>NC_138829.1:20742011-23142011 GCF_965183815.1 Platalea leucorodia
GTTTGTATGATACTTTGCAGATTTGTTGCTCTCTTGGTGTTCAGAGACTGAACTGTGGACAGAATGGTTGAGATGAACAGTCCTAATGGATGGTCCATGAGGCAGGGCAGTATTCTGATGGAAATTAATTTTGAGAGAATTAAAGGTCATTAAAGAATAGTAAGCATGAAGGAAATCCCTTTACTGGCTGCTTCTGCACAACTGGATATAGACAGGCGTTCCATGGAGAGCAAAACTGAAACCAATATCTTGAATCCATGAAGTCCAGTATCTT
Organism: Platalea leucorodia; assembly: GCF_965183815.1. Taxonomy (NCBI): domain Eukaryota; kingdom Metazoa; phylum Chordata; class Aves; order Pelecaniformes; family Threskiornithidae; genus Platalea; species Platalea leucorodia. Next base: position 20,742,286 of record NC_138829.1, read on the forward strand.
GAAATCATGAAGTATACTTACCTGACATCAGAAGGCAGTGAACCAAAAGCTATGTTTATTTTAAGGCAGAAATGCAAGGTGAGTTTGGTGAAGCAAAGAGGAGTTTCACCTTCAGTTCTAAATGGAGAAGTGTCACATAACATTTGTGTTTAGACAAGATGTACCAGATTCAGATAATGAAAGACACAGAAGAAAGTCCACATGATCTGGACAGGGTAGATTGATGGGCCGAGGACAATTGTACAAGGTTCAAGAAGGCTCAGTGCCAGGTCCTGCATTTGGGTCACAACAACCCCATGCAATGCTACAGGCTGGGGAGCAGTGGCTGGAGAGCTGCCCGGAGGAAAACGACCTGGAGGTGTTGGTCAGCAGCCAGCTGAATATCAGCCGGCAGTGTGCCCAGGTGGCCAAGAAGGCCAATGGCATCCTGGCTTATATCAGGAATAGTGTGGCCAGCAGGATTAGGAAAGTGATTGTCCCCCTGTACTCGGCACTGGTGAGGCTGCACCTGAAATACTGTGTTCCGTTTTGGGCCCCTCACTCCAAGAAGGACATGGAGGTGCTGGAGCGTGTCCAGAGAAGGGCAACGACGCTGGTGAAGGGTCTGGAGCACAAGTCTGATGAGAGCGGCTGAGGGAGCTGGGGTGGTTTAGCCTGGAGAAGAGGAGGCTGAGGGGAGACCTTATTGCTCTCTACAACTACCTGAAAGGAGGTTGTAGTGAGGTGGGGGTCGGTCTCTTCTCCCAAGTAACAAGCGATAGGACGAGAGGAAATGGCCTCAAGTTGCACCAGGGGAGGTTTAGGTTGGATATTAGGAAAAATTTCTTCACCGAAAAGGCATTGGAACAGGCTGCCCAGGGAAGTGGTTGAGTCCCCATCCCTGGAGGTATCTAAAAGACGTGCAGATGTGGTGCTTAGGGACGTGGTTTAATGGTGGACTTGGCAGTGCTAGGTTAACGGTTGGACTCCATGATCTTAAAGGTCTTTTCCAATCTAAACATTTGTATGATTCTATGATTCTATTCTATGAATGTGTTGACTTTATGAATTAATTGTGCAGTATGTTTCAAAGGTACATTAAACACAAATAGCCTGTGACAGGCACATTAAACTGTTCATGCATGTTCTCACCACAGAAAACAAAGCACAGCCAGTGGCTGGGTGATCCTGTAAAAACTTTTCTTTTGGTTATAGGTCTTTTTATTAAACCTCTTTTCTTGATGGAAGAGACTGGTAGAAAAAGAATTACTCTGGATAATTTCTGTTTACAAAGATTAGGCACTTACATGTTTTTTTCCTGTGCTGCTTTTTCTATTTTAGCTATGATCTACCACTCCCACTGTCACCTCCAAATTAATTTTGTACAGTCTTACAGCAAAAAAATTGATACTGAAGAAACATTTTCCCTGCAGCCATTTTGAGACTGGCTTACAGAGATGCCTTGTGAATGAGTGCATGAGAAGAGTCTGTGTAAGGGGACCAGGAGTAAAAATGGCTACTGCTCCATGCAAGCTGTGTGACAATAAAAAGTTCGTGTATGCAATGGAGGGAACAGGATTTTCATTGAATAATAATTTGAGGGGTTCCACTTTTCCTGAATTGTTGACTGACCAATTGCAAAGTCCTGGACCTCTTAATTATCAGTTTTGTGAGTTTCCTTACTGGATAATTCTCAGGATGCAATTTCTGTGTAACACAATAAATAAGCAGCTGAATGTGTGAGGTTAGTTATGGGAGTCATGTTCTGTCCTTACGTACATAACATGAGATGTATAGTGTAGCTTGCCACAGGGTGCAAGCAAAAGCAGCAATATATGAAATATTTCCTTGGAGAATACTTGGGCTAATAGTGATCTTTTCACACGTTACAAACACTGCTAGAGGTTAAGACTGCGGCCTGTCAAAAGGAGTGTTCGTCACCAAAAAGTCTCTAGCTAACAGTAGGTATACATAAACCAGCAAATTAAAATGGAGCTGGATTATTTGATGCAAACACTAAACATGATCTTTTCTCTTCCTTTCTCTCATCCTGCCTACAGCAGAGTGGGGAAGTGTTCTGCGTCAGTGATCACAAGAAAATCATTACAGTAAACAGAGCTGCAGTGTGCATGCTATGTGAGCAGAAATGCGTAAAGGATGGGGCCCAGATCCTCCTAGACCCTCATTGTCAAGGACCCTTGAAATCAGGGCCTCCATTTCTCTCAGATGGATGAATATTATTTCTTGCCACCCTTACCTTTGGAGTCTGTGAATGTCATGACAGAAAACAAGCTGGATGGTTCTTCTACATCTGTAATGGCAGGTGATGCTTCAAAATGTGGTCTCTCAAAACCCTGCAACTGAATTTCATGCTGGACCCATTTTTAGATGGTTTGGAGTTAGGATGAACAGCCACAGGGCCCAAAACCAAGCAGGCTGTGAGCAAGGAGACAACTGTTTGAGACTGCAAAGGGGAATCCGAGGAACAACGTAGTCATTAGAGTGGGAGCTTGCTCCAGGCATTGAGCTTGTTATACCTGCTTTTGCAGGGGACAGGCATGTCCATGGGTGCACCCGTGTTTGTGTGAAAAAATGCAAGAAATATTAGGTGAAACAATCTCTGTTCAAAAACAAGGCCCTCATACCTCAGTATCACCTTATACCTTGGGAATGGTGGGACCCACCACCACCAGAGCTTCATAAGCCTCAAGTTTAATATCCTGAAGTCTTGTTTCCCTCCTGTGCTATGTGGTGATGACACATGGGCTAGTACCTAACCACCTCACACCAAGACACCCAAGCACACCATGCCTGCACAATGCCCCCAGTGGGGATCCCCGTTGGCCAAAAGGCTTTAGAGTCATCACTAGCTAGAAGTAACCTCTTACTGAGCCAAATGCTATGTAACAGCTTACTGTACAGCCAGGTTATAACCTCAGGCTGCAATGATCTAGCTCAAGCTTTAACTTAATTTTTAATCCATCACCCTTGCACCATACTAAGGCATTTGTTTTGTGGTGTTTTAGAAGGGAAGCTGCTGACATCTGACTCACCATTTCCTGCAGCATGTAGGTGTTTCTTGGAGCTCCATCAAACAGTGACCCATTCTGATGCTGCTCACCATGCCAGCTGCCTCTGAATCACAGCCACGGCCCCAGAGTACTGCTTAAAGCTGGAGCGTCAAGGCTATTCATATAGAATAACAAAAGAGGTATCTAGTAGCTAAATGCACCTACTGTATGTATCCTACTTTGCAACATTTTTGCTTTGGTTTTGCACATTGAAAACAAAGGATGGAATTTAATTTCTGGTAGAACCAGGGTCGTTGCAGTGGAGTTGGACTAAAATAAAAATAGCCGCAAAGATTTGATTCACTGGCTGCAAAACTGAATAGCAGAAGGATTAAATAAATTGTATACGGCAAACAAAGCTTTCCCTGCCCATCGCTAAAAGTTAAAAGCATTACAATAAGTAACATGGTTGTCATGGTGACTGAGTGTTTGTTTATGGTAAAATACATCAGGCAAAGCTGAAATGTTTTTAATTTAAAGCTCAGATGACAGGGAACTGAGTAGTGTAAGCAAGAGCAGAAATATATTTTTGGTAGATACATGCAAGTAACTATTTTTTCCTATGAAAATTCCCGTCACTGCTCAGTGTTTTTCCTGCCCCCTTCTTATCTTCATTCAAGTTCTGAATATGTTTGACTTCTGCCAGCTGAAGGAGCCAGCAAGACAGGTTTAAAGGAAGATGGAAATGGGTGCTACTCATAGGCAGACTCCTGGTAGTAAACAGACAATAGGCCCTCTTATAGCAATGTTTTAAAGAGGAGAATAATCCTTAAAACTGAGTGCTGCACTATACATTCTGTGGTCCTGGCACCTGCAAATACATAAGCACTCAGCTGAATAATCTGCAGCATAGCATTAGTTCATTTTTTTCTCCTGCAATTGTCAGATGACTCAATTGTCTGGGCTCCATAGACTAAAATTCAGTTTTCTTTGACTAAAAATAGCAGTCGTTAAAAAAAAAAAAGTTAATGAAATATTCAATTTGCCTCTATTTAAATGGAGGGGAAAATCCTGTTAAGGGAGGAAGTGTCTGATAGACTAGAAGATAGTTTGCTACATGACTACAAATTACTTGCATGTAAATTATTCTTGTTAAGCTGTAACAGGCCCTACTTCTGCAAGGAGCTTTATGAAACCATTGGGGCGAAGCTGTCCACTTGAATTTGAAAGCAAATTTCCTAGTGACTTCAGCGCCTCTGGTCTCAATCGAAGACTAATGAACAACAGTATCCTCACCTACAGCTGTGTAGTTCCAGATAGTATTTCACATCCATGGCAAAATATCCAATGGACTTTAATAGGAGATTTTCAGGAGGTCTGGGACACCTAGCTCAATTATTTAAGTGTTGGAAGCAAGGAATTTGCAGAAAGCCTAAAGATCATCATAGACATCACCTTGTCCCTCCTTCTCTCTGTCTCTGTTTAAGGGTAATGCATGTGATAAATAGAGGTGAATATCTGAATGATTTGTGTGTGATGACTGCTAGTTTACAGGGGGCTTTTTGGTGGCAGTAGTAGGGAAATCAAATTTATTTTGCATTTAATGATATTTTTAGCAACATACCACTTTAGGCTTTATGATTTTAAACTGACTGGTAAAAAATTAGCTAGTAACAATCATTATAGATTAATAGTCAGAGATAAATCTCATTGAAATCAGTAGTAAGACATACATTAATTTTAACAGGCATGAGATCAAGACTTTAATGGTACATGACACAAGCTAGATACCTTTTGAAGATGTCACTTCTGAATAAAAGAGAAAAAATGTTTAAAGTTCTCTTTCTGTAAGAGAGGAAAAGATGTGGTTTTAGGTTACAGTTGAAAAACTTATCAATCAGATGACTTTGCTAAATAATTTCATTTGTTAGATAATCAGATTTGCAGATTCCTATATAGATTACCAAACTAGTAATTGTTTTCATGCCATTATTAGTAACCACAGCATTATTATTTACAAATTGCATAAGATGAAAATAAATATAAGGGATATGGGAAGTCACTTAATCCACTGGGCTAAGAAGCAGTAAGAACGATTCTGTCAACAATGCTTGAATGCAGACATATCAACATTTTATAGAGGGTTTTTTTTTCCCTATTTTTAAGAGGAATAAAATCCACCACTTTCCTGGGTCCCCTTAGACACCTTTTTAGCAATGCATTGATTTTTCTGAAAGGAGAGCTGGGTGAAACATTTACCATGAAAGTAGCTTTTGGATGAAATTTCCATCTCCCCACTTCATAATGCTGCTGCAAAATAGTATCAGTTTCATGTTTATTGAATTTTCATGAAAACAGTTCTTAGCGTGGGTGAAACTGAAGAGTGAATTTTATTGCTTGGCCTAAGCAGATATGTTAAATCAATATAGCTCAAATTATTTCAATAGTTTGATATTTGTTACAACCCAAAGCGTGTGCCTTTTAAAACAGTTGAAAGTTCCTCAAGGTCTCCATTTTGCGCAGTGCAACATGTTTGAGATGCAAAACTGGGAAGTGATATGCAATTAGATTAAGGCTAAAATTCATCCAAATAGGAATACTTGACTGCTGAAGGCTCGGTTCCAGTGAGAGCTGCAAGTATTCAGCCCTTAGGAAGCGAGCAAGGAGACCTTGTGAACATTTATATCTCGAAAACTTTTGAGATGGCTTTCTTGGGAGGTGACACAGAAATCAACAGACCTGAGACCTAATCGTAGTTCTGCTACTGACTACCTGTAGTACAGGCAGCACAGATACAGACAAACATGGTAAACAGCACTGACATCTGCTTTCTTTGACTGGTCTTACTTTTGAAGCCGAAGAAATACTTGCAATAATGAAAAGTTCGTTCCTTCATCTTGGTCCTAATAGTTCTGAACGATGCCATGGGCTCTGTCATGAGGATATTTGGCCTCCTAGAAGGTGGACTGAGATCCCCCCACCCATCTCTTGTAGTCCATAAAACCTTCCATTGCACTGGGCAGGAGTTGCATGCACATTTTTCGGAGCACTACGGTTCATTTTTTCCATCCTTTATAGGTTTCCCCTTATGTTTGTCACTGTAATATTTGAGCATATTATCCACCTCCCAGTCAGGCGCCAGTGGTAGCATTGTGGAGAAAACAAATGGTCACATAATTTCCTTTGTGTTTTGCTGCATTTAAAGCTGCTATTTTTTTCTTACCATTTAATTTCATTATATAATTCAGATCTGAAACACTAGCCTGTGAGTTTCCACTGGAGTGCGTTAAAAGGGTATCTGATTTCCCGTCTGTTTCGCCCGCCTGCTTTCTAACTGTTCAACAGAAACAGAAAATTAAGGATACAGATTTTCAGCACAACGGCAGGGAGAAAGCTAAAACACTAAATGTGCCGAGGCTTTGCTTATGTGAAATCAGGCATGTTCCTGCCTGTCAGCACGGGCTGGGGTCTGGAGCAGCTGCGAGTCACCTGCCCAGCCTCCAGCCCCGCACAACTACTCACCCTGCACAGCCGATGCTAATATGTTGTGACGGAAGGGTCACAGGTGAAATAGAAGACCTCTTTTTCCTAATCCAGGCTAAATTACCTTTCCAATAACATATGGGTGCAACGTCCAGGGGGCGTCAGGGTTTAACCACGAAGGTTAGGTTATTCAGAATGCAGAAATTACAGAAGTGATGACACACAATTCATTCAAATAAGTGCTTGTTTTCTAAGAAGGATGAATACTGCGCCTCTGTTGGAGGCCAGCTGGAGTTCTGGACAGTCATGAAAATCAGGCTTTTTATGCGTAAAGATCAACCACAAACCAAACCCAGGCATATTAAGCACAAATGTCGCTTTGTAGAGAAATGAAAAAAATAGGCTGGAATTTCAACAGCTCATAAATGAGATTTTTCTTTTGATGGAATCCTGGTCTTCACTAACTTTCGTTGGTGGTTTTCTGCCTCAGACCTAAATTAAGAATGATTGTAGTTAAGCTTGACTAGATGTCCTCTGGCTACTCTCTAGAAAGGCAAATAAGACTCCTAGAAAGTGTTAGCACACGTACAAAACACAATTCTAAACACTAAAAAGGCTCCTACTACTAACACCAGAGAGCCTTTGTTCAAACACTATTTCTTTTTTGATGAGTTTTTGCTGCGTTAAGACAATGATCCCTTAGCTTTTTTATTCTGAAGAATACTGGTCCAGAAAGCCATAGTATTTCTCAGCAATTTCAGAATGTTTGAGCTTTTTGATATCTTTAATGTATTTTTTTGGCAGCAGTTAACGCTTAGGTGAGTCCCATGTTCTTATTTATTGGAGTATTATACAGTTTTGAATAAGTCTTTCATAATACTAAAGGTTACAGCACAGGGAGTTTCATAATCTTGTGTGGTGTTTATCTGTAGCTAAACAGTCCCAGACCATCTGCCAGGATAGCTTTTCCTTGATTATGGATCAGAACAATTATAGTGACAATGAATAATTATTTTCCATGATGAACCAGGAGGTGGATGACTCAAAAGACTAGTAATGCCTAGGAAACAAGCCTTTGACTTCCAGTTCACTTGTTCAAATGCAGCTTGAGCCATGATGGACCAGAAATCTGGCCCAACTAACTCTTGGGGTACCATATGGAATAAGCTTGGTCATATTATTTTGGTTGTTGTGGCACTTTATGAGAAAGTATGGAAGAATGCGAAAAGAGCCAACAACCTCAGGACAGAGTCAAAATCAAGTTAAGGTAGATAAAACAATCTGAGGAAGGATTATGTATACCTATCTCTGTCCATCATTTGCTTTCTCCTGTTCTTTAACTGAATGTATTTACACACTGGGGCATGGGGCGATATGCAACTCACCATCAGACAAATATATAGCAACATCTCCCCCCACCCTGCAAATTATGACATTTTACTGAGTAAGAATAGATTTAGGCATTTTTATTAGCTATCTTAGCTGAAACGTTGTGAAAACAGTAGGACATGGAGAGTGGGCTCTGTTACAGTGAGTTAGAGCTGCCCTGAGCCTGCACTTGTCCTGGGAGATGGGCAGACTAGAATACAGTCCTAACGTGGGTGCCCAAAAATGCTTCTACCCTGAGCTCTCCACACCTATGAGAGCTGCAGAAAGAAAAGAGCTGTGAATATAGCTGGCTGGAGTTGCAGTGCTGCTGCAGGGGGAAAGCACTGGGCTGGGCAAATGCCTGCCTTGGCAGGAAGGGTTGCCTGATATTGTTGTACTTCAGGAATTAGATGTCATGCATTGCTCTCTTTATCTCCTTTATTATTTTTTTCCTTCTTTCCTCCTTTTAAGATAATAGCGTTAAGCCAATTGATTCTTTTTTCAGAGAAAGTCAAGGCAGAAAAGTGAGTTTTGTTTTCCCTGGGCAGATCCTTCAGCTGGCATTTTATTAGGGAACCCTTTAAATTTGAAACCAACCCTTGTTGCTGTCAGTCAGTGGTTGGCAGAGAGATTACAATAATAACATTAAACATCTAGCTCCATGGCAGTAATATGATGCATCAAGAAAAGGACTGCTCCTAGTGGGCATGGAAAAATGTCCAGTATTTAAGTGTCTCTCCTGGCACACAAGGGAACCAGGCACCCAGGCTGAGACTGCATCTGCTGAGGACCATTCGCAAAGCCGCTGAAATACAAGCGTAATAGAAGAGGCAATGGGAAATCAGTCCTTGCAAATGGTTATGAAAATAATAACTATTTATACACATAATGTATAAGCTTTCATCTGCATGTCTCAAGTGGTTTTATAAACACCAATGAATTAAGTTTCAATGCACCCTTGTGAGATATTTTACTCCCATTTTGCTCCCATAATTAATGTATAAATAAATGCACAGGGAGCTGAAGTGATATGGCAATAGGAGTGCTGTAGGTTTATGTGATATAGTATAAAAATAAGGCCTAATGGTCCCAGCTCTCTGCACCACAGCCATTAGATCCTTGGGCTTCCAAGGGCATCAGTTAATAAACTCAGGGCTTGTCAGATTGTTCAACTGCCCTTCTCATAAAGGATGGAAAGAAACAAGGGAAATTATTAGAATTTCTGTGCAACAATTCAGATTATATTCCCATCAATTAGCTGATGGCTAGCTAGTTGCATTTGTTTTCCAGGTTACTTAAAGAGATGTTTCCCCAGGCATGATGATCTCTCTCCCCTATTAAAAATACAGGCAGAGATACCCCTCTGAAATTGTTTAAAAACTATGCAAAGGTTAGAGAGAATTATTATATATAATGACCAGCAATTATATATAATGACCAGCAATATGAAAAGACTGAGAGATTTATACTGAACTCCTTTCTCCTTGAATTCTCACTGGCTCCAAAGGATTTCAGGTTTTGAACAGCTACAGAAAAGATGTATTATAGGATGTCTCTTTTTTGATCTAGCAAGCAGGACAAGTTCTTATTCTTTGAAAAAATTAACTCTGAGTAAAAACAAAATCGGCTGTCTTCCTGTAAGCAAACTCTCCTTTCCCTTTTAATGGTTGCTGTACATGTAAGGAAACTGTTATATCTTCTGGTTTTGATTTTTGCTTCAAAGCTCTGCTTCACTTACAGATGCTTTTCCCATCCTTTTGAATCATTTTGTAGAGGAGATTTTGAAACAAGCTAAAATCCAGTTGGAGCAAATAACTGGCTTTCATAAAAGAAAAAAAATCCTGCTATCTTTTTCACTATTTTTTTTTAATTCAAACTTCAAAAGATCTTTTTCATGTAAGAGCAAGTTTAAAAAATCGGTAATTTTACACAGAGAGAAATGTGCTGTGTCTGTGGTTTCCTTTGTTCCCTCTACCGTTCTTGAAGGTTTTGTACTTTATCACCTTACCTGCTGCAGTTCAGGGTTGCTGTCTCTCCAGAAGAGCTCTTTGAAAGACAGATCTGATTCTCCATGTCCTTACTCTAGCCTTAACTCTCCTGCTGTTTCCCTGATTTCAGGAGAGTACTCCTGATTTACGCCACTGGGGAAGGAAGAGTGTCTGGAAATGACAGCAGGGGGTTGGAGGTATGGCAGGCAGCTCAGAAGCCCTGAATAACAGCTCTGCATCTCACTGACAACCTTCACTTTCTGCTTAATTCTGGACTTCAGTCCTAATCATGTAGAGCCTATCTTTATTGTGTAGATAATAAACAACAGTAAATACCAACTTCTGTATGAGGGGTGAAGCCCAGCCTTCTGCACAAGTAGCTTTGCTTACAGTACACGGGGAGAGAGAAATTCTGACATGCACAGTTTGCATTGCGCTGGCTTTCTCTCTTCTTCCTTCTAGAAACACAGGGATGATGCTAATAATTTCATTTTTAATTTTATTTTTCTTCAGTTCCAGTTTCAAAATATTAGCGGCTCCTACACCCTTAAAAGCTTTATCAAACCTATGGACACACATAAATCTGCTTCTAGAAATGTGAAATGTCTTTTGGGGTGATTATCAGAAGCTTATAAAAGATTTAGGAGCACAAATTATTAGGCTTTTGAAATATTTGTCTCCTGTTTTAACCCTTTTTACCTATACATCTGGTGGTTTTATACAAGGCAGTACTGTTGTTTCAGTTTCTTCATAGCTTGGCAGACTGGCCAAGAGAGAGCTGTCAGTCAGCTCAAACAGCACCTATAGCAGCCTTGTTAGTGTGTTTGAAACCGAGATCCATCCCAGATCTTTCATATATTAATCTTTTTCCACTCCTTTACTCACTCATGCCACTGAATACTTCCCTTGACTCCCTCTTCCTCAGCTGTGAGAGCCACTGTCATGGGTACAAGGCTTAAAAAATAAGCTTTTAGCTTGCTGTGTCAAGTGATGTATTAGTAAGCAGGATTTACTTGATAAGATATACCCTCATTACAAGTTTAACTAACTGGAGAGAAACTGGACTGGCCTCACGTCGTTCTTCTTTGAAGATCATCTTCTTTGAATACCCCCAGTGCAGATCCCTCAGTTACCATGTCTCTGTACTTCTATCTGCTTCTCCATGCTGAAATATTCTCTCAGAGCTAGTTGTGTCACTGGTGGAAAAGCTGTCATTCAGGGAGAAACTGGGGGAGGGACAGTGAAGGACTTCAACCATTCAAAGTCAGCTTACCTTCATCATTTCTGCAAACTAATTTAATTCTGAATGAAAGTAGCCTTGTGAATTGTTTCCATTGTAGGTAAGTAGCACTGCAGCATTGCTTGAACATACGCCTTCAGTCAAGTCAATTAGCCGGAATACAGAGCACTTCCCAACATGGGTCACAGGTTTTCCAGATATATGACAAGGGATTAAAGTTTATTCCAGGGGAGACTCCTATTTAACTGTATATTAATAAAATATACCTTCAGCACTGACAGGGGTAAATAATGCCCAGCACTGCCTGCAGGGTAATTAGGCTTTATATGATACTGTGCATAAGCTGATGAAGTTTTCTAATTAGTACATTTCATACACACAATTAGAAATAAAATGTGAACCTGAAAAAGAAACTGATTGAAAAATCCTTCCTGTGGCTGGAGCTTGGTGGGAAGTTTTGTTCAGCTCAGAGTTGCAGTAGGTGGCTCGTCTACGCTTCATGCCTTCATGGTTTCCTCCATGGCTGTGCAGGATGGGATCACAGCCTTGGATCTCTTTTGCCTTACAGTTTTTCTGCTAGAGAAAGGATGTGGAGCATTAACAATGTCCTTGAGTTCACCTGCTTTCTCCATCTTTTTTTTGGAGTTGTGCCTGTGGGTATTTTATTAAAGGCTTAAGGTCGTTATAGGGGTTTGGGGAGATCTCTTATGGTGTGGGGGAGTAAGGGGCAATAGGTACTCCATGGATGTTTCTGTGCCTCCCGCTGTGCAGTCAAGTTTTCGGAGCTCATATGTTCTCTTCTGGTCTTACATTGCTACTGTCCCAGTCTTTTTAATTGACATGGAAAGGTTTTCACATGTTCATGTGTCACAGAAAGCTGGTTTTGAAAGTAGAGTTTTTAAAGGGGTTTCAGGAGTCCGAAAGGGAGAAAACAAACAGAAAAGGGAATGTGAATGGCAAAACGTACAGCCGAGGCAATTTTAGCTAGCAGGCACAAGCCTTTCTGAGATGCCATGATACAGGGGAAGCTTGTGTTAAAATAAAGTGCCCAGGGTAATAAAGAAAATGGCAATTTCTCAATTCATTGTTGGAACTGGACTTCCAAGGAAGTGAAGTAATTGAAATCAGACACTATTAGCCAGAAGGGAAAGCATAAATCACTAGCTGGAGGAAAATGAAATGACAAATGGATGGGAGTGCTGGGGAATAGGCACTAGTACAGCTAAAATGACAACAACAACAACAAAAGATAAAACCTATAGCTGTTCTATAGAGCCCAGTTTTGTGGGTGGAGAGAAATGAGATATCCTGGTTTACTTATTTTTAATAATTTGGACAGTTGATTTCTGACTACACACTTCCTACTTTTATTTTGCTCGTGTTTACTCACAATTGTGGACAGATTTAGAAATTGAGAACATATTTGGAAAGCCTCTTCTGATGTCAGCGGAGTTTCTTGGATTTGATGGGCAATGTGTATTCCTGCATAACCACCACTATTCTCCATACATGTAATAATTTCATCCTACTGAAGACAGTGGCCATTTTGTAGTAGATTCAATTGTTGCGCGCTCCAGACTTACAACTATACTTCAAGCTGGGACTCTTTTTCATGGAAACTGGACTCCAGACTTTTTGACTGCTTTTAGTCTGAAATGATTTCAGTTTAGATTGCAAAATGCCTTTTATGATAAGGAAACATGAAGTTACAGAAGGCAAACTTCTCCTCAAAAGTAATTCTTACCTACAGACTGCAGTGTTTGAATGTAAATCTGACATGCTGTAGTTGTTTCACCAAAAAGACCCAAATCCCCAAACCAACAATATCTATATGTTTAAAGGGCATTATTTAGATACAGAAAGGCTGACCTGACACAGCACAGCACTTTCTCCTAAAGGTCTTTTTCTCTGACATGTTTTTAACACAATATGACATAAAAGTAAATACTTAACCTTTTGTCTCCTTCATAGGAGCCTGCATAAAGCATTCACCATATGCTTCAAAACCCTTTACTGCGCAGATTCTCCTGAATCTCAAGTGAATATCCTATTTCATCCACAGCTAGCAGTCTTACTGGGCTGTGGTGGGTTGACCTTGGCTGGACACCCCGTGCCCACCAAACCTGCTCTGTCACTCCCCTCCTCAGCTGGACAGGGGAGAGAAAATATAATGAAAGGCTCATGGGTCGAGATAAGGACAGGGACATCACTCACCAATTACAGTCATGGGAAAAACAGACTTGACTCAAGGCAATTAATTTAATTTATTACCAATCAAATCAGAGTAGGACAATGACAAATAAAACCAAATCTTAAAACACCTTCGCCCCTCCCTTCTTTCTGGGCTCAACTTCACTGCCGATTTCTCTACCTCCTCCCCTCCCGGGCGGTGCAGGAGGACAGGGAAAGGGTGCTGCGGTCAGTTCATCACACGCTGTCTCTGCCGCTCCTTCCTCCTCAGGGGGAGGACTCCTCACACTCTTCCCCCGCTCCAGCGTAGGGTCCATCCCATGGGAGCCAGTCCTCCATGAACTTCTCCAACGTGGGTCCTTCCCACAGGCTGCAGTACTTCATGAACTGCTCCAGCGTGGGTCCCTTCCATGGGGTGCAGTCCTTCAGGAACAGACTGCCCCAGCGTGGGTCCCCCACAGGGTCACAAGTCCTGCCAGCAAACCTGCTCCAGCGTGGGCTTCTCTCTCCACAGGTCCTGCCAGGAGCCTGCTCCAGCACGGGCTACCCACAGGGTCACAGCCTCCTTCGGTCACATCCACTGGCTCTGGTGTGGGGTCCCCACGGGCTGCAGGTGGATCTCTGCTCCACCGTTAACCTCCCTGGGCTGCAGGGGGACAGCCTGCCTCACCATGGGTTTCACCATGGGCTGCAGGGAAATCTCTGCTCCGGCGCCTGGAGCACCTCCTCCCCCTCCTTCTTCACTGACCTTGGTGTCTGCAGGGCTGTTCCTCTCACATGTTCTCACTCCTCTCTCTGGCTGCAGTTGGGCAGGTGTTTTTCCCCCCTTAAATACATTATCACAGAGGTGCTACCACCATCACTGAAGGGCTTGGCCTTGGCCAGTGGCGGGTCCATCTTGCAGCCAGCTGGCATTGGCTCTATCAGACATGGGGGAAGCTTCTCGCAGCTTCTCACAGAAGCCACCCCTGTAGCCCCCCTGCTACCAAAACCTTGCAATGCAAACCCAATACATAGGGAAACCAACTCATCTATGCTTTGGACCTCTGACTTCTGCTGTAACTATTCAATCTGTCTTTCTGTTTCTGTACGTGACATTTTCTGCCCTTTCATTCATTCCAAATAGGTTTTCTCTTTAACCTTGTGGTACCAAAACATTTCATTGTATTTGAAAGTAATGGCACTTGGTAATTGGCGATGCACCAAGGGGTAAAGGGCACCTCCAGTAATTTACTTGAATGCTGTCTGTATGAAAGCTGAAATAATTCGATTCTTCAGTGAACAGGTATGAGCATACTAACAGTATCTTCCAAGCCATTAGTGTAAAGAGGCTGATAGCAGGCTGCCTTGGCTCTGCACTTTCCCTTTCACTTTTTTAGTTCAAATTAATAATGAACAGCTATTAATAAGGAGGATAAGCAGTAAAAGTTTAAAAGGGTTTGGAAGGATTTTTCATAGTTGTTTTTGTTGGCAAGGCTATATAGTAACATTATTGTAAGTCTACATTTCAATATTTAATAAAAAATAGTCAGGAGCTTTTAAGGTTATGAATAATTTTCTGTCTATTTTAAAGTTCAAAATGTTTCACATGATGAAATTGTAGTTTTCTGGCCAATCCTAAGTATTACCTGTACGCACACATGGCAGAAGAAGAAAATGAAGTATAAATACATGTTTTTGTGTGGACATGAGTGGATACAAAAGGGAGTGTGTACAAGCATCATTGTGGATTAAATGGCAATGTAAGCCATGGGGCTGTGTACAGGGCTGAGAGAAGTTAAAAAGCATATGATGCTTGAACAAAATTATTGAAATATATGATTGACGATATGACTTTACATGAATTGTCTAGTGTGTCTTAAGTTTCCCCTTCTTCAAAATGGAAATGATGAATGCATTCTGTGGAGCAATTTGAGGTCTTTAAATATTTGTTCCAGGCAAGGAGGGAGAGGCAGAACAGGGAATCTTGCAAGCTGCTATTATTTTCTTCTGTTGATATAAAAATGTAAAGATTCATTTTGACCAAGTCTATAACTTTTAAGTTAGTCTTGCTCACTTTAGTAGGCATTATTATCTAATCATTATCAAAACATAAGCTAAGTCTATGTATTTTGTTAAGTTACAGGTGAGAATTATTTGCCTAAACAGAAAAAGAAGGGAGTAAGGGGAGAGGCACAGGTACGTGAAGTGACTTGCATAATGATCTGGCTGAGAATCCCCACCAGAAATAGAAGAGCTTTCTAGATATATATTTTGATATGTAGTGCTTTTTTTTTGTCTACTGTTTCTCATTCAGAACAATTCTTCCTTATTTGCATGTCATTATACAATGCTGATGGGCTTCTTAGTGACAAGAATAAGTCTGCAGGTTCAGCAATAGTTCAGCTACACAGATAAATGTTCGTTCATTCTTAATGGCATTAGTTTGGGTGACATTTGGCTTCCAGTGCACACCCTTCATGCTCAATTATGGTGGAATAGATAAAGAATTGGAGGACAGAGTCATGTCCGTGTTCCTGAATGAAGAGTCGTTATGTCATGCTTATAGAGACTGAAGTGTCATTCAAGTGAATTAATTGTAACAATCTGTTTTCCAATTCAGTCTGCCAATTAGTCCCTTTTCAGAATAGTCAGCTTTGATTTTGTTTACAGATTTTGTACAAACTTTGCACCAGACCCATAACCGTGTCACCAATTCACTGCCTCTTTGAGGGTATAGGGAGACAGCTTTCCAAGTGTGGAGGTTCCAGCAGCACTGAGCCTGGAGTGGGGGATCTCCATTCTCTGCCATTGCCTGAGAGCATCAGGGCAAGTCTATCTGCCTGAGTCACGGATCAAATTTCTGAATATGGATAATGAATGAGGCATCCCAAGTGACTCTGGTTCTCAGTCTTTCCAGTTCTGAAATCTTAATCTGTCTGTCTGTAGTGCATAAGATCTAGTTCATGGAAGTGATAGTTTAACTGTTTTTCATAAAGCATTATGATCCATTCACGTTGGAGTCTATAGGGCAAAAAAAGCTGAACATGGCTCCTGTCTGTCAATGTGGATGTATGGAAATAGTAACATATTTTCTTGTTAGGCTGAAGTTCCTTTTTATACTCATAACAGTAATATTTGTTGCTATGAGAGTTGCCTTCAGACTGCAGCTGAATTTCACACATGCTGGCGGGGTGCCTTTATCCTCAGCTCCCTTAGAATTATGTACTTCTGTGCTAATACTTTTTTGGCCTCCACATCAAAACTTTAAAACAACTCTGTCCCTTTGGACATTTTAAGGTTAATATCAACTATATTTTTTCCTTCTATAAACCTAAATATAGTAAGATATAACAATCATTAACACACTTTTCCATTAGTGGGTTATCTCCAAATTAATCCTACAAATAACTAGTACTAAACCTTGAAGGACTCAAGACAAATTCAGAGCATGAATAAACAGGATCTGGATTTACATCTCGTTACAGCAAGTCTGAAACTGGCTCTTATACTTCTTTAATGTCCAGCGTAGTTTAACTAATGGTGGTCTTGAATCAAATGTTGGATGGATGTGTGCATACAGGTGTATGTGTATGAAACTACATTATTTCTATCAAAAGATATTTCATTGGATTTTTAAAGAGGAGTGAAGAACGCCAGGTTGAGGGAGGATTTTTTTTAATTGAAACATGTTAGGTGTCTCATGGTTGTTCAATGAATGAATCCATCATGATAGTGCTGTCTCCAGGGAAACTTTGAAAGCTATTACCTAGAAACTCAATGAAGATCAATTATCTCCTGCCACCTGCACATGTGCAATAGGTTTAAAGAATGGCAACTGCATGTAATGGAAATAGTGGCAAAGATAAGTTTTTTTTCTCCTTCAGTATATCAGTCATAGTAATCAGCTACTTCTTTCTGTGTCCTAATAGATGAATTATGAGGAGAAAGTGCTTCGAATACAAGGAGAGATATTGTCTTGCCAACATACACCCCTTTGCTATATGATATCGAAGTATCTTTACAAAAGGTAAGTCTTTCTCTGTGCCAGTGTGCCATCAAGAGCAACCTCAAAGCAAAGAAGGTCCCTTACTAGCTAGCTTCCTACCACAGAGCAGACTTTCTCTGATGGCTCAGCCAAAAACTGTGTCTTGGGTTTGCTTAATCAGCAAGCGCTGCTAATTGCCAGCAATGGCAAAGCACAGGGAGATTCAGAGCCCTCCCTTCAGCCCAGTAAGAGACGAAAAGATTTTTAACAGGTGAAGGAACGGCATGAACCCCTGCAGAAGTGATTCCTTTAATGATTCATGGATCTAATTATTATTGTTATTAATGATGATACAGTGCTTAAAGCCATTAGTAGAAATCTTAAATAAATGCAGGGCAAGCACTTTTTATATAGCCTGGAATTACACAGTCTAAGGGATATTCATAACCAGAAAGCTGCATTATGAAAATACGCATTATGATTGTTATATCAGTTAATTCTGCTGAATTCTTCTCATTTCTGGATTTGCTTATAAATCTTAATTAGCCACTGTGGAATTGAAAGCAAATAAGAGATTACAGAAAACAAAATAAAAGATTTAGATAAAATCTGTTAAATTATGAGAATGAATTCTGTCACTTATCGAGAATAATAAATTAATTGACTTTAGGTCTCACCACAGCCATAGTAGAAAAGCACATTTCAGTCCTGTTTTTCAATATTCAGAGCAAGTTGCCTTTGTATTATAGAAGCATAGAAGCAAGGACCTAAGAATGTAAATTCTTATGGAGAGGCCATCAATATATATATGGCAAGGAAGCTGTGGGTTTGGAAATGTCCTATGTCCTCTGAAGTTAGACGGGCAACTGTCTTCAGAAATTATTTGCTTATGTAAAATGCAGACCGGCTTTGCCACTTTCAGCACTAAAGTGTTATATACACCACCAAGTAAACAAGTAAGGTTCCTTTGAAAGTTTTGGGGTGTCGATGGGAAAAATCCCATCACCGATGAAGAGATTAGCAAAGTAACCGAAGAAATGTCCATCCTCAACAGAACTGGAAACCATTCACTATATTCAGGGCACCTATCTGCATACCAGCGCACATCCCACTCCTCACATCCAGTGGAAACAACCAGTCTAAGAGAAAACCTGATAGCCCAAGGGGAACCAGCAGCTGCCAGTACTGCTGGACAAATGGAAATTCAGAAAAGGAGTGAGAGGCCTGGAGACCCCCCATGCTCTTTGATTCTGAAATGCCCCAGCCGCCCTGGATGTTAGCCTATAACGTGTTACAAAAAAATACCCTGTCTCTTTAAAATTATCTGTTTTCCTGCTATCTCCTATTATAAATAGTCATATTTAGAGATCACTCATTGCACAGACCGAGCCTCATGTTCTCTTTTTTTTTCCTGTCCTTGGTATTGAGTTACTGAATTTCAGCAGTAGTGGCTGTAGCTGCAGTACTGAGGGAGCAGCAGGAATGAAACTTCTCCATGGCACAGCCCGTTCTCCCCTTCGTGTTGCACAGAGCAGATATAAAACACACTCCCATGCTAGCTGTGCGGAAGAAAGGACAGCTTTAGCTCCTATAGCCACCCTAGAAAATCTCTGCTTGCCTTCAGGGTAAGTGGTGAGGATTCGCTGACTCAAGGGCCAGCACAGCCTATCCTGCTTATCTAGTTTGCAGTCTTGTATGCAGCATATTTACTGGAAGAAATGGATTACAGATTTTTTGAAACCATCTTGCATCATTTTAGAGACTCCAAGTGATGGTGCTGCTGCCTAGGGAACTTAGTGATGTTTAAACACTCTCTGTCACAAGGAAACTTGGCCTTTTTCACATGTGACTGTCAAACTGCCCCTTCTAAGCCACGTGGTCCTGCGATGCCTTTCTGGCTCGCCAGGCAGAGAAACTGCTTCCTGTCACACACACATTTTCAATGTCTAAACGCGTAAGGAAGTGATTGAATTACTCCTCAGCTTTCTTTTTGGGTAATCAAATATACTGAATCCTTGTGACATGCAACATGGTTTTCTAGCCCTTGGATAATTTTTGTGAAATTTAGACTGTGCAACAGAAAGCAATTCACATTTTTTAAAACTTGACACACAGTTAAGATTTTACCATACAAAACAAGCAGCAGAGAGATGCTTCTCTCCTATTGTGGGCTCATCTGTGCTTCACTACTAATAAATTAAAATCTCTCTGTTCACTTGTGTATTGCCAAAACATCACAGCTGTTGAACATCCCATTTATTTAGCCTCAGTGTTCCTCATTAGACTTGCTCTCTCTAGGAATTACTCTGCTATAGTTAGTGGTACTAACAAAAATTTGGATTATATCTCATGTATCGATTTCCAGTCAAACTGAGAGGAAATGCATTATTTCACAGGTATGCCTTCTCTTGTGTTACTAATGCAGATTTAGAGTTTAGCCTTTTTTACCTGAAAGGTCAGTAATTTAGTAATGTCAGATAGTTGGCTCTTTTCTTATTAACTCATTAATATAACAAAGGGCAGCTCTATCCTGAATGGTTATTATGGAATATATGTTATGCCCATCTGTTACAGTAGGATATCGAGAGCCTAGAGAGGATGATTCATAATTCTGAGGCAATGTCCTATGGATCGTATAAAGCGTGGTGGCAGATGGAAAAAGATGAATCTGAGCAGATGGATCTGGGTGTGGTTCATGTCGCACGTACTGGTTTACACTGGAGCAGAGCACCGGGCCTAATTTCTTGCCAGCAGGAACAGCCTGCAATGGGGCACTTGGAGGAATCACTAGCAATTACCAAAATAATTCAGCTGAGAAGGCAGGCGTGCTCACAGCGCTGCGTATCCTGGCCCGAGCACTGGCAGCGCAACTGCACAGGAATAGCCCCGGGCAGTATTTTACTTCCAGAATAGTATGCCAGAGTGACAAACTACGTAACGTGTTCAGGTGTGACTGCGGATGGTGTTTAGGTTTATTTTGGATTGACTGATAGGGATTCCCAGACACCCACAGTTACTTGTCAAAGAAGTCATTCTGCAATGACAGTGAGGTGACAAGCATATTGACGGCAGAATGTACTGTGCTGTGTCACCTACCGAAACGGTGATTAGTACAGGAATGCCAGAATTTGCATGAACAAGGCAGCTCTTCGTAATGCCAAAGATTGCGGTTAGATTTGCAATACAATGTTTTCAAAACAATGTAGTAATACTTGAGATATATTCCAAAAAAGCAGGCTACCCAAATGAGACCTTTAGCAATGGCATTGTTTTGGAAAAGTGAATCACACTGATTAAATACTGTTTTCTATTTAAAATTTGAACTTGCTGTTACTAATATCACAAGTGTTACTCATTCTATGAAATAGGATGTAGCCCACAAAGTCACTCGGAATCTCTCCTCGCAGTCTGACAGGAGCTAGCTTGTGCCTTTTGTACACTGATATTGATTTCACGAAGGAAGTTGCTCCATGAAAAAAACATTTACAAGCTGAGGCAAGATGATGAGAAAGAGAAATAAGTAATATACCTTACTGCAGTTACCATTAATCACTTCTCTAACCTGATTTCTGTTCAATTCACAAATTGCACTAAGTCTGGGTTTGAGAAGGGAATATTCCCAATGTACCCTCTGCAGGGGGTTTCAGGCCAAATTCAGGTCTAGGTAATGGTGTAAATTTCCAGTAAGCCCACTTAATTGAGTCTTTCCACTTAGAACTACATTTTCTTGCTTTCCTTTGATCCTCAGGTGGGAACTATCAGAATTCATCAGGAATATTTTAATCAACAGTGGGGTTTGGCAGTACAAATATGTGAACGGTCATTTCGACAGCCTTCTGGAGCCCTGTGAGGTTATTTCTTCACCACCATATCTACCTGCAAAGAGACAGCTTGAGGGAAGAGAGAAATATATTTGAAATATGACAAAAAGATACCTGCACCCAAAGGATGTCCTCAGAAGCCTGTGTTGGGACCTAAGAGTACGCTATGATTTAAGAGGCGTAAGTTTGGCACGGGGCTTGTGCATGTTTGACAGCGCTCTCCCTAACGTGCATAGGAAGAGCTCACATGTTGCGCTTTCCTCGGTGCAGGTAGCAAGAGCCCGCTTCTGTGAGGTGTCAAGCATCTGTCGGGAGCTCAGCAGCCTCTGTTCCCATTAGCACCATGTTGTCTTGGATCCTGCTCTTCAAAGCTTCCGGATAAACTGCAATTAATGACTTAACAGGATTTCGAGAACCTCTCAGGATCTTGGCAAATAGACTTGAGCTGGGGTCTCAGATGCTCAGAACAGCTCAGAATCAGCTTGTAATGAAAAACAGCATTGTAAAATAGGCTGTATTTAATAACTTTGCACACTGCCAACAGTACTATAAGGTTCAAGATAAGCTCTGAAAGCAGGATGCAGATGCATGTTGGTTGTAAAGTCACATTTTATACCTTCTTCCCTCTCCTTTCCCTTCAAGACGATTTTTATAGCTACATTTCCCGTTCTGTACCTTCTTTCTTTATGCCTATATTATAATCCCCATTGCCCCGAGCTGAAGAAATCAGCTGTCTAGCAGCCTTGTCTATTTTAGGAAATCTAATGATTTACCTATAAACAGAAAGGCACATGTCTGCAAGGTTCATCATAGTAAGCCTTGTGCTTCTAATAAAATATTGATTTCCTCTCATCCAATAATTTATGTCTTCAATTGGCTTGATCGGGCACCCTGCTATTTTTTCACAAGATACAGCAATCACCAAGGGAGTTAAGGTCTTTTTAGAATATGAATGTGCTGTTGTTCTTTATTTTTTTAAATAGTATATTCATATGCAGCTTTGAACAGAATGTTATTACAGATAGATGAATCCCTGCAAGGCAAGCACTGTTGCCATACCCAAGGGAAGCACATTTTTATTTTTACACTTAGCTGAATTAATTTATTGAATTGGTGCATGTTATAGTTAAAGGTCACTATGTACACATAATTTCAAATAGCTGCAACTTTTTCTGTGAATTCTCAAGTGTCATAGATAGATAGAAAAATGAAAGCCAGGTTGAAGACAAAGGGGTTCTCCTATTCTGTGCTGAGATTATGACTTCTTCAATACACTCTTTATAAGAATCTTCATGGTTTTGCACCTCATACTAAACTTAATACTTTCCCACAAATGGCTGATAGCAAGGAAGAAGTACAATTATCTCAGGACACAGAGGTTATTTTCAGAGCTCTGTATTGTCTGCTTGGCATCAGTGTTCTATAATACTTGATATTAGCATGACACATATAACATGTATATAATTGGACTACCCGCTGCACTGTATTCAGACTGATCTTATTTATATCTTTGCTGTAGGAGGTTTATATCCACATGTGGTGACTGACCAGCACTGCCATAGCCTTTTTTACTGTCTGGTGCAGTCACTGGTAATGCAAATGCTATTGGCAGCAGCAGTTTGCTAACAATGAATATAGAATAAAAATGGGTATTTGGGAAAGAATGGCCATATAAATCTATGGTTTTATATTCATTAGAAAAGAGAGACTGTGCTGGTGACCTGTGTTTAAGATGACATAATACTGGTTAGGTAGGGATGGCCATGCGATACAGGATCTGTCTTGTCATGGTTTCCCATAATTCAGGAAAGGGAATTTTCTTGGCTACAGTGATTCCCTGCAAAGCCATTTTCCAGCAGTCTTAGGTGTCTGTGACTGCACATGTATACGTGCACGCATTCTGCTGACTGTGCGCAGCGCGTCCTCAAGGAGAAGTGATGCCCGACACAAGAAAAGAGCAGAACAACACCGCAGAATGCCAGCATGATAGGAGAGGGGAGAGTGTGGGCATAGTGACTGTGGCCCAGCAGATAAACCTCTAACTTAATCAAAAGTCCTGTATGTGGCTTAGTATCAATGGCAAGTACAGCTACCGCTAATGCTAATTACATAAACAGACAGCTCTGCACAGGATCAGGCCTGTACATTCCTTTAGCATCTGTTTCATTTGATCATGTTCCCACAAGACCAGAAATTTCAGATACCTTCCTTACTGACAAAACTTTCTGGCACATATTTTCTCATTCTGTCTTGAATGGCATAGAGTGAAAATGATTGCGATGTCTGTTTTGCTTTTAGTGAATTACACAACCACTTGTTCTTGAAAAAAGACTGTGTCAGTGGGAAATGATGATGATAATAACAACAACAACAACAACAACAACAACAACAACAACAACAACAATAATAATAATAATAATAATAATAATAATAATAATTCTGTTGGTGGGAGCTATTGAGAACATTACCAAAATATATTCTGAGATTAAAAACTAAACCTGGTTCCAGCACTTCAAAGAGTCTTGCAGTTACAGAGTCTGAAGCTGAAATCGTGTCTTCTTGCCAAGGATTTATATTCCCAGAAGGTGAATGTACCACTGGTCCTCCTGACCCATTATTGATTAGTTCTGTTTTTGTTGCTGATAAGTGTTGTTGGCATTGTTTACAACTACAGACCATGATAGAGTCAATACTAATTGAGGCAAGAGCATGCATCCTCCCTGCACCTCCCTCCATCCCTGGCACAAATTACTATTCCTAGATTGCAAAAGGGAAGGATGAAGGACATTTTTTCAAGGTTCTTGAAAGGGAAATATAAATAGAAGAACTCAAAAACTTGTTTTAATTCTTGAATTCCTTACTTTGTCTGATAATGTGAAAATGGGTTTAGTCTGCAGGTAGGAATGACAAAACAATAAAACAAAATAGTATGTGCATTTTTAAAGCTTTACAGAAAACACAAATACCCACAAGAAGCAGATGCATTAAAATAATCCGAGGAAACACAAATGTGTGGGGTACTGAACTAGCGGTTATAACTGCATGATTCCCTCCTCTTTGTCTTGTTTATTGCACTGGCTAGGGGAAATACTGAGTTTCAAGTCTTTCTATTCTCAGAAGACTTTGGTAACTTTAAAGGAAGCTTTAGATAAGAGTGGTAACAGACTATACGCATACAAACCAATTCTGGAAATTTCTGTGTTTCTGGTGGTGCTCTGGGACCCTCTGACAAAAACTGCCCTCAGAAATGGCAGTTAGTAAGCCTTTCCAAAGCTTCCTGTGAATGTCCTCACTACTCACCCTAGGAAGTGTTTCAGCTGTGTGTGCAGTGCTGTCCACATGTCCATCCCACAGCAGCCTGGCCGTCCTTCCAACTCTGCTTCCTTGGCAAGCTGTACTTAGAGGACAAGCAGGCAATGACGTGCTGACTCCTGAGGGAGCTGGAAAGGCTTTTTGTGGATCTTGCATCAAGCTCCATGGTCAACAGCTCAGAGAACTTTTAATTAGGTATAGCTCATCTAATTCTTTGAGCACCTCGTTGCAATGCTTGCATATCTATGAAAACATTTTGAAGCAAATAAATGCATTTAATACTTTCCTCATTGCTACTCATATATGAGAATATGAAGAAAATTTCTCAACAATGAAAGCTGATTGTAGATTAGCCAACTTAATAATAGAAATTTCTTCACGAGGGACTTTTGAAATGAGACCAATGAAACGACAGCAGGGAACAATTCCGTAGAAGGGGATGATGGAGTCATGTCATTATTAATTAGTGCTATTGCAACTCAAGTTCTGAAATGTGGATATTTACTTTTAAGAGTCTAGATGTAGATTTCATACTTATGTGTTAGAAAAGCATTATTGATTCCTTAATTAGGTTTTAAATGGATTAATGGGGTTTTGCCAGTGAATTTCGCTCACGCATAATTAACTTATACTGGTGTCCCCACAGCCTGATTCATGACTGAATTTCTAAAACATGGTTTCATTTGGTACCCTAGTTTTTATTAAATGTCTTTTACCTTAACTATCACTGCAATGATGGATTTCCTAAAAATAGCTTGTGAACTATATATCAGTCTTTGCTGAGTCAACAAGGCTAGCGAAAGACCATCAGCCCAAGAAAATTACACTCAGTAGCTGGTGCAGGACAAATAAATTTATTTCTTTATTTTAACTAACACAAACCCATCTCATTCTCTGGCAATTCTGTTTTTTTTGTCTTTCATTGCACAGAGGAAAAAGTATCCTCTTTTAAATAGGTATTTGTTATTCCTGCCCAACATAGCACCCTACAGTTATTCATACTGTGTTTATTCCCATATAATTATTAATATGATGTAAGGGCTCAGCAAGATTCTTCTCATTATCTGTCCCAGATGAGAGCAAAATGAACTAGCAGTGAGCTACCAAGAGCTAAAGCAGTGTGTGGGAGAACAGTATGGTGTTAAAAGGCTAAGGATCTGTCCTGCTGGCCCTCTGAGGATGCATATGACAATTTTCCAGCGAGTGTGCAGCAAGCAGAGTGCTCAGTGACACCTAGCATTTGCAAGTTAGAAGGTTTCCTGAAATAAAAGCCTGATGTGAGCTTACAGAAAGAGCCAGAGCTCCTCATAGCAGGAACAGGAGGCTTTACTATCCAAAAGCTAGCTTCATAGTAGATGT
The DNA here is from genome assembly GCF_965183815.1 of Platalea leucorodia. NCBI lineage: Eukaryota > Metazoa > Chordata > Aves > Pelecaniformes > Threskiornithidae > Platalea > Platalea leucorodia. The sequence continues at coordinate 20,768,004 of NC_138829.1, forward strand.
AAAACTGCCTGGCTCCACTGCAAATATCTTCTCCTTATGCCCAAGATTCTTCATTTTCATTTAAATATGAAAGCAGATTGAGAGCTTTAGGTGGGTTTCCTGGCAGACCACAAAATCAATTGAATAATCTTTTTTCTAGTTAAACAGAAAAGCAAAAAAATTGACCTCAATGTTTTGTCTCAAATGGGAATGTTTCATTGTGGCTTTGAGTTTTAAAATAGTAACATCTCCAATATATTAGCAAATTTTATAAAGAGCACACTCTTTCAAATAATCTGGCACGCTTGTTTCAGAAAATGCCAAAAGAAAGCAGTACTGTTTTTACAAATATTGTCTTCTAAATTATTCGGCTTAAAGTGATATGAATTTATAAACATTTTCTAGTTATCTATTTTTTTAATAACTATTATTTTTCTTTTGCTTATGTCCAAAAAAGGAAACATGTAAGAAACACCAACAGTTACATTGCTCAAAAAAAAAAAAAAAGCTACAAAAATAGGAATTTATGTACATGTAGACAGCACATCTCAAGGAACTTGAAACACCTATAAATGATCTTTTCTTTTTTTTGTCAATATGTGCATTTATGCTATAAGCTATTCTGCCTAATACTTCTCTTTTATCTGGAGGTTGGAGACTTCAAGCAAATGGTGAATTTAAGACTGTTCCATCATTTAAAATATTGTATTATCCCAGAGACATCTAGGTATGAGGCTTAGATCCACGCAGGGAAATAGAAGTAAGGCCTGTATGTAAAGGACATGATCTACAGACCATCATGGCCTCATGGTCTCCGCATCGTAAAAATACTTAGTCCTCTGCACGTCCACCTGGGACAACACTTTGGAACTGCACAGGTCGTAGATCTTGGCACTGTGATTCTGATTTGAAGGCTGATAAAAGGGAATTTTACAGGATCCTTAGTCAGCCAGGGCAAACCACTGTAACACCAGCGAGGCTGTCTTTCCTTGGTATGCAGGTTCTGGGTGCCGGCAGCATGGTGGGGTATCACCAGTGGCACTGCTGATAGTGGTGACTGCGGTTACAAAGACAGTAACCAAGCTGATCAGAAGTGCAAAATGCTCTTGCCAGGTTTTGAGGAAAGGCAGCTGGGCCAAACTGGAATCCTTGTAACTAAACTGCTACTAACTGGAACTGCCTGAATTCAAAGATGAACCCACTGACTTTCTGAAGAAGTGCCTCTGAAGGTAGGTGAATGTGGCTCCAGGACCTAGGGACATCCCAAACACGAGAGGATCACAGATTTCTCAGAAATCACTCAATCAAGTCAGTATTATGTCTAAACTTGTACTTTTCTGAGCAAAGCTGATTTATCTGGCTATAGTAATTTCTTGAAATTCAACGTGAATTTAGGTCATGGTCATAGTATTCTAAGGTAAGGTAAAGATGTGACGTTTACTCTAATAAACAACTTTTAATGTTAAAACCACATTTTCTAAGTTACTTCAGTTGTATATTAAGAAGTTATTCAGAGAATTAACAGGAACAAAAATAACCCAAATAACGGGAAAAACAAAAAAGGGGAAAAAACCCAGAAGGCTGCAGTAAAAAGGAATCTGGTTTACATGACATCAGTTTATTTTGACACCGCAGGTATATGAGACTTCACGGTGGTTGGCTCTGGACTTCATTCAAGCTCTGAGAAAATTCTCCTGAATTCTGCTTGTGGCTGTCATTGTGGTAAATGTGTCCTTTCTGATCCAGACAAAATACTGATCCCTAGTGAGCTTTTTTGTTTTCCTTCCCCAACAACACGACACTTCCCTGTATTGCGCAGTGGCTCAGGGTTGCTTATGTTAGTAATAAAGATGTGAGGAGGCGACCAGAGATTATTTCATAAATATTATTCTGGACATATAAGGGAGCAAGGTGGAGCAATATAGAAGAATGACCTTGGGAAAAAGACAAAAGAAAAGAAGGGAATGGATGTCAAGGACTAGTGAAATGGAGGCAGAAGGAAAAGGAAGAAGAGGAGCCTAATGCTTCATATTAGATGGACTTGTACAGCCTAACATTTAATTTTTTTCTTTGTTAAATTTAATATTTCAATACATATGACTGAACCAGCAAAATGAGAGTTGATGGTGTACCACAACCACAGGATGTTATTTGCATTTTAGTGGCCAAGTATGTCCTGATGGCCAAAAGAGAAGTACATACAGTTCAATGTAGGGTTTATTAGCTTTAATTCCTTGTTTTAGTTGTAGACATTTGGAATCATCCCAGAGTATCACATTATTGAAATGTCATTTTTTCATATTGTCGTGGTTTAACCCCAGCCGGCAACTAAGCACCACACAGCCGCTGGCTCACTCCCCCCGGTGGGATGGGGGAGAGAATCAGAAGGGTAGAAAGTGAGAAAACTGGTGGATTTAGGTACAGTTTAACAGGCAAAGCAAAAGCCACGCACGCAAGCACGTCAAAAACATAGCCCCATACTAGCTACCATGAAGAAAATTAACTCCATCCTTGTCAAAACCAGCACACATATGAATAATATAGCTTAGAATAAAAACTGAGCACACAGGAGCAAAGTTAATAAATGCTGAGAATTTAATTCATTCCATATCGCTTCCTGAAACACATAAATCACTTTGCAGTAAAGACCAAAATTATTCAAAAAGCTAGCTAATTAACAAATATTTTGACTTCTAGGGTTGAGAAGATTCATAGGTGTCACTGAAGTAAAGAAAGAAGCTTGTGTAGTTTTTCTTTCTGGTCTTAATAAAGAAGAAAACCATGAATATAGCAAAGGATAAAGGAATATTGATTGTAGTTACAGGGAGGAGAAGAAAGTAGTAGCACCAGCTGAAAAACTGTAAGTGGCCTGGTGTACTGGTTTGGGCTGGGACAGAGTTAATTTTCTTCAGAGTAGCTACTATGGGGCTATGTTTTGGATTTGTGCTGGAAACAGTGTTGATAACACAGGGATGGTTTAGTTACTGCTGAGCAGTGCTTACACAGAGTCAAGGCCTTTTCTGCCTCTCACCCCACCCCACCAGCGAGCAGGCTGGGGGGGCACAAGAAGCTGGGAGGGGGCACGGCTGGGACAGCTGACCCCAACTGACCAAAGGGATATTCCATACCGTATGACGTCATGCTCAGCACATAAAGCTGGGGGAAGAAGGAAGGGGGGGACGCTCGGAGTGATGGCGTTTGTCTTCCCAAGTAACCGTTACATGTGATGGAGCCCTGCTTTCCTGGAGATGGCTGAATGCCGGCCTGCTGATGGGAAGTAGTGAATGAATTCCTTGCTTTGCTTTGCTTGGGTGCGGCTTTTGCTTTGCATATTAAACCGTCTTTATCTCGAACCATGACTTTTCTTACTTTTACCCTTCTGATTCTCTCCCCCATCCCACCACGGGAGAATGAGTGAGTGGCTGGGTGGGGCTGAGCTGCCCACCAGGGTTAACCCACAACAGATGGTAATAGAGTTAACAGGACAAGCAGGGCTAATCCTTCTGGGAAGCAGATACGGTGAGTGTAAAGCACCTGAAAAGCTTTACTGTAGTGTGAGCTCCTGGGAGAAAACAGGGAAGAACCAGTACTGCTCAGGACATGAAGCTGGATACTGCCGAGATTAAAGAAGTGATATGGAAGAACATGACTCTAGTGAAGCAATTGAAAGGTCTGATCATTGAGGAAACATGCAGATGAAAATGATTTATTGTACTTCAGGGAAGTGAATGTCTGCAAAGAAATAAAAAGGTAAAGCATGAATCTTTTTGGGGGGGTTATTCAGTAGTACAAAGTGTATTCTGATATACTTGGAGGCTGATAATAAGAGACCTGTAGCCTTGGGAACTCATCTGCTATAAATGCCTGAGGAGAGGAGCTGATTGATACCAGGATGAGTTTGAACTGCTGGTGAAATGTGTCATATGTGTGCTGGTGTGATGTATCAAATACGGTGCTTTGGCAGACATAGGGGGGCATTACAGGAGCTCTGAGTGAGCACTGGTGGTACCCTGGAACTGGTGCCTGTCCCAAGAACAGAGCTCAGCTAGGACATGAGAAGAAAAAGGCTAGTGGGATGAGTTTGGGAATGAGGGGCTCATCAGGCTAGAGGCTGGAAGAGCCTGCTTTGTTTAGCAATATAGATGCCTGTTGCTTGTATATGTATGTACATATTTATGCTGGAAGAAATACTGGGAAGAAAGGAGACAAAATTAAACAAAAAAGTTGTTACAAAGAAAAGTAAGCATAAACTAGCTGTTAATATATCCAGGCTGGAAGAAAGCTCGCAAGGCTCAGTGTTAGGCCTTTTGTTTCGAGCTGCTGGGTCTGATGATTCACAGCCTGACAGCTTTCAGCGGCTCAAGGCAGAGGCTGAAAGGATCATGACAGCTCACCCCAGCTTCACGGGAACTCGGGGCGCAGTGGCCAGCTCTGTTCCCAGGCTGCCTTTTCTTCTGTATAAGAAACACATCTTTAAACTAGGATTTTTTTCTGCTCTTCTATAAAGCCTGGCGAAACAGACCAAAATCGCCACCTAGTGAGGATAGTCTCTCAGCTCACTCATTTCAGACAGTCTGCTGTAAATACAATTGAAATAGTCGTGTCTGTGATGTTTTGCTGCATTTGAGTGAAAATGCAACATAATACTTTGCAAGAACAAATCAAGAATTTAAGGAAAAAGGGATTTGCTGAGGTGACAGGAAAGCAGGCATTTTCCAGAAAATAATATGTATCCAAGCATAGGGATTCCTACCACCTCTTGCTGCAATCATTAAGGTGCCTACTTTAATGTCTTTAGAGTGTATTTACAGGGGTCTTGAGTGAAGGGTCAGACTTAATGTCTGCATTGGGTGTTTTATGCCTCCTGCACAGGCAGTGCTTCAAAGGGTCTCTGAGTTCTTGGGCCTGGTTTCTCCGAATGAATTGCTAAAAATAAATAAACTGCATAATTGACTAAAAACCAAAGAAGTATCCAGAAGTAGTTTCACTTCTAATATGTCTGTAATGAATCAAAATGAGTGCACAACAAAGAAAAGATGAATCTACACGTACCAAGTTAGCAATTTTTTGCAAAGGCTTCCAGTTAAATCCATTTTGCAGGTTCCTTCAGCTTACCTGAGTGTTTGAACAGGAATTTGTAGTCTGCAAAACTTTTCATGGCTACCGAATCATTCTTAAAGTTTTCACTTTTCTGTTATTTCTACCCTGACACCCTTTGTGGGTTGCTTCCTGTTACAGTGAAGAAATAAGCTGAATGTTAAGCTTTAAAAAAATGCATAGCGAATCACTGTTAAGATTTGACTAAAAAATAATGATATTTAAAACATACTATATTTTGGATCCTTTTTTTCCCCCTCCTACATTTAGGCATTTAAAATTCACGTTGTCAAGACTCTTTGTGCAGTGATAATCATAAAACACAAGAAAAGGTAAGGAAAAATACAAAAGAACCTCTGGATACAAGAGCTGTAACTTTCAAATAACCACATGAAACAATTCTGAAGAAATCATAAGTGTAAATAATAGTGAGACAGGAAGAATCAGGTTGGTTTTGTTGGGTTTTTTTTTTTTCAAATGAAGTTATTTCCCTTCACTTCCCTTGGTAGAGATGGAGTTGTGGTGCTTACTGCTGATAAATATTTCTAGATCTTTTTGAAACTGCATATGCCAGGCGTACCTAAAGTCAAATTTTGTATGTAATAAGGATCAAAAAAACCTTCAGGACTGAATTTTTCCTTTCCAAAAGGAGCTAATTTTAAAGTGCTAAATGCTACTGCCTAAACTTATTGCCTGCTTTCCACAAAAATAAATCATCCTCTAAGTGTGAACACTAGACTTAGTGATGAAATGTGCTACTCAAACAGAACACGGGGAATTACAACGGCTGCAAATTTCAATGTGAGGTTAAATGTTGAGTTGCTGGCAAAGCCTTCAGAATACATTGTAGTATCTTACTACTTCTGTTATATTATGAGGTGCCATAGTGATATGTGGACTGGATTGAGACACTGCATTGTGCACCAACTGCCGTACAGATGGGAAAGGAAGACTGGCACTGATCATGTCAAAACAGGTGTCCAAGAAATTACATCCTGTATTTCACACATTTCTGGCACTAACTCTGTAACAAATGTGAATGCTGTATTGTTTCCCTGTACAACATCTCAGTATGAAGCTTTTTCTTATGTTGGTTACACTGCACAGAACCTGTAGTAGGTTCACGTGCGCTGCCTGAGCTGCCAGACAGTGACACGTGCTCATTCTCTGCATGCCAGGAAGGAGAGCTCGCTTCTGCCTGCATGGTGTTACCGTGAATATATCAGCAGTCATCGACAGTTTGATCTTTTCTGGGTTTTTCTGCTGCGCTGTATTCTGAGAAGGAGCGGAAACTTTAGTTCACTGAGGGTAATTTATTGTGTTGCACTCCATGAGCATAAGCAAAGAAGATGGGTGAAGCCATGTGGTTATTCCCTCATTCTGAGAATAGAATGCATCTCAGGAATTGCTTCACAGATATTTGGCGGTTAGAATTCCTCTCGCCCTCTAAGAATTGGGGCTTTTTACCTTCCTTCCCATTCAGGAGTCCTTGGGTCTCCTAAGATGAAAAGATACCTCAGAAGATGAGTTGCTATAAGCCAGCCTGCTTTCTGAGACCCTGGAGATGTCGTATGTGAGATCTGGTGCCTCAAACTAGGATACTAGTAGGAACAGTGGGGTGTCAAGGGAAGGAGAGGAAAACAGCGGGGAAGAGCTGTGTCCTGAGACCGTTGGCTGCTCACTCTCAGTAATCATCTGTTGTGTGTCTGGATGGACTGCAGAAAGCAGAAGTGGAAGAGACTGTAAGAGCTGTGGAGCCAGGCGGGCGACTTGATGTAGGTGCTGTACTGCTTTGACTCAGTTTTGCATTTGGCATCTAGAAGTAGTCTCTTCAAGGGAATACGAGGGGAGGATACATTTTCACTGGAGTTGTCTTTTCCAACCCTACCTTCTTTCTTTGTGCCCATTGGAGTGGAGCCTCTAATCTCTGCAGCCTCCCAGAAGGGACAATCTCATCGGTTGTGCCTCCTCAGTCCCATCAGTTCATTTCATTTACGGATGTGAGCCTAAGGGATTCTGCCCACACTGCATTTACAGGATGAACTGCATTTTCCTCACAATGTTTCCTCACACATAAAATTAAGTATGTGAGACAGAAGACAATGTATGGACCTCTCCTTTAGACTGTAGCTTTCTGGATTTAGTACTTGCTGTGACATCTGCTAAGGTACCAGCTATCAGATGAAGGAAACTGAGGTGACAATTTTTCCAATAGATCAGTATATCCTTGAGATAGGGCTGGGATTGAGACACAAATAAACTCTGTGCTAAAATGCTAGAAATTTGAAATAAGATTGTTCCTGGGTGTAGTTCTTCATGCAGGGTCGGAAAAACAGCCATTACTTTGCACTGTTGTTGAAAGGGAGGAAGCTTTTAAACAGTGAGAAATGGCAGGTAAGGTCAAGGTTCTGCAAGAAATCAAAATAAAGCTTCAGCTGGGATGGAATATAGTCCAAATTTGGGCATATTAGGACCAGCTCTTGGGAAAACCTTATGAAAGTCCTTGCTTATAATAAATGAACTTCAGTATCTCATCTGAAAGGCAACATGCCACATCTAAATGATCTGAAGAGACAAAGAGAAAACCATGATAAGGCATGAGCTACACCTCTATCTTGTTTACTTTACCTTCTTATGCAATGAAGATAAAACTAAATGTGATGTGTTTATATATTTTTATATGTGATTGGACACTAGTATAGTATCTGGGTGTGCTTTTACCCAATCTGTCACTGCCTCAATTGTTCACCCAGCAACAGATCTTGACTTTACCAGGAAAACAAAACAATGAAAAAGAAAAGAATCTTTTGTCCCTGGTATTGAATCTTTAAGCAAGTAGTTGCTATAGCAATAACATTTTCAAAGTACTAAATTTAAAGTAACAGCTCCTGAGAGCTACCTCAGCTCTTGCAAGACATCATCCTTTTTTTTTTTTTTTTTTTTTTTAATTTCCCTCACACCCCATTTAAAGAAGCTGGCAGTCTGCACTTCCGTCACCAAAATACTCAAAGTTAATATTAAAAACAGAACAAAAAAGGGATTGACCTATTTTCCCACTTTTTTTTTTTTTTGCAGGTGTTTCACACCTCCCACTGTTTTAGCATTCCCATTCCACATTAGTATTGTGATTAGCATATATGTGTGCACTCGGACGTTCCGTGAGATGCTACGGGTCACACGTTCTAGCTCTGCTGTACGCAGGCTGGATAGAGGCTGTAGGTGATGTGCTCTGCTGACATTACCTCTGGGTTGGCACAGGTGAGGATCTGACTGTGTCTTGGGCAGTGTCTTTGTAATTCACCTGGATCAGGCTTTTTACATGTCATTTGATACAGTCTTTTCTTTACTGTTTTCTGTTTGGTGGTTGTTGTTGTTATTTTATTTGTTTGTTTTTTCACAAAGCCCCATTCCAGAACAGACTTTATATCTTTCTAAGATGTTACAAGATTTAGATGAAATAGCTTGGCTGCTTTTAATTCATAGCTGAGCAGCCAAAACTTCCCTGTGTCAGCTTAGGCTAGCAATTTATCAGTAACACAGCCACTGCGGTGCAGCAATAAAAGAAAAACCTTTACGACATGCACAACGTGTTTCGCTCTCTTTCCCCTTATCAGCACCGGAGCATCACTTATCAGATGCTGCCTTGGGTCAGCGCTGTTGAGGACCCTGCAGGTGCAGCGCAGCAGGCGGCCTTGGGCAGGGGCAAGATGCCGTCTCACAGGGCTCTGGGACCACAAGGAGCTGCTGTCTCACGCAGAAGGAAAAGCACTGGCCTGTGGATGCAGCGGCTGCCCCTGGCTCCTGCTGAGCTCAGAGCCACGCTTTGCTTTCCTTCCCCTCAGCCTTGTTCTGCGCAGGCAGATCTTCTTCTGTTGTGGTCACGCTGGTCCCAAGCGCCCTAATACTCACACCGAGGTTCTCTCTCTATGCTGTGTGGAGGCGGGGAGCAAATGAACAATTTGCTCCTTTACCGCCTTAGAAAATAGAGAACTAGACTGATGATGACACTGATGAAACTGGTAAGTAACATGGAAAGTGGCACATGGCTAAACTATGGCCCAATGCTCCTTTCTTTACTGGCATTAAATTAAGAGTGACCTCGCTGAAGATTGTCACTAGACCAATCAGAATTATTTTAGTAGCGTCATTCTCCATGAATGGAAACAGGAAGTGGAATATATTAGTGTTTTAACTCAAATTCACACTTCCCTTCATCTTTATCAGTGCCTTTGAAGTTAGATGTGTTAGAGACTCAAAATAGAAAAAAAGGCTAGGCAAGAGTCTCTGTTAGCCTACAACCATGTGAGTCAGGACTGACCCCGATGACATTAACAAAGCAAAGCTGATGTGTAGCTACATCAGAAAAGAATAATGATCCGCATCATGAATGTGGCGATGCAGGTTGTGGCTAAGATTCTAGGAAAAACAGATTAAATGAAGTCTGAAATTCTACCAGCTAGGTCACCACAGTTCACTGAAAAGATCCCAACTTAGGAAGCTGAGCTACATCGTTGCTGGACTTTTACCAGATGGATTCTGCTTCACGTGAATTACTGACATATAAATTCACCTCTGCTGTTAGTATGCTGACAACAAAATCATTTGGCACTGACATTTCATACCCTGTGGATATTAACTAAATTACCATCACAGCCCTTTTAATTATCCATATTCTTATTGTATAGATTGGGAAGTGAGATAGGAACTCCAGTGACTCACTGAGGCCATACACTAATGCTTTTAGGCACTGTCTGTGTGGAAAATGGAATTTGAAGGCATTCATTTCTTCTTGCCAGTGAACAGACATTTGGATTTTATAAACTCTTTTCTGTAAGGAATATCCTTGCTTTGGGAAGAGTTCCTATGAATTTGCACTTGTGTTTTGCCTGCAGAGCCATCAGGAATTCTAAGTGGAAAATTCAATAACAATAATACACAGCGTGGATTGGAGCCTGGATGAAGACATTTGCTTTTCGCTATGCCATTTTTGCATAGTGAAAAGTACCTCTCCCGTAACACTTCAGTTTTAAAAAGAACATAGATGTTCACTTTCACATGGTAAATTTGGTCCAGCTGGGACAAAAAAATTTGGAGAGAGAATGAAAAAAACTGTAAATTTTTAGCTATGTAAAAATAATGAGGTAAATACACAAATGATTGAAGTACAGGACATTGTAGTGTCTACATCTAAATGTTTCCTCATTTCTCCAGAGAGTTGTGTTTTGAACACATAGACTGAGTATTTCAGAACAATTTAAGGGATTAGGTACCTACATTTTATTACCATGAAGTGATAGGGCCCTGAACTTCTCTGAGCTTTTTTGTGAAGCCCAGCCTATAGGCCAGCCATCGTCATTGTTTTCGTTTATCTTGAAGTGGATCTTCAGCAATGCAGGGAGGTACTGTAGGAAACGATGCTATGAAAAATATCCACGTACCAATGTAAGATGGTCCAAGCTATGGCTTTCATAAGCATTGGTGGAACATTAAAAAGTATAAAATGTCAGGGCCAAATTTTGTGGAAATTAAGCTCTTCACACAGGGTCAGGGCCCTAAGTTTACCAACAGAGTCCGCAGTCTCTTCTCCTGCCTCCTTGGGGTTTGGCTGCCTGTGTGGAGGCCAGTGCTGACATGGTGCGGCCGTGCCCGGCCTCGTACCTTGCCCTCCTGACTTGGCTTCCCGGCTTGACCTCAGACCTGCCCTGTCACTACGGATTTGTCTGGTGATTACAGAGCTGTTGGCCAATGCTGGTTACCGTCACCAGACCTGCTCTGTGGGCCTCGCTGGGGTGCTGTGGGACTGTGTGGCTTCTTGGTGAGGATGCTGCCCAGCCTGCCTGGCTGTGACCCTCAGCTCCTGGCTCCCCATCCCTTGCAGAGCAGCCAGCTCTCACTACTCTCTGACGCACAAGTTAAATTTGATTCAGTTTTGTTGCTTAGTTTTAGTTTTCATTATGCTTTATTTGAAATAAATTAAAAACCCCAAAAGAATTAACTTTCTAACCTTTCTGGCATGTGAAAGTTCTAGAAATGAACCACTGAGTTCTTATTTCTATGAAGTTACAGTGAAGCTTGGTTCCGCTTTTATTCCAGTGCTGAAGTGAAATTTCACACTCTGTTGCAAAATACATAGGTCAGCACAGGAGCAAATCTGTGGTGAAGTAACTTGCACTGCTGCTTGCATACTTTTTCCTTCATGATATATATGAAGGTATTACAGGAAAAAAAAACCCACATCAAAACAAAACAAAATCCAGCAAATGGAAACAAAGAAGGGAAGGGAACATACTTTTTTAGGGAGGAAGGCAACAGCCAGAATAGTGACATACACAGTTCATAGGATCACAGGACGATTCTGGTTGGAAGGGACCTCGGGAAGTCTCCAGTCCAACTTTCTGCTCAAAGGAAGGTCAGCTATAAGGCCACACCAGGTTGCTCCGGGCTTTGTTCAGTTGGGTCTTGAAAACCTGTCAGGATGGAGCATGCAGAGCATCTTGGTGCAACCTGCTCCCCTGCTTGGCAGTCCTCATAGTTCAAAAGCTTTTCCTTATATCAACTCTGACCCTTCTTGCTTCAAGTTATGCACGTGATTTCTTGTCCTCCTGCTATGCACTCTTGTGAAGAGCTTGGCTCCATCTGCTGAATACCCTCCTTGCAGATATTGCAAGGATGCCATTAGGTCCCCCAAAGCCTTCTCTTCTCCAGGCTGAACAAGCCCAGCCTCTTCAGCCTCTCAAGTTCCCCTCTCAGAATGTGAAATTAATTGAAAGTATAATTAGACACAAACAGGAACTCATGAAAACAATGAAAGTGGCTCTTTGCAATGGAGAAATTTGTAATTTACAGGCAAAGGGGTCTTCTCATAAGAATTTCCATATTGCTTGTGACCACTGTATGCTCATCCTCCAAGTACAATGTCAGACCTAGAAGTGTGCTGAAAAACTGCTGGTCAAAATCTTTCCACTAGACTTGCTAGAGGGGGATTTTTTTGATGGAAAGAAAAAGTTTTTCCCTATGAAACTGGACAACCACGATAACCAACCATTCTTCCTGGCAACTGAACAAAAGTGAAAAGGTTGTAAGAGGAGAAAAAAAAGACTCTCCATGGTGTTTTAACTCTTTTCAGGAGGTCAAGTGCCTGCCACTACCAGGCAACCACACAGCCATTGCAGGGGCCTGCACAGGAACAGAAACCCTGAATTAACAGCTGTACTTTTGATTTGTGCTAACTTCAACCCTTTCAAAATGTGGGTTCTTTTGCTGCCATTCTTATTGTTTGTTGGTACATTCGTGTTCTTTGCCGGTTTGTCAGTATTGCTTGTTGGTTTGTTGTTTGATTTTTTTTAAAACTGGCAGACTGAGAGACCTGGAACCTCTAGCTGAGGCCTCCAAGTGCAGTTAAGTAAACGGATATAAACCTTCTTGCTCTATTGACTCTGCAAATGTAACCACACTCCAGATTTCAGTCATAATATGCAAGGCTAAAGGCTGGTCCTTTATGTTGTGGAGATGTGAAACCTCACCTTGCAGTCCTTCCCTTCCCTTTCCTCCCTGCGTATATCAGGAAAATTTTCATCTGAGCTAAACCACCAGTAGCTAGAATTTGGTTCTTTATAGGCACTTGAAGTAATCAATCTTCAACTATCTGAAACCCAATATTGATATTGTAATGAAACTGTGTGACATATGGATATACATCAGAACATAGATTTTCCAAAGAAAACAAAAGCTGAAAAGCTTAAGAGCAGGTAAGTACCTGTCCATACGAGGTAAATAATTTTAAGAAGTGGCTAATCTCAGGGCTATGCTGAAGGAGAACTTGTGTCATTACTGAAACACAGGAACCATCATAGCAGCATAAATTACACCATGAAATTAGAGAGATTTGCTACCCTCCCTCTGTCCGCTCCTTTGTCAATCACTTGAATGATGTCCATGTGTGTGTGTGCTTTATTCACTTCTATCACAGTACTGATTTAAAAAAAAAAAAAAAAATCCCTTTTGGGTCTCCTTCCTGGCTAAGCTTTAGGTTTCTACTAAACCTGGAAAACAAATGACTAGAAGTCCTTAAGAGGGCTTCGGCCTTCCTCCAGCTGAGTAAGTGTATGCTCAGCATGTGGGCTAGCTAGCAAAAGGTGACGGGAGGTAGTTCTGTGGGGGATCCTCAGTAATTTTGTCAGTGTGTCATGGTCACCTTTCTTGACTGTGCATTTGTTTGTTGACATTGATTTATGTACCATGCCTGATTTAAAGATACAGGTTGACGCTCCACTGATTTCATTGACTCTGTAATAAGTTTTTATTAACTCCAGCTACTGGTTTGACTTAGATTAGTATCTGTGAATTTTGGGGTATTGCCTAGGTACACGCTGGGGAAGAATTTTTCTTTCTTTCCCCTTTAGGTTATCCAATTTTGCTTTGATTGTGCTCGCTCATGCATTTTTGAGTCTCTGTTTCACAGGAAGTTCTGTAGGTGATCAGTGCGCTGCTCTTTGTAGCAGAACTGCACAGAGCATGGTCTGTTGCTTGGTCTCCCTCACGCTTTCGCAGGCGCAAGCAACACCTGAGCAAGTTCAGTATGTCTGTTCGTGCAGTTTCACTCACAAAGCAGTAAAGAATGGGATCAGCAATGCAATTCAAACTTGTTAAAGCCTGTGTGATTCTGTAAACCTTATACATTAGCTGCAAAAGCTGTAGGTCAGTGGTGTAAGGTTCTTTGATGCTGCGAATAAACAATATAATGTGATAAGGAGTGAAGCAAACAATGAAAGTAACTGTGATATTCAGAATAAGTTTCCTCACTTTTTTCCTTTCTTCATCTACTGTGGCTTGATTATACCTCACTACTTGGTAGATTTTATGGTAGCAAAACACGATGATTATCAAAGGGACTAAGTACCCTGAGCATATCCGGAATAAATTTATCCTTGCCTGCCACAATTCCAGGGGGTATTTATCATAGCATAAGGTATGATTAGTTAAATTGCAAGGATCATTGAATGCTTCTTTCTTCAGCAATATGGCTGAATTCAAGATGCTTTCCAGAAGCCAAACAAATAGGCTGACAATCAACGAAAATCTTCTTGTGCGCAAGTGCTGGAGCTTCAAGGGGTGAACTAATGCCAGGTACCTGTCAACAGAGATGCAAGCAAGGAACGCAGTGCTAGTGTAGAAATTCATATACATAAGGAAGGCAGAAATCTGACAAAGCAAGGTAGAGAGCCTCCAGTTATCTCCATTCCTGGCATAATCAATCCACAGAGGCAGAATCAGAGAGTACAAAAGGTCAGCCAGGGATAGGCTGAAGAGGTAGACTGCTAACTCATTCTTTTTCCTCACCTGAACGCAAGATGCATAGAGGGATATGCAGTTGATGGGAATACTGATAATCATCACAATGCTGTACACAATTGGAAACAAATACTTATCCAGGGTGTGATCATCATGGCAATTAGTAGTGTTGTTCATTGTCCACCCCGAGTAGTATCTTTGGGCTAATTCCAGCTTGGATGCAATAAAAAACCCTCTGTAGTCTGACGGGTGGTCATCTGTTAGTTCTTCAGGACCTGGTTGATAAGATTCCAGCCTTCTGTCACCAAAAAGGAAAAATGTCAGCTATAACAACATTTTTGTTTGTTTTTTATGGGCTTCTTGGTGGGTGTCTTTTTTCAGAAGAAACTGTTTGTAGGAGATCAAAGGTTTTAAACACTCCTGGAGTGAGGAGTGGATAGGAAGAGGAACCCAACTGCCTAAGGTGGTCAAGGTCAGTCAGATGCAAGCTTCTACAGCAGAAGCAGGATGAGCAGTTAAGACACTTCCAGAGGGGTAGGGTCTCTCTTGTGGGAGAGTTGAAGGAGATCAGAAAGTGCACCACAAACAACAGAAGTGCACTTTGAATTATTCTGGTGAGCAGAACATGGTTTTGGCCATACGAATATGGCAGATTTGTTATCCCCAATAACCTCCTCCCCTCTAAGTCAATGGAGAGACAAGGATAGAAAGACAGGGGTTCAGGTACTGCTAGATGTTGGGATCTGCTCAGAAGAGGAGAATATATGGCTGGTATGTCTCCCTATTGCAAATCACTCTCGTCTTGTCGCATCCTCACACCTCCCCGCATCCCTTCCCCTCCTTTGTATGCGATCAACTGTGCTATTCCAGCAAAGCTTACTGCATGTCCCAGGAACCCTCCTGTGAAACCTGGCAGGCTACTGGGTTCCTGCATGCACAGGAGAATCTGCCAGGGTGTCAGTTAGACTCATGTGAGGTGGAGACTCTCTGAGTACAATTTTTCATTTACACTTCTTTCCTCTAAGAATTGCAGTTGCCATGCATGATTTTATAAAACCATTAGCAACTGAGCTTATCTTAGGCACTACCAGGGCTGTGGGCATCAACAGCTTTGACATGAAAATACCAGTAAAAGGGCAGCCCTGACTAAAGCAGTGGGACTGGAGGAGTTGCATGCATGAGCTTTAGAAGCACTTAGAAGAGCTGACCTTTAAGTAAGAAAGGGTGTACAACCATATCTATGAGACAGCTGGTACTCACTGATTGTATCACAGCTCTGACACTCAGTAATTCTCTAAAGATTTAATCATTAAGTTCAGGAAATACAAGAATGGTGAATATTTGTTGTGGTCCAGTGCTACTGCCAAGTACACTAACTGCTTCAGAGACTGTCTGTAATAACTCATCTGTGGTTTGAGCCTAGACTGCCAGCGGAGGAGGTGAAGAGGTTGTAGAACAAGTAGGTTGCAAGACAGCACCGTCTACAACCGTTCCTACATAAGATACAGGTCAAACTGAAGACAACTTGGGTGCAGGGATTTTCCCATGTGGTAGGCAAATTCATTCTGCCTTTTATGGGTTTGATGCGTGTGTGTGTGTGTGTGTGTAGGTTTGTGGGTTTATCAGAGAAACCCAAGTAGGTTTATTGCCTCTGTTGAGACGTTATTATATGGATCTCTTTTCCATAAAAAAACCTTTTCATGCATATTCAGAAAAAAAGGAGCAATGACAAAACTAGTCAGAAAGCACAAATTTAATTTTACCAGCCACTGCTTTATTTGATCAAGTTGGCTAACTTTTCACAGTTAGAGCTAAATTTATTCACAGG
This sequence comes from Platalea leucorodia, assembly GCF_965183815.1. Classification (NCBI taxonomy): domain Eukaryota; kingdom Metazoa; phylum Chordata; class Aves; order Pelecaniformes; family Threskiornithidae; genus Platalea; species Platalea leucorodia. Next base: position 20,784,199 of record NC_138829.1, read on the forward strand.
CTTGAAAGACAAGGAAAATTCTTGAGAGGGACTCAATTTGATCCATTGAGCAGCTTTACTTACATGACGACTAATTAAAAAAAATGCAGTGTCTGTATTTAAGATAAACATAAGACGTCTGCTTTTCAGCGTGGTTTAATAAAACCACACGGTAAATAGGGCATTGTAAGCTTACCAGTATAGATAAGTATCACAAATTAAAAATCTAGCTCTAGAAATTGGATCCCAGGGTTTTGCTGACCTACTTCTCACCAAAAGCAAGGCAAACATATGCAGACTGACCAGATGAATAAAGATAAAATACCTACCTCTTCTTCTAATCACATTTTAGCATTTCTTTTCCTATGACAGGTCTCTTCATGTCTAACAGGGAAACGTGCCCTTTCAGAAGCATGTGTGTAATGTAGCAAGTGTATGAGGCAGTGTTTAATAGTCGTGTGACTGAGAAACTGGAATTCCTTCTCCCTCCCCCACAAACTCTTTCTCCATTGTTAGTTGACTTGTTATATTACAGACTCATCATCCTTACAAGCTCCTGACTTGTCTCCATGTTACTCACAACAGCTCCTCTCACAGTTACCTTTATCAGCTCTTTCATATCTACTCACAGACCAACATGCTGATTTCTTCATACCACCCACCTTTTTTTCTTCAGCTTTCTCTTTTTAGCTCATTGTTTCTAAAAGTTTTGCTCTGTTGATCTCACTGATCATAAGGTAAAACACTTGTCCTTATATTGTACTTGTCTGAATAAACTGCATGTTCTTTGGGGCAAGACCTTGCTTTCCTCTTCTGCCATCTGCCTTAAGGAACTAATATCTTAAGATATAACTGGCTAATGGCAGGCTGGGACACTGAAGATGGGATTCAAAGAAAAGAGTTGAGAGCACATGAGATTTGCCACCTCCGCCATCTTTTTCTGTCCTTCATGTTCACAGGTCGTTGTACCCCATGGTGTTCTTTTATTTTTAACCAGTATAATCAATAGTTTCTATGAACAAAGCCCTGGAGGCTGTCTAAAATTCCCCAGGTAATCCATGTCCCAGCTTTGATGACACATTGACACTACTTATACGAGGACATGCTTTCAATGAGAATAATAACAAGAAGTGTGTCATTCTGGCATGTATTGATGACCTATACTGAAGTGTGTCAAAGAGCCGGCAAATGAAGTATACCACAATGCATGCTGCAGTTTCTTGCACAGAAACATAAAAGCAGAAAGCACTGTTTTGCCCTGATTACAACACATTTCATTACAGTTATGTGGGGCCTTAACTCAGGGGAAGTTGTTCATATCCTACTTCCTTGCTTAGGTTTTTTCTGATAATTAGGACTATGTAATACAAAATGGTTTGTCTTACCTGAATGCATGATCTGAAGCATTCCCAGGTTTTCTCTCAGCTACTGAGCGTACCTGCTGATTTTGCCCAAGAGGATGGCATTGGCTTACAGCTATCCTAAAACACAATGTTTGATAATTTTTCCCACTGATTGTTAATTTTTTCTAAAAAACTATTAAGGAATTTCTGTTTAACAATATAGTCTAATGGTTTGACTTTCATGGTCCAAACTCACTGTGACTAATTCTGTAGACTTGTGACTTATTTACAGACTTGTTTTGGTATCAGATGTGTTTCAAATGAAAAAAAAAAAAAAAACCCTCAACATCATTAATTTTTTCTTTAAGCCACACTATTCAATGATTATCATTGTCCCTGTCTCTTTGTCATTTTGCTACAGAAAACCTGCTGTACAAGAACTCTGAAAAAGTCAGACATAAATTTTAGAGAAATGGACTAGCAAATGCTACGCTTCAAGTAATGTATGCAAGCAAGCCTGTAAAAGAACCTTGTGAAAATTGCTGGAGAAAAGTACTCATTACATATTGTATTTGTATTGATGCATTCCTACAGTGTCTTTTTCAGATTCAAAGAGAGCTTTATGAGGTCTCTCCATTTGTAGTAACAAAGTAACAAAGTAAGTATAAAGGTGTACTTTCATAAGCACAAATAATACAAAATGATATGCCATACTCTTGTCCGCAAACAACTTTCTAAGGGAAGAATGGAAGAGTCTTTTTCATTGTCCAGATAAATGAATTCTACTATAGTTTGGGAAATTAGGGAAGATGAAGAAGACTATAAGGATTTTATGTTATTAACAGAAAAGTTTAGACACTAATCTTCCATTAGCTAATAAACATCAGTTTAATTTTGGAAACATCTGCAACTGATACATTTCACCCTTTATTTCAAATTCAAGTTCATAATAGGGCGAGTTGCTGTAAGCAATATTCATTATAATGTGGTAAGTTTTTGCAAGTGCTTTGCTTTTTAGATAAGTTTCAGGGGAATAATATGTTGTGTGAGCTAGTGCAGTAGCTGCTGTACTGGCGCTACTGTATATCAGCCATAACATGGAAGGACAGCTGGTTTTCTTGATTTCTTTTTTCTCTCAAAGCAATTTCAACAAAGTAGATTGCTCTGTGTTCTCAAAATAAGTTATAGTGCCAAGCTGATTTCCTCAAGTACAAGGACCTTCCATAGCTGGATCTTTTTTCCTAATGAGCAGATCTCAAAACTTAATTCTGAAAAACTTCACAGTTTAGGAGAGTTGAAATACGCCTTTCAGTAACATGGACATTTTTGCTTAAAATACCTTGCATTTTTCCTCATGCAACACTGAATTTCACTCACAGGTCTCCATGAGATTCTGTAGAGGCTCAAACAGGTCTAAAAGAGCTCAGTCTTTTTAACTTTGAGATACACTTTATGGACTGTTTTATAAGGCATAAAAAATCCGTTAACGTGAGCAAATAGAAAAAAAAGCTATGCTTTTTAGGATGTAGGCCATGCAGGCGAGTATTATTTTGCTATATCTTTATGTGCGTCACGTTTTCCTCTGTGCATATAAAAAGATGCTGTAGAAACAATTTTCATGTACATGATACCTGGTATTCTAAGAAGCTACTTTTAGCACAGCTCATTTTTCTGCTAAGTTTTAAGCACTGTGTATATTCATATAAATAGCGCTGAGTATCATCTTGTTAGTGACATAAAATATTAAAGAACAATAATAGAAGAGCTACTGGAACACCCTGTGAGGCCTGAGGCATTTTTTGCAGTGAAGACTGCACAGCTCAGAACCCTGAAAACTCACCCCCAAATACTGTTCTTCTCCATCCTTCGCTCCTGTCCTATGCAACAGGTATTTTTTATCATGGCAATATCATTACAACAATAAATCAAGCTGGCACGTCTTTCTGATTCGATCTTTTGATATCATTTGCCCTTTTGTCTCATGTTGCACTTGTGCTGGGAGTGAAATACTCCTTCTCCCAAAACAATCTTTTCCAGCCCCTTTTGTGTCCCTTCTTTTTGTTGTATGATGTCAGCATCACATTAAGGGAGAGCCAGGCTGAAATCTGTACCAGAACGTAAGTTGTGTATCATCTGACTTCTTGGATTTTGAACACTTACCTAGGCAGCCATGTGTCCCCATGTAGCAGTTTCACTGTGATGCCATCGGTAGCGTAACCCGTGTCTGCTTCTGAGAAGAAAAACTGTTTCAGCAGATAAAGCAACAGGAAGCTGCTCTTGGATTCACCAATGAGGCAACAGCCCACACGTCTCAATTTTTTTTGCCTCTTTTTTTTTTTTTTTTTTTTTTTTTTTATACCTTGTTAATCTAATCTTATCCATGGGAAAAAAGCAGCATAGTTATGTAGAAGTATGCACAAAGGATGGTACCAACCTTGGTAAGTGTAGGAATGCTTTTAGTAAGTTTATAAAAGTTTTATTGAAAATATTGCCTAATTACATGAGTGGAGTATATTACAAATCTCCTATCTAGGACACAATACATTCTGCAGAGAAACCACTCCACAGAAATAAAATACTGTGGCATGTATATGCATTTATTATTTGTGTCAACTTGTGTATGTTCAAAACATAGGGTCTTTTTTTGACTGAAGGACTTGTCACTTGCCTTTCCCAACAATTTTATCACAGAATCAAATAAGAATCCACCTAAGAAGAACCCATAAAATTATATCACAATGAATTTAGGAGTTTGTGCAAAAAGAATTAATTATTTTCAGAATTTATATTACTGTTTTTTTCCATTTGTCTACTGATGGGAGGAAGTTTGTGAACAGTTCTAGTTAACAATGGATAACAGAATTTTATGCACTGCAACAGGTTGCATATTTATATATGTTTATATAAACTGAATCAGAGGTTGGATGAGACTTTCACAGCAGTGATTCTTTTAACAGATAATTCTATTCAGTTAGGTGGAAAATTGTTACATGAGCATAGCTCTTTTCCCTCTGTGATCACAATAATTTATTGTGCTCTCTGATTTTATTCTTAAATTCTGTTTGGAACAATTCAATTCTGCTTCTAAGAAACTGGGTAAAATTTCACTTTAAATTTACATCTGTTGGCTAACACAAAAACTGGCCTCTTTGGTGATTCAGACGCTAAGGGGAAATGAAACAGATGAGCAAATTTAAAAGCTCTAAAATAGGACTTACTGACTTCCTTGAGAACACGTGCTGGTTTGGGCTGAGATAGAGATACTTTTCTTCATAGAAGCTAGTATGAGGCTATGTTTTGGATTTGAGCTGAAAACAGTGTTGATAACACAGGGGTGGTTTAGTTACTGCTGAGCAGTGCTTACACAGAGTCAAGGCCTTTTCTGCCTCTCGCCCCACCCCACCAGCGAGCAGGCTGGGGGGGCACAAGAAGCTGGGAGGGGGCACGGCTGGGACAGCTGACCCCAACTGACCAAAGGGATATTCCATACCGTATGACGTCATGCTCAGCACATAAAGCTGGGAGAAGAAGGAAGGGGGGGACGCTCGGAGTGATGGCGTTTGTCTTCCCAAGTAACCGTTACGTGTGATGGAGCCCTGCTTTCCTGGAGATGGCTGAATGCCGGCCTGCCGATGGGAAGTGGTGAATGAATTCCTTGTTTTGCTTTGCTTGGGTGTGCGGCTTTTGCTTTACTTATCAAACTGTCTTTATTTCAATCCACAAGTTTTCTCACTTTGACTCTCCTATTTCTCTCCTCCATCCCACCGGGGGGGAGTGAGCCAGCAGCTGTGTGGTGCTTAGCTGCCGGCTGAAGTTAAACCATGACAGAACAATACCAGGCAGCTTTATAATATTTAACCACTGGATGCAGAGATTTGGTTCCTTCTTTTTTCCAGACAGAGCATGACTTTTTCATCCACAGTTTTTCTACTGATCTGCTTGTTATATGAAGCCTAAATTAGCAAATCATTCTATACTTGTGGTGAACGGGAGGCATTCCAGCCACTTGGTTAGATTAATTTCTAAAATAAATTTCAGTCAAACCTTTATTTTCACTGAGAGAAAATTCATTAGACAAAGACTTCCGTTATCACTTTTCACTTGCCTTTTCCTAACGTGGTACCTACTAAGAACTATGTCTAGAGAGCTGGTTCTGCTGTTCCTGTGAGGGTTCCTACACTTCACTGAAGAAAAAGCAGTTCTTAGCATTATTAGAAATAGAGAAACATAGTTGATAAATTTCTACAGTTCTTCACTGTAACAATTGATAGTGGGACTGAAAGATCAAAGGAAGAGGGGAGATGATACATTTTATACATTCTGGAAGTAAAGCTATATGCAAAAAGCAACTCTTGACTGTGTCCATATGGAATGATTTAATTTCTAGTGCAAGCAGCACAGTTTTCCAGGGTTTTTTTTTGAGATCTGGACATACATGGTATCTGAAATCAGTCACCTCGGAACAACAGCTGTTCTTTGGGTTGGCTGATATTAAAGTACTATCAAGAAAGAAAAACTGAAATAAAAAAGCATTATCAGTGGAAAATTATCTTATCTACAAAAGAAGCAATGAATAAGTCCTCAATAATATATTGGTTATATTTGGGCTTAAAAAGGGTCCAGATCACACGTCCTTGGGTCATGGACAAAGATGTAAAGAAAAAAACAGGTAAAAAGCAAGTTCGAGATTCCTAATGCAGCATAAATGTCCCACCAAAATATCTTCTTCTTTCCACCAAAACAGATTCTGAGAATGTTTTTCTACACCAACTGAAAAGGGGAGGCACTCAGCACATCATAGGATGGCAATAAGAGTTCTGAAAGCTGACACTTTTAGGCTCCTATGAGTGAATAAGAGAGTGAATTCCACTGAAGCCTTCTACCTAGAATAAATCAATGCATTAATTTAAGAAATTATCAAAATTAATCAGTAAATAATTCATGATGGTTTTGCAAACCTTCCAGGTGTGCAAAGCTGTACAATCTGCTGGCATGAATGTGAATTAGGACCATGAGCATAATACTGCCTCTGCCATTGACTCACTGTAGCCTTGAGGAAGTCACTCTGGCCTTCTGCATGTAATAATGACATCATATAGCTGATTTGGGCGTGAGCAGGTTCATTAGTTAATGCTTGATATTGCTGTAAAGTGCAAAATGTTTTGTGAGTGTTTAGTATTGTTATTAAAAAAGAAATAAACAGGAAACGTCAGTCAGGTGATGTCATCACTGAGACATCAGATCCGTCAATGACATGGACAAGAGAGGCAGTGGCTTGAATAACAGCATTATTTATGGACAAACATGCAAAACCTGGTCTTTTCCACAGCTCTAACACACTGCCCGCACGACATCAGCCACCACACCTCCCAGTGCCTCGTTCCTCCTTTAAGCACGCGGAGCATTGCCTCTGTAAAACACTGAAGTCAGCAGACGGACAGTTCTCCTTTAAGGATTTTTATAGGGTAATCAAGCTGATAGCCAATCTCCTGATTACTTTTCCTCCGAGTCGAATGCTTTCATGAGCTGGAGCCTGAGGGAACACCCTGGCTATCCTCACGGAAACTTTTAACGTGTGGCACAGCACCATCTCAGCTGCTCCTATTTTTACGCAGCAGCCCTGTAGCGTGCCCCATGACGGCTGTAAAACAGAAAGTCTTGTTCAGCCACGCTTGCGGCGCAAGTGGAAAGCCACTTTCGGGATCCCCCTTAGCTTCCTGCTGAGGCAGCGGCTGATCGAACTGGGGCCAACTGGGATTCCCAAGGAAGCCCGTGAGGCTGCCAGCACCCCTCTCCGGGGCAGGGCCTGGCCCTGTGCCCCAGGGCCACTCCCAGCTCTGCTGCCTGTTCCCGTGCAAGCGATCAAAGGTTTTTCTCACAACGCGCTGGAGTTTTCTCCTTCGAAGTACTGATTTTTGCCTACTTTATGAGGGATTTGGTGGCAGCCTGAGAGCAGGGCAAAACCAGGACGCTGGCTGCTGGCGAGGGCCCGGGAATGAGAACTTCACTGGGAAACCCCATTCCTCTCCCAGGAAAACTGCCGACCCTTGCCAGAGGCCCCAAAAAAAAGATCAGTTTGGTGTAGCTCTCACAACGTGGCTGCTCATGCTGCACTAAAAGCAATTTCCCTGTGTGTTCCCAGAGAAACCCTGTCCCGCCGTAACGCCCACGACCGGCCTCGCCTCACAGCCAGTCAGCTTTCCCATACCCAAGATGGCTCCACAATGGCTTCACTCGCCATCCGGTGCCCTATTCCAGCATGGCGGTACGCTTCCCACCAGCCAGCACTTGCCTTGCCCTTTTTCAAACTGGCAACCCTAACTTCAATCGGGGGGGGGGGGGGGGGAGGGGTTGCCCGGAAGGGCTGAAAGCCTTCCCCTCCCTTCGCCGCCATTTTGCTAAAGGGAAAGGCGAAGGGTGCTTACGCCCCGCCCCTCAGGTGATTGCCAGGTTGTGCGGTCACGTGACGCGCGGAGCCGGGTAGTGGCGAGTTGCTGTAGGGACGGCGCGGCGCGGCGCGGAGCGGGTGCGATGGGGTGCGCGGCTCTGCTGTGGGGCGCGCTCCTGCTTGGCTGCAGCTGGGGCCCGGGCCCCCCCGGCGTCGGTGCCGCTGCGCTCTCGACGGCCACCTACGTGCTGGACGATGCCGGCGGGCTGGGCAGGCAGTTCGACGGGATCGGGGCTGTCAGCGGCGGCGGGGTGAGCGGCGCCGGTGGGCGTGGGGGCTCCTCCGGTGCTGTGGTGCTGATGCCCTCCTCGGGGCGGCGGTTGCAACGGGCACTTGGGCGCGGGATTCCGTCAGTGGGAGGGTTTGGTGGCTTCGGTGCAGGCCCTCGAGGCTTCGACGGGGCCTGGGCCAGGGGGTGTCCCTGAGGAGGGGCAGGGGGTGTCCCAGAGCGGGGCCGGGGGGTCCCCCTGAGGGAGTCCGGGGGGTGTCCGTGAGGAGAGCCGTGGGGGCGGGAGGATGGGGAGGTGTGAGTGGATCTGTGAGGGGGGGTCCTGGACGCCCTGAGGGGAGCTGTGCAGGCAGGGAGCCCGGCTACGAGGGGAGCTGGAGCCGGGCCCTGCTTTGTGCCTGTCCTCTAGTCAGGCTGCTCAGGGTGCTGAGGGCTAGCCACATCCTTGGTGCTGATGGAGGAGAGCTAAGTCAGGGTGTTTTTTTTCTGTGGAGGGTCTTCCTAGCTACTTGTCTTTATGAGTTTTAAAATGCTGGATGAGCCAACAGCCAGTTGTGCACTTTCCTGTGGTCCAGCAAGCAGAGACATGAGAACCTGCGAGTTCTTACCCACTCGTGGACCTGCTAGGTTGCTTTCCTTGCCCTCCTGCCTGTGTGCGCCCCGTGAGCTCCCATTGCCTTTGGTATACGGTGAGCCAAAGCAGGGAGATTCGAGTAGAGCGGGAGAAATGGTGCTGGGAGGGAGCTGCGTGTTGCTTGCGTTAAGTCTGCGAGATCTCTTTGTTTCTCTATTCTTTGGTCTCTCTTTGCAGTAAATTACAGGGAACCGGATACAAGGCAGTCTACAAAACCAGAAATGCACAACTGAAGGGTTAGAAAAGAGTTTTTGTAGGGGCTTAACTGAGTTCCTGGTGCTATAATTATTTTTGAAGGTTTATTAGACATGTGAAAGTCCTAGACTGAAAAACTGGGATGTACTTGTATGTTTGAAAGTCAGGGTTTCATATTTTCATGTTTTCTTTCAATTTTAGGCCACATCTAGACTCCTGGTGAACTACCAAGAACCTTATCGCTCCCAGATTTTAGATTATCTGTTCAAGGTAAAGTCGGTTTCACTGCTACAATAATGTATAATTTCATGCAGAATTTCTTATTGTGTAATGTTGGAACTCCTATTTGATTTTTATCAGAACCTTAAATTTTAGCTGTTGTTTTTGACAACCAGCATGTTGTTCAGGAACCTATTTCTTCAAATTATTATGAAAATCCCTTTTATGTTTTCACAGTATGTTTTAAAAAATATGTTTTCAATCTATTTCTATAATCCATGTGGGTTTAATGAGGATTAAATAAGTTTTGTGGCTAAAATGAGGGGTTTAGTTGTTCATAGCGATTGCAGGAAGTGGGTCTTTGAGATAGTTTTGATTTTTTTTGGAGAATAGATAGATTCACATAATGTGAACACGACTGTGCAAACTGCATCTTTTCAATAGCATGTCTATTCCAAACTAGTCTCAAGTATAAGTGCAGTCACTCTAGAAGGTGTGTGAATGTTATTGGTTTGTAAGGTGCTTTAGTTAGCAAGCGTAAGCTGTGGAGTTACCCAACTTAATATATGGTAAGATTATTGCACTGGACAGTAATAATTTGTTTTGCTTTTGGCACTGTAAATTACTCTGCTGGAAGTGGATGTCAGGTCACTTTCAAGTAGTGTAATCCAGATGGCTGGAGGGGAAAAATTTAATGTGTAGTTTAAAGAATTGGTTTTAAAGGGTCGAATAAGGCGTAATGTGTGACTGGGGGATCAAAACCTATGGTTTTTTGAGACCTAAGCTGTGTGTTACAAATATGAGTTTTCTCAAGGAATTAATAGGCATGTGGCAAAAGAAAATCTAGCTGAGAGATCATGATTTTCAAAGAATTTCTGACATGTTCTTTCACCAAAACCTCTTAAGCTGTCATGAGATACCTTGCCTCGTTCTCCTTGTCTTTTCATGTCAGTCAGCTTTCATGATGGGGATGGGAGAGCAAATGTGTTAGAATTTTAAAATCAGAAATGTCAGGAAGAGAAATAGTAAATTGGGAATATTTGCTTCTTATTTGAAAACAAATAAAAAATTCCAGAACTTGTAAGTCAAGCAAGCTATCATCTATGCAGCATATTTTTAAATCAAACTGCATTCTTACATCTTAAAACTTTTTTTTGGATGCCAAAATTATACTTGGGTAATTCCATACAGGAGGCCAGCTCATTAGTGGTTATTAAAATAATGATTAGTTGTAACTTCTGGCTTGTGCAACTCTTAAGCCACTAATGGCTGGAAGAGCATACTAGGAGTAGGATTGCCTGTATGAGCCTGAATTTTATATTCTGCTCCACCAGTCAGATGCCAGGGGAAGAGGACAGTGGGCTACATGGCCGTTTGTTTTTCAGTGTGGTGTTTTTTTTTTTTCTCTCTTGCCTTTCCGCCTGTAGTTAGCAGATTATTTCTGACCCGTATGTATGCTCGTTCACATAAGCAGTGTAACCCTTTACACCAAAGAATAAATTATTTACAGAAATATTAACTTCAATAATTTGATTTTAAAAGAAAACAAACTTGACTTCTAATAATATTAAAAATACTGTTGTGTTCCTCATGTAGTCCATGTTCTACTTTAAGAATGCTTCAGTATTTTCTTGAGCATAACCAGTTCAAATTCTGCACAGCTGGGGAGAAGTGTCCTTAATGGTGCAAGATTCAGTGAAAGTGACTAAAGATAAGCATACTATTTATCTTGCTCAATTTCCTTTTGAATTTTGTATAATCTCTCATTGCATCTGTAATGGGTGTTTAAAAAAAAGTATTGAATTTTTAGCATCCTCAAAATTGTACACTTATTTATTGCATTCTTCTTGTTAACAGCAGGATTCTGTTTGTTCTGCTCTCTTTTTCTAGCCAAATTTTGGTGCTTCTTTACATATCCTCAAAGTAGAGATTGGAGGTGATGGACAATCAACAGGTATGGATTTTGCATAAGCAGGGTTTAACTTCTTGTTGCAGTGATGCCATAAGTAACGTCCTGCATGTGTCACTCCAGCTGAAGCATGGAGATGCATTCTGTAGTTGTACTGAAGCTGCAGAAAAACATATACAGTGTCTGCTAACTTGTAGAAGAGAAATTCACACTAACATTCTGGAGACAGTTCTCACTATCATATTGTTAATAGGTTGCAATCTAGACCAAATAAGTTCTTTTTTTTTTTTTTCCCCCAGGATTAAGGGAGCTCTAGTAGGTTTCTGAATTGCAGAGCATTTCTCAAACACCAGTTTTGCAATACAAACTGTGAAACTCTTGTAGGACTAGGTAGTTTATGTCTTAAAAGCATGAAAATGTGAAGACAGCTGGTCATAAGCATTTATGTTTCTTTGGTTTAATGAGCTGCTACATTTCACTGAAGTGGTGTTGTCTGACAGTAGGCACTATTTTTTTTTTTGCCTGGCCACAATTGCAAATGGAAATGTCTTGGTGTAATTTGCATAGGCTACTATATTTACGTATAGGAAAAACTGTTTAGCAACTGCTTGTGATTGGAAGCTGAGAAGCAGTAACTAGACTACAGTTCATATCTTCCCCCCCACCCGAAGTAAATCTTGGCCACATCAGGAGTAGACTTAAAGCAAACTCAGTTAATAAATAGAAAGCATAGCATCTGTCTTTGTGGCATTTTATATATATTTTTTAAATGTCTGTGTTTGTGTAATTAGCTATTGTTTTTCATTCTTTGGCTTGCTTTCCTTAAGAAAAATTAACATGGTGAAAGTTATTATATTGGCTTTAAGAGCTCAGTATTTGGTCAATAAATTGCTGGTTAGAGGAGAATGGAGTCGTCTTCATGCATGCACAGACCTTATCTTCAAACACTCTTCCTGCTGTCTAAGGACAATGTTACATATTTGTGTGACGGCTTTCCAGATTTTAGAAGGAGAACAATAAGTTGCATATAGACTAGACTGCAGCTCTTATTCTGACCACAGAGGTGTGATCAGGAGTCTGTTTGAAGTATGATCAGGAGTCTAAGTTTGGAATCTAATTGTTGTTCTATGACTCTGAGAAACAGAACTTCCAAATAGTGAAGTGTTAGTAAGGTGAAAAAAAAAAACCAACAGTCCTATTTTCTGTAATGAAATATACTGTTTCAGCAGGCTTCATTAAAAAAAAGAAAAGTCTCATCAGAAGAGATCTCTGGAACAATTAGGCATATAGTTTAACGTGAGTAATTGTTGCAGTTGCGTGCACAAGTTACTAATTGACTTTTGTGTATAATGACTTCTGGTGCAACACTGATTCTTTTGCACCTTTCTAGTTTGTTTACCTTTGCCTGAGGGAATTCAGTGCATAGCCTTCAATTCCAAAAACTCTTCCTGCAGTCACGGAATACCATGGAAATTATAAACTAGATCCTTTACTATAAAAATAAAAAAAATCTCTTCCCTGTCACTCAAAAACTTGATGGCAGTTCATTTTCTCTCCCTGGACACAGAAGAAAAAGAAAATAATCTTCTTTTTTGTTTGCTCTTTGATTTAGATATAACCTACTTCTACAAATGTTTGGTTTTTTTTTTCCTCTCCTGATCTTAATACTGTAACTTTCCTAGTGGTTGCTGGGACCAAGATAATAATGAATATAGTATTATCATAGTTAGGAATAGAAAATGCCCAATAGTTAATCACATTCTGATGTTAAAAGCAGGCATAGTCTCTTAAAAATAAAAAATAGTAAATTTATGCTAAGTTAATATGCTATGAATGAAGGGTGGCAAGTCTTGTGTGTTCCCTGTCACTACTCATTTTGCTTTGAAATACATACCAAAGAACGTGTGAACCATGTTGGAGATATGCGCTTGCATACTATGGCAGTGAGCAATACAGTAAACTTTATAATGTGTAACAGTTCATGACACAGAAGATAATTGTGAGCTACCTGTCTCTTTCCTTCCTAGATGGTACTGAACCCTCCCATATGCACTATGAAAATGATGAGAACTACTTCCGGGGCTATGAATGGTGGCTGATGAAAGAAGCTAAAAAGAGGAACCCCAAAATTAAACTGATTGGTAAATTGCTTCAAGCATTACGATTTAAGTGCTTTTTTCCCCCTAACTAAATTACATATCTGATGCTTAATTAGCATATTAATTTTAATGGACAGGTGTTTTGATGTTGCAGTAGACAAAGTAGAATCTCTAATGGTAAGCTTGCCTTGGTGCTTCACTTAAACTTATTGTGTTTTACTTCGTTACAGTATTGTAACAAGTAGCATCACAGGAATGTGTGTAACAAGTAGCATAGGGTAAGAAATGACTCTCTAATCATTTGCTTGTATCAAGTAACATTAATGCTTAGACTGTAGCACAGCAATGAACATAAGTGATTTATCATGAGAGCTGAATTTCTAAATAATAGAGTAAAAAATTGGGAGGGATAAAGTAAACTTACAGGAAGTATAAATCTGTAAATCTTACACGCAGTAAATTCAATTATATGTTCTTGTTACAAACTCATCACCCCCTCTCTGCTATGGTGGTTTGTCTTCTGATTTGTCTTATGTATGTAGTTGAGTTGTAAGAGGACTTTCCTGCCTCCCTGTTTTGATCATGGGTTGTGTGTGTGCTGTGATAGTACAAATGTGGAACCCTAGATTTTAGTTGAAACACTTTACAAAATGTATTTCACATGAAACAAGGTAAGAAATCTATCTGTTAAAAAGTGTCTAATACTGCCTCTTCCATGGATCAGGCTTTGCCATATTCAGCCACAAGGTATGACTTGGTGCAGGATTTGCTAGTCAGGTTCTGTTAGGCAAGCACTGTGACAAGCCGTAAGCTTACCATCTATGAGTAATTATGATTATTAATAACCTCCCTCTTCCCTTGAGATCAAGCTCTCAGCACAGGAAGGAGGGTTTGCCTTGAATTAGCCTATAGTGTCTTATACAAAGTCAGCTGAAAATTTAGCAGGATCTGATTAGGTTAATTTGTTGTTCTTACTACAAGATCCAGTAAACAGCTGAGACTCAGAAATGCTTTTTCACAATCCCAATCTTTCTTCCTCTATTATGATTAGATCATCACTTCTTCTGAAATTCATATTCAGGAGATTAACAATTTCTGGTGTTCAGTATTGATCCTTTGTCTGTAACTTTGTAAATTCTTATCCTAAAATCTTTGGAACTTTAAACCTGTTAGAGCTAATACCACGCAATTGAAAGATTGCATGTAGTCAGTTTCTCTCTAGTAATGAAGGTTTTCTAGCTTAAAAAAAAAAAAAAGTGGCTATTAATATGTTTGATCACAATTTATATTAGAACATACTCTCCAGTTAAATAAGTTATGCTTCATTGTCTTCACTGGAACTATGTGAATTTGAAGTGCATATCTGCTCCTTCATTTTAGGTAGAACAAATTACAGCTTGCTATTGAAGCATACTGAGTAATGTAGATCAACCACTTATCTTATTCCTTTGTCTGTCTTCTCTCTTTCCAGGATTACCTTGGACATTTCCAGCATGGGTAGGGAAGGGCGAAAACTGGCCCTATGACTATCCAGATGTCACTGCTTACTATATTGTTTCTTGGATATTAGGAGCTAAACAGTATCATGATTTGGACATTGATTATATTGGGGTCAGTAAAGCAAAATTTCCTGTATATTTTATCTATCTTCATTACTAAGATCTTGGTCTTGTCTCTCTGTTGATTACTGGAGGAGGGGGATGGGAAGAGAAATTGTTTTGTAACTGCAGTTTTGGCTTTTTCTGTTGCAAGGGGAAAAGCAGAAGTTATGTTAGTTTACAGTCTTTCTGCAATAATGGCCATTAAAGCAGAACTAGTGTAAAATGGCTAGTCTCCTGCCTTCCCAATTCTGGAACAAAGTTACCAGAGAATTTGGGAATTCTGAAATCTGTTTAAGTCTTGGGCTTGTCATTTTCTGCCTTGCTTGTTCTGCTTGGGTTTCAGCAGTTACCAGCTAACAAAAAGCATTAGTGAAGACAGAGTTTGTGAAAGTCAGCTAACATGACTTCTTGGCATAAAATATGGTCGCTGTTTTGTGGAAGGGCAATCCTCTACAACTTCTTCCATTTTTGCTGACATTATTTATAGTAGATAAAGGGGCATGTGTTACAGTACATTATAACTACTGTATTGTGTTACAGTGCAATATATGAAAGTAGTGAATGAATGTCTGAGAAAAATGTCATAATTTGGAGATGAGAGAGAGAAGCAGGCAATCTGGAAAAAACACTTTTCAAGTTCATTATTTGACTGAGATTCAACTTCTTAATTTTTTCTTCTGATTGAGAGAACGTGTGGCTAGGATTCCTCTAAAATCAGTTCTATACTTACTGAAACACTTATTTTAGACTTAAAAGTGTTTTGATATGAGACAGTTGTTTAACTGCAGAAGAGCTGAAAATCACTTCAGCAGTCCAGAGCAAAGCTTCTGAAACTATGGTTCCCATCCTTCAAAGGAAGTCTGACCTTTCTGCTGTAATGTGGGAAGGTATATCTGATGTATATCTCCTCTGGAATGCATCCCCCTTGATGTTACTGACTTATTTCAGCTGTGTCAGCCTTGTACTTTGGGTAACACAGTGATGCTTCAGCAATTCAACTGGGGAGACAGGGAGAACAACTGCTGTTAAATTTTTTCCTTGCTGTGCTCTTAGGGTAGAAGGTAAGTTCTGCACTTCACATATTTGAGTAATGTCTGGCTTCTGTGTTGTTACTTCACAGTGACTGGCCTTCTGAATTCTATACGTCTAAAAAAAGGGAATTTCTGCTTCTACAGGCAATGTGTTGACCTTGCATATTGTCTGATTTCTTTGTGGGTATAATCTGAAATACAGGAAAGCAGTGAGGTCTGTGAAGGCTCAAACTGTCAGAACAATTTTAATGCTGTTCTGATTCTACATTGTTAGCCTTTACTGCTCTTTTGGTTTATGATGAAATGAGCCTTTCAGTAAGTAACTTTTTGATTGGCTTATTTCTGAAGTCGCATATTAGCACTTATGGGAAGATCTAGAAATATCAAAATCAAATGAGCATATCCCACCTGCAAGAAACTGCTTGTACATGGTTGGGTAATCTACACCTACAGGGGGATACTTTCACCTTTACTGGTGAATGTCAGTCACAGTTCATGTTGTGGTTAGAAAAAAAGAAAGCAAGAAGGTTTCTGACTATGCATTTTATTGGCCAGGGTATTTGGTAGAAAGGAAGACAGGCATTCCTGCTTTTGAATTTTGAGCCGTGTTTAGCTTAAACACTCTTTCCATAAAAGATGGAAAATCCAGAGCAACAGAAATGAGATAATTTTGTGTCTGTTTACTTCAACTATGCTGGATCTCTCTTGTGTTCAAGTATTGATGTAGTCCTGTGTAAATTAGAAAGAACTGTAAGTGTCATTGAATAACCCCCTGTAGGCAGTTGTTCGACAGGTAACTTATTCTAGCTCTCCTATGTCAGTGTATGGCAACAGGGCCCATTTATTAGCACCACACCTTGAAGCCTCAATGATTTCTAACAAACTGTAGACCCTTTGGTAATAATGTCATGTGTAACACTGCTACCATTGTAGAGCTCAAGCAGCTCTGGAGTTCTTTTCAGCAGGGTGGCAATCAGTAGACCTTAGAGACAGATAAACAAGCAGCTATTTTGAACTTTCATACAGAATTTTCCCCCGAAGAGCTGATAACAAAACCAACTGGAGCACTTTCCTGTAGCAAACTGAAACCATGGAGTTCATTAATGGATTGTATAATCTTAGATATACATAAATAAAATCTTTCATTATGCATTGACATATCCCGATTTTTCTAAATGGCTTTTTACTTTTCCTTTATAGATATGGAATGAAAGGGCATTTAGTAGCAAATATATTAAGGTATGTATTTTTTCTTAGTTCTCTAAAGTGAAATGTTTGTTATCATATGTAAACAATCAGGTTTTCTGAATTTGCCTAGAAAAGGGACCTTAATCCTGCCACTACTTCACTTACTGAACTTTGTTTCTTGTAGATGCAGGCATGGAATGCTAACAGGATCAGATCTCTAGATCTTTTTTTTGTGTGTGTCTGAAACTGTTATTTTGAAATTTAAGTGTGTCAGTGTATGCTAAGTGTTTAGGACCTCTACATTTTAAGGGAAGATCCAGTTGATGCTACTGAAATCATACAAATTCATCATCTTTGTACTGGCTTGGATATAGTTATAAGTCCAAGATCTAGAATTACTTAAAATTCTGTAGCAAAGTTCCAGTGAATATAATGCCCTTAAATTATTGCTATAAAACTCCAGGTTCTTATTTTATGGAAAACATAATAAAGGTGCTGTGTTTTCAGCTGTGCAAAATACAGTACCTTCTGTTCTAAAAGAGTTGGAGGAACACAGTATTTCACATAACCAACCTTGAGATATCTCTAATATCTCTCACTGCTGCCTGCCCCTGCTGCCCCACTGCCCTTCTTTGCAAACTCACTTCTGTTATGTTATGTTGAAGTGGAATCTTAAGTATAAGGTTCTGTTCATTTTCATAAGTTCATTTCCTTGTTCCTGCTTCGAGGCTAAGAAGCAATGGCATTACCTCTTCTTAAAAGGAAATAAGAGTTAAATTGAGTGTGTAGAAAAACTGCTGATTTTTTTTTTTCATAACTCAGCAGGGATTGGATCCCATCTGCTTAAAATTAGTCAATTAGTGGCTATTAGAAAAGTTTCAGTTCTTACAGTTTGTGTACACTGGATGAGGTTAGTCACATCATTTGTCCTTGACAATTTCTGTAGTTATTTTGTTCAATGATTAGTTTTAGTAGAATGATACAGGAAATGGCGTACAACAGTTAAACTTGACATTGCAATAAGAGCAAAAAAGTATCTTTAAGTATCTTTCATGAGGCTGGCATATATAAAATTCTGCCTACTCCTGAAAACTGAGAATGTTCTCCTATAAAACGTTTCCTTTTAAAATTATATTTCATAGAATCATAGAATCGTTAAGGTTGGAAAAGACCCTTAAGATCATGTAGTCCAACCATTAACCTATCACTGCCAAGTCCACCACTAAACCATGTCCTCAAGCACCACGTCTACCCATCTTTTAAATACCTCCGGGGATGGAGACTCAACCACTTCCCTGGGCAGCCTGTTCCAGTGCCTGACTACCCTTTTGGTGAAGAAGTTTTTCCTAATATCCAACCTAAAGCTCCCCTGGCGCAGCTTGAGGCAGCTTCCTCTCGTCCTATTACTAGGGCAAAGAGACCGACCCCCACCTCACTACAACCTCCTTTCAGGTAGTTGTACAGAGCAAAAAGGTCTCCCTCAGCCTCCTCTTCTCCAGACTAAACAATGCCAGCTCCCTCAGCCGCTCCTCATAAGACTTGTGCTCTAGACCCTTCACCAGCTTTGTTGCCCTTCTCTGGACACGCTCCAGCACCTCCATGTCCTTCTTGGAGTGAGGGGCCCAAAACGGAACACAGTACTCGAGGTGTGGCCTCAGCAGTGCTGAGTACAGGGGCACTATCACCTCCCTGGCCCTGCTGGCCACACTATTCCTGGTACAAGCCAGGATGCCATTGGTCCTCTTGGCCACCTGAGCACACTGCTGGCTCATGTTCAGGCGGCTGTCAACCAACACCCCCAGGTCCTTTTCCGCCAGGCAGCTCTCCAGCGACTCCTTCCCTAGCCTGTAGCATTGCATGGGGTTGTTGTGACTGAAGTGCAGGACCCGGCACTGAGCCTTCGTGAACTTCATGCAGTTGGCCCCGGCCCAACGATCCAGCCTGTCCAGGTCCCTCCGCAGGGCCTTCCTGCCCTCCAGCAGATCAACACTTCCACCCAATATGGTGTCATCTGCAAACTTACTGAGGGTGCACTCGATCCCCTCATCCAGATCATCAATGAAGATATTGAACAGGACCGGCCCCAACACTGAGCCCTGGGGAACACCACTCGTGACCAGCCGCCAACTGTATTTGACTCTATTAACCACCACTCTCTGGGCTTGGCCATCCAGCCAGTTTTTAACCCAGCGCAGAGTGCACCCATCCAAGCCGTGAGCAGCCAGCTTATACAGGAGAATGCTGTGGGAGACTATGTCAAAGGCCTTACTAAAGTTCAAGTAGACAACATCCACAGCCTTCCCCTCATCCACTAGGCGGGTCACCTTGTCATAGAAGGAGACCAGGTTAGTGAAGCAGGACCTCCCTTTCATAAACCCATGCTGGCTGAGCCTGATCCCCGGGTTGTCCTGCACGTGCCACGTGATGGCACTCAAGATGATCTGCTCCATAACCTTCCCCGGCACTGAGGTCAGGCTGACAGGCCTGTAGTTCCCCGGATCCTCCTTCCGACCCTTCTTGTAGAGGGGTGTCACATTTGCTAGCTTCCAGTCATCTGGGACCTCCCTGGTTGACCAGGACTGCTGATAAATGATGGAGAGTGGCTTGGCCAGCTCCTCTGCCAGCTCCCTCAGTATCCTCAGGTGGATCCCGTCTGGCCCCATGGACTTGTGAGCATCCAGGTGGAGAAGCAGGTGGCTGACTGCCACCTCTTCAACAACTGGGGCTTGATTCTACATCCTATCTCCATCTCCCAGCTCAGGGGCCTGAAAACCCTGAGGATGACCAGTCTGACTATTAAAGACTGAGGCAAAGAAGGCATTAAGTACCTCAGCCTTCTCCTCATCCTTTGTGGGAATGTTTCCCTCCGCATCCAACAAAGGAGGGAGATTCTCCCTGGCCCTCCTTTTGTCGCTGATATATTTGTAAAAACATTTTTTTTTTATCTTTAATGGCGGTGGCCAGTTTAAGTTCCAGCTTGGCCTTTGCCTTTCTAATCTTTTCCCTGCATATCCTCACAACATCCTTGTAGTCCTCCTGAGTCACCTGCCTAGAACGCAGAATTAGATGAATACTCTTACAGCTGTTTGCTGTGGTTTGTGCAGTGCTTTGACTGAGGGAGGGCAGGAAGTACTGGCAGAAAGCTCTGTGCTGGTCGTATACCTTATACAAAGAAAGAGGAATACCTTATATCCAGCTTTATGGGTTTCTTTTTAACAAATATGTTAATCAACCATGTATTTTAAACTGATTTACCGGGTCCACTGCCACCAGAGTAACTTAGTTTCCAGGTCTTATCACAACTTAGACTAAATTCTGTTATGTATACTTTACTCCACAACTAATTTCATTAAAGGTATTTTCTAGACTTTCGCTTTTGTAGGCTGCTAGGCCCTTAGTTCTTTTGGACACAGAGGTTTGGCACTAGAATTTTAGAGTGACTTACAAAATCCCTTCCAGAGAAAAAACAAATACACTGAAGTGTGACACAGCAGGGTATCTTGGCATCTATATCAAGGTGTCTTGTTTCTCTGGACATGTTAAGTAACAAAACTCTGGTGGATGTGTAGGTGATTCAGATTTTGCTAGTGAGCTACTTAAATCCCTGCCTAAACTTGTTCAGTGGGTGTGCTTAAGAGTCCTCTTAAATTATCCTATCCCAGTGTGTGTTCAGTATAAACCATAGCCTAACTTTTTTTAAAGCTAGGAAATGAGTTCATAGGATGCTCCCTTTATTGCAAAAAACCCTCAGGAGCTAGCATTTTTGTGTTATGTTTGGCTTCGGGCAATGTGGGTTCCAGGCTTCTCTTCTTCAAAAAGAAAAGCGGTTCACTAATTGGTTGTAGGCTAATAGAGAAATCACTAAAGGTAGCAGTAGTCTCCTAAAGGATAATCCTAATCATAGGTAAGTTATGCTGGTAGGGGAGGAGGGGGAAATGGGGGTGTGTGGGGACTTCAGTAGAAATCTCTAGTTGTTCAGTATGTATGTTATAGAAGCAAAACCAAACAGAACTGAAAACACTTGTTTGCAGGCTGGAATAAAATAATGGAAGTAAGATGGAAGATATAGTGAGACTTTTTTTTTTTTTGAGCTGCAAGTTTTATTTCTTCACTGACTAGATGTTATGTTGCTTGGAATTCCTATGAGACTGAACCCTTTGTAAAAAGAATCATCAGAGAGAGAAGGCAGATCTTACTACAAATAAAATGCTCATTTTAATTCCCTGTATCACTGATTGGCTATTTTTTTAAAAACTGCTTTCCTGGCTTTCTGTATATCTTGTAAGAAATAGAAATGTTCTTTTTTTGCTCAGTCCTGTGTCATGTCACCTGGAGGCTTTCTCATCTGTTTGTCTTGCCTTCCTAATGTGGGGAGAATGAATGTGGAGAACAAACTGTCGAGTGCAAGTGTGGCATTCTACTTGTTAGCTTTTTAAATGCCATTGAATTGGGACTAAGCTTTTGGCTTCTAGAGCTAAATGTTTAGTTTAAAATTTGGTCTTAAAATCACCCAAATATTAGCTGAAAAGTGTCAGCCTTCCCTCCACTGTATGTTAATTGATATAAGGCTTTTTAACACCATTCATTCTCTTACACTCTGCAGTGTCATGTGGCATCTATTCTCTAATCAGCACGATAGTTCTATTTGTAGTCCGACATTTCAAAAAAGGTCTATTTACTGAAGTGTGCTGTTGCACACCAAACATTTTCTGTAATGTCTGACAAATACAAGACATAGATAAGCTCTTAGTTATCTTGCTACATTTTACTTGTAAGAAGTTATTTTAGTTACTTCATCCACTAAGGTGCTAGTTATGTTTCATATTAAGTAGAAAAAATGAAAAAAGAAATGATGATTCTATTGCTTATAAATTCTTATTCAAGAAGATTCTATTCTTCCAATTATATTTTTAAATACTGTCATCTTAAACTAACCCTAAAATTTAAGGAGTATCTGTATAGAAACATGAATACTGGGTGTGGGGGAGCCATTCTGCATACGTTGTTATGGAGTGCATTTTGAGTGTCTACAGTTCTGTGTCCTTGGTACTACTCTTTCAACATGGAAGTTCTGCAATCTCTTTAGTCATTTTCTTCTTCTGAACTATCTCTATGGTTAGACAGTTTTTCCGAATGTCTAGCTAGCTAGAAAGCTTTAAATTGCAAGAAATACTTTAAGTATTTCTACCATTATGAATTTTTCTTCATTATGCTTCAAAGGCTTCAAGCAGCTGAACAGAACTTCATTGCTAGTTTTCTTAATAAGTTTTATGTCCTTTAGACCTAGGCTTTCATTGTCACCAACATTTGGACTTTGTTTTGTGTCCTTATTTGACTACACGTCAAAATAGAAATGCTCCCTAGTCTCCTTCACATTGCTGGAGGGCTATTACAAGAAATTATTTAAGGATTCATGTCTACTGATCTTCAAATGGTTGGAAAAGTCTTTCTTATGCATGCATGCATGCATACAGCACATGGTACATCATTCTTTTATATCGAATATTGAAAAAAAGGATTTTAGACTGTGGACTGATGTCCTTTTTCAGATGCAACTGTATGTGGAAGCTGCTGATCCAGTTTTATGCATTACATTCCTGAAAATTAGTAAGACATATGAGAGCCCAGTAGTGAATAAACTTAAATAACAAACGCTTACAACATCAAGGATTTTTTTTGTAGAGTAAAATAGCCTGTGAAAAGAATACTCAGGTGCTCCTCACTTGAAAAGGACAGATGTTTGGCAAAGATTTTTGTTCTTGTAGAGAACTGTATGTTTACAAGGTCTTTTCTATTTTAAAACTTCAATCCCCATTTTCTCAATATATTTTTTTGGGATCAGGTTAATTTTCACTTCTGATCACTTGTGGAGGTATGTCCACTTCCACATTCCAGCCAGTCATCATTTTTAGATCAACTTAACATGACTGACTTTATGATAAAGCCATTACTCATATGTAATGAATTACATGCATGCAATGGATGGAGTCACTATGTTGAGAGTGTCTGAGTGGAGTACACATATGCACATGGGGTGTCAAAAGTAATCCAAGTTATGAGAAGCCAATTTTTGTGTAATGGCTATCTAATATCATAGATATCCCTTCAGTGTTAAAAATACTTACCATTAACTTTGTCTTAGTTATCATTATGGCTCTCCTTTGAGAAGTGAGAACTTCTCTTATCCATCTTGGTCTGAGGACAAATGCTTCCACCGATGACTCCTACAGTTCTTAAATTGTTTTCAGTCTTAAATTTTTATGTCGCCTGGTTGATGAAGGCTGTACTTTAAGTGGTGTTATCTGTTACTAAGGTACTTCGACAATCTTTGGACAGACTGGGTCTAAGGAACATTGGCATCATCGCTGCGGATGGAGATTGGAACGTTTCAAAGGAGATGATAGTTGATCCCTATCTTAATGATGCTGTTGAGGTAGTTGGGTAAGTGTGGGAGAAGGGAGGAGTTTTAAACATTGCTTATTGCTTCATTTCTGTAAGTAAGTCTTCATCTCCATTTTGAGAAGTCATATATTCTTATTTCGTACTTCCTAGCCATTCCCAGTTTTGTCATCATCATGTACGGTGGTGACTAATTATTCTTTCCTGTCTTCCACTCTTCTTTCAATTTAGCACATGTGTAAGGTAACCTTACCACTCTTCCATCATTTCTTTCAAGTGTTCAGTTGGGAGCTAGGTTTTAGGCTTCTTATCTTAGCACTAGCGAATGACAGGAGACTTCTAGCTAATCTGCATGTGCATCTTCAAAGTCAGAAAAACCTTAGGACTGAATTCTTGGTCTGCAATCAGTTTTAATTTCAAGGGCACTTGAACTTTCATGCTGGAACTTTCCATGCTTGCAATGTTCCCTGTTACATGTCCTTTGCTTGAGATTTTTCTGGTCATGTCCTAAAGCTAGGAGTTTCTGTTTGTTGCTTATATCTGATAACAGATAGTATTAGAAGTACACACACAGATAGCAAAGTAGAAGTAAAAACAAACATCCAAAGTTTGTTTTTAAACTAGCACAACCATCTTAATTTTAGCAGCTAGGAATGTCCGCTGTTGTAGTTCTAGCAAATGGCATCTTGCTTGTTTGCCTGCACTCTTGCTCCATAATATACTTTCTTACTACCTTGCTTCTGTCAACTGGCTTGATACTTATTCTGCTGCTCTTGCTTTCTTGGTAATCTCTGATTTCTCAAAACCATAAATAGGTTTTTAAAAATTATAGCATGTTCCCAGTGGAAATTACCTATAAGTGTATAAATTGTTCACTTGTGTTACATTTGGTAATTTGCTTAACTCCGTTTTTAACCTTACTGTGGTAAGAACATGCTTGTGGAGACTAGTGTACCATTTATCCTCATCTATACGTAAGGTGGTGTGATATGCTCATAATTGTTTAAACTAATGCATGGTTCAAAGTTTATAGCAAGTCAGTTAGGCAGAGATTTTATAAAGAAACTGCTTTCATATGTGTTGAGCTTGTAAACACTGATCACCTGGAAGTGGCTGCCTGAGAAATACCAATTATAATGCCAGCATTGAGTAACTCATTTGATTTAAAAACTTGTAACTTTCTTAGGTTAGGCAAGACTGGCACCTCAGCAAGTTATAGTGCATTAGGAAATGTTTTACTTATGATTTCCGTGAATGAAACTTGCAGAATGAATGCACTGAGTATGGTTCTTATTTTTTTGAGTGTGACAGAATTAAGGTTAGGAGTACCTGTTTTTGTTTGTAGCCTTTAGAACCACAGGCATGTTTTAGTTGTTCTTTAAGGTGAAAGTTCTTTTTGTCAGAGGTTTTTCTTGAATGTCATATGGATTTTTCCCCAACTCCCCCACCCCTGCTGATCACAAAAAGTGATGTTAGGAGAATATGCCTGTGCAGTAGTGTTGTTATCTCTCAGGAAATTGGGGTTAGTAGAAAACGAGAACACGATGTTTCTCAAGCAATGTTGACTTTCAGGGACCACCTATCAAACAGAGTTCTTGCTGACCTAGAAAGAGATTTAAGTGTCTGTCCTTCAAATGCTCAGGTTCAGAAAGCTGCTAAAAGTACACTGTATCTGTATGTCGCTTAGATAACCGTGTCTAGTTTGCAAAATCTGCTAGTCAGTCTGTTTTCCTAAATAGCCTTAAATTCTTTTCTCAGAAATCTTTTTGTGTACATTGTTCTGTAATCTCTTTTCAAGTATAACCCTTTCTGTAACTTTTTCTTAATTCTTCTGTTTTGGAATGGAAACCTGGGATTAAATATATATTGTTTTATTTAGAAATTATCAAGATAATTGAAATGATTGCTTTGGCATCCATCCACAAAAAGTAACTGACCTTTCCTTTGTGTTTCCTTTAATTTTCTTTTTTCCTTTCCTTTCTTTTTCACATCAGGTAGTTTTTACCTTGATGTCATTGCTCCCCGTGGAGCTTTATACCTGCCTAAAATACCATTTGCAATCTGAAGCATATCTAAGGTAGATTTAAGGTAAAGTTTCTATGTCTGTTTTTTCCCTTCCGTATTTGCCAGCTGCTGGCTTGTGATTTGAAAGATGGAGGACTTCATATTTTCTCATTAGAACAAAGGCTACCAAGCTGTTATCATTCAGTGTGTTTCAATTTTATTGGCTGAAGGAGTGGTCTTTCTGAACATAGTGCTTGCCATCATTTCATACCAATGAGTTGCAGCACTTGCCATTGCCAACAGGAATTTTGTTAGAAGAAGAAAACAGAAAAGCCTTTATCTGTTACTAAATCAAATTACCTTGTATTCATAAAGTGCTTGAAAATGAAGAAAAAAAAATTATAATTAGCTCAAGTCTTAAAGTGTGCTATGTTATGCTTCCTTATTTTGTTTGCAAGACCATCTTCACTACTGTCGTCTTATGTTATTTCGACAGATGCTATTTCTGTGTTTTGTATAGTATATATTCATATTTCTTTTTCTTCCAGGATGTATTATGGCTCAGTACTACATCATCTGTGTTAGACATGGATTTTGTTTGCTGTGCTTAACAAAGTCTATAGACCCTATAACTCTGTTTGGCAATTCCTTTCTCAAAGGCCTGTATGCCAATACACAATTAGACTTTCATATATTCCGCAATATTTTTTTCTGATGTTTATCTAGAAGTAGACGAAAATGTTTTTCCATAGTTCTCAATTATTTAAGTTATCTTTTATTTCTAAGTCATTATTAGTGGACAATAATTATATGTTGGGTGGTGGGAAAAAAACCTGTCTTCGTCAGTTTTTATTTACCAGACAGAAGAAATCATATTTTATTTCTAGTTGATGTAGCATGAGTCTTTTCTAATACAATGATCAAATAGCAGAAATGATTGCTGCCATTTCAAATTCTCTTTTTTTCATGTCTCCTCATGTCTGTCATTTAAAAAAAATAAAAAAATCATGGTAAGTCTTAATGAAAAAAGAAGATGGGTGACATATTTAAGTGCTATTTGTCAATGACTATGGCTTTTTATGTAAGGGGTTCTTGTTCTGTTGATTTTTCATAGTTACTATAGTTGCAACTTTAGAGGAATCATTAGTCTTATGATCCAGGAATGCTTTCTCAGTTCAATAAGAAAAACAAGTTCAGTTCACTGTTATTTGCTCTCTCTGAGGTAGAAAACGTTTGCTGTAAGAGAGAAAGATGAATTGACTTGTCTAAGACTACGCTAAGCTGGTGGAAGAATAAAGATTAATTATAGAAAACACTGTCTTCTGGATTTATTTTATGATTTTGGACTATGCTGCTTTTGCTATAGTTCTAAATAGGATTTTTGTATGACATATTTCAAAGCACAAGCTAGAAACTTAATTCTGGATCTATGTAACTGGTCTTAAGACATAATGTTTGTCTCAATTTAAAACAATAGATTTTACTGGCAGAACAGCCTTGTTTGGTTTTTTTGTTGTTTGGTTTTTTTATGTCTTATTTCTGGGGATGTTATCTGTAATTAGATAGAATTATTGACTAATTTGGTTTGCACAGGACCTCTGGAGGCCATCTGATTGAACCCCCCTGCATCAAGCAGGTGCAATTAGATCATGGTGCTGAGGCTTGTTCAGCTTTAATATCTTCACAGCCCCTTTGGACGGGGGTTTAACCATACTCATGCTCTTTTTTCTTTTTTCGTGTTCCACGGGTTTAACCATACTCATGCTCTTTTTTCTTTTTTCGTGTTCTTGTACCTAACTGAATTTTTAATCAGTCCACAGCCTGTACTGTTGCAAGGGGTTATTCTGTCCCAGGTGTAGGACTTTGTGTTTGCATCTGTTGAACTTGATGAGGTTGCCATCAGCCTGTTTTTTCCAGTCTGTTAGTTCCCTCTAAATAACAGCCCTCCTTTTTAGCATATAACCATTGTTGTGGGTTAACCCGGGTAGGCAGCTCAGTCCCACACAGCCACTTATTCAGTCCCCACCAATGGGATGGAGGGGAGAATCAGAAGGCTGTAAGTGAGAAAACTTGTGGGTTGAGATGAAGACAGTTTAATAGCGAAAGCAAAAGCTGCGTGTGCAAGAAAAGCAAAATGTTAACTTCCTGAGTTTTATTAAAGACATCAAACAGTATTTGCCCTAATAACTGCCTATGAGGACATCGCTAGCAATCTGCACCCTGGTTGAACTTTTCTATCCACCTTGGTGGGAGACTGCTAAAGTCAAGGTATGTGACATCCACTGATTTCACCTTGCCCACACAGGTAGTCATCTTGTCATAGAAAGCAATTGTGTTTGTCAGGTGTGATTTGCCCTTGGTAAATCTATGCTGCTGTTCCCAGTCATCCTCCTATCCTTCTTGTGCTTGGTAATGGCTTCCAGGAAGACTTGCTCTGTAACCTTCCTGCGGACTGAGGCTGGATTGATGGGCCTGTAGTTTCTCAGATCCTCCTTCTTGAAGACAGGCATTAAAACTGTTTTTCTCTAGTCATCAGGAACCCCTCCTTAATAGCTAAATACTTTAGCCTTTGTACGTATGCTAAGTCTGCAAACCAAATACTGCCTTATTCTAATGCAAGATGTAACAGGAAAACACAGTGCAGAAGTAATACTAACATTGTGTTCAGACAAAGTTCTTAAGACTTTGGGGCAGGAAATCTTGATGTTTCAGGCTACTGTCGGACTGCACATAGGCTAGTTCAGATTCTGATCTGTGGAAAACGAAGTCTTGCAGCACTGTTTCCTGCAGATAGTGTTCCCTGTTGGAAAAGATTATATATGCTAGAAATATACAGAATGATTTGAAGGTAGTTAGGCATTTGATGTTACCTGAATTTACAAGTACAGCAAATGCTGTTTAGGGGACCTCTGGACTTCAAGAAACTACATTGTTAGACTTGGGCTTACGTGACATTTTAAATTTGTTTCATTGACTTTCAAGGCCTTAAAATGTCTGTAGGGAAGTGTACAGTGGGTGCAATTTTAAAACTTGAAATAAAACACAGCTGAGTAATAAGGTGTGTATGTGTCTG
Organism: Platalea leucorodia; assembly: GCF_965183815.1. Classification (NCBI taxonomy): domain Eukaryota; kingdom Metazoa; phylum Chordata; class Aves; order Pelecaniformes; family Threskiornithidae; genus Platalea; species Platalea leucorodia. Next base: position 20,812,550 of record NC_138829.1, read on the forward strand.
GGTTTTTTCTCATTTCTTCTGTTGGTTGTGTTTAGGAGGAGCTGATCTCATTTGTGTGGCTTCACTGTTGAACTGAAATAGTTGATTAGTAGGGATAATAGGGGCAATCAACTCCTTTTCTTAATTAGATGTTTACTGTGCTTTCACAAAGTTCATAAGTTATAATTCAATTGTCCTTGCCCTGTATGTGGTCCTTGTAGCTTCTCCCCCAGCATTGTAACATAGAATCATAGAACGGCTTGGGCTGGAAGGGACCTTAAAGATCATCGAACTCTAGCCCCCCTGCCATGGGCAGGGATGCAACCCACTAGACCAGGTTGCTCAGGGCCCCATCCAACCCGGCCTTGAACACTGCCAGGGACAGGGTGTCCACAACCACTCTGGGCAACCTGTTCCAGTGCCTCACCACCCTCTGAGTAAAGAATTTTTTCCTAACATCTAATGTAAATCTCCCCTCTTTCAGTTTGAAACCATTCCTCCTTGTCCTATCGCTATCTGCCCTTATAAAGAGTCTCTCCCCCTCTTTTACATAAGCCCCCTTTAAGTATTGGAAGGCCACTATAAGGTCTCCCTGGAACCTTCTCTTCTCCAGGCTGAACAACAGCTAAGTGGCTGATCTGCAAATAGAGTATCTTGCATGAAATGTGATATGCTTTGTCTTTAACTTTATCTGCAGTTTTGTGTAAGAAAATAAGAATCAAATGTTTTTAATTTTTCCTTTTGTTGTGTACTTTGGGGTTTGGCATGGTAGAGGAAGAAGGTGTCCTTCTTTGTCAAGCACAAAATGCCTTCAATCTATTACATTTTGTTTGGTGTAACAGTTGTTGTCCAAGTTGTAAAAACAAGAATTGGAACATGATTTGGTTTTGAAATATGCTCAAGTAGTCCTGAAGAAGATGCTGCCTTTCCCAGTATAAATTTTTGACAATTTGAAAAATGTGTTTTTTATTTGTCCCTTCTCTCTGTTCTTTGCTCTCTTTCCCAAAGCTGTTGAGATACACATTGGATAAGCGTGGTCTGCAGCAGGTGAGGATCATAGCCAGCGATAGACTGTGGGAGCCCATTTCATTTGTCTTGCTGCTTGACTCTGAGCTCCACGGAGTGGTCGATGTGATTGGGTAGGGGGTTCTCTCTATTTTTCTTTCTTGGTGGTTTGTTCATAGCTTGTCTTCATCTTGCTTATTTGTAAGTAGCACAGCCAAAGCCTTACCTCTCTATACTCTTACCTGCAATGAAAGGATTGATACTATAATCTTTCTTAGTAACCCACATCAAATCACATGGGCTGTTGTCCTGGTGACAGCCTTAACCCTTTAATTGAATCATGAGTCTCCTATCATGTGAAAGATTCCTGTTGGCTGTGGTTGCACTTTTGATGAATTGAAGTTTTTTTGGACAACCCTGTTTATTCTGAGGGTTGTTTTGGTTCCTGTGTTTGGTATGCAAAAAGAGCTTTAGCTTTACAGCTTTGTATACAGCCTTGTATTACTTACTTCCACTGGTCTGTTACAGAAATGGTTGTGATCCAGAAATGAATTGGGGCTATGATTCTTTTTCTAGTTACAATAATGTCTTGATTCTTAGTTCCCCTTTTGTTTTGATGGGAAGGTTGTGTTTGAAAAGCATGCAAACAGCTGACTTGTTTTTCTAGTTCTAGGTTTCATCATATGGTGCTAATATTTTGCAAAAGTAGTAGGCTAAATTTGAGATTGATTACTGACTTATCTGCTGGATGGAAATGTGTGTAAGACTTGCTTGTTAACTTTTCTTTTTACAGTAGCTCTAAATCTTAATTATTAGGTTCCATAAACTTGCCTGACCCAATCACATGCTTCAAATGTGGCTGTTCCTTGCTTCAACTTGAGTCTTTTTCATTCATCTTTATATATCTGACCCACAGGAGGTGTAGAAATGAAGGCTTTCCCTCTAAATACAGATAGGCAATCAGTGCCCCCCCCAGATCAATCCCTCCCCCCATTCTGAACAAAAAAATGTATCCTGACAGTTTTTTGCAAGTGGAGTCTTGGATCATGTATAGATCAACAAGTGAAAGCAATTGTGAACTCACTCTGACCGGATGCAAATCCACTGTCATTACTATGATCCCAACATAGTGAGCATGCCTCCTTTCTGGTTTTTGGCTGCTACAAGTATGCATCTAGAGTCAGTGCCTGAAGCTCAACTGTTTTTACCCTATCTCAGTAAGTTGTAGTTGCTTAATTCTTTGCAAGTCTAAGTTTTACATCCCTATTCTGATTAAGTCTAAAGAAGGAGATGAAATACTCTCTTGTGTAACGGATAATCAGTTGGCTACTGGACATTTAGTGGTGCTCATAGAATCATAGAACCGTTAAGGTTGGAAAGGACCTCTGAGATCGAGTCCAACCATTAACCTAACTGCCTGGTCTACCTCTAAACCATGTCCCTAAGCACCACATCCACACGTTTTTTGAATACTTCCAGGGACTGTGATTGCACCACTTCCCTGAGCAGTCTGTTCCAATGCCTAACCACATCTTACCGTGGTATCTTTAAAAAAAAAAATTGTTGGCTTTCTTTTTTATTTGAAACTATAAAAAGTATTTCAGATAGCCAGGATTTTACATGAATGTACATAAAATCAGTTTTGGGCTTGGTAACCTAATTTGTGATCTGTGAGGTCTCTCATCAGACAAGCTGGATGGGAGATTAGTTAAAGCTGCTGCTTTTGTTTTATTTTGCACTATTTGCATCGAGGCTTCATCTGCAAGATATTGTAATGGCTAGAAATTAGAGGGAGCCCTGAAGACACACTGTAAAACTATTAATAGATGTTCACCCACATAAGAATGACCCAGGTCACCAAAGCTCTTTATAATGTGATATTTCCAAATAGCTTTTCAGAGCTATTATGGTTGCATCAATTTTACCAGTGAAATTAAGTAGAATGAATTATAAGCAAGTGTTACTCCTAATCTGAACACATTTAAATTACATTGTAGCTCTTGAAAACAATGTTTTTCAAGGATGGGCTTGCAAATTCCACAGCTACTTATAGGAGTACTTTAGATGAGCTACTTGACCTAATTATGCCCAAGTTAACAACCTAAGAAAAACAAGATGATGTTGTGACATTACTGCATGATGGAATCATGATGTGGTGCCTGCAGTAGTGGGAATTCAAACTGTCCCAAGTCCATCCCAGGCCTATGTGCTGATACAGAATGAGAGGTAGGAAGGACAGCTGACAACTTCGGTTTTCTAGAGATGTTCTTGAGAACTAGATTCTGAGGTTTTCATAGATAGTGCTTTTCTGCAAAGCTTCATTGTAGTGATGGTATTACATAGGCTGATCTTTTTTTAAGATTTATTTAATTTCTACAGCCTTGTACTGATGCATGAGAGAAAAATGGTGGAAACCCCTGCTATTTCTATCCTGACTTTCCCCTTCCTCCCCTTTGGGTCATTGCTATATGCAAAACAAAAAATAACACAAAGGTTTTTTGTTTGTTTTTTAACTAAGTTATCCAAATGAAGTCACTGTGGGGAATTGTGCAAAGCAGCATTTGCAATCCATAAGTAGAAGAGCTTTTCTTAATTAATGTTACTTTCTTAATATATCTGATTTAGTTTAGCTGCCCTAGTTGGAATTATATTGCTTCATCATCTGCTGTATAAAACGCACTTAATCTCATAATAGATAATATTTTAAAAATACTCTGTTACTAACAGATAGAGGCCTTGAGGATGAACTCACCATCTGCTGGTTCCAGAGAGACTGAAAGAAGGGAACAATGAAAATACTTTTTTAGTAAATGATGGTGGTTTGAAGAATGCAAACACTAATAGTAACAGCTGTTGGTAAATTCTTCTCTCAGTGATAAGAGGTTTAAACTTACGTGTCACTTTTGTTGTAATCCTGTTCCTACTACTCCTTTCATTACCTTTTCTTCACCAAGATCCATTCTTTTCTCCCATTCATGATATACATCACTTTTTCCTCTCTCTTTGCAATGGTGTTCTGTTATAGTGTGTCTGACACTCTACTCTTTTGAGCACAGAATCCAAAATCCCACTGCTTCTGCTGAAGCATCACATGTATAAGAATGATGTGTAAACTCTACTCCAGTTCATCTTTTCAGACAGCAAGAAGGGTAGGTGTTTAGGAGTCTGTGGTTTTTCCTGAAACATTAATCAGGATACTCAAGTCTCTCCAAATAGTAGTGGTCCTTGAGTGGACCAATTATTTTCTAAGAGTAACTGGAGCATAATCACTCCATTGTAGGAGTTTTCATTTCCAGTGAAGTAAAAAGATTGTTTTCACTACCGAAGGAGCAGAGCACGCTGTTCTGGACACAGCTAATCTCCTGACCTTTGCTGCACACCTTGTGTTAGTTGTTGAGGTTGTAGAGTGGCACAAGACATCTAAAAGAGGGCTGTAGTGTGATCTAGTGTTTTCTTTAAATATAAATCCCATAGAGTTCAACAAATGCAGCATATCCTGGGTGTGAAAGCCTTCACTGTTATCTGATAGCAAATGTTTATTTTGTGTGTTTGGGTGGGTCTTTTTAAAGTATACACTCTACAGTGCTATTAAAAGTTTGAACAATAAAGATTGGTGTACTTATTTTTTAAAAAAGTTAGTTTTCATATGGAATAGGAGTGACACACTCCTTAGTCATATCCTACTTTTTAAGGACTAATTTAGGTATTAATGAAAGTAAAACAAAATCCCTTGGTTAACAGCAGTGTAAGTGAAAAGCAAATACAGTGTAAATTGTGTTCATTAACAGTAATAGGAATTGCATTGAAGAGCAGAGAAAAATAATTAATTTCTCAACTGGCAGTGTAACTGTTTTACCTGATTGCATACCAATGGGACAAACCAAGAATGTTCTAAGTGTGTGGGCTTTAAGTGGAGCAAAGCTTCCAATAAAGATACACCGAAGTAGTCTGCTTCTAGAACCTGTTTATTCTCCCTGTAAGTTTAATCCTGTTTATCATCCCTATTTTTTACAATTTATTTCCATAGCTTTAATATCTTTGCATTGAATTATTTCTCTTTCCTCTTATGCAAATAAAGGCGACCCTCTGTCTTAGTGCAGGAAATCAGAGCTCTATAGATCTTGTTCCCATGTAATCTTATGTAAAGCTCTCTATAACACCCCCCTGCACTTTTTTGTTTTGTAAAGTACAGCTTGTGTTCAGCAGGGATGACTCTTAATATTTAAGAAACGGATCTTCAGGATATGGAGTTTGGAAAGACAAATTATTCCTTCTTTGCCTTGTCTTTGCGAGCTACACACTTTATGCCATTACAAAAACCTTTGCTTGGTATTAAGGTAATACTTGTGTTTCCAAACCAGAGGGGAAATATACAGTAGTCTGTACAGCAGAGAAGGATGTAGCTAAAAATCTCTACTATCTATTACATTATCATTAGTGAAGTTGAAATTTATCAATTTGTCACATTTCAGGCTAATAGTAAAGGAAATATTTATGTATTCCTTCCCAGTGCTGATAGTTTCATTTTATATGTATTTAGTGTGTTCAGTGAGTGTGTTAAGTGAGGGGAAAATCATGACCCTGTTTTCTGCAAGAGATTTGAAAGGTTTTATTTCAGACTAATTTGGCACAGTGAATCAGTGTTGTGATTGAGTATAATCAGTAGTCTTCATTTGGGAGAAAGCATCTTCCCTCATACTAAGGAAGATCTTGGAAAGAAAATTAGCTTTCATTGTATGTTTCAACTATTTTTCAGTTTACACCTCCGTAACTTTTATAGTCGAACTAGCATGCCTTTTTGAAACCTGAGTTTATTAAAAAGGTGTGCAAAATTAGCCAAGTTCATGTTTAGATCCTAAGACAGTCATGCAGTTAAGTTCTTAGTATAATGCCTACTACTGTATCTTACTATTGATTTTATAGTTATTTATGGTTTTGTTTAAGATAGAGACAATGCATGCTACCTTGCACTATTTAGCATGTTACAGTTATGAAAATCTTCAAGCTCAATTTCAGGATAAAGCTTTGCTTTAGCAAGCTGCAGAAATTGCGTGATATACTTAAAGCTAGGATTACTTACGCTGGCATGTATCAGAAGAAATAATAAACTGATGCAAACACAATAAAGTAGAGAATATTATAGCTCTCTCTTGTTCCGTTTTCTTCTATTCCATTGTTGCTATTCCAAAGAAAGTTTGTTTTTCGTTTTCAATTTCGAGGAGATGAATCATTGCTGTTCTGTGTACTTCCAGGCTTTGATTTTTCTTGTTCTGCTAAGTGCTCTTTCTTTTTAAAATATTGTGTAGGGCTCACTATCCTGGAACAAAAACAGTGCCAAATGCCTTATTAACTAAGAAGAAACTGTGGTCTTCAGAAGATTACAGTACTTTCAATGATGAAGTAGGTGCAGGTTGCTGGGCTCGGATCCTGAACCAAAACTACGTGAATGGAAACATGACTGCGTAAGTGTTGTGCACTGTTGCTTGCTTTCACAACTTCGTATGTAAGAATTGTTTAAAGTACTATATAACACATCTATCTGCTATGGTAAGATAGCAGGTAAACTGAAACTCTCTCCACTGTCAGTCTGAATTCAAATATAGTAAGGTATGAAGTCTGCTGTCCTTACCTCTTTGTGGGGTAGAAGTCCCACAAGTTTTAATGTATTCTTGAGTTACTGTTCCACAGTATCCAATGCTTATGCAGCTGAGTTCAGATGTTTTTGAGACTCTGACATTTGTTAAAAAGAGAATTTTCTTAAGAACTAGCAACATGAAAAACATTGGAGGAAAATAACAATAAAGCTAATTTACCTGTATTTTTCTTAAGGTCTTTATCAGGTTGGTTGTCTTCAGTTAAAAGTAGTTGGTACGGATGTAATTATCTAGTTTTTCCATACAACTTCTTTCTCAGAGTCTATTCTAAAACATGCTGTAGTCTTTTGATATGCTTACTGTTTCCTGCACATTTTCTTTCCAAACTGAAATCGGGAAGAAAGCTGTTGTATTCACTGGGAAATTACATAACTCACAGTTTTAGAAGAGAACAGAAAGCATACTTCAATGTTTCCAGTGCAACAACTACTAGTGTGAAAAAGAAAAAAAAAATAGTCTGATTAAAGAAAATGTAGGCATCAAGATGTAAGCAAAATTGTTCAGAGCTTTTAGATTTTATGTTACTTCATTTTGGAACAATAAAGAGAGATCTTTTTGTCTGAAATGCTTGAAATGGAGCACAGCACAAAGCACTTAGATACTTGTAAAAGAAAGTTTCTTGAGTCACCTGGTTTCTATGAATCTTCTCTCTCCTTCTCTGCAAGCTGAAATTTTCTAACAAATGAGTATTTCCTACATGAATTCCTGACCATTCCAGTTGCCTTGAGTTCCCTACATTCCTTTTCTAAGTTTGAAACTCTGCAGAACAAGTTTAATGTGAGCAAGTTGAGTTTACAACTTGAGTTGTTTATTTTATGAGCACCTTTTTGTAGGATTTCAGGATCTCTTCTGAAATGCATATATAATGTGATAAATGTATGGCAGTGACGTTAGAATGAGGCATTTGCACTCATCTATATGCAATAGCAGAACAGCCTGCCAGCTTTTGCTTCTACATAGCTCCTTTATTAAGCTGTATTTCCATACTTAGGGTGCACAGGTCTTAAGTTTCTAGCAAAAGATTTTCAGTGAATACCAAATCAAAAGACCTGAAGTAATTAACCATGTCAGTATCCTGTCAACTTCTTGAAATAGCAAAAACTCCTGGAGGATGGCTGGTTAGAGTTGTTTTCTGTTTGTTATTTATATGGATAAAGGAAGGATTTTTTTTTTTTAGTGGTACTTACCTGCTCCCCCAAACCCCTCCCCCCAAAAAACCCTACCACTAGCAACAACTAACCAACCAAAAAAATACCCAACCCTAATCTAATAATCTAATCTAGTACTATCCATATGAACGGAGCAAACAAATCTGTTTTTCTTCCAGAACCATTGCATGGAACTTGGTGGCTAGTTATTATGAAGAGTTGCCCTTTGGTCGATGTGGATTAATGACAGCGCAAGAGCCATGGAGTGGCCACTACAAAGTAGAAGCTCCTATCTGGATTACAGGTAAAAAGTTTGCAGCTAAGATTTTGGTGATCTAACACAGAGTATAACTGTATTTTCTGAGGCCTTTATTTGTTTAATGTTTTTTTGTGTGTATTATTTTTTGTACAAAATTAAAGTAGTTTTGTGAAAAGTTTTGTGAATACTTTAAAAAAGAAGAAGAAGGAAAAAAAAAGCTCCTTTCAATAGAAAGCAGAAAGATGTAACAGCAGGGGAAATCTTAATACTTGACCATTAGATACAGCAGAAATGAATAAACTACTGCCTTTTATAGCTGTTACTATTAAAATATTTTGTTCTGAAGTGCCCATAAAGGTCAATGTGCTTTCCTATTTCCTTTCCCTATTCTTTTTTTAACCCTTAAGTAGATATTTGATACCTCTCAATTTGAGAAAATGCAACAAAGAACCTCTATATTCTTGTCCTGGTTGAGATTCTTGGCTTGTGTAAGTCAGCATTTCCTTGTTCGTGGGGAAAGGGGAGTATGTTCACATAGTGTCTATGGACACATGGATTCACTGGCTACTCTGTAGTTCTTCTGTAATATTTTACTGCTTTGCCACAGTTCAGTAGAGCAAGTAGCAAATGCAATGCCATAAAGGAGGAACAAGGCAATTACCTTAATTTTTATTCTTCTGCTAGTTACTTGTATATGTAAAAGCAGTAAAAAAAAATGGCTATAATGTCATATGAACAGTTCAGAACAACTGAACAGTTGTTCCTGTTGCCATGTTGCTCAGGATTTTCATGATCTAGGTCATATTCTTCTTTGGTACTCTCTCTTATATGCTGAAAACCTTACTTATTTTGTTATTCTTCGTGGAGATGCCCATCTATGCTTTCTCTGGCTCAACTTTTTACTTTATTTAAAAAAAAAAAAGGAAAAAAGAAGATATTTAGGCAAATCTAAACTATGATGAATATTCTGTGATGAATATTCATATTGCATGTACATGATTGACTTGTATAGTGGTGTAATAGTTTTTTCTTCCTGTATAAATTATCACTATCATTTTAACTGTTTCATCTGCCACAGAGCTGATGTTTTTAATTGTGCCTTAGTATAATTCTTTAATCTCTCTTCTTTTATCAGTAGAATTTGTTTTGGAAATTCCGTTACCTTCTTCCCAAAATCAAGTTTTTGTTGTGCATGTATGAGAGAAATATAATTCAGACTACAAATGGTATTTTTTTTTTATTGACTTAAGTATGTTCTTCTGATTTTTGTTCTGTTTTGTCTCAGCACACACAACGCAATTTACACAGCCAGGCTGGTCATACTTGCAAGTAGATGGACACTTAGAAGGAGGTGGCAGTTTTGTAGCTCTGACAGATGGCCTAGGAAACCTTACCATCATCATTGAAACTATGGTATGTGCATCAGCAGTTTCAATGAACTAGAAAAGATAAAGGAAATGTCTTGTTGTGAAGAACCTGTTTTGATTTATGTCGTTAACATCTGTGAATATGTTCTTTGATGCTTGTAGCTTTCTTAGTGAGACCACTAGAGGGTCCTTTTTTCTATCTAAACTTTGAATAGCTAGTTGAATGTCATCTTTATTTCGCAAATTAGCTTTCATCTGATAACATAATCTGGGACGAAATTAAATCATGTGCTTTTTTTAAAGCAGTATTCAAAATAAAATTATTAAGCTAGTATAATTGCAGTTACCATTAAGATAACAGTGAAATAAATAGTTGCAGATTGATCCTATGCTGCTTTTTAAATTTCAGTTTATGCTGTATGTTTTTCATGAACATTGCCATGTGGTGCATTCCAGTAATGTATGTTCCTTCTGTTACATTTATTTTTTTCTTTAGACTCATAATCACTCTCAATGTATCAGGCCTCCACTGCTTCATTTCAGTGTGACACCTCAGAGAGCAACTTTCTACCTCAAAGGGTCATTTGTAAGTAAATCTTGAATACATTTGATCAGTCTTGTAAAACGAATTGCTATCCGTAATGAAATACATGGAAGAAAATATGACAGGTTAGCAAGAAATTGGAGTTCTTTACCTCCAATAGGAGAGGCTGTTACACACCTGGCAAAGTTTTAAGCATTCTCGTTCTGCTTCTACCATGAGACGTAATGTCATAAATGAATTTGTAGAATTACTGCCTCCCAGTCTAATCATCTGCATATCGAAGGAGAAATTTCCCATAACAGAAATGCAATTGGATTTTTCTTTAGGATTCATTCCAAGGCTGGATGCTCTGACATGCTGACATAGTTTGACTGGCCAGCATGGCCATGACCTTCCTAGTTGTTATCAGCTCCTTTCCAAGGGACTATCTGCAGCTGATTGCATACTGTAGGTTACGATGTTCCATCCTGTCAAGAGATATTCTGAGAATCTCTGAGTTGTTTTTTTTTTTTTTTTTCCTAATCTCGCTAAACTGAATTTCCCTCTGAAATGTGAACAATACTTTCATAGTGTAAACTGGAGTGAATCTTTGTTAGTTGATTTGGATGATTGCTTCTTGGAAGCTGAAAGCATTTGCTTATTTGGAATTTGATTTTTGGCGGCATTAGTTTCCTTTCATTTAGGAGGAGATAGTTTGGACAATACTTTTGGCAATAAAATGGTTTGCTAAGGAAAAGTAGTTGAGCATCACTTCTGATATACAGCTCCCTTTGGGGGAAGTATCAGACAGCTTATCCAAACCAAACTCTAGGTTGCTTGCTTTGTTGTTCATCTGGGTAACTAAAAAAAAATTGTAGGTGTCAGATATGATTAAAATCTGTAACTAACGTAGTTGATATGCCATAGTATCGCAGAAGTTTAGAGATCTGTAAGTGAAGTACTTTGCTCAAAAATGAATATCAAAGAACCAGCAACTAAACTAAAGGTCTCATTAAAGCAAAATTAGCAGGAGATTATTTCAGCCTGGTTCCTCCTAGGCAGAGAACTTGTATCAAAGCGATACCGTTGTTGGTAATAGAGAAGCTAAAGGTTGCATGTGTGATTGCAATGCTTTCTGTCTTTATAAGCAACGTTACTGCATGTTAGGACAATGGCTTATTGATGTATAATCTATAAAAAGATAAGCCATATGTAATGGCTAGCTGAATAGAGGGGTGACCTCTAATGTGATCAACAGCTCTAAAATAACAAAAATGAGACATCCTTAGAGGACTGAGATTTCTCAAGGTGAGTATTCAAGGTTTGGTGTTATGTTTTTGGTTTTGGTTTGTTGTTTTTGTTTGTTTTTTTTTTAGTTTTATATTGTGTTTCATTGTAGTATATGGTGGAAACCCTTCAAGTGTGGCATTCTAGACTTGGTTTTGAATCTGGAAACTCTAGTCTTTTCCAGCAACTCCATCCTGTAAAGGTAAGTCGATGAGTTTTAATTACAGTCTCTCTGCAATTTCAGGTGTTTCTTCTCCCTTTGCTGGAACTCCTGGACTTTCATGCCTAAACTGCATAATTAGGCCATGTTTTATTAGCTCTGTTTGGCTACAATTTTACTAGCTATATACAAGTTTACTTGGACGTGATAAAGAGTTTGGGGGAAAGGAGTTTTCAGAATAGCTCAGAGATATTAAATGCTGAGGCAAGAAGACAGGATTTTTGCCTTAAATCAGGACTTTAGAGGATCTCCTCTAATTCAGGAACTTGGGCATTTTGTTATTTAGTTGTTTGATTTTTGCAGCTTCAGCTCTCTTTAATTCCAGGTGTGGAAGGGAAGTTTTTCTTTAGATCTAAACGTGGATGAAGTCTACACTTTAACCACACTCAAGACAGGGAAGAAATGTGGTTGCCCAGAGCCTCCACCACCTCAGCCCTTTCCTTCAAATTACAAAGATGATTTCAATATTCGTAAGTCAGAATTCTCGTATCCAAAAACTTAATTCACACATGGATATAGTCTTAACGTAGAAAGGCAATAACAATTATGTTATTTGAGTCCTCTAATGTAAGCAACATGAAGTAGTCTGAATGTGTGTTTTGTTTTTGTTTACTTATACCTGCTTCTCCAACAACTTACACCTGTATACTTCACTTGCAATGAAGTGTATTTAATTCTATGTCTTAACTGGGTGGTTGCTAACAGCTTTAAAATTCTTGATGCAAATGATGTAGCTCATAACTATAGCAAACTATTTTTTGGAAGGAAAATAGGGAAGAAGGTAATTTGCTTTGTTTATGTGTTTGGAAAGACAGATCTGTGTAAAAATAAAACCAAAACTAAAATCACCGTTCAACTCCCAACACTTCAGTTTTGGAGACTGTGATTTCATAGAGTAAGTCAAAATTGTGGAGAATATTTTCAGAGGAAATTTCTGAAAACAGGAGTACACAGAAGAAAAATAATGTTTTGGCATTGATATGTATTTTATTTTCTGAACAGGTAATCCACCTTTCAGTGAAGCCCCAAATTTTGCAGATCAGACAGGTGTATTTGAATACTTCATAAATGCTTCTGACCCAGGAGATCACGTGTTCACACTCCGCCAGGTGGTGGTTCAGCGACCCATCACCTGGGCTTCTGATGCAGACCAGACCATCAGTCTCATAGGAAATTTTCAGTGGTATGTAAATACTATTTTCTAGTGACATCTGGGGAAGTGTCCTGCTTACCAGTGTGAGTTATGATCAGTTCATCTGTGTCAAGCTTCATTTCTCTTGGACAGAGGGCTTTTGCATTCAGACTCTCTGTAAACATGTAGAAATGATGACTTAAAGGGACTTCCAGAAGTCATTGAGCCATGCTCAGGGCTGTTGCCAACTCTAAGAGATCGACTGTGTCTTTGTCTAAATGAGTCTTAAAAACATCCAAGGATGGAGAGTCCACCACATCTCATGGTAGCTTGGCCCACGCTGCACTGCCTTGGAATTTTTTTTTCCTAATGTCCTGCTGGGCATATTTATTCAAGCTGATTTTTCAGAATAATGGATCTGGGTTGGCGTACTAGAAAGACCAAGTCAAAATCCTAATTCAAAGTGTTCACTGAGTTTCAATACGTTTTTAAATGGGACAAAAAAAAATGATTCAGTTTAAATTACTTAATTTTGAGTTGTCTTGCTTGATTGTTAGTGATTTGATCAATCTCATATCAATGAAATAGTCTGGGAGTTAATTCAGTTATATTTGTTGCAGACTGCCATCTTCTGAGCAGTTCCTAGAATTGTGTGGATTTGATTCAACTGCTATTTAAAACAGTTTTATTTCTGGGTAAACATAACTGAGATTTACTGGTTTGATAAGAGTGTGGTTATGATTGCAGTTCTTTCTAGGAGCTATAATGATAGTAATTTGGAATCAAGAAACGTATTTTAGCATAATGTTTATTTAAAATTAAAAAGCATTTGGGAAAGAGCCTGTTAACTAATTGGTTTAGTAATAGTAAGTAATAATAAACTTTATGCTTAAAACTTTTTCTTCTGTTTGGAAGTCTAGCTTAAATTGTTTTGATGTGTTCTTTAAAATAGCTGTTCTGTCAGGTTTTTTCACTTTGATTGGATCATTGATCCCCCAAATGCTTTTTCAGAACATGTTTCACGCTTCTAATTTCTGGCCTGGACAAGTGATTGAATCGCTTTGCTCTGAAGCCTGGAGGAATACCACCATGTTGTAGCTAGAGGTTGTTCTTCAGTTATCTGATGTTTTCTTCTGCAGTCCTCTGTTAAAGCAAAGTCTCGTATTCCCCCTGTAATCTACTTTCCCTCATTGAGTAGGTCATATTCAGTGGTCCCTATAGCAGCTACACAGGATGTATTCTTAAATTACTGTACTGAGATTCTGTACTGAGAGTAAGTTACTGTACTGAGATTCTGTAGTGAGAGTAAATTACTGTACTGAGATTCCTAAAAACTTCCATTATTTCATTTTGGTTCCATTTCTTTCTGAATTTTCATCTTGTTTTCAGAACTAAGCTTGCTTCCTGAATATTCAGCTGACTATTCAAGTTTTACTGACCTGTAACTTTTCATAAGGATAGTCTTCAATTTCAGGCCCTCTGATTTGTTTGCTTCACCCTCAGTTTAAGGCTCATCTTGTCCTAGGTAGATGTTTTCAACCATTAGTACATACTATTAAAATACTGAAGCAATCTTGCATTGAATTTCTCTGTGGAATGATATTTGACTAAAGTCATCAATGGCAATTTATTATGATTAAATTTCAGGATTATTTAGTTGGTTTTAGTTTGACTTTTAATCTTGTGCTTGTGAAAGCTTTTTGTTTCTACTCCCGAGTTTGTGTTTTGCTCTGTTTTACTGAACGTAGCTGTGTCCTGAAAATATTACTATTTAACTGAGTCTACATTGCTTCCGATCTCTTTACAATGGCTCAAGCAAGATGTGGGGGGTGTCTTGGTTAACACATAGGGAGGCAAGAAAGAAATCTTGTTTGTGTAATGAATATGTATCCAAGAATCTGATACTTCTAATAGCCTTACATTAGAATGAAATCCCAGATCGTTCTTACTATTACGTAAGAGGTGGGGAGAAGAGTTGCTAAAATAAATATTCTTTATGGTTTAGTTATTAGCTGGGCTGATGTCAGAGAGAGTCTTTTCACATTCTGTAAATAATTAGAGATAATTAGAAACTTCCTCAATATGCAACCTTCTGGCCGTATCCATTTTGCAAGTCCTTTCAGACATGGGATGTAGATTTTTAATTTGAATGTACATTAACAGAAGTAAAGAATGCTTTTAATTTTTCTTATTAAGAGGCTTGTAGTGCAGCTCCAGGGCAGGGGAATTTACGTAAATTTTCAAGGTGCCATTTGATTGTTCTGGTATTCCTTTGCTTTATTCTCCTTTACATATGTCATTAGGCATATGACATGGTGCTTTACTGTTGAGCTGAAGTATGACCTCAGGAAAATCAAATACTTTCAACCTATTTGAACATTTTGTTTGAAAAAGTTTGTTTCAGCTTTTGGGTAAGAGGTCTGGATTACTTAAGACTTGGCCTGTATTAAAAATGCTAGAGAAATGAAGATCAAATTTTAGCAGATGTGGTGCTATGACCTTGAATCTTGGATTTGATTTAGTTATCTAAAAGCAACTTTTCATTTTGCAGACCTGACAATTTTTCTGTGGAGATGCAAACCTTCTCTTTGTTTTGTTTGGTTGTTGTTTTTTTTTAATAATTAATTGAAAGTTGCTGACAATACGCTTCATTTTGTTGTTGGTTTCCGAGAAGAATTGCTCCTCCTAAGAAAATCTATGGACTCACAGGTGGGAAACAACCAGTCTAGACAAGTCCTGTGCATCTTGCACCTGTAAGTCACAATTAGGATTGCCAAATCTTTCCTCAAAAAGGTTGCTGTACTACATAGCAAATACTGTTCTAACTCCTGTCTGCTCAAAAAAATCGATTCCTTGCTTGTTAAAACACTAAAATTCTCTTATAGGGTAAACATGACAGTCACTTGTGACATCTACATAGAAAACCAACGTGATGGGGGCGTGTTTATTGCAGGAAGAGTTGACAATGGTGGGATATATGTTCGACGTACCAAAGGAGTTTTCTTCTGGGTTTTTGCAGATGGCACCTACAGAGTCACTGGTGACCTAGGTAAGCAGCTCTTTCCTAAAGTGGTTGCTGACATGTGGACATGTCATTTTGATAGCCTTGCTAAAAATGGCTAACATTCAGAGTTTGTAATTCAGTTGTCATCACTATGAATTTAACCCATTGTGCTCTAATGATGGCCACATTTTGTATGTGAAGAGAGCATCTGAAGGCTACTAGCTAGTCCACTTCTCACTCTCAGCCTTCTGGATTTTTTTTTTTTCTGCTGACAAAACCTGTGTTAGACTAGCAACTGTAAATTGTTTTGCTTTTCATAAATACTCTGATACAATATTAATCACAGGCAGGTTTGATCTGTATTCTTATACTACACCTAAAAAGCAAATCCTGCTTGTAACGCAGTGGCCTGTCTTGCAGTGCAGTGCAAGTCAATGTACGTGCATCTGGCTTAGGTGATGGTGATGAGTGGCCTACTGTTTCCACAAATTAGGCATTCTACTCTTAGTCTAGCTCAGTGGAGTGAGAGTATATTCTACTTGTGATGCTAACATTCATATGTATACATGAATAGAGCACTTGACAGGCACATGAAAGAGTGTATGTCATAATACTTCATCAATAGCTAAAAGTTCTTTTTAATTTGCTTTGAAATAGTGGCAGGTTTTGTTGTTTAAATTTGCTTCCTATCACTCCATAAGTATAAATTAAAATTTTCATAGTTTCTGATAAGTCAAATGCAACTTCTAGATCTACAGTATATCTGATATGAAGACAGCCTATAATGACCCGTTTCACACTGTACTGAACCTTAAAAATAGTCTCATCTTCTACTTGGTAGCTGTAGTTTCTCATTTCTCCTAATTTTGTTTCTTTTTTTTTTTTTTTTTTTTTTTTTTTTTTTTTTTTTTTTTTTCCTTTTTAACCATGGATGGGTTGTGTAAAGAAGGCTTTACATTAGCTTCTCTTAACATACTGGTACTCCCTAGGGAAACTTTCCAATGTCTAACTCCATAACAACTTAGATTTCAGCTGTATGTAAAAACATACTCATGTTTAGGATTGACTCCAGTATTTACTTTTAGTAAGACATAACATTACCCAATTGGTTTCTCAGGATGTAAAAAATAATTTTTCCTAGATGAAATGAGAGGATTTTGATTAACCACCTCATTATTTCAGACTGAGACACTTGTTACATAATATGATAATTTTTTTCTGCACAGCTATTTTCAGTGATCTTTTTATTTTTCTAGAAGGGAGCCTGAATGTTAAATTAACTTGCAGCTAAACCTGTCTGCTGATTTTTTTTTTTTCAAGTCTTCCATCCAGGTGTCAGTCACACCCAATTTTTGCTTACCTTAAATTTTGACTAGAACTAAGCAACATGATGATGTGGCAACCTTCTGATTTAAAAAAGTTCCAAATAATATACAAGGAGATCTGTAGAACAAGAACAGCAATAGCTACTGTCACACTTTGTGAACCCATACTCTCAATAGAGGGAATCCTTATCTCAGGCCAAATTCCCAAGAGCATTGGAGATTTCAGTGGGAAAACAGTCCTGGCAAAACAGTAGAATGCACTGATAATGTAGAGTCCAGGTTTGCGTGTTAAGGCGCTCATGCTGCAGTTGAAATTGGTAAGATGTCAGTCCTGAACACTTCTGAAAAATAGGTATTATTTTCCTTTTGCTGGCTTGGTATTTATCAGTCTCAACAAAGGGCTGAAGTAACACTTTGCTAACCTTAAGCATGTTTTGCAGCTGGAGAAGAAATATTAATGAAAGGACTTTCTGGTGTCCGGGATAATGTGTGGCACACACTTACTCTCAACATTCAGGTAAGGACACCAGCAAAATGCTAGAAAACCTGTTATGAAACTTCCACTCCTAAATGGTTTAGACAAAACTATGGTATACTGCTGACTGTCTACTTATATTAGTTTGCCCTGTCTAAAACATAAATACTCTCTGCTATTTTAAATTGATATTAAAATACCGTACCAAGTTCTGCTGCCTGTATTTTTAAAGAGATCTTGAGAAACTGGAGAGGGTATAGAAAATAACTGGAAAGATGAGTTGAAAGCTGGAGATAGAAGGGCTAGAGAGGCAAATCTTTTGTTTAATCTAATGAAAAGATCATGACCTGACTTCCTGTTCTGAAGACTGTCAGTAAACTACTAAACTAGCCTGTTTTACAAATCTGGCTCCCACCAATTCCCTTTGCGTGCAAAGGCCTTGTATGTGGAGCTAGTTAAGGACTGGGGAACTCAGATGAGCTGGCATCCTTCTTTCCTATACTGAAAAACCATGGGCATACCGTTGCTTAAAAACAGGCCACAGTTAATGAGAAGCCTGTCCACATTTTTGCCTTCCCCCCTACTCCACCGCTTTTGGCCATAGTCACTTGGTGAGGAAAGTAGTCCCAAGCTCTACTTTAAATGTACCTGTACACTTAGCTGGGTGTGACATTGGTGCAAGTAACTAAAAGGCTTTAAGTTCCTCTGCTGAATGCCTAATCACTTTGCCTAATGTAACCCTTGCAACTGCAATGTGGCCTGAAATGTGGGGAAGCTTGAATCCTAGCTGGGGAGATCTTCTACTGAAGCAAACTCTCTTTTAAAATTATGCACTGTCTTTCCCTCATCCTAAGACGTCAGTGAGTATTGGAAGCTGTTTTTTGTCTTTCGTGCTTCACATTGGGAGAAAAAGGGAGGCTCGTACCTGAGGCATTCACTGGAATGGATGTAGTTTAGTTTTGGCTTTTGCGCACCCACTCTTGTGACAGTGATTGCCACCTGTAAAATGGGCCAAGACATTTGCTAACCTGAGTGGGGTGCTGAAGATGAACATAAATCATTTAAAACACGCAACAGTGGTGGTAATTTTAAAATGATGATCTTTAAAACTTCCATCTATGCTGTTAGAGTATTTTGTACCAAATATGCCTTTGATGTAATGACAGAAGTGCAGAGCCCTCTTTAAAGAATTCTCACGCTGACTCCTTCCTGAAAGGCATTCTTTGCTTTTACCTGTGTCTGTAATTGTCTTTCAGATTAAGAAATACAAGTAAACTGAAATACTTCTTTTTTCCTAAATACTGTTTAGTGGAACACTGGAAGATAAATTGTAACTTTTCCTGAAACTGTTTTTAATTTTTTTAATGGCAACATGATACTTGAAAGTTCTGCTGTCCCCTCTTCCTGTCAGCTTGATGACTAAAATAGATCTCTCTTTCCTTTTGACTTTGCCTAATTCTGCAGAATCAGTGGGAGCTGTATCGTATCTCCGTAAGACAGTTGGGCTGTTTGAGGGAGCCTGACGCAAGTGGAAGAGGAAAACCAGTTTACCTTTCAGATTCTGCACTGAGTTTGCAAAGATGTGAATTAGGGCGAGATAGGCCTTTTATATATTCACTGTAAAGGCAGTAGATCTGTTGCACAGAGCTGATAGGCACTGGAGGATTCTATGCAATATTTAGAAGCACCTCTGCATGGAAAATGTGTGAAATGTAGTTGAAAGTTGACTTGAAATCTTTCTGCTTTGTCTCTTCTCCCATGTGAGTAGGCTCAGTGTCGACACAATTACTGGATTTTACAAAGCTTTTTCCTTTTTTTGACAGGGCACTTCTGCCTCAGGACTGTTAAATGGTTATCCACTCTGGGAGAATGTCACCATTTCTAAACCAAGTAACGGCTGGGCTGCTATTGGGACTCGCTCGTTTGAGTTTGCACAGTTTGACAACTTTCATGTTGAAGCTAGCTGAGACGGCTTTTGCATTTGGAGAACCCAGTTCTCATATTACTTTGAATAAGAGCCAGTTCAAACTTTGAGAACAACTTAATGCTATGCTGAGACTGATCTGTTGGCAAGGAGTCTGAATTCTGTCCTTATTATTTGTTAAAGGTTTACTTGAGTAGGTATCAACATAACTGTAACTTTATCCCCTGGTTGCTATGGGATTTTTGTCCTTTGATTTTGGGGGGTAAATTTTAGTTCAAGGTAATGATGAAAACAAAATCATGGATTTAAATCTGTCTTAATAACAACATCTTAACTTCCCAGCTCACTTTTAAGATAACTTTAGAAGTTAACAGAAGACAGAGGCATCTCAAGCTGCATTTTTAACACTTACATGATTGTGTCCATTCCTTTCACTCTGAAAGAAAGAATTAAATGCCAGTAAGCCTTATGAGCCAGTGGCCCCATACTTTTGTAGGTCTGTCATTCTCAAATTTCATTTGGATGAAGTACCTAGTTTTTCTATAGTAAAAAGAAAAGATGTTTTGTCTGTGTTGCTGCTACAGTCTGAGGGTAGACATTACAGTACTCCAAGTGCATTTGATTACTTATTCCTGATTACTTCTTCCAACTTTCATTGCCAGCCTTAAAACAGATCGTATTTTCAGCGGAATGGAAATGCGCCTTATGGCTGATCAGGCAGTGCAGGATGTGCCTTACTTCTAAACTACCTCCTCTTTCCAATGAAGGGGTTGAAATGGATGAAAAAGATACCATAACTTGCAGTTCGTTAATGATAGCTTTGTGGTTTTTTTGGTTTTTTTTTTCTTTTTTTTTTCCGAATGGTGCAAAGAATAAAAACTTTGCATTGTGGATGTTGGCAAGCAGAGTGCTTACTTTCATGTCAGGCCACATGTGGAAAAACTGGCCTTTTGTTCCTAGAAACTTGGGCAACCATCTCTCACTTTTGATGGATCTAAAGCATAGAGCAGAAAATAATTAAAGCATAACAATATTATTTAGCTTATTATATTACTGTAGCACAGAGGAGATACAGATACTATCACATCCTGGTATAAAAGAAAATTTAGACAAAAAAGTAGTCTTTGCTCGTAAGAGCTTGCAATCTGTTCATAAGGTAAGTGACAGCAGGTGGATGCAAACAGAATTGTTTAGTGTGCCAGGCAGTGGTACTGACACAATAGTGTCTGTTTTTAAACTTTTCCTAGGCATCACGGAGTAAAATTCAGAGGGAATTTCAGATCCTTGGGAAAGGAGGGATTCTGTTTTGCCGTTGCTTCATTGTTTTTTTTTTTCCAAGTTACTGTGCTACAAAAAAAAACCCCAAAACTCATTGAGAATGTAATGAGGTACTGAATGGGATTTTCATCACACACATTCCAAATTCAGTTGGCTTCTGAATTTTTCTTGTTTGCTGTTGGTCAGTTTGAATGGAGATGATGTCTAGTGCCATAATGAAGCATGCCTCCTGTGTCCATCTACTTTTCACATTCACATCCTATTTAATTGACAAGCAAGTAGTTCCACAGACTTGATAGGGCACTAATAGCTGTAGGAGGCTATCTGTAGCAGCCAATATCTCATCCTGAGAAACAGATTTGCAGTATACTTCAATTTATACAGATTATTATTCTAGTCCACTTTATTTTGAAGGCTGATTCCAGTAAGTGTTAACTTCAGTCTTTGAAATTGTCATCTAACATAGAGTTAATGTAATACATTGTTCGAAAATTTTTATAAATTTTTATAAAGGTTATCTTCCAAATTAGCTTTTGGAGAAGAGATCTCATAATTCCATCTCTAATAAGTAAAAATGTTTTATCTTTTAGCTATTGTACTGATACTGCTATTGATTGGTCATGAATCATTCGTATGTGCAAGTTTCATGCGTGCTAGTAACCTTGAAAAATGGTCCAAACCACTAAACTTTGGAAGCCTTGTAGAAGGCTTCCAAATATTGAGTAACTATTTACTTAACTGGGTGAAAAATGAAAGCCATTTTTCCACTTCAGTTTCATTTGGTGGTTGAAGTACGGATGCAAGTCTGTTCATTACTTGCTTGATTTCAGAAGGGATGTCACTGGTAATTCCAGATGTGAAGGATTATAATTTTAGGTCCTCATATTCAAGTAATATGAGTATAGAAGTAGTTCTTAGAGTAAACTTATTTTAGCTGTGATGGCTTTTCCTAGTAGGATACTTCTTGGAGACCTCCTGGTAGCTTGTGTGGTTGCGAGCAGTGTTTGTGTACGAGAGCGAGCAGCGACGGTGCAGTGATTCCAAAGGAGCTGTCCAGTTTTTTTACCTTTTAATGCACTAGTGTAATAAACTGTACTGGTATATTGTGTACTAAATGCAATGTATTTTATCACTGGAAGTGTTGATTTTTTTTTTTCTAATTTAATTTATAATGTTAGAGAATTAAACTGTTATGAACAGAGTAAGTGATTTAATGGTGATATGATGTTATTCATCTTTATATAGTCTGTAATTCTTCACCCTTCAGCAGGCTCTAATATGTTTGGCAATAACAAGCTGTCAGGTCTTTCAATGAGGAGTGGATTTATGTTGTTGATTATAAATACTAATCATTCCAAATGGATAAATAAAACACTTAAAACCCCTTTATTTGTGCAGAATGCTTCTGTAAATGGGTCTCGGTTTTCTCCAGTAAGAAAGCTGACATTTTTTTCCATTGTGATTCCTGATAAATATGCTTGGCATTAGCTTAATTGGGTTGGAAGAGTTTTTCTGACACTCTGAATAGCCAAACAGTCCTCATTAACAAATATCTCAAAATCCATATGCATTAGGACTTGTGCTGTTGATAAAACAATTTTTTATTGCACTCAATATACATTTTGCTTCTTTCTGGTTTTGTGGTTTTGGTTTTGTTTTGTTTTTTTTTTAAATTTAGTTAAGGGAATTAAATTGTTTTTGAGGGCCAGTCATGCAAAACTGCTGAGTACTAAGGTCTCGTGAGATTTAGCTGAAAGTCTGTTTCTAGGTATGGAAACAGACAGTGCTATACAGATGTACTTTTAAAATGTAAATGAGACTTCTTTACTTTGAATATCCCATTGAATCTGGCTTCCAGTGTGCTCTTCCCCCCCGCAAACTTTAAAGGTTCAACTTTTAAAAAGGGGGGAGAAATTCCGTAGAGCTAGTCGTGTTTTTCAGGCCGTCATGCTGGTAGATACGAATTACCCTGGAAACACCGTCTTCCAGTAGCCAGGTATGTGCTACCACCTACACAAACCCTGCATTGAAATCAATTCTGCCCCTTTTCTGCCACCCCACCTTTGAGGTTAGACACGATGAGCAATGCTTGGGATTTTCAAATTTCTGCAAAACACCAGGACTCCTTTGCTTTAAAATTACAGGAGACTGTTACTTTAGGCTACTGATGATGGATCCTTTTGCAGCCACCTCCTGGTTTCGCTGTATCAAAAGTAAATTTCTAGTTCAGGATTTGATTTGGAGTGGTAGTGGTGTGCTCTTTCCTTATCGAAGGCAGTTTCGATCCAGAGTCCATTTTCTGGCGTGGTGTGCATATTGTGAAAATAGCCACCATAACTATTGCTGTCTTTGATGATTTCAGCAGCATGGCCAAAGAGGGGCAGTGCTTGGAGACCTTAGTATTCTCACTTTGATGCTTGGGGGTTTTTTTTTGTTTGTTTGTTTTTTGTTGTTTTTTTGTTTGTTGTTTTTTTTTAAACCCTCTTGTAATTACTACATTCATACAAGTCTAGCACATCCTGGAGGTGGGGAAGGTTGTAAAAGAAAAAAAACAAACCCTAATTTTAAAAGACTTGCTAGGCTTGTAGTGGGAATCATCAGGTAGATATTTTAAGGTTTTGAGAATATTGTACTTCGAACTTGATGAGAAGAAATATCATGTGCCAATTAATGTCAGGGCTTGCTGAAACAGAAATAAAATGCAAATGATTCCCCATTTTCTTAACAACGATATCTTAGGTAAAGGTTAAATGCTTTTTGTGTGTGGCTGGAACCGTAGCAATCATCCTGCCTGTATTGGCAATGCATGAAAGTCAGCATGAGCGAGTTCCTCTTGCCACTGGATATGTTCCTTCCATTTATGCTCAAGTGCCACTGAAACAATAAAGGCGTTGTTTCTAGAACTTGTGTTTTAAAAAACCCCAAAACACCTACTAGCAATTGAGCAGAGGAAAATGTGTGTTGCAGCGGTGTTGCCAAGCTTTCACTGTGTGCCAAGATACTTCTGGGTGGTTTTCATAGTGGCTGAGACAAACAACTGTAAGACAGTATTTTTCCCCTCAAGGAATTATATTCGGATAAGGTTAGAAACAGCTACAGAACCCAAACATCAATTTTGTCAGGGGGCTCCAAGTAACTTTGCAACTAGTGTATTAAACCTGTCCTTTACTTTTGTACACCCCAGGCCAAACCTAGACATCTCTCTGGCAAGTGGAGACGAAAGTAACCTGAAAGTATTTGTTCGAGTGTTGGACTTTTTTTTTTTTTTTTTTCTAAAATGCCTTTTCTGTTGGTATCAAGTGTACCTGACTGAGAGTTAAAACTTCACTTAGAGCAGGAAAGCAGTCATTTTGGTTTTACTGTGCTCATGGATACATTTCAAAATGCAGAACTGTAGTAGCGGATGGCTCAGTACAGTACGAACTCGAGGGTTTGCAAGAGAAAACAGAACCTAGTACACCAGGCTAACGTTGTGCAGTCATGGTCTGGGAACCCTTGATGGTCTAAGAGAAGATAAAACTAAAATGACTATTAAAAAAAACCCCAAACCAGCAAAAACCACCACCAACAAAAAGCCCAAACCAAACTCTGCGCATGTGTACCCAAATAATATGGGGAAAAGCAAAGAACGGTCCAGGTTTAGCTTGGCTTCCTTTGTTCAGTTCCTGCTGGGAAATGCAGTCATCTCTCTTGCTGTTTTCCATAAACAATAATTTAATTAAAATGGCTATAGAGAATACAAGACTTCATTGTTGCTAAAAAGCAAATGTTGTTTAGCTAATTATAGACACTGTCATTTTCCAAGAACGCTAGGCTTCGGAAAGGTTAGAAAACATGACAACAGGTGATGCAGCTGAAAGGCATGCCTGTGAGGTGTGAATCAGTCCCGCTCCCGGTTGCGGCAGGTTTCTTCCCTGCTGGCATAGCAGCAGAGCTGTAAGAAAAGGGAAAATGTTTCTCTGTTGCTGCTGAAGCTTCCAAGGTTTTAGGAAGCTTCATGTATGTCAGCCAACCTGAGATTGTACAGGAGCAGCTCTGTAGCCTCTTAGCTTGATTATACAGAGTTAACCGAGTCATTCGAAAGAGCACGCAGCAATGACAAACAGCAAATCCTATTAAGGATGTCCGTATTCCCTTCTAACGTGATTGCTCTTGTAGTGGGAGCAATAAATGGTAGCATTGGCTGGCAAGAGATCAGACAGGTTTTGTGCTGAGCTGAGGTGCACGCTAATGTCTCGCTGCAGAGATCTATAAAGCTGCACTGGGATGCACAACGTCTCCAGCATAAGCTGCCCATTTCCTATTCAGTCTAAGATTGCTGCTTAATAGTTCAACTTCAATTTTTCTTGCTGCTCCGCTGATACTTTATCCTTAAAAAATGTTTTGCCAGCATTATAGGAAATCACTCAATGCAGCAGGGCAAGTCCATACCAGAAGGAGGAGGCTGAGAATACCCTGTTGATCGTTCAGCCCATCTCCTTGCCAAATAAGAATTTTTTCCTGTTGCACGTTTCTGGGGCCTGCCTTAGTTGAGTGCTGAGACAAAAGGTTGCCAGAGTGTTGTGGTTTAACCCCAGCCGGCAACCGAGCACCACGCAGCCGCTCGCTCACCCTCCCCCCTGCCCCGGTGGGATGGGGGAAGAGAATCGGAAGGGTAAAAGTAAGAGAACTCGTGCGTTGAGATAAGAACAGTTTAATGATTGAAATAAAATAAAATGTAACAATAATAAATTGTAATGGAAAACAACAAAAAGAGAGAGAGAGAGAGAAACAAACCCAGGAAAAACAAGTGATGTAGCTGCTAACCACGTGCCAACCAACGCCCAGCCCGTCCCCGAGCAGCGATCGCTGCCCCCCGGCCAGCTCCCCCCGGTTTATATCCCGAGCGTGACCTCATACGTACGGCGTAGCCCTTTGGCCAGTTGGGGTCAGCTGTCCTGGCTGTGCGCCCTCCCGGCTCTTGTGCACCTCCTCCCTGGCAGAGCAGGGGAAGCTGAAAAGGCCTTGACTTAGTGTAAGCATTACTTAGCAACAACTAAAACATCAGTGTGTTATCACATTATTCTCATGCTAAATCAAAAGCACAGCACTATACCAGCTACTAGGAGGAAAATTAACTCTATCCCAGCCGAAACCAGGACAGAGAGCTTCCCCTTCTCTTTTGTAGGTGGCTATTCTGCTATTGAGTTTAAAACAAACAGCATCATTACTTTCATTTATGATCTGTGGAAGGGGTGGAGGGACATAGTTCAGCTTTTCTTCCCAATTCATGATAAAAGCAAGGTTGCTATTGCAGGATGCGTCTAATATTTATTGAGCTCTAGTATTTAATTGTGGGGTGCTTTGAGTCCTTCATGAAACACCTGTGACTGAGACAAAATGCTTTGATGAGGTGAATGCTTTCATATAGAATCATCGACTATGAATACCCACTTCCGAAGCCAATGGGAGTTTCTGTTATGGTGTTACTGAATCCATGTGGGAGACTCCTTTCAAATGCCACCATGAGAAAGATGTAAGTAATTTTTTCTTAATGATAGTTCCAGTAGATCTCTGCAACAAAAATCCCCCCTCCCCAAATGTAAATATATTCTTTACATCCCTTGGTTTCATTCTCCTTCCGTTTGCACTTTTTAAATGGTGAATACTCACAGACAGCTGTTGCCCTTCCCACTCAAATACTTAGCCAGGTGAAAACGCAATTATCTTCATCTTTTGTACAATTCAATCTTTTTAGCTCTGTATTACAGCTAATTAATTTTTTTTCTTCTGCTGAATCTGAATATTGTCACTTCACTGGACTTTCCCACATAGTCTACAGTTAATGAAACAGAACAGGTTTCCGCTGAAACCTGATTTTTGTAATAAATAGAATGAATATCAACCAGGTTCTGCAAGGAGGCATCAGCAGGACCCTGTAGGCAACTAACTTTCTTCTGGTGTTTTAGCTGCCAAGCCACAAGTCATCTTACTTGTATTTTGTCTTCCCTACCTTTTATTGCCCCCCACGCTCCCCAGTGCCACATAGGGTGGCTACCAGGGTGACACCCTCAATGGCAGTATTAAGGATTGAAGGTGAGTGTTTTTCTTGTGTGTTACATGGTGAATTGGGAACAGTAGATGCTGATCTTCTGTACCTTCTTTGTAGAACTCCACCTCCCAGAAGTCAGGCAGGGTTTTGATCACTTTTCTTATACGATCAGGCATTGGAGTATTAATAGTCTAAAAGGATTTTCTTTCTTTCCTTTTGTACCATGTTTCTATTTGGCATTCCTCCTTTTACCACCAAAATGCTCACATTTGACACCCCCCATGCCCCCCCCCCACCCCGCCCTGCCATGAAGCCTGATGCAGAAAGGGTGCTGGCTTGCTTTTATTCCATCAAAACCTGATTACAGCAATTCAGTGTTTAGCAGCCTCCCTGATGAGCATATTCTGCATCCTCAGATGCCTTTGAAGACTTCTGCTGGGGGTGGTTATCCATACTAGGTCATTTCAGAAGGCAGTTTCTCTTAAAAAACTGGTAGCTTCCATTAAAGTAATGTGCTGATTATAAGTGTGGTGATGATTATTTTCTGCCCTGTGAGGTTTTAGCCTTGCGTTGTCTAACTGAAATGTCTCCCCGTGCCTGCTTGTTTCAGAAGATTGTGGACCACATCCCGCTTCTTTAATCCTGCAAGGAGCTCAGTACCATGTAAATATTACCAGTGCCCTCTACTGCAGATAAAAGAGGAGTGCGTGTTGCATGCTGTACGTTTCTGATGACCTGGAGATTCTCTGTTTAGGTTTATCTCTGTTGCGGACAGTGCTCTGAAAGCAGAACATAATGAATTTACCTGTGAAGCTGTATTGATTTTTTTAAATGTACTGTTCTGTTTTTAAGTGATTATGGAGCACTGCATGCAGTCCTGGATAGTCCTGGATTTTTTAATAATATTTAAATTCACTACACTTACCAGAGCTTTAAGTGAGTGGTGGATGGAGATTTGGAGTGCATCAAAGGATAGAAAACTGCAACTGTTGTTCAAAGAGCCTATGCAACTCAGAATGAATATGAGCAGTTTGAAGATTTAAACCAGTCTTGGATGTCATAGCATGGTATTTATTCCTAACATGGTGTCCCGGGTTCCCTCCATGCCTCAGTTTCCTCATTAGAAAACTGCTGCAATACAGGGATAGAGTGACACTGAGTGCTCTTGCTTAATAGGCCTGAAATA
Source organism: Platalea leucorodia (assembly GCF_965183815.1). NCBI lineage: Eukaryota > Metazoa > Chordata > Aves > Pelecaniformes > Threskiornithidae > Platalea > Platalea leucorodia. Next base: position 20,840,347 of record NC_138829.1, read on the forward strand.
GAGCTGCTGCTTTAACTTCCTTCCTAAAAAGACTGAAAGCGTTAGCAGGGAAAAGCACTAGAAGCTCCGTGTCACCTCCTAGCGAAAGTGTAAGTAAGTGGGAAAATGACAGTGCTCTGAGAGCAAGCCTCTGCGGACGTCCCTCTGCTCGGTGGCTGTCAGCTCTGTGTTAGTGGGGGGGACTGGGAGTGGTGGCTTTATTTCCTTTTGAATCTGCCACTGAACATGCTGCCTTTTTTATTCTTCACGTCAGACAGCTACAGTGCATAGGACAGTGATGATGCATTACCTCTAATGATAGGCACACTAAGGGTGTGGGTCTTTACACAGAGTTTTGGAAGGGACTCCCTTGATTCCGTGTACCAGCAGTACGTTGGTGTCCTGTGATTTCTCTGTCCAACAGTCCCACAGCACGGAAAAAAACAGGCGAAAGTGATAGAGTCAGTGAGCTGAAACATAGGCACATCACCAACAGCTGCCACTGCCCGCAGGGAAATCTTCTGGAGAAGGTAAGGCGATGCTCTGTGCTTCATGGAGCTGCCTTTCTACTGGAACCAGTAGAATGGAGATGAATAGGATATAGGTTGGAAATGGCCTTGTTTGGTATAGAAGCACATAGGGGAGTGATGTAAAGCTTACATAGTGTCTCCTTGGAGTTGTATCAGTCCCTGCGTACTTATAATGACTTAACAAGGTAGGAGGAGTTGTGTTAATGCATCTATAAAAAGCCTGAGTCCATAATATGCCCTCAGAAATGCTTGTCTCCAGGCTCTCTCCCTTCTTTTCATTGAAAAAAATGATTAAAGTCATACCTAGCAAAAGAGCAGAATGGTAAGAGAGGAAAACAAGGCCAAGTCCACTTGTACATCTGCAGTCACCTTTTCTCAGTGTCGTATTCCTGAAGCTAATGAACACTGTTACCATTATTGCTTAACTGTAGCTACTTCTTTTCCTCCGGAGACGTAATTCCCTGTGAAAAAGTCTCTCTGTCCCAACCAAAACCAGATAAATGGCAATGCTATTCCAGTTCACTGAGTGTGACTGACACGGTATTTGAAACCACCACTCAGCCCAGACAGTCAGGAGGGGTAGCTCATACTTCAGGATACAAAAAAAAAAAAAACCAACCTCATTACAGCAAGTCTGATCTGTACTCAGAAAAAAAATCTATGGTGGTATCACAAAGATTGGTTTCCGAATGAAAAATTGAGGTTTGACATGAGCCTTAGGACTTTTTATCTTTTGTGACAAGTTCGAAAGCAAGAGGACCTTGCCGCCTGCGCCGGAGGCACTAGATGGCAGTGGAAGTACGGCTGAGAAAAGCGCCGCCTTGCTGGGCTTGGGGCCAGCCTCTCCAGCCGTGACAACACGGAACGAAGGCAGCTTTACTTGAGAAGAAAGATAAGGTTGAGACTACGGACGGCCTTCTGTGCACAAAACCCAAGGCTTCCCTTACAAGGAATACTAATTTATCTTTTAATAATTTTGCATCTGCTTTAAGCAGATTAACCTATAAAAACCCAAATGCTTTGTAAAGCATCTATTACCTACAGTGGTTTGTCCGGATCAAAGTCATTAAAACAAGTAAAAGCCCCGAATGTCTAATTGCTGCCAGTGGCATAGCTTTTGTGTGAGTCTCGGTAATCTTTCACTCGTGTGTTAGAGCTATGAAAGGATCTGCAATGATTATTTTTAGAGCACAATGAGTTTGCTCTTCACCGATAATTGTGCTGCTACAGCCCGTATCCTAAAAGCCTTTTACATGCCACAGCCCCGATACTGGAAGGTCTCCGTGCGAGCATGCAGACGTGCACTGCTGCATGCAGCCATATGTGCTCTGCTGACACTGTCTAGGAGAGCTGTGCACGGGCACAGACGTGACCACAGGATGAAACCCCGGACTAGATGTGACAGCGAATGAGAAAGGCATATAGGAACTTTTTACAGTGAACAGCTGCAAGATTGTTATTTCCCATCACTTTGAGGTTTTCTGAGGTATGGGGCTCATATTTGCTGCTTTAATTTTAAAGTATCAAATTGATAGCTTGAGCAACTGCAAGGGACAGAGACAGTTTGTAAGAAAGCAGCAGAATGTTTGCCCTGGTAGAGGAATTGTCATCCAGCTTACCCTTGAACAAGGCAGTTCTTTGCTCAACGAGGTCTGGAGACGAGGAAAGGCAGCAGCCCTGTCACCACGTGTGAAGGGAGGGCACAAAGAGCATGTGGGAAACTGGGACTGGCTGACTTTGGGGTGATTGAGAAACTTACAAAAACAAAGGGGTCAACAGTGTGAAAGCAGAAAGGGAGGATGGGTTTGGCCATTATCAAGTGTCTCAGAACAGCATAATCAGAAATATGGGAGAGGTAAATGAGTAGTGATTACAGGGAAAGCAATTCACTCCCTCATGCCAGGTTTTCAAAAGCTTTATGTGCCGTAGGTTAATAGCCAGCTATTTGCTTTCACTCTGGATTAAGCCCCAGACTTCCTAAGGTGATGTCCTTCCCTGTCCTTTGCAGGCCACCAATGTCAGGCAGCTCAACACTGGGCATAAGCATGGGCCATCTCAGCTCAGCCTTTCTGGTAACACCTTGCTCAAGGAAATCCTTAGTTATGGGTTCACAGTTTTTTTTTTCTGTGCCCTTTGCATTGCCCCAGAAAGGGCCTACCCAGATGTGTGTAGGGACTGGGAAGCAGAAGGACTTTGTGGAATTTAACACAAAGATACAAGATCCTGACATGAAAACGTTTTGCTATGCCTTGCCTCCTGGAAAGCAAAGTGAGAAATGCTCCTGATTCTGGCGGAGATTATAGCAATACCCAGAGGACGTGTGAAGCTGAAGTGGGGACTGTTCTTTAGTCCTGCTTTTACGTAAGGCATCTATGAGGTTTGCTTCTCTAAAGGGTGGATACAGCATTTGTGTGGTGCGGAGAAGGCACAAGGCAGAGAACTTGGTGCTTATTTGTCTTAAGTGGTTCTTATGACCAGCATTTCATATGAGTTTCTGTGGAGGAGGAAGATAATGTTTTCTGTGGGAGTGTTGTGCCCCTCTGGCTAATGAGAGGGAACATCTTCTTTGAAGAACTACAGAAATTCTGCTTATTGGTTTATAACCTTAATACTGTCTGTGTATTTTTTGTCCGTTTTCTTGATGAAATCCTCTGAGTGTTGTTGGTTATCTTTATGGGTCCTTAGGTGCTCTGTTCTGTCTGGGTCATAGCTCTTTTCCTTCTAGTTTGCTCTGACAGAACACGATCTTCAGGAACATTTCAGATTTTCATTTTTCCTTTCCTTGCTGTAACTTTAGCTTCTTGTGCAGAAGAGAGAAAGAAATCTTTCCATGAGGTGCTAAGGGACCAAAATGTGATCATTAAACCTCGATAGGTTTTCCTTTTCACCCACAGCACTTTGAAGGCAAATTGCTTACTAAAAAATGTGTTTGGATAAGCGAAGGATATACAGAAAAGTGGAAGAGGGATCCCAAGATATCGTATGGCCTGTAGAGGACAGTGGTTATTTACAAGTATCTTTGGAGCAGGTGAGTTATATGGCCCTGTCTCAGCCAGCAAGATAACACCAGGACGACTGTGTTTTGTGTAGTCAGCGCAGGGATGCAGCTTGGCAGCCTATTAGCGATGTTTCGAGTCATTTTGAAAAGTTCCTTGTGGATTATTTAGTGAGTGAATTTACTTAAGACAGAGCCTTTATCTCTTGAGAGAGAAGGAAGAGCCTGGATGAGCTACTGTTGTAAATCTGTGCTTGCCAGTTGCTGGCAAGAGCTCCTGTTTCTGGCTTCCCCATCTGTAATGACAAACCACCTGTTTGGCCCCAGTGCCGCAGCGCTGGTGGGCACTTGGGCTGCTTCGCGCTGTAATACATAGCACAGAGCTGTAAAGTTAATAAGAAGGAGTTCTAGTAACAGAGCTGAGCTATAATCCGGTGCCTCAGAGTGCCATACATAATGCTCGGCAGAGCACAGTCTTCTCCTGAGAGCTGTAATGTGGAAAATGCCACATCAAGTGGAGGGCTTGTGCCAGTCTCTAGACCAAGGGTGTAAAGCAAGGTACCTGGGAATAGCTGGCTAAGGAGCAACCCTCTGTTAGTTATAAGATGTTTTAAGTGAGAGAGTGGACCTAAGTCCCAGAGGAAGTGAAGATATGGAACTTGGTGACCTTCAGCTGGAGCTGTGGGTAGTTAGCCCTTCTGCAGATCAGATCCATGAAGGTTTCTGGTTAGGCTTCATTTGTGCAGTCTCTCCTTACAACTCACTTGGTGAAAAGACAGGAAGGCTACTCAGATAATTAAGGAAGTTTAGGAGGTAGGATTTCACCTTCAGACCAAGGGGACAGAATGCCACCGTCTTAATCTGCTAGTGGCTTTTAGTACTGCTGATACTCCTGTAGAGTGAAAGGCCAAACACAGCAGTGTTGTCAGCAATTGGTAGAGTTCTAATACTGGAGAAAAGAAACCCTTGTGTACCTGAAATTGGGATGTTTGTGAATTACTGAAGAATTATCCAGTCTTGACACCAGCCCTGGAGTCAAGATTTTGTAGAGTCTTTTGCCACTGATGTGAGTTTCTTGTATCTGAGATTCCCTGTCTGTAAAATGGTGTGCCAGTGACATTATTCCATTTTTCTAGCCTTGAAATCCATTTGTAAAAAATCCCATCACAAATGAAAAAATATGATTATAACTCAGACAAGAAATACAAGAATTACAGCTCTTGACTTTTAAATCCCGCCCTCCCCCCAGCAATAATATCTCACATTGTAGGAAGTCAGCATCATGTAATGGAATTTACCCTGGAGAATGGGAATGCTAAAACTTGGACTGTAGTTAGGTGATGGCAATGCAAAAACAGAGAAATGAAAGATCAGTTGCTATACACACAAAAACAGTTTAAGCTTAGCTCTGGACACTGGGACTTGCTACGGGCAGAGAATTGTGGCCAAGACCTAAGGGGCATTTGTCTGTTGTGTAAAGTATGCCTAAATATTTAACTTCATTTGGATGAATGCAATGACAAGGCTTCTTTTTCACATTTCATTTATTCACCTTTTTATAACTGTCTTGGAAAAATGGAATTTCCATCCTGTGGCAAAAGATGTCTTTGGTATGGGAAAAAATTAATCTTGGAAAATTCTGGGGAAAAATTACACTTGGAGAGAACAATGACAACATGGTTCTGATTTCTTCTTAGCTTCTGTCAAGGCAGCCAGATCTTTGGAAAAAATGAGGAGGCTAAGGAATCAGCTTCTCACAAATAAATGATGGTGCTCAGCGAGCACCTGATGAGGTAGCAAAGGGTATATTACCATTCCAGAGCAGACCAGGATTTTTTGGATAGAGGAAAGATGAGTTCACAATGCAGAGCAACTCACAGCCTGGCAGCCAGCTTGGTAGGTCTGGATTTAGAATAAAAAGATTCAGACCCTTGTTATATCTCATTCAGTCCTGGAAATTAAGCTGGCAGTCTGTTCTTCCCTAATATTGAGGTTATTTGCTATTTTGGGGGGGTACATGAAGGTTCACTCTGGACTCAGCCTCATCTTATGGTGGTTTACAATTGCTGTCAGATGAGTTATGGTATTTGAACTGAGCTGTTGTAAAAACATATGTATGTTCTTAGCTTGCAACAAATTTTAGTAATTTAATGATGCTTAAGACAGCTCCAGCATAGAGAAGACACCCTATTAAAAACAGTAAATCAAGCTCTGCAAGCATGATAGCTGAATTGGAGTTTGAGCTATTCCATTGTCTTTACATTCTGCTTCTTTCCTGATATGTATACACAGAGACATATAAACCATTTGCATTTATAGTTTTGCAATTCAGTTGTTTACAGCCACAATACATTTTAACCTAACAGCACAAATTTTGAGATGTTCACTACGTTGGACCACCTATCACCAATAATGTTAGTTTTGCTTCATGAAATCCTTCTCAGTATATTCCTTCTTGTCCAAACTGAGTATCTTCATAAACCACATTTTGAAGCATCCTGTGGAAAGGCGAAATACAAGAATAATGACAAAATTTGTTTCCCATTTACCACTGCTTGATGGAAGGAAGTAGTAAGGGGAAAAAAACTCTTTTTCCTGGTTCTGCACTGAATTATTCTAGTAGTATCCATATCCCAGTACAGTGGGCAACAGCGGAATCTCAGCAAAGGCACTGTGACATGAGAAGGCATCTTGAACTGTGTTCAATCCTGAATTCTAGTTTCTTTTATGGAATATGAATGATAAACACCGATCCCAGCTCCCTCTGACAGATCGGGTTTAACTGATGGGCTCTCTGGGTGAAAGACTGATACCCATATTATCTCTGGCTTCAGAACATGCTCAGTAGCTATTTTCTCACGTCTCTCAGCTTCTTGTGTTCTCTTTGCATCTCAGGCTACAGGTACACAAAGTCCTTCCGCCTTTTGGCTTTCAACTACGTAAGGCAACACTGCGTAAAATTCCAGAGGGCTGTCTTTCATATTCCATGAGCCCCTGGGAAGTCAATAAATGTCAAAGAAATGTTGGATTGTTTATGCATTTATTAGGTCTATGCTACATTTCTGAGAAGGTCTTGTGGCATTTGGTCATCACATGCTTAGAAGACATAACACAGGGTAACAGCACTGTAAATATATCAAAAGAATTTCAATGTTTCCCACAGTACGATAAATCTGTATTGTTCTTGAGACGTTATTGTGTTGAAAAAGTACTTCCCTCTTCACCGTTTTCTTTGCCAAATGACTTGCTCAGATCTCTATTTTCTTTATGCTTTTTTTAAGAATCCATAAGCAAATGTTTAGTGCAAGAAGGAACCAGGCTGGTCTTAGACTTTGCATATTTCACACAATAATTTCTCTCTGAATAAGTTCCAAGTTGTGAGTGCTCTCTCATAATACATACAAAGAGAAGAATCTCATGAGGATGATGCTTAAGCCCTTTGGTAGGATTCAGGTAAAGATTTATGACTGTAGCATTGGTGATAGCATCTTTCTAGCTGCACAGTTGGTACCCTGTAATGAACTGCACTCCCCGCTGACGCTGTTTGACCAGGCATTCTCTGTCACTCAGCTTTGGCTAGTTACGGGTAGGGTCAACACCACCTACCCCATTGCTCTTGAATCAAATGGTGCAGACAGCAGCTTTCTCTTAAATCTGGATGTCCCACCCATGGATATGACAAGCACTCTATTGTCATGCCCTGCTGTGATCTCTCTGGAAATCACACAGCTTCAACAGCCTTTGAAATAGTAATTATTTGTAGAGACTAGAGAACCCAACAGTGGTGTCAGGGAGTCTTAGGAGCTCCTCTGTCATCTGTGTGTCCCCCCCACCCCATCCCCACAACTTCTGTATGCCCCTTGTTTTGACTGTGGGCTGTATGTTACACTTCAGCTGAATTTGGCTTATGGGTTGTCTTTCAATTCGCATGGGAAAGACAAACTAACACTTTCTCTGTTAGTGATGTTAGTTATGGTCTAGTTTGGTAAATGAAATGGAAAGAGAGAACCTGTAGCTTTCATGGTCTGCACTAAGCTTTCAGATCAGTCTGACAAGGCAAGGGACCTTGCAGAAACAGAAATATGTGGTACGCATAAAATAAAAAGCCACCATCCACAGCTTTGCAACGAACAGAAAGATACGAGTCATGCATAGCATGCTTGTGCTAGACTTGAGAAGATTGGCCAAGGACACTGTTGACTAATTCTTTTCCTTTAATGAAAAGCTAATATGTGATTTTTATTATCCTGGCAGGGGAGACTGCTTTCTAAGTCTTATCTGTATTCAGTAAACACCCTGAAATGCGGCCTATCACCCATAAAGGGACAAAAGGTTGTGCTGATGCCTGAATTCAAACCAGTATTTCATGGGCATTCAAATACTTCAAAAACGTCGTGTTCAGACTACTGAGGCAAGTCTTCTGAAATCAGCATCTGCTGTGGTGCGATAGTTAAAGCTGGTAAACTGGTAATACTTATTTAATGAATTCTAATCTCTTCTTTTTATGATTAATCTGTCAATAGGCCCTGTTTTCTCTATGCCTTTGCCCATCGATCTGTTTACGTGAACAGCTTTCGCTCAGTTATTTACAAATTGTTCTCTGACTCTGTTGTTATCCTTTTGGAAAGTGCTGACGGCCAAGTGGACAAGATGTTTTTGATCAGATAACCAATGACCAGATCATTTATGCCTAACAAGAAGTAAATCAAAGGCCTTTCAAAATGGTCCCATGCACATTACTGGGCATTGGCATTTTTAGTGGCATGTTTATTCTCCACAATCACTTGTGTGCACAAATACATCATTCGTGACTATTCGTAATAGGAAAAGCTGACATCATACTAGAAGTGAACAAATATCCACTAATGCTTTGTTGTCATTCTGTATTATTTTTAAGGCTTCTGGGTGTATGTTGTTTGCTTTGCAGACCAGACAGGGATGTAAGAACAGATTGCCCAGATGATTCTGTAATAAGACGTAGTGTTGTAAGTCACATCTGGGGCAGCAAGGAAGAGAACTGTAAAGGGGAGTTAAGCTTACCTCTAAGATATTACATTCAGGCAGGTCCACAGCTTGATGGCTTACTCACTTGAATGCAAACATATTCACCTAAGTGTGCATAAAGTCTTACTACCTTTTAGGACTAAGCCCAAGAATTCTTAGGTCAATTACTTGTATTTTTCATTACTATAGATGACAAATACAATGGCTGCCAATGTCATTGGGGTACCATTTTACTGAGTATGAAGGTGAAGTGCTATAGGATCTGCAAGGAGGTGATAATTTTTGGCAACACAGGTCTGCAGTCAACTGGGAAAGGAGTTCATTACTGACAGAATTTTTATTATGCTGGCTCTAAGTTTATTAAGCACTATACTGTGTAATTTCTGTCAGCATATTGTATCATTTTCTGAGCCATATAATAATATTGCTTTGAACTTCTACAGTGCCTTCCATTTCTGTAGCTTCCTAAAAAGTTATACCCATGTTAATTGCCATGGCACCTCAGAGAGGCAAAGAAATATTCTCCTCTTGGGATAATCGGTATTACTTTCACCAATGAAAGTGAAGTGAAATAAAAGGCTCAAAATCAAGCTGAAATTTTAAGTCAGGGCTGGGCTTAGAAAGGGAGGAACATCTTGTGCTTTAGGTATTAGACTGACAGGTCTCAAAGCAGCTGATGTTAATTACCAAAAAACCCCTCCCAAAATAACAGCGTATGTTTGCAAGAATGTCATTTTTCCCTAGACAGTAAGGCTTTCCCTGTATAGTACAGCCCAACCACGGTTTCTCTTGTGACTGCTGATGGAGTTGGCTGAGGGTGGAACCAAGCGTCTTTGATTATCTCAGCATATGCCCAGAGCACTAACACTCAGGGACCCTGAGCTCATCAGTCTTCATAAGTTGGCCGGAACCCGGACAGGAAACCTCCAAGGGAAACCCAGGATGCTGCAGGCCACTGAGCTGGAGATTCCAGTAAACTCTCAGTCTTCTCAGTGGGCCATGCACCAGCCAAAGGTACAGAATGATGTTAGGATGCACGCTGCCTCCTCAATAACTGCCTTTGAGATGTGGTACGAGATAAGGCCTGATTAGTTGTAGGATTTAATCAGGCAGTGTCAGGCTTTGCAACACTAAGTCTGAGACCTGTAACCTGTAAAAATTTGCACTGTGCTCTGTCTGCCTGCACTGGTTCTTGATTACTGGTACACCATCTTCCTCTGCATCACTGTCTCTCCATGGTGTGGCTGTGTTTCAGTGATGGCTATAGTGAGCAGGACCTATTTTTCATACAGAGTGCTGGGATTACAGCTGTGATTTGCACTCACTGCTTTGTGATGCTTCATTCCAAACTACAGAAACAACCCACCCACTTCAGGATGAAACAATCTCACTTGCTTTTCATGGCGGAGCAGGTGACTCAGCACAGAGGAAAAAAAAAATAATGTCCCCTTCTGCATCCTTCTTATCATGTTGCCATAGCAGCTGCAAGCAAGGTTTCTGCAGAAGAGGACTAAGACTTTCCAGCCCAGAACAGCAGATCTGTTAGTCGCTGCCTTGACTCTCCTGTGTGAGTGTCCTGGCTCCCTGCCTGGGATGCACAAATACAGCTGAGGACTCTCAGCCTCGTTGCCTGCCTTCCCAGGGAAGCACTTCTGCTGCCTGTGGAGCCCTCTACTACTGATACAGAAACAAGAAATAAAAGAGGATTAGTGTTTGACCTCTGTTTACCATAAGATTCTTTAAACCACCGCCCCCCTGTAGACATAAATCCCAGAAAACATGTATTCCTTTCTTCCTTCATCTAAACCCCTTCAGCCTTTGTAATGGGCTTAGGGTTGTAAACACATCAGTGGGACCAGTTCTATTCAGGCGCAACTTGCTCTAAGCAGGTCAGCAGATAACCATCTTGCAAGAGGGTCGCTGGCACCCTTTTGTCTATTATTTAGTCAAGACTGTAAGGGTGACCTGCAGAATCAGATTTCTCCCCTTTTTCGTATCTTTATCTGAGGGCAGAAACAACCCAAATGGTTTTTTATCAAGAAAAAAAAAAAAAGGATTTTCCCTACATTTCTTTTCCACCTCTGTCAATGCTGGGAACGTTAAGATCAAGTTTTCTGGCTTTGCTGGAGAAGTCCTTGGAGGGCTAAGGAAGGGATGAGCAGGGCTTGAACAGTTCTAGAACAGTCCTAATTGCAGAGGTAAGGTCTGGTTCTCCAATGAAAAGTTCTTTATTTTCAGAATTTTGACTTCCAAGACACTTTCTTAAGAGTGTTGTTGACTCCCCTTTTACACGAACAGAGCAGCCAGCAGCTGCTGTTCTGCTTCATGACATCAGAGTGATAGGGAAATCTTGAGTGCTTTGGAAAATTAGGTCAAATTTGATTAACGAGCTATTTGTAGGATTAATCAAAAGCATAGATTGTGCATCCACAACTCAAGCGGACCTGAGGAAGAGTTTTGGGGTGAACAGCACATCAGAATCAGTCCATATCAATCTGTAATAACTATATTGCATCAGACTGATGCCTTGTTCTTTTGTCGTCTTTGTTAACCTGCCTATTCTACCTATTTATCTATTTTTATTCTAAAGAAGACTATTGCAAAACCTGCATGAAAATAATTTTTTACTTTTGATAGGTCTTGTAAAAGCAGTGCATGTGTTTAATATCACCACAGAAGAGAGGAAAAATGCAGTGGGACCTGGTGTTTACCCATCAAAACAAAGAACAGAAGCAAATCCCAGAGAGAGTTATTCCAATTAATAGTCCTGCTTTTTACAGAAGGCAGAATTCACCAGCCTAGCAAAGGGGGAAACACTCTTGGCAGATCACTGCTGGAATAAGTGAGTGAAGGAGATTGAATGGAGCCTCGAGGATGAAACACCTACATTGATGAGAAATAGGTTAAGTAATGCTCTGTTTTTCAATTATGTTAGAGCTGTAGGTGCTGAAGCCTGCTCATTAGCTGAGGCTATAAAATGCCACATTTATTGTGTCATCATTCTTTCAAATATTTGCCTGATGGGCTTGTGAGACGTTTAGCTCTCGCTGCCTGAAATCCCCACTGGTTCTACCAAAAGAAGCGACTCTGCCTGGCTCTATACTCAGAAATGTCAAATCCTCACCTGTTAGCTCTCCCTCTATAAAAACAGTGCTTGGTACTAGCCTTTTTTGCGTAGTCCTTGTGAAGAGAAACATCGTGTCCTACTCAGCCTCCTGCTGACCATCAAAGCTGAGCTGACTCTGTAGGTTCATTTCTAGATAGCCCTCCAGGTCAGTCTGTCCTAGCGTCTTACTCCTCACTGAACTCTCCAGCCACCTGAGGCTATTATCTGAGTCAGTTTTTCTCCACAAAATGAGCATGTGGCAGCTTGGCTTTATTTCAGGGCCTGAGCTATTGCTTTATTAATCAAACGGTAACTCTATTTGCCTTATATTTAGTACTTGTCTAAGTCAATCTCAGTCAGTCTTCCAGCACTTTTCTTACCCCAAACCATCTTCGAACTGCCACACTTTTTTTTGCTAGCCGTAGAGTATCAGGTCTTTTTCTCCTGGTACTTGGGGAACTCAAACAACAGCAAGTCTCCTTACTGGTCTGTGCCTCTCCCCCTTTTACATGTGAGCATCCTTTCTTTAGTGTCAAAGGGTTGTCTTGGGGGGTTCATATTTGATTCAGCTCTTGAGATGTAAGGCTATGACTGTTGTTGCTTTTTGCAAGCAGTCCCTTCAATTTTCTAAGAGTTTCCACCCAAATGACAATGACAATGTGTTTCCATAACAACCTGTGTGACATGTTACCTGCTATACAGCATATGTGCACGGTACCTTCAATAAATTTCCAGTTCTATTAAAAACTGATATTCAGTTTCATAGTCAAGGTGCATTTTCTTCCTGCTGATATTTTTACCTGTTGTGGGCTATAGACGAGCTGAATATTATCCTTTAGCTTTTAACTGTTGCCTTCTATTTGCTGGATAATAACTGACTGAATTCAGACAACCCCATGAAGTAAGAAACAAAGAGGTGTAAGCATTGCAATGTCTCCTTCATGTGTCACCTGATGCTTTTCCTGGTCTGATCATTATCTAATGCAGTAACAGCGAAATGGTCAGAGCTGTTGCATGTGGCTGCTTGTGAATGTAATTTTTCAGCTCATTTTTGGCATGTCATGTACATAATCTCCTGGCAATGGATATTTGCATTTCACTCCTACGATTTAGTTGTGTGGGGTTTTGGTTTGGTTTAGTTTGTTTTTTTTGTGCCTGTGCTTGAAACCACTTTCAGTGCAGTTTGCAAAATGTGCTTTGCAGCAATGCAATGTACTTTCTGAGTGTATTTTGGAAATTTGATTTTGGTCTTCCCCTTCACTTCTGGTATCAGTCAGTCTGGTGTAGGAACAGAATGAAGAAGGTGGGAGAGTAGGAAAGAAGTATGTTGGTAGATGATTTGTGACAATAAGAATAAAGAATATAGCTCAGTTTATAGTATCAATCAAAAAATTAACTTCTCTGCAGGGATTAACATGGAGAGCTTTCTTTTCTAACCTGTGTGCTTGTACATGCTCACAGTGAATTACTATTATTAAATCTAAGGAGGGGAGGAAAGCACTGGGGAGGAAACACAGCATTTCCCTAACTCCTCTGGTTCTCTGCAAATACAAACAAGCTCGTATGGTAGACAGCCCATGCCATGAGAGGTGCCCAGAGATGTCTGTTTTGATAGCTACAGTGTTTGCAGTGTTTTCGTCTTAGAAGCAGTGTTAGCATGCTGAGCAAACCATATAGCTGGTTTCACTCATCTTGCCTCTGAGCCAGTCAGTGCCTTCTGGGGGAAGGTTTTGAATAGAGGAAGTGGTAACAGCCTTATAAGTTAAAGACAGGATTTAAATGTATCTTCAGGGACATCTGTATGCCAGGCTTGCGCCACTTTGGGTTCAGATAATGGGCTCCCTTATTTCCAGAGTGGTGAGCCCACACACTGGGCTGTGCAGACATCATGTGTTTTAGGGAATCGTTTCTTCTTGCAGACAGATCTTGTATCATCTGTCTAAGCTATGGGTATCGCTGGTCCCGTAATTCAGCCGGTCAATGCCCCAAGCCTGTCAGTGTTTAAGAGGCATTTGGACAATGCCCTTAATAATTTGCCTTAACTTTTGTTCAGCCCTGAAGTGGTCAGGCAGTTGGACTAGATGATTGTTGTAGGTCCCTTCCAACTGAAATTATTCTATTCTATTCTATTCTATTCTATTCTATTCTATTCTATTCTATTCTATTCTATTCTATTGTCTGGAGCACAAGTCTTATGAGAAGCGGCTGAGGGAACTGGGGTTGTTTAGTTTGTAGAAGAGGAGGCTGAGGGGAGACCTTATCACTCTCTACAGCTACCTGAAAGGAGGCTGTAGTGAGGTGGAGGTCAGTCTCTTCTCCCAAGTAAAAAGTGATAGGACAAGAGGAAATGAGCTCAAGTTGTGCCAGGGGAGATTTAGATGGGATATTAGGAAAAAATTCTTCACAGAGAGAGTGGTTAGGCATTGGAACAGACTGCCCAGGGAAGTGGTACAATCACAGTCCCTGGAAGTATTCAAAAAACGTGTGGATGTGGTGCTTAGGGACATGGTTTAGAGGTAGACCAGGCAGTTAGGTTAACAGTTGGACTTGATGATCTCAGAGGTCCTTTCCAACCTTAACGATTCTATGATTCTCTGATTCTATGATTTTATTCTATTCTATTCTATTCTATTCTATTCTATTCTATTCTATTCTATTCTATTCTATTCTATTCTATTAATTTGGCTGTAAGTGAAATATTTCACATTTTTCCTTCTTTCCAGAGTTCTCACATCTCTCTGCTTCAGATGAATCATTTTATAGAACAGTTCTAGAAACAAGTTCAGAGAGGTTTGTTATGTATTGTTATACCTGTTGACGGTAGAAACAATTCCCTCCCTTACAACTTGAAGTTCAAGTAGCAAATTCAGTCTTTTTTGAGAGCTGTTCTCTTTCTTCAGTTTGGAGGGTTTGGTCATCCCATCTACTGACTATTATTAGTGTAAATAGCATGTTTGCAAAGAAATATGGGGATGTAATTTTAGAGAAGAGCAATAACCAACAGCCTAGAGAAACATAGGTTGTGAGGAAAAAAATGAATGTGTGGCTGTTTGACCTTCTAATATGTATAAAAGACTGCTGCAAAGAGGAAGGCAATAATTCATTTTCCATGCTCAGGGCACAAGTAGTTATGGTTTTAAGCTGCAATTCTGCATCTCTCTGAGCATTCTCCATTGCCTTGTATTTCTTGCAAGTGACTGATTAGTCACCTATTTGCTATTCTCATAAAACGTGCTCCAGTCAGAGCTGTGCAGCATGATTTCACCTGTGAACTCTCTGTGACTCTCCAGACAGTGGTGCTGTGGGGCAGCTCTCTTCTCTAAATGCAAGGGGAGAGGGGGGCAAAATCTGATGTAGGTTGGGCACAGAGCCCAGCAGCAGAGCTGGGGAAGGACCTTGGATCTGGGAATCAGGAAAGAGAATGATACAGGAGAGGGCCAAATGTCAGCCTGCAAATGAAATCACCATTCAGGAGTCTCTTACCTCTGAAAGCCTGGCTTCAGCATCTTCCTCTTTCCTTCTTCATGACCTCACTGATAACCATCATATGGCCTAACTCACGTGACCCTAATCATGATGTGTGTACCCCCGTTCCATGGTCTGTAATGGGTCAGAAAACAGTTGGGCTATCTGCTCTGATAGTTAGTAATACAAATGTTATCTGTGACTGAGGGAAAATTTATACTGTTTTTTAATCTGCTGGACATCCTGCTTGGAAGGAGGAGTAATTTTTCAGCTGCAGGAAAACCATGAAAAGGAAATCTTTTGTTGCTGTTTTACTGATTTTCACACTGACAAATGGAAACAATCAATGGAAGTTAGCAGCCCAGGAATGTCTATCTTCACTTTTTCCCATGTGAAAAATTCCCCAGCCTAGAATGAGATCAACTTTATTGGGAAGCTGAATTAGAATTCAGATGTTTGCACTAATAAGGTGGTCTTTCCCCTCAGACCCCATCACATTTACAGTGTATCATGAATGCAGAAGGTGAACATTGCTGTCACTAAGGCACGTCTACTTCCTACAGCTTCCAAGACTTGTAATCTGAGCTGTCTGAATAATACTGATACCAGTTTAAGTCTCTGAGAACTGTGCTGGTGTGACAGAGTACATGTTGATTCATGTAGTCACATCTGCCACACCTGCAGTCCTGATTTTGGATCTTTTCTTTTTTTTCCACTTAAAAAGGTGGAATTAATGTTGGGTGTGTATTTAATCGTCCTGCTTGGGCTACTTCACATTCATCTGGTAACACATGGCAAAAAAAAGTATGAAGGAAAGGGAACTAAAGATGTTATGATGGCTTCTCTTAGTAATGTCATCCCCTAAAATATAGTATCTTCCGTAACAATAATTTCATCTGCTGCAGCATGGAAAATACTCTCTTAGGCTACATTTCCCTCATAATAATGACACAGATGCAGGTAGCACTTCCTTGGCTAAAGCTTCAACTCCCATTACATTTCCTCTCCATCCCAGTCCCTGGATCTATCCCCACATGGCTCACATGCCTGCATGTCTGGCACTGGTGTGCGTCTGCTGCTCTCTCCCTTCTCAGCCAAAGGGCTGGGGGAAGGGAGGGTGTCTGTTCTGTTCTAAATTATCATTTCTTTTGCTTTATTCTTGATCTGAAAAGGAGGCTGTATTTGTTCAGATGCCAACAGGAACTGAAGACTCTTTTCCAGATGGGGAGGAATACCCAGGCAGACTTCATAGCATAAGGAGCTAGGCAGGAGTCTTAGCTCCTTTATCACGTGGTGGGTACTTGAATTTTTGAATTCACTGTTAGCACTCAGTAACTTTGTTTGATCTTGTTATACTGTTATACAGATGATGCATCTCACCAGACTGCGATCCCTGTTATTTTTATGCCAGAAGAAACCAAAAGCTTGGTGCAGCGTGATAGCCCATAGTCTTTAGGTCAACACTTCATAGCGCAGTTATGGGTGAGGTAGAAGAGAGCATATATGAAGGGGGCTGAAAAGCAGGCCAGAGGAACTGCAGGGCAGTATTGACTACAGGCCTGTGCTCTGCAGCTTGTGATTCAACTGGAGCCTCACGCTGAGAGGTCGGGCTCCAGTCTCAGTTGAAGTAGATCCAAGTTCTGTATACCGGAACTAGAGAAAGCATATACACATTCATCTTATCCATATGATCTCATAAGCCCAGGTTTCCAGTTTTTGCATGTGGCTGATGGGGGATTTGAAACTTAAACCCAGAAGGATCCTGGGAAAAGAAACGCCTTAGTTATACAAAATAATATATTTGCAACCCTATAGCTTCTAGCATGTCTGCCTTACTGCTCTATCCTGCCTCTGTTTTGGAGGGAAATGGCTCATTTTTTTAGTTTGGTGGTAAATAGAGCTGATGACTGAAGCTGGGATGTTTTTAGCCAAAATAAGTACCCTGTAAAAAGAATAATCCACACAAATACCTTTGTTTACTGTTGTTCAGACTCCTGCAGCACATAAAGAAAGTAATTGTGGGAATTCCTTTGCAAACAGACAGACCTGCCACAAACCTAATCCAGAACCTGTGCCAGGTCTGATAACTTTTTTCAAGATTTACAATAGTTTGGTTATCTTTTTCTGTTTCATCTTTTCCTGTTTTGCATTTGCACTTAGTTCATGCTGACGTGGAAAGCACTGAACTGCTGCAAACAGAGGGGATTCTGACATTTTCATCCTGAGCAGAGGCAGTGGAAGGGAGAAGTCTCATGCAAGTCCTCCTCCCTGGAGATCCAGAAACTGCCTCAAAGCCCAGAGATGGACATGAGTAGCTGTATGTACTCGCACTAGGCACCACCCTGATGTGAAAGAAGATCCTGCAAAGAATTGCTGTCCTGCTTTTACTACAATAAGAAAGATTGAAGAAGTTTTCATTAGAGGCTAGGTGGTGCTTTTCAGGCACAGCTCTAGATATTGACGAAATTTGTGCCTGCTTGTTGGAGAGTTTTATGAGGTTTTGTGCTTGTGAAGCCATGAGAAACAGCACCTTGACTCTGTCCACTGCTATTCCCTCCCTGCATGCTCCACTTAAATGGGAAAGCACCTGACAATCAAATCCAGCCTTACAAAATACTAACAATCCCCACAGAGATACTCAGAGAAAGAGAACCTCAGCTTTGCCACCCTGCCTAAAGTAGCCTGAGAGGGTCACTGTCTGTTTTAGTATTTGGTTTACTCCTTTTCTATCAGTAAAATAGTCCTTGGCCATTTTCTGTTTGGATGCACTGAGTCTAAATGAGAATATACTCTTGACAATACAGTTAAATAACTATTAGTTACATTAAAATAAATTTATTTTAAACCAACTTCAATGAAATAAATGCACAAACCATTCCAACATGGGCATGAGTAAAAAAGGGCATGAGTAAAAATACATTTGTGATCAGAGAACACCTACTCCCAGAGAGCTGGTACTCCTTTACACTTACCAAGAGCCATGCATGCTGTACAAAAGAGCCATAATCATGTAAACTTTTGGAGGGTAGAAGTAACTTGTTGAGTTTCACCTCTGCTCCATCTAATTTCCCTGGTCTTCTGCAGCCTGTGTTATTTTTCTAAGTAAAAGGAAACAATTTGCTTGCTAACAATACACTGGTTTAAATAGACCTTCAGGTATAGATTTTCCATAAACCAAGAAAGCAGCCCAGCTTATCTGTTGGCTTTTAATTCTGAAATTTATTAGCTCTCCACATCCATTGCAGATACAAGCACAGTCTTAATTGCTCCATTTTTATTCTCACAGAAGATGCAGTAAATCTTAATGGTTGTGCTTCAAACATTAAGAGGCAATGTAGTAGCTGTAGGAGAAAAGTATTCAAAACACATTAAATTAGTAAGTGCTTAATAACGTTTTCAAGCTGTTCATCAGAATTTATTTTGAGTTTGAAAGAGTAAATGTCCCAAGAATTCTTAAAGGAGACATCCAACTGCAACACTTTTTTTCCCCCCCAACCTTGAGATTTCCTTAAAATATTTTCCCCACTCTTCCTCCCCTTCTGAGATTTTCAGAACTGTGAAAACAATATTTTTTTACTTTAATTATAATGCTAGTTGAGAATGTGTTCTGTTATTTTGGCTACATTACCAGCTCACACACTGTTTGTTTATAGCTCTCTGAAAAGCCATTTTAATAAGGTCAGATTTGCAATTTAAATTAACTTTAATATTTCTTGCAAACTCCAGCTCTGTTTGTTTATGCAAGGGTAAACATACTGAAAATTTATTGTTTCAAAAATACATTCCTTTGTTTTATTTTCAAATTGGTACATGTCAGGTAATAAACAGTCTTCACTTTATATATTTTCCTCTGTGAAAAGGAAGAAAACTTTTTTCTTTTTTTGCAGGGGGAGAAGAAAAAAACATGGTAGAGGGAGAAAGAATGAAATCAGTTATTCAAAATGGAAATTTCATCTGGAGAAACAATTCACAATGAACAATTTATTTTACAAATTAAGACCTTTTTCCTGTTGCAAATTTTTTTTTCTAGGAGACTGCTGCTTTAAATAAATTTGACTATTAGGATTTGTTAAATCTTTTGTAAAAACAAATATCTACCCATGAATATCTTATGACTCTTTGCTGGGAACTTTTATTCCCATACTGGAACTGAATCTTAAAATTGGATAGTCTGTCATCTACACTATGATACCACTTCTTCTTTTTTTTAATTAGATGACCTGAACTTTTTCTTTCATCAGAAAATTTTCTTTCATCCCTATCTATACCAACTGTAGATATTTTCAAAGCCTAGCATTTTAATAGCTAATGCTACACTCTTCACAGAAGACAGTACTGCAAGGCCTGAACATGAAACAAATTCAGTTTTGCAATTAAATGAATTTTGAAGTCAAGAATTTGTTTTTTTTTCAGACATCCATATGAATATACCGCACATAACACCCATCATGTGCTAGCCTGCCAACAGGAATGTGAACATCATCCGATGAATTTCTGATGAGAAGTTCTTGAAATAGTGTGAAATAATTATTTTCATTTTTCACTACCTTTGTTGAACAGTTAATATTTGATATTGCCTGGTTTCTATAAAACCTGTGTAACTGTCTCACTGTAGATCACAGGCATGGCTTAATTCCTACCACTTTGAGCTAGCGGAGTAACTGCATCATCTCACCGATAAGAAGTTACTTTATTTTCTGAGTGTTAGAAAAAGATATGAAACACAATCTTGGCTGGAAGTGTGGTTTGCATGCACAGAGACCTATATCTTCAGTTACAGTATACTGATACCTCTCACCTGATTTTCACCCACCCATGAAGGCTGTCCCTTAAGCCAAGAGCTGCTATTGCTGGAGAATAACTTGTTTACGGATGTGAAATATGTTGTGGGCAGATTTGAAGTGATGGGGTCTTAGTACCCTGGCAATGACAAGCAGGCAGGTACGTGTCACAAATGCACCCATGCTTAGAGGACTCCTGCCATTCCCGGAGTCTGCTGGATCCATGGTAACCCTGTATCTTCTCCAGCTCTTCACTTCCCTGCACAAACATATAAGGTTCTCCCTCCTTTTCTGCTTTCTGCCTAATGGCCCTCCTGGTAGAGGTGACAGTCAAGTCTGCAGGACTCAGGCACTTGATCTTCAGAGACAGCCAGTGGCAAGGCCAGGCAGTGTGTGTGGTTTTGTGCCTGTGGACATTTGTTTGCTGAGCTTACCCTACACCCTTCTCGTAAGGAGGACAACTTGTTGCTAATTAAGCTAGCTATGAAAGGCCCTGTGTTGTGTTACATGGATATTTCAGAAATGCTGGCTTTATGGTGGGTTTGTTTTTTTTTTTTTGTGCCTGCCTGCTTTCCATTTTTAAAACAGAGATAAACACAGACTCCTTCTTGTGAGATTATATGAGTAAGGGTGTGAAAAGCACAGCACCTTTTTCAGGCAGGAGGAGGGAAGAGAGGACAAAGGTTGAGAAGCTCAAAGAAAAAAAACAGAGGATGCTAACAGCAGTGACGCAGACGTTATGTTCTGGATTTATATTTCCCTTAAAAGTTATTCTGTATTGTTGTTTTTAAAAAGAGAATTTCAACCTGCTTTGAAGAAATACAGCTCTTGAAATCATTTGTCTCTAGCAGCAGCAGCAGGAAGAAAGAAAGGCAGGCATGGGGTGGGATTTTCAAGGCAGTGATAGCCTTTGCCCTGCTTTGTCCTAATTTGTCTGGAAACGGCTATGGCAGAGACGTGGATGTTGGTGAGGGCAGAGTTTTATCTTGTAGCTATTGAAAATGAAGATATTTCTGGTGCGTGAGAAGACTGAGCAGGACATTTTGTTAGAGAACTCAGTGCAAAATTGAAGTTCTTCATAGAAATACATGAGTTTTGACTAAATTATTTTCTCAAGAAAATTTCTGATGTGGAATTTGGGTCAGACCACAATGGAACAGTGAACCACCAACCCTTGTCAGTGTGGCCAGTAGCTTGGTGCTTGGGACATTGGCCTCAAATCTGAAGTTCCCACAAATCCATGCAGCTGACCTATCTCATGAATAGCTGGATGTTCTGGGGAGGTACACTATTTTCCATCAAAAAAACAGCAACAAGAAAATGTAAAACACTTCCCCCTCCACCCCAATCTAAAGTAATTAAAAATCCACAGCTTCTCTCGATGTGCGATGAAAACTCCTTTCAAAACCTTGGCTGTTTGACAGAGAAGAAGTATTGTTTTCTGATCAATCTTAAATACAAGCTGCCTCCACAGAGTTTCCTTCTGCTGTTGCAAGAGAGAAAAATTAGATGGGTAGGAAAGATAAATTTCCCAGCAGACTGTCTGGGAGTCTGACACAAGCTTATGGGAGAAGAGGATGATTTCTTCCATTGGGCTTCTGTTCTTGAAGAAATACCACTCTCCTGGTTTTCCCATACTACACCTGGTACATCAGAGCTTGCTGCCACGTGCCTTTGCATCTTCTTAATGGAGCATGGCAATTCTGTTCCTGGCTGAGTCTATTAATATATTTCATAATTATCCATGCCATTTTTCTTCTCTGCTCCCTGTCTAGCTGTGCATTGCTTAAGGCTACAGCACTGTAGTTTTCACCTGGTGGATTCTAACCGTTTGTTGTCAGTATCATTGTAGGATATATTTAATAATTTGTTCAGACTTTGGAAGTTGAAGAGAGAGGCTAATCCCATTTAAAATGTAACATCTGTCAAAGCATTTAAAATTCAATTTAACAGCTCCACAACCTGACTCTTTCTATGTACACAAATAGAAAAAAATAGTTATGTTACACAAGATGTCTTGATGAAACATTATCCACACTCCCCTCCACCCTTAATAAGTCAGTGGGAAGTGATAGGTTTGGCCCTGGGATACTGTTACAGTGTAAACATCATTAAGGGGATAAAATTGGTTCAAAGATTGTTACTGAAGGTTTTTGCAATGATGTGGAGAAATATGAAATGATTGAAATTACTCCTTGGTCAGGTTAGAAATCAAAATGAACCATGGCACAAAATTTCAATCCATGTCCAAACTCTTGAAAAATCTTAGGGTAAATGTGTCCAGCTGGATCAGCATGTTTCTGGGAGTGAGATAACCTTTAGAAAAAAGTTCCTCCATTCTGGTATTGTTTTTTTAATCAAAATAATTTTTGTTTCCTGACGTCCATTTCCCACAGCCTGACTTTGTGTATCTCTCATCTATGCTGGCAAGAGGGAAAAGTGAAGCTTACTGGAAATATCTTTCTTTCAGAGGATCCTGACATCAAAATCTCCTGTTTACATTGACTTCTGAGTCTGTTGATTACTTTAATCTGAACCTGGGCTTAAAATTAGCTTTGTTTGGAGAGTCGTGTTTTCAAACCAACATGCACTGGAAGAATTTCAAAAGTGTGTGCCCTCCTTGACTCAAAAATATGACCTATCATCACATACCAGTGAGAATTCTCAATGGCTATGTGTATTATGTCATCTTCTTTTTTAATAAATTGAGTACTCAGTAATGGCCACTGTCGAGAGCAAAGTGCTAATCTTGATCAACCAGTAAAACCATTCACCTGAGGAAGTGCTGTGTTTCAATGAAGATAATAACCCATCTGTTCAGTTATCCATTATTGCTCATATTTTTACGTCTCACTTCTCACACAGGGTTGGATGTAGGCTTTTTAATCTATTTGCTGTCTGTTCTTCTCCCTTTCCACTAGTAGATCACTAGTACTCATTCTTCTTTTTACATGATTCTGCCTTACAAGATAGGAACACTGAGCGAGATTGATTGGCTGTATAACAGTAGAGTTGTGTTCAAGAAGTAACATGCAGAAATCCTGTCTTTGATGTTTGACTGTGCAATGTCCTCCAGTGGAAAAAGCCATGAGCTTTCTGCCTTTTGAAATGTATAGTAGAACCGTATTTAATAATCCCTAAAGAGATAACTATCAAGCTAAAGAATGAAAAGAGAGGAAAGAAGAGGTCATGACCTCTGCATTAGTTGTGGAGCCGGAGCAGGGATTGATATGAACCACCTCTTGCACTGGAATGCACATGCCAAGCTGGTCCAAACCCTCCTTGCAAGCAGAAGCTATGGGATGTCTTAATTCCTATCAGTCTGGAGCCTTCTTACCATCTTAGGTCAGTGTCCCAGTGACAAGAGCACTTGGCGTAGAGTGAGGACCCTGGCATGGTATTCCTGACTGCCATTGACTTGCAACATCACCTTACTTTAGTTATTTAATCTCTAGGTCTTAAATTGTCTACAAAATGAAGATAATTTTACCCACTTTATATGGATGTTGAGGTTTATGTCTTTTTTCTTAATGATGGTACTGTGTGATCTGTAACAACCAGGCTGCTTGTCATTATGCTCTCGATCTATATTTCATGAGTCTTCAGCGATAAGCACTATTATAATTAGTCTTAACTGGGCATATTTTGGCCTTCCTCTCCCAGAGATGCATCTTCATTTGCTATTCATCCCCTTGTCCTAGCACTGCAGCAGTACATAATGATCAATCACTGCAATGTAACATATGCCAGCTCCAAAAGAAGTTGAGCCAACAGCACTCAGAATAAGTGAGTTTCTTAACGTAACACACAGCTGATAAAAAGGGAAAGATAAATGAAGCCCATAATTCCTTCACTGTTTGCACTTTCTGGTAGTGAAGCATATCAAGTTGCTGAGTAGGATTTTAAATGAAACCCCCTTACTATTTGTCATAAAAAAAATACCACTTCTATAAAATAAAGTGAAAGCAACCTTTAAAAATGAAGTGTAACCAAGCACTACAATTAAATGAGATCACTTTCCTTTTAGGTTTGTTACTTTCTATCAGACCTTATGTAATGAGAATTGAAATTAAATTTAAAAAATCTCTGGTGCAGCAGAAAACAGAAATGTAAAATGCTCCTAATGCTCTTTCACTACACAGCGGCTATCATCATGGCTGTCATTGGGGTTGCTACTGGGGTTACTACTGGAGTTGCTAAAAAGCTGATTAGATGAAGCATTGTTTCCAGAAGGACTATGCACACATTAATGGATTTTTGTCCACTCTGTGGTCAACCAGTTTAGAATTCACTTAAGTACTGTGGGTTTGAAAATCTGACAGAACCACAGAATTTATTGGTTTCCTGTTTCAACCTAGGTCGGCTATCATGAGAAAGAGCAAAGGGGAAAGCTGAGTTACAGATGGCATGGAAAACTGATGACAGGATGGGAAGTGCAAAAAATTGAATATGACACAATTGTGCATAGAGAAAGATGGGTGGGGAAAAGGGCAAAATGCTGAGAGATATTTCCACTATCCTCTACAAACTGTTCCTGCAAATTCTTTGGCCTCATTATTCTGCTTTGACACAGAATGTAGCTCTTGTGTTATTTTAAGAAATATGCTATTGTTTGACTTCATAGATAAGAGATTTTGGGAACCTTGTCTCATTTAGCAGTGAGTCTGAGAGACAGCCTGAGAGATTTGCATGGCTTCAGAGTCAAGAAGTGCCAATTCTCTGCTTATGATATCATCATGTAGGAACAAATAATATACATTGCCCAGTAAGCTTCAAACATCTGGTAGGAGCTGTGGTCTGGGAAATTTCACATAGCAGCTTATTTTTTCATTTACGCTTTCATGTATATAGGGCAATATTAGGAGTTATGAATATTGAGGCTTAAGTTGGGAGAGGGAGATGTTTTATAAGGTGAAGAAAATTCAAAAAACGAAGGGCATTTCTAGGCCTGTCCACAGACATATCATCTCTTCAAGAGTTATTCTGCAAGATTTTGTTGAAATATTTTGCATTACAGATCCTGATAATTCATCTTAATGCAGCAGCATAAAAGAGACAAGACAGAGTTTGATTTGAATTCTTTTTTTTTATTAAAAATTAATAGATTTTTAAGGCAGAAGGGATCATTATGATAATCTAATCTGACCTATATCAGGCCATCAAATTTTAGCTAGTAATTTCTATCTTAAGACTGGTACCTGCACTTAAACTACAGTGTGCTTTTTCTTTCCCTTTCATACAGGCAATCTTGATTTAAAGCAACCAAGTAATGGAGATGCTGATGCATTCTTTGATAAGCTATTTCAGCATCACAGTTGAAGAAGCTCTGTTAACAACAGCATGATTTGATGGGGTCATGACTGATATAGCCAGTGGTAGAAGGCATCTTGGGTTAGCAGTGGTTATCCTGATTGATGCATGGAATTATATGTGTGTGTGGACTTGCTTTGACCACATATTGCTGCCAACCAAGCTTAGTCTCCATTTTCTGGACTCCCAGAGCTAAAAGTGGTACAAACACTTAGTTCCAGAGCTTATGCATATGCATATATGAATGCACCAAGCATGGCTGGTCAAAAAATGTTGAAGGTCTTACTAACAGGTAAACCTTATTTCTAGAACAGATTTCTATCAGCAAATCAGTGAATTTAGTGTGATTGGATGCTGAAGTCTGTCTACACAAACCATTTCCTTTAAGGGTTAATGCTTGTGTCTCCCTGTGGGTAATAATAGTTTTGGCAGGACAGCTGACCTACTGTTGACCCAGTTCTGAAGATGTCTGTGTGTATACCACCATGTTATCCAAGTTCAATTTAGGTAGTGATTATCAGATTGCTTTGGGAAGAGGGAGAATTTTTTATCAAAAAATCCCACCTAATTCATACAAAGCCTTACTAGGTAAAATGTAATTCAAGCTATGAATTTTTTTACTCAGTTTTGATGACTGATTGCTGGCTTCTCCCTGACATTTAAGATCTTCACATGCCAGCCACTTTAGTTGTGATCTGCAGCGGTTCCCGTCTCAGTGATTGAGCTTCACTCTATTGAACACAGCTGCACATACAGAGCTGCATCAAAACACTCTATTATATGTGTCAAGTTGGGAAGAAGAAGGAAATATTTCCCCCTGCTTTTTACTTCTGGAGTATGATGCACAAACAACTCTCCTACCAACTGTTTCACTTCTTTCTTCTTTATTTCCTGGCAGGATAAACTTGGGCTTTGAGGACCAGGCTGACAATTAAATGCAGCAACTAGGAAGCCACTGAGGAAGTTCACTGTTATCCTTATGTGACAGTGAGGATGTTTGGAAGCTCCTGGTGATACTTGGTGTAGAATTCTCACCTTCCAGTTGTAAAAATGCAACAGATTGCTCAATCTAGAAGAGATTGCCCACTAGGCATTCAGAGACTTAAATAAGAACTTCTATTATTTTTCCTTATTTAGTACAGGAAGCATCTGTGCATGTGTTCAAATGCCAGGTACAGATTTGATGGCCACATTATATTGGTGTTGTTTAACCACAGCCAGCAACAAACCACCACCCAGCCACTCACTCACTTCCCCGTGGTTGGATGGGGGAGAGAATCAGAAGGGTAAAAGTGGGAAAACTCGTGGGTTGAGATAAAGACAGTTCAATACGTAAAGTGAAAGCCACACACACAAACAAAGCAAAGCAAGGAATCCATTCACTACTTCCCATCGGCAGGCAGATGTTCACCCATCTCCAGGAAAGCAGAGCTCCATCACACATAACGGTTACTTGGGAAGACAAACGCCATAACTCTGAATGTCCCCCACTTCCTTCTTCCCCCAGCTTTATGTGCTAAGCATGACGTCGTACGGTATGGAATATCCCTTTGGTCAGTTGGGGTCAGCTGTCCCAGCCGTGTCCCCTCCCAGCTTCTTGTGCCCCCCAGCCTGCTCGCTGGTGGGGTGGGGTGAGAGGCAGAAAAGGCCTTGACTCTGTGTAAGCACTGCTCAGCAGTAACTAAAACATCCCTGTGTTATATCAACACTGTTTTCAGCACAAATCCAATACATATAGCCCCATACTAGCTTCTATGAAGAAAATCAACTCTATCCCAGCCAAAACCAGCACATATATGTATAAGGCCCTTCCATTCCTCTTGCTGCTTTTTTCTCCAGTAAATCTGACTTGTACGGTCATGACAATACGGGTCATAATTTTGAAATGTCAATTTGTTGTTTCCACCCATTTGGATATTCCTAGACACCTGGTATGTGTATTGATTAGCTGACTTCCAGATTTAGGATCTAATTCTGTTATCAATTGTAATGCCTATTTTGTCATAGTCAAAAGCCCTTTACCTTCAGGGATGGTGTATTTTACACGAATGAAGGTGAGAAGTAGACTTAGGCTTTC
Organism: Platalea leucorodia; assembly: GCF_965183815.1. NCBI lineage: Eukaryota > Metazoa > Chordata > Aves > Pelecaniformes > Threskiornithidae > Platalea > Platalea leucorodia. The sequence goes on from NC_138829.1 coordinate 20,867,594, forward strand.
TAAGTCTAGTCAGAAATGATTGCTCTTCAGACACTGATGTGGACCCTTTCAGTGAGTGAAACACAAGGAATCAGGATGCCGTAGCTGTACAAAGAATCTGTGAGGGGATCTGCGCCTCTCGTCGTAAAGTGACCTACAACACAGTGATATGTCCTTCTTGACATGGTCCTTTCCTTTATGACCACAAAAGGCCATTTCATTTCTTATTTAGAAGGTACAGACATCTTGTTGTCTCCCTTCCACCTGTTTGCATTTACATAGCTGTAGGAATTGGATTGTGGAAAGCAAAACGTGCATTTGAATCGGTTCAGCTCCTGCAAAATTCGCCTCCTTTTGGAGTACTGCCCTGTTCTATATAAAGGACATGGACTACACAATGCAAGTGAAAGAGTAAAGCCAGAAGATGCCTCCTCAGGGTTACATTGGGGCTTATGCTGCTAATAAATGGTGTCAATAAATTCAACGCATGTCCTACCTACCCACAGTTTGTGGAGATGAATTCACCTTCCCCACTTTACAGAAACTTTCCAAGCAAGACACAGCTCCATGGATAACCATAGTGATGAAACGACTGAAGCAGGAGAGAAGGATTTTCTCCTTCTTCTTTCCCATCTCTCATAGAATAGTTGTGTTGTTCTATAAATTACTGAATTAGAAGATAACTGTGCTTGAGAGTTACATCAAAGAATGTCAGAGCAGTTCCACTAATGACAATGGCTATCTGAGGGAATATTATAGCCAGGGCATCATGTCAACAATGAACTAGTTTGAAATACATTTAAGTGATATTTCTGATGATTCTCGTTGAAAATCCATGTCATATAATTGAGCTGTAAGTTGTGTTGTTAAGGTTCTTGTCAACACAGTATTCTGTGGAAATGAGCAGAAAGCTCATCCTGAAGGGTGCTCTACTAAATGGATTTATAATATATTGTTGTCTTACTGTGCATGTCTTCTGGCGTGTCTTCTGACTAACACATACTGATCTGATTAGTGCTGATTTTCACTTGCTTTTAAATTACAGGGCAGTGATGGATCTGTGGAATAAGAATTGAGTGACTTGTGCAAGAACCTCAGCGAAGGAGCACTACAATTTTAAGGGTCTCTGTCTTGGTAGATCTTGTTGGCAGGAAGTTTTCTTCACCTAAAAGACCTTTTCCTCAGTTTCTGTTTATTACACTGCTTTCAGGGCTGGTCTTCTGAAGTCAATGCAAAGAATCCTACTGATGATAATGGGTTAAGTCTCAGGTATGGTATATGCTGAAGGATTATCATTACAAGAAGAAGTAAGATTGATTTGCTTGTGAAGCTGTTTGTGAGCTTTTCCTTATGCTCATTTTCTTCACAAACTCCAGCTCCTGTTCCATTTTGTAGTACCATGAACAATGTTTTTCTTTCCTCCATGTTTAAACTCTTAATATATTTAGAAACAGTTCTCCCTCTTTTGCTTTTTGTCAAACTATAAAGAGTTCCTATATACAACTACTGATTTAAAATTATGCAGTCAGAAACATGACACTCTAGATGCCACCTTTGTGTGTATGAGCAGTACAATATGTTTTTTGAATGTCTGGAAGTGTATCTTTTTTCTTGTGGGAACTCTGCCTCATTCGGACCCTGGAGTGATGCTGAGTACTTTTCAGTATTTTATTTTCTTCTTGCTTGTCATGTAGCAGTATGTGTAATTTTCTGCATAATCCTGAAACTCCTTCAGATCCTGCTCTAGCAATGGAATACCTAATTTTTCATGTTTTTTTTAAATGCAGCTCATCTTTAGATTGACCATACTTTTCATAGATGATCATGAATTTATTTCTAAGTAATTCTCTAATGTGAAAGCTTATTGTTATCCCCTTTTCACAAATAATAGAGTGGTTCACAGTGAAGGAGAGGTACAGTGAGATTGTGATCAAAGTACCTGTTAATATGTGTGTGGGATATGAGAAACTCAAGGCCTGTTTTTTCAGGGACAGGAGGTGAGACTACTGCGAGTGACCAGCTGTTGGCCAGTGTGCCTCATCCCCTCTCAGAGGGTGGGGTGGAAAATTCGTGGTAGGGCAGCGAAGGACTCTGCCAGACCAGGCTTGATTTCAGCAGCCTTAGCAGGGAGATCACATAACATCTCTTCCAGCATTCCCTGCCTGACAGCACTTTCAGCTTCTGGCACAAGTTTGACAAGACCTCTTACACACCCCACAGAGATCTTATCCATGCCTAGAATTTGTCTTTGAGAAATGAATGAGATAGATACAGTCCTGTAGAAAAAAAAAAAAACACTACATGAAAGGCAATAGTAATACCCACAGAAAAGCTGAATTCAAGTTCAAAAGGCAAAAAATGGCTTATGTTTGGCACTGGCATAGTAGCTTGGGAGCAATGGGTATACCACAATACTGTAACCAAGCCTTTGTCATCCTTTCTGCTGCTGGATACCCTACATTTTGGGAAAATGTAGATTCAGCAGCATTTGCAATCTGCATATTGTGGCTTTGGATAACTTTTTCCTTAGTGTTAATTCTGTTTCTTCTGGCGATCAGGTTAGTTGTTATGTTCAGCCTAGGCTGGGTGCAGTGGTGCATGTGGTGACTACCTCGTGTGACCCATTGGGAAGGCAAGAGAGTGTGTGTGTGTGTGCGTGTTTATCTGTTTGTGTGTGTAGGGGTAGGGTGTAGGGGCAGCTGCACTGCCAGCTGATCTCCTCAGTAAACCCAACTTCTGTGAAACTATGATGGCGTTGCTAGTGCTGTGCACTTACTAAAACTAGAAGCTGTATGTGACTGACTGCTTGGGAATGCCGGGCAAGCCAAGAGAATAATCAAGAGGCGGACACTGTAATGCTGAGGGAGCTGTTTTGATCTACAGTTCTGCCATGCAGCTCCAGCTACGCTTTTGTTCTCTTTTCCCTTCCTCACACTGTATCAGGAGAATATTCCGGTGTCTCGGCCTTAGAAAATACCCTCAAGGACACCATCAGCTAAGTTTCCATGCCTTACCAAAACCAGATGAACAGAAGTCCCAAAGCCACTTATTATTTTCTTTAATTCTTTGGAAACATAACTGCAAAATTTTTTGATCATTTATTTAAAATGTGCCTGTGAGTTAAATACAGCAACAGCCCAGGAAAAGAAAGGAGAAGCAGTTGTTCAAACTTCTTTGACATAGCATTTTGTCCCTGAGCTTGACAGGACCTCCTTTAAGGATGAAAGCTTAGAGGAGGAAAGGATTGGTGTAACACACAGGAAAAGTGACTTGAAAACACCCTGTACTTATGCAACATGAACAAAATATCTCCCTGCAATGAAAATCTCTCAGTCTAAATAAGGAGAGGGGAATAAGTAGGATGATCTCCTTTGATTATTTCTATCTGCTGTGGACAAAATAACATGCCATTCTCAAGGGGCTTGGCTGGCTTTGTAGATGGGCACTTGTCTGCCTGTGTCCATGCATGTGGACTGAGGCTCCTTGGGCACTGTTAAACCAGTGGAAATGAAGGACTTGATTACAAAAGAGCACTGACCTCCTGGAGGTTGACTGCAATTCTCTTTCTTGCTGTGACTTTCAATGCTGTCAGAGGGGATTCAACAGAGGTGAGGCTGCAGTGAAGGGTTTTGCCTGGGTTATCCTTGACCACGTTTGACCCTCTGAAGCACATAAGAGAGGACATGTTCCTACAGGGTCCTGGAGGGTGAGACCATCAGGATCATAATACGTTTTAGACTCAAGTCAGACACGCAGAGTCATCATTTCTGCCCTGCAGAAAAAACTTCAGGATTAGGTTTAATCATAAGACACGTTAAAAAATTTAACTAGTGAATGTTTTTTGCTTCACAAAGGATACGTATGCAAGACAAAGCTATACTTTGATTTAAAGCCATATGACCATGCTTGCATAGTACACAGTTTGAGCTCTCACATCTTGGGGATATCAGGGCTTAGTGGCACAATATTGCCACTATTTAAATATGGTAAAATGGCTTGAAGTCAGATCACAGATTCTTTTCCTTCCTCCCAAAAACATCTGTTAAAAAGTGCTGAAATCTCACCATAGGACACCACATAGTGATGGCTGACCCTTGAGCTAGGATGCAGATATACATTCTAGAGTGACAAATCCCATGAGCCACCCTGGCCCTTGAGGCAGGTTGAGTGCTAGGCACTCATTCCATTTTCCCAGTAAAAAAAATTCAATTTTGCAGAAACAGTGTTTTCTATTGAAAAATCATTTTGACAGCAATGTCCCAAAGAGCCTCACCAGTCAGTTTTATGTGCAGGAAAATGAAGTTAATAACAGGGCAAAGCTCATCTAGCAAACAGGAGAAAGAAATGTAAGCCGTGCGGCTCTGGACAGACTGCCAAGTATTGATGGTCTGGGATAAGAAACAAATAATAATAATCTGTTAGCCACAAGTGGAATAGATAGAATGCTCTGTTTCTGTAAGGATGTCTCCTGGAGCTGAGATATAAAGCAAAGAAACCTTACAAGTGTCTGTCAAACCAGCTCAACAGAAATAAGATGTATCTCCTGATAGCAGCAGCAGACTGTCAGCTGTGTGACAGGCTCTGAATAAATTGCTATTTTCCAAAGATTTCTTCAAGAACAGAAACATAAAAGCAAAAGAGAAGAATACAAACAAAAATCCTCCACACACAGTCTCCTTATCACCTGTGCCTGATTTTTAAGTGAGAAATACTACTTCTGAATAGATATACTTCTGTGTCTGATGTCTCTTAGAATCTCTGAATTTATCATCAGTATCTTTGCAAGATGACCAAGCCCAATGGCAAAGGCTAGACACTGTTCTCCACTCTTGGATAGGTGTAATTTCTTCTAGGTCATCCACAGCATGGGGGAAAGAGTAAACTAGTAACAGCCTGAGCCCTGGAAGGAGGGCAAAGCTGATCTCATTTGTGCAGAATTTCTTTTTCACTAGACCTCCAAGGGGGTTAAAAGGATGCATAAATTACACAGCTGTTGGCTCCCACATGAGGAAATACTGGAAGAACAGCAACATGTGTGATCATAACTCACATTCTCCCTGCTCTGTTTCTATAACCAGGCTCTTTCTTAGCCTTTCCCTCTTATCTTTTTTTCCTGCCTTCTCATCCAGTTGCTGTCACTCCTCCTCCAGCCTGCTGTTGCACCCTCCCCGATGACGTTTCCCAGCCCCAGGCTTCAAACTCCTTGTGCAGTTTCATCCCTTTCTACCAGCTTCTTGTCTTGAGGCCCACAGTCAGCCAATGTATGCCTAAGAGGTCAAACCTCTATTTTCTCTTTCTTGTCATCACTTACACTGATCTCCTCGCCCAGCCTTTTCCAGGCTCTTCTCCCTCATGCACTTACCAGTCCCAGTCTCCTTGTCCTCCTCTACTTCACTCGCTGGTTCCTGTACTGGATGCTGAATAATAACATGCAAGGACTATGAGCTTGTAACACTGGTCATGGAGAACCGTTTCCAGAGTTGCTGTCATGCATGCTGCACTTGAACAGGAAGACCTTCTGCCACCTCCTCCAATCTGTTTTTTCTCTACTGTTGATTTTTTCCTCCAGTGTCTGCGGTGGGCAGATATAGAGCTATCCCTGAGCAACTCATTTTGGAATTGAATGCAGTTTAATCAATTCAGCAGAGCTTTCTTCCCAGCTTTATTAGCCCGTCTGTTAGTCTAGACAGACTGTCAGAAGAATGGGGCCATACTGCTTCCCACACCTAAGCTGGGCTACCGAGAGCTAGCTCAGGTATCCCCACAAGGGTCTTAATTTGTTCAGGCTGCAACACCAACTCTTTGCCTTCTGATCTTGGCAACCTGTTTTCTTTCCATGATACCTGAAAAGGGCATTGACAGCCTAACAGTGCAAAGTTTCCCTGGTTTAGTGTCTGATGTCCAGTCTGTATCATCGCAGAGCAATAGTTGAAGGGCAAATCTTCCTCATTTTCAGGCTGCAGCATTGTCAGGAAGGCAAGAAATCCCTCCTCTTCTTTGGCCTTTGTCTCCAAATCTTATTGTATTAAGCACAGCTCGTGTTTTGCTCTGCAGCTGTAAGTGCTGGGTATGCTGGTTGTAGGCAAGTTTCTCAATGGCCAGGTTAATCTTTCATCTTCTGAATTAGCATAGGGCATAAGATGAGTGACAATGCCACAGCAATAATAATCACAAGTGCACTAGGTTCCCTCCATCTAGCCACCAAGCTGCTTTGGGGTTTTGGGGTCAGGAACCATCTGTGACTCCAGTTAGAATGATAACAAAAGGAAAAAAAGAAGGAGGGGGAACAGGAATTAAAACTGTAGGAACTTTTAAAAATATTTATCTGACAGCCTCTTAATCATTTACGTGCCACCAAATGACGGCTTGCATGTCCTTTTCCAATGTTTTAAGGTTAATTACAATAGTGAAGGTTGTTTTATTTTTCCTTTGTGCATGGACTCAAAAAGGACACTAGAACTGCCTAATGTGACTGTGGGATCATAGAGTTGTTCATTTGACTTTCGTGTTCGTGTGTGTGTGCTGAAAACAAACAAAAAAGCTTGCAAAGACAAAACCCATCAGTTATGAGTGTATTACTATATTAGCTAATAGCATACTTGGGTTAAGGGTATCTGATGAACTGTAGCATAAGTCTTTTCACTCTGATTTCTATTAGACTTGTTATTCATCCTCAGCTTCTAAAATGAAATGGTTTCACAACTTGTGTATTTCCTAAGGTTCTGTCCAATTTTGGTTTTCAAAGTTTTTTTGGTGCTGCTGCTTTATTGCTTATTTTATATGGGAAATAATGACAGGCTGGCCTAAACAGCGATCAGTGGCAAGACTCCTAGTGATTTCAAGTTGCAACAGAATTTAGCTTAATGAATTCAATAACTTTTAGCATGTCTCAGATGTCCACTAGTGCTATTATTAATCAGACTGCTGCCAGCTGCATGGACAATAGCTCCTTGTTCTTCATAGCCTGTTGCTTAATCAAGAAAGTATTGTTGCCTGAGAATTTGGCAAGGACTTTAAGCCAGATTCAGATTTCATTTACTTCTGTGTGAACTTTGAGAAATGTTGTGGACATTAGTGGTGTTATTCTGGGTTTGCCTCTGTATAAGTTTGATCAGTACATGGCTCTCTAGTTTTTGAATTTGTCTCAAGAGATTTGTCACATTCACCGGGAGCTTTTACAGCAAGCTCTTTAGCAGTGAAAAAACTCTTTGCTGTGGGCGCGTGCATGTGTGTGGATGTGCATGTGTTTATGCGCGTTGTATAGAGCATTAAATCCTACCCTTTTCATTCGCCTCGTCCCTGCAGGCCAGCACAATACTAATTACCTTGGAAAATGATTGATGTTTGTGTTAAAGCCAATATGCAGGTGGAACGTGTGTTATAATTTTCCATTCTTTAATTTATCTCCTGTTAACAGCTGATTGCTGCCTTGCACAGGGGACTGTGAAAAGCTTTACCAAAGGAAATATTTGGATACATAGAAATTTAAATCACAATTGTGTGATGGAAAGGTCTTTTATTTTGTTCAGCTTTTTGTTTTTAATTTTTCCCCCATATGATTTGATTGCGTTCATGTTGGCCAATCTGAGAAGGACATTTCAGAGAGCTGACAAGTGGATGGGAAACAGCTATGAAAGTGCAACCAAGTGAAGAGGTGAATTAAGCCTGTTCAGACATTTAAACAGACTATTGTGAAAAAAATAACTTCCCATTAAATCCTTCATGCTAGTGAGGAGACATTGCAGGTCAAATAATATTAAAAACCAAAGCTCATTATACATACAGGAATATATTATTTCTATCTCTAATACCCAGCATAACTCTCTGTAAACTCTCCGATTCTATGATTCTAAAGTATTGATTGTAAAGCTTGGATTTTGGAAGTGGTCAATGTCGCCCGCTCACTCTGTTCCTAATAGGAAGAGGAAGAAAGGAGTTAATAGGACTCTGTCTCCTTGGACTTCCAAACTTTGCACAGTTCCCTTGCTGCCTAAGCCCACTAGCTACCTGTTTCTTGACCTGTGTGGACACTAAGTGTTCTTCTGGAGCCTGTAACTTCTCACAAGATGCTCATTTTATCACACAGAAACAAAGAGAAAGTGCATAGAAGAATCAGAAATTTTACTTATCAGAAAACTCAGATGCATTCAAATTCATGCCTCTGGGTCTATCAGAAGATCCTTAACTGCTCAGACCATGTTTGGCAATAGGATTTAGCTCTGGTTTTACCAAGTAAGAGTGTAGTCAGACTTGGGTGATAACACAGTATCTTTCTGCTGAACTAGAGCCTTGAAGCTATTTTGGCCTCTACACAAAAGGAGATCTGGATCTTTCTGTCTGGTTATCAGTTATGTGGTATTTTGTTTGAAGGTCAGAAGACAAGGGTAGACAGCTAATATTTTGCTTTTATTAGTTTGCTGTATTTCAAAGCATCAAGAGAACAATCTGTTAGTTCTCCAACTTTTCAATGAACAACGTGGAACCTCTTTCATCATTCCTCTCCCTTGAGCAATTGGTCTGAAATTACACTGGTTCACAGAAAAGAAGAATTAGAGATGACAAGGAGTATGACTGAAGTGATCCAGTGGTAAAACTTCCATTCTTATCCCCAGCTCACCCAACTGTAAATGGATCATTCAGGCAGAGGAATCAAATGTGTCCAAAATCCTGGATGCATCCCATCAGCTCCAGCAGCTGATATGGATAGCCACACCTGCCCAGTGGGCCAGCTAGACTTGAACACACTTTGGATAAAGTACGTAAGTAAACTCCAGAGCTATCACTTCCACATCAAATGCAGCTATAATTACTTTATAGTACAACACTAGAGAACAAATTTATTATTATTACCAACAGTGGTACATGCTACTCTTTAGCCATTGGACTGAATCCTGTAAATATTCCACATGAGAAAATCTCATTAAAATTAATGGCAGTCTTTTTGGTACAAGCATATTTACTACTCTCTTGCAGTTGACATTTTAAAAAGTATTTCACTTAGATTTTCCCATTGTTACTGTCGTTCAGTAGTAAGGATCCTTTTCCAAAACTGTTTGCCTGAAGGTGGAGGAGTTACACGAATGTTTTAAATAAATAAGCTTTGCATAGCAACAGAATAGTACAGAATTAAAAAACACAAATGGTGCCTGCTTTGTGGATTTAACAGCTAACCTAACTCAGTGTTTGTTCACCAGGCTGGCCTCTACTATTCTAATCTCTTCTCTCGTTTTCAGTTTGCTTTGTTTGCCCATGCCACTTTTGTGTGGTTCTTTTGGGGTGCCTGGCAGAGTTTCAGGGTTGGTTCTGTGCTTCTTATACATCTGAAATATAGCTACCTGAGAATAATTTTTATTTTTGGAAAATTTCAATTAGCTTTACTGAAACTGCTCCTGAGGAAATAACATTTTCATTAATTTACTGTCCTCACGCCCAAAAAACCCAGTTCTGGAGTAGTCCTGGCCTCTTCTTTTCTTTTCTTTTTTTTTTTTTTTTAAATGAATAAGTTCAATGCTTTGCGTCAAAATGGCACTTCTTCAAAATTTTCAATTAATGTAAAAAACAGTAAATCTTAAAAATTCCAGATTGAGCAAAAACTTTCCATTTATTCTCTTTTCAATTGAGTTGATCCAATTTAACAGTTTTACAACATCACCTGCAAGCAAAATTTGTGTGGCTTTTCCAATTTTAGGGCAATAAAATAGAAGGTTTTTTTATTATTATGCATTTTAGAAATATTAAGAAGTAAATTCTGCCTGATTACTCACAGGACTATTGCTCTCTGACTGCACAGAAGTGCAATGACAGTTTCTCATTGCTTCAGTCTTTAAACTGTGTTTTTGTTTTAGGAATGACATAAGTCACAACTACTTGGCTTGCTTTCTCAGGTGCATCATGTTGTACTTTTTCCTAGCTGGGTAATTAATAGTCAGTGTACCACAGTGAATTTGATTACTGTCAATGACTTTTAGGCAAAAGAGTTTATCTATCTATCTATCTCCTGCAGAACAGATATTACACTACTCAGTTCTGAAAACCAAGTGACTTCAGGAGGATAAGAAGGTGGGTGGGAAACATATTTTCCAATAGTACAAACCCAAATATTTAAGTGGAACATGTACAAGGTCTCCTGAGAGATGTTTGTATTATAGCTATAGGAGGAAAAGCAATAAAGGGAACACTTTAGCATCGTTGAAAGAATCTGTCACAGAACAGACATGAGGATGTTGGCATACCTGCAGATATCTCTTTCCCGCATCCACTCATAGAATTCCCACGATCCTCCTCCTCTATGCTATTGATTTCTGTGCTATTTCTTTGATAGATACAGGCATCTCATGATACTCTATCATTGCATGTTTATAATCTTGCCATTTCAGCATGGCAGAGTGTTGTGGTTTAACCCCAGCCAGCAACTAAAACATAGTCTCATACTAGCTATTATAAAGAAAATTAACTCTATCCCAGACAAAACCAGCACATTCTCCACTCCTCATTCCATACCATTTACATCATGTTCAGGTACCACACTACCCAATGCAACCTCACTAACCACCACCCCCCCTTCACCATCCTTTGATATAATACACAGATATCATCCAGGTAGTCTACAGACCACCCCTGTAAAATGTCTTTAAAATGCCCACAAATGTCCGCTGAGTTCATTCAGTCCATGACTTTGGGCTCCATCTGTTATGGTGGTCACTTAGGACAGGAGAGGGGGTGTGTTGCATGAAGTTACTGGGCACCAAAGCCAACTCAGGTCAGGTCACTGCTGCACTTGCACTGCTTTTTGTAAGGCTCCTCCTCCATTGGTTCAGGTGGTTCCCGCTATATTAATTCCCATCACATGCAACTCAAATCCCAGGTTAAAACAATTTAAAGGTATTTCCATTATAGTCTCCACATCTGGTCCTTTGGGCCAGGTCATAGGATTTAACATTGCAATGAACTCCTCCCCTTGCTCCTAGCCTGACTAGCAACAAGGCGTTCCTGCTATATTAATTCCCATCACATGCAACTCAGATCCTGGGTTACAACAATTTAAAGGTATTTCCATTACAATCTCCACCCCTGGTCCCTTTGGACCATATCATAGGGTTTAAAATTGAAATGAACTCCTCCCCTTGCTCCTGCTCCAGCTTGGACTTATCCACAGACTGCAGCCCCTTAGGGGTGTACCTACTCCAAGTGGAGCCTTATCTATGAGCCACAGTCTCTTCACAGGTATACCTGGTGCAGCATAGACTTATCCACAGCCACAGTCACTTTGAGGTGCACCTGTTCCAGCATGGCCTTCTCCATGGGCCACAATGCCTTCAGAGATATACCTGCTCCAACATGGCCTTACCCATGGCTGTAGTCCCTCCAGGGGCGTACCTGCTCTGTTGTGGGCTTATCCGTGGCCACACACTCTGAGGTGCTCCAGCATGACCTCATGCACAGCCACTGACGCTTTGAGGTGTACCTTCTCCAGCGTGGACTCATCCTTGGGCCACAATCCCTTCAGAGGTATACCTGCTGCAGCACAGACATAAGCACGGCCACAGACACTTTGAGATGTACCTGCTCTGGCATGGGCTTATCCATGGCCACAGATACTTCGGGGTGTCCTGTTCCTGCGTGGACTCATCCACAGGTCACAGTCCCTTCGACTCGAGTTCACACTCGAATTCCAGCCTGTCCAGTACTGCAGCACAGAAACAGCAGCGATGCCCTGGCCATCTGCCAGCCCAGGCACAAGCAAAAAGCAGCCACTAACGAGCACTAGATTCTAATATACAGTGAGGCAAGCAAGCCCCATAGCAAGCACAGGAGCCTGCCGATTAATAGCTAAACAGAAATAACAGTTATAAATTTGATCTAGCACATTCCAATCACATCTGTCATTATCTTGAACCCTTTGAGCCCCACGTTGGGCACCAAATAGGACTGTTGTGGTTTAACCCCAGCCAGCAACTAAGCACCACACAGCCATTCGCTCACATGTTTAAATCAAGGACGTGGAAGAGGGAACAAGGCTTCAGCCTTGATAGCAAAGCACCAATCTCGGATGCACAGTTGCTCTTCTGGACCCTAGCCATCAGTATGGGTGAAGAGAAATAGGAGATGAGGACTTCACAGGACTCCACAGGCCTTTTACATTACCTAGTCATCTACCTCAAGGCAAGCAATGAAATAAGGATCCTGTTCACTTGCTGCTGCCAGCACTTGTCTACTGACTAGCCTCAAGGAGTCAATGCCCTCCTGAAATCTCTGGGATATTTGTAGATATTTAGAGGATGTTGAGCAATTCATTAACTTCTCCATGGACATCAGAACATGAATCCAGATCACTGAATGCCTGCTATTGTTCAGCTGGTAATCTCACATTCAGATTCCCCACAGTGATGTCAACACCCATCAGTGGGCTGGTGTCACAATTATGCATGATACACCTCTGTCTTAGGCTCCTCTTGACTGCTCTTTTGACACTGGGATCAGAATATAAAGCACCATGTTTTTTTCTTTTGTTCTTTATTTTTAACTGAAAATTAGGGCTGCTATCTCAGCCCCTGATTCCTTCTGTGTCCTCTACAGCCTTTAGTGCCTAGAGATACATCTCTGGAAGGCAATATGTGTCACTTGCCTTAGGTAAGAAACCTAATCTGTAGCCACCTTGGATTCCTAGAACATACTGCTCAGAGACACCAAACATCCCCTATGTCCATCTGCCTGCAGTGCAGGCTGTCTTCTGAAAAGCAAGCATTTCAAATTGGATGACAGTATCCTGAAAGTTTTTCGCCACGTATCTGAAAGCTCTACAATGGTATTTAAAGATATCTGTAGGAACAACAGCTTTGATCATATATAGTAACGTGTCTCTGTCCTAAGCATAAATACAGGCCTTTCACAGGAACTTGCAGGAAAGAATGGAATTATCTCATAACACAAACTGATGGTGAAACAAGGCCGCCCAGGGAAATGGGGAACATTTCAAAATTAGAAGCAATCATATTAAAACAATAATGTATGTTTAAATGTTTCTGGTTTGTTTATTAAATGTTACACTTTGTGTACGCCAAGAATAACAAGTTATCTTGCTTTCAAAATAGAAAAAAAAAAAAATCTGTTTTAAAGCAGCAACTAAAAAATGTAGGAGATTCACTTTTTTGATCTGACTGCCTCTGTGGTGTGTTTCTGTAGAATTATTATAGCAGGGATTGGATTACTTATTAGATGAATAGCTTTGTATCCAGTGATTTTGTAAACCCATCCATTCATCTTTTGAATAATTACTATGTTTGTAAATAAGAAGCAAGATTAATAAAATATAAATTGGAGAGAAAACCAAGATACATCACAAAGATAAAACAACAAAAACCATATTTGTAGTCCCTTTTAAGGAGGGGTTCCTGCCTAAAGATTTAATCTTTAATTAAATTTATGTATTTTATTTATAGTTCCTTTTATTATTTTTTCCAGAACATGCTGACACAGCAGTGGTTTTGCTAAGAGAATCTATGGTATTGCTATAATAAATATTATGGCAAAAAACCCCTCTGGACTATTTCCCTAAGCGTTAGCATTTTGAGAGTGCATTTGGGTTTGGCCACCATGAATTCATGCATTGTATATTTGATTGTAAAATCATAATTGTTAAAATATATGGCCTTAATGAGTCTTGAACTGGCACAGAAAAACCAAAGGCAGAGCTAACAAACAAGGAGAGAAATATACGTATTTTGGCACAGAGCAGAGCTGCAGCCAGCAGCTCACCAAACTTCTATTGTCCAGTGACTGAAATGATGTTTCCTAGTTTTGTTTTTTTTTTTAATTAACTCCCTTGCTTGCTTGCTAGGGCTGTCTCAGATTTGTCTCTGGTAAGTCTGCCATTGTTACCTCTTTTCCACCATCAGCTATGAAGATACTTAAGTGAAGCAAGGTTTGGGGCTGAGGCAGGTACAGGAAGAGGGCATGTTTGCAAAAAAAAAGAAAAGTTAACTGAAAGGCCAAACGCCGAGGAAGAAATGCTCCCTTGATGCCAGAGAGCAGACCAGGCTGAGATTCATAAGCAGTTTTGTATGCTATGTGACTACCTCATTTAACAAATATACATAAACAGATAGACTAGTTAACATCTTTAGACTCCATGTAACTATTTTCTTCTCCACTGAGGAGCTTCCCTGTAAGGACCCAGACAACTACTGTTACTGGACAGAACGATGCTGAGGGTGGCAGAATGCGATACATCGATAGGAGAAAGGGCAGATTTATCTTGTATATAGGTGGGATCCATCCCTCCTTGCAGAACAAACACTTTGAATAAATAAAATATAAGAGATGAAGACAAATGGTAATGGCTGAAAATAAAGGACTAATGTTTCACAGAGAACAGAAGGGAATTTTGATGAAGGAAGGTCCAGATTGTTTGATTTTGGGAGAGTTTGTCACAGTGGAATAGAGGTAAGAGGCAGTAAGCAAAGAGTAGTAATGTCTCAGATTGGAAGGAGTCCATGGAGCACATTACTAAACTTCCCCTCTTTCCTTCCCCAAAAATACCACTACCAAAGGACAGTTTTGGAATAGAGCCCAAAATGAACTGGGAAAGAGTACAACTGTATAGGGCTACATGTAAATTTTTTGTACAGAGAGAGAGAGAAGAGACAGTCTCATTCTGTCTTGACAGGATGAATAAGTGTTGATCAAATGTTGATCAAGGTTGTGAGATCAAGAGATTTTATGAGTAGGTTTTAAATACAGTCAAAATACTGACACACTTCTCAAACAGTACAGCTTAAATTCAGGCTTCCCTCTTCTAGGTGGTAGCAAAAAGGAGAATTGCTTTGGATAAGTAAAGTTTTTAAGCCAAACAGAATGCTTTCCAAGGCACTAACTTTCTTTTGTCTTCAAGAAAGCAGTTTCTTAACTGCCACTTCAACTCTCTTTAACCCAGTCATCTAGAGTGTGGTAGAAAAATACCTTAATTTACCACAGTTGACTAAGAGTACTAAAATTGGTATCATATCCCTGCACTTAGGGCAAACAGCTGTGAATTTTCTTTAACAGCAAGAGAGAGAAAGGGGGGAAAAAAACAGAAAGTGAACTGGCACTTTCTTATCAATGTGGGTTTCAGGTGACATGAAATCTGTACAACTGGAATTTAATGAAGTCAAAGAAAAGGTGATGGATGGTTTAGATATGGTTGATCTTGATGTGAGAAGGATAGATTAGATGATTTAATGATGTTCCAGGTCTATTTTGTACAGTTCTACAAAATTATGGTGAAATATAGCTACTCGTGCTTGGAAATCCTGACAAGGTGGCAATACAGTGGACAGGAGGGCTTGTTTTGATTGTTTTTAGTATCTGCTTGCAATTCTCAATACTAAACATATGATGTTAGCTGCAATAGTTTGAATAGTGTTGTATGATACTGTATGACAAGTTTTTATTACCTCTGAAAGCATAACAGATAGGGAAGAAGAAAATAGTATATCTCTTGAACCTGAAAATACTGAGAAGACATGAAGAAAGCAGTAGGTGGTGGCGCAGTAATTAGAGACAGAGATCTGTCTACAGATGTTTTTTCCTCCTTTACTGATATAATTTCTGAATTTAAGATATTTCACTGAGTGTATCTTGGAAGAAAACTTAAGTGCACTCTGTCAAGACAGGGGCAGAACCTGGACAGATTATTAAAAAGGATGTCTAAGCACATTCGGATAACATCAGGATCAAAGTGACAGAAAAACAGACAAAAAGGAGAGCCAGAAATTTGAGAAGAAAGGGGTAAGACTTCATTCTTTTTTTTTTTTTTTTTTTTTTCCACAAGGAACACTCCCTGGGCTAGACCAGGGATGATTCATATGAATAGAGATAGAATGACCAAACGGAGACTGCACTCAAAACCAAACTCACCTCATTCAGATACTTTGAACAAAAGGTCATGTTCAAAGGCCTGGAGGTAGGTTTTGGGAGCACTAGGACAGAAATATCTGACCCAGCTGTGTACCATCACCTAACTCATTTACCTTTGAAGCAACTATAGCTAACCCCTGGGTCCTTCCAGCAGAGCCCCAGTGGCACCTGCTAGGATCTGCAGGAGCCAAAGTGCATGAAATCCCTCAAGAAGAACAGAACAGGTCCTCATCACAAAACATTTGGTAGGCTGAACTGTATAGGTCAGAGGAATAAAACCATGCTTTTCTCTTAGCCCTCACAGGAGGTCTCTGGCTGGTCCTTATCATGAAGCAGCCATTCAAGGCTAAAGTGAAGCAAGCTCTTAATGAGTGTCCTCTGCTGGCTATGTGGGACCTGAGCAGTCAGAAAAGAAGAAAATCTGAGAAAAATATTGCTTTGAGAAAAATAGAGATGGCTTAATTCATTTTTTGCAATGAGAAAATGGAGCTGTTAGCAGCCTTTACTTTGCCTTGAGTCATTATAACCTTCCATGTGTCTTGGTCAAAGTTCATGGAAATTGATATATTTCTGGAATTTCTGATGGACTGGCATTTTCTGATGGGAAAAAACCCCAATTTTATCAGAAAGTGCCATCAACTCTTGTGGGAAATACTTATTTTTTCTATATAGTGGGGATTTTATTATGTGTTTTATTGTTATTTAGAAACAATAGCAAAACTTTAAATGTTTTCAGTTGAGAGTGCTGGCTTCCCACACTTTCTTTTGAAATCCAAACTACCACTGACTGGTTCTCTGAAACATTGTGCTTGTTCCTTTTTGCCTTATTTAGTTTTAAGAAGCATTTGTCAAGCAGGGAGCTCAACTCTACCTCTTGCTGATGGCAAGTATTGTCTGCAGGTTTTGCTTTCCTGCTATGCACTGTGACCTGTACTGAACCTTCACCCCAATGGTAACTTGACTGATAGCAGTGGAGAAAAAGATCTATATAACTAAATAAAGTATTTGAAAAGAAATACACCTAAGTCTGGATACTTGAGAAGGGGAAGAAATAGCAAAGCATTCCAGATTTATGAGGGGCCATTACGGGTATTGTACAGGTTTGCATGAGCAGTTATATAATTTAGTGACTCTCATGTGATATTCTGCATTATATTTACAATAGAAAGAGAGAGTGAACTGCACCCAACTGTATTAAATAGAACTATTTTTTATCAAGGATTGCTGGTGACAATATTACCCCAATAGCTTGTGCATGTCATCAGAACCCAGAGGTAAAAAATATAGCACTCTTTGGGTGTATTTTATTATTTCACAATAATTGGATAGCATGACACCTAATGAAAATTTACATTAGGCAGACATCTAGTGTAAATTTCATACTTTTTCGGTCTTACATCTTCTCTTGGCTGGCTCAGGATACCTGTTCTGATGTTTTGGAAAATATGATTTTTGATGAATTATTATTAAATTAAAATATCTAGGGAGTTTTGAAGTATTTTTCAGCAGGAGAATAATTAATAACACTACTGGGAATAAATTCTTTGCTTTAAAGTCAGCAGGAGTTTGTTATATCATTAACAGGTTTGGAGCCATGGTTCAGAGAAATGGTAAAAAAACTGATTTCTTAGACTCTGAGTCTACAAACAGTGATGTACTTGCCTAAATTTATACAAGTAACTAGTCTCACTGGAAACCCTCCTAAACCTGAGCACATGTGTAAGCACTTGCAGAAGAAGCCCTCAGTTTGCTTACATCTGACTCATCTGAAATCAGTAAAAACAGATTCTTGAACTTTTTCTGAAATTTTAGAAGTCCCTGTGGGTACTGAATGAAATCTAAGGTCAGTTCTCATTTTAGCTGAAACTAGCTTGTCCTTCCTTAATGAGAACAGTGTTTTGTTTTCAAAATAATAATTCTAATGAAAAGTGTGAGGCAGTTTTAATGGGATGTGCTTTCTACTAAACAGCAGTAACACTGTGATTTTATAGTGCCTTTCATTGTAGGTTCTGAAAGTGCTTCATGAATCACAGAATCATAGAATCGTTTAGGTTGGAAAAGACCTTTAAGATTATCAGGTCCAACCATTAACCTAGCACTGCCAAGTCCACCACTAAACCATGTCCCTAAGCACCACATCTACACGTCTTTGAAATACCTCCAGGGATGGGGACTCAACCACTTCCTGAGCAGCCTGTTCCAGTGCCTGACTACCCTTTCAGTGAAGAATTTTTTCCTAATATCCAACCTAAACCTCCCCTGGCTCAACTTGAGGCCGTTTCCTCTAATCCTATGACTCGTTACTTGGGAGAAGAGACCGACCCCCACCTCACTACAGCCTCCTTTCAGGTAGTTGTAGAGAGCGATAAAGTCTCCCCTCAGCCTCCTCTTCTCCAGACTAAACAACGCCAGCTCCCTCAGCCGCTCCTCATCAGACTTGTGCTCCAGACCCTTCACCAGCTTCGTTGCCCTTCTCTGGACACGCTCCAGCACCTCCATGTCCTTCTTGTAGCGAGGGGCCCAAAACTGAACACAGCACTCGAGGTGCGGCCTCACCAGGGCCGAGTACAGGGGCACTATCACCTCCCTGCTCCTGCTGGCCACACTATTCCTGATACAAGCCAGGATGCCATTGGCCTTCTTGGCCACCTGGGCACACTGCCGGCTCATATTGATGTTTTAGTCTCACATCACCCAAAGTGGAATGGTATCATTGTGCTTGTTTTGCAGACAGCAGGCTAAAATAGAGAGACTGTGAGTTATGAAAATATTGAATAGAGTCCACAGTGTTAACGGCTATTCACAGACTTATTCTCACACATAAATCTCCTCTCCCCTACTTTTTAGCCGTGTTCCTTTGGATATACTTTTATGACTGACAACTAATACCTGTGAAGAAGATAACTATACCTTTGATTTGGCA
Source organism: Platalea leucorodia (assembly GCF_965183815.1). Classification (NCBI taxonomy): domain Eukaryota; kingdom Metazoa; phylum Chordata; class Aves; order Pelecaniformes; family Threskiornithidae; genus Platalea; species Platalea leucorodia. The sequence goes on from NC_138829.1 coordinate 20,886,393, forward strand.
AACTATTTCCAGTAAGAAAATGCTTGCTCATAGCCTCTCTTTCTCATTGTTTTAAACAGAACTTAACAAATGTGCTCAAAGTCAACCCTATGTTTAGGTACTGTTTGACTCAGGACCTATTTGAATACTGGAGATGAAATCTGGTAGATAAGTTTTATTTTCTGAATGGAGACCAACAAAACCCATAGTCATCTGGGCACTGATATTTGCCAGACAGATTAATGTAAATGTATGCAGAATGATTATTTAAGTATCCATTTTATGTAACAGTAATAAAGCAGAATTCAGATCTCTTGTCTTTGTCTGTTTAAGAGAAAAGCCATTCCTATTGTTTTAAACTGACATGTTTTATGCTAAAATGCTGAAAAATTCTGTATCTGAAATATTTTTTGTGCCTGTTTTCAAACTCTGAAACTGTTACGAGCCAAAGGCTGAATTGAGAGTTCTGAATAGTGCAGTAGTCTGAATAGTCTGCTTCACACAAATGCTTCATTATAGTATATGAGATTTTATAAAGAAAATTATCTATTTGTATACAAATTTGATTTTCATTTCTAATAGACCCTGTTACAGACTGACCGAGCTTGAGTAAAATATCACATAATTACACAAAAAACAGATATTAGTTACTTCACAGGGATCCTATTCTAAACTTGCAGTTACTCTGATGAAAAAATAAACAAACTCACATCAGATAATTTGAAAATAAATGTATTCAGTGTTTTTTTCTTCCAGTGAAGACTTCAATTAAACCAAGACTTACAATAATTGTCAGTATGTTTGACCAGTGTTAAAATTAACAGACGGTTATTGTACCAAAAGAGAGTACTTCAAGCAAATAATTCCACTTAAAATATTAAAACCCCCACATTTTCCAGTATATACTGTTGGAGGTTATGGTGGCATGTTTGATTAATGAACTGTTTTATTGGTGATGCAAATAATGTGTAATGTCATAAGACCCATGTGTTGTAGATTAGAGAGGTATTAAACCTACCTTGGCACAAAGTGAAAAATCTAAAATATACCTCTGGTAAAATATATCATTCTAGAGGAAAAGACATGTTGGCATTGCTTGTATTTATGCTTTTGATAAATTACATGTCATGTTTACTTAGTTTTAGTATCCAATCAAAATCTATTCTTTTTCACGCTTTTGCTTCTCTTTGTCAGGTTCCTCCTGCGAGTTGTGTTTGCAATGGTAAGCAACTGTGTATGAAACCAGACTCTGTATGTTACCTGCCAGTTATAACCAAAGACATGAAAGAAGATGACAGTGTCTAATTTTTCATAAAATAATCTCAGTATTTTTTGCCATTTATCTAGAATGGTGCAAACTACAACAGAATGAGGAAGGCATGTGTGTGCAGGAAGCACTGTGAGAAGGATCCTCAGCAAAGTCCCAAGCCTCACAACAAAAATTCACCTGATTCCATATTGCATGGGAAACCTGAACCACAGGTCAGGGTTTATTTAAAGATTCACAGCGATTCTGGGACCTTTGGGTACAGTTTAGCTGGGAAATGAGGGCCTGACTTATGAATCTAGCTGGAAACTATATAAAAAACCCAACTAAACCCAGAAATGGATGAAACTCAGTGGTTTAGATTGAATTTTAATTTGAGGTTTTGAATTCTGTTGACACGGAACCTGGGAGACTGGGAATCAGAAGGTGCATAAGAGCTTTGTGTGCACTGCAATGCAATGAAACTGCCAAGTTTCATGTTATTCTCTCCAGGTCTATACCTGAGCTAGAGAAAAATCTGGCTCTCAGAAGTATTTCTGTATTTGTTCCAGGGCCAAATATGGCTACTTCTTCTGGTGATAAAATTCCAAATGAGAACTACCCCTCAGAGGAACACAACTATCTCCTCTTCATATTTCATCTTTTCCTGCCAGTAAAGTAAGCCTGATTCTTCTTCCTTTGTTTTTCCCCTAAATTTCTGTTGGCTTTGTTAACCTGGGAAATGCTTCCTTACTGATCACGACCACTCCAGATGGGATGTCTTTTGCCATGACACTGGGACCTTCAACTACCAAGATAAAATACATCAGCACATGGGACTATGCAGCCCAGTTCTAGCATTTTTGCTCGGATGCATGTGAAAACAACCAGCCATCTCTCCTTATTTAGAAGAAAATGTAAACAGATGTGATTTCCTACAGAAAAAGTCACTGCTGAATGAAGAGGAAATAGACTTAAAATCTTTAATGTATCTCATCAACATTTTTTTACACTTATGTTATTCTCCAGTACTGTGATCATGAAAAAAGAGCACTAGAAAAGCTGATAGTTTTGATCCAATAACTACAGTGGTCTTTCTTTGAGGGCAAGAACACTACCAAAATTTAGCTTGTGGATTCAGCTAAAAATGAGCCCTTTGATAAAGACTGGCGTCACAGCTCATACCACAGAGGCATAAATCAGCTCTGCTTTGCCATCTTGGTCAGCAGCATCCCAAGGAGGAAATCCCTTCAGGGTCTGCTTGTGAGACTGCCACTCTTGTCCTTCTCAGGTTCCCTCTGAGGCTGTGTAGTGTTAGCTTCTCCTGAGATCCACTGGCAAAAATTGGCCTGTGTTCTAGCTCCTCCCAGCAAAGAAATTGTTGGATGGCATAACCTTGGCTGAATTCAGTTCCTTGAAATTTCCTTCTTCCAGGAGTGCTGGTTCCACCACTCTCTTTACCACACAAAGTCATCTGGAAATGATCACCTGGGCCCCGGTCTTGCAAACACTTACGCATGTGCTGCACTGTACTGTAGTAGATTGCTTCAAGAAAATCAGTGGGTCTGTTTGAAAGACTGTGTGTAAGTGTTGACAGGATTTGGACCCTAGTCACCACAAGAGGATGTTAAAATACCAAGGTGGTGGTAGTGAATGCAAAGAGAAAGGGCTTCCTTAGCCAGAGATCCTGTTTTCATGCAAATGTGCTTAAAAAAAATAAAATATAAGAAAGAGAAGAAATATACTGAAAATGTATTTTATGGTAAGTAGACCTTTCTCCCTAGGATGCCTCTCATCATTTTGCAGAAGGATCCAGCCATGCATTAAGCCCAGGATTAGTTTTCTTATCTTGGTGGCATTGTGACAGTTTAAAAAAACCTCTCATAACTAATGTAGCCTCCATACATTACAGAATGATCATGTCCAAAGAATAGGCATTGACAGATTTGAAATAATTATGTAAATTTACTGAGGGTCCTATTTAAATGCACATTTTTCAGACTTACAATCAAAAGAAAGAAAACACCCTCAACCAACCCTTAGTGATTGCTGAGGAAGCTATACCTACATGCCTACATTAAACCTAGTACAATATGCTATAAAAACCTCATTACACACCCAAGCTGTCTTTGTATCAGCATTAAATGCGCTTCCATACACATTCTGTAAATTACACACTTATAAATTACTCATTTATAATAGCTGCAGGCTGACGGCTACAGTGAAAATTGTACATTTTTTTTTAACTTTTTTTTGATGTGGTTTTTGCTTATCTGAGCACCTGATGGTCCTGAACTGCCTGTTAATGGAAGGCAAAAAAAAGATATAAGGAAATACTCCTGATACACCCTCTTTTTCATGATTAACTTTACAATAATCAACTATGCTTCAAACTGGAAATTTCTAGTGGCAGACACGATCATATCTTTCTCTAGCATATTTCTCCTGGAATTAGTGTTGAATAGTTATTGATAGGCTGATAATGTAACACTCAGAAAACCTGTTACAATAGCTCAGAACGGCAAAAGACATTATACTGCTTGCTTTTTCTTCATGAGGAATCCTAACATGCATCTAGCTCTTTGGAACCGTTAGGATCAGGGTTCCCTGACAATAGACCAGGTAGGTTAACAGGCATATTAATCTTACTCTTATCTAAAAGATACCTTCATGTATGCTTTGGCATCCTTCACCCAGATCCTCTGGTCCACCTGTAAAAGAATCCAGCCTTCAAAATGACCCATCTTCCAGGAGACCCCCTCTGCAGCTACCCTTAAGCTAGTCTGTCAAAACTATGATAAAGATGCCACGATACCATCCCACTTTGGGAGTCCACTCTGGTATATGCCATTACCACCTCTTCATCTCTCTCTTTTTCTTTTTTTTTTTTTTTTTTATGATATGCTGGCCATCAGTAAAGCTGTAGTCACATACTCTCTTAGTGAATGAGTGAGTGCTGCTCACTTCAGTGGGCTCTAGATTAGACTCATAACGCCACGTTGCGCATGCAATGGGCTGCAATTCAGAAGACTGATGTTGTAAGGTTCTAAAAGCAGAAGATACTGTAACAGAGAACAAAAGAAGATATTATTTCATGTAATACTCTTATCATGTGTCATAGCCTATTCGTATAATATGATGGGAAGCTTGATTGGAATGAAAACTTTCACATTTTAAGTCCACAGAACCTATCATGTCCAGCTAACCTTACCTCCTGGATAATGAAGGCAGCAGAATGCCACCCATTAAGTCTCACGTTGGGATCATAAGCTGTGGCTGAGATACAGCTATATCTTTGACCTTGATTTAGAATATTCAAGTCATAGAGAATCTACCACCTCCCTTAGTCTTGTTCCAGTGCTTGATTATTTTTGTTGCATGCCCATTTTGTAGCAGAAATTCTCCAGCTTGGTTACTTTTCTAGTCAGGGACTACCATGTGATAGCAAAGATGCTTATAGACAATAATGGAGTCTTCAGTAATGAAGTTTTGAGGTGATTTGATCTCCTTAGGCCTTTCATTGTGAGGGATGATCGCTCTGAAATATTTATGGAATTTTCCTAAATGGAAAGAAGCCTTAGGAGAAGGAGAAAAGGAAGTCTCTCCATCACTGTGTCCTAAGGAGAAAAAATAAACTGAAAAAATGCTCGAGGAGAAAGCTAGTCAAAGAGAAGGTGAAGGAAGATGGAATGAATGATGAAAGTCTGAGGAGCTTGTACATGAGGTAGAACTCTACATTTTTGAAGGACCAGGTCCACTTCCATGGACATCTGAAGGAGGCAAACAAGTTATTCCATTTATTTTCTGTGGGTCTTTTAATTGTTTCGATTTCTATTAAACATGCTACAACTCTGCTCATACCACCTGGGAATTTGTAATCCATAAATACTCTAATTTTAGTGTGAGGCATTTCTTAGAATGACCTTTTTTCTCACAAATACTTGGAGAAAGCAAAAGTCAAATTCGTATTTGAATCTTTTGATTTGGAAATTAGCCTTAAAAAGTTGTATGTATTCACTAGAAAAACAGAAATGTACAGTGTGATTTATGTCTCTCATCGGAAGTCTTACACTGTCTTTTCAGCAAGTAAATACTCACGCAAAGTGTTCAGAAAGTAAAGATGCACCAAACCAACAAAAGCTCCAAATTAGCAAGATTGTTTCAAACAGATCAAAAGGTAACCTGCCCTTAGAGTTAGAAATTGCTGGAAATAGCGAGTTGTTCATTTGACCCTAGTGTCCACCAATAATGAACTGCAACTTTTGGAAACATGCCCCAATATTCATTGGGCTATTTGTGTAAAACCTGAGATGACTTATCTAGGGCTATATTTATCGGAATTATTCCCCACTTGTGGTCATGTATCTTTAAGTAACGTTTTCTGGACTTTATAATTATCATATAGACAGAAGGTTCTTGAAAGAGCAGGCTGGTGTTCAGATCCAGGACTGCCCCAGTCAGACCTTTACAGTTTGATGTTTGCACTGTAAAATCCAGATGCTTTGCTTTTATTATACAATTTATATTGGACATCTGCTGCAATGGACTCTCACACCCTCCACTCCCACTTTTATGTTCATATTGAGAATGACTATTTTTGCTTTAAATGTGTCCAGCTACACAGCCTCCAGTTATTGTCTCAGTTCTCTATTGCTGCATTCAATCATTCCCTCTCACAAACATCTCTCTTTTGCAATCTAACTTTGAATTACTTCTCTCTTTCCCAGTTGTCAGCACTCATTTTCTAGCACAATTTAGTTAATTCTTACCTAGTTAGTATCAGTAACTTAACGTTTAGTATAATTTTTTTCCCCCTCTGTGTGCATGTGGTGGTGGGTGAGGGAAGGGGGTAACGTGTTATTTTTTAAGGTACCTGTTGTAAAAGGAATGCATTTTTGTAGCTCCTCCAGTGGGGGTTCTTTGTGTTTCTCAGGTCACTGATGAAGAGACTGGAGAAAACTGACTGAAAAACAAATTCAGAAGCTCTCCACTCTATAAGAACTGCAGCAGCATTGCAGAGACAATAAGTGGTACTCTCTGATGATCAGTTCGATCAGAGTGTGACAATAATATATTTGCACCTTGACTCCTGTTCTATAATTGTATCACATGGGAACATAAGAAAAGATTTTCTTTTTTTTGTAAGTAAACCAAGAGAATTAAAAACATGTACATTCTTATCCTTGTTTCATATTATACTAAAAGCAAACCACATTGTTTGTGCATGTTTTCTCCAAGAATCAGTGTAACACAACCATTTTCTCCTCTGAGTAGGGAAACACCTTTGTGACACCACCCCACCCTCCCCCCCCGGTCCATATTAGTTCTATTTGCTATAGTCTATGATTAATGAAGCCTCATGAAACCCTGTAAAGTACCCATTTTAACTAATGAAACTGAGGCCTGAATAGGTTGTGTGGCTCTATTTCACTGTTTCAGTGAAGGTGAGAACTGAGGAATCCTTGTTTACTGCTTCCTCTAAATATTGACAATATTCTTCCCAACACCCGAGTAGAACTTGATTTAGGGGACATTTCTTCCCAAAGGTAGCTCAAATGATTAATGTGTAACAGAAGCGAATTGCTGAACCTTTATGGTAAGAAATTTAAGGTTTCAATTTTTCTTGTCTTATTCCCTGGCTTAGAATTAATATTTGATCTGTTTGACTAACTTTGTTGCTTTTTATGAAAAGAATGATTCATTTTGAGATGGATATGGCAAGTGCGTTTCAAAAGATACTGATAAAAACAAAAGACTACAGTGATGATTTGCTGTGGTTGTGCTAAAAGTAGATTTTTTTATAAGAACATAATCCTAGTGGTTTTCCGAAAAGTAGGCAGATTCAAATTTCATTCAGAGGAATTATATTTTTACTAGTAAAGCCCAAGAACCATTAAGCTCTTTACTGTTGTGAATCAGTTTACAATATTCAGCTTCAGTGAAGCTTATGCCTATTTGCACCTGCTGAGGACTTCCCCAGTTAAATTCACTGGGGAGAATAAACAGTACTTTTAGGGGTTTCAGAATCTTTGCTTAGAAATTTTATTTGGGAACCAACTAACTTGAAGCTTTGGTAGTGGCACAGAGAGCATTTTAAGTTCAGATTGCAATCAAATGCAGTCTGAGATTTTAAACGTTGAAAGCTACCTGTTGATGCTTGTTTGATGATCCTGATGCAGTGAGCTGAGTGATCATAGGCCAGTTCTTATCAATAAGCATGTATTTCAAACCATGGGATCACCACTACAGTTTGGTACATAGTCTCCATACAGAACATGTGATTTTGGTAGAAAGGAGGCTAAATTTGAACTGTCTACAGTTTCTCCTCATCTGACTATCCCCAAGCCAAAAAACTACTCAAAAAATTAAGACTTCACAGAGTTGGCAAGCACCTTGTAAAAAAATTCTCTTTTCTTTTGGACTAAATAGAGTCAGTGTTCTGCCTAAGAGGTCCTTTGTTGAGCAACGAGCTACACTCACCTTTATAGCACTTCACAAGATACTGATAAAACGAGTAAAAGAAGGGAATGCTGCTGGTGAAAGGAAGTAGCTGGTTCTGTAAAAACATAAGAACATAATACACTTTGGACCTGGGGGCATGTATGGAAGGTGGGGGGATTATCACTGTCTGCTCGCCATCTTGTTATGTATTAGGTGCTCCCTGGGTGTCTGTTACCATTCTCTGATAGTGGTGGCACAGAGAGTTAAATGAAGTTTTGATCTGGCTGAGTACAGACACTGTTACGTTCCCAGAATAAACCTGTGTGAATTGCATTTGCCATGGTAAAGCAAAATATTTGATTAGATTTGCCTCTTAATTCATGCTGCTCACTGTGCATTGTTCCTGTAAAGTGCTTGCATTAAAGAGCCTGTGAGTCGTGATTACTCACAGGTGGATTACATGTTTAAAGGAGATGCCCAAATTAGGCATTTGAGCTCTCTACATTATGAGCTGAACCTTAGATGAATATCCTTCTGAAGCATCCCCGATGTGCAGCCTGTATGAAGGTTAGGATGCTAATTCAGACATTTAAATTAGATACCAAAAATATGGAGTGTGACTGTCCCTCTAGTAAATGGGTTTGCTGACGATGTAGTTTCAATTGTGTTGACAGTATTAGGGGCACTGCCTTACTTCCTTTGAGTACTCCATGCACATAACGAAATTAAAGCAGGGTAACTAATTCATGATGACTACAGATTAAGCAGCATAAGATAGCCTGGGCAGAACATGAGAGTTTCACCAGGGCCTGTGGTTTTAGTGTATGACCCAGACTTGATGGTATCATGCCCCTGCATCAATAGCTGATCCATCTGCAGTAGTTCAGAGGTCTGCAAGCAGGGCACAACCCATTCTGAATTTTGGAGTCTTTAATCCATTGCCAAACAGTAAGCAGCAGTTGTTAGACTTGTAATTATTTGGAAATGTAAAATACCTAGCTCATGCCTGCCTTAAGCAGACAATGTTTTCTTAAGGGGATTTAGGATTGGTTTGCACCTTTGACTTCCTTAATCTAATTGCCTGGTAGTAGCTGTCTGACTGTGTGAATATTCCAGCTTGTGTTAAATATTTTTTTTGTCTGGCCTTCATATTTTATGCGTATTAGCAATTGATAAATACGTTAGGAAGTTTTCCAGACTACTCCTTTCCCTGAATATAGACCCATGAAAAATGCTTTCCCAAATAAAATCTTAGTGGCAAAGTGGTTCAAAAAGCACCACCTTGCATTCCATAGGTCTTAGAAATAAATAATTTCTTTTTTGCCTACTTCTCTCTTCCTTCTTCCCCCACACTCCTACTGCATTTAAAGGCAATGTGACATCACCACAAAGGAAACTTTCTCTTTTCTGCACCATAAATCATTCATTTCTCCGCTACAACACCCAGCCCCTCCCTTTTGGGAGGCCTTCCACATTTACCATTTATGTTATAATCTCCACTGTATTTCTGCCTGCCACATTGATTTATCCTTTGCTAACAAATCAGTTTGTATGGAAAAGCTGCTGCTTTTCCATTCAGTCTTTGATGAAATGTTTGGGTCCTCTATAAATCATATCTAGGATATGAGCACAGAGGAAGATGAAGTTAAGAGGAAAGAAGGATTTTTTTAAATAAAAGTTTACATGTGGATGATTGAAAAAATCCAGTCTCACCACGACCTTCCAGCGCTGATGAAATGTTGCTTTTGGGGTTATAAGTAGGTTAGGCTGGTAGAGAATCTTCTCTTTAAGTTCCCCCCTTCCCATTCCAAATCATGGAACCTCTCATATAAGATGTCAAGCAGTTGGCTTGGTGGTGAAAAAATACATACAAAAGTTCATGTGCACGAGAGTGCCCCCTACCTTTTCTCCCATTTATATTTGGAAAGAACAAAGTCTTTAAAGCCGAAGACAGAAAGTCTGAAGAGCTGACATTAATTCCAGACCTTTCCCAGTCACTCAGTGTGACCAGGTACAAAGCATTAGGCCTCTTTGCACTTGAGGTCTGCTTCTGTAAGATGGAGTTGATAATGCTACCTGGCAGAAGTGGTGTGGGGCTTCAGAAATAAAGCAATCAGAACACATTTTACAACTTCATAAATGAATTTAAAGCACAGTGGTGGCTGCAACATCCACTGTGGCTTGCTATTATTTTAGTTCCCCAAATACTGCAGAACCTCCACTCTGAAACTATCTAAGCCTGCAAATAACTAGAATCATTATACCCCTGAGGAGGGGGCAGTACAGAGACCAAGGTCATGATCCTGACTAGACATGAGTCTCAGTGCAGGGTGACTCTCTTTAATCCAGCCGCTCAGGATAAAACGCTCACAGATCGTGGGGAGAAGCCATGTTCAATTCCTGTCCCTGTCAGAGGGTATTTGATTCTCCATTTTATGGTAAATTCTTCCACGCATCTAGTCCTAGGTCTAGATAATTTCAGCATGCAAGCCTGGGATGCCATCAGCTTGCAGAATACTCGGCCTTGAGTGAGAAGTCTAGTATCTCAATTCATTGCGCAGGGAAAACAAAGTGCCTATGAGCAGGACTGACAAATCACACAGGAATATGAGCAGGTGCTCTTTAGAAAGGCTTAGGAGAGAATCCCTGCCTCATAAAGAAATGTTACTGGAAGCTGGAAAATATCTATTAAAATCTAGGCTAGCTCCATTCTTTCCCAAAAAGAGACAAAATGAGATATGTTCTTTTCATTAGTCACCTTAATCTTTGGATTCCAGAACTTTTTATTTCCCTTTCCTCTATTCCAATGAATAATTAAGTACCTAGTGGGATAGGAAAGATTGAGGGAGGCTGACCTGGCACATGAGCTATGAGTCAATGGTACCTTATTTCCTGAGGAATGCAGAAGCAATTTTTTTCTGATCTTCCCCATTAACATCTTAATTTCCCAATACAATTCTAAGAGAATTAGATTAATCACTCTTGCCACTCTGCCAATTTTAATCGGAAAAAAATGACTGCCTGTGAACAATAATTTTTTTCTCATTTGCAGCTCCAGATGTTTGTAGAACAAACCACCACTTCCTTTGCCTACATTTAAAGCCTACAAGAGGTTTAGTTTCAACTCTTTGACTCAAACTGGGCAGAACTTGGGATTTGGAAAACAGGTCTGCAGCTGCCCTAAATTGTGGATCATTACATTCACATGTGCTGAAACCATTTCTCAAATAGTTTAGTCTGTGTCTGTTCTGATGAAATAGGCAGGCAGCCTCTGGGCTGGCAACCCCAGCAGAATCTAGGGCTCTGGATACAGGGTCAGCTCTCAGGAAAGATGGATTTCGAGGAGATATGAGGAGATCCTGGATTCAACTACAGTAGCCAGTTCAGTCTTAGAAACTTCAAGGCCTTTCTTGCAGAGTATCAAGCATGTTATTGTACCTTCCAAACCTTTTGGCACAGGCTCTTTATCTTGGTATCATTATACAACTGGCCTTCTTAACTGGCTCCTGCAGAGTCCTTCCACCATCCACACATTTCCCTTCAGTATCCCTCTCCTTTTGCTTTTTTCTCTTCATATAGCTTATCCCTGCTCTCAGCTATGCTCCACCTCCACTTGCCAGCAGGAGAAAAACTAACCTGGGGACAAGCTTCTTGATTGTCAGACTCCTATACTGTTATATCTCTTTCTCTTATCTTTGGCTTCTTTATTTTAGAAAGGCTACTTCTAAAGCAAAGGATATCTATTATTCAGTACTTGCAAAGTATGCAGCACAAGAGAAGATTCTTTTATAGTTAGTTTTATGTAAAGGAATTAATTTCATGATTTTGCTAGCATTCAGTGCATCTACCAAAATGTGTATTGAGAAGCACATACATCCATTCTCACCTTTGGAAACAAATTCTTGTTTGATGTGACAAACTCTTCTGGAACAATATTAGTCCTGGTCCTTAAGTATCATAAAATCAAATATACTTAATAACATCAGCAAAATTTTCCAATTGATGCATTCTTCGGCAGTAGGGGTACTAGAATATGACCTTCAACCTTTCCTTTTCCACACTTTGAGATATGTGGATGCAAACAAGGAGTTATGTGCTAGCGGTTGCTATTGCCAGGTAACTAGATGTATTATCCTCTGTTTTGAAATTCTTCCCTTACCTTTATATCTGAAAGCTCTATACACTAACAAGAAAAAAATACACCAGAGCTTGAAGCAAGGGAGTACGAATTTTCCAAACAATCATTAGATCATTATTTCGACCTGCAAGTTGTCATCCCTATAACCTATTGTTAATAAAGCCCCAGAATGCTAGTTGGCACTGACAGACAAAGCAATGCACTGCATGTTTTATGAACTATGCATGCAGCTCCCTCTGATTGCTATAGAGACACAAATTCATACAATTTCCTATCAAGAACCTGCTTCTTAATCATAAGCTAACATCCATTGAAATTAAAGAAGTGTAACTCTTCTCACAAAGAGAATGAGTCTTACAGCTTCTAACAGTTTGATTTATTGTAACATGACAATATTAGCAACATTAAACTTTAATATCAGTGCTGTCACTTTAATCATAAGTTAAGTATAATTCTTACACTGAAGAGCTCAGAAATTACTTCATTTTTAAAAGGAAATTTATTGCACTGTATAGGCAGGTGTGTAATTCCTTCTTTCAGAGAACCTGTGGATTATCTGTTTTCAGAAAAAGGTTGAACTTGTGATTCATGTTTTCTCTGTCACTTTTTGCATAAATAATCTCTTGTTTATTTCTCCTTTTACTTTTTCACAGTAGGGAACTGAATGCATCTTTACTGTCTTGGTAATAATAATTAGAAAACTAATTCATGCAACAAAATATAAAAATCAGTTAGAAATTCAACCCAGATCTCCATCAGAGAAAAATGTATTTTTCTCATTAAAATAATCAAAACTGTTCCCTCTCTTCTGTTAATGTCCCTATATTCTACCCATGGTCTCTATATCAATTGCTAACACTTCTATTTGTAGACAGTAACAATTTCCGGGCTTCAAAAGAGTTCCTGTGTTTTCATGCCGCTAGTTTGGTAAAAATGCACAGATCTCTTTCACAAAGATCAAGCTATCTCACTAGACAAGATCATCAAAAGATGGTAGGGAGCAATATTATTATTATCTTTCAAAAGATAGGGAACAGAGGTATCATTTGAGTAAATTATTCATTAAGGTCTCTGTTGAGTCTTTTGTCCATCATACAAGAGGCATTATATTGGAAAGGTATCTACAAGTCCAAGTAGCTCCACTTAAATTCATCATGTAGAGGCTACTTATGTATGAGTACTGATGATCTAATTAAGATCTACCATTTCCGTTAAGATAGAGCATGCTTCATTAGAAAACAGACAAACTGCTTAGAGGCATTAAGCTCCTATTACTTTACCTACCACTTCTGGAGACTATGTTGCAGTCTGGTCTAGGAAAGCTGAAAGCTCACTTCTCCTTTGTAATCAGGTTGTTAGGTCTGCAGCAGTAGTCCAATCTACTGTGTTTCTTCAGAAAAATCATCAAAACTGCTTAATAAAGTGACAAACCCACAGCTGCCCAGTTAAAAACTGGAAGAAGCAGCTGGGACCTTTGTTATGATAGAGCATAAGCCTGAAGAAGAGCCTGGTTCAAGGGAAAAATGTCTTAAGGAACAAAAAGCTCAGAGAGATTGTGATGGATGTTGTAGAGAGAAAATAAGACAGATCTACAGGGAAAGAAACAACGGGGTTGCCAGAACAAGGGAAGATCTCGGAATGCCTGGATAAGCTGCAGTGATGCAACAGATCAGTTCCTGCACAGAGAACAAGCTTAAGTAAATCTTTCACTAGTCTTAAATCAGACCCACTACAAAGATTCACACCTGGCATTTAAGCTTGTCTGCTTGCAGTTTCTAATGGTGGAGGTACCAGCTGGATCCAATTCTCATTCCAGCTAATAGCTGGGACATGGAGCAGCTTGAGCCAGAGCTCAAAAGCCAGTAAAATAAAAATAGCCTTATATGTGTTGCTTTTATAAGGACAACAGAAATATTTTCATAGGAAGTAACAAAAGCAAAATCAGAAGAGAAACTAATCCTGTTTACCAGATGGGAAAGACTGAGGGGGAGTTTATAGCTGGCAGATACAGAGTAGCCATTTTACAGCTGCAAAAAAATTGGAATTCAACTTGCTGTTTTTCCATATTTTAAGGGTCAAATGCTAGAAATTTATAAAAAGAACCAGTACCTGATTGGCACATATCACTACTGCTGCTGAACAGAGAAATTACGTGTGTTTCTGTATGCATATTGTTAAAAATTCACTGCAGTTAAATTTAAAGGCCTTATGAAAGGGACATTCTTCCATAGCAAAATGATAAACTCTTTTCCCATCCTCCACATTTCTCTTTAATTGCAGCTGGATAAGGTAGGACAAAAGCAGCAAATTCTTTTGGAATCCTCTGGGCTGAGGTATGGTGCAATACAAGATGAAGGTTTTATATATAAGGAGTTTCTAGAGCAGATCACCTTTTCATTTAAGTAACAAAAATTAAACAGTAAAGCATTTATACTTTTCCAGTCATAAAGACTACAATACACATTATTTAATAATTTTTCTTTTCCAAATGCCTACTCTCATGAGGAATTGTGTTCACCTGCTTGCCTTGACAAACCCATAAATTCAAGATGAATTTTTATTTAGAAACATGTCAGGATTGTAATTAAAAAGGATTGATACTTAGTATTTGTCTATTTTCTTTCACAGTGATGGATTGAAGGGAGGATAGCAAAATATATATTTGCATCTGTGTAAATAGAAATAAAGATAATAATACCTGGATTACATCTAGTGACAATATTAGTAAACCACAATGTACTTTACAGTTAAGATATTATTCTCCAGATGTACACAAGACCTGGGTAAAAATCTTAACACCATTTCAGATCTCTGTGTATTGATGACATCTGTGTCACTTCCATGACACCTCCCATTATCGGAGCTTGTTTACAGACGCTTATAAGTAGTTCAACCAGTTAGGTTGAAGTGCTTGCCTAAGGCATCCTTTCTCCCTCCTTTCCTTCCAATTTTATTGTTACTCAGAACATGTTAAAGGAAAACATACAGTTCTGCTTTCGCTAAAAGTTCCTATTATTGTTTAGCTGAGAAACTCTGACAACTTTATCCTTTAGAACATGCACAGCTGCAGTTGAAGTTGGTGAGAGGTATGCTGTGACTTAAAGCTTTGAACTATACTGCAATTTACAATATAAAACAAAATGAGAAGGTGAAGTATTTTCAGTACTAAAAATGTAAATGATTGATTCTGAAAATATTGTCTGTCAACATTTTCCACTGTGTTTTTTTCTGGCAAGTGTGTCGTTTGTGCATTATTTCTGTTCCAGCAGCACTGCAGGTTCTGAGTGGATAGACTTTAAGTGAAGACTCACTCTTAATGCGGGAGTGCAGCATATTGCACAGCAGCCTTCACCCTCATACTATTTGCACACATTCATATCTTACTTCATGTTTTCCTAGAGCTCGTGCTCCTGATCTCTAGAATCCCTGAAAATTTTTTAAAGTAGGAATTTCAAGAGATTACTTTAACTTTGCAAAATACTACTTCACTTCCTGGGTGAAGGTCTGCTTTCATGGACCTACAGAGCTAAAATTGCTCTGGTTGCTATCAATGCTGAGAAATGTTTTATTTTGTTTTAAAGCAAGATATTTAAACATGCAGATGCCCCGCATTGGGAGGACAGTGTGGGCTGTGTGGCCCTGTTGTATAGCATGAGAGTCGGGATGCACTGCTCAATGCTAAAGACCTCTCCTTCCCAAAGAAAATTCTGTATAGAAGTAACATATATTGAAGATAAGACACAAAACTTGCTCCAAACATTGAGAAGTGCTAGAAATGGATTTCGGTTCTACACAAAGAAGGTTTCCTCCATAGACCTAAATCCACATTGTTTGCATCTGAATGTACTAATATGAAAACCTATCCACCCAGAGACACTGCATTTTTGGGAAAGAAAACCCAAACAAAACCAACAAAAAAGCATGTCCTGGATAACATGGTGATGGAAGAATAACCAAGGTGTCATGGCTGACTCATTGCTCAGAGTTTATTTAGGATTCACCTTAAATAACTTAATGATTCAAATATATCTTTATCTTAAAAAAAAAAATCCAGTTTAGTTTAAAATTATTAGAGGAATACTGTGTGGGTTGGTAACAAGTCAATGTGAGCTCTCTTACGATCCACTTGCTCTGTTTTGGAGCTTTTCATTCTGGACATCTAAAGGAATGCCTTAGAAGTATTGAGGAAAACATACGGAATTTTAAAAGAATACCCTGTGTCTCTGTGCACCTTCAAAGAAAGGGCAAGGAAATGTAGTGTAAGAGTCCACCAATATCCCGAGGCAGGATGCAGTAGCTATATGCAGTAATTATTTCTGAATTTATGTGGGAAGGTTTCATTGCAGACAGTGAGTTTGATAGGTTACATCCAGCAATCATTTGAGAGCTGAAGCAGTCAGAGAATGGAGGTGAGTATGGAAATTCATGAAGATTTTAGTTACAGACAGTCCTGTGGACTTAGACTGATGCAGGTGAGTGCTGTTCTAACCTTATCTACTTTGCCAGTCCTTATTAAGATAATGTTTGGTACACTACAGAATGTTTTATTAACCTAAAGAAACCATCAAACGTGCTGCTACTTATTAACTACTGAAGATTTTTAGATTACACAGAATTCAGGCTTCCCGAGTGATGTATCTAGTAAAAGCAAAATGAAGCATACACCCATTCTAAGAAATGATAGATGCTGATGTTTCTCCTGGAATAATTTATTTGGTATTCAAAGTCCTCCTATGCAGGATCACAGGCACCTCCATTGTGGCTGAGCTGAATATCTTATCTTCCATTCAAATCTGCTTCAGGTTCACAGGTCCCTGAGGATCCCAATTGGATACGAGTATTTAGATGACACTTAATGCACCCTGGAAGTACTGTGCTTATCACAAAACAAAACAGTCAAATAAATGTAAAGTGTGTCTGTAGGAGGAAATACTCTTGGTGGAAGTGCCTTCGGATTAGAAAACATATGCAGGAAGTTTTGATCTCATGACCTCAGCTGCAGGGAATTTGAACCTGCTCTTCTGCTTTACAAGAGGATGCCTTGATCATTAACCTGCTGTCTAGGTGCCTGTTTCATATCTTTTGTTAAATTTGGACCACCATGCAAGCAAAAATGCAACAGAGCTGGTCATTACATTTGATCTTGTTTACAGTGTCTTCTCTTTAGATTAAGTATTTGCCGCACTGAGATCACAGTCTGGAAAAAACCAATATAAAAAACAATCAAAAAGCCTAATGTAGCTTCAGATCTCTGGGTCACTTAGTTCTTGTTCCCAAGTTGCTTGTTCCCCTGCTCCCTTAGCCTCACCCTGAGGCTACTAACTACTCTATTCTGATAGTTTAACTCTTCACTCTGCAATCTTTGAAAGGATCTGGTTGATATACATTGATTTCCATTTCCCTCTCCCTTTCCCTTTTCCTTTCCCTTTCCCTTTGCTTTTCCTTTTCTCAGTTTCCTTTGCAGGACTGTATTAGGGACACAGCTCAATAGGCAGATACTAGGAGAGGAGAAATGGAAATGGTAATCTCCAGTGTGACAGTAGATGAGGTGTGTAATGACAAGAAGCTGGGACATGTTGATGGTGGTAGCCATGTAACCTTGACCAGCAGCAGCTGGGTTAGTTCACCTCCTTGTGTCCTAAGAAGGTCAATGGTCTTCATTTTGAAAGATGATGAAGAACTATTAATATCCACTTACCAAGACTTCCTTGTTCACTCTGTAGTTTATTGCTTGTGTAATGCTTTCTGAGAAGTCATTGAAAGATGAGATTCTGGCTTCAGTGAAGAGTTAAATGGAGAACAGAAGGAGAAAGGGGGATTTCGTAATACGGGCTATAGAATCGTCACGCACCATTACATTGCATCCCAAGCACAGGACATATGGGATATATCTCTACTATGAGAGGCAGCCCTGGTAGCCTTTCCTCACTGTGGAGTAAAGGTATGCTACCCTATTCTAACTGAAGTATTTAGATTAAACCAAACCTTTGCATATCTTTAAAGTTAAAAGTTATGCCTATCCAGAAACAAGGGAATTTATCAAGCTGCTCACACCTTCTGTGTAAGTGACCATAAATCCTTTGAGGCCATTACTGTGTGTCTCTGGACATCAGTAATAATCTTAAGTTCTACCACCATAAATAAAAACCAAGGGCAGAAGTCTTCACTGGTAAAGTGCTTAAACCCTGACAATCTTGCAAGAAGTTGAGCAAAGCTAGCTCCTTTGTTTTGACAAGGCTTTCCTCCAGGATGACCAATGAGGAAGCCACATTAAATGATGGCTCTTCCTTTCCATTTCCATGTGTTTCCTCTGGCAGCCTGAAAGCACTGGACCACCCTTCCCTCAACTTGCCATCTTGCAGGTAATCTGGAAGTCACATCTGGGCCCTCTGCCAAAGCTGGGTCCTTGGCTTTGCTATGCTTTTCAACAGAACTTCTGTTTCACAAAGTAAACTCAGTGTGTAGAATAAAATCTTTCTGAAATTTAGACTCCAATTTTGCCTTCCCAGGTGTGAAGAAAGTTTGATGAGTTAGAAAACAGCTGAGCTGCCTTCCCATGTGTAGAAAGTTATTACACAGGCAGGTCACAAATCCTTTTGTTCTTTTTCACACACACATATTAAATGAGTTTCCAAACTAATGGCACAATTGTGCAACGGTTGACACATTTCTCATATCTTATGAACTAGAAGTCAGCCAGCTGACTTTTGAAGCTTTCAAAACCATCCATCTATCATGCTGAGTATTGATCTTTGTGCATTGTAGGGAGGTTTCCAGCACGGAAATACAACATAAAACATTATTTCAATTATTTGCCCTAAGCTACACCAACCTTTTGGTTTGTTGTTAAATTTCAAGGGTTGATATATTGGTCATTCAATTAAGATGAATTACCAAGCATTTCCCTTTCTAGTTCATTCCAGTTTTACCAGTGTTTGAGGATACAAACCAGAGTGAACACTAATATGATATACTTCTCAGTTCTTTTACAGGCTACAAACACAGAACAATACGGTTATCTTCTTTGCATTCCTCTAGAAAGGAATGGAAACTAAATGTTGTACTATGTCTCTCATGTGTCTCGTGTTCTTTTGCTGGTAGCTGAAGGACCTTTCATGTCTCATGCTTTTGCACTGACTCTGGCTACCAGCTATACTATTACCTTGAAGTTCTGAGTTGCTGTTGTCACACTGGCAGAAATCAGTGAGTCTTCAGTGATGACAAACAATTCTTTGCAGCACTGCCTGTAGATTAAAGTTTTCAAGAGGATCTGAATGGAAACTAGACCTAAGCTGAAATAGAAACTTCACAATCAATCTTTTAGTGCCAGTGGAAGCACAAGTAGTCACTGCCTTCCTCCGGCCATTCATGCTTGCCCTTGGAATGGCCCACTGGGCTGGTTTGGCAGAAATGTTTGTATGAGCTGCTATGTGGTGGGCTGCATTGGGGAAGGAGGAAGGTGGCAGAGGGCTGAAAAATAATGGCTGTGAAGCTGGTTGTGTTAGTTACCCAGGGTTGTTCAAGCAGTTTCACTGTTGAAGTTTTAGCCACAGCCTCAGAGTTCATATTTCTGGCAGATCAGGTTTCAGGTTTTCATTCAAGGCACTATCAGGTACATCTGGGTCACAGCCTGGAAACAGTCTGTGTCTGGTTTTGGTTTGACTTGGCTGTAACTAAAACCACAGGAGCTGGTTCATAGAACCAAAGAATTGGAAAGGAATCAGACTGAGGTTCAAATGCTGGCTTATCTTAAAGTGATGTTATCTTTAGTATGGGCTTAGTTTTTGTGTTGGATTTTCATGCACCCCACTGCCTATAGGGTTTTACAAAAGGTAGAGTTAAACCAGAAAATGTTCTCCTGCTACGTACAGGATGCAAAACCGTTCCAAAACCACATCATTTGCACTTGCAATGCTAGTAGAAAAGCCAGTCTGTGCTGCAGCATCCACAAGATAGCTTATGGTCAATCTGTGTAAACTTGGCTATTTACTTACAAGAATGTAATTCAGACTATTCCTTTGGTAAATACCACAGATTTCCTTTGAATAATGGTGAGTTGATGAGCCCGATTTAGTTAGACATTATAATTAATTGTTCCAAAAATGCCTGAGCAAAGGGGTATCATCAAATAATCAATTATCCAGTGGCTTTTAATTGAGATAGTTATGTCTATTTTTTGTTGTCAGCCTTTCAGAAGTTTAGGATCCTGTTTTAATTATCAGAAAATTATATCTGTGTTTATAGAGATATAGATACTTCAAAAAAGGACAAAATTAATGTCTGGTTCAAATAAATGTCATAGACTGGCAGATATAATGAAAATACTCCATTTACTCTACTATTAAAAGTTAATGATGTGTGTATATAAGAATTTAAAATTTGATGTTTTCAAGTGCTAGCTATGGATTTTCCAGAACAGCTGGATACAACATGCATGCTAATTCAGAGAGCAGCTGGATTTTCCTCTGCTGTTGTGAATAGTTGGGATTTAAATGGAAGGGTGCTACCTAGTGCCAAACATAATTTCCAAGCGGTTGTATTCTCCTGGGATGTTTCGATTGAATTAAGAGCTTTTAGCTAGTTCAGTAAGTGCAATGCAATGGGTAGCAAAAGGTCCTGTTCACCACACTTTAATGTACACAATATGTAGGAACTTTTGCTCATTTTTTAAGTCTGCAAGTGAAAATTCCTGAAGTACTGTCAGGATTGTCTAACCTTTTAAATTCATATTAGACATTGCAATACATTATAAAGATATCCAAGCATTGGGCTGTCCCCACATACTACATTGTGTATTTTTCTAATCCCAAACTAGAATGTTTTTTAAAGAAAAAATTTGCTGTATGACAAAGAGCAAGAGAAATATGTTACTCATAGTGACTGCAAGTGTCTGGAGGAAAAGATCCTGTATTTTTAAACTCTTCCATTCTCACCTCCCATCCTGGCTACAGGACTTCACTGTTTTTATTCTTGCCAGATTGGTTTATCCCCAGAGCAAATATGACTTTATTATTCCAATTTTTACAAGTTTGAGTTCCTGTCATTGTTTGGGCTGAAATCTTTACCATCTCTTCTTTCTTCTGTTTATTCAGCGTGAATATCCGGTACATGCAGTAATTCAGTTTAGCCTTATCAGACATGTGGTCCCATGGTAACAGTGGGGAATATCTTCATTATTAATAATATTATGAGTACAGCAGTCTACTTATGGAAGCTGTGTCTGCATATTTGTGGAGTTTTTCTAGTGTTATCTGTCCTCTGCTAATTAGAATTTAGCTGACAAAGGCATGGAGTGAAAAGGATGGAGGACATTTTTGCTTTGACTGCTTATTACAGTCAGCTCTTGTAATGTGTCTATACTGCAGATTGCAGCACAGAAGAGATGCCTCTAAGTTCAGCTTTAAATTAATGTGCTCAGATAATAAAAGGAATTTAGCCACCGAAATATGGAACTTTGTGTAAGATTCCCAAAGACAATGAACTGGGAATGCTAAGAAAAATGAAGAATCAATCTTACCAAAATTGGATAGATACTGTGGGATATACTGGCTGATTTGCTGTCACACAGTGTTATTGTTACTTTGTCTGCTCCATGCCATTACAGCCTGGAGCCGATTAATATGAATGTTCTATGAATTCAACTGTACTGCTTTCCTATGGTACTAATCTAGGAGAAGCTTGGAAATGGATACAGTGCACTGCATCAAAATTTTGATCACCTTTCACATAGCAAAGCTCACCAGGAGTATTGAGAGCTCAGCTTCTCGTGGACAAGTATCAAGGAGGAGCTGAAACTTCTAAGACACAGTTGAATATATAGCAGCAAATACTCAGTGGTGAACCACATGTGTTCCTGCCACAGGTTTTGACTGTAAAGGGGGGGAAAGTATTTTGTTGGTCTTGAGTTTTTCAGGTTTTAGTTTCTTTGACTGCGCTTTTGACTGTTCTTGTGTTACAGGAGAGAGAAATTAGACATATCTTCAGCCATGGGTACGAACTCCTTTATGTCAGTGCTGCATGAATACTAGCCACACCATACTCTTCTGTCCCATGGAGTGGAACATGTTTCACTTGTGTGTCGAGGCTCTGGCATCACATGAGAGGAAAATGGCCACATGTCAAGGCTACAGGTGAAAGGGTTGGTTTCAACAGGGCTTCTTGGAGGGTGGGCCACCTAGGAGACACCTTTCTTCATACATTCCTCTTTGGGGAGCTTCAGTGCTGTGCTGGGACCTTTCTGCAGCTCCATAATTCAAGAGAGTCACAGAGTGGAGAACAGGCTGTATGAGGCACTCTGATATGTAGGTGGGGTGCTAGCGATGAGCAAATGTGAGGTAGAAGTCAGCTGTGAGTTTTATTTCAATGAGTGAAATCTGAAGTAGAGAACAAAACCAGTTTCTTTCCCCAACACCTTAGGCAGTTTGAGGTTTTTTTTTTGGATATGTATTATTTTTAAAGGAAATTGGAGAAACCCTGAGTTGATATAAGTGTTTTTCACTCGACAGACAGTCCTAGGTTCTGTTACACATTTATTCCATTGAGGTACTTAATCTTCTCCTGGAGGAACTTTCTACATCTGAAGTAAGAGAAGGTGGGTTTCTGCTACTTACTTATCTCTACCCTGAAGAAACAGCCACAGAAGCATAACAAGGAATTCACATCCCAAATCTGCAATGAAGTTTGGGAGGTACACCTTAAAGACAAACTCCGAGCCACAGCAGGTGCTGCTGGCATTTATAAAAAGGTCTATTTCAAACAGTAAGACAGTACAGCAGGGTGGAAGAAGACCTCAAGAAAAGAAATAGCACAGCCTGCCGAAAGCACTAATGTGTAGAGATGTTCCCACCATCAGCCTCTGAGGCTGCATGGCGAAGCTGTTTCTTTTTCCATTACCCTGAAGATCTCAACAGGGAATGAAACCAGTTGTTTCTCATCTGTTCCTGGTAAAATTTCAGAATGTTTGGGCCCCTTGGTGGAATGATTCCTGGAGCTAATGTTTATATTTTTCCCTCTTTTTTTAAACAAAATCTTTTCAACATCTCTCAGGCTAGAATGGATTTGTGCTCAGTGTGAATGCTATTCTCTGCCCCTTACATCAGTGGAAGTGGGAGCAGAGCTTGTTTTAGAACCAGTGGAAATATTGGCAGGGACCTTGGAATTTGTGCATAGCTTTGAGTCCTACAGGCAAATAATAGCATGCAGCAGAAATATTTACTGAACTGGATATCTAGTGATTTCTTTTCTAAAAGGGCAAGCATCACTTACAAAATTAGCAGTCAGGATATAGAAACAAACAGCAAACAAACAGCATGCTGGCATTTTGACTTTTCTCTGGGGCATTTGGCAAGGTTCATTCACTAGGTTAAAATGGGTGTATCCTATGCAATCAGTTTTGTGTTACTGAAGGAGGTGGTCATCTGGTGACATTCATTCTTCCCTATTTTCTGCTTCTGTACTTCAGAGATGATAATTCATCTGCCTCTCAATGGGTAGAAGAAAAAGAAAATCTTGTAGTTCAGGTATACAGTTTTGACAGTTCTTTTATCCACTTTGCATACATCCCTTCCAATAAGGACATAATAAGGGATTTTACTGTCAGCATCAGGACAAAAAGGGGAAGAGCAAAAAGAGCAAAAAAAAATTAATTCAACTTCTAGAATAAAAACAACTGATTATTTCCTTATGGTTCAGCTGCAGTCACTGAATGTAACCTTAATGGAAACAGGATTGATAGGTTCTGCAAACATTTTTGGAATACAATTAATACTAGTGATTACCTGATGACTAATTGGTTAATGGTTGTAAAGGGCTTGAAAGATAATGTTAAGACACTTCTTCAGTGGTCTAGAGAACACAGGGCTAGATAGACCCTCCTTCCCCAAGGATGTTAGCTGACTGTCTGTCAGCTCCAGGTATGCTGGAGAGGTCCACAGGTGAATACAGACATGGCACTTGGGACCCTCAGGCCAAGCAACAGCTGCACATTCAGCAGAAGTCTCTGTTATCCTACATGGATTCTGATGCAATACCATGCCTCAGATGCCTTTTGCCTGAATCTTAAGCAAACAAATTCCTTATTAGGCAAGGAGGTAGTGCACAGACAGATCCATGTGATCTATTGTAAAAGTGGTTGCCAAAGCCTTTGGAATAAACGTGAAAAGAAACAGCTGATATTTCAAAACTGAATTGCAAATCTTGCATCCCTGTGAAGTTACAAATATACAAATCTTATTACACATCTCCTGAGTGACTACATTAAGGTGATTCATGAAGATACAGAAAATTCATCCCTGTCAGCTGGGGCTGAGAAGGATAAATTACCTGGGAACAGCCTATTATGCTTGTTCTTAGTACTTTTAAAATTACAGTTGA
The DNA here is from genome assembly GCF_965183815.1 of Platalea leucorodia. Lineage (NCBI taxonomy): Eukaryota > Metazoa > Chordata > Aves > Pelecaniformes > Threskiornithidae > Platalea > Platalea leucorodia. The sequence continues at coordinate 20,910,569 of NC_138829.1, forward strand.
CATTTATTTCTAAGATGTTATAATGTACAAGGGAGGATAACATTCTCTGCTACTATAGAGCTGTGAACACCTGCATTCAATAATCATTTGCATGTCTCTCTCCTCTTTAATCCAAGGGTTTAGATTCCCTTTACAAATATTTACCAATTAAGCAGCTCAACAGACTATGCTGTGGGAACATATTGTTTATGTTTTATGGTTGTGCAAAGTCAGAATACAGAGAGGTTAAAGGATTTATCTGCAGTTGTATCAGAGGTCAAAGGAAAGTGAAGTGTCAGGACCCAGGTGTCTTGCCCTATATAGGCTTCAGTCAGTCAATCTTTTACATGTATATTTCTCTTTGAGTGATATACTCATCAAAATGGAGAAGGTATTTTTCAGGTCAAATCTTACATACTTATGGATTTTTTAAAGAGAGATGGGACTATTGTGATTCTCTAGTCTGATCTCTTGGTGGAACACACAGGATTTCCATGACTTAATTCTTGCTTCAAGTCCAGGGGCTGTCATGGACTAGAATATTTCAGGAGGAAAACAAAAAGAACAACAAAAAAGCAAAACAACCTCCTCAAAAAACACTCCTCCTTTGAAGATTCTATCAATGGAGAATCCACTATACCCTTGATAAAGCTGTGGCAATGTTTAGGACCCTTACTGTTAAAAGTGTTTGCCTTATTTCAATTAACTTCAATTTCTAAACATAAGCTGCTCCTACGCCAATAATATTTATTTCATGGGATTTAAGTTCCTGAATGTCCTAAGGGATACAGACCTAACCCTTAAAGCCTGAGTGTGTTTAGTTTTTCCCAAAAATATTTATAAGTGTTTATTCTTGCATCTATAGATACTTTTATTATCTTTACAAATGTCCAATCTCCTTATTAAATCATATCAAATTCTAACACAGATCTATTGGTAAAAATGTCTCCAGTTCAGTTATGCAGGATGGAAGAGAAGATTTCCTTTAAAATTTGCCTATTCAGTTGATTGTTTTCTCATTCATGACTGTTGAGACAAAGATCACAGAAGGTGTTGATTCCCCTTTTCATAGTTAGTCTTTTGTATATTTTGTCATATCCTTTTAGAGTTCTCTTACCTGGGGTAAACAATCTCAGTCTCAGGATTCAGTGTCTCTTCAGTGAAGACATTTGACCAGTCCATTCTCATTACTTCTCTTGAAATGTGTTCTTGTTTGTGATTGTTACTTTTTTTTTTCCATGGGAAGCTTGACTAGGACTCAGTGAACAATGGAAAACAAAAAATGCATCAATTGTAAATTAATCCATCTTGCAACATTTTTTGTTTCCTTCTCAGAACCTTTGAATGCAAATATTTGAGGAACAGAAATGCTGAGAGGATTGATTCAGGACAAGCAAGATTTCAGTTGTGAGTCCTGGGATTTAGAATTGGTATGATAGCAAGCTACATAAGCAATATGGTTTGATTTCTACTTCCTTTACTGGACAGTGTATGTAGCTCTTCAGCAACATGAACTAGAAATAATATTGGTGAACAAGTTATGGTGTAGTTAAATGTTGGCAATTACATACATCTGCCATCTATACAAAGTGAACTACACATTATAGTGAAACTTGTATGTTCAGTGGTACTACTTAATCTGATTCAAATGCAGATTTAAAGCCCAAGAGACCCTTGCTGATATCGTTCTACGTACGAAATACATTTGCAACATTGGTCTGTTGGCTTGTGGGTATAAAGTAGTCGAAAGTCATAGAAGAAATACTAAATTACTGATAATTTTTTGCCTGCTAGTCCACGCCTGCTTGCTTCAGTTGTGTCCTGAGCATTGCCTCTGAGCACAGTACAATACAGAGAATGCAGAGCACACATACGGAAGGAAGAACTGGCATAGTGTATGTGGTCTTAGTGGATCCTCTAATGTCCATAATAAGAGTCTGGTTCATTATTATTATTCTTTTGTATTTTAATAATCAGAACCACCTGGGCATCTGTTATAAAGGACACCCTATCCTTTTCTGTGCCATTATCTGGAATAAGGATCAGCATTTAACTCTCTCGTTTGAGAATTTCAAAACTACTTAAGATTAATTTGTTTTTACAACACAGCTGTTTCACAGGACTAGATGATTCCTTGCATTTTTTGAGACAGGAAAATTACTTGGTTAGATAGCATGCTGTTGACAGAGACAATGGCACAGTACATGTAGCCTCGTTCACACTTTTCTCTGTCTAAACTCCAAGCTCAAACATTTTCTCTCGTGCTGCTTATATAATAAAACAGCCCAAGACAAATTATTATATTAACTCTTGGCTTGTTAGATAATAAGATCAATGATCTTGAGAGCTGCGATCTGAAAACAAATGTGATTTAATACAACAGTGACATGCACACATCTGCCCAGACATCTCTACATGAAACTAATGCTCCTTCTCTGAGTAGAAGAGATTATATGGAAGTGCATACAATCTTTTTTCCTTTTAATCTTGACCTTTGACCTTTAATGCATTTTTAATATGCAGTGGTTTCTATGGCTCCACAGGTGTTTTGCCAAGAAAGTGACTAAGTTCCATGTGCCTGATTTATGTATGAATGCTGAACTACATCTGATTTTTCATTTTTAGTGCCTGTTTGAGTTTGAAGTCAGTTTTCCAGCTGGTGGATAGGGAAGAAAAAAGAGGTAAAACTTCTTATCCAGCAGGCTGCAATGGTTAGAAGCCAGGCAAAGCCCACAATGCACATTTCACTGTCCGAATAACCTAGCAGTGTCTTGCAGTGAGAGCATCCAGTGAAATAAGCAGGAAAGCTCAGGTGGACATATACCAGAATAACAGTAGAAGAGCCATATAGTAATTTTTATTTTTTTTTTTGAGTGGAGAATTCGAGTCTCTTTCTACAGTGTCTCCTCCAAGAGCCATATTGAACTGCCTGATAAGACTTAGAGTTAAAGCCTGTAAAGCCATTTGGAGATGGAAAAGTGTTTATGGAAGTCTTATGAAGATTATGACTATGTATCAGAGGTGTAGGCCACATGAGCAGTTGGAAAAGTTGAGAATGGAATTGCAAGGGTGGTAACAACAGCCCTATGTGAATAGTGCATTTACCCAGGATGCACACAGACATATCTGTTACAGAGTTAGGTCGCCATCTCTTTACCCAGTATTTCTAGTGTATTTTTAAAGAAGGTAAATATCTCCAACCAGGACATTCTGTAATCCATAGAATCCAAGAATTAACTGATACAGAACAGAGGAGTGAAAAATATCACTGAAAGGACGGAGAAGCAAATGGTAGGAGTGGTGAGCACTCAGGGAGACTAGAAACATCAGTGAATGATAGGAGTTATGGATGAAGCAATGGTAAGTGGAAACTGGAATGAGACAAGACAAAAATAACGTTCCAGTCAATTTTAATCTTCAACATAACATATTTTTTTTTTCTGTGGCGTTGGACAAATCATTGAGCTCTTATGTCTCTGTGTTCTCATTGATCTAATGGACAAAATGAGCAATCGAGTGCCCATAATTCCCACCATAAGGAAGATAATTGTGTGTGCTAAGTGCTTTGGAGGAGAGACATTGTGACCATGGTAGGGTTGGGTGGGGGTCCTGAGGACTGCCCCCTTTGCAGGCAGCCTCTCTCACTCACCATGGTGTCTACAGGACTAAATGCAGCAGAGGTACTTGGTGCTAATGTGCAACTCCAAACCAGCTGTGTTCACACAGGACTGGGTTCATGCATCAGGGGGACCTCATGGCCTTTCCAAGGTGCCTCCTGGAGACTTCAGCAGACTATTGTGCGTCAGGATGGCCTGAAACATTTCAAGGCCACTCTTTGCTGATGGATTTTTATTTCAACTCATATCTTCTGGTGAAATGCAGAGGGGGAAAGTCAACCACATTCTCCTAGGCAGCCCAAGAACACCTTTTCTAATGCTGCCTCAGTCAGCCCATCATCGTAATTTCCCTGTGAGCCTGTCCCTCCCTGGTGAGGGAACACCCTCCAGGGCCCCTGCTGCAGCTCCCCGCCCAGCGGGGGACAGAGCCCAGATCGGCAGCGCACCCCCAGAGCTTCAGCCGCCGGCAGCGCCTCCCGCCGGCGCCGCCTCACAGCAAACGGCGGCCGCGCCGCGGCCCCGCCACTCCGGGGTGAGGTTCCCGCCGGGCCCCCAGCCCGCCCCAACGGCTGCCATGCGGGGCCGCGACTGCGCCGTCGCTGCGCCGTGGGGAGCCCCGTTGCAGGTGGCAGGGGCTTTGCCGGGGCGTGTGACAGGTACACTCCCCCCCCCAGCACCAGATCGGGGCTTTTAACATGGCTTTTCACACCTCGTTTTCGCACCTTTTATGCTCTGCCGTGTCCCCAGGCACCTACACACTGTGGGTGCTGACCACCCCGCAGCCACCAGGGCACGTACACCCCTCAGCAACAGACAGGCGCCGCAGCCAGTGAGGCACTTTGGCTCAGAGAAGCTTCTGGATCATGACCAATGATGCCCACAGCTCAGATCCGACCCGGGGTACAAATGGGTCACAGCGGGAAGCCCCCTTTGAGCGGTCTTCTCAGAGCAGTGGGGCCATGTTCAAAACCTCTCCCCTTGCGCTGGGATGCTGCCTGAGGAAACCTCCTGGGATTGAGTGCCCTCACCTCCTTTTGGTGAGGGATTTCTTTGGGATGTATCCTTGAGTGAGCCCTCGCCGCCTCCTGGCTCAGCGATTACATCTTCTGGGTACCCACACGAGAGGGAGAGTTTCTTCCTTTGTGGGTGAGTGTGTGTGCGTGCGCACTTTGGTTCATCATTCTTGTGTGTATTGATGTGTAGGAACAGTACCCCGACTGACACCTCAAACTTGTTACGTGTTAAAAGTTACCGGAGTGTTGATTGATTTCTGTTTACCCCTGTTTCTCACGGGTTTCTGTCATGTGGTTTTGGCTGTTTTGTAACATAAAGTTGGTTGAGCTTGTCCTTTGTTTGGGTTAGTTTTAGTGTACCTCTGTGACAGGTGGCAGCACGAGGCCACCGCGAGGCAGCGGCCTTGGATCTGCCAGAGCCGTGTCTGGCCCCCAGATCCCTCAGCAGAGCACGGCCGGGCGCTCAGGAGTGGCCTTGGCCTCGGCAACGGGCAGGCCGCTGTCCTGGGGGTGCCCCGACGGCCAGCAGACAGTACGCACTGGCAGGGGAAGGGGTGCGCTCTCTCAAGGAGCGACCGCCCCGGATGGAGGTGAGCTTAAGGCCCAGCCTCACACTTTCTCACAAAGTGCTGCAGGCTGTGTGGGACTTTGGCTCCTGCTGATGTGTATTAGGGTTGCTGCATACTAGGTGGTAGATGGAGCCATTCAGGGACAGCAAGGCTGAGGCTGCCTAGTCTGTGACGGAGGCCTTTGGTTGTGACGGAGGCCTTTGCTCCGAGATCCCTTTGGCAGTGAAAATATGGCCTTGCTTGCTGGGAGATTGACAAGCATCTGGAGAATTTTTTTAACAAATTAGGTGAGGATTATGTGGATTATTCGTTTGGATCCAGACCTCCAGACCATACTTGAATAGGAGCTGGAGGACTGTATCTGTCTGTGCTGTGACCTCTTCCACTGTTCTTGTAAAATCGACATACTGTGGGGCTTGACCTCCGCGCACAGCACGTCCCATCAGGGCATGGGTACAGGCTTGTTCTGGAGACAGAGCAGGTGACTGTATTTTGAAGCAAACTTTTTAACAGAGGTGGAAGCTTTTCCACAGCTCAATAAGCATATTGAGAGGCTTATTAAAATAATAACAGCACGTTTGTTAATAATTAATCATCGGCATTAGCAGAGGGACTTTCAGCCAAAGATGCTGAAGTTCTTTCCAAATTTCACTGACCAAAATTGCAAACAGATAGGGATTGCCTAATCCATCATCACATATTGCCACTCCTGACAGCTATTTAATTGCTCACAGCAGAAAAACTGCTTGGTAGCTATCATCAGGTTGGTGCAGAAAGTAAAGAATCATAGAATGATAGCATCATTTAGGTTGGAAAAGAGCTTTAAGATCATCAAGTCCAACTGTTAACCTATCACTGCCAAGTCCACCACTAAACCATGTCCCTAAGCACCATGCCTACATGTCTTTTAAATACCTCCAGGGATCGGGACTCAACCACTTCCCTGGGCAGCCTGTTCCAGTGCCTGACTACCCTTTCAGTGAAGCAGTATTTCCTAATATCCAGCCTAAACCTGCCCTGGCTCAACTTGAGGCTGTTTCCTCTCATCCTATCACTTGTTACTAGGGAGAAGAGGCCAACACCCACCTCGCTACAGCCTCCTTTCAGGTAGTTGGAGAGAGCAATAAGGTCTCCCCTCAGCCTCCTCTTCTCCGGGCTAAACAACGCCAGTTCCCGCCAGAGCTCTGTCTGGGAAGCTGTGTCAGTTGTCAGTCCTCGTGGGTGCTTAGAGAGGCCATTGCTTTCTGCTGGGTGGATACTGTTGCTCCGTGGTCGAGCTGGCAGAGCTTCAATGCCGTTCCTGCGTGCCCTTCAGTGCAAACTGCCACGCCAGCTGCTGCACCACGCCCTTGCTGATGTGCCACGCCCTGTTCCCCCTTCTTGTTTGTGATGCTCCTGGTTGCTAGTGCTCGCTAAGGGCTTCTTTTATATGTGCGGCAGGCTTGGCTGCTATTGCACCTGGCCCTGCCCAGGTCTTGTCAGCTGCTATCAGGAGCTGCAGGCTCCCAGTGGCTCTCTCGGCTCCCCCTGAGGTTCCCCCAGTTTGGGAACCCCTCCTGTGTACCGCCCTAGAGTGCTGCGCTGCGGCTCTTGCCAGCACTGGAGCTGTTTGCCTCGGAGACTTGCTTGCCTTAGTGACAAGAATATGCTGTATATCCAAGAAAAAGTGGAAAGGAAATAGTAGGTGAAGGAGTGCAGGTGTCACTCCAAGATGGGCTTGGTCATGTAATAGTATCCCCACTTTTTAGTAGGGTCATTCATTAATCTCAGTTGACAAGCTCCAATTTTATGTGTCACTTCAGTCAGATAATCCCCCCTGGCACAGTGGTGCAGAAAGACATGGTATGTTCAGAATTATCATTGTCGTCATTTCTGCTGAAGGCTGGCATTCACGCCAATCCTGAAACTCTTTTGGATTCTTTCTTGTGTTTAAATGGCATTGAAAACTATGATAAGCCAAGCCCTGTTCCAGACCTCCCAGTAAAGCCTTGACCTATACCCCGAGTACTTTGTTTTAGCTCTGCTCTCTGATTTCATTGGCAATCTCTGGTAGCCTAAATTGACTTATAGGGATCTCTGCTGAGTATGGAACAAGACCAGATGCCTAATTTATGTCCCTCAGGTAGCTGCCTAAAAGGTAGTGCATGTGAATCCAGCCAAATATGCTTGCGAATTTTTGACTGCATCTGTCTGACTGTCTTAGTGATGTTACACCTGTCTGTATCTGAATATATCTGCAACCTCTCCATATTAAATAGAGGAAATTTATCCTCATTAGGAAATCGCTCTTGAGAGTCCATTGCTAATGAAGCTGGTTCTTATTTATTTTTGAAGTTGTATATAAACAACTAGCATTATTAGTACACAATTACCAGAGAGTAATCACAGAATTACTGTAAACATAGTCTACAAAACATACTGCAAATTAATATTCATGCATTCCTCTAATCTACCATTTGGAGCAAATGCACGAATCCAATCTAGACTTCATCACAAAAGCATAATATCACTGGGGGAAACTGAAATGTTTTGTACTTTAGAGGAATAAAGGGGAAAAATCCTGTGACTCTTTTCCTGGTTCTGGGGAAGGGGACTACTGTGTCTGCTGATGCACAATTCAGCAACGCATTGTGTCAGTCATAAGGAGGAAAAGAAAAGCTACTACTAGACATCCCTTTATGCAGAGATATTGCAGCATTCAATCAACTGTGTGCAGCTGAGTCCAACAGTGCTGTTTGACAGCCTGGTACCTGTATTTGCAGGAAGCCTAAGGTTAAGGATAGCTAAAGGAACGTGTTTGAATTCTGCGGTTAATAAACAACCATAGGTGTTTTGTCCTCTAAAGAAGAAAGAAATAAGTGAACTAGTAAAACTAGTGGCTCAGAAATCCATGTTGTGTACCTCATTCATAATAAAATGCAAGTTGTTTGCTCTGCTTAAACTATTCTTTTACACATTCTTCACATAATTTGGAATCGGCTAGTAGTCTAAATTAAACAGGAATGATTACAGACCAGTAAAGTATTTCCTATTTCATTAATACTAACACTTAATTTTTATGTGTTTGGGGGTGATTTTTAATTACTCACTTTTAGATGGCCAGAAATCAGTTTTGCAAGGGCTAAATGACCAGAAGAATAACTACAATTAATATTAGCTGTATAGGTACAACTTTTTCAGAACTGAGCAGTGGAAAATTGAAATTTTAGAATTCAAATTGAGATTGCTGAAACTAGGAGTCACTTTTGAAAATTTAACTTATATATAGTCATAAGTGGCAAAGGAGGAGCGGCAAAGCTGATTTTTGGGTCTCTTAAAATTTTTGAGACATTAGGAAAAATAGGAGGAGAAAACTGTGGAAAATTGTGATCGTTCTTCTGTTTTTTAAAATGACGTTGCTGTAAGTGTCATCATTGTTCTTATGTGCTCCTTTCCACAGAGATCCAAGTAGTTAAGTTCTGTAGAAATGAAGGCCATAATGGACTACAAATATTTAGCTTAGATATTTCAAGATGAAAAATCTTGTTTCCACAACACTGCAGTTGTAAGGACTAGCCTGCTAATGAGAACTGAGCACTCAGTTGTGTGGTGATATGATTACAAGATGTGCTAACACAAGTGACCTTCAATGTATTTGATTATCTAAATCACAGAAACCATGATGAACCATGTTACTGGTTACTCCCTGGTTACTGAAGGTTGCATATACTCTTGTACTTCCAACTCCTGCATTTATTTCTCTTATATACAAGAAACAAACTATGGTGTTGAACAGATGCTCAGAAATTGTGCATATGTTGTTTCATTTTTCTTTCATTTAACTTGCTTTCACATTGCGTTCTATACTGCGTTGAACACAGGGCTGTCTGCTGTCTCGTGGTGTGGGAATGTATCTGAAAGAGTGATAGGTACTCTGTTTTACAGAAATTCAACAAAATTAAATGGAATCATGGCAAAGCCTGTTTTCCTTCCTGCTCACAAAAGAAAGCATTCTTACATTTCCCATTACTTCAGCCTGTCTCTCAAACTATGTCCATCTATAGCTCAACAAATGAAGCAGAGCTCTCCCATTGAATAATGTCTCCTTATGTAGATAAGGCTCATAGTTAGAAACATTATAATAGAGTTCAGGTTTAACAAGAAAAAAAGAATAGAGATTAAGCAAGAAAGGCTAATCCATATTTTCCAAACATATTTTAACTGATAATGCTCCAGTGAAGTAGAATGATGCTGAACATAAGATAGTAAGAAGTGGAAGGCATTTTCAGGCACGAAGTGTTGTAGGAGGGATAAGTCCTCGCTGCAGTAATTGTGAGGGAACAGAAAGAAAGCTGGCCTGACCTTAAATCTATTTTGATTACCCAGGTCACAGAAACCATCATGAACCACATTTGGGAAATGTACAGTTACAGGATGAAAGTGTTTAACAGGGAATCTGAGGCATCAAGGGGAAGGAGGGCAGAACAGATTCTTGGTTTATAACACTAATATAAAAAAGTCATGTGTGGCTTCTTATATACTTGTGTTTCTTTATGCAAATCCTTTGAGGATACTTTATGCTTGATGACTAATACTATAGAATCTTACCCTTTCTATTTCTAAAGGTGTGTTCATAAAAGTTTTACAGCGTATGTGGTAGAGGTGGTTTAAATGTGAATTTTTAGATACAGATTCTGCAGGAAAGCTAAAAAAATTGATTAAGAGTGATAGAATATGACAACCAGCTGACAAAGTGTAATGAGAAATGATTCTGCATGAGACACTAGGTAGCTTGATAGCAAGAAAGGATACAGAAAAGAGAAAGAGAAAAAAAATAACAGGACATTATTTTTAGAAAGGTTATTGTGGTGCAAGAGTTAAAGAAAGTGGGTGTCTCTAGAAAGTCCTTAAAATCTGACCTGAAAACTCTGTTCTGCATTTGCCAGCGATGAAGGTTTTTTCTTCTAGGACATAGAGAACAAATTGTATATTAACTTCTTGCTGGGCTGAGGGCTTATTTTAATACTTATTTCCTGTCCGTGTCCAAAAGAAAATCAGGGTCCGTCAGTTCTGGATACTTGATGAAGGAGCAAAATGAAAATTGAAATATTTAAATTTGTATCCCTTGATGGGAAGATGATCGCAGTGCTGATGGTAAGCATTTACAGCTATATATAGAGGAAGATCAGGAAGAGGATTAAAAATCTAGGGGTAGCACTTAGATATACAGGGTAACATTGAGCAAAGAAATCAAAGGACAATGTCTAATTTATTCCTGATTGTTCCTTTATTCTGGCTATATTTTTGTTCCATGTATTTCTTCCATTGAATAAAGAGGAATGTAGTAAAAATTATTTTTTTCTGCATTTTTTTCTTTCAGTTTTAAAAAAGTATGTGATGATGTATCCTCTGCACTCAAAAATCACAAGAAAAGAATTTGGAATCCTTGATAAAACTGTTAGGAAGATACAGCTATGTATCTGATAGCTCTGACATTGGATTAAGGCAGAGCACTGTTTTATTCCTACTGTTTCTTGGTGAAGCTATTAGAAAAGTTGACCAGTTATTGCAAACTATCTTGCATATGCTGATGATTTCATTGCAGAAGATGTAATGCAATAGATGACTGAGATTTGAAGTAAACAGAAAACAAATGGGATTTAATGTAATGAAGAAAAATTGCTCGTGGTTATATGCCAGCAGAAATGTTCTGGAGGAATATACCCAGCAGTTGATGATCATGAATATCAGAATATCATTACTCAGAAAGGAGTGACAATGAGGAAGGGGATAAGGACTTGAGCACACAATGCAAATGTCTATTAATTTAACCTATAGTGAAACAGTAGCTTCAGCCAACTTTTGAAAAAGACAGTTTCAGCTATGAAAACCATTATTAATCTTACTATTTTATGTGGATATTAGTAAAAGCAACTTAATACTTTCAACAGAGTATTGAGGGTTTTTTTTGAGCCAAAAAGTGAGACTGGTGTTCGAAAGAGAGGGTCTGATAAGGATATGAGAGGTTACTAAAGTGCAGAGGTTAAAGGTAATGTAATTATCCCGTACTCAGAAGATAGGTTTGGAAGTTAGGGCAGTAGAAGACAAACAAGCTGTGTCCCTCAGTAAAGACCATTCTGATGGTGTTTGACTTGTGACCAAACATTGAGAAGATGGAGGAATAATAATGATCTGGGAGGAAATGGCTACTGAAGGGTGAAAATATTGTTACAATGAGGTGAAGGCAAATTATTAGTGTGCGCCAAGATCTATATGGTTTCAAGAACCTGGATCAAGTGGATTAGTGTCCCATTAAAATAAGATGAGGTTACTTGCAGGGTGGATCTCTACCCTGTGCCGAGGGGCAGCAGTCTCTGGCTTTAAGGGAATAATGGGAGAAAAAAGCTTTTGTGGAGAATATGAAACTTGTCATGAGAGATATCAGAGCCTCAATTAGATGGGAGAATATACCATAATGGATAATTCTGTACTGTGAAGGTGATAGAGTGTGATTCAAAGAGACATTTTCTTCCCAAATTTCTGTGATTGTGTGACAGAGCTTTGATTCTTGATTTATAGCCTTTCATTTGTTACACTGCTTTTCAGAAAGGATGGGATTTTAATATTTCTGTCCCTTGTTCACTGGTTGCATAAAAAGTAACAGCAGAAGATGGCAGCAGAGATTGCTGACTCCGTCTCCTTTCTTTATATGTGCAGCAGAATATGGGTGCTCAGTGAAAGAACACAGGGTGAACTTTTCTTTAAAAACATACTGATTTAATTCTGGAAAGATAAATTCATTGACTCTAAGAACATATTAATCAGTTCATTTTTTATGGAAATTACGTGGGAGTTATGAAAGAAAAAACACGTTCCCTGTCCCTTCCATATGCCTTAATGGCAACACTCACAAGCAGATAAGATGGTCCTTGCAAAAGATCGTGGACACATTCCCTTTACATAGCCCTCCTGCCTTAGCAATAGCTCATCAGAGACAGATGCCCTACATTCCATATAAAAATATAACAGATCCAAAATGATGAAGCAGCTCTGAAAAACTTGATATAAAGTTGCTTAAATTTCAACAGGTAACTCAAAACACAGGTAACAATGCCAAAAAAAGTATCTTTGCCAGACTAGTTCTTCCTCTAATAGCAAGTCATTGTAAAGATCTGCCCGTAGGTTAACTTGACTGTCTAATCACAGGCAGTGCATGTGGGTGTGAGCTTAGGTACATGAATTTGTTGAGAGAGTAATGTCTTCTTTTCAGACGAACTGATATAGCTGGAAAACAAAAGCTTTTGGACACTCGACCCCCCTTTCACGTCAGAGAGAGACATGTAGCCATGCTGACTGGTGCACAGGCTATGCTTTGCGGCTTATCCTACCCCAGGGAGAGCCAGTGCATCGTTTCTCAGAGACAGGGGAATACCAGGGTGGATATATTTATAGAGGATGGAGCTGAAGTAGATGCAGTGGAATATCAATTCCAGTTTTCTTCCGCAGTGCCACTGCTGCCTCGCTGCCCAAAGTGTATTTGGAGCAGCTGTCTCTGCTTCTACTCTGGCTGCTGCACTCTAATGTTTTTGTACTTCTGCCTGTGCCTAAGGAAGCTCACTTGAAATCTGTCCGTGCTTCTGCTGCTTTTCTGATGGCTATAGGAGAGCCAAGATGCTGTTTTTTTCATCCGGCATCTCTGCTTCTGTGCTGAATATTAACTGTTTGTAGAACTGTATAACCAAGGCTGACAGACAACCTAATTGCTTGGGTGAAGACAGAGGCATGACTCGCGTTTGCAAGTTCAAACCCCCATTAGCCTTCAGAGCGGTTCAAATTAAAGGAAAAAGAAAATCAGTGAGTGCGTAATAATGCTTCCTGGAGGTGGCATTTTCTAGAGCATCCTTGAATTCTGACAGGAATTTTCTGTGCTGTGTTGAAGAACTTTTGCTGCATCTGATGTAAGTGACTGCTACTTGTCAAATGGGAGACCTGAAGTTAGGAACACGTTGAGTGTTTGAGTAATAGTTCCACAGTATTATGGCTTCAGTCTCTTATACCTACTTTTCTGTCTGGTGAATGCAATTCAGTTGTTTTTCTCTGGTAATTTCCTTATAATCCTACTATAGGTCTAAGTATTTGTGACCACTGTGTCAATCGTAGGTTTCTGAAGCAGTAAACTCGGGTGTGGGCATCATACCTTACCTCAGTATTGCTTTTTTTTAGGTTGGAGTGAGAGCACTTGTTCCTCTTAAGAAACTTAATTTTTACTGATGTTTTCCTGCTTAGAGCAATCATGAAAGGATGTGAAAAGAAAATTGAAATGTACCCCAGAATGCATTCAGTTGAACTGTGCTTTCTTATAGGCATGGCAGTGTATGAGGGGTTATCCTTTCTGCCACAGATTGCAGTATGTTGCAACAAAAGGAGGTGATAATTGATTATATCTTTCTCATTTTCTTTATACATTTGTGAGTTCAGATTTCTAGTGTTTCTCTCTGAGAGACTGGTACTTTAGGTTCAGGGTGGATTGGGGTTTTGAAGTGATGGATGGGCTTTTCAGAACTTGCAAAAGTATTACGGCAGTTGCTACACTCAGAGAACGGAGGTGGGACTATTGGTACTACCTTGAAACAGACTACTTGCTATATTTCTTTCGTTACCTAGAGTTTTCATTTGTACGTAATTTGGCTCATTTGTACCAGTCTTTCAGAAATTAAGTGTACAAAACATTTATAATTATGTGATTTCTGTCTGAAAGTTCTGGTGAGTAGCTGTTATATTGTTTCTATATAGACTTTGTTTCATGTGGTTGCAGGTACCACTGGTCCTTGTCTAGCTGCTAAGCAAAGGCCTTTCAAGATCAGTGGCTGAATATGAGTGTGCCATATTTAACTTTTAAAACTATTGAAACAGCCACAGGGAGAGCCTCTTTATATCTAAGATGTAATGGTCTCATCTAGCTCTGTGATATCTTCTTGATTTTTCATTGGTGGAAAATTCAATCCAGTGGAAGCTTCTATTGAAGGTGTGGACATCAGGTATTTGGCCTGCATAGCTATTCTTGTGAGCGTAAAGCTAGCTGGACTCATACCAGCAGAAACTGATCTGATTAAAAATAAAAAAGAATGAAAAATAATAAAAAAGAAGCCCGCCCTAAACCACAGGTTTGTTAGGTTAGACTGGGGAAACACATATTCCTGATGAGAAGTTGTCACCTAGTGTCTTAGAGGATAGTGGGACCATGTAGTTGTAGTGGACTTAAGCACCAGACCCATAACTGTATACAAAAAGAAACATATGTCGAGATTTTTTTTTCTTTCTAGTAACTTTTCTCCAAAGGTTCAAAAAGCTTATCAGGCTTCACAGATGGCAAATACACAGACATCACTGAAATGGATAGATAGAAGAGCCTGCTATCCAACTGAAACTTATACAGCATTTCTTCTTTTATTTTCCAGTTGCTTGGTTCCAATTTTTCCACCTTTGATTTGTGAATATTTAAATACAGTAGCACTTGATCAGCAAAGAGCAAATCGTAGTACTAGAAAATGGATACAATTGGAAATAAACCATCATCGCTGGGAAGATTGTTCATTTATTTATGTTACTGCTGTGTCTTAGTCCTTTTCTAAAAGGATGTGCTGCAAAGCAAATCTTGACCATTTACTGGTGTGGGTCTTGGGAGCTTTGGGGTGGGGCCTGGTATTGGGATCTGACAGGCAGTTTGGCACCTCTGTGTAAGTCAAATGATCATTTTGGTTTGAGCCTGGTAGGACTTCACTGATGCACTTACAGCATCAGATGGTGGAGTTACAGCTTCTCGAAGTGGGAAGGCAATATTAGGGAGCAAAGTATTGTGAAGAAAGAAAAAGATCTATTTCAGATCTGTGGTTTCCACAGCAATTTCCATTAAATGGCACTAATGTTAGAAGACTGCCTTCATCTTACATCTGTGATTCTTTTTAAGAGTGGACAATTAATGTATTATCTAGCAAAAAGCCTCCAGTGGACAGCAGGGAGTATAGCCATGCTTTATGTTCCTCTTTAGACACACAAATCAGTCTTTCAGTGTAGTGTCCCATAACTAGACACTGTTGTTGATGAAGCTTGTAGAATTACCAGTATGTCATTGATGATTTGAGTTAATTTGCACACAGCCTATTGATTTCAAACCATACTTTAATTTGGGAAGGTTTATCTATCATTTTCAGCAAATAAAAACTTTCATCAGATTGGGTTTTACTGCCTCAGATGGGGCAAAAAACAGTTACTGAAAATGCATTCTAGCTCTAAAGCCAAATCCTAGTGGTTCCATCAATACATTGTGCTACAGCTTTCAGGTTTTAATGATCAGTGTCAGTTCTGACAAAGATGTGCTAATTTTTATTGAAAGAGAAATTTCTTCCTTTTTTCCACTCAGTAACTCAGCTTGTTGCTATCACAGAACTGACATCCATGCCTGTAGGCTTTAGTAGTGCTGCCTACCAAGAAAAGTTTCCTTCTTTTTCTAACTCTGAATTTCAAGCCTTTTAGGCCTGGAACGAATGCTTTTCCTGAAGAAGTGGGTTAGTGATACCCTTCTGAAGTCTGGCTGCACTTGAGTAGGCTGAGGATGTTTCCAAAAGCTTTGATCCAGATTCCAAGTCTGGACTATTCCAGTGTTTGACTGAATTCACCTCTCACTTTCCTAGATTTCTGATGGCCCCTTCATTCTAACTAATAACACAAATTAGAAGATATAGTAACAAAGCTGCTTCATAAATATCACTTGTGCTAACTATTAGTGCATGTTGTTGTTATCACTATTTTACAGATGTGGATGTGGAGAGAGACTTCCCCTTAGTCAGCTTACCTAGTCTGACCTTGTCTCAAGTAACTAGTGGTAGAACTGGAATCCCAGAACTTCTGGCACTTTCCTGTTCATCCTTCGTTGTTTTGGACCTCTCTGCCTTGTTAAAGATGCTGATCTGTTCCATTTTGAAGGTCCTATTCCATTTTTTAAATCTTTAAGACAGAAGGCTCTTATGAGCACAGGAGGATCATGTTTTATTCTGCCATTAGCAGTGAAAAAAATGCTAGAACAGTGTTTCTTTTTTGTGAGTTATTTCACTACTTCAGCTTTTAATTTCTTTAAACTTTATGGGAGTATTCATGGAAGGAATTCATTTGACAGCAGAGAAATCTGGACAGAGAGGAGCACTGATACTGCATGGAAGCATTCCTTGACTGTCTTGCTCTGAACAAAAATACATCTCTTCAAAAATTCTGTGGTGCTTTCTCTAAGATGCAAGACAACAAATTGGTAACAGCTATCATATTCTGCCTTACAGACTGCTGAATTCAATGGTGCTGGAGATCACAGAATCACATATTGAATGACATTGGAAGGGACTCCAGAGGTCATCTGGTCCAACCCGCCTGCTCAAGCAGAGTCACTTAGAGCAGGCTGCCCAGGACCATGTCCAGACAGGCTTTTTAATATCTCCAAGGATGGCGACTCCACAACCTCCCTGGGCAGCCTGTGCCAGTGCTTGGTCACCCTCACTGTGAGAAGGTGTTTCCTGATATTCAGACAGAACCTCCTATGTTTCAGTTTGTGTCCATTGCCTCTGGTCCTGTCACTGGGCACCACTCAATAGAGCCTAGGTCCCACTTCTTTACGTCCTCCCTTCAGATATTTATATACATTGATGAGATCCCTCCTGAACCTTCTCTTCTCCAGGCTAAACAGTCCCAGCTCTCTCACCCTTTCCTCACAGGAGAGATACTCCAGTCCTTTAATTGTCTTAGTGACCCTTTGCTAGACTCTGTCTAGTATGTCCATCTCTTCCTTGTACTGGGGAGCCCAGAAATAGATCCAGTACTGCAGGTATGGCCTCACCAGTGCTTAGTAGAGGGGAAGGATCACCTCCCTTGACCCACTGGCAACGTTTCTAATGCATTCCAGGATAGCATTCACCTGCTTTGCCACAAGGGCACGTTGTTGGCTAATATTCAACTTGGTGTCCATGAGTTACCCTCAGGTCCTTTTCTTGAGGACTGCTTTCCAGCTGGTTGGCTCCCAACTTATACAGGTGCATAGGGTTGTTCTTCCTCAGGTGCAGGATTTTGCACTTCCCTTGTTGAACTGGGAAAATGGCAAAGTGTAGAAAATGGGAAAATGTAGACTGTCTTTTTCAGGGTAGCCACAAGCTTTCTATAATGCCAAATATGGTGTATATCCATGCAATAGACATGGAAGTATCACTAGTGGCAAAGCTACTGTGTATTTTGGACTAAGCAGGATGATGAAGGCCCCATGTACCTACATTTTAGTATTCAATTAGCATAGAATAAATACTTTGGATGGGTAGCATGTGAAATATCTTCATAAGTAAGAGAGGCAGATGGATCTGGAAGTATAATGGGCTCCTATCCATGTGCTGAATCACCTTTTAGGAACAGTAGAGGGCTTTGGGAGTGGTTCTGGCATACAGAAGGAAGCACTCTGGGTACTCGTGACAGTATAATGGTATAAATCCAAGTACCTCCGCTGAAGTCGACATAAGTTACTTCAGGTTTTCATTGATGTACCTAGGAGTGGTAGCTTAACTACCAAGAGCGGTAAGTCCTTTGAGGTTAGACGTACCTTGTACAGGCTCTGTTTATTATATTTAGGTAGAAAGGCTGTCAAGTGCAAGTGTAGGTGAAAGATTATGTTGACGCGTGGAGTGTCAGGTACAGATATAAAGAGGGGATAATAGATTCCCATTGAGTAGGGATTCCCTCAGTGAAGACTACAAACATGTTTTTAATGTGTAGTAGTCTCATTCCCTGTCGTCGATGTGACACTAATATTTTCACTGGCTTTATTGTCAGATGTTTAAACTGACCCAAGCTTTCCCTTTTGCACTGTCTTAACTTCTCTGGAGTGAAAAGTCTCACAGTATGACCTTGTTTGATAGTTTTGGAGCAGCGAAACAATGCCGGTAAACAAAGATGGGAGGGGTTGTTTAGAGTTTTGGGAGGATGTATCAGCTAGTTTGGATTTGGGGTTAGAAAAATATGTGGAATGTACAGATGTTGAATTGAATATTTTTAACTTGCTCCTTTAACAATGAATCCTTTCTGGTTTTCGGACATTTGAGGTATTATTGTTAAAATAATGTCAGGAACTTCACAGAAGGATTTGATTCAATGATCTGCCACCCTCTTTGTACAAACCTTAGCAGATCTTGTGATTTTTTTCAAGAATTCTACATTCTTAGAGCTCTTTTTTCATGAGTTCTTAATTCTTATATTCTTCATGAATATAAGGTCTTTTATGACACTGAGAGATAGTCTTTCAAAAATGTATCTTAATTTTTGAACTATTCCAATAAAAGCTGTGCTAGAATGAGTTGAAATCTTGGGGGGGAGTTTCCTTGGTGACCTTGATCATCTATGCTTCACTTTTTCTAAGGGTAAAGCGGGAGGAAAAATGGCACCTTCATACATCTCTCTGTAGTGAGTCACAGTATAATGTTCTGTACTATGAACTGGTTACTTGGGTTTTTAACTGACTGAGAAATAAAAGAAAGGAAATAAAACTCTTTCATATACCTAGCATTAAGTGACTTTCATAAAGAAACAGATGAGAAAAATATTTAGATACAGTGTTATATTGCTTTCTCTACATCTATGCTTATAGCACCTGTCACAAGAATCTTTTGAAATGCTTTGTAGTGCTGTGCTAATTAATATGTACTTTTAATCTCCCTTTGGTTGCTGGAGGAACTGAGGCAGGTATTTAATTTGTCTGCAATCACACAAAGAATTAATATTAGAATGATGACAGAGTCTGGGAGTTGCCCATCCCAGACTGACCCTCTACATCATGTTACAAATGTGATTCAGTTCAGAATGTTAATGTTGATATGCCTTCCTCAGAGCAAGCATAGAAAGGAGAAAAAGTAATTTTGGAAATTTAGGATACCTAGAGTATCTCAGAAATTAGAAGGTAACATTGTGAGAAAAACATTAAAGGTATGGTAAATTCAAAGTAAGGTTAGAGATGAAAATGCTGTTATGTTCATAAAAGGTAAATAGAAAGCTTTCTTAGGGTAAGTGGATGATTATTCAGAAACGAAAAAAAAGTACAAAACTGTAACAGTGTGTAGAATTGGAAAAAGGTATGTGAACAATTATGCTGACGGATACAGGGCTCCTGTTGCTTCCTTTTTTGTGTGGAAATCTATCTACATCACTAATATGGGGTTACAGTCACAGAAGAATTGGGCTGATGACATCTGGCCCCCTTTCTCATTCTAGCATTGAGTCTGGTTTTCTAGCTCTGAGAAAATCATTCAGCTTATCTTTGTGAGCTGTGATTCCCTCTTACTTACTTTCAAGCTTTTTTTGGAGAAGCTGCATGTAAATGTTCTCTTTCCATATATGATGTAGGAGGAGAAAGGATCTTATGCATTTGTTTCTCGCATGTTTCTTCTGAGGTGGAAGACCTTACAGCAGTCATGCGCCTCCGTTAGTCATGTCCCCTAGCCAGTAAGACCGGAAGCACAGCCACTTAGGACTAGTCAGTGTGCCAGTTGATATACACATGAAAAATGGAGGATCTGGCATCAATGCAGTACACACAGGTGGATTTGCTGTGTCCTGGCACTGAGAAAGCAAGCATCTTTACATGTTTTTTCTTCTAAATTTACATTTGTTCCAGGTTAGGAAAGAGGTATTCCTCTCCCATGCCTTGGTATATAATGTGATACTACTCAGTCTGAGTATCAGACTAAATCTTACTTGGAACATTTAATACTAACAACTCCTTTGGCCACTTGATCATTTCTATCTATGAAGAGTTTTCTGTGTGCAGCAAGGAAGAAAAGGAAGGAGCTGAAAGCATCCAGGCATCCTGTTTATTTGCATCACGTTGGTGAATTAACTCAGTTAACAGCAAGTACAAGGTGAAGGCTATAGATGTGATGGAAAACGTTTTAAAACTTTATATTAAGAATTATTTTACAGCCCATCTGTTTTGAGTTTTCTGTGTATTTTTAAAGTAAGATAATCCCTTAAAAGTAGTTACTACCCTTTTTTTGAACTAATACTGAAATATCTCATGAACATTCTACAGGTCTATATTCATAACAATTTATATATATATTATTTTAGATTATATAGTGTGAGTATATGCTATATACAGCTTGGAACAGAGAAGTATCTTTACATTCCCACATACTCTGCAGGGACATGGAATATATTTCTCTTTTTTTTTCCATTTTTTTCTAAAAATCAGGAATTTAATATTATTCAGTGGAATAACTGCAGTGGAAAAAATGCCCTTTGAGCTCCTAAGGTGAAAGAAAAAAGTTCTGTGAAAAACACTGGATTATTCCTAAAATTGTTCAGCAGTTTTGTGTTTAAGTGTTTGTATTGGGTTTGCATGGCAAGGTTTTGGTAGTGAGGTGGCTACAGGGGTGGCTTCTGTGAGAAGCTGCTAGAAGCTTCCCCCACGTCCAACAGAGCCAATGCCAGCTGGCTCCAGGACGGACCTGCCGCTGGCCAAGGCCAAGCCCATCACTCTGATAACATATTTAAGAAGGGGGAAAAAAAAAAACCTGCACAAGAGAAACTGCAGTGGAGAGAGGAGTGAGAATATGTGAGAGGAACAGCCCTGCAGACCCCAAGGTCAGTGAAGAAGGAGGGGGAGGAGGTGCTCCAGGCCCCGGAGCAGAGATTCCCCTGCAGCCCCTGGTGAAACCCATGGTGAGGCAGGCTGTCCCCCTGCAGCCCAGGGAGGTTAACGGTGGAGCAGAGATCCACCTGCAGCCATGGAGGACGCCATGCCTGAGCCAGTGGATGTGCCCGAAGGAGGCTGTGACCCTGTGGGAAGCCTGTGCTGGAGCAGGCTCCTCGCAGGACCTGTGGGCCCATGGAGAGAGAAGCCCACGCTGGAGCAGGTTTGCTGGCAGGACTTGTGACCCTGTGGGGGACCCACGCTGGGGCAGTCTGTTCCTGAAGGACTGCACCCCATGGAAGGGACCCACACTGGATCAGTTCATGAAGTACTGCAGCCTGTGGGAAGGACCCATGTTGGAGAAGTTCGTGGAGGACTGTTTCCCATGGGATGGACCCCACGCTGGAGCAGGGGAAGAGTATGAGGAGTCCTCCCCCTGAGAAGGAAGGGGTGGCAGAGACAGCATGTGGTGAACTGACCGCAACCCCCATTCCCCGTCCTCCTGCACCACCCAAGGCGGGGACGAAGTAGAGAAATCAGGAGTGAATTTGAGCCCAGGAAGAAGTGGTGGGGGGAAGGTGTTTTAAGATTTGATTCTATTTCTCATTATCC
Source organism: Platalea leucorodia (assembly GCF_965183815.1). Classification (NCBI taxonomy): domain Eukaryota; kingdom Metazoa; phylum Chordata; class Aves; order Pelecaniformes; family Threskiornithidae; genus Platalea; species Platalea leucorodia. Next base: position 20,932,047 of record NC_138829.1, read on the forward strand.
TGGAAATTAACAGTTTCTGTGGAGCAAGTCCCTGGCTAGGAATAGCTGGGAATTCAGGAACGAAAGGAAGAGGCTTTACTGTAGGATATAACACAGATTTTATTCAAGCTAACCTAGAATATGTTGAACTTGGCCGGTCATCTCAAGAAAATATTTTTTCTGGTGAGATTGATAATCTCTTGGAGATAGAGTCTGTTCTTTCAGTCTGTTCAATCTGAGTACTTCGTCCTTTGCAAGTCTCTGGCAAAACATGAAAAACTTGAAGTAAAGAGAAACAGGCCAAATATGTATAGAAAAGCTCTATCAGACTGTAAGGACTTTAGTAGGTTTTGCTTAAGCTTGGTTCTAACAGTAACCAAAGAGTGTCAGATAGTACAAGTAAATTGTTGGAACTGCTTTGTTCTCCCTTTTTATAGCTCACGGTTACAACCTGTTAGAAAGTCTATGTAGACATTGCCTGATTTGGACAACTAATTACTGTCGCTTAATCATGTATCTGTTGGTGCTTTGGTGTTCGCATCATCTGGAAAATAACTTGCTAGCTTCTAAATGCTTCCGCAAGATGCATAAACTGAATAAACAGAAGAGATGATAAAGAAGCTTCATGCTATTTCTTCATATGAATGCCACTATGATTGATTTCAGAAAAAAGGAAATAATTTCTCTTGAGAAGTATATTATCATTTCCTTGCATTCCTTGATGCCTTCCTTCCACCCTGCATGTGAAGAGTAGAGAGGTCTCCTCCTGGGCTATAATGCTTAATAACTAAAAGACATGTCTGGATAAACTGCTCTGTGACCAAAAGGATTTGAAATGGGTCAGATATAGATTATACTCAAGCTGACATTTATAAATGATGCAATCTGTTGGCTCCAGCTGTGGAGCACAGACAAAGCAGAAATACATAGGGACAGGGTAAGACTTCTTTGCTGCAGTGAAGGTTTAACATTGCTCAGAGGCTGGTTAAGTGGAAGGCAACCAGACAGCACTTAGTTGGTCAGATTTACTGATTTACTCATTATTATGATAAGATACAATTACTTAAAGGGAAAATGTCAGCTCAATACAGGAGAAATGGCTTGGTTTATTTAAAACTGGTGAGAAACAGAGAAAGAATAAGGTGACTGCAAGCTCAGGAGCAGAAATGTTATCAACAGATATGAATTAAAAACCCAGTGTATGAGACTTCTTTCAGTTATTGTTCCAAATATGACAATGTTATACTTTGGAAAGAACAAAGAAAACGGAAGTTAGGATAACCAACCTAGCTTGACTGAGCTGAGCAAAATGGAGGAAGAAAATACCACCTCAAAACCCCACTGCCTTGATGCTGGACAGCGATGAGACAAAAGCCATGAATTGAGATAAGACATTGAGATGCTACTGAAGATCCTTGATCAGCCCAGTTGAAAAAGAAAAGCCCAGAAGGTGGTATTTCAGGCTATCAAATGCCGGTCTGTTTAGTATGGTTGAGTGTTAGAAAGAAAATGATTAAATAAATATCTATATAAATAAAACATTATATATACATGCATACACACACACATAAATATAAATCTTAGATATAATTTGTAATAGGGAAAAAAATCCTCACTCTTCTGTTCTCATGATTTTCTTTTTTCATTTGAGCAGGTAGAAATTACCGTGTTCTGAAGTAAAAAAGAGATGGCTGCTTGATTGAATTAATTTCATATGGTTGGTCCTGCCTTGGAACAGGGATGTAAGGGGTATACCAGATGACCTCTTAGTATGACCGCTTTTCCTATTGAGGCTATGTTGCCCTTTCTTTGGCAAATGGTTTGAAAGTCAAAGCCAGTTGAGACAGTGGCAGGAGTGTTGATAAGACAAGAGCCAAGGAGGCACCTGGAACCAGATAAGTGTTCCTCTCCAATGCCAGGAGCTTCTGGGTCTGAGCTGAGCAAAGGTGAGAAGAGCAAGGGCCCGTAGGAGAGATGGAGAATGGTTGCTTTCAGAACTTCTTCCTGTTATCTTCTTATGCTTGGCACTGGAGACTCTTGCCCCTGTGCTAAGGTGGGCAGTGGGCAATGAAGGGTTTGGAGTCAGGAGAATAACATCTATTAGCTTCAGTGGAGGCAAGCAGGGCAGGGAAACCAGCTGAATTTCCAAACTCTGGTCTGACTGAACCTCCATACTGAACCACTTCTGAACAGTCCTTCTAAGATCTGTAAATAAGTCCATATTTAGAACATGAAAATGCTAGCAGAGTCATGCTGTTGCAATACTGAAAGGCATGAATTGTCATTTATTGACCTCCTTTACCAAACTGGAATGTGCGCAGATTGCCCTTCTAAGATGAACATGAAGTAGTTACCAGAATAATTGGCCTTTGCTATTAAAACTAGTACACCTATAGTCATATAAGGAGATTATGGGAGTTTTAATTAAGCAAAATAGTGAAGACATCAGCAAGGTTTCCAGCTCCCTTAATTTTATTGTAAATTTTGTGATACTTGGCACTACATTACAGTATTGGCCGCTGAACCAATAGGTCCCGGCCTGAGAATTTCAGCCACCATTCAGAATAAATAAGCTTCTACCTTGTGTGGACAAGGAAAAAGTTTAAAACATGGTGTTACAGGAATACAGGAGATAGATAGCCTCGAGGGCTGTTCAAAATTGCTGAAGCCAGTCGCTGCTTTGTTAGCTTGCATTTTAAAGCAGTTTTTGATTTTTTTTTTCCCCTCTATGGCTACGTCGCCAAGTAAGTATTAAAGATTGAGAGATCAGAAAGAAACTAACCTGTCCACATTTTTTTTTGCTTTTTGGAAATATGACTTTAAGGATTTTTATGATCTGGCTCATAACCTCTGAATACTGCTTCATTTTCCATCTTATTTAAAGCACAGCCTTTCCATTAGATCATAATCTTTTAGCATTCTGGGAAGCTGGCTCAATGTTGATTTAAAGGTGAATTCAGTCTGCAGAGCTACCAAATTTGTTTCCTCTCTCAAATGATTTTTCTGTAATAATTTTGCAATAACCTGCTTCTTTGGAATGTTTACATCTTCTAAATGAATAGGCCAGTTGAATTTGCTGCAGCTAAACTTTTAAACATCATCCAAGGAGACATATCTTTCCTTGTTTTTTTAATCACATGTTTATTTCTTTTTTTAGAAAGAGGTAATGAGGACAAAAGTACAAAAACCCCAAGTTGTTGGATGATGGTTTTGCTCCTGTTTCAAAAATTACAGTTTCTCCATCCAAAGATGCACTCAGCAGTGAGGGTCTGTTTTTTGCTGGTAGATATCCCATTGAAATTCCACTAAGGGCAAGAGACACCAGTTGAGTGGAATGGAACAGAATATGTGGCTGCAGAATCCAGTGACAATTATTTTGGGTTTTTTTGAGACCTGGACCTGCAGTTACCTGCAATTCAGGTCGCTATTCTGTAGCTGTGTAATCTTTCAGTAAAGATAAAATGTGGTTTTCAAAGTGAAGGAGATCAGAGAACAGGAAAGAAGAATCTTCACAGCAGCTCTAGAGATGGGGGCATTTATGTGGCTTGTGAAGAGAAGTAGCTTAAAACCATTGTAAGAATTATGCAGTGGAATAATATGAAAGGCTTCTGGAAATGTTTCAGATTGTTGTTCCTTCATGTCACTGCTGTGGGTGGAAAGGCAATAGTTATAACTGATACCAGTACAGTGGTTTAGCATCAGTGTGCAGAAGCATGACAGTGATGTATGGGGTTTTTTTAGTAATTCCAGTTTTCATTCCTGAACAGAACTGTTTTTGATAGAGCCTGTCTAGAACCAGCAGTAAATTTTTAATGAAATGCTTTTACACTATGGTTGCAAGAGAAATATTTAATGAGAAATATATTCTAGAATGTTTTGCCTGGATGAAATGAGTACTTTTTGTCTACTTCTGCAAGTGAGAGCAGATAGATCCCGAAGAACCCAAGTGGTGTATCTCAGTGAGCTGATCAATAGAGCGCGTTTTTTCTTAGTGTCAGTAGACTTTCCTGATAAGTCCTGTTTGCCTGTCGGGGGCATATACACTAAAGAAGCCATTTAGCAGTTGCTGGACCTTTCTTACAAAGGAAGTTTTCCTTTAAAGTTGGAGCTGTGGTAACTTCATTGAATTGGGTGTTCTCTCAGCTTTCTAAGTGGTGCAACGGCCAACATATTTCCGTGCTAAAAGCCAAGAATTGGCTTGCGAATAGTTACTGCAGAACTTAAAACTTCTCTACACCTTTGACAAGAGACACTGATGAAAAAGGAAGCAGAAAGGAGTTGGTGTTGGCTGTGGAAGCTGGGCGAGCTGCGGCTGAGCTGGCTGGCCCTCATCTGTGGGAGCACAGAAGAGGCTCTGCAGCTGTTGGAAAAGAGCCCTGCTCCTGTCTGCATGACTTCTTCTGTGTGATGTTTTGGTTTAGCCAAATGTCCTGTCTTTAGACCAAATATTTAAATTCCCACATAAAACAGCTGAAAAAATGGTATTTTTTTCCACCATCTTTAAACACAAATATATAAAATATTTACAGATTTGTAGTCTAATATTTGCTTTTTTAGAAAAAAAACATTTCCAAAGCTTCCAGTGGTTTGAAGACCTGTTGCCTGAAAATCTATAGATTTCACTTAAAAGCACTTTGGCTTGAGTGGTGATGCTTTTTTTATATGTATGTGTATATATGTGTGTGTGTGTGATTTATACATATTGTAGTAATATATATAATATATAAATGTATATAAAAACAATTATATATGTAAAAGAAAGATATCTATCTATATAATTTTTTTTTAAAGGAGAGGTGGTAGAGGTACTATTAGTGTAGAGGAACATAGTTGTAGCCACAAAACCTGTGTAAATTATTATTTCTATGTGCATGTGACTGTATGCTTTGATGACAAAAGAGACTTTCAGCCTTATCCTGAGGTCTCAAATATTTCTCACTTCATTTGTGGGTGCTCTGGATGTGTAAATAGCACTGCTTATGGGTAACCTGTCTCTGTAAGGAACCCATGCACCTGGGATAAGCAAAGCTGCTTTACAGAAAATTGGTTATGATATTGGTACAGTGCTGTGAACAGTGTAGACAAGAAAGAAATACAGCCTGTTAGAAAGACCCCTCCTCCCCAGTGACTTACAGTTATCTAAGGCCATGGAATAATTTTTCTTCTTCTTAAAGAAAAACAAAACCAAGAGGAAGAATGAGTTTTCATTCCATTAACACAATGTCTGTTTTATTTCTAGGGTCTCTTTTGGGAAAGGATATCCTGGCAGAATAACTGAGTGACAAGAGTGAGTGTTTAAACCCCTAGAAAAATAATGTGTCCCTCATGAAAAATTCTGACCACAGAAATGTTGACCCACTACATTAAGTTGAGAACATGATTGATCCAAGGGTTAGATGACGTGAAAACATGTATACACTTTGTGTTAACCTTTCATGTCTGTGAAGGACAGATGATAAGCCCTTTACCCTACTGCCAAACTGAAAAGGGATTCACACTCTCCACTGGTTCCACTCTAATTAAATGTGGATTTTATGTAAACCACAACCCATACTTTTTATGAATTCAGAAAATGCTGGTTTCATTTTTCTTGTCAGGCTACAAAACTAGACCATGACAGATGAGTTTGAGCATTTGCTGATCATTCATCTACAAAGCATAATAGTTTGATTCTTTCACTTACAGCTATTTACAGAAACAGAAGTTAATTAATTGAAGCATCGATGCTCAGCAAATTCTTTTTATTTTTTCCCCTTTAGCCAGATTTCATTGTATCCTAAGAAAAATCTTTAAAAACATGATACAAATGAAAGATCATAGACACCATTTCCTATCGAAAGGGCACATTTATTTAGACTTAGTGTAAGAATAACACTGGCTACATGTACCCATACAAATATACTGTAACTCAATCAAGAATGCAATCAACTAATTTGGTGCTATTCATGCGGCACCTAAATAATTCAAATTAATCAAATCCCCTAGAATCAAATGGAGCAGTCACAGCTATGCAAAGCTAGTGCAAAATTTAATTTGTGCTAATCTGCCTTGGAGAGTGGAAGCACAAAATATACTAGAATATTAGCATCAGTTGCCTGTTTTGGAGTTCAGTTCTCTCTTTTTTTCTTCCTCTTATTTTCTCTGTGTCTTACAGACATGAACATATTTAAGCAAATGTGATTTTAAATTTATTGTTTACATTCTAGAAGAGTAGAAAAGTCCTAAAAAAATGTTAACCTTTTAGCACTATTCCATTAAGGGGCAACTATGTTGCAGGAATATCAGAAAAGGAAATTATTTATTCACAAAAATGAAACCAAGCAACCTGTGTTTAGCAATGTATAGGAATGAAATCCATAAACCAAATTCAGATAATAAATAGAAGATTTTAAAATAACTGCTTTCTTCAGTGATCCAAGGCATAGCAGTAGAAGTTGAAATCAAGACAAATCCAAGTGTCAATTTAAGGGATGAATTTAGCTCTAGATTATTTCTTTCTCAGGTTCCTTTGGTCTGAAATAGGATGTTATATACCCAACACTCCAACAAGCACACTGCTCCCCATGTAATATTGGAGGCACAGTATTGGTTAAAAGAAGCAGAGCAATGCCACTTCTGTACACATTCAAATGTGTATACAAATTTTACATGAATACTTGGTTCCAAGATGATTGGTTAACAGTCATTGTCAATACTTTTCCTTTAATAAAGTAGGGATTCTCTATTAAGATTTTTTTTTTTTTAGCTTATAGGTGAAGTCATTACATATTTTAATAGACTGAAATGTAGCAAGTGCAAGTTATTTCTTATTCCCATGAGAAGCAAGGACCTGCATAACTTAGCTTAGACACATAAGATACACAGGAGAAGTGAAGAGGCATTTTTAGAGTGGTAGCGGAGGCCATCATGATCTGTTTGATAGTCCCAAGCTAGGGACTGGTGTTGGTATTAATGCAGACTCCTTCGCTTACTTACAGAGTGACACTCTAAAAGGCCCAGTGGTGCAAAGGACCCTTTGTGGTAGAAAAGTCAGGTCAGTGTAAATACTGATAGGCACAGGTGACCACACGACTTGACAACAAAGGGTAAGTTGAAGGACTAGTGTGATCAGACATGCCTTCCCTAATGTAAGCAGTAGGGAAAGGCTCACTCAGTGTGCTGCACTGTACAAGTCATCTACCACCAGAAGCCCCCTTTGGCCTCCTGCGTGAAGCAAAACCTCTCTGTTTCTGTGTAGTCCATGATGATCGGTGCAGGAAAATAATCTGAAGTCTGAAGCTATATTGATTTATTTGAAATGGTATGAACAATATTCTCTACTGAGTAACACTGCTTGGCTGGCAGATATGTCCCCTCCCTTGTGGTGAGGGAAGGATTTGAAGAACAGTCTTCTGCAAAGGTGGGTAGGTTCTGCCTCACCTGTGAGGAGCAATGTGGAAGATGAGAAACAAAGCACAAAGGTGCATGTTTAAAAATGTGACATACCAGGAAAGGAGTCTGGGATCATGGGCTAATACGCAACAAGAAATAGAAATGAGAGGAGAAATGGGCTGTGAGAGGCCATGTCAGTGAAGAGAAAGAGTAAGGGGGATCAGTAGAGAAATGACCAAAGAGAAGTGACATAGCTGAAGTAACACTCTGCAGGACTGTTTCAAGTGCCTGTAAGGGAGGAAAGACTGTCTTTAAAAAGGCAAGAAATAATATTACTGCTTGAGGAGAGTTTGGACAGATGCTTTAGCTGTGTGGAGAGAATAAATAGGAAAGGCTGGACAATAGAGACGTTGCTTAGAACAGAAATACAGGATTTATAGTGCGATCATGGTGGCTTAGAAAAGTTATGGCATAAAATGAAATATTGTGATGAGAATTATGCTAACTTTCTGCTTCTACAAGTTTTATAAGATGAAGGTGTTGATTCATCCTAAACCACAATGAAACTTTTTTTTTGTGTGTATCTATCTGCAGCGGTCTTCCTACCTGCAGCCCCAGGGACGTAAAGCCACAAGAACATGCCTAGTTATCTGTGTGCTATTTGGGCTGTGAAGTTTTGCTTGAACAAGTAAGTCAGTTGATTTATTTCTCATTTCTCTTCTGCATATTAATAGTTATCAAAGGCAATTACAAGATGTTTAAAAAGAAAGATTCTCAAATGCCACTGCATCACCAGAGACTGGAACCAGAGTCTGAGAGCATTTTTTTTTTCTAAAAATGCACAAGCCAAAATGTAAGCTGCTATATATCAGCTTAGGTCTGTAGAAGCAGTTTTACACCAAAGGATAGTCTGGCTCTTCTTCCCTGCAGTTTGGTTGATTCCATCCTGTTTTCATTCAAGTGTGTGCTTCTGAGAGGATAAGCACTGAGCTGTACTTCTTAAGGGCTGCAATCTCTTAAAATATAAAATAAATAACTGGCTTTGGGATAAACATTTTATTTCTGCCAGCGGCATAATGCTTGGTCTTGAAATGTTATCATCCAAGGAAGTTTTATCTTGAAAAACTTTTCATGCTGTCTGGCACTGAACATCAACCCAAGTAAGATCCTGGAAGTACTGAATCATCTGCAAAAAAAATGAGAACTGAAAAGTAGCAAGAATTCAAACCTTTCCCTAACCATTGCTTTGAGCAAAGGCAGGGTCAGGTCTTGCATATCTGTCATTAGAACAGGCTAATCTGAGACATTCATGCAGCTGAGGCATGACTGTATGCTCTATCTGGCTCCATTTGTAATATTGCAAATCTGTACAAGCAGAAATTTGGAATTTGCTGTGTTATCATTAGAATCCTCATTATGGGAGCATAAGTGACCACTGCAGATAATGTTACAAAACTGTTTCTACTCTAACATTTCAAATTTACTTTCTCAGAAGTGGGAAACTTTATGCCTTTTATGCTAAAGTTTTCATGCTTTAGCACCGCTGGAAATTTATTTATTTATTTAATTTTACTTGGAAATGAAGAAAGAAAGATCAATGGTTTTGGAGAAGTGTAGAAGAAATATATATTTATTGTACATGTACCTCTGAATAAAGTAGGTACCCTGAAGTTGTCAGACTTACTTCTCCAATAATTTGTTTCAAAAATGTTTATTCGACTGCCTCATTCTATTTCTCTACTTTTTGCTGACTTCCTCCTCCAGTTTTCTGTGGCCTGCACAATAACAATAATTAATCAGCTCTATAACTGCAGCCTTTGAAAATCCTTTGAAAAAGACCTTTCAGGCCACGTTGCTGGGCTCTGTGACAGGGTGGTCAGAGCATATGTCTTCTGAGGTGAGTCTTCTCCTGGATGCATCCATAGGCTCAAAAAATCTTTCTATATAGATGTCTTCCAGTGAGGGGAGTAAATCTTCTGTCCTATTACCATATTTTTATGCATATAGTACAAATTGCATCTGATCCACTCTCATTTTGAAGTACTACTTCTGCTTGAAGTATCCTCAGATAACCTGCACCCAAGATATGCTCCATTAAATCAGAGGAATGGACATAGGGCAGATGAAGCCATGTACAGGACTGTAGTACAGGAAAGCCTACTTGGACAGAGGAAGTTAGCTATAGGAAAGCAGAGACAGGGTGTTCCTGGGAAGGAAAGGACTCTTGAGGTAACTTTCGTATTTTGAAAATGGAAATACAGTGGAAACAGAAATACAACATATTTCTGCTGCATCACAGATTAGTTTTAATACAGGTAAGTTGAAGCCTATACATGTGAAAATGAAGGGGAAAGGACAATTTTTAGGCAAGTACATTGGTGTCTTAAAAGTAGCTTGATCCCTTCCCCTTTTCTTAGTCTTTTGCTATGGTGCAACCACGTCTATGCAACCATTTAGTTACACTGAAATTCAGTCACTACATCATTTAAATCAAATCTGGAATTTCCAACAAATGTTCACACTGGATAAAACACATCAAAAAGGACAAATTAAACAAGGCCAGCTGTGGACTATGGCAAGCACAGTTTATTTCTAGTACTGCCAACGAAATGCCTCCTGTCAGAGGAAAAAGGATAAAAGAAAACCGGGTCTGGATTATTCTGAGCTTTTTAGCTATTTTTCACAATTCTATCTCCTTAAAACAATAAGGAGTCATTTTATTTTAGTGGTTTGGCTCATGTAAAATAATGGTTCAAATTATGTTTCCTAATTATGCATTTAAATGGAAGAAGATTGTAATTTAAATTCTCATTGACTGCTAACAAGTTATTTAATAAGGATAACCAGAGCTCAGCTGCGCATATTACATAGTTGTTGCATGATTTAAGATCCTGTGGGGTGACTCTCCAAGTGTTTTTCTTTGATAGCAACCAAAAAGTTCAAATTCTCACTCATATTATATGAACACTTTAAGCTGTTTTACGGATTGAAAGATTGTCAAAGGCATCTTGTAAGAGTTCTTTCTTGTCATGTATTATATTGAAGTCTGTAGTCCTTGTATCACTGTAATACCTGAGCATCTTCCAGAACTGCATTAGTGACTTGTCGAACATCTGCTGTGTGTAGTTTTCTTTGCTATTCCTGCTGTTGTTCAGCTGGAAAGTAAATAGTAAATCTTACCTTTTTGTTCTCTCCAGGTTCTTATAATGTTGCAATCACTATGGTAGCTGAAAGCCTGAGGCTGGAGTTACAGGATAATGGCTTGATATTTTAGGCTAATCTCAGTTTATTTTTGGTGGGATTCATGTGGTGCAAGCCCTACTAACAAAGCAGCTGTGTACTGGCTCAAGATTTGCCCAGCCATCAGAAACTATACGTTGCCTTCACTGTGAGGAACTGTAGTGCTAGGTAGGAACTGTGCCTTGATATTTGTCCCAGCCTTCAGGCTGGCAGTGGGCAGTCTGGCTGACCTGTATATTCAGGAAATAGTTGGTTTGAGTAGTTTGAGTCAATTTTTAATGTTGCTTCTTGTCTCCAGATGTAAAAAATTTTGTACTAATACCATGTTCTTTTGATTACAATTTAGGATATGCAATGTTGGATCCTGAAAATCTTTTATGGAGGAGGTTAAACTTCCCGTCTAAGAGATGGGAAGGAATACATTTGCTTTGTATTTCTTGATCTTTATTGCTGAGGTGGTAGATTGGTTCCTGTTATGAACTAGATGACCTTAAGGACAGCTCTCATTTGTAGCCACAATATCTAACCCCAAAGGATCTTTGAAAGGGGGAGTGGTTACAAATGTTTAAAGGACAGTAATGCCACACCTGGCCAGCTGTTCCCACTCAGAGCCAGCTGTGGAATCTTTTGTGCTGAGAAAGTCTTTATTGTCTAATTAGGACAGCTTTAAGAGGAAAACTGTAGGAATGACCTAGCTCCCAGGGCCTAGCTTTCTGTGGGTATTCAGAGGGATGGAGATAAATCAGGTCTCTGAGAAAATCAAACTGATGAAAGCCTAGGAAAACCCTGGGTTTTGCCTCGGAAGACTCCGTTCAAAGTATTAGCTTTCTCTGCTGCCTATCATTATCCTTTCTAGAGGAGACTGGAGTTAGTACCTATATAACCTAAGCAATAAACTGTCAGTTTTTGCTATCTGTGGTACTCTTTGGGAATGTAATTATAGGCTCGGCTTCATTTGCTCCATGTGTTAAAAGAAAGAAACTGTTGGGTTCTGGTTTGCTTATTTTATTCTTTGTGTGGTTATAACACTTGTGTGAGCAATACTGAACTGCTATTTCTTAGATTTTTACCACATATACAAGATACTTTTGAAGCATATCCAGAAGGTTGCGTGAAGAATTCTTAAAGCACATTTGTGAATGAATGTTTCAGAGCAAAAGTCAACTTTTTACAGTGTTTGCCTTTCAAAACTGCTTCCTTTGTTGCATATCAAAAGTAAGTTAAATCTTTGCGATCTTTCAGTAGGATTAATTTAATGGGTCATATGAATGAGTGTATCAGGTGGAATATAAGTGATATTTGTCTAGAAGGCAGGTGATGATCATCATAAGATCACAGAATAATTCAGGTTGGGAGGGACCTCAGGAGACCTGTAATCCAACCTGTTGCTCAAAGCAGAGCCAGCTATGTGGTCAGATCAGATTACTCACTCTGCTTAAATACCTTCATGAAAACAACTTGTATAGGCTTAAATATTTTTTTAACATTTTAGAAATGTTCAGTTTACTGCAAAAGGAGGAGTATTCAACAAGATTTCATGGAAATCTATGACCTAAAACTTGAAAACTTTTTAATGACATTTGTGTGTCTGACATTTATTCAGTTCTTGGTATGGAGAGAATCAGGTGCTGTTCTTGGAATGAAGCATATATGTTAGTAGTTAATCCCTGATGTATGAGAAAGAATTTAACACTTAATATTGGCAGAGTTTTGTCATCCGAAAGAAAATAATTGCTTTGAAGTGGCCAACGTGGCAGCAGAGTCTGTTAGAAAGGGTACATAAGATGCCGATAATAATTCTGGTGACAAACTTGATGTCATGTGTACATCATTAAATTAGAAAAAAAACATTGCAAAATTGAAATCTAGTCTGAAAGTTTGAAAAGATTTTCAGAGTCATTCTGGCTCCAGAGCATCCTACAATGTTTTTTGTTCCTGAAATATATTTTTGGCCTCCATACTGTTGTGTGAGAAGTCCTCTGCCTCAGATCACAGATGTTAGCAGTGAACTGAAGCACTCCTGCAGCATATGAGTTAAAGGAACCAGGGAGCAATTCAAAGTGTTAACTCTCCAAGGGTGCTGGACACAGCATCCCTAGGCAGTTAATGGAGAGAGATGGGATGTCACGTAAGTTCACTGAAATTAAATTTGTTACAGATGATGTGAACACAGCTCCAATTTTTTTTCTTTCTCCCCCCTCATTGCAAGCCACTGTCCAGCAGCCCTGGTGGTAAGAAGCTTAAATTTCTGTTGTGCTCTTGAAGTCAGCCCTCAACAACATGATGGCAGAATTACAAGTGCGTTTCTGTGCCAGATGGGACCTAACTGATCATATAATTGAAACAGTGAGACCACCTGGATACACAATGCTGTCAACTATAAAAAAGGCTACTCCTAATAGTTACTGGTATAAACAGACCAAAAAACTTTTACTGGCATGTTACTTTTACTGGCAGTATGGTGAGTGTTAAGGAGAGTTTTGTTCCTTTAAAACCTGTGCAAATTCCAGTTGTGGCTGTAGATTAATGCTTGCTCTGGAAAGATGATTTAGTGGGTTCCTGGCGTAGCTTTTGGTTCTCCATTTACCCAAACACCACCCAGTCACCATGACATAGCTTTCATTTTCTCTTGTGATTTGAAGAAGAAGTTATGCATAATCCACCTCTTATTAATAATCCAGTCCTCTGAGGTACCAAATACTCTCGTTTCGCATTCATTTCATATTTTACAGGGCCCTAAAAGTTGATGTAAAGGAAATACGTTTTGGAACACCTATGTAGGTATTATGATTTTTTTTTTCTTAAAGTAGATAAATTGGTCCCATAAGGCTTATTGTGATTAAAAGCTTCACTGCTTATGGTGAAATTCTAGAGCTACCCATATTGCTGTTATTAGCATATAAATGCTCTTATCTGCCAGAGTTGGACATAATCATGAAATATGCCATCATTCTGGGATGAAGTTGGGAGCTGCCTGGGGTCCCATAACATTATGAGAATGAAGTAGCAATACTATTGTCATGGTTGAAGAAGCACATTCATTACCAGCCCCTCTTTTTTGAAACCGGTAATTTTACAGGAAAAAAAGCTTACGTGTTAGGTAAAATTTCTGAGACTTATTTTAATGTCAGAGGTGACTTTTTTTTTTCCCCAGTACAGTGATTTTAATACCTTTATTTATTGTAATTTTTCAGTAGCAAGAAAAGCTGTTTTAACTTTAATTATTCCAGATTCTTTGCATGCACATGGAAAACAAATAGCTTCTTAATAGTCAAATTGTTAGGGATTTAATCTACATGTAAAAGAAAGACCTCTGGAAAACTTTAAGAGATTTATGCCATATTTTAACTGTGTGGCTAGTTTTTCTGTGGAGCTTTTTAGGATCCACTTTCTTCTTATTTGCTCTGTATTTGTGCAGTATTGACTACTGCTGCACAAGAACCTCTGGCTGGGATCAACTACAGGGCTTCGCAGGGAGGCAGAAGCTGAAATAGCCTTTCAGCCTGCTTCTTTCTTTGTCTGTGAGTATGTGGAACATAGCTAAGAACATCCTTGATGGAGTTTTTCTGTGGACGTAGAGGAAGGCAAAATAGGACAAGCATCCTTCCACACAGCTTTATTTTCCAGAACCACTGGGTGCGTTTACGTTCTGCCTGTAGTATTGCAATATTCATGCCTAAGGAGATCTAAAGGAGATCTACACTCCACTAATGTGTATAAAAAGATAGATTAAAAAAATCTGGATCAAATAAACTAAACTGTTACTTAAATTGCATGTTTCTTTGAATTTCTTATCGTTAGAATAAAACCTTTTACTATGCATATTTTTGTTGTCCCCAAAGGCTTATAACGCCATGACAGAGGCTGTTTTTGCAGGACATGTAGCCTGTGTGAAACTTCAATAGAAATCGTAGAAGAGAGTCTGATCATGCAAGGTTTCCAGCTCAGTTTGCAGACTAACAGATAAAACTGGCTATACGACAGATAAGCATCAAACCTTTGAATTCTTATCTAAGATGAACCTTTTGAGGTTCTGTCCTCACCACTTTTCTAAGGGGTACAGATAGTATCAGCTCCATCAGTTCCCAGTCCCAGATCAATCACTGTTGAGCCTGGGTTTATTTTCAACAGTTTGTGGAGGATCCCTTGATAGCATGCATCCTGTTCATTATTTTTGACCCACGCTGTTGAGATTGAATCCATATGTTTATTAATTCCACAAGAAATCTGCTTGAAATCTAAGGTAAGTAAGTAATTTATGAGCTCTGGCTATATTATGGGAGCCTTTCTGTAAGAAAATACAGTATTCTAAAAAAAATTGCTCACTTATCTTCATAATCATAAATTATTTCATACCTAATTACAAACAGACAGTCTGAATAATTGTCTTCATTGAGAAATGTTTGACACTGAGAATATAATGCCTTATTTTATAAACTTTTTAATGTGCAGCCCATAAATATGTCACAGCTAAGGAGTACTGCATCTTTAAGTATATTAAATGCAGTCTTGTGTAACCAAACGTAATAGGATTTTTAAATGAATTATAACTGAAGTATTTAACAAACAACTTTTTAAACTTTCTACATGTGTAAAGCTTCTTTAAACTGACCAATTCAAATTATATATCTGAAAAGAAACAATGTATTTGGTAGTATTGAAACAAATTAGTATGATTCTTGTCTCATGTACATTTAAGAGCAATAAAAGACTTTCAGAGAAAATGGTTTTAATTCCTTTAAAAAACACCTGTTAATGGGTTTTAGAGCAAAACCAAAGTCAAAGAAATGTGAGAAATGAGAATGCCTGTGCTTTGTTTCAGTGAAGGTCATGCTAACACCTTTATAGCTGCTTAAGTTCTGAACCTGATATACAATGTACTAACTTGCAGTAGGCTTCATTTTTAACAATCATTCTGTACTTTTATATTGAAAATCATCTAATTCAAAACTTCATCTTGAGTTGTTCTGCATTTGTTAATAATGCCTCTTTTTGAGGGGATGGAATTTCATATAAAAGACATGGGTGACATAAGCCATGTAGGAAACTTCAAAGATTCTGATCCAAACAGCAGGAGAAGTGTGGAGGGGGTAAGGGAATAGAAAGGGAGGTAATAAAAGACAGAAATGTTGAATTAACTGAAATAAACAAATAAGTATCTTGTACTCCAAGTACTAACAACTCAGGCTAAATGATGTATTCAAATACATTCCGCTTTAAGTATTCAACCATAATTTCATCTCTAGTCTGTTTTTTTAGGAAGACGACTAGCTTTCATCCAAGCTGCATTGTTTCGGTAGTTAATTATGGCTCATTTCCAATCTGAATTTGCCAAGCTTCAGTGTTCCCCCCGCCCCACCCTGTTACAAAGCAGCAGTTCTGGTAGCAGAGTCCCTGTTTTGTTGTTTCATAAACATGCAAAACGCTGTGAGAAAACTTTCACAACTGGAATTAGGTTTTCTTCCTGCCCTTGAATCATACCTGCAGCAGCTGTGTGCAGTTGCAAAACCTGCTAAATAGAGAAATGATGTATAGGCAATATATTGTTCATACTCAGACTAATATGATTCCACAAGAAACGGTGACTTAATATGTTAAAATAATCCATTTATATGCTTATAGTTATGCCTTTCCTGAATAATTATGTAACCAGATTTGGACTACAATTCAGAGGCAGCTGGTAAATTTCAATTTTATAAAAAATTTATTTGTGAATTTCAGTTATATTTGATTAATATTTGGGAGGAAAAAAAAGGAAGTTCCTGAAAACATTGAAACATTTCATCTTCGCGTACTTGAAAGGATCTTTTGCTTTGGAACCACAAGCTTATTTTGTTTTGACATTTTTCTACCACAAAATTCCTAAACTTTTCATTTTGAACTTGAAACAACTTTTCATTTGAAAATGTGATGAGATAAAATAAAGAAGGTGAAATAAAAGTACCAAGTGAAGCAACTCTTTGGTTTGAGTTAAATAGATATTATATAAAGTGGTGTTTTCTGCAGTCATTTTTGTTTTTTTCAGCATTGTTGAAAAACTGTTCTGTTTCAATTGACTTACCAGAAAATGCTGGAGAGTTTATTCAGAAAGAAAGAAAAATTAAAATCAAACCCCATTAATCATTGTACACAGTGTCTACAGTGTCTATGCTGTAATTTTGTTACTCCTTTTTGTTTTATTGCATTAAAATTTAGGCATCTATCCATCAAACATCTTAAACATACATGGAGCTTAATAAGATATTTGCTCTAAAAAGGTGCTGAAGTCTGGTGTGCTGTGACCTTAGCGTGCACCCAGAAGTCTAGGCTTCATTATGAAGGCTTTCAGAAGGGGGGAAGTAAATTAGATAGATTGATAAACCCAAGTATAGGTTACCTAAGAGTCCAATTGATTTTGTCAGATATGTTGAGCACCTGATAGTTTCTGGGGTTGACCGCTGGCTGAACATGAGCCAGCAGTGTGCTCAGGTGGCCAAGAGGGCCAATGGCATCCTGGCTTGTATCAGGAATAGTGTGGCCAGCAGGACCAGGGAGGTGATAGTGCCCCTGTACTCGGCATTGGTGAGGCCGTACCTTGAGTACTGTGTTCCGTTTTGGGCCCCTCACTCCAAGAAGGACATGGAGGTGCTGGAGCGTGTCCAGAGAAGGGCAACGAAGCTGGTGAAGGGTCTGGAGCACAAGTCTGATGAGGAGCAGCTAAGGGAGCTGGGGTTGTTTAGCCTGGAGAAGAGGCGGCTGAGGGGAGACCTTATCGCTCCCTACAACTACCTGAAAGGAGGTTGTAGTGAGGTGGGGGTCGGTCTCTTCTCCCTAGTAGCAAGCAACAGGACGAGAGGAAATGGCCTCAAGCTGCTCCAGGGGAGATTTAGATTAGATATTAGGAAAAATTTCTTCATGGAGAGAGTGGTTAGACATTGGAACAGACTACCCAGGGAAGTGGTGCAATCACAGTCCGTGGAAGTGTTCAAAAAACAGTGGATGTGGTGCTTAGGGACATGGTTTAGAGGTGGACCTGGCAGTTAGGTTAACGGTTGGACTTGATGATCTCAGAGGTCTTTTCCAACCTTAATGATCCTATGATTCTCTAAGTCAGAGCTATGTTTGCAAAAACACTGTCAGTAGCTAAAGCTGAGGCAGCCTTGTTTAAAAAACAAAAAACCCAGAACAAACATCTTACCTTAGGTTTTCCTCTGTGCTTTTGTGACACAGCCTACCATACATCAGGCATTGAAAGAAAAATTAATTTTATAATTAAATACAGTAAATAACATATTGAAGGAAATGGGCGTATGTGCACCTTCCTTCCTGAGCCCTGCAATTCTGCTGTTGTAAAAAGTGTTAGTGGATTACGGCAAAATAGGTGTGGTGGTTGGTTTCTTTAGCCAACAGTGTTTCTGTTTTTCCCCCCAAAATACTAAACCCAGAGAGGGAACATTTTGTCTGCTTGCATCTCACTTTTTAGCCTGTGAGCTTTCTGGGTTAGGTACATGGAAGACGAGAAAGTCTAGTGGTGGACATACAGCTGGACTGGGCTGCTGTGACAAAAGACAGTTGCAATTCTGAATTCTTTATGTGTGGATGAAGCTGAAAGAAAATGGTGCTGGCTAATGTCTGGTGCCAGATGGCTTTCTGCCTGTTTCAAGCAAGAGCTCAGATGCTAGACCACACATTAAAATGATACTTCTGGTTATGTTCAGTTTTGGGTTCACATCGCAGTGTTCTTTAATGCATGTCCATTATTGTATTTTTTTTATTTCCATTAAAACTTGTTTCTCTTTAGTTGCAAAATGGTCACGTCCAGTAAGGCATTCTAGCATTCAAATTCCATTGCTGTCATGGGATGTTTTAAATTACTTCTCATTTCATAACTTCTTGAATCATCTGTGTGCAAAAAAATGTCCCTTTTAAAATATTTGAACTGGAAAGATCAGAGATACAGCGTGACTTTTTACAACATAAATTAAGCAGTGTGATTCATCAGCTGCATTGAATTCAGTTGACTTTGGTGGTGGCCTACCTGGAAGTGATTAGCAAATTGATATGGTAATTGGAGGTAAAGAGGCAAACACTCAACTTCCCCTGTGCCTCCAAAGGGCTATGGAATACAGCCAGGCAGTTGCCTGCATTGTTTATCTGCCTGCCTGCCTGCTTTGAAGTATTAAGTCATAGCAGCAAAGAAAATTAGGAATACGTTCTTTCTAGATTATGTTCAGAGTTTCCCTTTGTCCTGTTTTTATTTGCATAAAAGACATAATATCCATAAATGCCACATTCTACCAACTACTAATTCTCTCATAAGGCCACTATGTATCTCTCAGATCTGTACTGAAAGAGAAAAAGGTTCAGAGCAGTAGTCATCTTGCCCTGATCTTTCTTATGTCAGCATTCAGCACTGGAGATGTCAAGGCAAGATAAACTATATGTTATAGGCCATAGTAGAAGCAAGTTAAACATGTGCTCAGGATAAGGTTTGTCAAGGAAGAGAGTACTGGCTGTGCTCTGACTTCACACATATTCTGTTTTAGCACTGAATATGCTATATTCTCAGACATAATGCAGGTACTGTCCTGTTAACATTAAATATCAATGACATTTTTCTCCTACAAATCTGGTGCCTAATTTTATAGTATTGCATCACTTTTCTGCCTAAAATATCAGGCCTATTTAAGTAAGCGGATGCTTCCAAATGAAACTGGAGTTTGTGGTGGTGTTTTCCAGACTCTTGTAATTACCAGTTTCGTGTCCGCCTCTGTAAGCAACAGTGAACTCTGCTTCCATGACTGACACTGCCTTGGCCTCAGGAATGTGTTGACTAATCTGAGATCAACTGGAGTAGAAATTCAACAAATGAAAGCTGTAAGCTGTAAAGTAAGATTCAGGAAAAAATGAGGTGGCTAAATGAAATAAGTGGTAATGGGGATCTCTTTTTAGATGTCTTTTTTTTTTATTCTGCTTACGTTGGTACACAGAACTGGATGCAGCTGATAAGCTCCATCTTTTAAAACAGAGGAACCAAGTTCTCCTGTAGCCCCTTTTAAGAGCTTGACATACGAAGTGAGCTCAGCACACACTGACAAGGAGGAAATTTCTAGAAACAAAAATAGAACAGTCTAGGGTGTGAGAAATGCAGGGTCAAAACTCTCCTTTGCAGGCCATGAATTCAAATCTGCCACCTGTGAGAATACTGCAGTTACCAAACTAGGCTGAGAAGAAATACAGGAAAGCGCTATCCATTCTCTGGAAAGTGTTTCACTCTGTGACAAGGGGCTCAGGCAAAGGGTTATCACTGGAGCAGAGAAAACAAAAACCTGTGCACTGAGACTTGCTCATTCACTGGAAGGGTTCAGATGAGTTCCTCCCAGCACTGCTTATACGTTTTACTGAATGTAGAATATTCATGTACACCAGTTCTGTAAAAGATGTGGTAATTGAGATGTGAGCCATTTTAATATCTTCTGTTGATGACTTTTGGGGCTTTTTGGGCTGCTGCCCCAAGGTGCCTCACTGTCCCTGTATATTGAGTGTCATGGGTGCTACAGAGTAGCCCAGTCACCTACAAAACTGTCTTTGTAGTGGTTACAGAAGATGCCTATGATCTTTACTGGTTCTTGCTCCATGTGATACATCCATGTATTTTTGGAGATGTAGGTCCTGCAATCTAAATGAATGCAAGTATCTTGTGTCTGTATGGGCAGAGAGGTTGACAATTATTATATGGGAAGAGAAAAAGAATATTAGAGAAATGTTACCTGTTGTAAAAGGCTTTGGTCAGGGTTCTCAGAACTTGTCTTTATTTTGACTGTTTTGAAGCCCCAGCTGGGAATACAAGAGAGGAATATACTTGCTGCTTGTAAGCTGCATCCTAAGTAGATCTGAAGACAAGGGTAGAGAGCTAGTGGATGTAGATAAGCAATGTTTATTAGGAAGCTAAAATTAATTTATTCATAAATGGGTCTATAAATTAGCATTGCTATATACTGTACTTACTTTCTCATATATGTCTCGGGTGATCTGAGGCAGCAATTTAAGCCATTGAGGGCTTGACAGAAGAGGAAATCAAAAGGTATTGATAGTTTTTCCTTGTATGCTGAGACAGAAATGTCCTTGCTTTTTCATACTGTTTTTTGAATATAAGGTACCACTGTTCGTAATGCAGTGGAAATAAAATTAGAACCTATCAGATGGTACAATTGTTTGGTACAAAACTGTGCCAATTTGTACCAATTGCTTGGTACAAAACTGTAGCATACTATTATGTTTCTCTATAAACAGGAAAAAAATATACTTTTTTATGTGTTAGCTGTTCTAGAAGGGCCACGTGTTTTAGAAACAGCAAGTGTGTGTTTGTTGTAATGAACAGCCATGTGTATCCAGGAAAAATTTTCCTGCAAAGTTACTGCATATTCTGCAAAGGACCCTGCATAGTTTTTTACTGTTCCAGAAAGGAAAATGGAAGAAGAACCATTTGTGCTGAAGGACATCCAGACGGAGTGAACCTTTTGCAAAGACAAGGATTTCAGCAACATGCATTTAGACTCTATCTTATAGCCTCTGGGATTTTTCAGGTGTTTTTCAGGTGTCAGGAGCTGGAAATAAATCTACTGGATGGAAGCTGGGCTTATGTATGTCTAGGCAAAACACACCTCCTAAATCACTAAATTTTCCAAAGTCATCAATGCATGATGTATCTGCTATGGAAGTGAAAGTGTCAGTGATTTCTTAATAGCTGATTTAAATGGAATTAATTTTTAAATGGCATTCATGCTGTAGGTGCAGTGAGAGGGAAAAGCAGAAGCAAAGAGTGTAACGGATGTTGGAAGTCAGGCTAAGAGACTGTATGGCTAAAGGAGATGTAGGCCATCAATTACTTTTTTGCTTTGAAAATCTTATGGCCACTGTTAGAATACAAAGGTGCTTCTTTTAGTTTAGGAGAATAGGAGCTGTGGAAACAGAACAACTCCGTGAATCAAAAATATAATTAAAGTGTTTTGTAACCTATTTGAATTCCTGACTATGGGAAGTCTTTTTGGACTGCCCTTATTAGTTCTGTATGATCATTTAAAAACATGCAATGCTGAGACCCAAATAACTCGGTAAAGGGAATTCGATGAGACAAAGTGCTTTCCAGCCCTTCAATAAGTGTAGTTGTTGACTAATAGTTTTGATTAAAGCTGATTTACTTTCTTTGGGCTGAAGTAAAAATGCCTTTAAGAGGCTTGATTAGAAGCATTTGGATTTCATCTCCAGGGGAAACTACTGCTGAAGACGAAGAAATCTAAGGGGCACATGGGGTTTGCATTTTGTTATGGAATAAGCAAAACCAAATGTGTAAAACAGATGGGGCATGCAAAAGTTAAGCACTGCAGCACCTAACTTTTGAGCATCTGGCTCCCTGAAAAGCAAGAATGCCAAGTTACACTTTTCTGAAGTGCTAAGTGTCACTATAAACAGGATTTAAATTAGGCGGTGGAAAGCACATAGATCTGTCCAACTGAGAAACAGTGAAGAGAAGGGAGTCTGTCTAAAATTCTCTGCTTCTCTGGACTAGAGAGACCTCATCTACAGCTGCCAAAGAATCCACCAGCACCAAACCTTCCTTGAAGCTAAGTGGATACAGTTGGTTTTGACAGACTTGTTTTTTAAATTTCAGCTGTAAGGATTGAGTTCATCTTCTACATCCTGCCCAAATACCGATGCTCGTGAAAAGCAGGTGACTGGCATGTCAGGTCTTTGTTAACTTGCAGGTTCAAATTGATACTTCTCACCTCTGGATTCTGCATTCCTTCTGTGGACTGTGGGACTCAAAAGTTAATGGTTGCAATGCCTAATTTATATGTGTTGAAATCATCTAATGACTTCAGTTCTGAGTCCAAATGCCATACTGTAAGGGTCTTCTAATGAAGACCATCACACCATCTTTCTTTTAAAGTGAATACTCTTGCAGGCACCCAACACCCTTACTGATCAATAGTCAGCCACTCTATGCACTTTCTCATGATGTTTTGCTTCTGTTGTCAAACGTAAATCTTGAATGATGTACTAACCGAGGAGATATGTTCCCTGTCTCAGTTCTGGTAGCCTTTCATTACATTTCTAGATGCAGGAGATATTTTTATTTCTTTGGTTTCATGCAAATTGTTATGTTAGACCCCTCAGCATTATACAAAAGACATCTCCAAATCCGGTATTGTAAGTGATAACTCATATTGTTACTATCAATTTGCTTGGGCTCTGGATGCCCCTGAACATTGCACACTCTTTATTGAAGTGTATTTCTAGTTGTGCAGAACCATGTTGGTATTTGTGCATTCTGGGAAAATGCCGCAGTGCTCAGATGGGTACTCTGAGGAGCTGCCACGACAGCAGCATCAGTAGACGATGTTGCAGTGCCCATCTGCAAGAGAGCTTAGGGAAAGGCTGGCTGATTCAGACTCACAGGCTGATAAAGGAAGGATTCCTAAAGTTGTTTTGTACCTTGTATGAGGAATGAGTACAAGATTACAGGGTGGGTCCAAGAAGGAACAAGAACATAATATGTATTTCTAAATCAAAGTGAAATGTTATACTGGAAATCCCTTAGGTAGCTCTTACTGAGCTATTATGTCTACAGTGTAAATTAGTGTGTAGCTGTGTTATTTCTGGAAAGGCACTGTGCTGAAACCTCCTCTTGTTAATAGGGCTAATAACATCAGGAGCAGTGTAGTAGTAATGTGTGTTTCCAGTTCCAGAGATAGCTTGGTCAGCAGCGGGAAAGGAGTAAGGCCAGGAATGGTAACCACAGGGCAAGCAGTTTGGGAAACACTGGCCTAGAGGTTTGCTTACTGAGAAAAGCACAATAGAAATAGACAAATTCCACACTATGAAAAATGTTAAAGCATTTGCACTGAAGGAAGACCACATACATACTATCTTGGATTTGATTGCTGTGGTTCATTCATAACCAAGTAATAGCTGAGCAGTGAACGGGCACAAATCATCCTTAGAACATACAGTATCATTCTGCAGCAAATTATCAGGTATGTGTTAGACGGTGTTTAACCTATGTAAATGTGCAAGTTCACATCTTTCATATAAAAAGCTCTTCTTTTTTTTCCCCTCTCTGTATCTTCTATATAACAAATAGCTTGGATTTAGTCCTTCAGATAAAAGTCAGATACTTTTAACTTAATCCAGCGTTAGATCTACCAATCAGTTGAGTCCTCCGTTTGTACTACTGTGGAACACGAAGAGATGAGAAGGACTTCCAAGGCCTTGTTTAATAGAGCTCCCTAATAAATCATTGTTAAAATCTAACGTGTATCTATGGATATTAGGGGAGCTCTCATTTCTTTCTGATACATATCAGAATCAGAATATGTATCAGAATGTCTTTATCGTTCTGACATTTTAAAAGAAAAACTTGCAGAAATGAAAGTTTCAGCAAACAAAAGAGAGATCAAAATGGTTGAAAAAAGGAAATGCCTGTGGTAAAAGAACTATGTTATGAAAATATTTCAAACTAACTCAACCATCCGAGTGTCCTACAGAACAATGGAGAAAAGAGAAAAGGAAAATAAATCAGGAAAATATAAACTTCAGATTTTAACTAATAGAAACATCTAGAGTCTAATTCTGTGCCTGTTGAAACAGTCAATTATGCTGTTATTGCACAGGTAAGGGCTGTAGGGTTTTTGCCATGACTGACTAGGGTGCAGCAATTAGGTGTGTTGGTGGTGTCACATTGCCAGTAACCCACTGCTCACTGCCATTTGAGTATGGCACGGCCTTTATAGCAACAAATTCAATAATTAACTGGTATGGAAAATGTTATTATGGGAGCCAGCACACGGATTTCTGGTTTCTCTCTTAGTGCATAGTGCAAGGTTTCTTTTAAATATACAGCAACACAAAGTAATGAAAGGAATATCACTGTCTCATATCATGTAGCTTTGGGAAACATAGCATGTTCTGTGAACAGGGAAAATGCAGTTTGGGGCCTGACTGACTGGGAAAAGTCACAGTGCACGCTTTGAACAGAAAGCAAGGGCTGGTCTCTTAAGATCACATTAAATGGCTCACAAACTTCCCATTTTCACGAAAATTGACAAAGCTTGCCTGTTGATTTATTATTCATATAGAGAGTACTGCTTCTTCAAGAAGATCATAAATACAATTTCTCTGGCCCAATCAGCCTCTCTGGGTTCCTGATGAAGTGATAAGCACAATAGAATTCAGGAGGATTAAAGGATGAGGTGGAAAATGAAAGCTGAGCTGTGTTTCTGCGTGTTGCCTCGCGTGAAACAGCCGCAGAGAGATAAGAGCCAAGTAGTATGAAAATATCTGCATAAACCCCCTTGTAATGGAAGCCTGGGGCTCTGTCAAAACTCTCTTTCCAGGGTGAATGATTCAGATTCTCAGTTACATAGATTTGGGAGGTTAATCCTTTCTTAAAGAATTCTTCCACTTATATTTATTTAGAGAGTATGATCACTACATATTGAAAAAGATACTAAAATCCTCTTCAGATTAGGCTATTTATTTACTGATATCTGTGGAAATCTTAGGGCTATTACTTTTATATGTATTAACTCCCTGGTGTTAATGTAGCTCTTGACTGAAAAATTTTAATAAGTGCGTAGGAAGATTATTTAGCTGGGATGGAGAACAGACCTGGGGATCAGGACCATTTGCTTCTCTGTTCAGCTCCCTGTGTACTTACTGTGTGATATTGTCACATTAGCTATATGCACCTCTGTTTATCTGTGTGTAAAATGGGCATAATATATTTCAAGGGTTTGGTGAGATAAATTATGCTGAACACTCTTTTGAGATGAAGGGCTGTCAAAATAATTGTAACCAGTTTTATCGAGCATCTTTGCTTGGCAGTGATCTGGTTGCTTGGTTTCATAACTGATCCTAGATGAAATTTGAAGCACTGTTGGGCTGAGGCTCTGTTGTATGGTCATTACTGCTTTATAGTATGGCTTGCAAAGTCTGGAAAATGTCTGCAACTGATAATCTGAGAGACAATTGTTTGTGGAAAGGTATTTAAGTACTACATCCAGATTATATTAATTTTTCCATTAGAGTGTCACAGCTGGAGGATGAAGACTTTTTAAAGCATTGATCTATTTTTAAGTTTACCAAGCCTCTGACAAAATCCCATCAAATTGTCCCTTTCCTAACTCCAGCAATACCTATCATATTTGATTTCAAGATACTGTAGTTGCTTTGTAGCCTGAATTAAGGGTGCATTTCAGCCTTAGCAAATAAATGTTGAACTCCAGAAAGAAGAGCATGGACTGTAGGAGAGAGGTGTCCAGGGGAGGCCCTGGGCAGTGAGACTATTAGCTGGGAAGCTTGCAATATCTTTAGAAAAGGATCCTTCTGTTAAGCAGCCTGGGGAATCTGTCCTGAGTGTATCTCCTCCTCAGGTTTCACTGCAGTACAACATCCAGTTTACTTTGCAGGTGTTGGTAACAAGGAGACAATAACATGCTGATAGAAAACGGATCTCTTATTACTGCTGTCCTATTCTTCACAGGCAGAGAAATCTCCCTGAATAAACCTTCTGTGGGATTTTGAGACATTATTAGGATCATAACCCATGAGTGCTTAATCTCTACTCTTATATCTGAGATCATTGCTGGCTTCTGTTTTGTTGGTAACTGTGTATTAGTGTTTTGTTACTAGTGAGCAGCATAAAAGCATATGAAAATGGAAAGAGGCATTCCGTACTGATATTTTGTTTAGACCTAACTAAAGACTGTTGCAAATTACTTCTCAAAATTGTAAATGAGTTCTTCACAGAACTCACAACCTCAGCTGATATTCTGGAATCTCTTTTCTGTGGCCTAATAGCCTTTCTAATAAAGCTAATGCAAAATTTCTATCATCATCAGCTTCATTGATGGAGGATAAAACTTTGTTTTTATTCACACTGATATTAAAAATTAATAGGAAATTTGCCTGGTGAAGTCTTGAGGAAGATCAGTCCTTGACAGTGTTCAGAGCACAAAAGTTTTACTGTATTAATTTACTGACAAGTTGTGGATGTCCAGCACTTTTTCAGAAGGTGCCCCACACCTTGCAGAAGTGCATGTTAAATAACGACCTTTGCTTTTGGTCTCAGCAGAAATAGTAGAAACCGACAAGGCAATTTTCACTTTTAAACAAGCACAGTTCCTAAGGGGGGAAACCAAGGTGGCAGCCCTTGACTTGCCACTCAGAGAAGGGAACTATTTTTCCCAATGCATAAACTAGCCTTTCGGTTCTGCAAA
The DNA here is from genome assembly GCF_965183815.1 of Platalea leucorodia. Classification (NCBI taxonomy): domain Eukaryota; kingdom Metazoa; phylum Chordata; class Aves; order Pelecaniformes; family Threskiornithidae; genus Platalea; species Platalea leucorodia. The sequence goes on from NC_138829.1 coordinate 20,958,896, forward strand.
GAGGAGTCACTTTTCAGGAGAATACCTGACTAACTTTAGTGCATACCATGCTATTCTTTTAGCTCAGTGAAGAGTTTAAGAGATCTTCTAGACATCTTAATAAGACTCAGTTCAATGATGTAAAACATTAGCTGAAAGGTACATCGATTCCAGTACACTTCAGTAGAAACAAAACTAGATATAGGCTGAGGACTTCGCCTAAGGAAAGCAACATGTCAAAAACTTAAAAAGGGAGAACAGTTTTACATGGTCATATGAAGTGTTTTATACTGCCATTTTATGCTGTCTTATACATGGAATTCTGATGAAGAGTGGGGTACCTGGGGACCGTGCTTCAGACCAAGTACAGATATAGAAAGCCTCTCTTGCACCCAGGCACTTACTCTCTCATTAGATTCTTATTTATTCCTGACACATCTGACTAGATATACACCTATCAGATGTAAAATTATATTAACCTGCTGCTCACTCTCTCTACTACTTGCTGAAGGTCAATGCTAATGCTTTATTCTTTTTTCATATTAAAAAGCTACAGGTGTGATAATAGACACGTTCCTAAAATTCTTTTCCTGATAAAGCATTGCTGCTCTTAGGCTGGTGCTGTTCAGCAAAACAACTGGAGAAAGGACAAGAACTGAGCAATTGTACTTGTGAAGAGAGCTGCCCATGAAGCTGTGTCTTTGTTAAAACACTAGAAGAGTCTGCGGAAAGATTTGAGAACTCCAGTTCAGCCAGGAAAAACATTGTTAGTAGACATGTCCTTCATCTTGTGAATGTAGCTCAGCAAAGGCACACTCATTAGTTGGATGATGGTGGTGGGGATAATTATTTTTCCCAAAGCCAGATGCTTATTTGATCTTCATTACAAAGAATTCTCCTGTATTTGTTAAACAGAGCTGGCAGGCCTCAATCCTCTAAAAGATGAGGTGCCAGAGACAGATCACTATGGGGGAGAAAAACACCAACAGCTTCCAGGAACCTAAAGCCTCCGTTTGATCCAGCCAGACATCTTTTGGAGGAAAAGGCCTCTCTTACAGTATTTTGGAGAGATCTGTGTCCTCTGCCTGCTGGAACATGGAATCACAAAGCTAATGCTCGATCCACTGTTTTTCAGCTTTTCAGAGATTGAGAAAGCTTCGGTTAGAGTTTGGAAAATACTTTTGGTTTTGTTTCTGTTTCATCAAACACAATTTACCCCAGGCATGTGTTAGTGGCTGCAAAATGTTTAATGTGTCAGACTGCAGAAAGATGGTGGGGGAATATTAAGGGTATCTCTTTTCTTCTGTATGGATGTAAACTAGTAGGAAACTTACTGAAATCTTTACAGTTATGTTACTGCAACACTATGAAAGGAGAAACAGTTTCCTCAGGAGATACTAATAACTTCAGTGTGGGTAAAAATTTGAAGTTGAAAGTTGGCAGTATCCCTTTAAAAGAACAAAAACTTTAGTAGACAAGGAAAGTTTAAGGCATAAAAATGATATCACTGTGAAAACAGCCATCACTATTGGGTGGTATCTGATTGTCAAGTAATCTGCTCACTGGCACCAAAATGGGAAAATTTACCAGTCACTTCCACAGGAATGACATTGGCTCCCAGATGAGATCAATGCAGACTGCACTTGTCATTGATCTCTGCAATTTACCTCAGCTGATCTGCTGCTGCATTTTGTGCTTGACTGACATTTTTTCATATGAGACTTGGTTTTACAGAATAGATAGTTTTTCTCACATAGTTTGCAAACAAGATTGTAACCTGCTCTCTTGATTAAATTTTATCACTAGGCAGTGACAAAATGTCCATAGTTGTTGTTTTTATTTTTTAATTGCCTGTGGAATTTTGAAACTCCGCCACTTTATTTCATTTGGACATTGCCCTTATATAGGCACAAACCCCCTTGTATTTTATGGTTAACTGGTGAGTCTAGTCGCAGAAGACCTAAAAGTGCTTTAAGTTTTAGTTACATGTCATTCCAGATAAGAGTAACGACCTAGAAATATGTTGTAAAAAAACAACTGAAATTAAGATTTGCTGCATTAAGACCAATGATTACATTCAATAATAAAGATTTCAGTGTTCTATCAATTATCCTCCAAGGTCTCCACAAAATGTATAGCTCTTGCTGCTTTCTTGCAGCATGTCCTACATGTGTATGTATTTAAATGAAGCACCCAAGTACTGGATTCTGAGATAATATATGGAAATAATGTCACTTGAATGCATATGTAATGACAAAATATGAGATTGTTTCTCAAAATCAGCCCATTGCACTGAATTTTATTGCAATGACTAATAGCTAAGTAAACCATTTTAATAGGATGCATCACGCTAATGAAACTACTATGAAGGTGTTTTGCCCCTGTGTTTATATAGCATCTAGCGCATCTGAGTCTGTATTCTAGGTGCTATGTTCATGCAGTTAATAAATATGTGGCATACAAGTGTTTTGAATTAACTTTATGTATGTAGATATAATTGCCTGTCCTTGCAGCCTTTAGGAGACCTCACTGTAACTGCAGACATATTATTACCTATAAAAATGAGCAATGATGGCTTTTTGAAAATGATGCTTAAGTCTGTGCTGTTAAAGCTGTCGTGAAAATTCAGAGTGTCCGTCCTGATGTTCCACACTTTGAAACACATCAGAACTCACACTGGTGTCAGTCCAGCATTTTGAAAAAAACAAGCCTTTGATCTTAGGAAACCAGTCTTAAAAAATGTTGGCTGTTTCAAAGTTGACTCTATTGCTAATCCTGTACTCATATAAGTAATATATACATGTATTTAATGGCAGACTAGAGATAAGATTAAATGAACTAAACCAAAAAAAGTCTCTCTGCAATTCTCACTGTATGTGCAGATTGCATATGTATTTCTTGAATTTGACTTAATATCTGAAGAAATAAAATGCGCAGGTAAAAGCTGTTGCAGCTTCCACTGAAGTCAAAGGACCTGTGCAGAAAACAAACCTCTTAGGTAAGGTCTGTGATTTAAAGGAACAAAGGCAGGACAAAAAATGCTGCTACTATGGCTGGATCTCTTCCTCAGCTTTATTTAAAAATGTTTTTTTGACTTTATATGAAAACAAAACACTGAAAGGGACTTCTCAAGAACACTAACAACTACCTATTGTTCATATTATGAGCAAGCTGACAATTATAAACTTCATTGGGTGGCACTGAATATATCACCTCAAATGGCAAAGCTGTACCATCATCTTAATTTATGTGTAGCTTGATAGCATATATAGACCTTTTCTGGTGATCATCCTGTGCACAGCCATATGAAGACTAGTGTCCCACTTCAGGGAGCTTCTCATGAGACATGAGAAAATTGATACCAGAAGCATGTGGGGAGTACAAGGTAAGGTAATAAGTGATGCACATTAATTAAAATGAGCAGATTCTGCTGATAAAAAGAATTTTTGTGGAGAAACAAATTTAATTAGACTTCAACAGTCCCACTATGTTTAGTGAGCACAAATAATGCTATAGAGAAATACTCACATATGTTCACGTGTATGTGTATAGCCATTGAGTGCACTTATGTACAAAAGCAAGCACATTTTCTGGTGATGCTTTAATAATGTTTTCATGTGGGAAAAGATATAATCAGACTACTTTTGATATGAAGTAGTCTGTGAAATGCATTGTGTGTCATCAGTTTCTACAACACAAACTTTCATATTTTATGAGCTGTACAGCTAATATCTGTACAATATAGACATTAAAATGCCACCTGCTGACTGGAGGTTTTACATTTCCATATACTGTTATTATAAACAAAATACAATTTTAAGTGACAGATATATTCTGCACTGATTTATGTTCTGTGTAGCCCTGTTGCAGTTAATATGCCCAATTCATTCCTGGTGCAATTCCACTAGAGTCAGAATGGTAATGTCAGTATAGCTACAGTAGGGATGAACTAAATCCGGTAGGGTTACACTAAGTGGATAAGATTATTGAAATAAATATCCACTTGTGCATTATGTCATAGTTTTAAAAAATCAAATCAAAATTTGATTCTGCAGTTCTCCTTACATACAGAAGAATGATCAAAGATGTCTAACAGGAGTGCTCTTGTGAATGAGGGCAGCAGCTTGGACCCTGATCTTAGGAAAAATAGTAGGTTCATGCTGTGTCCCAGATTCAGCAACTTTATAACAGTATATACCTGACAGAAGAGTAAAAAAAAAATTATATGGTCCCACTGGCTCTAACAAGACTACGATTTGACTCTGAAGGCACTCATAATTAATAATATTCATACGGATGTTGCATACCCATAACTTTGGAATACTTGCCAGAAATAAATGAATTCAAATTGCTATTGGCAATTAAATGGAGAAAGGATGCTATTCTAGATCTACCTGCCATTGTGCATGGGCTTCATAGATTTGTATTTCTTGATTCAAAAAGGTAACACTGATTCAAAATAGCTTTTCAGTCTTGCCATTCTCACTTGATTCCTACCTAGCTCTAATATTCATCTCTTCTGTGATTTTGCTTTCCTTCCCTGAAATAGCCTCTATATTGATTTTGAATTTTTCAAGGCATTTTTGGGGGCCCAGCTTGTTTGTATGAACGATCCCCTCTCTGAAGTGTAGATGCCACCACACTTGTTTCAATGTGATATCTCTCTCCTATAGTGCTGGTCAGATTTCAGTCTTGATGACTTAGGAACAGAAGCATGCCTGCCCTTAGCCTAACTTTGCAGTGTATCTTTAGAGGAATTAAAAAACATCCTCTTCTTGAGCTTTTCTGGAGTGGTCTGTTCCATGAATCAAGTATCTAGCGTGTTGTCGTGGTTTAACCCCAGCCGGCAACTAAGCCCCACGCAGCCAGTCGCTCACTCCCCACCGGTGGGATGGGGGAGAGAATCAGAAGGGTAAAAGGGAGAAAACTCGTGGGTTGAGATAAGAACAGTTTAATGATTAAAGTAAAATAAAACAGAACAGTTAAATAGGCAAAGGGAAAACCGTGCACGCAAACAAAGCAAAGCAAGGAATTCATTCACTACTTCCCATCGGCAGGCGGGTGCTCAGCCATCCCCAGGAAAGCAGGGCTCCATCACGCGTAACCGTTACTTGGGAAGACAAACGCCATCACGCCCAATGTCCATCATCATCATCATCATCATCATCATCATCATCATCATCATCGTCGTCGTCGTCGTCGTCGTCGTCGTCGTCGTCGTCGTCGTCGTCGTCGTCGTCGTCGTCGTCGTCGTCGTCGTCGTCGTCGTCGTCGTCGTCCCCCTTCTTCTTCCCCCAGCTTATATACTGAGCATGACGTCATATGGTATGGCATAGCCCTTGGGCCAGTCTGGGTCAGCTGTCCTGGCTGTGCCCCCTCCCAGCTTCTTGTGCCCCCGGCAGAGCAGGGGAAGCTGAAAAGTCCTTGAGCGGTGTGAGCGCCACTTAGCACCTATTCAGCAACAGCTGAGCACTACTTAGCGAGAACCAAAGCATCAGTGTATCCTCGACATTGTTCTCATCCTAAACCCAAAACACAGCCCCATACCGGCTACCAAGACGAAAATTAACTCTATCCCAGCTGAAACCAGGACACATATCAGAATATTATTTCTTTAAACTTGGTTGCATTTTAACATTATTGTTCAGACGGCTAGTTGACATATCATTACTGTTTTGAATGGGGATCAATGATTGCCTTCAGCCATTTTTCCTGAAGCTGTTGCAGATCAGGTGGGTGAGAATACACAAGTGTTGCACCAGAAGTGATCTGTTATGCACTGACAGAGTGCAAACCACTTCCAAATGGGAAAGCTCTGATATACTGTCCCTAGTTTTCACTGCCCATGAGCCCATTATCATCATCAGTGCCATCTGAGGTCTTCTGAAAAAGGTGGCTATGAACCCAATATCAGATAATGTATTTTCTCAAATTCTGAATTTGTATTTCTGTGGATTCTGCTGCATAACCCTTTCCACTGAGGAGTTTTGTCTCTTTAGATTTGGAGTCTATTGCCAGCTTTACAGCCCAGTCTATTCTCTTTGATTGTTTACAGCTGGGTATTAAGTAAACCATTGACACAGTATACATTCCAGCATGTTACAGTAATTCCAAAATAGGAAAATCCTTTCTTATAGTGTGACAACTTTGCTCATTTTGGTGTCTGGCTGTAAATGAAACCAACCAGATGGTCCTCACTGATCTGTATTGTGTGTGAGACATCTCAGTGCTTTTATGTCAGGGCACAGATTTGTCTCATCTAACAGTGGCAGAGAAGCAGCTCTTTTGTGTGTTTATTTGATGTTTGTGGTTCAGATGGCTGGCAGCGTGCACAGTCCAAGAATGGCAGTCCTCCAGATTTAATATGATGCTGAGGATGACTAGTAGAGGGAGTTGAAATGAACCGAGGAGGAAACATGAAAGTTGTGTTGTGGTATTTTGTTAAAATGTTATTTTCACACAGAGCCTGGCCAGAGTTAGGGAAGAAAACAAATGATCTGTCAACTGTTTTGTCAAGATCCCAAGCTAGGGGAGGACTGGTAAGTGGAAAAGCCTGTGTGCCCGGTGATCAAGTGTTCTCCAGCATGCCCATCCTTGGCCAAAATAGAGTGGACTTGAAAGACTTTGAAGGGAGCATTGAGCAGCTTTGCTTTGTCAAACAAATTAGGAAGTATGATACCATAATAGGAGAGCATGTTGAACAGAAAATAAAAGTAGTAATCTGCAGAAGAGGATTACTGGAGCGTAAGAGAAAGGTGAAGTTCAGTTTCAGAGAGGAGAAATTTTGAGGTCTTTTACTTTGTCACAGTAACTAATATATAGCCATGTCTTTTCAGGCGTGATGGTTTGTCATGGAGACAAAAAACCCACTTCCCCCAAAAGCCTGGAGGCTCAATGGCTGCATTGTAGAAATATTTCTGCATGGTAGACTGTCTTTATTCTCTTCCTTAAGCACCTGCTATTGACCACAGCTAGATATGAGACACTGGAGGAGGTGAATGTTTGGTCCAAGCCTGGACAGCCTTTTCTGTGTTCTTATGTCTTCAGTTGTCACTTTTCTGCACCCTGGAAATAGCCAAGTTAAATTTCATTTGGAAGAATCAGTATTCCTTGCTTATTATCTGTTTAATTACAACTGGAAGTAGTTTTTGTTATTACCTTTCTAAACTCCTAAGCAGTGCTATTTTAGTATATAAAAACATAGAGCTGACTATCTCAGTGACTGGGAAGTTATCTGCAGTTTAAAGCACCTATAAAATCTCTAACATTTCTTCTATGTTTTAATGATTTTCTGACCAGGCTGGAAAAACTGAAAAACAGAGGCCAACCATGGGAATCTAGAGGACACCTAAATTGTGATGGTTTCTTGACTCTGGGCTTTATATTTGAATCTGTACTTGTTGCAAGTAGAGACAAGTAGCTCCCAATTTAGACCTGTACAGCATCCATGTAGTTCCTGTAGCTTTTGATTTAGGTACATAAGACACATTGTCATCAGAATTAAGCTTATAGTTGAGGAGGAAAGGCGCAAAGAAATAATGAATCATTATTTTATATCACTTTTTAACCAGAGTTTTCCAGGGTTGTAAAAGAGGTTGGTTATCGTTAGCCTTATTTTACAAATGAGGAAACTGAGTCATGGGAAAGGGGTGTTCTTCCCAGCAGCCTAGAGGTACAGTTGGGAATAGAACGTAAGTCTTTAAACTGACATGGTTTGCTTTAACTATATCGTCTATATTAAGATCAGAAGACAGAGTTTTCCTTCTGTAGTCAACCATACACATCATAAAAAAAATATTATAAATGCCAGTTGTAATGTTTCTTTATATAACTTGAGACACTCTAACCACTTCATCCCAAACTCAACAAATTCTAGCAATATGTCAGCTACTGGTCACAACATCCAGTCACAACTGTAACTGTAACTTTATTCACCTGCCTTTATTGTAGATTCTGTCAGTAAAAATTATGGGCTGTTTACTGAATCACAGAAACTTCCTGTGGAAGGGGAGAACTCTTCACTGTGAGAAGAACTGGCTTATCTTGGTAGACAAGAGGAAAAGAGAAAAATTTGGTTTTAAAACCAATTTTTTAAAACCAATAGGTGTTTGCCGCACTACCCATTTCCTATTTGTAGTGTGACTAACTGATTGCTAATAGCATTTGGGAAAGTGTGTTAACGAAACTTGCACTCATGTTCTCTCAGCAAATAAAACAGAGAGCAGAAAGGCCTTGTGTGGGCCAGGCTGGGATGATGAATGTGAGAGATGAGCCTGAGCAGAACAGAAAACTCCCAAGAGCACTGATGGCATGAACTTTCTTCCCCACTCTTGCTTTAGACAAGTGAAAACAAATAGGTCTTCCTTAAGAGTTCAGCTGGTATCTTTTTCTTGCCAGGACGATGCTCTGGCTTGTGATTCCTTACCAGCTTTATTGTATAATTGTGCCTAGATTTCTGCCTTTCATATTCAAGATAGACTATTGTTCTACTGGCCAGCTGTTACTTTGATAAGTAAATGTTCTTGAAAGAAGTGATAAGAAACAACTTCTGATTATTTTTTTCCACATATTCTTACACAACTGAAGCCTCTGCTATTCTGCTGCACTCTTCACAAACATAAATTAATGTCTGAACATTTAATCACTTACCTGTGTCTTTTATGTGGGCTTTTATGTATGCAAGTGGAATTTGCTACTCAATACCCTGTTTATTGCAGAGATACTTGGGAAGATTCAAGGCAAATGGGATAACTCAAGTTCAGCAGGGAGTCCTTCCCCTTCTGATCAGGATCCTCATGAAGAAGAGAGGAAGGATACATTTTCTCCTTTTTAGTAGCCTATCAAAATGACAGATTTTTCATGTGTTTGCTGGTATACAAAGTTCACAGTTAAGCATTGTCAAGTTCCAGTCAGCAAATTATCAGGCCTGACTGGGAAGGCAGAAAATGGGGAAGGGATGCCTTTTTTTAACAGTGCACATTCTCCTTGGGTTGCCTTGAGTCACCTTCAGCTGTCTAGCCAGTATGTCTCTGAGACATAGACTGAGGCTTTGCCTCATGCTGTACTACATCTATTGGAGATCCACATAGTAGGTGCATGGTTTTACTTCAATGCATGAGTTAGTTACATTCAGGAAATTAGCTCTTTTCAGTGCATGGAGCCTTTAGGAGCATTACTGTGTTTTAGGGTTAATACCAATGTTAGAAAAAAGCCCCACAGTCCACAGAGGAGAAGATGCTCCTGAAATATGACTGTATTCATGGTCACAGTCCTTGCAAGGATGTGTTCTGAGGAACGGTATTTTTTTATACATTTTATAATGGGAAGATGAGAAAAATCTCAATGATTTTAATTGCTAGGGAAAGTGTTATAAATGATACATAAAAGTTTAGATCCTCTAATAAAGGGTAAAATGAAGTTATAAGACTGACTGGCAGGAGAGTAGAAGACATTTATACAGGAGGGACACAGATTTTCACCTAATAAAAGAAATCCCTTTTTAGTTTTCACACTCTCTGAGTGTTCTCCAGATTTGCATTGGCATTTCTTTCCCAGGCACTAATGTGCCGGTTGAGAGAACATTCTTGGTAATGAATGACATTGAACTGATGACAAAGCAGAAAGTGAGTATAGTAAGGGAAGAAAATAAAAAGGCTAGCACAGTTGTTAAGATGAAACACCTGCTGCGAGTGCCGTGAAAGGCTGCTGGGGAGCAGGCAGCTTCTGAACAAATAATTTTCCAAGGAAAGCTAAAAAATCCCTGCCTGCCCACAAGGCCTTCTTTCCTCCCTTTCCTCAGTCTCTTTCCTATGGATTACAGTTTTCATGCGTACGTTTTCTTTGGTACATTGTTAACAGCTTGTAAAACCGAGGTTGCACGTAAACAGTTTTTGTTTCAGACTGTTATCTAACCAAGATTTCTTATTCTTTGTGTCCCATCAGTTTTCAAACTAACATATTCTTTCTGAGCATGTCATATAAAATTCCAGCAAGCGCTTTTGTGAATCTGTAAGATGTGTTAACATCTGTTTTTTGAGTCTAACCAGACTGTTTCAAGTGATAGCTCCAAAGGCCTTCACTATGCTGGCTCCCCAGTACCACAAAAAGTCTTTTCCTAGGAAGCCAATAATAGCATCTTTAGCAATCCATTGTGTCTCAGCTTAGAATTCCCCCCTTTTACAAGTAATGGGATTCTTTCCTTTGCAAATGCAAAGAAATTTTGACAAAAGATGGCACTGATATCCTCTGCAACCTGCCCCCAAAAAACTTATCCTTGGCTGGCACTTAAACTCAGATACAACTTGCATGGCATTTCCTAAGTGGGCCTGATACCAATCTAATGATGGGCCTATGGGGGAACAAACACGTACTTCAATGTTGAGTGTTTCAGGCACTGAGTTCCACTAAGGAGCATTTGGACTGCAGTCTGCTGAGAGGAACATTAGGAAAGATCAAGGAGACATGTGACCTCTGGTACTCCAGTCATCAGCAGAATTAACTTTGGCTTCTGGTATAATGTAAGGCATGTTTTGGTGCTCATCAGTCACAACTAGTATTTTGCTCACAAAGGAAAGAGTGAGAAGGAGCATTTTGACTGCTCTATTGCTGATTTGAAGATCATGCCCATGGAACTTGGCCTAAGTGCCAGTAGAGGTTTACTGGAGTGACTTTACATTGGTCTGTGCTGTTGGTTTTCCAAAAGACTTGAACTCTTTATTAGAATCTCTGAACATTTAGTGCACATAATCTTACTTTAACTTGGGCTGCTGCTCTCCATTCAGCAAGTTCATCAGCTAGACTGCATTGTTTTTTAGTCATAAACAGGAATACAGTGGATATCACCTATGCAGAATATTTGGTAACTTTTTAAATTTAGTTATTTTCCCTCATATATTTAGGTAAAACAGTACGCTGAGCACAAAGGTGCTCTAATACTGTGGGAAGTATTTTATTAATAACAATGAAATACAGAACTATATTTTCAAACAATCTGGAAGAGGATCATTCCCAGACCATTGTGACTGCTCCAAGGAGCTGACAATAAGATATGTTTAGATTCCTTTAAAGCACAGGCTGCTTTAACGTGGTAGCAAAAGGTTTTATACTTGTTGAACTTGTGTTTTCTGAGTTTTCCAGGTGGCCTCAGCTAGAGCCATATGAGAGAGGCACTATAGCATATGTTCATTCTCTTAAGACTGGGTCATCCATAAAAATGACTAGTGACTACATCAGTGGACAAGCAAAGAGCTGCTGATGTCATCTATCTGGACTTCTGTAAGGCCTTTGACATGGTCCCCCACAACATCCTTCTCTCTAAAGTGATGAGCTATGGATTTGATGGATGGACTGCTTGGTGGATAAGGAATTGCTTGGATGGTTGCATCCAGAGGGTAGTGGTCAATGGCTCAATGTCCGGATGGAGATCAGTGATGAGTGGTGTCCCTCAGGGGTCCCTATTGAGACCAGTACTGTTTAATATCTTCATCACTGACACAGACAGTGGGATCGAGTGCACCCTCAGCAAATTTGAAGATGACACCAAGCTGAGTGGTGCAGTTGACACGCCTGAGGGATGGGATGTCATTCAGAAGGACCTGGACAAGCTCGAGAAGTGGGCCCATGTGAATGTCATGAGGTTCAACAAGGCGAAGTGCAAGGTCCTGCACCTGGGTTGGGGCAACCCCTGGTTGCAATACAGGCTGGGGGATGAAGGGATTGAGAGCAGCCCTGAGGAGAAGGACTTGGGGGTACTGGTGGATGAAAAGCTGAACATGAGCAGACAACGTGCGCTTGCAGCACAGAAAGCCAACCATACCCTGGGCTGCATCAAAAGAAGCGTGGCCAGCAGGTTGAAGGAACTGATTCCGCCCCTCTGCTCCGCTCTGGTGAGATCCCACCTGGAGCACTCCATCCAGCTCTGGAGTCAATACAAGAAAGACATGGACCTGTTGGAGCGGGTCCAGAGGAGGGCCACAAAAATGATCAGAGGGGTGGAACACCTCTTCTATGAAGAAAGGCTGAGAGAGTTGGGGTTGTTCAGCCTGGAGAAGAGAAGGCTCTGGGGAGATCTTATTGAGGCCTTTCAATACTTAAAGGGGGCTTATAAGAAAGATGGGGACAGACTTTTTAGCAGGGCCTGTAGCAACAGGACAAGGGGTAATGCTTTTAAACTAAAAGAGGGTAGATTCAGAGTCGATGTAGGGAAGAAATTCTTTATAATGAGGGTGGTGAAACACTGGAATGGGTTGCTTAGAGAGGTGGTAGATGCCCCATCCCTGGAAATGTTCAAGGTCAGGCTGGATGGGGCTCTGAGCAACCTGATCTAGTTGAAGATGTCCCTGCTTATTGCAGGGGGGTTAGATGAGATGACCTTTAGAGGTCCCTACCAAGCCAAAACATTCTATGATTCTATGACTCTATGATTTTTATGATTTGATGAAATATCTCTCACATAGTTAGATCTGGTGATTTTAATAGATCTGTTCATTTAAAAGATATGCATTAGTGACGTAACTAATGGCTTACAGTGCTGTTTCATTGTAAATTTTTCAGGGAAGAGAATGTATATTTTGTTTTAAGAATACTTTGTATATTAGTAGTTCTGTTTATACAACATTCTTCATAGTATTTTGTAAAGAAGTAGGGTCAAATTCATTGCTGGTGTAATTCCAGCAAAGTTACACCATGGATTAATTTATTCTGAAATTATTTTCAGAATATTCAGAATTGACCTATTTTGACCAGATAATTTCAGAATTACCATTATTTCGTTCCTCTCATTCTTAGTTCCTGAGTAGGAAAGAATTAGTATCATTGTATCTTGCTTATTTGCAATAGATGAGTAAGAAGGTTTATCTGTACTTTCTTGTGCATTAGAATTTACTGAATATTTCTTTTTATGAAAAGTTTTGGTTTTCGCTTGCATCAACTGTGCTGTTTTAGCCTACCACCTGAGGTCATTTCAATTATATCTGACAAATGAGTTACGGTAACCAAATGAATTACATTTCTTTTTCATAAGTAATTACAATGCAAATTGTAAGTGTTATGCCCAGTTTTCTGGAAATGAATTGGGCAGAGGTCTCTCTTTTCTTTAAATACTTCTTGCAGGAAAGATACGAATGATTATATAGAAACTAAAAGTCAATCAATAACAGAAAATTACATTTGAAAAGCAACTTTGTTCCATGCAGCACTGGATATTAGTAGTGGCTATGTGTGTTTCCAGCAGGCCAAAAAGACAAAACAAAAAAAATCTTCCAAAGAACATTTTATAATCTAACAAGAGGAGAAGAAGTCTTGGTTTGGATCAGATAATGCACTTACAAGCTCCTACTTGTATCTAAACATACTAAAACTATTCCTATATCCTGGGTCTGGGAATTCATATGAAAAATTTTTATTTTAACATTAGCATTTTCATTGTGCATCCTAGTTGAATCAAAATAAAGAAAAGAAAGGAGGGGGAGAAATATGATGGTGTGTGTGTTTGGAGAGTTTAAAAAAAAAAAACCACTTTCCTAAAATATAGCATTTTTTAAAAAATGTAGTTTCCCTAAACATCGTCAGAGAATATTGGCTTAGTAGAACCTCTGGCAGAAGAGCATTGCATAATAAACTACAGTGTGTTTCCTGCAGCACCTAGGGTTTTCTTTGAAATGTGTCTCACTGAAAATCAGGTCATGTTGTACTGTCCACAAATCATAGCTTCTGGGACCTTGGCTGTGATAACAATGACATTGGTGTGTATTAAATTGGTTACCATCAGTGTGATATCTAAGATGCAGGCAGTTAATATGAAATGTTTGGTTCTTGCCAGCAGAACCCATATTTGTTGCCAAAGAGTAGGTAGTTTATGAATGTTTTCATGAATGTCCTGTTTCCATTTAACAGTTGTGTCCTGTTGGGAAGTAGAGGAAACGCTAATAGAGGCCAGACTGACTCCTTCATTCCAGCTAATTAGCTCTTTCATTGAAGTTGGTGTAAAGGAGAGAACTAAACCTGAAGTACAACGAAAAGTTGCTTTAAAGAACTGGGATACAGCCCTTAAGAAACACAGTTATGCTTCTTTTCTCAGAAGTGACATTCAGAGGTACGTATTTTTGAGGCTTGGGTTAGGGACAGTGATGAGAGGAGTTTAGCTCTTGACTGTCTTGGAACTTTGAGCAATAGCCTGGCAGAAATGCTGGGTGAAGTGAGAGCAAGTAGGGGCATGGCAGAATGATGCCAGTGAAAGCGAGCCTGTGCTGATTTCAAAACTGCACCTTAATTTGGGGCAGAATATTCTTCCTTAATCTGCCTTCCATGAAGACAGAAGTGTTCTTCATGTTGTGTCAATTTGCAGAAACCCTGCCTAATGGCTTGCATTATAATTTGAATTAATTATGCCCTGATGATACATCATGAGGAATCTGATAATAAAAACAAGCCCCTCTACTCATCTTTAAAACCATCCATCAATTTACTTGGCCAGAAATTCTTCCAGATGTTTCATCATCACTCTGTGACTTTGAGACCCATTTTAGTTAGGAGCTTAATGAAGTAACTAAATCCCAAAGATACTAGGAACAGTGGCAGAAATTTTCTTTTTCAGTTCCAACAGACTTAATTTTTTTTTGGTCATTTTGTAAGATTCCTGGACCGTGTGGATTTAAACAATACATTTGCTGGTCTGAACTAAAGCTGTGGCTAAAATAAAGTGTGCAGAACAAATTTGGTTATAATATAGCAGTGATCATGTTGTGTTACATGTAGTACAATGACAAAAGTGTAGTATCTATAGTAAGACTCTTGAATCCTGCTGTTTCCCTGAAATCTGCCTGGACGTACTGTTTTGTTTCTGGGGCAAGGGATGCAAGGCTAGAAGAGAGTACATTCTGTACCTTGTGTCTTTGTGAAAGAATAACTGGGAGTCAATTACTACAAGGAGAATGTTGTGGTAACATGTATACTTTGGCCTATTTCAACCAGGTTTCCTAATAGAGAGGATGATTGATACCTCTGATGTTAAGTGTACCCCTAATATCAGAAGAAAATTAAGTAAAATACAAGATTTGACTTTTAAAATAACTATATTTGCCATAGTTTAAAAGTGATTCAGGTGCCTAAAAAAAAATTCAATGTCTTTGATAGGACCTAGATGTATGAGACATCTGCACAGGGCTAGTCGGACATCTGCACAGGTTGCTATGTCCACGTGCAAGGGGATAGCCTGCATATTTAAACTCTCACTAGATACCCGTGTTTGAAAAGGAAAAATTAAAACTAAGCAGAGGAGAGACTTTCACAGTACCTAGGGACTACTTAAAAACCATTTGTGAAGCAAATTAGAGCTCTTGGTTTTTTGGGGGATAATTACTGCCGTAAAAGACAGAAATGTCCCTGACAAGCTTCATTTGAAAGAACACTGCTTCATACTAACAATAACTTGATTTGGTTACCTGAATCTATTAGCAGTATAAGGAAAAAACCTGAGTCTGGTATGCAGTGTCAAACTCCATTTGAATCAGTCAGTGAGGAAGCAAGGAGTGTGATGGAAGAGAGAGATGAGGATGAAGTGTATCCATCTTTCTAGCCTCAAGAGAAAACCAGTGGCATCAGAAAGCTTCCTGTTCAATTTCTGGGATATCATTAGGTTTTTTTGGCATTGGGAATTAGCTGTTAAGGCCATTCTGCAAGGCCAAGAGGCCTTGAAGGACTAAAGTATTGGTTGCCTTTATCACAGGCAAGAATTTGCCTCACTCTATGTTGTTTTAAATTCGACTAGTTTTCGAATGCCTTTTGCAGGGGAAAAAAACTAAATTCCTCTGATATTGGAGGACTTTTCCTTTTTTTTACTTGTCTTCATCAATTTTAGTGACAATTTTCAAAAGGCAAAGGCATGATCCCATTGATAGGCTCCACAGTGTGTGCACACAGTGTAAACCACTATCATTCTCTGTCGGTAGATTTTTAAGTCCTTTCTTTAAAAAACAAAACTATTTGGGTAAATGTAAATATATTTCGGAAATTTTGAGTAAACACCAAATCCCTTACAAGCTGGGTGGTTCCTACTTTGAAGAACAGGTATCACCTTTTAAATCTGAACTTATCTACCTCCCTTGCAAATTGTCAGTACTCGTGATTGACTGACTGATTTTTCTTGTTAGAAATCATGAGGCTGAGATTACAGGAAAAGTTTGTTTACCCTCAATAAAATCTTTCTGTATTTGTTTCAGTTGCCTAGTAGAATAATTTTTTGTCCCTCTATTTGGATCTGTGACAAAAATCTTTGTCATCCTATGTTTAGGCCTTGGCAAACTGGGAATACGGCTGTGGCACTTGAGTTTGTTATTTAATGCTTGTGCTGTTCTTAGTTATACTGATGAAGACAAACAAAACTAATCTCATTTCTCAGAGAAAAAATAAATCTTGCATACTCCAAAATAATTCCAGCAGCCAATACCTTCCTCAGCCTCCAAAGTCACAGATGTTGTTTTCTCTGAGTTGTCAGTTTTATCCAATTTGGTAGGAAGATTGGTGCAGGAAGCTATCTGTGGAACTGCACAATTTTCTGTGTGCCATGATGACCATCCAGAGAAATACCCTTTGCCCAGTGCAATATTTAGAAAGGTAACATTTTGAAAACATTTTTTGCAATACACTTCTTATTGAAAAGTATTGTAGCTAATAGCTTACTAATTGCAACCAAAGAAGATAAAGGCACAAAGATCATCAAGTGAGCAGGAACTAGACCTTAGGGTTTTTCAGTCCCAGGAGATGACCTAATCACTGAAGTATTGTTTTTAACACTGTTAGCTTTCACATAAGTGTATGGTTCAGCATCAGCCTCTGGCATATTGGTACTTAAAACATTTATTATGATTCTAAATAGTAAAAAGCTTCCTAAAACGAATCTGCTAACAAGTAGGATTGTCCAATCAAACTGATATTAAGTACTGTAAGGCAGAATTTTGAGAGAAAATAATCTGTTCTTTTTACGTTAGCAAGATAACAGCTCTTCTCTAGCCCCAGGTAGGCTTCTAAAATTCAGATGATTCATTTAGTTGAAAAAACACCCTGACTTTTTTTTTTTTTTTTTTTTATTTTCTCTGGGATCTCAGTATAAGTGGTTACTTCCTCAGCATAGTGCATGCCTTTTCAACAAGACCACTGTAAAGTTGCTCAAAGCAAACTTGAAAGGTTGTTATGAGTTTTTTTCATGTCATAAATCATCTGTGACAACAGGGAAATGATCCTTAATATAAGGATGACTCAGAGAGCCTAAATCAAACTTATTCTCTGAGTTACTCTCTAAAGAAACCTGTCTCAATTGACTACAGAAGAAGCAGCAACCTCCTAACATGGGTGTTTGCATGTGAATAGTCTCCCTAAGTGTCCAAAGTACTTTTGCAACACGAAACTGAAAACATAAACACTCGCACATTGTTAGTGTTGATAAATGACTTGCAATATTTGAGGAGCTTCAGACTTTTAATGTTAATGGATAGAAAATCAAAGATGCCACCTTTTAATAATTAAATTCATCATTCAAAACCATGAAGTTCATTTCAGGTGGAGGTGTATATTGCCACAGCTCCAATGAAAGCTGATTTTGAATTCTTGACTGAGACCTGTATTTTCCCTTCCTAGGTCTGTTCTCTACCTATAAAGTAACACGTAACTAAAAGAATTGAGCAGTATATGTCTCTATAATTTTACTCCTATAAAATCTTTTCAGATATTGGAAGAAGAAAAATTTGACATACACTTTTATATATATATGACTTAATTTCAACAGAAAACATAACAAAGTTTGTGAAGTGATTTGTGAGTGCTTTTGTTAAAACTAAACTTCCTAAGAGTATCTTGGTTTTGCTTTATCACCTTCATTCTTGGTGATGGATAATGTGGCTGAAAGAATTAATTTTCCTAATATATACTTGTTCACCCCAGGCAATTGCTGAAGTATTGGTTTTGCATTTGTGTTTCCTAGCAGAAGGGCAACTGTAGAACATTTTCCATAGTACCAACTATTACAAGTTAAATTTAGAAATAAAGGAAATACCCAGTTCAAGAAATTAAATTTTAAAGCTTATGCTTATATTTTAGTAGCACACAATAGTCTTCTTAAAAACACTGAAGAAAAAGTTACCATTTTAATTAGAGTAACATATGAACTTCTAATTGCCAGTTGAACAACTTTGCCTTTCACACTTTGGGTTGTATCAATTGATCACAGTTTGCTTTTGCCATTGTTGGAGCTCATCTTGCCAAGGCCTGTGACAACATTTTACTTTTCAGTGCTCGTAATGTTCAGCTTTCAATTCCTGGATGACATCCAAAACCACAAAGTGACAGTTGTTTTCCAAGTTATAAACACAGTTTTGAATCCATTAGAGTCTCTTCTGCTGTTTCTTGTGTGACTTCAGCTGCTGTGTCACAGAAAGAATGAAAGTTCCTTTGCTCCTCAAGAATGTAATACGTCACGGCTCATTTGAAGTAGCATCTCCACAAAGCAAACCTTTATAGCACAAACTAAGTGTAGCATCCTCGAGTGGCATCTGGCAGTTTGTGATATAGAGCAAATAAGGTTGGAGGTTGTTATTCCCCAGAGCATTTTATGCAAAGGAGCTTAGACTAAGCAAGAATGACTTAAAGTGCCATGGGTTTCATGCTGGAGAAGGCTGGCGTTAAATTCTGTATATCTGCAGCCAAGTTCGTAAAATGCATTACAATCTTTTAATCTCTTCCTTTTATCAAAATTAATGATAAAAAAAGGAGAAGAAACCAGCAGTGAAAACAGGTTTTACATGTACTGAAATAGTATATAGTACTGCTGGAAACCCCATAAAAGTGGAAGGAGACCTGGTCTCTGCTGAGCAGTAATACTGCATTTCTGTAAGCCTCTTGATCAGCTCTTTGAATTGGTGAAAAGACACTCCATCTTCTATTTTATTTAAGTAGAACAAACAGAATTAGGTAGAATAACTGCCACTGACATGTAGGGCTGGATGACTATGAGTAATTGGAGAAAAGAACTTTAGAACTGTAAAATTAGTCAAAGAATTAGGGAATTACCTTTCAACCTTAAATTAACCCTAATAAATTTTTTTGTGACCCAAGTATCTCTAAAACATTTCCTTTTCTGAAAGAAATTGATGGAAGCTCCGTGGAGTCACTTAAAAACAGGGAAAATAAGGCTGGCAAAAATCCATTGTAGAGCATAATTCTGTTTTGAGAAAGGAAATTCAATAAAATGCAATTCTTTTCTACTGTGGCGAGTGAAATAAAATGGCAAGTATTGCATAGTGCAAATATATTAGTTATTGTCCAAGATTCAGATGAATAGTTGTGGTTCTCAAACTGAGAGTTGGAAACAATCTTTTCTTCCCTTTGTCTTGGGCAAATATAAGTAATAACCATCCCAGCTTCACAGCTTTATACTGATAAAGTATAAGTAAAAATAACGCAGACAGAATTTGTTCGTTCTTAACTTTGTGCCGTTCATAATTCTAAGTTCTAAAAGAGAATTAACATGGGACTGTGTATCTGCCTTTTTCCGCCCTGCTACAAAGGGGTACTGCATCTGGCTGGGACAGAGTTAATTTTTTTCATAGGAGACCATATGGTGCTGTGTTTTAAGTTTATGACTAAAACGGTGTCGATAACAAAACAACGTTTTAGCTATTGCTGAACAGTGCTTACACAGCATCAAGGCCGCCTCTTTTTCTCACTCTGCCCCCCCAGCAAGCAGGCTGGGGGTGGGCAAGAGGTTGTGAGGGGACACGGCCGGGAGAGGTGGCCCAGCTGACCAAAGGGGTATTCCGCACCGCGTAACGACACACTCAGCAATAAAAACTGAGGTGTAGTTCTCTCTTGGTTTCAGCTGGGATAGAGTTAATTTTCTTCTTGGTAGCCGGTATGGGGCTGTGTTTTGGGTTTAGGATGACAACAATGTCGATGACACACTGATGTTTTGGTTCTTGCTAAGTAGTGCTCAGCTGTTGCTGAATAGGTGCTAAGTGGCGCTCACACCGCTCAAGGAGTTCTCAGCTTCCCCTGCTCTGCCGGGTGCCCGGGGGCCTGGGAGGGGGCACAGCCAGGGGGGCTGACCCAGACTGGCCCAAGGGCTATGCCATACCATATGACGTCATGCTCAGTATATAAGCTGGGGGAAGAAGAAGGAAGGGGAGGGACGGACATTGGGCGTGATGGCGTTTGTCTTCCCAAGTAACGGTTATGCGTGATGGAGCCCTGCTTTCCTGGGGGTGGCTGAGCACCCGCCTGCCGATGGGAAGTAGTGAATGAATTCCTTGCTTTGTTTGCGTGCACCGTTTTCCCTTTGCCTATTTAACTGTTCTATTTTACTTCAATTATTAAACTGTTCTTATCTCAACCCACGAGTTTTCTCCCTTTTACCCTTCTGATTCTCTCCCCCACCCCACCGGGGGGGAGTGAGCGAGCGGCTGCGTGGGGCTTAGTTGCCGGCTGGGGTTAAACCACGACAAGTTCTAACAAAGCAGTCATTGTTCAGAGACTGGCTGGGCATCGGTCTGTTTGTGGGAGGTGCATCACGTGTGTTCTTTTTCTCTTCACTTATTAAACCATTTTTAAATGGACCCACAAGTTTTTCTCACTTTTGCTCTTCCTGTTCCCCCCCCCATCCTGCTGCAAGGGAGGGAGTGAGTGGCTGGGTGAGTGCTGGGGTCCACCCACCACAAAAGGAGTGAACTTAACAATAAACAGTTTGGAGTAACAAAATGGTTCTTTCGGTGATGTAATAAACTCAACACAAGATAGAAAAACGAATAAATATGAACTCTGAAGGAGAAGAACAAATAACTTATTTTTGTGAAAGTCTACAATAAGAAAGCTGGTTTGTACCTTTACTTCCAGATGAAGTACAATAATCTTGCTGAATTATAGTATTTGTTCTCTTTCAGTTCAAAAGCTGCCTGAAAAATATTGCCTGGAAAAAATAACAGTACCTTTCTGAAAATAATTGCATGCTTTTGTGGATATCTGCAGTGCACCAATTTTACACTGCCCAGGAAGTTTTATCCTTTGCATAAGAATCCCATTAGGTCTTTGTAATAGTGTGCGGGTGGTCTGGAAAGAGTGAGACTCCAAAGTGTAGCATTGTCTGGTTTCAGAGATATAAAACCATTCCCTCTTACTAAAGGAAATAGTGAGTTACAAGGGAAAGTCACACCCAAACTAGTAGAAAACTACCCCTTGCTCTGCCAGTTTATTCTAAACTTAGTAAGTGGTCATTGGTATAGGTATTGTTAACGAAGGAAACTACTAAAACATTCAGTTCCAACAATAAAAAAAAGTCAAAACCCTCTACAATTGAGTTACCTTATAATTTTTCATCTTCATGCCTCATAACCTGAGGGAAACAGTATTATAGAAAGATT
The DNA here is from genome assembly GCF_965183815.1 of Platalea leucorodia. Lineage (NCBI taxonomy): Eukaryota > Metazoa > Chordata > Aves > Pelecaniformes > Threskiornithidae > Platalea > Platalea leucorodia. The sequence goes on from NC_138829.1 coordinate 20,980,276, forward strand.
AATACTTGATAAAACAAAAGTATTAAGAATCCAAGCGCCAATCATCTTTTTCTCCAGGTTCACAGTTGATCTGAAGCAGCATCTTTTCTGTAACACAATCCTGAAGAAAAAAACCTTGATCTTTACTCAAATATTGCACAGAGCCCTTTTGATGTGTGCAGGTACTTAATGATTTTGTTCCAATTTGACTTAGTATGATTTTTCCTGAGACAGAAAGGAAAATAATCTCTAAGAAAATGGTGCTTTTCACCAAAGGAATAAAACCAGGATTGAAGGCAAGGATTTCAGCCTTGCACTAAGAATATATTATGAATATAAAGAATTTTTACTGTGAGACGGAGTGAGAAATTATGTGACAGAGTGGATCATCTGCATTTTCTATAAATAGACAGCCATTTCCCCAAAATAGAGTCTTAAGTAATTCTAAAAGCTATTTAGAATTACTCCTCAAAATGGAAACTATTACTTTTTCACTGGCAAGTTATCCTTTTCCCGGGGATATTTCAGTATAATTGTTTGATTAGGTAGTATAATCTTATGCATTTTTTGTTGATAATGTGGTTGGAATTTTGATCCTCTATTTTATTACTGTATTGCTGTGGCATTCTGCATTCACTTGAAATAATTTCTGACTATTTTCACAAAGAGAAGTTTGACTGAATACTGAAAAAAACTGTTAGAATCATTGTAAAGCATGCATCTGATCATTAATTGTTTGTCACTTGTGTAGAAATTGTATTGGATTCACCTACAGTGTGGTGTCTGACACAGGTGATAGTACAGTGTATGAATAGCTTAGAGAAACAGTCATATTATTTGCAGCACCTGTCTGAGTAGACTATGCCTGCCACTCAAGGGTAAAAGCAAATCTTAGAGTTTGGACTTTCTGTTGAGGACTACATGTTGGTATAATGTAACGCTGAAAATGTGGAGTCTGATTTGATTTTCAAGCATCTCACAGTCTGGAGATGCTGAGATACCTTCTTATAGAAATACAGGACTGAAAGAAGTTTTCCAGGTCAGTATCGCACACTGCTGCGTAAAAAAAAAAAGGCAAAAAACCCCACCAGCTCTTGTGTGCTTTCATAGCTAATACCTTTGAATTGCTGTTATTAATAAAAGTCCACTATTTTCTGTCACTTCATAGTGTTAGATAGAAACTGTCTCTCTCATTAGGCCTGTTGTGAAGAAGAGGGTCAAAATGCATTTCAACAACTCTGCCGTTTGCTACCTTGCAACATAGAGTGTTTGAAGTTAGCATATCTTATCTAGAGTCATGGTAAGAAACAAAAGAATGATTCATACAGTGTTGCAGAGATCATCTCTGTGTTTTTGAAAGGAAAAAGAAGCATGAATTATTAATACAGCTGTCAGATACTTTGACAATACTTTATCTCTTGTAACTCTTAAATAAAACAGCCAGTCATTTGCTTGCATTGAATAATTACTCTACTTTGTACCAGTAAACAAACAACATTTTTGTGAGATATAAGAATTTTTAAAAGATTGGAGTTTATTTACTGCAAGGATATTGAGCTGTGACAAAAAAGTCTTTGTTTTTTCTGAACATAGACAAAATAAAAAAGTATAATCTTCCATGGAAAGTAAACTGTTAGAGAACTTTTTCTCTGTGCACTAGTCAGTAACTAGCTAAGCTTCGCATCTTAAAAAAATAAAATCTTTGGAGAAATAAATCCCAGGCAACATTGCTATGGAGAAGGTCTCAATATGCTGTTTGGCTTTAGCCAGGCAAAACCCTATAAAATGGGGTTTTTTTGGCCCAAAGAACAGAATTACAAAAGTACTTGGGTGCCAGAAGATGCACCCAGGGAGAAAATCCATGGGATTTTTCCAAAACTGATGAAGTTGTTGCCTAACTCAGTGAAATTAAGTCTGGCTTCAGAATGGCATTCATTAAATATGATGGAGAAGGTACAGTGATGGTGCTTTCTTTTGCCATCAGTGATCTCTCTGTCAGTGTCAGAATTGGGTATTATGCTACCAACAAACAGAATCGCACACTCATGGCAATAGCGATTTTGGATGTTGATCTGTGGTTTGCCGCCTTCTTTAAGAATGATAAGCAGCAGTAACTGCTAAAGTCTACCCAAGGTCTCTGAACTGTTTAGAAAGCATGATTGAAACAAATTGACAAAGGAGAAAAAGGTCAGTATAGAGTGCTTAAACAGGTACTGTAATTCTGCATAGACTGAGTGAATAGCTGTAGCCAGAACAAATGAACAAGTTGTAAAAGCATTAGGCATTCCTGAAGACAATAAGAAACTCCTGAATCAGCAACATGGGTATTGAACAAAGACCCTTTGTGTAATTTTTATAAATGTGGCACCAGTATAAAGGAATATATTTTGTTCACATCTCCAAAATGACTATTTATTCCTGAGTTTATGTATTCAATTAAACCTAAACATCTCTACTTAAATATAAATGCAACAAGTGTAGAGTTTTCACTCTGCTGCACTCTTACACCTATGAAGAGAGGAAATCTTTTTGTGAAATTGAAATTTAACTTCATGGGAAAAATACACAAGCTTAAATATAATATACTTGCTCCAGAGATTCTTCTTGGCCAGTTGATGACAGAGGAAAACTGAAAAGTATGCTGAACAACTGGTTACTCTTCATCCTTTTATATAACCAGCTCATTGCACATGTTTTCTTTTTCTAAAGTTACTTGATGTTTAGTCATGAGAAATTTTTGTTTGCTGGCACTGTAGTTAAGAACAGCCAAGGGCAAGTTAACAGTTTTCTTTATTGATGAATTTAGAAGACACAAAAAGTATTACTTTGTGTTGAATGAAGTATTATCTTCATCCCCCAGTGAGAGCTGTCATTTCAGCACTTTTTTTCTGGTATATATTTCCTTCTGTTTTTTTTTTTTTTTTTTTGATTAATGAATTGAAAGAAATGTTAAAAGTATAGTTCAAACTGAAATATGAAAAATACTTAACATCACAGGAAAATATTTTGTTGCTTTAACTTCTGTTTTCTCCATTTGAGCTATTTGACAAAATTCAGAAGAATGAGGAAAACATGTTGATGGTTCTGATTTTTTTTGCTAAAATAACCTCTTTAAACCAGAAACTTTCACTCAGGGTCTCTGTTGCTTCTGTAGATTAGTCAAGAGACTGTGCCTTTGAATAGTGATTTTCCTTTACTTTCCCTTTGTTAGATGTGCTATTTAACAAAAAGGTGATTTGCTGGTAATCATGTTTTTTGTTTGACACTGCTTTCAGGCCATGAAATAGACCCTTGGGCAGCGGAGTTTGTACAGTATGTGTGGGAGGAAGGCAGAGATAAAGATGCTCTTTAGGAAATCAGAAAGTACATTAAATTGCTTCTTGCTTCACCTCAGTTATTCTCTTTCCTTGCTCTTTGCTTTGGTTGCCAAGCCTGGAGGAGAAGGGAAGAGGGGGAGGAAAAGCCAAGTATTTATGAATATTATTACCTATTAATAGTTCAGTTTAAATAATGTGTAGCAATGGCTACCAAAGTGAGAAACATAGAGGCTTAAGGTAAGAAAAAAACATCAGCACAGCATCAGTGGCAGCAGCTCATGGCAAACTTTAAAATGCCTAATGAGTAGCTGTCAAAGCAGAGAGTCAAAGCAACCAAGTGCTTGTGCACAATAATGGACTAATCTGTGTAAGAGAAGAGGGTTAGTGTGGGTTTGGGGAAAAAAAAAGGACAAGAAAATACTGCCTTTGAAAAAGAGGAAGATTAGTCACTATTAAAGAGGAATATTTATGAGAAGCACCCTTTGCCTTCGCCTCTCACCTGTCCTTATACCCCTAATATAACCAAAGTGGTGTATGTTGGCAATACACATATACTATATGTAGGTGACTAGGTTTTTTCAAAAGCCAGTTGAGCTGCTTAACTCATTTTCACGTTTGCAGGAATTTCAAAGCAATGTCTAATTCATGCCCAAATTTTCTGAAGGCTCGGTGACTGAGTCAATCAGAAAGCTGCTTCAAAGCTTCCTGAAGTCAAATGGAGTTTTTCTGTTGGCTTTAGATTAACCACCTACACAGGCTCCTGAAGAGTTAAATCCACTACAGGGTTTAAGAGGCTTGGCTGTAGAACAAATATGTCCAGTAATTTACATAAGCATCCTTGTGGTTCAGTTCTGTGCCCTTGCTTCAGCCACAGAAAAGATTTGGCTAATCTGGGAGGTTCTCCTTGAGCCACACTCATATGCACCATTTCCCGACTGCTGTGCAGTCCACATGAAAGGAGAACAGTACTTTCATCTGATGAAAACAATTTAGAAAGAATGAGTGGAAGAGATGATTGCTAATCACAGAATCATACAGAATCACAGAATGGTTGAGGTTGGAAGGGACCTCTGGAGGTCATCTGGTCCAGCCCCCTGCTCAAGCAGTCTAGAGTCTTTTGCTAAGGTCCATGTCAAGATGGCTTTTAAATATCCCCAAGGAGGTAGACACCACAACCTTTCTAGGCGACCTGTGCCAGTGCACGGTCACCTGCGCAGTAAAAAAGTGTTTCCTGATGTTCAGGTGGAAAATGCATCTGTGCATATTAGAGGTGGTTTGGCAGCCATGAGACATGGAAAGTAACACCTTTCTGTCTTAGGTTTAGCTGTCTGTCTTTTGGGATTATGAGGAGACTTCATTAATGTAGTTTAGCCTGGGGACTGTTGTCTAGGATGCAACAAATCACATCTCCTTTTCCATGGAGAAGAACTGCTGCAAGTGATAGTGTGTGACATTGCAATAGGAAGAGAGATCCATGATAAAATACTAGCTGTTTACTGAGGAACAATCTTAGGTATCAGTATTGCTGAAAAAGGGCATTTGCTTTTGGAAGAGTGAGTACCAAAAAGCCCAGTTTGATTCTCATCAGTGATGGTAACCGAACAGAAGCTGCTGCTGCTGATGTGCCTGTGTTTTTTAGCATGTTGCAGGTGAGCTGCTGCATTGACTGACTGACCAATGAGTGTCCTCACATTTGAAACCATCATTAAGAGTGAGAAAATAAATAAAGTATCTGCTCTAACTGGAAGTTAGCATCTGTGTAAAAGCAAAGACATAAACTAAAATACTTATTTGTCAGCAAAATTATTTCCTGTTAAAATCGGCAGATATTGCTAACAACAAAGGCAAATCACTAGCAAATTATATGTTTCCTTAGAAAGCTAAGGATTTAATGAGAGAAAGCAAAAAGCAGTCATGTTTATCCTAGGAAAAGGGTTAATGCTGCCATTTCTGCTAGGATTAGAATAGGTGCTGCAAAATCTACAAATTGTCTTTGATGTAATGTGATGCGAGTATCTAAATGTTGCAAGATTCTCAGATTTATGTAGATCTGTCTCCCTGCTTCGTGGGTTATTTGGAGATAAATGCTAGCCCATTTTTTTTTTTTTTTTTTTTTTTGTATTATCAGAACATAACAGAATCAAGAATTGCAAGACCTAGAATGAGAAACATTTTGATGGACTCAATCCCATTTGTTAAACTGAAATGCCATCACAAGGAAATAAAAAAATTCCCCTGTTGTTGAATATCAATTACTTGTTTATAAAATCATTAACAAAAGGCTAACTTTATGCCTGAAAGCTCTAAGTTCCAATAAATAGCTTATAGTAGTAGGAGATAGCTCTATTTTTTTTTTTTTTTAGGTATTTTATAAAGGCTTTCAACTACTTACAGCTTTCAGCAAGAAACTGGTTTGAGTCAAGGAAACTATAATTACAAAAGAAGCCACTGAACCATCTTCTTACAAAAGGAGACTCTGGAAGGTACTGTGGTCCTGTTTTATGACGCTAATCTTTCAGTCACATCTGCATGGATTTGTTTCTAGGCCTACTAGTTTGAATTCTTAATGTGTACAGTTCTTTCTGCAGAGTCATTTTTATCCACCACTTTAGGATAAGGATCCACCTTATCCTAAAGAAAGGATGGTTGACAGCTTGATATATGTGAAGAAAAGCTTTGTTCACAGGGAAGTACAATTCATGATTCACCTCACATGTTAGAAGAGATATTGAATAAAATTCTCAGTACGTATAAAATTGAGAGCCATGTGGGAGCCACATCAGTGTGTAGAATTTGCATAGACTGTGGTGGTTTGGTTGTTAAATACTCATTTTTGGGACAGGCTAGTGGCAGATACTGGGATACATGCACCAAAAGCCAAAACTCTATTGTAGCTTATCATTATGCTTAAATCCTGGAACAAACCTCTTATGAATAATTTCCTTCACATACTTTCTGTATATCTTTATTATCTTTAGAACACACAAGAGAGGGCTCCCATGCTGAATTCTTCCTTTGAAAAAGACTGTCCCTGTCTCAAGCCAACAGCTGCCTTACTCCCTGCACTGAAAACTGGAGACCTCTCCAGGCTGACCACTCCTATTCACCTATCCATTTGTCCACGTCTTAAAGTCTTTCATTGGTGATGTCCCCTGCTTGATGTTCAGAGTTATTCATGAAATAGCGAGACTAAGGTTCTGAGGTGACTCACAGTCACAAGGGCTTTTGTGTTACACAGGGATAGACACTTGCTTACACTTCAGGGTTTGATAGCTTCCAAATGTATGTCTTTCTCCTTATAGTTGAAATATGGTCTTGGCCATCAGAAAGCTCTGGAAATTACATCCCTTTGACCTGGAATCCAGCTGAGATTTGCAGATGATTGTTCAATGTGTTAATTACAGCAGTATGTCAGAAGAAAGACCCTCTTCAAAACCAGCTCCCAGAAACACCCATACTTGAAATGGGCTTGCTAACACCTACAGAAGTAAGGTGGATGGCACTGTCTCACAGGCTGCTTCCTGAGCATGGGTGACTACCTTACCTGGGTTTTATCTCACCTCTGAATGAGTTCTGTTGAACTATGAAGAAACTTGTAGGCTCTGTCTGAAAGACGGCTGTACCCTTGAGCATGTTCCAGGGAGATGGCAGAGCTAGCCAAGCAGCCCTTCTGGGTGTTTTCAGACAAGATTGCTTTTGGAAAGGACCATGTTATGTCAAATAGGAAGTATTTTCAGATTATATTCTGAGGAGGATTCTTTCATCTCTCTCTCTTTTTCCATATCTGTGCTCATACACATACTTTACATTATAAAGACATATTGTTCAGTTATCTAGGTATCCCATATTTGTGGCTGCAGTAGTCATCAGTGCTGCACAGCGGCACGGTCTCTCTCCTGTCATCTGCCGCAGAGTACAAGTAGCAACACAATGTGCTAATGAAAGCATGATGGCACAGGGGCAGTGAGGATAGTGCTTTTGTATGTGCCCTTCTCAGGAGCTCAGGCCCTACCTTTCAAATTCCTAAACAAGGATCTGAAGGAAGTGCCAGATCTTGTTGATTGCTCGTTATCAGGGGCCTGGCCTGCCCCAGACAATTTGCAGATTGCTTACAGACCACTGTCATCAGGCCTCCAACAGTATCCCTGAAATGCCTAGTTGCTTCCTGTGAATAAATGTGAGGACAAGTCTTTCAGCAATTTCTGTTCAAACATTTATATTTGTTCAGGTGAACTTCATATCAAAATGGAGCCATAGTAATGATAATAAGTAATAACCATACTTTTCCATAAACCACCATAGAACAGACATTTTGTCTTATCTAATGCTGTAATTTAGGCCATTTAAGAAAAGTTATGATTTCATTGGCATTTAGTTTCCAAGAGAACATGGAACTGTTAAATATTTATACAGATAAGTCCATGGCTAATGTATTTCTCATTCAAACATTGCATGAATTTTAAGTGGCAATATGAATTTTATGCTGTAGGATATTGTACTGTTGTACACAGTTGGAAAAGTACACAGTCAAAAACACAAAGAACTGAGCCCTGAAGAAATGAATACAATTTGAAAATCATCCTTTCACATTTTTAGTGTGATTCTTTCCTTAATTGACTGTATTGAACAAATTGCTTTGTCTTTATGCTAACAAAGCCAGTCTGGTTTATTGCTGAATTTATAGGTCAAGTTGTATTTCTTGGCTCAGGATCTTAAGCATATACAATCCTGCCCACATGTCTAAAAGCTCAAATATGCTGAATTGCCATGAAGGCAAAAAAGGGCTGTCACGAGACTGTTCATACCATATCTACTGTCTGCCTGAATTATTTCTGAACTAGAAGCTTCTGGTAGTGGCTATGTAGCTGTATAGCTAGGGTTTTCTTTTACTTCAATTCATGCAAGGTTACGTGAAATTCAATAAGTTACTGCTCTCCTCCTCACCAAAAAAAAAAAGAAAAAAAAATCCAGAGAAGAAATGTAGCTTGTGTGAAACATGAAAGGAATTTATTAACTTCTCTCAGTTTAAATTCCTGAGTCATTGAAGCTTCTGAATCAGAAGTCCTCATCACCTTCAAGAAATTTAAGAAAAGATGTTTTCCATGATAAAAATGTCTTGCTGGGAAAAAAGCCATCATTCTCTATGTCTGTTGCCTCCCTGGGAGTAAGAAAGCATTTAGTGTGAGTTATTACAGCTCTACATCAGAAAATGGTTCCCCAGCTGCAGTCTTAGGCAAGAGATGCTTCTTCTTAGAATGAAATAATTTGGGATTCATGAGCTACCTCAACCCTATCAGACTGGCCACAGAGCAACTCAAGCTTCTTTTTTCCTACTTTATCTACTTCTCACAATGGTCAAAACTGTACAGCTTGATGCCTGCATGTGGAAGCTCTGAAGACAGGCTGCACATGTGCTGCTAGGTTAAGGGTGTGCTGTGGTCCCCTGCTGTAGAAGGCATTAAACATTCTCTGTTTAAATACTAGCCTGATTGTACTATAGAGAAAATGAGCTCAGGATATCTGCTGGTAGACAGGGTTTCACTGCAGTTGGTTTTGCTTATGCACTGTATGTCCAGGACATGAGCCTTGTCAAGGTGCCAAGTATGAATGGACACTTTCTGCTGAGAGAGTTCCAGAAACTAATTATAATCTGCAGAGCATAGACCTGCTCAGAGAATAAAAAAGTATGATCTGTGAACCTGGATATAGGCCTGACAATGAGGAGACATGAGTTTCATTGGTGGTACTGCTTTTGAATTAGTATCTGCTTGCCAGATCTGGTTAGATAAAACCTGGGCAAAATGGAAGCAATTCCTGTGAAAAACCATTTTGGATAAACCAACTAGAAATCTAGAACTGATGAAAAACCTACGCTGATTGCATGAATAGTGGGCTTCTCAAAAGAATGAAACCACTGGTTCTAGCTGTCCTTCCTGGAGAGCATGGACTCCACAGTGGCCGTAGACTAACCTGCCCTGTCTGCCAAACACTTCTCAAACACACAGGTGCCTTGTAGGCAGTCTAAGCGGTCTGCCCTGTTTAATAATTTTGAGGGTGTATTCAAGAAAGGGGATTTCTTCTGATTCTTCAGGGCATGTTCTAGCTGCTTTTAGCTTCTGTCTGCAGGCAGGAGTCTTATGACTGCTCTTAGCAGACAACTCCATGTGACAAGATAAAGAGGGAGATTGGTGACTTTGGGGAGGCAGGGGGGAAACTGGCTATAGGGAAGAGATCCTCACCACACACAGATGAAGTTACCCTATAAAAGGGATTCCCAAACTCTTGTTTGGACTGTTGTTGATATTTAAGGCTGTAGTGCATAGTCTGCAGCTTGACTGTTTTGCAGTAAGCATTATTTTCAATCATTTTCTGTGCCGAGTTTGCAGTTGAGGGTACATGACCGGCCAGAGGAGTGGTGAAGGCTGACAGGAGTCTTTTGCTCAAAAAAAAAAAAGAACCAGCGTGCTACATAATTCACTGACATTAGTCCAGATTGAGTGTAAATATCTCTCCTGAGAAATACTTTGTTTACAGCAGGATCTGATTTCAACTTCCACAGAATATCAAGTCGGTGTGGGTTACATGTATTTTGCACACCCAATAAATGTCAAGGCACTGGAAGTTATTGTAGCCACTTGTAGCCTCTTATCAAGATATTACTTTTCAGACCACCCTGCACTGCATTTGTGCCTGAGTTTTCTCATCCATATGATGGGAACAAGTCCTTACTAACCTCACAGTGTGTTTCGGTTCATTCGTTACTGTTTGGAAAGACCAGTGAGACCATTTAATAGATGGATTATAGAAGGACAAAGTCTTAATTCTTGTTAGATGGCTACAAGTTTAATTATTCTCACTCTACTACCTGAGAGCTGTAGAGTTAAACTTTAAAGGCTCCAATTATTCCGGTGGGGACATGCCGTTTATAGCTCAGTACAGTATAATTTTTCATGCAATGATCTTTACTTTGAGATTTAAATCTAGTTTTCTTTAATTTAAATTTTGCTGAAAACAGCCATATTGCTACAAGCGTAAATTAAGGTAGATGAACATTAATGATGTCAGTTCACAGCTGTTCTTAACTTAAATAATTACCACTCACTCCCTATGATCAACATTTTAAATGCCTAAACTATTCAATTAGAAGCACAAAGCACTTGCTTCTGTTATTACTATTAAAATCAGGCCTTAGCTGAAGTACCTGTAACATTCATGTTATAGAAAAATATGATTGAGGCTGTTGATTTATTAACCAATTTGGTTTGTGTTTGATGGCAGTTCTGAATATGTGTAGCGTTGCAAATGCATTTAAAAAACCATTGAAATTAATGCTACATTAATTACTGATTCTATGAACACTCTAGCATATGCTGCTATTAATTGCATCCATTATCACAAAATAAACATCTCTTTATAAAAACAAATGATGCTTCATCTTAATATTCTTGATTTTGATATCCTCCTTCACAGCTGTTGCTACTTCTGTTTTAACATTTTTGCTGTAAAGAGCCACCTGTTAATTATAACAGATATTTGGGATGTTTTTATCCTTAGGAGAAAAAAAGTTTAACAAATCAAAAATATAATGGAATCTTAACCCTCTGAATCATTTACTAAAATCTCACTAAGATTTTTGCAAGAATTACCCTGCTTAAATACCTTGAGGTTTTTTCTCCTTTTATTTGAATAATAAATCAAATAATCAAATGCAGTATCCTGTTAATATTTGTACTACAATAATGATGTTTGTGTTCAAGAAACGGTTTAGACAGGTAGTAAGGGAAGTATTTGCTTAAGGTAAGATTGCTAGTTCTGTTCTGTGGACAAGAATTCCCTTGACCGTAAGCCCAAAAAACTTGTTTCAAATGGGCTATATAACTATCTGAGAAAGTAATTTTGGATTAAGTTTTGCTTTGACCTAATGAATGATCGCTCCCTACCCTGTAAACCTGCCATTTCTTAGCCAGCCATTACCATGGTGAAAATCTTTAATCAGAGAGAACAGCCTGGCTTTTAAAGTGCCAGTTTCCTTTGAAAAGTGTCTCATTATAAATCACAGTATAAGGTTATATTGATTTTGTTTCAGATTTATTGTCTTTCAGTTTAGATTTTCTCAATTACAAGCAGAAAGTTTTTGCTGGGGGAGAGGACGAATCTCTTTATAATTTTCATCTTTGCAGACTCAACCTGGGTTTGCAACTTTTATGTTTTCTTTCTGCCCTGCACTTCACCATCTGTTAAAGATCCAGCTGGACCAAACCTGGTTGTGAGTCACTGTATTGTTATTAACCCCTCTCCACAAATGTCTTAAGTAATCGTATCTGAGGGCAGGATTCCTGGCAATGAGAATGTAATTACCAATTCTTTCGCTGATGTGCAGTAAGAGAGCGTATCTCCTTGTCCTTTGGCCATTAGCTAGGGTGAGACTTAAGCATTAGCTGTAGTAAAGACTTTGGAATTAATGCACAGAGAGATGTAATTTGTGATGCTTGGTGGTGCTTTAGTTTCAGGTGGTTCTCAGAGTGGCATCCACAGGCCTGACTTAGATGTCTAAACTGTACAGTTTATGGGGTAAGTTAGACACTTCAGATGGGATTCACAGATGCTTACAATTTGGGAGGAGCCACCCATGATATGTATTTTGAAATGTGAAGTATAAGCTTAGCTTTCTGATCAGACTACATGGCCACCTTCTGAGGTGGGGATACAAATTCAAAATGAGATCAAGACTTTCTTCCCTTTGTAGGACCACAAATAGAGCCAGTTCTCACTGAATATTAGAAGCAGGATGACCTGCCCTGTCTGCGCTATTTCCTTTGACACTGAATGGGGACATTGCAGCTATTTCTTGCAGTAGTCTTTATGTCTAAATATTTATCTTGGCAGCTTTTGTTTGTTTGGGGGATAGCTTCTTTTACTCCAGAAAATAAGTACAATAAAATCAATTGGCAGAGAATATCATTGAAAGCTATCAATATTCCTAAAAAAACCCCAGCTTTTATCATATAGTCTAATTTTCTTACAGCCCTCCTTCACACATACCCCAGTCTTGCACTAGTTCACTTTTCAGAAGAATGCTGCCATTGCCCAGCTCAGTTTTCTGGACTTTCCTGTTTCAAACTAGTCCGTTCTGCTTTGCCATTCTCTCTTTATATCCAAAATGTATTCAGCATACCCTCAAGATCTGCAGCTTATGGTCACAAGCACTTGTAATATTGCTGCTTTTTTATTTAGTAGCATAGCAATTACAGCAGTCATTCAGGTATTCAGTTTCAAGGCTGTCCTCCATCTGAAAGGTTTAAAATCAACATTTCTTAACTCCAGATAAGTGTCCTAGTCAGCCATTTCTGTGCAGGGCGTAAATGCTCTCTTCCTGTTGAAGTAGTGCCATTTAGAAGAGCTAAGGGCTATGAACCTATTATAGACTGTTACGGAGAGTCACTGGACAGAGAAGAGTGGTTGACTCTAACCCTTGCTCCCAGGACAGCTTTATGCACTTTATGTTAAGCAATCATTGGCTTTATCACTGAAATAGGTTTTGGTGCTATGATGAAGGCTGAGGACTTCTCTCTCTCGAGTGCCTGGACCTCCTGTGTAAGGGGATTATGGCTTCTACTAAGTTCTTTTTCTAGTCCACTGAATCTTGAACTCTTTGTAAAGCACTATGCCTTCAAGGAGAGATCTCAAGCATCCTTCATCCCACATGACAGTGCTCTCCTCTCCCTTAACTTTTTACTAGCCTCTATCATTTTGTGTGGGGAGGTACTTTCTTAAGAGAGGAAAGAGATGAGTCTGAATCTCCTCATGTGAAGATACTTGGGTGCTGTGCTTTCATTTCACTTTCATCACTGTGTGCCAGGTAGTATTTTAATAAAGCTACCAAACCAGGTCATTCAGGGAGCATGGACATTTTGGGGATTTAACATGAGATCAGGTCTGAAAGAGGAAGGGAACTTCTTAGCAGAACCCAGCAAACCTTCTAGCAAAAGCTTGTATTCCTAAGAATTTGGGCATTTAAGGTGTTAAGTGAGGGTTATGAAGTTCACATATTTTAATGAGTTAGGCATCTTTGTAATTTCAGCTACTTATGTTCTTTCAGGGATTTAGATCTTTGTCAAAAGAGATCTCTTGGACTGTACATAAAAGAATCTGACTAAGAGAACATCATTTGGCAAAGTCACTTTTCAGATTTAAAATATATCTCTATTCTAATGAGAGCTTTTGACTAGAGATTTTTTGTCTGCTACCTGGGAGAATGGTTCTGACTTCTCCCTTTTCTTCACATCGCCCTTGTTTAATGTTCTATTTCATTTCTTTTAAAATAACACTACCTGAACTGTGGTGTTTATTGTAAATTCTTTTTTTCATCACAAGTTAAGGTCTTTGAATTATGTTCCCTTTGGGGAGAGCCAAACTGAAGAAGTAGAGCTTATTTGTAAGAGAGATGCTCATCTGCTGGCAATTTCAACATCCTCGTCAGTAATTTGGAGCCAAAATCCATGTGTCATTGATATATTTTGTTTTAGCTTTACCAATATTTGTATATATGAAAAAATAGAACAAAACCTGGGATCGATATGATGAAACTGTTACTATCTATTAGTACCTAAAGATAATAAATGGGAACACAAAATAATTTCTTAGATTAGTTCAGTTCAACATCACTTCAAGTAAACCTCCTCTTAAAAAGGTTTGCTAAGCTTTGTAGAAAAGCAATGAAAGTACTATTATTGGAGATGTTTAAAATTAGGCTGGACAAAAACTTCAAAGTATATACTGAGATAAATTATGCATCAGTAGGTAGATGCACTAGATGAAATAATACATCTTTTTCTTTCTCTGATGTGTCAGATCCTGTGATTCAAGTCTTTTTTGCACCAAGCTGACTAATTTAATCAGCAACTGTTATTATTATATGCTACTCCATGTATCAAATGTAGCTTTTTAATTTTGGCCTAATAAGTCATTCTGCTACATTATTAAATACAAATTGGTTGCTATGAGATACAGTAAGTGACTGTTCACAGTAGGCATAGACAGAGAAGCTAGCTCTTATGTAATTAAGTCAAAATTATAGAACCCTGAAAATGTACGCATTTTTGGTGTATCCCAACATGTTTTAGCATAATGGAAAAACATAGCAATTTAATCAGATATCAGTTAGATAACATAATATGACATTGCTCTCTAAATATATTAATTGGTGTCTGACTTGATACATCTGACTTGTTATATATAGATTAAATGGTGAAGTAGTCTTTTTTAGTAGAACTAGAGTCAATTTATAGTGGAATGGGCTTTGAATTAATGTGCTTCTATTTTTTTTTATCTGTTGCCATTTTCTGCCGAGTATTGTCTTTAAAAAAGGTATTTCTTGGATTACTGTCATACTTTTGGATCCTGACATCACCTACCCATACCAGGGTTATCATTAGGAAGTCAGTGCTTAACCTGAATGGTTACTTGCTAGATCTGACATAATATTATATCCTATTCTATTCACGGTTGAGAACGGAAAACAATCGGTGACAGAAGACATTACTCAGGATAGCAGAGAGGACTAGCAATAGCTTTCAAAGTATAGATTATGTACAAATAGAATCTGATCTTCTGAACAGTCATTCAGTGCCCAAAGTTGTGTTCATCTATTTCTAGAATAAATAGCTGTATATATACACTCTCTCTATGTACATGTATGCACATACATATATATATGTATATATAGCACAGATACATATTTGAAACTGTTGCTGTGGATCTTGTCCTGAGAATGTTGATGGTGGTTTGGTATTTACTTTCAGCAATTTTTACGTTTCTGTTGCCATATTTCTGCTGCTGTCATGTGCAGGACTGCCTTTGTGTTTGGCTAACAACTCAAAGTCATTTAATTCTTACTCTACAAAAAGGTGAAAGAAAGAATTTTACTTTTCAGATGTGTTTTTCCTTTGCTTTTCAGAGATGAACCCTTATTACTGGGCAGGAAGATACTTTACCTCTTATTTCACTCTCCTTTAAAATCCAACTTTTCCTTGACATAAGCAATTACTTTTCATTATATTGACTTTAAAGACACTTTTAATTATGCTTCAATATTATATTACATATGCGTAACTTTAAGCACTTCAGAAAGAATGGGGCGACATCTCAATTTTTTAATTTATATCCCTCTAAACCAATCACAAGTTAAAGTTTTAGATAATCAACATTTAATTGGACATATTAGTAGCAGTAATATGTACATGTATGTATTGTGCCAGGGCTTAGATTTCCTGCAGTGCAGCTGTTAAAAGATGATGTGGTGATACAGGGCAATGTCAATGCTGTAATTTATAGAATAAAATAAAAGCCTATTAGTAGCATTTATTTTGCCATTAATCCCATTTATTCATGGAGAGAGGGAGCCAGGAGAGAAAGATTTCCCAGTGTCAGACAACGAGTCAGTTGGCAGTTTAAGTTTGTTCACTGGAGACTCTGTGCTCTCCCATGAATCACAATACCTTACTGAGCTCATGCTGTGTAACAGTGTGTAAGCACTATGTAGTGGGACGTGACCGTATACGCCTGAAGCAGGTACAATATATGCTAACTACTAGAAGGTATCTTACACATGCAGTATGTATTGTGGAATGATTAATATCTATGCAGCACTTTATATTGATTTGCCTGTTAAATCTCAAAAAACACCTTTGTGACACTTGCTTGAAGTTCAATTAACTTACAATATACGTCTTTTCAGGCTGTAAGCACAATTCAATATATTACTGAAGATACTATTTGAACAAAGAGGGCTAAATGGATTCCTTTTTGCATCCTCTTGTTTGTTTTCAGAGGTACTAGGGAGGATCTCATGCTGTGTTTGTGTTACTCTAACAACTCCCCTTGTTCACCTTCTGGTAATTAGACATCTTCATTTTAGTAAAGTTTTAGCATTTAAAATGTACTTGCTCATGTGTATTTGATTTACTCCTTTAAAGCTCTCACTAAGATTTTTGTAAAGTTGAAAAAGGCAAGGTCTGTGGAAAGACGTAATGTCTATTATTATACAAACAGATGCAGCTGGAAAAAGAGCCCTTCTTCCAGTCTGAAACAAAAGCAGTAACATTCAAGGCAGTATGAGTTCAAAAGCAGAAAAGTGCTTTCAGCGTGGCTGAGACTGTGATAAACTGATTACTCAGACCTCCAGGTAACAGACTAGCTGGACTATCAGGGGAATCTTACACATTTTTAAAAACTAGTACAATATCTAAATAGACTGAGGAAATGATCTAGCAGATTTCATACCACTGCTAGCACTATGACAACCAGCAGAGAAAGCTACATAAAGCAAACATCTAGAAGTCTGGATAGGGTGGGAAGGTAGTCTGCCCTTGTATAAGCTGTGAGGCCAGCTGTGTCCTATTATCCCTACCAGCTGCAGTAGACATGAGGAGTAGATAAATCAGTAGTGGAGAGGTTGTTTTGGTGTGTAGCTTTTAGAGAGCAGAAAGCTTGGAGTAGCTGTGGATTTAGTAGATGCTTCTCATTATAGCTGGTTGAAGAAGAGCTACCTCAGAGAAAGGCTGATGATGGGCATGCTGGTGTACCAAGAAACAATAGCATGTTGTTTCTTAAGATAGGGCTTTAGTGCTGGAGCTTACAGTTTCCTGTTAGTAGTCTATTCATTAGTGATTGAAGGTCTGGGGAAATCAGCAGATACTGCTCTAAGAGGTGAAGCATACTAGAAGTCTTTGCTGAGAAGGGATGTTGCCGAAAAAGGAGCAGGCACAGGTAAGGGGTCTGGGAAGGGAAAGAAAAAAAAAAAAAGGAAAAACAAAACAAAACCAAATAACTCCAACTAAGAGATGTTAGTTTCTTCTAGGATGCTGAGTGGGTCACAGCAGTAGCTACCTCAGGTACCACCAAAGGGCAAACTTCCACCATTTTTATGGTGTACTCTGAGAGGGTTGTACTTCCTGATGAAAATTAAGTATATAGATACAGCTTCTTTGTATGAAGCATTACAGTTTTCAGATAAAAACAGTTTGCAAAGATTGAATACAGCATATGAATCTGCATGCTTTTTAAAGTTTGGAAGAGACTACTAGCTCATGTAGTCTGGCCTATCCTGGGCTTTCAAGTTTTCAACTCCTTACCTTAAACTTAAGAACTGTAGCACCTGTGAAATTAAAATCTTTGTCCTTTTAATGGCAGGAGTAATAACGGAGTGAAGTACGCCTAGATAACTCTGCTAGTGACTAGTTACCCTCACTTCTTCCCTAACCCTGCTGGGATGCATTGTTGGGGAGGGGTGGGGTAGGGGGGGTGGGAAGCTCTTCCCTAAACAGGACTTTTGAAAACTTTACAACCCTGACCATGTGAGTAAGGCAAACCAGACAGACTTCTGGAGCAAAACTGTGACTTCCTTCTTAGTAACACATCAGAGTGACAGTTTGCTAGTATATTAGTGCGTCATCCCCAGTTTGGACAAGTTCCTTTTTGAAGAAACTGTAAACATAAGAAAAACAAACACCCAATGTCCCTAGACTGTGCAAGGGTAGCCATGGAGGGATTGGCCCTAGTTTTTACAGGTGACCTGAAGCATGAGATTTAGTTAGAACTATGGTCTCAATGTGCTGGATATACTTGGAGCCTGCTGAGGACAATGTATGGTCCTTTCCTAGTAATTTTCTGCTGTTGGACACTATGGATTTCAAAGAGTTGGAGGCTGTAGGGGCCATTGTGACTTTCCTGCCTAGCCAGCTGAGTGCATGTGTTAAAGAATTCCCTCCCAATGCAGGATTAAAAATCTTTTGAAAAGAGACTTCCACTGTAAATGTTCAAAATGATGCATGTGTATGACTTCTCTGCTGAGTGTCTTATGTTTAATCTTATCTATTGTTGTGATTTAACCCCAGCTGGCAACTAAGCACCGCACAGCTGCTTGCTAGCTCCCCCCAGTAGGATGGGGAGAGAACTGGAAGGGTAAAAGTAAGAAAAGTCATGGGTTGAGATAAAGGCAGTTTAATGGGTAAAGCAAGAGCTGCACTCACAAGCAAAGCATAACAAGGAATTTATTTATTGCTTCCCATCGGCAGGCAGGTGTTCAGCCATCTCCAGGAAAGCAGGGCTCCATCACCCATAACAGTTTCTTGGGAAGACAAACACCATTACTCTGAATGTCCCCCCCCCACCCCCTTCTTCTTCCCCCAGCTCTCTATGCTGCGCATGACATCATATGGTATGGAATAGCCCTTTGGTCAGTTGGGGTCAGCTGTCCCAGCTGTGTCCCCTCCCAGCTTCTTGTGCCCCCCCCAGCCTGCTCGCTGGTGGGGTGGGGTGAGAGGCAGAAAAGGCCTTGACTCTGTGTAAGCACTGCTCAGCAGTAACTAAACCATCCCTGTGTTACCAACACTGTTTTCAACACAAATCCAAAACATAGCCCCACACTAGCTACTAGGAAGAAAATTAACTCTATCACAGCCAAAAGCAGTGCATTGTCAAATAACGTTTGGGGAATCTGATATGGCATGTGCACTCTACTTGTTGCAGTTGTGTTAAATTGCTGGGTTGCTTTCTAAAGCTTGCACAAGTATGCTTTGGACCTTGCTAATTGCTATTCTGGCACATATTGCTTGTTTTACATTAGCCAACAGAGGAACGTTGACTTCTGTCTGGGACTAGTCCATCAATTCTCAGCATCTGAAGTTTTGGGAAGTCTAATGCTTTGGTTCAATGCAGACTTCCACTGCCTGCCTCTGATGCCTTCCTTTTCCTGTTGGGCAGCAAACTCTACCTTCCCTTTCCCTGTCTCTAGCTAAATTTCTGTCTATGCTGAGTCAGGTGGGAATACTTCGTTGTTTAAATGTTTTACTGAGCTCAACAAGATTCTCTTGAATCAGGTTAGAGTAGAGACTTCAGAATGACACCAAATTTTTATTTGGTGTAGAGTTTTATGAATGGAAGCACTCTAGCTAGTCAGCAGTATATAGTCTGTCATTTGTGCCTCTCCAGGTATTTTCAGAATATGTTAGGTATTGTCAAAAGTAACAAAATAATGATCGATAATTCTTTCTTCTGTGTGTGCTTCTTGATCCTTCTTGAGGGGGAAAGATAGTACTGTGGTTGCAGTTACTAACCTAAAGAACAAAAATGACACAACTACAATTTTAAGCATCAGCACTGAGAAACCATGTGGGTTCCATGCTGCCGATAAGCTTACTTTTTGCGTATCGCTTTCACGTTGAAAGAGAAACTAAAGTTTTATAAAATGTTATGAACTCAGAGCTGATTTTTTTTGTTGTTGTTGTTAAATAAAGGTTTGTGGCTTGTCAGTTGACCAACGTTTTTAGTTTACATTGGCTTTCTGTTTTCATAGCTATGCTAAATCCCCATTAGTGTTTTCTGCAGCATTTTTCAGACATCCTAAATGAAGTGAAGCATGACCAGTCCACCTTGCAACTGACCTTTTTTGCCATGGAAACAGGATTGAGTTGCTAGATGACAAAGTGGTACCAAACTTGAAAGAGCACAGGAAAATACTTAGCATGTAGACAGTCATAATTAATTGCAACAATTCATATCCTTAATATTTTCCTATTGGAACAAAGAAATTATTTCAATCAAAGGTTATTTTCATGTGCTTGGTATGTAAACTCTGTTTATTCTTTCAAACACTGGAGTATAAGAACCACTATGGTGAAAAAGGTCCAATGGACAGAATCCTATCAGACTTTTTTTTGAAGAAAAGATTGTAATACGCCTACTAATACGGAATACATATTAGAATCTTTATGAGAATCTGAGTGAACAGTAAAATCCTTTTGATGGCTGTACTGCTGACAGGGGCACCTTTCTATTTTCCAGCAGTGTCAATAATGCTACCTTCTGCTTTGCATGATGATGTTTCTTCAAGAATCTTGGTGACTTTAAAGAACCCTAGCCACAGCACCTTTGAAAGAAGAGGCAAGGTGCTGCTTCTCCAATTTATGGAGTCTTAGGAGCTTAATTTGGGACTACTCATGATAAAACTTTAAAAATGTATTGTTTTTGTCAAGGAACATGGGTTTAGGATGCTTCAGGTTTTGGATGGCATATCACTGAAAAGCAGTTCTCCTATAGGTGCATCAAATTGTGCATTCAAAGTCTTGAGTCTGTTTGTTTAGATCCAGTGTGTCTGTCTACGTAATGTGCTGTGCTCTGCAGAAGTTTAAGGTAGCTATAAAGAACTGTGTAACTATGTTTAAGTTAGGTGAAACTTCATGCTATCTGTGTATACATAAAAAAAATAAACATGCATGCATATCTATAAATACCTCCCCCCGTTTGAATCCCAACCCTGGCTATGAAATGTCATGCTAGACTTTTTCTTTTCTCCGCTGCAGCACTGTTTTTGTCTCTTTCAAGACCCTCTAGCCTCAGAGCTGTCAATTCCTAGCTTCTGAAGCTGCTAGATTTCCTTTTTCCCTATCTTGTCCCATACCCTGGCTGAGTTCTGTTGCCTTCTCCTCGTCCAGGACAGTAATCACAACTGTATTACTATTCCGGCTGAAATGCAAAGAAACGAAGCTCTACAGAAGAAAATTGTCTCATTTCTTTCTTTTAGAAATTGTTGCTGCATAGCAATTGTGAAACATTTGTCGGTTTCTATAGAGAAGTCTAGTAGTGACTTTCTATAAATATAAGAAGGTGACAAATATCCTTAGTGCTATCCATTATTTATCCTCTTTCAAATCTTACAATAGGCATATGCCACATTTTTATTGTTACAATTTCAAAGGAGAGGTGGAGGGCAGTCATCTCCTTGTTATCCTCTTGATAGCTCCAAACCATAACATTACTTCCTGCAAGCTCTCTGTCAGTCCTAAGACCTGAGTATGCAGAGGGTTTGATTAGTCTGTCATTATCTTTACTTAGTGGTTTAAATTATAATAATTTATTAGATTACTGCTATGTCATTCATTATGAATTCACAGTGTGACTTATTTCAGTACTATATGTTTATTTTAATTAACTTGTTTAATATATGTTGATGGAAGAAGTAGGCTTGGGAATATTTCATTAATATTTTATCTCGGGAGAAGTTATTTCAAAACCCAGTGTGACGGTGAGAATAATTATTAGTGTTTCTTCAGTATATCAAAACTCTAGATATTTGGTCAAAAAAGTCCTAGAACACAAGCTTTGGCTGAGTGCGTTGGGGAAGAGGAACATTTTCCTTCTAAATGTGATGCATTGGTGGTTATCAGTGCATATGGTTTGATAAACTGTTTCTCCATAGCTTCAGTCCTAATGTTCTTCAAACTTTGGAATGAGCCCTAAACAGAAACAGTAAGCATTTACAGGTAATGGTATCATCTTCCAGAGCATTTTGTGAAAATAAGGTGCAGATTCACACTGGCTAACCTCATTGCCCTCATGTAGGAAGCCATCATATCCTGTATTTATAGTCTGTGCCATCTGGACAGGTAATTGGGCAGGGTAGATTTGCCAGAAATACAAATAAATGGTGGTGGGCTGAGTGGGTGGGTGGTGTGGTGTGTATTGGGGCATGGCAGTCTCCATGGACGAGCCCATGATTTGGTACTCCTGCCCCTAGCCGCTGTCAGGATTTCCAGGCAGCACATGCAGCATCAGCCAACTCTGGGCTCTCACTGGTGACTGGATTTTTAAGAAGGTATTATTTTGTAGCACTAGCTGTTACCCTGTGCCTAATAAATGAACTATTTGTGTATATAACTACCCATACTTTCTAAAGTTTAACTGCAGTAGTGGAGAGACACAGTTCAGCCCTTTGTGTGGTACTTTTCTAAAACAAATCTGTGGTGCAGTTCCTCAGAGTCGTACTTCTGTGTCTGGCACTGTGGAGTAAGTCACAGGTACTGGCCACCTTTGGCAGTGTTTTTTCTGTGCCTTTTTAGAAACCTCTGAGAAGTAGAGGTCATTGCAGGAACAGTTTGTACTGTTTACTTCGAAAACCATGCAACCCCCTTTAATGACCAAAATCCCAGGCTACTCTGGCTAATTTACCCTGCTGCTTCATCAACAGTTAAAGAGATGTCTCGGTTCATACTGATACTGAGGTTATCCAAGTTAGATTTAAATGAGATAATTCAGCTGTAGGAAGAAGGGTAATTTAACGGATGGTGAACTGTGAACTCCATACTTCTGTAATTAGACTGCTACCAGTATCTGAGTTAGCTCAAGAAATTGTAGGATACATGGAAGTCTACATTATAATGTATATAATGAGTGTCTCAAAGAGCATAGAGCTCTGGACTTTCAGTAAAGCCCATTTTTCCGTAGTACACTATGCTGAACAACTAGGTAGAAGTTTTGAATTGTTTTGTTCTTTACTGCTTTTTTAGTTCATTTTTCCATGGATATGTGACTTTAAGTGATTAAACTTTGTTTGTATGTGAATACGAACAGGCAAATCTGTTTCTCTTGAGTTACCAATTTTACACCTTCAAAAATTATTGAACCTACTGAATCATTTCAGCCGAAGTTGGCAGAAGTAGGTGTCTCAAAATAAAATTTATGTGTGCATACAAGACTTGTGAAAATAGAGAGGTAAGGAAGGAAGATCCTAAAAATGTGTCAGTGGAGAAGTAGATATTATGAGATTCCGAACAATTTGTCCATGTAGATTCCTTGTATGCCCTGTGTTGGGAACAGCTTCAGTTGGAAATTATGTTTTCTTAAACACCAAAATCTGTCAACCACAAGACTTTAGGAAACTGCACGTAATTAATTTTTTTGCTTACAGAAGAATGTGAGTTTTGTGTAGCACCTTTGAAGTGGGATTTTAAATCTTCTTATTGGTATATTTAGATTTCTACAGTATTTCTTATTTCAGGATTTAAGAGCAAAATTTCACTGAACACTAAATGTATTAGTTTCAAGTCTTAAACTTTGACAATTGTATTTATATACAAAGGTTAGAACATCTTCCTCCTCATCAAAAGCTGGATAATGACCTGGTCAAAATGAGAAACAGGTGCTGATATATGGTGGTAGAAGAGGCTATGGTTAAGTTTTATGGTTGTATGATCAGATCTTTAGGAATACCTGAAAGAATTTTCTAAGGATCTAGACATTTCAGAAGTGCCTACAAGCCCTCTTTTTAAAGATGAGTGATCGAGTAGTTGTGCTTCTGGGAAGTAATGTTATGTCATCAGTTGCTACATCCAAATATTGGAAGCATTTGAATCAATTTCTTTAACTCTCATTGCATACAATTTGGGTATGTGAATTGTTAACTTTTTGGTGTATCTAGATGAAGAAAAGATTTATTATGTTTGCCTGCAAAACCAAGTTTCATAGTGTGTTTTGCTGAAATAAGCTCATCATCCTAGAAGAGGTTTTGTTGATCTGGCTTCTCTCTTCTGCCCTGTATGATACATGTGTATGTCCCACTGCTGCAAGGTTCAGAAGATCAACATGGAAAAAAAGCTCCTATTTGTACTTTTCTGACCTCCTCAGGAAGTTTATTTTGTTTAGGTTGTTACATTTTGAGATTTTTAGATGGTTGGAATTTTCCTTTGTTTTCTGAACATGACCCGAAGGTATCTACAAATGCCCTGTGATACAGGTAGGTGAAAGAAGCAATGATTACGGTAACAAAAGCTTGATTTAGGGTAGCAATGGAAAGGAGCAAATTTACTGGGGGAAGTGTATAAAAGGAGACTATTGAATAAGGAGAAAGATGTGGCTAAGTTATACCTCCAGTGTCTGTCAGAGGTAGTTATGTCTCAGGACTTGGTCATAACCAAAATCTATTAGACCAATAATCCTGCAAGACTCAGCAAGGCAGTGTTATTAAAACACTGGCCCAGAGGACAGCGCTGTAATGTTCCTATGAGAAGGTACAGGAGGCAGCTTAGTAAAGCTACCCCCCTGTGGGGTACATAAAACTTTGGTTTCTGTAAATGGCCATGTCTAATTGGATTTAAAATTAAAATGCTGCTGCTTCACTGGGCTTGAAACTGTGCCTAGGGATCAGGGAAAATGTGGACAGAAAGAAAAGCTTGGCTGCTTGCTTACTTTCTATAGTCTGCTTTTCTCTTCTGTATGTCTCAAAGTACTGTGTGATGTCTCACCTGAATTATGGTGATTGGCTTCCATCTGAATCAGTGCAGATGGACCAACCTGCCAACCCTGAAATCTTTGAATTTATGAAATTGCAGATTATGATTTTCCCAAATCAGTGTTGCATCTTGACATAATAAAATAAAACTAGCAGTTTCTTAACTCAAAGGGTTGTGTAAACTTTGAGGCTTTCCTTTTGATGTATTGTAGAATCCCTTGGTAGCTTTGGTGCAAATGAACTTGATTTCATTTTAGTTGTGTACAAATGGACTGGATGCCAAATGCCTGTGTCTTTGTGCCCTGGAAGGGTCAGTTGCAACAAAACAGGAAGCAACTGTGACCGAAAATGGGAACGGCAATTGGTAAACGTTCACTTTACTGAATGCTCAAAAAGCCCCAGCAGAGCGTGAGTCACACTGATTGGAAAGTGACTCCAAGGGGATGCGAACGCTATTATGAATAATAAATGTATATTACAAATGGATAAAAGAGGAATTTAATAATGTAAATCAAAAACTGGAAATTGCAGAGAACTGATAAGGGAAGGACAGAAGGTGAAATTTATAGTCAGCAGAATTAAGAAAAATAAGAGGATTAAATATATGAAGAACAAGATAAATCCTGACAATTTTATCAGTATGTTGCTGGGTGACAATAGTGGAATTGATCACGCAAATGCAGAAAAGGCAGACATGTTCAATAAATATTTGTATTTGGGGAGGAAGGGGGAAGGAACTAGATGATGTAATACGCTTTGCTTTCCAACAGTAATTAAGGAGATTAAGTCACAGCTACTAAACTAGACATTCGTAAATCAGCAGGTCCCAATAACTTCCTTATTACAACCTGGCAGAACTGCTCTCTCTGGCAGTTTGACAATTAAGCCCTTTTTTCCAGTCACTTGATACTTTTTCATCTTTTCATGCACTACTGCAGATATTGAGTAACCACTCAGCAGTTCTCTAGACATTGTACATAACCCATTTAAATCTCCCATTAGTAATACATCATCATTCCTTCATATGTTGTTTAGCACATCTCATACCGAGCTATAAAATTCACCTTTCTCCTCATCCATCACACTGTCTTTGAGCTATAAAATTGTATGATAGTAGTATTTGCATCTGGGGTAGAAAAATGTGTAACTAATTTTTTTTTCATTCACTGTGTTTAATTGTACTGCTATTTTTGCCGAGACCTCTACTAACAATAATGTCTGAGAATCAAAGGGAGATAAAGTAGTTATCTTGTTGTCCGTCTGGCTTTATGGTCTACTAATGTTTCTGGTCTATGTTTACCGTGGCAGTCAGCTGCAAGTTTGTAGAAATTTTGCTCAACCTATTCATGTTCCAAGATAAAAGGCAAGATTTGTTGCTAAGATAACAGAGTTTTTGGTATCAGTATTGTTGTTGCTATGATTGTTATCTTTCATACTCTCTATATACAACTTTGAGCATTCCTTCTCCTTAGCATGTTACTGGTAGTGCATTATTATGATATTAAGACATCTAGTATAATATTGTTACCTGTGCCCTCAGCATAGTAAGGGTTCAGGCATATTTCTGACTACCATGCAACCTGTTTGGGACTCTTCCTGGCAAGTATCAACCATTGGAAACCCCTCTTTAAATAAGATTTCTTCGTTTCTTCGGAATAGCCTGTTAAGCCAGGCATAACATATCATATTAGCCTTTCAAAATCAGAGGAAGAACACTTGGTTGCTAGATCCTGGAAAATGCTACAATACCTTAAAGAAATTGCATTTGCTGTTTACCAATGCCCTGAAAGTATTCTTAACACAAGTCTGTCTTTGGATATTGTAAATAACTGGCAACAAAGTTATTACAAAGTTTATGGAAACAGGCGAGTAGAAGTGAGAAGAAAATGAAAATAATTCCTCATACTGCTTATGGTCAAGCTGAGAAGCTATTAGGTGATCGTAGCAAGCTGGTTTGTGTAGTGCAACTGTATTTCTGCATGCTGGATTCACTGAAAAGTGGATCTAGTAGCTTCCGCTTCCTTTTCGTATCCCAAATATAAATATGTTCTTAGAAATATTTCCTATGGAAATGATTTTTCTTCCTCATTTTTTTTTCTCCATCTCTCTGAGCCTCCCTCCCCTGTCCCTTGCTGCCTCATTTTCTTAGTTGTTAATTCCTCCAGAAGGAAGTTTTGGGCTTATTTCCACCAGACCCCTGGCTGCTCTCTGCTGTTTAAATGTCCATGTACCTTGTATGTGATCTCTCTCCTGCTGAGGTGATAAAACAGAATCAGATGATGACTTCTGTAATACATGCCTAAACTCTAGACTGACTTGTAGTCACTGAGAGGCATAGTGCTTTTTTGGGCCAGACTGGGAAATACGAAATCATAGTCACGTATTTGGGTTTCATTTCTGCTGCTCGTTACTGACTGCTGCTGAGTTTATATATGATGGTAGTCAGTTTAGAGGAGGAGTGGAAGGTAGATTATCCACAAGGTCTGTCTTACAGCCCTTACAACATCCCTTACTTACTGTGCTTCTCTAGCATCAATGTGGGGGAAGGTATGTAGCTTTTTAACAGGGTTTAGTGGCTGGCTGCTCTCACCTGTTCATTTACTCTGGTATAGGGCTGTCACCAAGAGTAAGCTGATAGAGTGACAGTATTGGTGACAGAGTTAGTTACGTAACAAAGAGCAATAACAAAGTATAACAGTGTAAAACAGAAGTACTAGAGCTAGAACTTGGACAAATTCAGTTTGGAAGTAATATAGAGGGTGGGTAGGTTAGTTACCAACTGAAAAAATCTATTTCCATGTTTTTTAAAAATTCTTTTTTTAAGTAATGTTTTAATTCAAAGAGGAATTAACTCTGGCCTGTGTTTGAGTGGAGGTCAGACTAGATGATATTCATGTTTAGCTTCATCTGTGAAGATACTTAAAGATCTCTATTTCTTTTACAGTATGAATGATGCTGTTTACTAGATTGTTTTCATTAACAGATTCCTTCTGCTTGCTAGTGAGACAAGTGCCTTTCACCTTTTCTGCATACTTTAAATTTTTAAATGATTTTCATCTGCTTCAGTTAAATGTTGGTATGCCTGAAGTATTGCCTCC
This sequence comes from Platalea leucorodia, assembly GCF_965183815.1. NCBI lineage: Eukaryota > Metazoa > Chordata > Aves > Pelecaniformes > Threskiornithidae > Platalea > Platalea leucorodia. The sequence goes on from NC_138829.1 coordinate 21,007,734, forward strand.
AAACCATGTATGTATTTTCCTTTATGCTGGCTACTTGTGGATAACAGGACTTCAGTCAGATATATTCAAATAAAAGTGGCATCTTGTTCTGTGTCTAATGAAGTATCTGTTCCCTTCATCTCTGTCTGGATGCTTTTTTCCCCCTCCCTATCCTGTTTTTCCTTCTGTCACATGAAAATCTTTCTCAAAATAGTCCTTCCTGTCTTCCTGGAAACTAGACTTGCATTCTTGGTGGGGTGGAGATGAACAGATTGACATTGGTCCTTTTTTAAATAGTATCACCATAACAAGACCAGGAATTCTGAAAGTGTTTAGCAGTAGAATGAGAAAATACAAGGATAAATATATCCACTTTTTGTTAATGCAAATACCTCTCCAGTATTTATTCCCCTAGTGAATCCTTCCTCCTTTATAGAATGAATAGAGAAGGACTTTTTGCTTTTGTTTGCACTGCAGATCTGTTGTGCAAATGAGATCTGTCATGCACTCTGTATTAGTTCTGTGTACATGATACCTGCTGTTGCAGAAAGCTTATTAGCAGGAAGGGCAAAAGAAACACATTCAGTAGAATACCAACCATGCTTTAAATAATAAGTGTGGAGCGAGGAGCACCAGAAATAATAGTTTTATCCGTGCTGTAAACTTTATTTTAAATATCCAGTGCCTTCTAAGGATAATACAGGATATGCCACAGAACCCATTTTTGTCACATTAAATTCTAGAGATGATGTTGAAGAGATGTAATATGTCATAGTCCACTTGGTATCACAGCTGCTTGAACGATGGATTCAGTAGCATAATTTAGATTGACAGCTCTAGGTGAGAATATTGTGTATCTCTGCATTGGTGGTATCTTGAATGGAATTTGTTTTCAGGCATGTTATCTGGTAATATTTAGTATGTTAAGTGTGTTTCAACTGTGTGTTAGGAAGTGTCGCTGACATTTACTGCATGTTTATTCTCTTATTTTTGCTGTTTTAGAGTGAAGGAATGGCCTAAAGCTCTTAGTGCCATCTGTGGTGCTAAAGAGATGACTTCTGTTATGGTTGGGATTTCCACATACCCCATTTTGTAGACATGGATATTTCAACCTAATTTCTAATATGTTATGATTATCCAACCAGAAGGTGGTGCGGTTACGAATAACTGGTGACCTGTCTTTTTCTACCAGTATGGGATTGAAATGGTGAAAGGTATTGCTGCCAGACACAGGAGAGCTTACTGTCAGCAGAGATTCAAAGTGGCTAATTATAGACGTATGCTTTTAAGCAAAGGAGGCTGTACTGTGAGTGCCCTTCCAAAGGCTTTCCTTTGCTCACTAAGGTTGTCTCTGTCTTGCTTGGTTTCAGCTATTCATTTATGAATGAATTCCATCAAGGCACTGGTAGCTGTGTGGGTTGTTGAACCTGTGTTGATGAATACATGGAGCTGTGCATCATCACTTGCACTTGAACTTTCAATGTCTAACAGATTCACTCAGTTTAACTTAAATTGCCTAGTCAGAGAGTGGGATCAAGGTTAGTGTGCTCTCTCATCCATCTTTTCATGTCCATATTGCTTTTAATAGTCTGCCTGTAATACAGCTGCTGGCATCCACAGCGAACTTGGAACACCTACACATACTTTCTGTTCTTGCAGTGGATTATGTTGAGACATTTCTAGTAAAGGGCCACGCATAAGGGATGATGCTATAGGGCAGACAGACTGCAAAGAAACAACTATGCACTTGGGTACATACTAAGCTTTCTTCTAAGGTCATCTCAAAATGGTGCTTGAATGCAGGATTGCATCTGTATACTGTACGTACAAGACAAGTCTAGCTTTGGTTGCAAAGGCTAAAATTGTTCTTGTTCCTTTTTGAGGGGCACGGTAATGAAAAAAAATCCGTTCAGACGCCCCTTAGAGAGGCAATTAGGGCATGAAGACATTCTCTTGGGACACAGAGGGACTGACTCTGAAAGATTAGATGAGCTTCATGGACTTTTTGTCAGGCTGTATGGCTGTGTCATCAGACCTGCATTTATATGCAGGACTCTAGTGCAATCTGGCCATTTCTATCAGCTGGATCTGGACTTTGAGGGATAAAAAGGAGGATGTTGCATCCCCCCTCCTCCCTTTATCTCTGCTTTACTCTCACTCCTGTGTTGCCTGCAGTATGCCTTGCTTCCCAACAGTGAATCTGACTGTGACACCAGTTGATGCAGGTTATTAGAAGGTTGCAATTTTGGAGGAGGCATATGTCTGGAACAGCATTTGAAAGTACTGTCCAAATGTACACTTGCAATTTTCCACTGTTTTTATAGCTTTGCACACTCGTGCACACAGCAAAACAAAAAGATTAATGCTATTGGATTAATCTGGTATTATTATTTTTACTTAAATAATAGTTGTAATTTTAGAAATAATTGTATGAGAAGAAAGAAAATGTATGGAAAATTGGATAAAAAAGAAATTGTAAATAAGTTCTCTTTTGGAATAACCCGGAGAAGAGGTGCTATATTACTATTGTAGTTCAGCATTTGTATCCTCCAGGACACAAAAGTAAAAGCATTTCTTATGCACAAAGAATACTCTGCACTCAATATACTTAACAAGTATTCTTCTGAAGTGGATAACCTGAGCTTTGTGCAAGTAAAGCTAGTAGAAACCCTATGTAGCTGCAGCCTAATATACATATTTTAAATTGTCACTGCAGAATGTAAATGAGGCAGGCACCATTTTATGGTATTTTACTTCAGCTTCTGATATTTTAAAAAACTTTTTTTTCCTGGCTAATTTTAACTTTTGTTAAACTTTAACTGTTTGAATTGAAAGTTGGTGTGCTGAATTTTTGCCTCAGACTTTTTATTAAAAAGAAACCCAAACCCACAAAAAAACCAAAACCCAAAAAACTTTAATCAAACCAGTTTTGGTGTTTGAGAAAATAAAATTAAAGAATATTACTATGCTTATACTGGAAGATTTCTCACCTATAAAAAGCTCCTGTACCTCCTCACTTGAGCTCAGGATTACCACAGTTATACTGCAGTGGGAGTTTGTGCTCCCCCCTACTCATGGCACTAGTGTATATTTCCCATGGTTATGCCAAGTAGACTCAGATCTGTCTTGGAGGCTCTTTACATTAGTTCACCATGCCATGTAGATGCTCCTGCTGGTCAAGGTGTGCATGTTGGGTTACACTGTCTCCTGTGATGGTTAACTATCTTTGCATGTAATGTTTCAGCAGCTGAAGCCAAGGGAACTGACTTAGTGTTTACAGTACAAGGGAAGGTTTTTTCACTAGACCACGCTTGTCCATGGAAATAGAAATGACGTGTGAGAATGGGGTTTCAGCAGAATCCTGGCAGAACCCAAGACTTCTTTTTGACAGAATAACGTTTATCTGGTGTCCTCCATGATGTGTTGGTGAGAAAGCCAAGAACCTAGAAAGGTCAGTGTGCAGGCTTGGTGGCCTAGGGTCTGGAGCTCACTTGTGGTATCCTACCAGGTGAACCACCGAGGAAGTCCTGGGACAGTACTGGTTACAAGCCTCAGTCCTCTGGCTCGCTGCCTTGGCCAGGCCTGGCAGTTCACTTGTTTGCTAAATCACTCTGTGAGCCAGTTCCTGTGTTAGGCTGTGCCCACATCACTTGTTAGTGTGGAATAGCAGAGGGGATCTGGAGAGCCAAAGAGGTAGTGCTGAGGACCTGATGTCTCCTTTATGTGTTTCAGTGGTTTTGTGTTGGATGATTCCTGTCTGGGTGCATTGTACTGAAAGCCCTTTAGCAGTTGGAGTCCATTACGTATGCTGTTGGAAATTGTTCTTTGGGTTTACTTTCATCTCAAACAAGAGCAGTTTGAGTGTCAGGACCTCTTCATGATGCAAATAAAAGTGCTAGCTATAGGGGATTGATTTCAAAAAGATAACTATGGATTTGAAGCAAAAAAGTAATGTTTGTGTACTCTAGGACTGCCTAATCTACATTCCACAAAGAAGTGTCCAATGCAATACTGTTTCTCTAACAACTTCTGTTTCTCTCACTGTTTCTCTAGCAGCTGAACCATGTTGGCTTAAATTCTCAAATTAAAGCAAATCAGTCTAAGGTAAAGAGAAAGCATGGGAAATATTGAGTCCAAACAATTTTGAAAAGTTATAAGCAACTGCAAAGAAGGGCTTAAAATAGAATTAGACAGACCTCTCTATTTTGCTATCAATGCTAAGTATCATGATGTCTCGTTTAATATTTAAAATATTTGTATGTGTCAGGTACAGTGGTTGGGTTGTTTTATCTTTTAAGCTCCTATTAAATATGAGGAATTTTCTAAAATCCTGTGTTAGATTGTAAAGCCAATCATTGCCTGTTTCTCCTAACCTGCCATGATGTTCGCTGCCATTCAAGGGCAGGCCTTCTGGCAGACATTTTTTGCTGTTATATGTGGAACCCCTCTTTGTTTTGAACACTTTCAGCTCCGCCCACAAAGTGACACACTAAGAATGTCTAATTCTTGACAATTATGATTTCAGTGCCTTTTCTACTGCCACAGAGAGATCTTTCAGAAAGCCATTGTTCGGATGCACAGTTCTTTATCTGAAGCACTGCAATCATGTTTCCTCTCCTATTAGTACATCAAGTCGTTATATGTTTATTCTTAGAAATACGTAATACATTGTTTTGTTGCTATGATTCATATTTGTTAGAGAAATAAAATTGGACTTTTAATGAAAATCCTTTTGTGGATATAAATAGAATTATTAAAAATTATTTTTTTAAGCAAGTCAGTATTTCAAATCTGACCTTACCCATCCCTTCACCCAATTTGCCACTTAGCCTGAAATTTTCACTTGTCTTGAAACAGGAGCGTTCTGATTTATGTCTGTCAGGGAGCTGGCCTACTTCCAGCATCTTTATCTTTGTATGACATAAAGAAATCTTCTTGTACCGTGGCAAACCACTGAGTTTCCTCAGGAGTGTCAGACCGATCCCAGCCGCTTGCTTTATGCTTTCTCAAACTACTTATTCATGTGTCTTTCTCCAGGCCTGAAGACTCATACTGCAGTGGAGAACAAAAGACGGGTGTTGCTGTACTTTACCCAACCACAAACTTCTTCCCCCTCGCATTGTTCCCGTCCTTCTCTGTGCTCTACCTTTCAAACCAGGCGTGTTCGGTAGCACAATGCACAAGGCAAAGTAAATGTCTAACTTGATTTTGTAAGGAAAAGAGATTTCTTTTTTGTATTGTCTTTGAACTAGGCCAACTGCAGTGTTCAGAAACTAGAAAACAGGAGAATCCTTTGTAGTGGTATTTTTTAAAAAGAGGTCATCCACAGCTTGGCATCACTCCATGCCTCTTACATATGGAACTGCTAGTTCTACTTTGCTTAAAGAGAATGATGGCTCCCCTGCCCAAAGGCAGCAGCTCTGATGCCTTGCTGGAGATCTTGAATGCTGCCTCTAACCCTGGAAAGTATATGCAATCTTGTTTTGCTTGATTTGTTTTATGAATTATATTCCAAGGCAGTATGCGATACCAAAACCAGAGATACAGCCCAGTAGTTCTGGGTATTTGTATGACCATATTTCTATGCCAGTTCTAATAGTACCTATAGGTCTTAAGGAAATATCATCTTACAGACAGTATAGTCCAGACTCCAGTTTGGGCAGTTTCCCATTTGGGCCATGTGAAACAAGACATGTTTCAGAAACAGAAAATATCTTATAGGGAGCAAGTGTCAGATGGACTAGAACATGAGTTGGATCATCTTTTTTCTTATTAATTTGCAAGATCGAGTTATCAGTGCTTGTTATAGTAGTTTTTGACTGCTTCCCTTGTGGTGTGTCATTTTCTTTGCCCCTTCAGGATTAAAACTACAGATATTGACACTTCTGAAGTGAAAACAGGTACATATGAGTGATCTTAAAATATAACTTGAATCAGGTAAATGATGTTTTAGAAAAGATTTCTGTTTTGTGGCGCAAGAAAAGCGTATGCTATAGTTACTCTAAGGCTGGACTAAAAACCTGGCTATCTACTTTCATGCTAAGTTTAAAAACCACCCTTTAGAAACTCCCACTCAGTGGATACTGGGGACAGCTAAACTTGCCCTCAACAGCATAAATTTTCTTAGGTGCCTCGTGCTGTGCTGCTCTGCATACTGAGAGTTGTCAGCTCCTGGATCCCACCGAAGCCTGACTGGGATTCAGAGATCAGATATTCTGCTTGCATTTTCTGGAGTGCTTGGTGTGGTAGAGTTCTCCAGGTACTCTACAGCCAGCTTCAGCTCTGCATAGAAATGTGCTGAAATTACAAGGAGGGAAGATTGAAGAGACTCTGGAGATAAAGAGGTCTAAATAGAGCTAGGTATGAATCGGGGCAGCTGCAGATCTTTGTAACTTACACCAGATGCATTATTGTGAAGCACGGAAGCATGCCAAGTCTAGCGTATGACATGGACATAGTTTTTAATTTAACCTGTTACAGGGATGCTATTTTTGCTGTATGTGAAGCCCAAAATTTCTATAGTGAAGAAATTATCAACTGATTTAAGCAGTTTTAAATACTGATGCTGCTGCTGTGTCTGGTGATTCTTGTGATTACAGTCCCTCTTCTCTCCCATCTTATGCAACTACAATGCAACAAGACAATTGACTACTAGCCTTCCTTCTCAATAGGAATCAATTCATATGCAACCACGTTTTGTTTATTGTCATTTTAGCCTGCGTAACTACAAATGCTGTTATTGGTCCTAAAATTCTCACTTCTCTATGCTAGTGCATCAATACTTCAATATTTTTATTTCCTTGCTCATTTATTAGAGGGTGGCAGAACATATTAAAATGCTCCACCAATAAAGGAAAGAATGACTATTAGCCTGCAGTTACGCTACTAAATTCTCAAGGCAAAAAAAAAAAAAATCAAAGAAAATGATTATTTGTTAATAAGAAAGTTATTAAAAACCTGACTTAATTAGTTTGCCTTTCAGAATTTCTTGCTGTGTGTTGTCTTGTATGTTTCAGCAGCATTTCATAAGTTAGAACCGACTCTCACTGCATGCAAGTATTAAAGAAGTTTTAATGGTCTGGATAATTTTCAGAAGAAAATTAATTAAAGAAACCATTTTCCTGGTGGCTATCAATCTCATGGCTCTCCAAGCCCAAGCTATACTTTCCTTCTCCTTTGCGGCATACTAATGTGCTACCAATTTACAAGAGAGTAATTGCATTTTCATGCCCATGGCTTTTCATGCATTCCATTTTAGAAAGCTGAATGGCTATTTTTATTGATAAGGCAAGAAGTTAGAAGCATCTCAAAAAATCCTCTGTTGACCTTTTATTTTCCCTCCTTCTCCTAAACTGTCTAACTAAAGAGCTGCTAGAAGTGTATTTTCTAACAAATTAAGTGCTGTGACATCATTAGGCCTTTGAGTTTAGTGGCCCTGAGTTTTAATTAAATGTCAAACAAATACCATTCAATTCTGCCAACAAAAACAGAGTGTTATTTGCAGAAAACCTCAGCTTGTCACCACTTTACCTTGCTTGCTTTCTCTCTGCCTAGCGATATGCAGTGACATGCCACAGAATAATTCCACTGAGTATATTAAAAACAAAACAGTTACTGTGTTGTGCATCTTGATACCTCGTGGGTATCATAAGGTGACTTGGATTTTATCCTGGTATCATTTAGTTAAAACTGATTTTTTTGTAGTATCTGCCATCATAACTCTTTGCTGCTATATAATCTATCTGCTTTCAGGGAGATTTTTTTAATACAGTTTCCAAGCCACGTGACATATAGTCTCCCAAATGGATGGAAATGGTTCCTGTCTTACCATGCTTTGAGCACTGTGTTAGATAGTTGCCCCTTGTAAAACTTGTTCTGTCCTGATGTAACTGGTGTTGCCCATTGCTGGAGATTACTTCTTGGACTGGGAGCACTTCTGATACGAGAGACTGCCAACTCCTACGTTCATTACATGGGTAGCAGTCAGTGCAGGCACTCTCTAGGAGGAGATCTGAAACAGGTTTGTCCTGGCAATTGGAGGAGAAAGTTGTGTTTGGGAAAACTTGATTTCCTGTCAAGTAATGAATAGTGCTCATGGAGTCCATTCTGTTCATTAACATGCAGTAGATCCAGAATCAGGCACTGACCCAACCTGACTGTTTAGATCTCCACTCGTCTTTCATTCCTTTGTGTTAACTTTGGTGATTTTTTTTTTTTTTTTCTTATATGGAATAACACTGTTTTACTTCTTGGCATCACCTGAGGACACTCTCTCTTACCTGTCTGCTCAACAGTGCTGTGTTAGAATCATGACCTAATGGAAATCATATAAGCTTACCAGAGCTTAAACATTACTTAGGGTCAGTTATGTCTCACTTGGTCAATTGTGCTAATTTCTGAAGGCCAGTTAATGGATATATTTGATTCCTGTATTTCATTGCTTGGCTAATCTGTACAAAATGAGATGCAGAGAAAGCAATTTTTTCCAATAATTATTGAAAGCATGGTTCAGCTCTCAGTTGCTCTGGTATACTGACATTAATTTTAGTGCACTTACTCCCAAATCATGCCAGTCTAATTAAGACTTATACAATATTCTAATAGTACCTAGATTTCAAGTATCCTTTCTCATCTGTACACCTCTAAGCACATTAAGACAGATGAGCTTCCTTATTCCCTAAATTTTGGTTTAAAATTCCAGTTTTCCAGGGCCTTTGCTATCAAAGGGTTAGCTGGGATCCTCCTCTCCCCTCATGGATATAGGGTACCATATCCATGTACTTCACCTTTGGGAATTTTTCCTGGACTTAATCCTCTGAGAAGACAATGACAGTGTTGAAGGCTAAAAGATGGGCTGTAGCAGGTAAATAAATAAACTAAGCCCCAAATAAGAAATAGTTGAAAAGGAGAAAAAGGAAATTTATGGGCAGTGAGGAAAATGACAGAGCTGCACCTACCGTGACTGGCAAAGACACGAATCACTTTGGCCTTTTGGGTTGAGTTTCTGTTTCCCTAGGAACCTGTTACATTACTGTGAGAAGGATCTCTGAACCTCTTAAGTTCATGGGTCTAGTGCAACCACATTTCTCAGAGGGATAGGGATCTTGCTGCCATGAATTTCCAAGACTTGTTATAGCAGCAGGTGGTTGGGCAGAGGAGGAAGGCCATACTCATACAATCATATCACAGGCTCTCCTCTTTTCTCATTTTTGTATTGGTGGTGCTGTTCCTTTTGCTGTCGACACTGTGCAGGCAGGCTGGCTGGCTGGTCCACTTATCTGCTCCCCCAAAGTACTTCATGCAGTAATTGCCTTGGTTTTATTTGGGTTTTGCCTTTTTTTTTTTTTTTTTTTTTTTTTTTCCTCCTTCCACCTCCCTTTTGTTGGCTGGAAGTGTCCTGAGAAAGAGGGTTGGAGATTTTGTTTTTGTGGTCATCCATAGAGACTGTAGTTTGCGGAACCTGCAAATGAAGATCATCACCTTGTTTCTGCAGATGGGGAAGAGGAGGCCTAGTGAAAGGAAGGCCAAGATACAGATGTATGCTACAGAGACATTTCCCCAAGGCCACTTCTGGCAGTAGCCATTCTCCTAATGGAGTGTTGTACAGGACTAGAAGGTCATAGCTCCAGGCTTTGTCTTCTGGCCTGTACGTGCAACCAGGTGGCCCTGCAGTGTGAAATATCTGTTACAGGATAGGAAGAGAAGTATCTTCCCCTCTTGTTTTGATTTCTGTGAACATCATGGATTTCATGACTGAAAAGCTGTATCTGAGCTAGCTTTAAACAAGCACAACATAATTAACTCTGCAAAGAAGGGCTAATAAGCTGAATAAATGTGTGCCTTGCTCTGGGGCACAAAACAAGCATCCTTAATATCAAATTATTATTAAAAACCCCAACACCCTACCAAAACATTACTCTGTCAGGTTTGAAGTACTGTTTCATTATTTTGGGCACTTTGAAGTGGAAAATGACCAAAAAAGTAATTGTCTCAGAGGCCCAAAGGAGAATTGGAGCAAACGTGCAATTTCTCCGCTTCAGAGTGCATGAGTCCTGGGGAGCTGGACAGGAGCCAGCTCACACCAGCTGGCCTACAGCCAGCCTTCTCCTTCTGCTGCCATTCAAACAGTGTGAATAGACATGGACTGCCTCTCCCCTGCATGGATTAATCCCAAATGGACACAGAGTACTGATTAGGTATGAATTTTACTAACTTTGCTTTGGATAGCATTGACTACCATATTTATATATACGTGTGTGTATAGACATATACAGGATTTAGAGACATGCTTATGTGACTGTGCAGTGCCCTTTCCCCAGTGGAAAAGGCTACTCTTTCATATAATAGGTGGGACAAGCTCAAAAGGTAAATCACATTTTCAACGAGCTCCTCAAAAACTAGGTGTCATCTTGATTCTCGTTATAATTCAGTTACCACAGAAAGGCTGAATTGGAAACCTCATAACAAAATATATTGACATTTCAAGCCTTTTTCACCCCCATTATTTACAGTTTCTTGCCTTGCTGAGTTTTACTGAAACTCTTATTTTGCTCTTTTGTTGAGCATCTGAAAACTACTGGGCTGAAAAATACACTATCTTTGCTGTCTGTAATTAGCTCTTAAATTATTCCAATTCCCAATGAAATGTTTTTTACACATGGAAAAGAAATTTATTAAAAATTTAATAGAAGCTTTGTAAGTACATTCTCCTTTGCAAAATCAGGAAGAGAATTATGGCATAAAAGCTTTGAAATATAATTTTCCCCTTAAAAATGAAGCATAAACCTTATATAAAGAGTAACTACAACCTGTTCATTGGACACAGTTTTCCATGGCTAATACAATTACAAATCACAAATAAATGTAATAATAAATGTTTAATAGAGGGCTGGAAAGAATGGTTCATTTGGTGGACTGGAAATATGTGTGCTACTGGTTTTTGCTATGTTCCACTTTAATCTAGCTCAATCTGAATCAACTCAATACCAAATACTGCTGCCATTTTAGGGCCAGAGTTACAGGCTGGACTCAGTTTGCAATCTAACAAACAGCTTTATGTGTTTACAAAACCACCACTACATTTTGCACTGTTGTTAGCAATGTTGGTAGAAAAGCAGAAGGATAAAAAACCCCTGTACATAGTCCTTTAAGCCTGGTATTTCTTCCAGTTTAGGCCTGACACTGCATCTGAAAAAGATTGCATGTTGGCACTGTCAGTATTAAACATGGGGAATGAATAGAAGCTTTTTCTCTTGGAAACCTGACATTAGTTAACTCTGAGAGTAAAGTAAGTATGATGATAAAATTTGTGACTAAATAGAAGGAGTCAAAGAATTCAATTCAGCTACTACTGATGTAGCTGCAGTTTAAATAACTTTCCATTAACTTAAGGACACTTGCTGTAGAAATAAAATTTCAACCAAACCATATGGCTGAAATTTTAAGAAGTTTTTATGTAGCACCATATTTTTCTTGTGTGCCCATGTTTAGTCTTCACTGTACCAAGCTGTTATCTGCAAAATGTCATAGTGGATAGAGATAAATGATAAGCAACTTAGTTTTCTGAGAGTTTTATAGCATTTTTATAGTGCCAGTAATCATAAATTGCACTGAAGTAAACAGCTAACACTTGTCCAGACTGATGTTAATACAAACGTGGAGACTGTGCTACTTTACAAAAAAATCTACTTTGAAAATGGTATTGAAAAGCCATTAGATGTGAGAAAAAATCCGGTTGACTAATGGTAGCTTGGGCTGTGATCCAGTGTTGACTGAATTTGACTAGGAAGGGGTCCTCATGATGTGACTGTTGAGCTAGATGCAAGGTTAGTGCCTTCCTAGGAACTTGGTCCTTAAGCGGGGTCCTGGGTCTGAGCACTGAGCAGACCTTGGATCCTGACTTAGAATTCCAGGGCTCAGGGTCCTCTCTAGCAATAATTTGTTATTGATGTCAGAGTAATGCCCAGAGCATTGCAAACTTAATACTGCACCCAATACCCCTTGTCAGCGTACAAGCATATAATAAAACAAATTGATGCATGCTCGTGAAACGTTTAAAAAAAGTCCCTTGCACCTGGAATTGTAAATGAAAGGTAACATACCCACAAGAATATTGTGTTTGCATTTGAGTGGTAGTTCACTGAATCCCTAAGTGAAAGCCTGCCATCAAACAAGTCACTTTAAGTCTTGCTGTTGGCTTTATAGGGCCTGTGACTTCACTGCGGACTTTTTTTCAGGGGTATGATGCTAAATATAGATTTTTTTCACAGATGAAACCTTGAGAGGGCTTTTGGGGTTTTTCTTTCTTTGGGGGGCAGACTTGGGGGTTGGTTTAATTGATGAAAAATGTTGGTAATAAATTGAAGGTTTTACCTGTGGAAATACTTCATGACCTATCAGCAGCTGATAGTCCACAATGCTTTCTGCAAGCTAGTCTCAAATAAGTTATAGCTGTCCAAGTAATATCTCTCTTTAAGGGTGTTTTTTTCCTTGTGTTGAATATGAATTCTCCCTTCTGTAACTCTCATAAAGCACTTAATGTTTTCTGGGTTTGTTTTTTTGAACAAGTGAAGAACTTTCAGCATTTTTTTTTTTGTTGCCTCTCACTACATTTCATAATCCCTTTCTTTAACAAAAAGAAAGGAAAAGTCCCCAAATGACCACCAAGTAGCAAGCCACTTGCAGAACTGTATGAATTACAAACTACTGTGATAGTTAACCATTGAGCAGGGTTTTTTTTAAGCAGCATTTATATATTTTTGTCACTGGCAACCATTTTCACTTCTACACATGGATTGTATAATTTCTTAGCTGAGATAATCAGCCAGACTTTTATTTATTATATTATTTGATAGATAGGGTGGTGTTCTGGTTAAGCTATTAGTTTGGCATGAAGCAGGTTGAAGTTCAATCCTAAATTTGCCATATACAGTATGTCCTGGACAGACCACTTCATTTTGATGCCCCTTAGTTGCCTTGCTCCTGAGTGTTCTCAAAGCACAGGTTTTTCCTTGCTGTGTGCATGAACTTCCACAGCAGAAAGGAATCTTCACCAAAAATAGTTTTAGGGCATGAGTGTGTAAGCTCAGTAACAAAATACTTTGAACTACCATTTTGGAAAAGGGAATATGTGCATGTAAGATGGTTAGGTAACTGATTTCCCTCCACTGTATAATAACGGGTTTTTTTGCATTGCTCCAAGAGGTGATTTTTTTCCTGTAATAAAAAATACCTTTGTAGCATTAGGGTGAAGTCTTGACGTAATGCTAATCAATTTATTATTTATTTGTTTATTTTGTAATTTATCTTTCTGCAGACAAGACTTTATCAGCTTCTGCTGACTTTGTTTTAGATCTTAACAGATGGATTTTCAAATTCCTGTTTTAACACCTGAACCTCTAGCTGAAGTATCTTTCTTGTAAGATGTCAAGACCTGGTGGCCCTGTCACTGTATCCACTTTGTACTGAACTGTAAGTGCCTTCCTCATTTTCTGTGGCTATCTACGCACCTGGTCACTTTGTTCAAGACTAAAGTAAGCAATAAAATTGTGTGCTGCTGACTTGTGATGTTCTTAGCTCCTTCATAACAGTAGGAAAATGCTTCCATTCTGCTTTTATAGGCTACGTGTTTTCCCCAATAAGTAGTTTATTGATCTCTAAAGGTGTTTGTTTTGCTGTATATTTTAAACACGTGCTTTTATGCAAGGATTTGTTGGTTGTCCATTACTGTTGCAGAGAATCTGAATGCAGATTGTGTTCTCTTATACGTTTTAGTGGTAATAAAGCAACAGTCTTATACAGCTGCATGTTAATCCAGTCAACTGTGCAGATGGACTGTAGCCTGATGCTGATACTCTGAGAGCCTTTTGAAAAACCTTCACTGCTGCCTTTCTGCTGGGGAGAGTGATTTGTGAATGATGATTAAATATCTAAAGTCATGTTGTATGGTGTCTGGGGGTTCACTAGTCTACCAAACACAGATTTCACTGCTGTTTCTTTCTAGAAAGCTGAAAAGTAAATATTAACTTAGAAATATCCCTCTGCCTCCCAGTAAGACAAATCTGAGTCAAACTGCTTCTGCCAACGCTGGCTGCTTTAGCAGGCTGCAGTGATTGCTTCAGATACTATTTCCTCTTATTTCATGACTCTTCTTTCAGTGTAATGGGGAGTGATCCTTTCCTTTCTGATACCGGCTTGTGTTATAGTTCAGGTCTGAGTGGACACTGGTGTGCACCTGAGCATGTGGACACATGGTGCACAGTGACAGATTCTTGTACAGTTCTTGGCCATGATAATTTCCAGAAGAACTCTTTTCCTCTCTTGCTGGGATCATAAGGCTGAGGTGAGACCATGTCTTCCACCTGGCACAGTCAGAAATACTTGCATTTTCATTTGAGGAAATGGTTGCACTCTTGCTAGGGGCATACCTCATAACATCCATAGCATTGTTCCTTTAATTTATGTTAGTGTTACTTAAGAGTGATTCAGCTGTGGTCATCTGCTTATTTTACTAGAAAAGAAGGGTAAAATTAACAGCTTTGCTTAAATCACGTCAGATTAAAATTTGTTCTGCAGTATGGGTACTTAAGAGTGTCAAAGGATTTTTATGTTTGAGTTACGCTGTCCAGTACTTGTTGCATCTGCTTAATCTTAGCAGCTCTCCCTCAAAATCTATGGTGAGTCTTGAGTACATGAAATGTGGAAGAAGCCATCTCAATAATAAAGCATATTTTAAAATACTTGGAATTGCATGCTAGTGAAAGCAAGAATATTACCTGAAATGATCATGATATAATGGATATATCTCACTGGTTCAGTATGTATGGTATATCACTCTTCCTCAGGCTCTATTAGAAGTGATTAAAAAAAAAAAAAAAATCTCTTAGATGCTCTGGACAAGATTCAAAGGTAGTGAGCTAAATTCACTAAATTCTGTGTACACTTCTGCCCCCACTATCTTTAACTTTGTCACAGGTTGTTATGTACTCTACGCTAAAGTCTGAGTCAGATATTGTTTAATTTATACACATTGGTGCTGAAAGAAGAAAAATTGTTTTAGTCTAAAAATGTTAGGTCAAACATTAGGAGTTACTGGGAAAGGAATAAAGAAAAAAAAATTTGTAGGTCTGAAGTCCTCCTATGTTTTCAGAAGTGTGTATAGTATTTATTTCCCTTTTTGAGGAAAAAGAAATGAGAAAGTTATGGAGAAGGGAAATAAGAATGATCAAAGATGTTAAATGATTTCTGTTTGAGGATTAATTGAATAAACTAGCGTGCCTCAGGCTCAGAAAGAAATGATTGAGGGGATATGAAGGCTTATAAAATTCGGAGCAATTGGGAATGATTGTTCTCTGTCTCTTCCAATAAAAAAACCCTGTTTTTATCAGTTGAAACTAAAAAAAAAAATTAAAAATAGAAAAATAAAGATAATATGCGGTTCCTGTTACATGGAGAGGTAACTATTTGCCAACAGGGACTGTGGATGCTAAAATACAACATACATCTAAAAGTGATTGGGCAGATTTCTGGAAGTAAAAGCTATTAAGGTCTATTTAGGACAAGGATGTCAGCTCTACTTTGAGAAACCCTTGTGCTACAGATCTCTAAAATTGAGAAGTATTCTGAGGAAGAATCACATAATGCCTGGGGTGTTGCCTATGTATCTTCCTGGTCAACTTTTTCCTTTAGGGACATTTATCCAGCCTTTCAGTTTGTTAAATCATGATTTTTTTCCATGTGGAAGCATGGAAGTAAGGAATAAAAGTACATCTGTGTATGTGGGAGAAAAAAGACTCTAGAAGTACTGTTTTCTATGCCTTATTTCATTATTGGCAAAATGCATATATATTTTCCGTAATAATCTTGACAGCTGACCACAACTATCTGTGACTTATCCTTTTCTAACAGGTATGGGATCACTTTCTGTGTGTAAACATAGAGTTTATTAGTCTTTGTACAATTTTCTTTCATAGCAGATGCTAAAACAGCAATACTATGGTTCAGTATAACCACAGACAGAATATATGTTGATACTCAACAAGATATACTTTCACATTAGACTGGATATTTGCTTTATGGCACATCAAATTTAAAGGGATATTCTACTAGGCATCAGTCAGTCACTGTGGAAATGCTAACCAGTATATTAACGTAGTAATATGGCAATTTTTCAAAAGGAAGAGAAGTCCTGATGCAGAAACATGTACGTAACACTAGAGATATAGGTGGTCACAACTCTACTTATCTACTTGTATTTAAGCATGTGCTTTGTGGTTGACTGACTAACAAATGAATTCAGCTCAAACTGCAGGAAAACTTCAGGTAGGCAAAACGTAATTTAGCCCCTTGTTTATCTGCAAAGCAGCTCTGGATCTTTAATGACCGCAGGTGCTCAGGGTTTTGATTTTACATCTCATATGGATATTTAGTTTATCATTAACCACATGATCTGTCTAACATTCAAACATAATTAATTAGCATGATAAATAAGTGGTGATTTTTAATTTCTTTCATCTGGTGAATGTGTGAGTGACTTGTTCAAATGCACTAAGAAAAAAAAATATGCCATGGTACATAATAGAGAAGCAATTAAGCGTGTTTGAGCAAAAGAGACTTGCTTATATTCTCTATGGAGTGGCTCTCATCCTAGTGGTAAGAATTTTTTTTGTCTACTTGTGAAGTAAAAATAGCGATAAGAACAATATTCTGGTGCTGGTTTCACCAAACTTGTGTTTTTTTAAATCAGTCCTAATCTGTTCTAATTGATTTGCCCAACTGGACTGATTGACACTGAAATATTGTACCTTTTTTGGTGGTGAAAAAAGTAAACAAAACTTTTTCCAGGTAAAATAAACTGCAATTTAAAAAATGGATGCTGTCACAATATTTCAGTTATTACAGAATTTATTATTATATATCTCCTAGTGGAAAACCTTCCAAAGCTTAGAACAAGGAAAACGTACAGTAGCCTTTCACAACACCTGTCATCCTAATGATAGGTGCTGTAAACTTTTAGCAAATTAAAATAAATATTTTTTTTTTTTAACATAAGGAGAGAGTGCAAGCTGCCAAAATTCTGATAGGTTTCACAAATATCTTTTGATATGTGTTGACATCTCCCCAGCAGGGTGAATTGGGGGAAAAAAAAATAAAATCATTAAACAATGGGGTTAAGGCAACCAAAATGACAGACAAAATACAAGGAGGCAAATGGTAGCTGAGATCAATCAGGCTGCAGGTGATCCTCAGTGCAGCTGACACAGCCTTGTGTTTGATGGGCAAAGTGATTATTGTGGAGTGGCCTTTCTGGCTACAAGGGTTTGGCTTCCTTCATCAAGTACCCCTTCAAAAAGGGAAGGACCTTCTGTGCTAGGAAGTGCAATTTATCAGCATCACAATAATGATGGCTTTTGTACCTGCAGGATGATATTAGGCAGGAAATACAGGAATCTGAGCTGCTTTTTTCCTTCTGTTCTACTTTAAAAAAAAAAAAAAGGAACATTTTTCTGCTGATATGATCTACCTAGTCATTTCAGTCAGTTGGAGGCATAAAGTTTTGGGTGCCAGTTCCCTCGCTGCTGTGTTATAGAGTTGCTCTCAGTTACTTTTAGACCTGTTTTTGTACCAAGTCAGAGCCAGTATTTGATTAACAGGAGACTTAATCAAGAACTAGGTTAGGATCTCTTGGTCTTCCCATGTACAAACTCGATGGAGACTCATGCTGTTAATAAACTTTATGTTTTGGAACCTCTCTTTTCCTGTAGCCTCAAGATGGGATATTCCTTATGGATGTTTCTTCTCCAAAATGTCTCATAACAGTAGACCGCTGCTCTATAGACCCTATTGCATTGAATTTTTTGTGAATTTCCTCTCTAGGATTATGTACAACCACCTCTCCTGCCTCCCTTCAGGCATCCCTCTTTGTAAGGACCTTTTGGAATTGTCCCTCTTATGTTTCCCTATCACTGCCCTCAGGGAAAGGAGTGAACTGTTATTTCTTCCTAGATCCCAAAAGACATAATGAGCTTTACACTGCAGAAAATGCAGCTACGCATAAAGAAATGGTAGTTCAGTCAGGACAGGTTTTTCTTACCAGTATAAACTCTCTCAATCTTTTGTATACCTGCTGTGAATGCCTATTGTTTTGAATATCATGATAAATGACAGCCATTATGAGGTTTGACCCTTTGAATTGTAGACACTCATAAGTACAAACTGAGTGTTTGTTTCAATGTGTGTAATGACATAGCTTAGAAGAAATTGAATTTGTCTTTTACCATGGTTTTATCTTTGACCATTGCAAAGAGAACA
Organism: Platalea leucorodia; assembly: GCF_965183815.1. NCBI lineage: Eukaryota > Metazoa > Chordata > Aves > Pelecaniformes > Threskiornithidae > Platalea > Platalea leucorodia. Next base: position 21,026,022 of record NC_138829.1, read on the forward strand.
CTTAAAAAAAGGTAACATTTAGAAATATCAATCTGATAATAAAGCAATAAAAAAAAACAATAAGAATGTACTGAATTACATGCAAATCAGTGGATATATCTTAAATATGTCTGAGTCACTTTAGAAGATGATTTTTAATCTTTCTATTCATAGGAATTTTTGTTCCCACTTTTTTTTTTCTCCTTTCACATATTCCTTCCTTATTTAATTATTCTTTTCTGGCAGAATAGCCCCTGAGACCATGTCTAACTGATATTTTCTTAAACCTTGGCACTTAAAAATGACCTCTCAGATTTCAGTCACTTACAGTGAGGAACACAAAATGAAAAAAGAAACCCTATGAAAAAAATAAACCCTGAATTTGTTTCTGAAAGCTCCTTGGATATCATGTATCAGAGCTTGATGCAATCTGAAATGTCCCCGGGACCATGGAAAGTTGGGATTTCTGACAGAAACACCAATTCAATCTGAACTTGAATATTGGTAATGACTCCCTTCTAATGAAGCTTTTACTGTACTAGAATGATATTTCAAGGTTACAATAATAGAAAAATACCTTTAATGTTGAACACAGTTGAGTCTGGCAGAAAAAAATAAATCTAGTCTTTTAGAGTCTGATTCTGTTTTCATCTAGTGTTAGTGTAATCAGCAACTAAAGCAGTGTGGGGAAAGATGCAAATCCACAGACGCGTGTCTTTGTTCCCTGCAGACTTCAGGAAAATTTAGTTTTCCCAAGGGATCTCCAGTTTTCCTGTGTATCTTGAGTTTCTTCATTGCACATTTTGCACTGTCTTTCCTGGGTTTAGCCCTAAGCTTCTGAGGGCTGAGAACTGTCTCGCACAAATAGGTTATTATGTCTGCTAGCATTAGAGGTGGAAAACAGGCATGAGAGAGACATGCAACTTCTCTTTCACTTTATTTGGGCTCCTTCCTAAGAAAATAAATGTTATTTCTTTCCTCTCCCAAACTCTCAAGTATCTTCTCTATGTAGAAGCTCCCATGTATACGTCTCAACCTCCAGTCAATCAACCAACTAGCTTGTGGAACCTGTTTTCAAATTTTTGGGTAATGTTTTGGGTCTCTCTTACTTTTTCATCCTTCTTAGTGTCTGGCATCTAAGCCAGGTAGCAACTAGGGTCTGTCAGACAGTTCTATCAAGTTCATATCCTTGTGAATTCCTAGGAGAGGTATTTAGCTAGGCAACTCCCAGATAGAGAGGAGATATGCTAGATATCTCCTGATATGCTATATATCTACTGCTAGGTATGCCTGTTAGATATTCCACAGTGTTGAGACTGTGAAGGTTGAGTGGGAGAACTGGAGGGATGGACCGTAAGTAGTTGGAGAGGTGTATAGCATCTTGTAGACCTGCACTTAAACAACTGTCCGCAGGATTTCAGTGTTGCATTACTCCCAATTAGTGATTTGGAGCCTATCAAGAGGACATAGGTGTCATTATTCATGATGCATATGGCTCTCAATTACTATTAAAGTTACTATCATTGGTGAGGAGAGCATAATAATGATAATGATTACCTCATTTTCAACCTGATTTTCTAGAGATGTGTAAGAATTGGGAGTAGCCAACGATGTCCACTTGGGCAAATGCCTTGTAGCAAGAGTGCTCCTGCTGGAAGAAGGGTATCAGATTGTAGGACACGTTTTGAAAGGTATCCTCTTTATTCAGAGAACAATTTCACTCTTTATTTCTTATCCAACACCTGGAGACTAAAATGGCTCAACAGTAGCTTCTAATCTGCTTTCTCCAGAACAGTAACTTCCATAAAATATTTGCTGGATGTTATGTTGGATGCTGCAACTGCTGCAGCCTAGTTTGATATCCATGGGAATTCAGGATGGCTGTAATTTCCTCCATTGTTGAAGATCGTTTTGAGTTGCTCAGACCACTTCCTTCTAGTTCATCTAATCTTTTCTCAGGGGTGCATATGGCCAAATGAAATTCCTCACTGAACTCAGTAGTAGCAACAGAAGTAGCGTGATTGGGAATATGTATGCAAGAAGGTTCTGGGGGTGAGGCACAGAGGTATGAAATAGCTAGAGTAGCGGAGTATGCTCCTGCAAAAAAAAAAAATACTAAGGAATCAGGATGGACAAACTCGTGTGCACTTTGTGATACGCACATTTCAGTAGAAACACAGGTATTCATGTGGTACAGCTATAGCCTGTAAGGTTATGCTTGAAATGTTTTCTTTCATCAGTATCTTCCCATTCATAGGTTCTCAAAATATGTCAGTTGAGTTGGTATTTAATCCATTTTAATAGATACTCTGTTAACTCCATTTAACATAAGTTTTTTAAAATGAAGATTCGTGTTATGTTAAATCAAATGGCTTGTAGAAATCTGCCTATCAACAAAGTGGATATTAGCCATCAAATCAGTAACCCCAATTCAGTAATCCTTTGTTCAGTAATCCTTAACAAAAGCCACCAGTGTTTGATTGGATTTATTTCTGTGAGACAGCACTAACTGATATTCATTGCTTACTAATATTCTTAGACCTTTTAAGAATGGCACTCCTCCACTTCTCTGGAACTGCCTCAGTTTTCCAGGATTCCTTAAAACAAAATATTACTGGTATACAAAGCTCCTTAGCTACAACCATTCTATCTATTGATGAGAAATTATCCAAGACTGTTGATTTTTGCATTCTTTTTGCAAAAATCCTTATTTTGATGTTTAAAATGCTTCCTATCAAGTACAGTTACAGATAGCAATCTTTTTGTCCTGTCCATGACAGCATATGAGCTGGATACAGACACCTACTTTGCTCCAGGTACAAAAGAGAACTAGCTAATGCACACACTTCAGCTGTTCCTGAATTATTGAAAATGTTACCATTTACTCCAAGCAGTTGACCTACACATGGCCAAAATAGACATTTTTGTTCTTAATTGTTTAAAAAATGTCTTTTGATATTTCAGATTTGTTGGGCACTGATATTTCAATGATTTCTTTAACCTCCTGTATTAGTCACATGGATTTATTTTTATCTGTATTGTCCATCATTAACCTTTTTTTTCTGATTCTCTGTGAAGTAACTTTTTTTTTTTTTTTTTTAATTCTTCGTTGCATCTGTATCTGTTTTTGCTCAGCAAAACTACGTGGCTGCAATAACTTTTTCTGTTCGTTTGAAAGACAAGCTTTCACAGTTTTTCCTGGGATGGCTTCAGATAGTCCCCGGGTTTTGTTAACAATTCCTTTTGTAGGTTCGCTGTCAGTTATGCAGACGATTGGTTTAAGCTAATGGGAATAAAATCAAATTGTGAAATATCAAAATCCTCCATAAAATGGATTTATCTTTCTCAACAAAACTCTAGTGTGAAAACAAGATTTTATTGGAAAACAGATGCATCATAATCTTAGACACAGTTTTGGACATAAATTAAGGAGTAATGTGCTGTAGTTCATTCCCGGTTCAGTCTCTTACCGTGACGCCTAACTTACAAGTGGGTGACTTTCTTCAGAAGTCTGTGCTTCTAAGTAATTTGTGTTTTCAGAAATCCTACCATGGGACATAGTGATGCCTTGATACTGAGAATCTGAATTTCTAACTTGAATAACAGGGAATTATTGTCTTATAGGATTAGTTCTTCAGGAAATTTTATTTAGTGTTAAATTAGATTGTAGAAGAATGCTTTTTGTTTTTATGGATCCAGAAGCAGGGTTCAGCAGTTTTCTTGTTAAATTACTGTCGTGGTTTAACCCCAGCCGGCAACTAAGCCCCACGCAGCGGCTCGCTCACTCCCCCCCGGTGGGATGGGGGAGAGAATCGGAAGGGCAAAAGGGGAAAACTCGTGGGTTGAGATAAGAACAGTTTAATGATTGAAGTAAAATAGAACAGAACAGTTAAATAGGCAAAGCAAAAGCTGCGCACGCAAACAAAGCAAAGCAAGGAATTCATTCACTCCTTCCCATCGGCAGGCGGGTGCTCAGCCACCCCCAGGAAAGCAGGGCTCCATCACGCATAACCGTTACTTGGGAAGACAAACGCCATCATGCCCAATGTCCGTCCCTGTCCCCCCCCCCCCCCCCCCTTCCTGCTTCTTCCCCCAGCTTATATACTGAGCATGACGTCATATGGTATGGCATAGCCCTTGGGCCAGTCTGGGTCAGCCCCCCTGGCTGTGCCCCCTCCCAGCTTCTTGTGCCCCCGGCAGAGCAGGGGAAGCTGAAAAGTCCTTGACCAGTGTGAGCGCCACTTAGCACCTATTCAGCAACAGCTGAGCACTACTTAGCAAGAACCAAAGCATCAGTGTATCCTCGACATTGTTCTCATCCTAAACCCAAAACACAGCCCCATACCGGCTACCAAGAAGAAAATTAACTCTATCCCAGCTGAAACCCGGACAATTACGAAGGGCACATCAGCTTTCTTGGTCCCTAGATACAAGACAGAAATAAGGAATCCAAAGAAAGGCTTGAAAAAATAAAAAGTAAAAAATAAGTATGATAATGTAGTGTTAGATACAATATGCTGTATTTCTATATCATCAAGTAAATAGAATATAAACAAATCTGTAGCAGATCTATTAAAAACATGGAAACCTCAAATGTTACAGTTTAAAGAAGGCGGTGTCACTCTGCTGCCGGAGTTTCCTGTGACTGTTTCCCAAAGAGCCATCAATTGAATTTTGTTGTTTCTGTGACAGGCTGTCTCTCCTATACTACTGGAGAGACGTGGAGCTGGGAGAGGTGTATATGGAAGTCTTTTCCATCGCTTGAAGGGAACTGTTACAATGCGAAAGAGCCAGGCTTGTCAGAAGATTATCTGAAATATTTGTGTACAAAATAAAAATAACTTCCAGTCCTTTTATGTTCAGAAAATTTTACTTCTCAGAGAGGGCAGAAATGATGCATGCCATCCATACTCCCTGACTCAGTGTATCCTCTTTGACTCCTCCCTCTTCTGTATACGCTTCACTTCCAGGCAACGTTCAATCACACCTGTCTTCCTTGTCCTTACCCTCATGACATACCTGCTTGTTTCAAACTCTTTCTGCTTCCAGTCTCCTCTGTAGCTTAAAGAGTTAACAGTAGAAATGCTTGATTCCAGAAATTGCTTCATCATCTTCAAAATGGAATATAAAAATGTGCTTCAAGCTTCATCCTATTTCTTGAAGAACCCTTGTCTCTCTGCATCCAGTAGCATAACTTTCCCTACAGTATTAGCATTTGTTAGAATTTTTCCATGTGAAGGGCAAACTCCTGGTTTAGAACGAACACCAAGAAGTTTAGTCTGGGAAAATAGTAAAAAATAGCAGGTGTGATGACCTGGTCTCACTGGCAGATAGCAATAAAAGAGCTGGCATTATGAATTAATGAAGGCTGCTCTATGTAAAAGTGCTTGTACCAAGGTAAACTGAGATGCAATAGTCTTCTAGCATCTGGTTGTAATGTTTCATCCTTGTACTCAAGGCCATCATCTCACAAACTTATTCCTTTCAAGTTAAGATTTCTTGACTGGGCTTGCATCCTATCCATTCTACTAGTGATTCTTTGGCATCCATCTGCTGTCATCTTGCACTATATTTATGCTTTATCCCATGTTGTCGCATACACACCGACTATCTAGATTTACAAGCAACTGTTGAACTAGAATGGTCTTTTTTGTGTCTTTTGATGTGGCATCAGTAGCCACACAAGGAGCAGAACTGCATTCTATCATGATCTAGGACCATCCCTTTTTGAAAAGCAACTTACCTTTCCCTGTTAATGCCTTTGACTCTCTGAGTTGTGGTCTTATCAGTCCTTCATTGAAATTGGAAAAAAAAATCGTTTTCTGACTTACCTATTTATCTTGAATTTTTTTTGTGGTAATGCATGTTTCTCCTGCTTACTACTTAGTGGCACATTGAAAAATTTCAAAGTGCTTTAAAGAGTTATATAAATACATCTGTTGTGTTTTATACAGAGACAATAAGACTGGTATTTGCAGATTTAAATATCTAGCAAGGGGTGCAAAAAATATGGGGTCCATACTAGGCTTTCTAAATAGTTGATATAACTATCGAGGATTTTGCTGGGAATTTGCCTGAGCCGGGTGACATGCATAGGCTTTGGCACCTGACCCAGTATAGTCATGTAATGATGTTTTTCATCCATGTGCATCCTGTATTGTTTGCTGACTGCTTTTAATTTGAGGTTACAATTGTGTGATTTATGCTATGCAATACAGAGCTATCTCAGCGTTCTGGTTACCTTGCAGTATATGGTAGCATTTCAATGCTAATGTAAAAAGAGACAAAGAAAACAAAACAAAAATGTTCTCACCAGCTTTGCTGAACTGCAACATTATGCCTGTGTTTTCCCAAGTAATGAAACTTGAATTTTTGCTGGGCAGGGAAATGGAATAACTTAGTATTTGTCCATGATTATCAAAAAGAGATACCACTCAGAAAATCTGAATGCTTTTATAATTTCCTACATAATAAATCACTCTTGTCCTATAGTTCTGCAGTGTGCGGCACAGCATTTCCTTCATCTTTGTGACGATATGCTGCTTGATAGAACAGAAATCCAGAAAGTGGTGAGAAAAGCACCTGGACCATCCTGTCTGCTTGACTGTTTATTCTTAGTTAGGATAAAAATTGTTTGCTGTCTAAGATGACATTCTCTGTCATAAATCTTGGATGGGATTTTGATTCTTTGCTGAGAATGACCTGTTTTCTGCCCAGGAAAGTCCTGACTCTGCAATGCATGGCAAGAATGTGCCACAAACAAATGAACTCAGGGCACGCAGGAAGAGACATCTTGTACAGCCAGGGTTTATTTTCAAAGCTGAAAGAGTAACATAGTGTAAAAAAATCTTTATCCTTTCCAAAAAGCATCTTCCTTGTTCAAAGTGAAATAACTGGCATTAATGAGCTGGAATGTACCAAGTCAGGAAAAACCAGGAAAGGACTCGAAAGTCGATATTACCTTCCTACGAGCTTCTGAGCCATGCAGAGCAAGCTAAACCACAAGGCTGTTATGGTACACAGTAGTGAAGATAAATGATCTAATTGCCTCTTGGGCTATTTTATTTATAGGTACATAATATCTGTTATCTATGCCTCTTATCCTTCATGCATGGAAACGAACAAACAGTTTTGTTCTAGTTAGATGTTTACTTCAGGAAAGAAATCAAAATGTAAATCAATAATGGGCTGAAGGAGAAGATGACTGCATCAGTTTCTGCTTCATTTGCATGATATTTTCTTGCTGTATGGCACTTCTGGGTGAGGATTCTTACTGGATCAGGAGTCCCACTGCAATTTGTAAGTTATTGCTCAGTGTCTGTGGCATGATCTGATCCTCCCTGCTTATGAGGTGTTGTTTTAAGAAATAGACGTGGAATTCTTTTTCAGCAAAACTTAACATCTGAAGCAGAAGCATCAGTAGTATTACTTAATCATGGAAAAACTTATACAGGTTTCTAAATTTTAAATGTATGATATAGTCTCAATTACCTTAAAGTGAGTAATCCCAATGACTTAATTAGGACTGCTCACATATTCCTAAATTTAAGAATGGGTGTAAATCTCTATAAGATTAGGGCCTGTTTTTGTTCCTGTATATTCAGTATGTGTAGTGTTTAATTGCATTACGAAATAAAGGAATGTTTGAGCCATCAGTAAAGTTTTTGTCCCTTAACTGAGGCAGTTGTTTCTGTGCAGAGATAATTGTTACAATAAAAAAAACCACAATTGATTTTAAACATGTTAAAGAAAAGAAAGATTCTGTAATATTTTTTGAATATTAGAGGGGGGTGAAAAATCTCTCCCAAACAAATTGTTTATGTAGGTGGATATTTACCATAGTGCAGGTGGATATTTACTGTAGTGCTGTAGTTTTCCTTGTATGCACCGGTAGGTTGTTGGGCAACAGATGATTCAGATAATATTGTTTTTTTTTAACCCCCAACTGTGTATCTCAATTCCATTTTTTCAGCTTGCTTACAGTGTAACTTAGTGCTATATAAACTTTGCTAAATTTATTTTTAAAACCAAAGTGTTGGCATTACTAGACTACAGCTAGTGATGATGGCATTTGAGTCAGGTGGGTTTTTTTAACCACATGATTAGTGCTCTTCCTATTTTTTCCTTTATTTTATTCCCTTTTCCTTCTTTGTAACCATTTTTCTTCTGGATTTGTCATAATTAGTTATTGCATTGAACAAAATACTGGATTAACTCACCTTGTGTCTTTAAGAGATGTTTGAGATAACCATACACACTGGGTTTCTATTATGGACTCATTTCTGTAGACTGAATCACACATCCAAAAACTGGGAATTTCAAAATCTTACATTAGAACCAAATATTTTCCCAAGCTCTGTAGCCAATAGCAGCTTGTATTGTCCATGTGCTGCATAGGCTGTGAATAGGGGATGCAGGGGACTGAAAAATATGCCTGATTCAGGCGTGAAGCCAAGCAGTTATTGCTGGAAAAGATCACAGGTTTTGACAGACAAAATACCATATGCAAGAAGCATAAGCAATTTAATGTAAAGGCTCAGTAGTCATGGGCAAGAGATTTAAAAAAGTAAAAAAGAAATTCAGAATGTAAAATGTAAGAAACAGTCTTGTAGAGAGACAAATAACAGGCGTTGCATGTTTGCATAATAGGCAACATGACTTCTCCAAAAAGTAGAATAAAATGAAAGGAACACCCCCACTCCCCCAAATTAGCAGGTGAAGCTGATATGACAAGTTCGATTTGCTGGAAAGGCAGACATCACAAACAGAAAGATCTACCTTTCAACCTAATTGATGAGGAAATAATATTCTCATTGTATAATTTTGGAGATGTACAATTTTGGAAGATGTCATAGCTACTGAATAAATTGTTAATGGCATAAGCTAGGTAAAGCCCAACAACACATCCCCTCTTCTTGGGAAGGAAGTAAAACAAAGAGATAAATGAAAATATTATAAAGCAGTAATTATATGTAATGTTAATTCAGAGCTTATATGTATTTAAGAGGAATTTCTCATATGATCTCATGTTGTGAACTTTTAATGCAACTTTTCTTTCTCAGGATAAAAAAATAAAAAATAAGCTGTATGATTCATAGTTCATTTTGTGAATGTAAGGTTTCCATAAACTGTTTTGTTGATTGACATTTCAGCATGAGATGTACAGGTGTATACTTTAATGTTGCTGCTGAATTAGTGTTGAGTGACTGGCTGGTTTAGGGTGTCTGTGTTGGAAATATCTAAGCAGCCTACACTTTCTGCAGGCTTTGGGGATCAAAATTCCTGTAGGCTGCTTGCCTGACATATCTCAAGTTTTTCATCTGCAAAAGACCATGTCAGAAGTTCAGATATCGTCTCATATTCTCCATTTCAGGAGAAGAGAAGGAGTAGGCGTTCTTAAAATGTGCCTACAGACACTGAATATCTTAAATGCTAACTTAATTAAGGTTTTTCCCCAAACTGGCTCTAGTTAAGGATAACATGCCTCAGACTTTAGCAAGTCATGTCTGAGGGTTCAAAAGCAGGTCTTTCACTTGGTTTTTGTCTGAAGAATTTTGAGATAGCTGACTGACTTGCAAACACAAGGTATGAGGGATAAGGCTAAGATGTCTTTTTGTCACAGCAAAATAGATATTTGAGTTTATCAGATTAATATGGGCAAGTCATTCTGCTATCTAATAAAGACATTTTTTTTTTATTTTTAACAGTGTCTTTCTGCTTTAAAAGGGCTTTCTAGTACTTTACTGGAAGAAAACTGATTACCTGGCAGTTCCTCGTCCAACTCAGTAAGCATCAAAAGATACAGATTCAACTTGATAGTTGGGATCAGTCATGCTTTCTGGCTTCAGTCTGGAGTGAGCCACTGGAATGAAGCGCTGAATTGGTGTTTGAGGTGGGGCAGTTTGTATGGGGGTATTGGGGATGCTTGGGCAGCATGGAAGTATGAAACTTGTGTTGCGCTGATTATGGTCAAGCTGAGTACTCCAGAGGTATTCACAGCTTTACTACCTGAGCCATACTCCAAATTCTTATGCAGTGCCCTTATACAGTTTCTTCTTGCAGGCTTCTGCAGCCTCTCAGGAAACTGGAGCCCTTTCATTTCTAGGAGATGACTTCTGACAATATGTTGGTCCAGAGGAGAGCTGTTTAAGATACGTATGGCACTAATTTGCTCATTTGACTTGGAAATTACATGCATTGCAGTAATTTTTGGTGAGTCACCCCAGCCATAACTGAGGGCCAGAGGGGCAGGAAACCATATAAGTGCAAACTAAATACACATAAAATGTGAAGCAAAATTAAGCAGCCAGAGCTCTAAAATCGTGAGAGGCATCTTCCCCTTCCACAGAGACTTTCAGCAGGTTCTTGGTTAAGAAGTCATAACAGTAGATGCCTTCCCTTGACAGAGCACTGTTTTCATGTATAGCTGTCAATCACATTGGGTCAAACACTTCATATTGTAAGAAAAATGAGAATTATGGAGTTGACCAGGTTTTTAGGTTGAATTTGGACTTCTAAATGACTTGTATTCTCAAAGGTTCTTGGTATATGTTGCCTCCCAAATAATTAAGGCTTTTGATATCGTGGGTGTCAAGGTCTCTGTATGCCTAGGAGCAAAATTGCATGGAATGACTGGCACACTGAATTCACCCGTGCCAGAGTGTAGTGCAGATGTAACTGGAGTGAGCTGTTGACAGTATAGCTCCAAAGATTTAGATGCTACTTATTGTCTTGTTCTGAGGTAAAAAATATTTGATCTGTCTCAAGTCCTGGATTTCATTAAGTTTGGTGCATCATCTTCACTAGGGTTTCTGAATAACCAGGTGGCCATCATTTTAGAGTTGTTTATGAAATACCAATAGTATTTATTCTTCACATTAATGATTTAACTAATTTAAAGATGAAATTTTATTTCAGTTATTGAGATTTCATCTCATTTTCGCAGCTGTGTTGCTCCTTCTCAATCAAATGTTTAAATGTAATTCATATTTGATAATGTTTTCTTTATCTCTTATTTTTGTGTGTTAGAATAATGTTTATAAAACTGGTAAATATGATGGATTATTTCAGTAAATGGGAGGGATGGAGCGAATGTTTGCCACTTATGCAAAATGCCTATCCAGCTTTCTGTTTTCATTCCCAAAACATAAAATTTTTGATATCATAAAAAGTTAGCCTTTGTGAATACTAACCGGTGGTGCATGAGCTTGTTTAAACTTCACTGTATGCTTCAAGTTTGTATTTATATTTGAGGTCGAATATGTGAATCCTTCTGAATGTAGTGTAAGGTTCCCCAATCTATTCTGGGAATAGATCTGTGAATTTCTGTGTCTACTTGGTTGCCGCCAAATTTTCCTGCATTTTGTACTGCTCAAGTACAGTGGTAACACTTCATTGGGCAAAGCATCTAGCAGGGAGTAAGTTTCTGTCACAGTAAATTTTTGCTCACACCGTAACATTCTCTTTGATTGATCATACATTGATATGTTTCTGATTAATGAAGTTCCTGTTCTAAATTATAAAGCAATTTAAGAAAGCCTTTTGACTTCACTGAGTTGTATCAAAGACTTTATTAGTATTATGTTTTAATACCTGTCCATTAACAGTCTTTAAGCAGAATTTTAAAGTGTAGGTCTTGCAAAAATCCATACAGGCAGATATTAAAATGTCCAAAAATAAATCATGTAGATCTAGGAGTAAGTGCAGTATATTCTTAAAACCTGACTGTGTCTTGCATATTAATGGGTTATATCTTGGTGGCCTACCAAAAAGGAAAAGACACTGTGATTAGCAGCAGTGGTATGGAATGTAGTAAGTAACAACACATTCTCCATGCCATAACTCCTCGGATGATGTTTGTCATTTCCCAACAATGGAAAATTGTCATCGGATGAGGTAATCTAGACAGTTTGAATATCTCCATGAAGACAAGCAGAAGGTAGTGTTTTGTCTTAAGCACCAGGACTTCAGAATTACTTTGCTAAATTCTCCCAATTTGGTTTTCTGAAGAGAGTTATTGTTTTGCATTCTTTTCTTCTGGACAAGTCAGAACTGTGGTGTCAGAAAATATTGTTTCTTTTTTCTCCTATTTCATAATCTTATGTGAATCATTAGGTGCAGATATTACACTCCCAATATTCTTTCAAATAGCGTCTTCTGAAGGTTCATTGTATAGACTTTTCAGGGAGAAAACCCCATTTCTGATGGTGAAGACTGCAGTCTTAAAATATTCCTCAACTACTGCTTTTTACTGAAAAAAATAGTTTATTATAATTGAAATTAATGGAATAAAATTAAGAAGAAAATATTTTAAAATCTTAAAATAGCAATATGAAGTTTCGCAGCACTACATTTGGATATTTTTTTTTTTTTTTTATATATTAAATAGCCCAATAGAAATCTCTGCTCAATGAACTTCAGGATACAAATAGCAGTGAATGATGCCTCTGAAGTTAAAAGCACTGCCTGGGAAAATGTGGTAACACTATAGGTGCGATTATGTATTATTGAAAACAGTGATGCTAGTCCTCCCTTTTTGACATTCACTTTCACTGTATTCCCAGTCAAATATTTCTCCGAAATAATTACCTGGTTAATCAGAGATAAATCTCAGTGAGGGCTGTTTGTTTTTTTTTTCTTCTTTTTAAAATGTAAAGACTAATGGGTTGTTCAATGTTGATGATGAATGCAAAAGTGTATTATTCTTCCTAAATACATACATATGTTTTGTATAATGCATTTTAATAAGAACATAAGGTCAGACTGCTCCTTACACGCTTTTAAAGGTTGTCTTTAAGGAAATGGGGAGAGTAGAGACAGGCAGAAAGCAAACTGTAAAATTTGCTTCACTCTGACTGAGTTTCCAACTGAAGATGGATATTGCCTTGACTCTGTACAAAGTTAACTACATCAGCTGTGGGCATCTATTGAAGATACTGGGCTGCTTTGTTAGCTGCATTGCTCCAAGGCTTTCTTTTTCTCTAGTTCTCCATATAGCAACACCTATTGAAAATTTCACTTTTTATACAGGTTCCTTAATGCGTAGTTGACCAATAAGAACACTGATGCAGTCTCAGGCTATGATGTTTTTCCAGTGAAGTTCATACAAGTATAGCCAAAGCATAATGTCCTACAGCTTTCCATCAGTCTTATCATTTTGACTTCTGAATTTTTCTTTTGCCTTCGGGGAAGTCTATTATCCATGGACATTATCCATGTGGCTCTTAGACTCCTGATATCTAGGCACAGCGATGTACAAAGGAACAGCATTAATTTGTGCTTGGCAGGTCTCTTCTGTGTTCTTATCTAGAGGGCACAAGCTAACACAGTACTAATTCCAGCTTAATTTTTGTAACAAAATTTCATTCTCAGGACTTAACATGGTTATCCCAGACTGACCAAAAGCTGAGGTTAATAAACCTCACTGCTTTGAAGGTTTCAGATTTATTATATTGGAATCAATATATTTTAGCAGACCTTGTGAACCAGTTACTACAAGTTATTCCAGCAAAACGCTGCAACTGAGAAGTGTGTGTATGAAACCTGTTCTCAGTGAACATGATGGCAACACTTATTGTGGGCTGTAATATGAGGGCATCTCTTTAAACAGACTGCAGTGAAATGTGCATCTTGGGAGCTGCCAGTGCTTTATGAGGATAATCTTGGCATATGGTTACGGGATCATTAGTCACACCAAAATTTTCATGAGAGGAAGCTCTATGATTGTACGAGATTCTTAGATGAGTGCAGAATTTGAGAAAGCTGATGATTCATTCCGATACCAAGGAGGCAGAAAAAAGGGACATCAATCTTTGCTTTTTGCAATATTTTCTATGGCAAGAAGTAGGCCAAAAAAGCCAGTTCACGGCACAGCGAGAAGAGATTTAGTCACTACTTGAAAATCATGGGTTTTGGCACTGCATTACACTAGCCTCATGCTTCTGGGCTTCTGCTGATCATCCAGAGAAGTATGAAGATAATTACTTTTTCCTCCTTGAAGCCTTCCTAGAAAAATGGTGCCAAACTGGATTTCAAAACTTATAGAAGTTTTGGGAGAGAAGGCTAGGACATTTGGAAGACTGCCTGCAAATTAAATAATAGCACAAATTCCGGCTACCCAAACAAGAGACACAAACGACACACACAAAGATTCATTTGGAATGCTGCAGCTTTTCTGAATGCACTTGCCCATCCTTTTTCACAATTTTAGATGGAACTGAGCTAAAACCAAAGAGTTTACATCTCCAAATAGTTCTTAGATGAGATTTTAACTTGGTTCTTTGTCCCTGCAATGAATGGAAGGAAAATACACATAAAATCAACAGGACATTTGGGATGTTGTAAATTCAGACCCACGTGTTGTGACCTAGCCCTAGAAGTCACTAAGGAATCTTAGCTCCTTTCCCTGCAAATGGCTGAGATGACATTCAACAAAGTGGTCTTCATATTTGGGATAGCTGAAAAACAATCCATACTGTTTTAAAAAAATAAGAGCAGCTCCAGGTGAACAATGGAAAATATTTTGGAGTTATCCTGAAGGTTGTATAAGGGACTGTAAAAATGTGGCCATGCCCTCCGGTTACCACTCCTGGGACTCTCCACCTCCCCATGGTCCCCCAGGGCAGGGAAGCCTCTGTCTGAAGTGATGCTCCGCACAAGCAGAAGCAGTGCCTCTGCCACTCCAGGTAACTGCGGCTTAGAAAAGTTCCACCTGTAATTTCTCTTTCAAAAACAGAGCCCTCTCTGATTGAGAGATGAAACGAACTCTCAGGCACTCTCTGAGATTCTACATGATGTATTATATCTGGCTGTCATTATTGCTGGTTTTTGGCATAGTAATTAGTGTCTCACAGAGCTGTATAGTCAACTTGGGCTCTGAGGAAGACAGAATACTGTGCTTAGGGTAATTCTGAGCTCGTTTAAACACCTGGAAGCAAGAAAGCCTTTGTTTCTTGTTTTTCTTCAAATAATAGCCTAAGGGAAAGTGTCCCTTCAACCACCTTTCATGTGTCAAATGAGGTGTTTGACACCAGAGACTGTTCACTATGCATATTTAGTATAGCTAAAATAATATTTTTTGCAAAATTCCACAAACTTATTTTTTGTGACAGTGATGACTTTGAAGCTCATCTTGTCTTTGGTGATGCAGTCTTGCTTACTTAAATTCTTCCTTGGATAATTACTTTAGTACTGTATTAATCATCAGAATAGCTTTCCACATTTTATGATGTGCTTTTTTTTTTTTTAAATGACATTCCTTTACAAATAACAAACCAAGTTTACACTGAGAGAGAAAAATACCAGACAGACATGCAGTGAGGTAAGTAGGCATTAAGATGAATTACAAGCATGCAAATACACGATGTTTCCAAATAGATTCATATAGTAAGGCTGAAAGTGCTTGTATTGTCCTTAGGAGAAGTTGAAACACTTTAGGCTAGGGTAATGGTTTATGAATAAGGAGTAAAGAGGTAAATCAAAGAAGGAAAAATAAAGCATAAAATTAGCAATCCAAACTAATTCAGAAAGTTTGCTTTTTAGGCAGTCAATTACAGCAGTAACTGCAATGTAAAACCTGAAAGGGGGAAAATCCCCCAACTTTAGCAATCTGTTGGACTTCAAACCAAATGAAACCGTGCTGCTCCGTTCACCTCCAGTCTTTTTCTACTAGGTTCATACATTTCTTTCCACCTTTTCTCAACTGAGCCTTGTCAGTGAAGCTGTTTTGTTAATATCAGTAATTAAGAGGCTGGGACTTGGTGTTCCACCTACACCCAAGGTTTAGTGAGTTTAGAACAGTTTATAATTTATGAAATGGGTAATTTGAAACTTGGTTGTTGTTTTACAAGCCTAGGAGGTTTAGTATTAGCCCAGGGGACTTTGCTTCTTATCCCTGAACTTTTTTTCACTGGGAAAAAAGGAAAAAAAAATTGAGGCGTGGCAAGCACTCAAGTTAGCCAAGTCCCTCTGTGATTACAAGCTTCTTTCAATGGTGATTAAAGTTCCCTGAAATAGCATCCCACTATCATAAACGCTAAATAAGAGTCTAAATATGCCTATTCTATCCTTGTATTGCTTCCCCTTTTCCATAGACTGTGGAGGCTGGCCTTTGTCTTTTGCTTTTGTGTTTTGCTTTGCACAGCAGTGTGTTGAGCTGCCTGCTGTCCATTTGGTTCTGTCATCCAGCTGTATCCTGTGTGGTTTGCCTCCTTGACGTGCTGCTCGCTCTCAGGCCAAAGAGCAGTTTTTAGAAAGTGGGCATTCTCCATCTGGCAGGTGCATCCAAACAGATGGAGTTCCCTTTGATTTCTTCTGGCAGTGCAAACCTCTTTTGCATCACTTCTGTCTCTGGATCATTTTGGTTTTGATGGGGTCCTGTCAGTTAACTTCAAGCAACTGCTGGTAGCAACTGACTATGTGTGTTTCTGCCTTTTTGAAGGTCCAGAGCAGGACTGAGAACCCTTAAGGATAACTTTTCTGGCAAAATATTCAGTGGGTCGTAGTGTGCAAGCACATATGAGGTTAAGAATTTCTGTGGCCTTGGTAATTTAGTGCAATGTGCACAATCCATTTGTGCCTTGATGTTCATTTGAGATCAGGACTCAACTGTACTAGGATATTACCACAACATAAACAGAAGTTTTTGTACTAGAGGGATTAAGCAGATAAGGTAAGAAAGGTAAAGAGGTTCAGTGACTTTGCTTAAAGTATATAGCAACAGCAAAGCTATGAAATCCTACCTTAACTGATACCAAAGGAAGTTTTGCTATTGATTCACTGGGGTTAGATATTCACTCTGTGTACTCACCTCTGATTCTCAGTTCAGTGGCCCTCAATGTCATACAACGTGATCTATCAATGGCAGCCTGCCTGGAATGAAATGCAGCAGCTGCTTAACACTGCCCAGTTTAACGCTGCACACGGTTCATATTAGAAAGAAAGAAAGATGTCCTAGCCAACTGAAACTGGAAGGAGAATTTTAGCCAAAAAGAATGTAATTATCTAAATTAGAACTCTGGCCAGGATTACAAGACAAAGACTGTCATGGGAAGTGTGACAACCAGAACTGATCACAGCCTTGGTTTCACATTTTCACTGTGCCACTGCTTCTGATCTCACCTAAATCCTTTCTCCGTTTATTTTCTTTAAACCTTGTAAAATGTTCTAATTTTACAAAGACTGAAGTAATTGAAAGCTTCCATTGCTCATCGCTTTCTCAGACAAACAGGACAGGCATCCTCCCAGTGTTATCATAACATCCTGTGAAGCAGAACAAGTACTGGAGACTGATTTTCTAGGGGAGAAATGTCTTGTAGCTGCATCTAGAAAAGTGCTAGTGCTGCCTTCTCAATAAGACATTATACATGGGTGATGGATTCATTGCTCCGGGCTATCTTTTGTGTATATTTATGTTCCTGTTCTGAGGGTTATTTTTTCCCATAAGACACATGTTTAAAAATTACCATCTTGCTTGTAGTTTTAAAATTGATGAGTAGGAAACTAACAATTCTTCTAAGGGAGAAGTGCTGTTTAGTGAAGAGAGTGCAGCTCTAGGGAGCTTTTATTGTTCTGTGACCACTGGGTGACAATGGCTATGGAAGTTCATCTTTCTGTGCCTTGTTCCCCTACCTTTAGAATGGCCATAATGATCTTTGTAACATACTTTGAGAAAACATTAATATTAAGCACTGTATAAGAACAAGTTATTGTAATTAAAGTCTAGATCTTTTGTTAGCAGAGGTAATGCAATATTTTAAGAGCAACCTAAATGAAATTCTGTATTTCTTCTGCAAGGATCAGACCTCAGTTCAAATAGAAAAAGTTTATTTCCTCCACTCCCTACCTTAAGAAGGGTAAACTGGTGATTACAATAATAGTACACTAATTTTTAGTGTTAGCAATTTGGCCACATCTGTTGACTGAATGCTATTCTGCTTTTCTGCTGCAGAAGTCAGTATATACTGAGTACATGATCTCTATTTCTTACTCTATTTATCTGTTATAGAATGCACTTTCATCATCGTGTATCTACCTTTCTAGTCATATGCCTCAACATCCAATGTGTTTTCTTATCCAATATTAAACATCTCGTTTTAACGCAGGTGAATAAATAAGAGGTTTTCATACCAGAAGTTGAAGAAAAAACCCTGTCTGTGTGCAACTGTTGATCATACATAAAGTTCCCTAAAGATGTTCATGTATTACTGTTGACTCTGAGGGCCTGCTCATCTAATGAGAGCCAATATAAATTTGACCCTGTTTTTTATATATGTATGTTCACTTTAATATATACATATGTAGGCACGCACACACATGCACACATGTATATGTTAAAGTGAACATACATATATAAAAAACTGGGACAAATATATATTGGCTCTCATTAGATGAACAGGCCCTCAGTCAACACATCTATACATATGTATATATACATACTTTAACCCAACAGAGCTATTTGTCATTGTGAATTTATCAAATAATGAAAGAGGCAGGGAGATTTAAATTTTGTATTGCCATTTTCTGTGATCTCAGCTTTCATCTTCAACTTTGTATTCATAACCTGTCCTTTATTTTTTAATGAAAAGATTGCAAAATACTCCAGAAATCACTTTTAACATCATAAGATAGAAAAGGGGATCTGCATAAGTGAGAGAGCTGAGAAAGATAATGTTAATATTGTAAGATAAGTACTCTGGTTAGCTGTTGTCCAGGAAACTGCTCTCCTCCCAAAACAGTGTTGTGTGAATAATTCCATGTATTTTTGAAGAATACATACAGTTTCTTTTTGCTGATAGAAATATGCAGACATATCAAACATAATGTGTTGATACTCCGTCTCAGAAAATTCATATAGTCCTCTTTATGTGTTCTTCTGCAGAGCGCTCCCCTCTCGTGATCCTGCCTCACAGCATCTGTCTACCTGTAATTACCCGCCCAACTTTATCTGATGTTCTCTTTATAGAGTTCTTTGGCATTGATAGATAGTTGTCATGGTGTTGCATAGTATTGCGGTCAGAACTGTTTATACTTTCAATAAAAATTAGTGCAAAAGGGTTAGGTCAAAGATTCCAGACTTTCAGCTGTTGTAAATAAAATTCTATAGGTTAAAAAAAAATAAATACAACATGAATGATACTGGTTTAACTGTCTGAGTATCCCTCATTCTGTTTTGCAAAGCTGTTTAATTTCATTTTCCATTTAGCAAGAGCCTTCCCTCCTGAAAATACATTTAGCTCCATCTGTGTGGCAAGTTTTTATTCAGCTGATCTTGGTATGATCAGAAATTCAGTTCAAACTTTCAGTGAGAGGTCTGACTGAGCAGAACACTTTTGATCTGCACTGAACTGTGTGCAGTTAATAATAATACAACATAATAATAAGACATAATAATAAAAGTTATTCTTCCATCATCTCTTTGTGAACACCTGAAATCACTGACTTGTTATGCAGAGACCAGCTTTCAGTCAGTGACCTATAATGGACATGACCTAGCAACCAAGCAGGGAAAGTTTTATCCAATTAAAAATCCCCTGAGTCATCCAGTCTCTTTAAAATGAAGAATCTAAATAATAGATTGTATGAAGATAGATGACATTCTCAGCATCTACTTTGTTTCAGTCTTCAACACAAAGAGAAAAGAGAAAGAAGACGGGAGTCAGCTAAGTGAGATAAATGTGAATGAGGATCTGGGCATGCGAGGAAACAGACTTAATAAGAAGCAAGTAAAAGAATGCTTCAATAATTTAACGTATCTATAAATCAGTGAGGGCCCAGTGACATTTAACCAACAGATCATAATGAACAGCAACAAGAACTGTGATGATCCATCAGCTGTATTGCAGGATGGCTAGAGTACAAGTGAACCATCAAGAAGGAGTGAAGCAAATGGTAAGTATGCTGTAAGAAACTTTTAAGTGCAGGAGGCAAAAGCTTCCCCAAACTATAAGCCATTTCCCTCACACTAAGAAATACTGTATTTTGCATATGTGTAAAACTTCAATTGCTATGTCAATTACAGAAACAAACTCTAAGCATCCCTTAGTACAGCCTAGAAGTTTTTTTATGTATACCTTTAATCTTTTGTGGAAAATGTTGAGATGTTTTTCCTAGAGGAGCAACGAATATGCTCATGTTATTTTTTAGTGTCATTTCTATGTGCAGCAAGTTGCATCTGGTTGGTTTTAATCTAACCCTGCTTTCGGGCTAGAATTTATCTGTCTGCATGCAGATAAATCATCTCCCCTTCTTCTCACTAGAAAATCTTTAGCTGAGTTCTTATTTGGTTTGTTGAATGATTTGGAAGAATGGTTTCCTTCTCCAGGCAGAATATCCATTGCTCAGTCAATTCGCTTCTATTTGAAGAAGCAGCCTTTGAAGGAAGTGAAATTACAAACTGGGGAGAGAATTTCAGAAAGATAGGGTATTGGCTTATATACAGGTTATTGGCTGGATGATAGATGGTGGTTTTGCACAGTTCAGCTGTAAAGGACTTCATATGCCAGAATTAGCTGTCCTGTCTACAAGAGAACAAAGTATTTCTGACATAGTAGAAAGTGACATATGAGTCAAAGAAATAAAATATTTGAAGTATTAGAGTAGCTGAGATTTTTGGCCAGTAATTTTAGTGGATAAGGTTTTGAATGTGGTAGTGATTTTCTTTTCATAATCCCAGCGTATCATGGCACAGATGAAATGAAGGGAGCAGTTGGAGTTGGATTGCTCTCTGAGTGTGGGAAAAGAGAGTAGAGCCATCTCCATATGGATCTGTTGTCTCTGGAAGTCATTCCTCTCTTAACTGAAAAGAGCCTCAATGTGATGACCTTAATGGCACGCTGCAGAAGACCACTACAGGATGGGGTTTCTGGGAAGAGTTTAGGACCTTCATTGAAATGATTTGATGCTGTTCTACTTCTATTAGATTGAATGCTATTTCTGTTAGATTAAATTGAATAATAATTGCAATTATTTTTCTTTAAATGTAATTGATGTTAGGATTTCTAGAAGAGTGTCTTAAGCCTGTGAATGTATTCTACAAATGAGAAACTGAAACAAGTTTGATACGTTAAGTAAATATATATATATATGAAAATACATATTTCATAAGGAGATAAAAAAGTATTGTTCTGGGAATTAGATGGAAATCTGCAGTGCCATTTTAGGGACTTCTCAGAGAAGCACTAAACATGAAAAATTTCAGAAGATTAGAGCTATATGTCTCTGGGTCCTACTAATTGTAATCATGATAATGATCATGTGCATTAACTATATTGTTATTCTGAGTTATGTAGTTGTAACAGGGCTATAACAGAAAGAAAAGTTGAATATACTTAATTTCTAAATGATCTGGTATGCTTTAGTGCAAATGGCTTGAGCTCTTAAATAGCTAAGTCTGTTTTTAAAAATGTAAATATGTATCTTTGAACCTGAAAGGAAGAATTTCTTTGAGATCTTTATATAGGTCATAAATAAGCACATAAATTCTCTGTGAAGGTGTAGAAGACAAAATGGACTTAGGCTGGAATTGAAGAAACAGAATGACACAAAGTGGAATTAGGCTTGTGCTCTGCTGAACTTGGAGATACTGGTGTGCATATTCAAAATTAAGCTGGGTTCCAGTGCTTTGCTGAATTTGATCTTGATATATGGTCTGAGGTGCTGAACTATGTGTAAAGGGATGTCTGTATGAAACACTAGTCCAGTTTTTGGGACAATGGGCTCCTTATCCCTGACTGAGCTCATTATACTTTTACTTTCATGATGGTAATGAGGAACAGGTAGGGATAGACTCCTCGCTGTTGCTTTTTTGAAAAGCTTTTAAATGTTCTTATTTGTTTCACAGAAAAACAATCCTGTTTCAGATAAATGTATTTCTTTCTAGTGCATAAATCTTAGATGCATTTTACTAATGAAACAAAGTCTCAGTCAATTTCTTTCTTTTCTTAAAGTCCATTACAGTTCTCATTTAAACATCGTGGCAAATGATTCATAATTACTTCAGCTTCAGGAGTATTCATTCTTTACCTTGCCTAGAATTACAATGAAACATTTGGGTTTTTTCTATTAAGGATAAATTAATTTTCCCCTGGATCAGGTGCATTTAATTTTAAATCATTTATTACAGTTGCTTTTGCAAATGTAGGTACAGCTTCCATGATTCAATTTCTTAGACAAGGCCAATGATTTTAGTATTAATTCATTCTACATATAGTATTTGCCCTAATAAATTTCTCTTTTTTGGTCTTTTGGTTACAAGTGACAAATTAGAGAGGGATAGATTTTAATTTATTTCTTTATTCATATTTGCTATAGGACAAAAAAATTGTAAAGCCTTTATATTTGTGGCTCACTGCCAATTTAATGGGGCAGTGAACTATTTAACAGGGTTAAAATTCCTCCTTAAGCAGTCAATATGTAATAACGAGCACTGAATTATAAATGGAAATATGAAGACCTGCAAACCTCTACCTGGCAGGTGATTCCCTTTTTGCTTAAGAAAAAGATAGAAAAGAAAGGAAAGAAAGGCATTTCTGCAGGTTGTTAGGATCCCAAATTGTACTCCTCATGTACTTTCACATGGACTTTTCAACATGGCTGCAGCTTCTGCCTGGAACTTCTTGCTGCCTGAGCAGTAACAGCTTAAGGTATCCACAAAAATTGGCTTTGATGTGGTTCTTGTATTTCCCAGTCCTCGACTGCTCCTCTTGACATTTCCATGACCTGGGTGGTATTCCCTGCAGCACTGAAATGTAAGGACTAAATAGAGCATATTGTAGGCTTGAATGAATCATTACTTGAAACTTCTGCCAAGATAGGAAATCACAGAGAAATGTTGTCCCGTGCTGAAAGACATGCGGCATGGAACTGACAGCGAAATTATTTTGCCCAAGTGTGGGCTGGAGCTATCCAGGTGATCTTAAAAACGTCTCAGTGACAGCAGCCTCATTGGGCAGGATTGGATCTCACCAGTGCTGTCACATTAAGTTTGTCAGATTCCCCTCTACTCCTCACTTCACCTCTTGCCAAAGGAACATTTCCTATCCAGGGAGAATACACTTAGAAAGCAAACTTACAGCTGCATCTGCAATACCTGTCTTGGTAAAAACATTCTCTGCTCAACACCAAATAAGTTTTAGGAGCCTTTTAAACTATTCTGTCTCTTTTTTTGTGATTTAAAATCTGCAAATCTGAGGATATAAAACTTCATTGCAGGTTGTTCTCCTTCTATTTCCCTCTTCCTCACTGGCAGAGAGTCTGCTTTAGATCCTCTGTTTTCTTACTTCTCTTCCTTGCTGTGATTTAGGCTCACTGGAATAGGAGTCCCCTTGCTGTAGACCTAATCAGACTGTACTGAAGCGTCCTGTATGCACAGAACTGGAGTGCTCCCACTGTACCTAACGATCCACCACACTTACTCTTGGCCTCCTACTCTGGCTCTGTTCTCAGAGCTGACCTGTTCTCCAGTCTGGGAAACTGCAGAAGGATGTGCCCTATCTCAGACTCAAGATTTCCCCACAAGGCGATAGAAATGCATCACAGTTGGTTCTTGTTGCTGAAGCCTCAAGTCAAGCCTAGCTAGGAAGGAGACAGGTTAAATATAGCCTTATAATTCCTTTTGTGACTTTGACACAGATAACCAAACGCAGAAGGATTAGAGAGTGTACATACAATCTCTTCAGCAGTGCATATACACAGAAGAGAGTGTGAAGTTAGTATAGATGGTGGAATAACGATTTTGAGTATTTGTAAGCAGAGTGTACTTGCTTCCAGCCTGGCCATGACCTCACCATCCAAGATGTCCTGTTTGTTTCATTAGGGCTGATGGAATAAGGACATTACTTCATGCAGATAAAGACTGATTATTTTGATCTTTAGAGTCAGCTTGAATTTGGATTTGAATCTCCTCTGGCAAGCACCGTTCAGCGACTCTTCCATATTTCTGTTCGCCCAAACCTTTCATTTTTAAGAATTATACTTCCAGGTGGATATACTTCACCCATCATGTTAATTATTTATTGCTCTTTAAGAACCAAGCTGTTCAAGTCCCTCCCTCTGCAGTTCTCTGTAGAGAGACCAGTCTTCTGCATCTCACCGTGTGAGACCACCTTGGTGAATACATGATTTGCTGAGGGAAACAGAAGTGCTCTCTTAGATGTTTTAATTAGAGTCAGTACAGGCAGACATGTCTGCATTTAAGGTTGCCCAGCAGATAAAGCTACATTTATAGAAACTTTTAATTCTTTTAACGGTAACGGCAAATGTAGTGATTTGTTGCTTTTTCTGAATTTGGGAGAAATGAACTTCCAAGACAGATAGGAATTCATGCCCTTTTCATACATTTTAAGGGGTATTTTTCTTTCGGGTACTCTTGGTCAGATTGTCACAGGTGGTCATTGACACTGAGCTAGATACTCACAAGACCTTGCATTCCCTAGTCACAGTAGTGGCTTCTCAGCTAGCAAAGTGGCAGGGCTAAAAGAATAGATGTTTCCTTGTCAATTGTAACTTTGGTTCCCAGGTATGTAAGTACAATGGAAACTCATAAATAAAAATGAAAAGAACACAGAAGGCTTTGAACCCCAGCAAGATTTCTCATTCAGGTAGAATGTAGGTAGAACACTGAACTTCTTATAAATTCATATAAACAATTCAGACATCCCAACATCTCAGAATGAGATGCTGTACATGGCACTCGAGTGTGCTAGAAATCCCTGAAATGGCATTTGCTGTGGGATTTAGGCCATTGTAATGATAAGAAGTCCAGTGCACCCTGGAGCATCACAATAATGATCAGTATATAGTATCTAACCAAGAGAATGATTGAGACTGGAAGGGACCTCTGGAGGTCATCTGGTCCAACCCTCCTGCTCAAACAGGGCCACCTAGAGCTGATTGCCCAGGACTGTGTCCGGATGGTTTTTGAGTATCTCCAAGGAGGGAGATTTCACAGCCTCCCTAGGTAACCTGTGCCAGTGCTCAGTCATCCTCACAGTAAAAAAAAAGTGTTTCCGGATGTTCAGATGGGACCTCCTGTGTTTCAGGTTGTGCTCATTGCCTCTGGTCCTGTCACTGGGCACCACTGAAAAGAGCCTGGATCAGTGTTCTTTGCAGTCTCCCTTTGGGTATTTGTACACATTGATGAGATCCCTCCTAAGCCTTCTCTTCTCCAGGCTGAACAGTCCTAGCTCTCTCAACCTTTCCTTGTAGGAGATATGCTTCAGTCGCTTCATCATCTTTGCAGGTCTTTGCTGGACCCTGTCCAGTATCACAGAATTATAGAATATCTCAAGTTGGAAGAGACTCATAAGGATCATGAGTCCAACTCCCAGTAGCTCCATCTTTCTTTTGTACTGGGGAGCCCAGAACTGGACCCAGTACTTCAGGTGTGGCCTCACCAGTGCTGAGTAGATAGGAAGGATCACCCCCCTCCGCCTGCTGGCAACACTCCTCCTAATGCAGCCCAGGATACTCTTAGCCTTCTCTGCCACAAGGGCACATTGCTGGCTCCTGTTCAACTTGGTGTCCACCAGGAACCCCAGGTCATTTTCTGCAAAGCTGCTTTGCAACTGAGTGGCCCCCAGCATATCTGGGTGCATGGGCTGGTCCTCCCCAGGTGCAGGACTTTGCACTGCTCCTTGTTGAATTTCATGAGGTACCTATCAGCCCATTTCTCCAGCCTGTTGAGGTCCCTCTGAATGGTGGCACAACCCTCTGGTGTACCAGCCACTCCTTCCAGTTTTGTATCATCAGCAAATCTTCTGAGGGTATAGTCTGCCTCATCATCCAAATCATTAAATGAAGATGTTCAACAGGATCAGACCCAGTATTGACCCCTGGGGTACACTGCTAGCTGCTGGCCTCCAACTAGAATTGATGCCACTGATCACCACCCTCTGGGCCCAGCCA
This sequence comes from Platalea leucorodia, assembly GCF_965183815.1. Lineage (NCBI taxonomy): Eukaryota > Metazoa > Chordata > Aves > Pelecaniformes > Threskiornithidae > Platalea > Platalea leucorodia. Next base: position 21,051,903 of record NC_138829.1, read on the forward strand.
TTCAGCCAGTTTTCAATCCACCTCACTCAGTATGGGCTTATCCAGCCTGCACTTCATCAGCTTCTGTGTGAGGATGTAATGGGAGACAGTGTCAGAAGACTTACTTGAAGGTGAGGTAGACAACATCCACTGCTCTCCCTTTATCTACCAAGCCAGACGTTGCAGTAGAAGGTTATCAGGTTGGTCAAGCATGAACGGGTGTTATTGCCTAGACAATTGCATTTCCAGCAGGCAGAATTATTGGCAGCATGTGTGAGAATAGACTTAGGGAACTGTGACAAAAGGCTGAGACACGATGTGACTTGGGGCCTCCTGTCTTTGAATAAAGTTAAAAGTGAAATAAGTGCCATTTCCCCCATATTAATGGTCATATGTCTTTTTCTTGATGTTGATAACACTTAGATCAAGATAGTCCTTTCTTGAAAAAAATTGAAAAGAGAAAATACCTTTCTTATATCTAACTAGAATATTCACTTCTGTTGTAGGATACCACAATTAACATTTTTAGCTAGTTTGTAACAGAGGAATTAAGCATCTGGTTTCTTAAACTGTTGTAGCTTTTGGGCCATTAGAGCTCTAGGAGCAGGGTCATTCAGCCCTCTTGTCGGGGATATTCTGCTTTGGGTAAACAGTCAGCTACTCCCTGGCCTGAAGAGATAATAGTTCTGCAGTTGGTGATAAGGGCACTCAAGATACTTGGATACTCATCCCAGTTCAAATGAATATTTAAGGATTTTATACAAAGCAGACAAGCCTCAACAAGAGAGAGAAGATCCTTAAATATTCATCAGAATAGGGATTAGGGCTTGGGTCTCTCTGGTGAATGCCCTAACAACTGGTCTGCAGAACTCTCCTTTTGCTTTCTCTATTGCTCCCTGAGTAGCTGTTTCTTACAAAACAGAACAGCTTCATAGCTAGACCACATAGACTCATAATTAAGCACAGGCTTAAGTTCAGACTTAGAAAAAGGAATTAGTACATTGGCCTTCTATGTGCCAGCTGAAGACTTGAATCCTTAGGTTTCTGGATGTGCAAGGAGGCATGTCTTTCTCAGGTGCTTTGTGTGGGATTATATGTGATCTGAACCATGGTACTCTACAGTCAAATTGTGCCCAAAGTCTAGAAAAGTCTAAGCTGTGCATCCCATGGGGCCTGAGGAATTACTAAGTACTAGGTACTACTCTGTGGCTGAAGCACTGATAATACTGGGGCTTTAAAAGGGAAAGAGACAGTAGATTTTCAAAAGTCATGTTTCCTGAATGATGGCTTTTAACACCCAGAGTGGGTTTTGGGCCCTTATACCCTTCTTGGAAATCTGCCCCTAACGTGTCAGGTCTCTTTAATGGAAAGCATTCTTAAAATATAAGTACAGTGTCAGATCACTTTCATCTTCTGGAAGAAAAAAAAAAATCAAAGGAAATAAAGACTTTTTTCCCATTAGTGACATGTTTATTATATTTCTAGTAGAACTTTTGTGTCATGATTGCTCATTAAGAACAGTGTCTAGGACACAGAGCCCTTCCTGGAGTTGTAAGATTTTTCTTTTTTTTGGGTTTGTAGCTAATCATTATGAGCATCTGAAGCAGAATGATAAGCAGGAACTGTCTGGGTAGTGATGTTTTAAAAAAAGAGTAGTGTCACTGAGTAGAAAATGAAATGTCAACTTGACCCAGATCTTTTTTTCATGAAATGGAGCTTCTTACAGTCACATTAGTCAAGATATCATTGATTACATGAGTCCTTATTAAAATTTGTTAAAAGCTCACACTTAGCAGACAATTTTGTTGAAGATTGCTGGCACAAAAGCACAAATCCTTCTCACTATCAGCAAGCAAATTTCCATAAAGCTTTTTTAAAAAAAAAAAAAAAAAAAGAAAAAGGAAAGAAAAAGTAAAGGAAAAAAGCACCATTTTAAATGTTATGCTGTGCATAGCTACTGTTTGGCAAGGGGGTGGAAATCAGCAGCTTTAAGTCATTCATATAGCAAACTCTTACATCTGTAATTACAGTTTCTCTCCCTTCATAAGGTTTTGGGACATTTATCTTCATTCATATTGTCTTTAGTAAGATTGCAAGCTGTGTGGATCAGGGGCCATGTCTCACATTTGTCTGTGAAGTATGCAGCAGAATTTGGCTATTTTGTAAATCAACTTGAATTATAGGGTGCCCCCTTAGAGGTAATATCTTTCATCCAAGAAAAAATATTGAAACCTGTCCTTGGCCTTTATGTAGCCTGGTTAAGCAGAATTTCTCATGTCAGTGAAAGTTTCACATGAGTCAAGGTGACATGAAGATTTGATAAATAAAATTATTCTTCTGTGTCCTGGAGCTACATCCGTTTCCTTCTTATACTGTTGTGCCCAGGAAGATATGATGAAAGCAGTGGTAAAATTAAGTGTTCCATATATTACTGTAGTAAATCCCACATATATTTATGTTTGTGTTTCAGGGAAAAGAAAAAAGTCTGTCAAGCAGCGATACTACCTTTGTGTATGTGTTTCAATTCAGTTGTTAGAAAAATGCTATTGTAAAGAGAGATTTATGAAAACAGTGTTTTGGAGAGAAAAAAAAAAGATGGAGAATTTCTTTTAACTTTTTCATAGAGAACAACTGTCTCCTCATGCTCAGGAGAAGACAGACAGCTTAACACCGTTCTGCTTTGTAATTTTTTTTTTTTTTTAAACAGATTATACCCTATATGAATGATAAAGCAGCATTTGATTGATACTAAAAAAAACCCCAGACTTTTTGTATGGGTGCAGCATGTGAAACTTGAAATGTAATGAACCAAAACGGTAAACCAAGGGCAAAGGAAAAACACATTTCTGTGTAGACATTACAGTGTTTCCACATTCTCTGAAAAATTTGGACCACATGGTCCCTTGGCACACTTATTTTTGCATGTTGCTTAGGATCAAAGCTATGTTTTTGCTGGAGGTCTCCTGATTGCCTCTGCTTACTGTGCTTTGGTAATCACTGTGGGGTGGCCTTGGACGCTTGCTTTCTGACCCTCCTCACCCATCCTATCTGTCAGTGCAGGGGCTGTGTTCACAGCCAAGAAGATGTGGCCAGGACATCCTTGTGTCTTGCAACCTCGAGCTGAACTGGGGCCTCTGAATGCAGGACAGTACTGTATGCTGCCTATTGACCTGGGAGCCTGGAGGATTTAAAGCTACTTTAGGACCTGTACATCACTATGCAGCACTAGTCGCAACCCAGCATCTGCGTGAAAGCTGGTTTAAGCAGTAAAATACCAAAGACAATTTCTACAGTCTCTGGATTACTGCTCACTATGTTTTGACTATTTTTAGTATGACGTGTTACTAATCCATTGGTTCCACTGTCACAAAAAAACCCCAAAGGTTTTACCTATGGCAATTTGTTTACATATAATATGAGGAATGGAATTGACCCTTCTTTGCTGGGACAGTTTTTTATTCCAAATATTTCTTCACCCTTGCCAAAATATCAGCAAAATAATTTAAAGTAATCTGTTGAAAATAATAATAAAAAACATTTAACTGTTAAAGTATAAACAATCAAACACATTACAGACTCCCTTTTTATGGTTCTAAAATCATTTGGGCTTGAAATTAAGATTGGCAAGCCATGACTGCATTTAGTAAAGAGAAAATGAAGTATTAATTATTCTATTTTTCAGTATCCACTCTGCAGTTTGAATATCTAATCAGTTTCTTCCGTAACCCCTAACTGATATAAGAGTTTGCTGCCTTGGAATTGTTCACACAGAGTTCCAAACATGCCCTAGTTTTTTTTTGGTTTTTTTCTTTTTTTTGCATTGGCATTGAATATTCCAGCTTTCTTTTCAGCTTTGCTGCTCCTGTCATTGCCAGTGAAATGATATCAATAATCTGAAACTTTCAGTATTTCACTTCCTTTGAAGTTGTGAATAACTGATATTTTGAGAGAAGATGCTGTTCAGGGACTTTGTAAAATGAAATGTACTAAGACACAAATAAGGTTTTGACTTGGCTGGCCTACTTCTGAGATATAGGGCCTGATTCTGCTCATTGTGTGAGCAGTAGGAGAGCTACAATTGATGGTATTCCAGTGGTAGACACTTCGAGTGTTCCTCCTGATAAAGTATCTTCTGTCTTGCTTAAAACTTTATTTACTACTTGTGAAATTATGAATTTAAAATTAAAAAGTATATTGTGGCCCTTGTAAACGCACCATTGTTCCATATGCCTGCTGTCTAACCAGATGCCTCATACTTCTTCAGAATGAATGGAAATAAATTAAAAGCAATAAAATCAATACTGGTCTATTTTGTGCATACTCAGTGAATGAAAAAGTAGGCTTTCTTAATGAATAGATTCAGGCATCTGCACCACTAAGTACTTAAATGTAAACCTGTTATCTGTAGTCATTTGTTAATTAATGATCTGCCCAAGTAGACACAAGAGGGAAGAAAACAGAGGTAGAACTCTTGGAAATGGAATTAATACTCAAATACTAACAACATAGTTTTCAAGAGGGCAGTCAAGGGAATCAAATGAATAATGAAGTGTGTCTTAAAATTGCATAGGAACTGATGGACCTGTGGATAAATGCATCAGGTCAGTATGGAAATGAAAGGATGCCTGTATGGGAGGGAAAGGAAAGGGGGAATATTCAACATTATTAGCTACATTCTCTATTTTCATATCTTTACATATACAGTATTTGTAAGACACGATGTGGTGCCAACTAATCTAGTGAAATCTAGAGACATAACCTTGCTCAAAATGTGTGGTAACCCAAGTAGAAGAAATGATAGCCTGAAGCAGTAATGGAGAGAAGGGATGTTCTTGTCATTAAAACACCAGCAAAGGGGTCTTGGGAGATCTGGGTTCACCTATCAAAGCTGCTGAGAACTCCATGTGATGTTGGGCAAATTGCTCAAGCATAGGCTCTTTCCTCAGCCTCTGGAGTTCCTTAGCCTCGTGGGTACTTTTGAAAATGACTTTCCATAAACTGTTAGCAGCACTTTTGCATTTATCACAGTTTTCACCTATGTTTTTAAATTTCATCTCTATCATAAGAGAGACGGACGTCTCCTGGTTGCATTGTAGAGCACTAGTGAACTGAAGCCCCTCATGTGAGTTTCTAAGCACTCTGTGATGGTGCATGTGTATTTCCACATCCTGGAACACCCAATTCTTAAACAAGGATAAGCTGAACTTAGACTGTGCTGTGGCCTCTTCCATTAGAAAAGTCATTCCTATACTTATACTACTAATTCAGATTGAATAATTCTTATTATGCTATTCCTTGAATAACTGTTGCTATCGGTCCTGTGTGCAAATGTGCAAAGCATTTGATACTGTCCCGCACAACATCCTTTCCTCTAAAATGGAGAAACATGGATTTGATGGGTGGACCACTTGGTGGATAAGGAATTGTCTAGATGCTTGCACTCAAAGAGTTACGGTCAACATCTCGATGTCCGGGTGCAGACCAGTGACGAGGTGGGGTCCCTCAGGGGTCCGTTTTGGGACCAGTATTATTTAACATCTTTGTCAGGGACATGGACAGTGGAATTGAGCGCACCCTCAGCAAGTTTGCATATGACAGCAAGCTGAGTGGCGTGGTTGATACTGTCAAGATCCAGAGGGACCTTGACAGGCCAGAGAGGTGGGCCCGTGTGAACCTCATGAAGTTCAACAAGGCCAAGTGCAAGGTCCTGCACATGGGTTGGGGCAATCCCAAACATGGATACAGGCTGGGGGATGCAGGGATTGAGAGCAGCCCTGTGGAGAAGGACTTGGGGATATTGGTGGATGAAAAACTGAATATGAGCTGGCAATGTGCGCTCACAGCCCAGAAAGCTAACTGTATCCTGGGCTGCATCAAAAGAAGTGTGGCTAGCAGGTCAAGAGAGGTGGTTCTGCCCCTCTACTCCGTTCTGGTGAGACCTCACCTGGAGTACTGTGTTCGGGCCCCTAGCATAAGAAGGCCATGGACATGTTGGAGTGAGTCCAGAGGAGGGCCATGAAGATGATCAGTGGGCTGGAGCACCTCCCCTATGAGGACAGGCTGAGAGAGTTGGGATTGTTCACCCGGGAGAAGAGAAGGCTCTGGGGAGACCTTATAGCAGCCTTACAGTACCTAAAGGGGGCCTACAGGAAAGATGGGGAGGGACTCTTTATCAGGGAGTCTAGTGATAGGACAAGGGGGTAATGGTTTTAAACTGAAAGAGGCTAGATTTGGATTAGATCTTAGGAAGAAATTCTTGACTGTGAGGGTGGTGAGGCACTGGCACAGATTGCCCAGAGAAGCTGTGGATGCCCCCTCCCTGGAAGTGTTCAAGACCAGGCTGGATGGGGCTTTGAGCAACCTGGTCTAGTGGAAGGTATCCCTGCCTAAGGCAGAGGGTTTGGAACCAGATGATCTTTAAGGTCCCTTCCAACCCAAACCATTCTATGATTCTATAACTTAGTTTTGCCACTCTCTGGAGCTTTTGTTCTTAAATCTCCCTGTAAAGAGATACACGTGTTTGTATAGAAGTATGAAATGGTTGTCACCAAAGCCTGGGCTGAATTGTTTGAGGCAAAGTTTTCATGTGAACTTTGCTCTGTGAAGCTGGTTTCATGTGATGTGATGATTCTGGCTGAAGGGCTTCACTTCTCATGCCTACAGCTCACTTCTGCCTGGCATCAGAATTTAGTCTGTCACTTGGTTTGGCAAAACCCTTCATAGAGCCAGGCTTTCCACTGGAAACTGATCTGGTTAATAATAAACCACCTTTAAAGGCAGAGGTCTGCAGAAGGCATAGCTGTTGAATTTTAAGCAGGTATATAATAAACCAGTACTACCCCTAGACATATTGTAGTATGTAGGCTGTCATTAGATGATTTAAAACTTTGTACAGGAATTCACAAGTTTTTTGAGGATCTAATTGTAGGAATTGGATGTCTGCATTTCTGAAAGACTGGTCTACAGGTCTTTCATGCTAATTCCTGAACCTCATCCCACCCTCTTGGTTAATAAACATAAATTTTTGTGTATATGGAATGCTAAGGACAATTCATAAAGGCTGTCTCTATGACCTCATTTTATGTAGACAAATAGACAAATCTGTTGTCAGAATCATAAAGCTGTGTTTCTGACACCACCATCAAGTAGCAGAGGAATGATTATGTTGTCAAAAGATTGACATTATATTTCCCATGGTCAAATTCTGAGAGTAAAGACTGGACTATGAGAGAAAGAAGTCCATTTTTTTCAAACGTGCACTTGTATAATGGGACCGTAACTATATAATAGGACTATAAAAAAAATAAAAAGGGTCAAATCTTTACTGTTAGAAGCCAAGACATAAAATGAAAATAGAATTTCAGATTTGATTGGTTTGGTTTGGTTGGACTGGTTTAGTATTCAGGCTTACCTGATCATTCTTGTGGAATTGTCTTTATTTTCTCAATAGAGTAGGGGTATCATATCATTTTTCTTATGTTCTCTCTCTTTTAATCCACAGAAGAAAAAAGCAAGAGAAATAAATTGGTGTTGCAATATCTTGCTGACTATTATTCTGAAATTTTATGAAGAAATGGAAAGTCAGTGATAATGATTCTTTTCACATTCTCTTGCCTCTTCTCCCAGTAGAGTAAAATAAAAAATCATGTCTTCAAAGTCTGATATTCTCATGAAAAAGTTAAATTAACTAAACTTAAATCTTTTTTTGCTCTGTGGGGAAAAAAATCTGAGATGGCTTCTCAGCAAATTATAGCTCTCTAGAGCTCATTCTCTATCCCCTTTTTATCAGTTTAGTAAGAAAAAAAAAGAGGAGAGGAAGACAACAATAAATACTCTATGCAAATGCAATGTAAGAAAAGTGTTATGATTATTCATAATAATGGAATAGTTTCAGATGTTAACTTGTGAACGTCAGTGCAGTTACCCATCTTTGCCTTGTCATCTGTATGTGAGTACTAGATTTTTTGAATGTGTGATAACTCAAGGGTGGCTAGGGAAGATGGGCATACAGTGTAGTACCATCTGCAGCAACAGTGGCTTTAATATCTGGAAAGAGAAACGTCCTTCTGACTTGGGTAGTCTGCTGTGGGGTTGCTCCTGAGCAGGTGCAGATTGGAGCCCTATTTAAGCTATTCACAAGTGATGGATCTTTGAAAGTTCCCCAACAACTGTGATTGTATAGAAATACCTGAAACTAGTTCACCAGACAGTGAAGGATATTGTTTTTTTTTCCCCTGTGGTTTTTGTGGGTGTTTGGAAACTGGTAAGATCAAAGGGTCTGTGTACTGCTTTAAACAATTCTCTTTTGGTAAGATGCTTTAATTAACAGATACAGATGTGTTAGGTGTATCACAAAAGTCTCAGGGAAACCATGATGCAACCATTTTGCCAGACTTTTTCCACTTCTTATTCTTGTATCTCGCGTGATTTGTGAGCCCTTATAACAAAGATCAAAAATACTCTTTCATTCTATAATTTTGATGCTTTAATTTACAGTGCAATTTCTAGAAGCTGACCTGGTGGCCAGATCTCTGCAATGTCCTCCCATAGGCAACATATAGGATCATCTTTCTCGTAGCAACTTTTGTGAGTTAGGAATGCAGGTGTATCCCTTGCACAGCTATTTGACAGGGTGTCCAGTGTCACTGAATCTGTATGGGTACCTTTCTTACTTCCCCAAAGTACTCTCGACTCTCACATTGTTTTCTGGCCTGCTTTAGCATAGAGAACCATGTTGTAGAAGCCAGGACTTTTGCCTGGTTGTGCAGCTTTAGTGGAGAGGTAAGGAAACACCCGCCTTTTCTGGAGTCAAAGGACAAATATCCTAGTTGTCCTGCTCTTCGAGGATAGCTTTTAAAGATTTAATTAAACAGCTCTGAACTGGAAAGGGGAGAAGGAATTTCTGAAAAACCAGTAGATTTGTGAAATCTAAGGCATTTTAACATAAGAGTGAGCATAGGGTGAGGATAATGTAAATCATAAAACCTCATTGAACCATACTGTGACTACTTGCACCTTTTAGGAGAAACCATATTACAAATCCTTGACGTTCCACTGTGGTCTGTAGTATTAATAAAAAAGCCTTGCCTGGTTCTATTTCTAAGCAACAAAGATTAGTCTCTAGGACATGCAAAAAATGTGTAAAGCTGTGCGGTATAATTTTACACCTGGAGCAAAAAGAAATGTGTTTAAGAAGTAGGAAGATGTATTGGAGACTGCTTTTTCTGCAACTTGCTAATCAGTTAAGATTCTTTAAGGGAAGGAGAGAGGATACGAGAACAAATATTTATCTAAACCTACTGTTAAGAAATACAGTAATCAGTTATCAGAGCAATGCAAGTGAGATTGACTTTCTTTTTTCCCCAAGAGAACTGTGCTGTGATCCATGATTTTTTTATAACCCCTGTTGATGTTTCACTGCCTCCAGGTATTAAATGGAGGCTTAATAGAGCTTGTGGCAGGCAGAATGACTAATTACTTAAGCTTCTGACCCTGTTCTGCTCTGCAAAGATTGAGTATCTATTGACATGGGTGCACCCACCCCTGTGTTTTGACTATTGATCATCCTTTGGCAGCCACTGGCTGATGCAAGCACTACTGTAATTGTAAAAATTATGCAATTGTGTGTGCTGAAATTATGCATCAGTGAAGAACTGAACTAAAAGCTTATCTTTCAAAGAGTCTTGGGATGCAAGTTTGCCCTTCATTCGGACTACATGTGGCCATACACAAGTATTTCCCAAATCAATCATCTCTATTTGTCATATCACGAGGACAGGCTCTGCTGCGCTTGTCCCCCACCTGAGATTTCTCTTCTTTGTTAATGGTGGGGTTTGTGTTTTATCATGAGTCTCCCCATCCATCTGAGATGGCACCAAATGGAATGAAATGAACACCATCAGTGGATTTTTCATCCTTTTTAGAAAAAAACCCTTGTTTCTCTGACTGCTTTTTATGAAAAATAGCCCCATCAAGCTTAAAAATGAAATCTTTCTCTATGTTAAAAAAAAAGGCATGTCTTCATTTCTTTTTAATGATTCATTACTGGCAACATCATAGAACTTGCCATGCCAGGATGTTGTTGTCTATGACTAGCAGCTTGTGTCGACCAGTGTATTACAGGTATTTTAGAAAGTTCTTATTAGTTTACAAAGAAGCATTTCATTTTTTCAATGCAAAAAATATTCAAGGGGATGCATAATTTTACTCCTGTGTTTGTCTCCTTAGCTCCTGACTTTTTGTCATAGAAAATGGGTATTTGAAAAGAGGAAAACTTCATGTCATGTAAGACATATCTGTTTTGGATGAAAGTATGCTGTCTCTCTTACAGTATGTGAAGGATTGTCTTTGACATTGTGTTCAATAAGGGATTGCTACAATTCCCCAAGTAGTTACTGAACATGCCGTGTATGCTTCCAGAACATTACCAGACTCTTCAACTAGAAAGGCAGGAGGCAAAAGTTTTGCAAATCCTCTTCCAATGAAGTCAAAGACAAATGGAGCAATGTTTGTCCCTTTGTGAGCCATGAACGAGCATTCCACAGAATAAACGGATCATCAGCACCATGTGTCATCCATTTTTTTTGTCTGTTGAAGGACTTTCATATATTTTGGATAGCACTTGCATGATAAATAGTGGGTATATTCCTTCTGTAGTTGCTGCCAGTGATCGTATTCTGTATTCTAAAGGGCAGGACTGCCATCCTGAGAGAGTCAGACAGGCTGGAAGAATGAGCTATCAGGAACCTTGTGAAATTCATCAAGGGCAAAGGTAAAGTTCCGTATCTAGGAGGAAATAATCCCGTGAACCAATACAGGCTAGAGACTGGCTGAGGAGCAGCTGAAAAGGACCTGAGAGTCTTGGCAGACAGCAAGCTGAACAGTTTGGTGGGGGATGAGAGACAGCAGATTATGGATGGGCAAGGTTTCAACGCATACATTGAAACAAGGGAGATTCTGACTGGATATAAAGAAAAACTTTTTCCGTATGCAGAGAGTGAAACATTGGAAGAAGTTGCCCAGAGACGTTGGATTCTCTCCATTCTTGGAGGTTTTCAAGACCAAACTGGATAAAACCTTGAACAACCTGGTCTAATCTCATAGATTAGATGCTTTGAGCAGGAAGTTGGACTTGAGACCTCCAGAGGTCTCTTCCAAGCTGAATTATCCTATGATCCTATTTTAAATATCAGTAAGTTCGTGGATGCTAATGCATTGGGTAATATACCCTCTGTTTTCACTTTTGTTATTGCTTCCTTGTTCTGTTAGATAAAATGTATTGCAGTAAGCAATACTATCACTGGTATGTTGAGTGTCTAGCAGTTACTCAAGAGAGGCAGTGACCAGTGCTGAAGGACCTTATGGTCTTTGAATAATTTTGCAAAGCTTTGTATATTCTTACCTGCAAGAAGAATAAAAGAAGTTGTTAAAACTCTCTACCTTTCATTGCTATTTTAAGAACTTGGATGTGTTTCAATTTTCTTGAAGACCTGAAGCTGAAGATTTGTTGCCTGTTTTATAGAAGTCTTTACAAGACTTTATGGATGCATTTCACACTGTGAAAAATAGAAGTAAGAAAGCGTGACTTGCAAGAAGTCATTTAAAATTAATAGAATAAAACAGAAGACTGGTCTCTTCTGTAATCCAACATTTATGCACAGATTTCAAATAAGGAGAATTGTTTTCCACTCTCTGCCCGTTTATGCTGCCTCTTCTCTTTTCACCACTTCTCCTCTGCTCTCATTTGCTTTCATTTCATATTTTGGTACAGAGTTCAGAGGAAGGGAATAGCCTCAGGCTCTGATGTAAATATGGGCCAAAAAATATTTTTCCAATAGCCCGAAGTCAGTGGCTTCTCACAGGCAGAACACATAAGAGTTCTTTTAAGAGAAAAACCTTTCACTTTAGTAGTTTCAGTTTGAAGAAGTTTAAGAAGTACAAATGGACAAATTTATTTAAAAATTATGTAGAAAGCTATAAGCAAATTTCTTAATAGAAATCACATTTCAAAATCAGTTCTAGTATTGTCTACAAATCTAGTCCAGAAGGTAACATTGCTCTACTGAATTCATCAGAGTTTTGTCCCATCACTTTGGACTTGTAATGAATGTGACTCCATTGTGAAAAGTCAGAAATGGCTATCAAGTGTCCCTTTGACATGATTTCTGCCAGTGAAGCAGTCAGTCATTGGAACACCTGAATCTCAGACAATCTGTTTAAAGATTGTCTGGTCTCATTTAGACCATTTAGTTTGTGTGGGATTATTCATTAAAAAAAAAAAAAAGTTCAGTGGAGTTTTTTGTGGTACTATGTGAATTATTTTTAATAGACTGATATCTATCAACTTCCTGATTTAACAGAATCTACTTTCAGGGAATGTTCTTATAATAAAGCTGGAATAAATGATGAAGTTATCCTTTTGGTTCTTCTCCCCTCTAACACAATGTATCTCTGTTCTTTTTAGCTCATGTATGTATGTACGCTAAGAGTTTTGCCTAACTGAGTCAGCAGGAATCTTTTTATTGACTTTTCTGGTTTTTGGAGTAAGCTTTTAGGTCTAAGAGTCTTTCCTTACAAGCCTGACCTTCAAGCTCTGAAAATTAAGTTTCTCTCTAACATTCTAAATACATTTAGTGACAGGGAATCATGATGAAGCAGTTTCAAGGAATTTGGTTTGGGGATCTCAGAGGAAGGACTGACTGCTTAAATGAAATATTGTTTCAAAAATAATTCACTTATCTTTCATTATTTCCATGGTACAAGAAAAAAACACTGTAAAGAACTTCCATTTAATTAAGGAACTCTCTATTAATCTCCTATAACGACTGAATAGACATGTGTTGGTTAAGATACTTTGTTTCTTTTAATTCCTAATAAAACATTTCTGTTTGAATAAAATACTTGTATTGGTTCCTCTTGAATTGCAATCCCTGTTTTAATGAAAGGTTGGTCTAAGAAGGCTGGAGGCCTGGAATGCTCTGCACCAATGAGTCTAGTCCTCTGCTAGAGCAGGAGAGAAAAGAAATAAATGGTAAGCTAGAATGGATTTATGGAACTTCTATTCCATACAGCCCAAGACCTTCTGATAAACTTTTGACTTATACTGTCACCCTGCCCCAAGCTATGACTGTCGTATGTGTCAGGAAGAAACCAGGGAGTCATCACAGTAAGTATTTTAGATCCCTGGAAGGTATTTCTTTCTAAAAACCCCCAGCGGACCCAAGGAAGCAGGCCATGCGTTATTTTAGAGTATTTAATAAAGTCATATGAGTGAAAATATTTCTGCTGGATGCCGAATGATGTTGCTTTAAAGCCACACATAAGTAAAAAAATCGCAGCTGCATTTCCAAGTATTTAAAGTCGCTAGGCAAACCAGTAAGTATTATGTCCTGTGACACTCATTCATGCACTGGTGGAAAATGAAAAACTATGCAAAACAGCCATGACCCAGAGATAAAATATGTGTTAAAAGAAGTAAAAATCCCTTTTTGTTCTTCCTGGGATATCAGAGGAAGCTTGAGGTGTGGGATTAATTCAATGTATTATTTATAGTGCTAACAATTGTTGATTGAATAGTCTCAGTTTTCCCTGTTTATACACTATCACAACCCCAAAAATTTCTACCACAGACTTGACTTGTATCTCTTGAGCTCTCACAGTTCAATGCTGGAAACAGCTTCAGAACCTCACTTCTCCTTGGAACCGAGTAGTTTGGCGTTTATAATCTCTCACTAATAACAAATGACTAGTATTCACGTTACAGGGATGTTTATGTAGGAAGGACTTAGTGTGGTAGCCGAATTGATCAAAACTACTTCTTGCATGTTAATAATTTGAACCCACACTTTCTCACAAGCTGAGGTTTTTGGTTAATGCTTCTGACATTTCAGTCTTAGTTCCAGCCTGTGCTCCACATTCATCCTATCCCTTTCTTTTCACCTTCCCAAACTTCATGTCCCTTTTCCTACTCCTCTTTTATTTTAATTGGGCCTCAGCTGTTCCTTCATGCTGTCAGTTCTGAAATGTTCACCCACCTTTCTGTGATGCTGCTCTTTACAGATGTTTTCAGCCTTGCCACCTGAGCCTGACTGAACAATAACTAATTCATCTTCCCATGTAGGCTCTTTTGTAGGTATTATTTCTGGGATCTTCAGTCATATTATGGAAGGGAAAATTACACCTTGTCTCTCCCTTTCATATTTAATAATACATTTCAAAAAGTGATTCTTAGAGTGAAGGTAACATTTCAATTGCATTAGACTTTAAATGAAATAACACTTATTAAACAATAGTACTCCTAATGAACCATATCCTAAGGTCCTCCATATTTAGTCAGTCTTTACCAAGCAAATCTTCCATCGATTTCAAAGTAAAAATTGTTTTTAAGAAATGAATTGAAGGCTATTGCATATTCTCATTCTTGTTATTATTAAAATAGGATAGTATTTTTTACAGGTTACTAATTCTTTGCAAATCCACACTGATTAATAATCAACATTCATCGTCATTGACGATATTGTGGTTTGTATGGACTTGCTACTCTTAATTTAATGGAGGTAGGCCATTTTTTCTCTTTACTTCAGAAGCAGTGATAACCTGTATAGCAATGGTCTTTAGCTAAATATTTTCGGAATTCAGGATTTGGAAGAATCAGCATTTGGCTTTATTCCTGTAAAGAATCCTCAGAACGAAAGGGGGAAAAAAACCCCAACAAACCAAACATATGTGGTGCCTTTGGTAATAAATCTCATTGAACAAATCAAGCTGTGAATAACCAAAGAGGTAGAATTAAACATTTTTTCCCTTGAGAGACTGGTCCTGTAGGTCAAACTGGAACGTGTTAATGGTGCAGTTTTGGAAGGCTGCACTACCACCATCTCTCTCCTACTCTCGATGTGTCAAGGCTCCAGGGACTGTCAGATTAGCCACTTTCATAAGCAGTAAAACTGATACATGCAATTAAAATATCACTGTAAATATAATAGAAAGAATAGCAACACGCTTCTCTCAGCCAGGGTGCATGGTGAACTACACAAACAATTTAAATTCAAGTGCTGTAATAAATACAAAAGGAAAGTTTAGTAAGTTTCTGTAAAGGAAATGTTTTCTATAGTGCTGTATATAGAAACCAAAAACATACCAAAACTCTAACTAAAAGCTTATGTCATAAAAAAATGACACTGAAAAGCATTAGAAAAAAAAAATGGCTTTAGATGCCTAAACCCATGTCTGACAGAACTCAACAGTGCTGACTCTGAAATGACTTCACCTCATGAAGGGTGTTTGGCTTTGGTCCTGTAATTCCAAAGAAGGGTTTCTAAGTCTTCATTAAGAGTACTGGGGAAATGGGGTGCCAGAAGACATGGTTGCATGGTACGTTGCCTTTGAGAGATGCCAGCCCAGGAGGCTCCTTCCCGCTGACTGTTGCCAGCAGACCTCCACACAGGGCTGCATGCCTGCTGCCCCAGGGTATGGTATTGCTGGGGCACCAAACAAGCCCTGGAGGTGGGAGCTTCCTTGGCTAACTGTGCCACCAAAAAAACCCCACTATGTAGAATTACTGCCTCCACCTGGGAGTAGTGAAAAAAAAAAAAGGAGTCCAAGGTGAGCTGCTTCAGATAATTAGTCTGGAAATACTATTAATGGTAGTATTAAATCCCACCATGTTCCAAAGCTGAAGCATTTGTGTTGACTTGAGGGGAGGGAGATGCCTCACTCAGCTTGGATATCTTAGGTGAGGGCTCTGGAGATGAGTGTATAGGCCAGGTCTGAGGCAAGAACGTGGTCACTGGTACCTTAGATACCAAGGAAAGCTCTTCAGTCAAGCAGATGCTGAAAATTTAGGAGACTCTGGTGATCTCATTGGAAGTTTGAATCAGTCTCTGATTCAGGGCAGAAAGTGTTTGTAGATACTTTACTGTGGTAGCCTGGCTATTTGTTAAAGTGCTGTTGGTGGGCTGGTCCTTCCTTCAAATGAGCTCATACAACCTGGGCACCTATAACATCACTCACTGCTTTGATTAGGAAATAGATGTTAAATTCAGCTCTTTTGTCTAGAAATTTATTTTTTTCAGTAAGTGTTTTGGTGTGATTCATGTAATTCTGCTGCTGTTTCTGTGAGGGAGAGGGTGTCCTGGAGTTACCACGATCCCTTTTATACACATCCAATATGCCTTCCATCTGGACTTTTAGTCAAGACTCAGTTGTGAGGGTAAATATCAGTGAAGGTATTTCAGTTACTTCTGGAGAAGGAAAGAGTGATATAAAATATAGGGTTGGGATCTAGCACAGAAAGGTGATTTCCCCCCCTCCCCCAGGACACCTGTATTAGAGCACAGGTAATATACAAAATACACAAAATCAAAGAAAACTCAAAAATACTTGTCAAGGATATCCATTTTGTACATTCATTCTTTTTTTTTTTTATTTCAAGTTTGATCTAGTATGACAATATTCCTATTGAAGCAGCAATGCCTATGCACAAAAACTTGTCCGCACTCAGGGGATTTCCCTGCCTTGTGCAAAGCTCAACCCTTCCTTTACTGCTTTTTTGTTTTCCTGTCACTTGATGTGGAATTAATTAGAGACCCATCACTATTAGTTTCAAAATCTATTTCTTTCCACTTCCCTTCACTTTATTCTTATTGGATTCAATGATTGGATGTACGTTTTACTTCTTTAAAGAAACATACCATTACTCAAAAGCTGGTGTTTCTTCAAGCGACTTACTCATTCTCCTCTGTAACATCTCTATCGATAGCTTCTCTGAATGCTTTTGTGTTTTTCAGAGGGAATGCTTTGTGAGCTTAAATGTCAGTGATTTCCCCAAAAGATCACATCATTGAAATCATTATATTTCCCAGGAATTTAGATTGTGGTTCCTGACAGAAAAGAGACTGCAAAAATAACACCTAATTAATAAATCCCCTTTAATGAACATATAGGGCTTGGATTTGTCTCTTTAATGACAAAAATAGCGTGAGTGTTATTAAAACTGAGAACATGGTAATTGCTATTAAGGTTAACATTTTCAGAGTAATTATTTTTGTGTGAAAGCATCCAAACTTATTGTGGTCAAAATTATTTACAATTTTTTAAAATGAAATTGATCATATTGAGTTTTCTGGCTGACATGCTCTGATTTTTCTATTTTGCTGACATTCGGTACTCAGAATTAATTTTTAAAGATATAGTGCCTTGCCCCACCCCAAAATCTCTGAGTTGCTTTGTTGAAGCAAGCAAGCAAGCTAAAAATCTTTTAACTGATCTAAGACATCTTTTCAGTGCCTTTGCTCTGTGTACATCTCTGGGGACACTGTGGCAACTGTGTAATAAATTTGATGGTCATGAATATTATATATTGTTTTACTCATCTGCACTATAATCCCTAATTCATCTGTGATGAGATTTCTTCGCAAATGCACCACCAAAGTGCTATAAAAATATTTTCTCTCTTCTGAATGAAATTAGCTGGTAAGAAAAGAGCTCATTCAGCCATGTGCAATATTGGTGTATCTCTGGAGGTCAAGAGCGAGCTTCTGGCAAATTTTAAATAAATCAGGTGTTTGCTTGTTAGAATGATAAAGCTGTGCTCCTTTGAATTGTGAGTTAATGAACTGTATTTTTTCCATAATATTATGTCAAGATACCTCGTATTGTTTAGATAAGTAATTAGATAGGTACTTTAAGCTCCAGAATAATGACGTTACCAGTCATGACCACAAATAGATGCATGCTGTATACGTTACATTCTCCTTAAGTCATTTGAATTTAGGTATGTGCCTGTTCGTGTTAGGATTTATTGAAGGCAGTCTACTTTACTGTACATCTTGCAGGTAAAATTCTAATGTCTGGATGAGATGAAATGAGCACAAGTGGAACAGCATACAAAAGAAGAGTTTTGTGGGTGACTGTGGAGAGGCTAGTCTAGATTTCACTGAGAGAATTAGGTCAATAAATTTCCACCACATGCCAGATTTTTTCCGCTTGTCTTTATCAGTACTGCAGTTAGAAGTGAGTACAGGTGAGCAAATCCTACGTACTTCCACTGTGAACAATAATAAACTTTATTCACTTCCTTCTGATTGATCTGAACACAAAATAGATGTTTACCTGTTGTTTTTTTTAATTTACTGCTACACTGCTGATGCATTATCTCCTTTGTTTTGGATTGCTGTTTTTTTTTTTCTACTAACTTTTGTGGAGATTTCACTAAGCTTTCAGAGGCATTTAGGTTTTTTTGGTTTTAATTCTTTTAAAGACTTTTTTCCTTTCATCAGGTTTTTTGGGTTTTTTGGTTTGTTTTTTTTTGGCTTTTACAGCTCTTCATGTAACACTTTAAGTAATTGCCCTACTCTATTTAATTGGCATGACAAACAGTAGAAAGTTAATTAACAACAAAAAAACACTTGACTGCAGGGCAAGTTAGTAGAATGGTAAAGAAGTCATGATTTACAGTATTTGCACAACTTTCTTTATAAAGCAATTGTTCTTCATTATAATAATGCCAGGAGAGCAAATAGAAAAAGAAAAATGTGTTGCATTAGCAAACAATTAATGAGCATTTGTAGCTGAATGGAACCCACTTTTATGTATTATTTCATTAAAAGTTTACAGGATCCATGAGACCAGAGAATAAATAAAGGTAATGATTGCAAGGTAATGGTCTCCTAGGGGGCATGAATACTGAACAAATGTGTTAGTCTTGCCTACTTACCTAGGCCTTAAAACCAGGGGCTTTTTATACCTTAATTTTTCTACTCACTCTTTCATTAAAAGATCAAAGTGTGCTATTACATAAAAGACAAACTGGCACAGGTATTTCAAAATTATCATTAGAGCTATATTCTCTATTGTAGCTTAACAAGAGCTCCCCTTTTATGTTAAATCCCCAACAATTTAAATCCTTTTTTCCATTGTGAAGGATAGCTCTTTGTGTCCTTGCAGAAAGTAGCAAGTCTTTTGTAGAGGCTGATAACTTTTGAAAGAGTGATCAGCATTTCCTTGGCTGTATACCAACCTACACTTTTTATTTGGCAGTCTTCCACCAAAGCTGTACCAGCAATCTCAGTGCTTGCATGTACACTTGGGTAACGGGGAGGCTTTTTGCCATCTTCATCATTGTTTCACATACTTGGCATTTGTAGCAGACCTAGTTAGCACCTTCTTCCTTTCAGCTGCCAGAGAGGTTTGATAATGGTTTCAATACAATACGGCTGTCTTGGTTCCTTATGTCATGAAAAAGTCACGTAACCGATGGGCACACAGACTGTCTGCAAGGACAGCTGGAGTTTATGTAAAGAAACATACATATGAGGATCTTGGGAATTTCAGGATGTTCCTCGAATCCAACAGTTTAGATATGTACAGAAACAGCCGCTGATGCTCATTTTCTTGCTGTGTCTTTTTATTCCTGCTTGCCTGCCTGTATTCATCTGTTGGTTCTTGTCTTACATTTAGATTGTAAGTTTTGGGAACAAAACTGCCTCAGTTGTGTGTTGCTACAGGGCCTAGCACAAAGCAGTGCCGGTCCTTGGCTGAGCTTATTAGAAACCAGAAGTACACATAAGTAATTGTCAGGTTTCTAGTAAACCTCTTCAAATCCCATTATTGCTGCTGCTTTACCATCCCCATTTCTAAGTATGTCCCATATGGTCTAAGAATTCTTTTTTAACTAGGCTATAAACTGCTCCTTGTTTTATTAAATGGCTCTAGAATTTGATAAACATTGTTTTAATGAGTGTGAGTGTGGTTACAGCAAAGGTTCAGGCAGGGGACTTGGAACATATGAGTGTTATTTGTGGCCTTACCACCCAGGTGAGATGTCTTGCACATCTGTGAAATGGACACATCCACACTTACTGGATTATTGAATAGGGCGTTGCTACGTGAGAAAACTTCTAGGCTGACCGGTCGTCTGAAAGGGGTGTTTTAAAGCATGTAAAGGACTGTTATGCTATAGTTTTGGGTTCTTTGTAGTGCTATAATTTTACTTCATGACAAAATGTGAGTAGTTTTTCCAGCATGCAGGCTGTCCATATCCATCCTTTTCAGTTATACTGTACACCCCACCTCTCTTAAATTAATTTTTAGTGGTGAATTAGGCTAAGAATGGTGCAGATACCTGCTCTAGCGCTGTTGCTCACATTTGTCATGCTCTTGGGGTGGAACAGCAGACATGCTCTTTGCAATGGATCAGAGGAAGCAGCACTCAGTCAGTAGATGTAAGAGGATCACATAGCAGACTGTGAGTCCACAGCAGCAGTGAGTACCAGCCTGCAGAACATATTCGTAACAGCTGTCGTAACCATGCGGCTGAATGAGCGGCTGAGACAACCTTGTTCATTTAATTGAATGCATTATCCTAATATGTTCTCTCTGGTACAGAGGTGTTCCCGGATAACTAATACTGATCTCCAGTGTGTAGGATAACAGTCTGTGGAGCCTGTAATTTGTGAGCAGAGGTGGGTGAGGGATGGTGTGATAATGGGGGGCGGTGAGAAATGTGTGTGGCTGAAACATGCTGCATGGTCCCAACAGTAGTGTCTGCATTGCCTGACTGGAGGTCCCAGGGGAAGGTCAGAACTACAAGGTGCTCTAAGGTTCTCCTGTCACTTTCATTGGACGGAGAATCAAGCACAGTAGCCTGGAAGATTGAGACAGGTCATGGTGCCACTTTTGGAGCATTTCATCAGAGCCAGATTTGCTAGACCTGAAGATGAAGTCTTCTGCCTTTCTCTTTCATTGTTTGGAAGGGGTGAATGCTTTTACAGAGCAATTTGTACAGAGGTATTTTTGTTTGTCCAAATTGTGGAGCCACGAATGTCAATACCCAGAATTTTGTACTGCCTTCATGTTAGAAATCATTTACCCCCAACTTTGCTCCTGTGTAAATGGTTACACAAGGCAAAGGAATACCAGGAATAGCTAGGGATGAAGAAAAAGTGGAGGCATTCAATGCTTTTTTTGCCTCAGTCTTTAATAATACTGATAGATCTTGGGCTGCCCAGTCCCCTGAGTTGGAGGACCACGAGTATGGGAACAGTGACTTTCTTTTTGTGGACACTGAAATTGTAAAGGGCCAGCTGTATCAGCTGAATGTTCACAAGTCCATGGGCCCTGATGGGATTCATCCCACACCACTGAAGGAGCCAGCGGATGTTATGGCAGGACCCCTCTCAACCATCTACCAAAGGTCTTGGGAGTCTGGGGAGGTCCCTGCTGACTGGAAGCGAGCCAATGTTATTCCAATCTACAAAAAGGGCGTGAGGGAAGACCCAGGGAACTACAGACCTCTTAGTCTAACCTCTGATCTGATCTGAATTCTCTCAGTGCCAGGAGGCACACAAGGCGCGAACATCGTTCTTCCACTTCGATCGGTCTGTGTCTGCGTGCCGTGCCGCTTCTCATTCCTCTCAACCTCCACCATCCGACGCCAGGTCGTTTTTGGACGACCCCGCTTTCTTCTCACCTCTGGAGTCCACCCAAGGGCCACAGCGCAGTCTTCTGTCGTTTTTTTCAGGACATGACCGATCCAGTTCCATCTCCTCCTCCTCACTCCGTTACTGATTTTCTCCATCCCCGCCATTTCTGATGCTCGTCGTTTCTGCAACTTTTTATTTATTTTTTTTTCCGGGAGGAGATAGTTGGCCTCCTGCCCAACCCCCATGACTTGGAAGGCCAGTGGCTTTTCTGTCAGGGTGGTCTTCCCTTAGGCTGCGTTGGTTCGCGGCACCTTCTTCAATTTTATCCGGTGCACCCTCCAGAGAGGGATCCCCTATCCACCACCCAGGGGACATGCCTTCTAGCCGTGCAGCCCCAGCCGAAGGAGTCTAACCTCAGTTCCTGGAAAAATTATGGAGATGATCATACTGGGTACTACTGAAAGGCATTTAAGGAATAATGCAATCATCAGGCACAGTCAACATGGGTTCACAAAGCGAAAGTCCTGTTTAACTAATTTGATATCATTCTATGATAAGATCACCCGCCAAGTGGATGAAGGGAAGGCAGTGGATGTAGTTTTTCTGGATTTTAGAAAGGCTTTTGATACTGTCCTTCACAGCATCCATCTGGACAAGTTGTCCAACAGTGGAATGAGCGGGTTTATGGTGTGCTTAGTGAAGAACTGGCTGAAGGGCAGAGGTCAAAGGGTTGTAGTGAATGGGGCTATATCTGGCTGGCGACCGGTCACCAGTGGTGTTCCTCCCCAAACTGGGAGGTGCTGTTGACTGTCTTGAGGGACAGGAGGCCTTGCAGAGGCATTTAGATGGATTGGAGCATTGGACAGTGATTAATGGGATTAAATTTAAAAAGTCCAAATGCCAGATTCTGCACCTGGGACAGAGTAATGCCAGGCACAAGTATAAATTGGGAGAGAAGCAGCTGGAGAGCAGCCCTGCAGAAAGGGATCAGGGGGTGCTGGTCAACAGCAGGCTCAATATGAGTCAGCAGTGTGCCCTGGCAGCCAAGAGGGCAAACTGCACCCTGGGGTGCATTAAATACAGCATAATCATCCCGTCAAAAGAGGTGATTGTCCTGCTATATTCAGCGTTGTTGTGGCCTCACCTTGAGTACTGTGTGCAGTTCTGGGCCCCACAACTTAAGAAGGGTGTGAAGGTCCTTGAATGCGTCCAGAGGAGGGCAACAAAGCTGGTCAAAGGGCTGGAAGGAATGTCCTATGAGGTATGGCTAAGGACTTCGGGCTTGCCTAGGTTGGAGAAAAGGAGGCTGAGGGGAAACCTCACGGCTCTCTACAGCTTCCTGAGGAAGGGAGGTGGAGACGGAGGTGCTGAGCTCTCCTCCCTGGGTCCAGTGATAGGCTGCATGGAAATGGTTCAAAGCTGCACCAGGGGAGGTTTAGACTGGACATTAGGAAGCGTTTCTTTACCGAGAGGGTGGTCAAACACTGAACAGGCTTCCTAGAGAGGTGGTCGGTGCCCCAAGCCTGTCAGTGTTTAAGAGGCTTTTGGACAATGCCCTTAATAACATACTTTAACTTTTGGTCAGCCCTGAATTGGTCAGGCGGTTGGACAAGATGATTGTTGTAGGTCCTTTCCAACTGAAATACTCTATTCTGTTCTGTTCTGTTCTGTTCTATTCTATTCTATTCTATTCTATTCTATGCTACTTCTTCTGGAGCAGTACTAGTTGCTTTTTTGCAGTGTGTATAATTGTGGTGGACGGAAATAACAGTCAACAATTTAGGATTTTGTCATTCAAATACCAAAATTCTTAATTCTCGCTTGTATTTATCCATGCAAATTCCCTGGGAATTTAATTAGAAAATGACTGAGAAAAGTCAAGGAATCTTTTTTTTTAAGGAACTGTTTGGTTCCTGCAAGGAATCTCTCCCTAGCTGGCTAACTTAATATGTATATGGGATTTGGTAGCACTGAGACTTTAGTCATGATGAAACACTTGTTCATTGATATAATCTTTGCTGTGTAAGAATTAAAAATCTGCTGCACATTTATGAAGGTTTTGAATATACTCATTTTATAGTTAGGCATTGTTATTCTTAATTACTAAAATAAAATAAACAGAAATCATTCTAGACAATGAATTATAATGAAGAATTTAAAATGTCCAGTATTAGAAAGAATTACATTTTGTCATTGAGATAAGTAACACTATTATCTCTTCTTAGCTTTACATCTTTCTGTTCTGTGCAAAGTATTTGAGACCATCCAAACTGCAAAAACAAATGCAAATAAATTTATCAATACAGTGTGGCCTGGTAGCTGATACTTCTTTTATGAGTTTGTATTGGCTCTGGCTGAGATGGAGTTAATTTTCCCCATAGCAGCCCTCATAGTGCTGTGCTTTGTATTGGTAGCTAGAAGGGTGTTGATAACACACCAGTGCTTTGGCTACTGCTCAGCAGTGCTGGCACAGCATCAAGGCTCTCTCTCCAACGCTCCCCCCTCACCAGTAGGCTGGGGGTGGGCAAGATCTTGGGAGGGGACATAACCAGGACAGCTGACCCAAACCGACCAAAGGGATATTCCTTACCATCTGATGTCTGCTAAGCAATAAAAGCTAAGAGAAAGGAGGAGGAGGGGGAGTGACAGAGTGGCTTTGGTGGTCACCGGGCATCCAGCCAAGGTCAACCCACCACAGAGTTAGAGAAACGGGCCTGGAAGTCTCATTCAAAGAAGAATAACCCTGGGTCTCCCCCTTTGTCTCTCACTGACTGTGAGGATGTGGCCAAAACAGTAGAGTGGGATGTTATCCTCATTTAGAACATGCCAATTCCCTGGTTTGTAGGTTCATGTTAAATTTAATTACCAAAAGGATGTGTTTGTCTTTCTTTAAAGACAAATACAATTAATGTTTAGCGAGCAGCCTCTATTAGGTACCTACAGTGCTGGTGTTTTGTGTTGGTATTTTGTATGAATATGTATCATAATCCTCATTTTGAAAGGAGATGTGTAGCAGAACAGTTTTTTCTGGTTGTCAGTTAATTCTGAGACTCCGCAGTAACACGCACTTTCACTTTATTTCCCTCTGTCTCACAGTACTGATTTAAGAGTTGGCACTTAAATCATGGGATTCATGAAGGATGAATTTTAAATACTGGGGAAGTTTGAACAAGGGATGTGAAAGGTCTGGACAATCTTTTGAATACTCAGGAAGGAAATTCCAGTGAGGACTGAAGATTAATTCAAATCTAAGCCAAAATTCTCCTGGATGGACTCAATTGAGCTGGAGGCTTTGTGCAAGTCTGGATTTCTACATTTTAATCAAGCCAGAACCCTCAGAAGAAGATTTAATAAATTATAAGCATAAAAGGAAACTAACAGGGAGGTGGTGAACTTCTCAGAACCACTTAACAAAGGCACCTTTAATATTATTTTGAATTGGGGAATCACCTTATACAAACTGGTTCATTTTGTATAAACTGGTTTGCACTTTTTTTTAGTTTAATAGTTGGATGAACCTAAAAGGACAGCTCTTTCCCCAGTCTCTTGTACATCTAGATTTGCATCCAAAGAAGATGGATGCAATTTATTTTTTTTTTAGGAAAAAAATTCTTGAGAGGAGCTGTAGACAAATGCTGTTCATCTGAAATGTTGGATTTTCACCAAAATATAGCCTTAATCTTATAGAGTTTAGGAGATTTTTATTTGTGTTCAGGCAGAGAAACTGAGCTCCTTGTGGGGGAAGGAGGTAGTATTTCTTTGCAGACTTGTCCATCTGATTTTTTTTCCCAACTGGCGGTATGACTAGCTTGTTGCCTGGAAGAAAGAGTAGTGGGATTGGAAAGGCATGGACATGGTTAAGTATCTTTATAAAATTTAAGTCCCCTGACATTTCCTGATGAAGCATGTGGTAGTATAAAGTAAATTAAAACAGAGGCCAACTTGGACAAATGTCTGACAGGCATCGTTTGGTGGTTCTTCTTAATGAGGAGTGACATTTCTTTCTTTTCTTTCTTTTATGCAATTCATCAGGGCAAACCAGCCCACAGATCTTTGCAATAACATACAAAAAAATTTCTAACCCCAAAGACTGTGGCAATTCAAGCAGCAATTGTACAAGCAAAGTGACAATCTATTGTACTTCTTTAGAGAGTTCATTTTTAGTGTCAGTTATAGCATCATAATGTGCATTGTATTATTGTTCTACTTAGACAGTGAATTGCTGATGTGTATAATGATGCACCTGTTAGTCAAGAAATCCCTCAGAAGCCAAACGGTGCTATAAAATTGACATACTCCTGCACCGCCAGAACTGTCAGGATGTTTCCTCTGCATTATGCAATATTTTCTGCTTTATGGCCATTAAAGGCAATAATAAAACAGCTGTCGCTGAGTGGTATGTTGTCAAATATGGGTGAAAAGCAGTGAGATGATGACAGCAATGTGATGTACAGTGGAATAGCTAAGGATGGGTCAGTGTTTTTATTATCAATGCTGTTTTTTTTTTTTCTGTGTGTGTATGTCTTTGCCCTAGGCAGGAACTTGCCATGCAGCAGATAAGCCCTGGAGCAATGACCAACTTTTGCGCTTGCAAAATTTTCAGTAAATCTAACTGTATAACTTTATTTAGTTTCTGGAAATAAAGTTTTGTGACAGACTGCCAATGAATTTTGCAACTTTGTGGATCTACCACTGGTGCTGACAAGTCTGCTGACTTCTTTGTCTCTCCGATTGTTCAACTGGACTGCCTTTATTACCATGGAGAAGAGGTGAAGGGAGAGGGCAGAAAGACATTCAGTACATCTTTAATCACAACATCGTAAAGAATCTATGTGATACGTATTTGCTGCATTTTGATCAGACCTTTCTTGGGGATCCCAGGAATGCTCTGAATACTAGGGAGCATTGGAGCGTTCGCCCACATTCCTGTAGCATCTCTCCTGGCCACCTGAGTTTGGGATGAGGCTGCCTGCACTTCTAAGGAAGACCTCAGGACCTCTGCCAGTTTTCTGGCTCTGTTTGGAAGCTTTTTCACTGAAAGGGCAGAGGGGATAGATGATCATCTGAGACCCATTCACTGCACAAATCCCTGTATCATGGAGGGTGTGCTTCAAGCACTGGAGGTGTAAAAGACTTGTCTCCACAGATGGCCCAGGAATACTCCTGTGGAGATGAAATGTCAGTGGGAATTACCATGACCTTGAATGCTGTTCTATGGAGCCATGTAGTGTTTACCATCAGCATAATTTGAGGATCACAAATGTTATTTTAATATAATCCAAAGAGATAGGAAAGTAATATTTCTTTACATGACTACTGGTAGTAACATTTTTTCATGTAGCAAACACATACAAAAGCTACTGCCTGTCAGAAATGTCTTAGTACTTTCTCCTACTGTTACAGATATGTCATATAGATAAATAGTTCATCACAAAAGATTGATAAGAGTCAATAATTACACCCAATTATGCTAAGTTTCACTTCAGTGCTGTGGAACAGGACCATGCCTCTCTCTTTAGATCATGAGTCAGCATCCTGGTTGGTTTGGTGATCACTTGTTAAGATAAGGAGCAGATTATAACTGGACTAAGACCAGAGAGCAGAGATGAACAAGTGATTAAATACTTTTTGATATAAATTTGACTTTCACTTGTTTGAAAAGAATAAACCAGAAAGGAAAGAACTGAACTTAGACATGAAAGCCCATTGCAGAGATTGTTTTCTAGCTAAACAAAACCAAGGGCTGTTACCATAACTGTTTCAGCTGGCTTCAAATTAGAAAAATAAGATCTCTGAAATACACAAGAACCTGACTATGGGAGGCAACAGAATAGCATGATCTTTGAATGTAATTCAGCAACAAAAATTGTCAGTTAAGTTGTTGAAAAAGGGTAACTTAAACCCTCATTCAGAAATTAAATGTATTTCTTCCAAAACCAAACTTCTCCCTAGTTCTTAGGGAATAAACTGCATCTTTTTTCCATGGGCTATGCAGATGGCATTCCCCCAACCTTGACGATTTAGCATTTGAGTTCTTGGAAGCCATGTAGGTAACAATCTGGGGGCTAGTGAAGCCAGAGACTTGTTTACCAAAGTGGCTTCAAGTTGTAGAACAGCAGATTAAAGAGTCACAAAGCATTAGCTCAGGTAAGAGTTCTCAGATATGTATGGCTTACAATAACTGAGAATCCCAAATCTCTCAAAACTGTAAGTTACACTGATATTTTTTTCTTCTATTTCTAACCTTCCATAGCCCCACCCCCCTATTTTCCTATATTCCTTCTCTCTACCCCTGCATGGGAATTTGTTAGACTCAATAGTATTTGTGAGAAAATTTCCCTGGCTAATTTTGTATCAAAGCTGCAATGTACGCTGTAAATTGGTTTTACAGTCTTTATAACACCTCTGGCTACTCAGCGTGAGAATATTTGCATTTCTGATAAAATAAAATAATACATCGATAAAGATACTTGCTGGTAGGAACAGCATGGTTCCTGTGTGGTGGGTGATAGAAACCTTGAATCTCATTTTGCCTTTCTTGGTGTGTCTAAAGTGGATGTATCCTAAGTAAGTTCTCTATTCAGTCATTCAGTTATTATTATGTGCATTTTAAATATATGCATTGCTATGAGTACTAAATGAATAGATGACAGAGAACAATTTCTTATTCCACAAAGAAGAGGAAAAATTTTTCCTTTCTTTGCTTCCAAATAACTTCATTTGATTTAAACTACTATTTAAGAGGACTCTCAGCTA
The DNA here is from genome assembly GCF_965183815.1 of Platalea leucorodia. Taxonomy (NCBI): domain Eukaryota; kingdom Metazoa; phylum Chordata; class Aves; order Pelecaniformes; family Threskiornithidae; genus Platalea; species Platalea leucorodia. The sequence continues at coordinate 21,080,060 of NC_138829.1, forward strand.
AATCTTAAGTTCCAGTCCATGTCTGAGGACAATTATGATTATTTTGGTTTAATCCAACTCATTTTAACTAATTTAATTAATTTAAATTTATTCACATTATTTGAAATGCAGGCAGTATCGCGGGATCAGCAGCCATGATTCTCATCTTGAAATCAAACAGTCCAAATATTCTGTATACAGACTTAAACTCAAACTGCAGCCAGACTTTTTTTTTTTTTTTTTTTATGTTGCTTTTTGACAGGACTGGATCACCATGCATGTCTGTCTTGCTGTCTAGTGATTGGGACATTCAGTTTGAACACAGAAGAGGTAACTTTGGATCCTGTTACACTGCAGAGCACATTAACCCCAGCTCTCCTGCTCTCTGGTTATGAGCTCAGATTGCTGTTGTGTGGTCGCTGTTGCGTCATTTTAAAGCAAATGGAGAACCATACCCAGTTAACAAGAGTCCAAGCCCTGGACCCTGAAGGGGAGGAGGTACACATTTTCTGGAGATGGTCAGAAGGATATGCCTTTTGACCAGAGGTTTCCTCAGTTCATCATGTAGTCTACTTTGGACCATGTTTGAGATATCAGTGTTTCTCTATTCATAGTGCAAAGTTTGTAGGTATGTAAGTCAGCGTTCTGGCAGAGCCTGTATACTTATGAGTTTGGTAGAGAGCTAGGGTACAGTAATCAGAAGCAATAAAGGGGAATCCATCTGTTAAGGACTAAATTTTCAAAAGGACCCTAGATTTATGGCATGGCCTGCAACAGGAAAATAGGCTTTAAATTTGGGACTGAAACTACTTTTTTTCCCCCTAATATTTCAAGATAATTGGTTTCCTATTAAATCTTTTTTTCTATAGGTTGTTGATGCAGACAATTGTTTGTTCTGCTGGAAGTTGTTAGAAATTTCTTTTTTTTTTTTCATATTTCATAACAAAAGAGCAAACTTCTTTTAAGGTATCTGAGCCTACAATGTTTCACGAGTATATGGGGCAGGAAATTGTGTTGGATAACACCCTGAGTAAAAGATAGCAGATTTGACCAGTGATTCCTTTTTTAGGGATAGGACACTATAAAACATATAGGAATTCGTTTTTTAGAAAGTGATGGAGTGATTAGTTTCCTTTGTATTTAAGGATTATCTCCTTTAGTCTTAAGGATTAAAATGGAGTTCCTAAAGCCCTCTATGTTTAAAGACCTCAGCTTTTTGGCCTTCATGACATTTTGTGGCAATGAGTTTCATAAGCTAATTAGATGCTGCGTATGAAAGTATTTTAATATTTTTGTACAGTTTTCTGTTTCTATTTCAGTTTCATTGGATGATTCCTTTTTGTATGAAGGCTAAATGGTATATTTTATCTGGATTATTTTCCTTTTGCTTCTAATGTTTCCATCTTATAATTTTAAGGGGTTCTTTCTCATGGCTCGTTTCAACTGAACTGGTAACGGCATGTTTTAGAACACTATTAAAAAGGTCAAGGCCTTGAAATAACATAATTTCTGGTACACCTGTTATAGCTGCTTGTACACTTACAAAGGCATGAATTTTAAATGGATGGTTCATGTTCCTCAGGAGACGAGTTTATTTTGTTACCTTAAAACTATCTTTCTTTTTTTTCGCCCAGGGAAATGAAAAGTATAATGAACCCCAAGAATGCTGTCTTGATTACTCTTTTAACATCTCATGACCTTCATTGATTTTTCAGTGTACAGTTTATTATAGATATTACAGCAAACGTGGCTAATTCACCTGACTGACAGAAACTGGCAGAGGCTAATTCATTCGTAAAAAAACCAAATGATATTTCAGTGTTTACAAAGGAAAAGAAGGAAAGAGCACAACAAGAGTTCTGGTATACTTCAGAAAGCATGGTGATAATGGGGCATGTGCTGTGTTGTGATTTGTGAAGCTAGCTGCGATGATTGGTGAAGCTGAGAAGCCACTGTGGCAAGCTGCTCTCCTGAACTGCATGTCACAGCTCAGCTGTATATAACACAGTTTGAAATTAGATGTGATGTTTTGGGGCAAATATTAGATAAATATTGTTTTATTGACTGCTTTGAACATATTGTAAAATAACGAAAGGGTGCTTAACTTCCAGGGAAAAGAAATTCAGTGTAAATTATTTCAGTTCAACTATACTTTCCATAACGAATTGGCCAGTTATATATAATGGTGAATCTTCTTCTTTGTTCCATGTCCAAAAGAAGCTAAGCACTCACTGGAAATATGAGTTAAGATTTGTTTAAAGACTTGGTGTTGGCCCCTAAATGAGTTGCCAGGGGTGACTGAGCTGATTAAATGGTTAGAAAGGGTTTTATTAGGAATTTTGTGTTAGAACATATATATTAGACTACCTTTTCTGATTGTCTCAGTTTTGAAGCTTTAGATTTCAGAAGACTTCCTGTGATACCTAACATTTTCTAGGTCTAATCTCTGCTTGAAGAATAATGGGTAAAATTTATTAATAAAAGGAAATTGCTAGCAAACAAAAAAACCCCTCTTCTCATAAACCTTTACGCGAGGATTTTTTGACATAAGATGTTATTTGGGAAAGCAGTCTTGAACTTCTCGAACTCAAGAAAATCCTAAAGGCAGAATATGACTCAAGGAGATACTGTTTGAAGCAGTCAGTGATTCAAGAGATGATGACATGAGCAGTGACAGCTGGGCATTTGAAGAAATCAAGTGTCATCATGACAGGTACAAAATCTGTTTGGTCATCTGTGACCCAGGTTCTGTATCTCTCCAATAAATTAAAACTTATCCTTCATAAGCATGTTTTTCAGTATTTGGTGCAGAGGGTGATATCCTTCAATGACAGAGAAATCCTCTTCTATTTTTGCTTTCACTGCAATCACTTGTAAATGGATAAAGTCGCTGAATGCACCCTCCTTGCTGTCAACCTTTAATTAGGTGTGAAACCATCATCTCACAGAGTGAGCTTCCTTTGCCCTTAGAAGCTTTCTTCCTTTCACTTTGAAGTACCTCTGGCAAGACATGTCCCTTTCAGTACCTTCTGTTCTCATCTGACTCTCTCAAAATGCCTGGAAACATCATTTTTTGTCCTCCCAGCTTGATATTGCCTTTATATTCCTTTTCATCGTACAGTGAAATATTTGTTATTGAATAAACTGTTTTCTGAATTGATGGATACTTTTCAATTCCACATACTGTGTTCACTGAGAATTAAACAATCATTTGGAAATGTAATGAATATCCTATGATTTCTAGGAATAAAAAGGGAAAAATTGAATAAAATAGTGAGTGATTTATATATGACTTGTTAAGCTACATTCACCACATACTGTAACAACAGGACAGCAACAACTGAGGTGATACCAGCAACATGGGCAGAAAGCAGACCTGGACTTCCTTTTAACCCTGCAATGTAGACCTAACTTCAGAGGCTGGGACAACATCCAGTCCATCTCCCAGCTTCCCTACATTCACCACCTAGAAGCTATAAGGACTGATAGATCAGGAGACTACAAAAAATTTCTACCTGCAGAGGCTGTATTACTCTCTCCATTTAGGGTATGATACAAGCATGGTGAAATATAGAGGCATAGGAAAAGCCTAAATCGCCTAAAGGTAACGCTGTGCCTGGTAAATGGTATCTCATCACAGGCCCTTGAAATAGTATAAATGGACTATTCTTTATGGCAAGAAATATGGTTTCAGCCTAGGGAAGTGCTCCCCACTGCACACATTTGGTATTTGCAGCTGTAACAGAATTAGACACTGTGAGCTGCTGCTAAAAGGAAGCTTTACAGGATGAAACTATCCCACTGGTTACTGAGGAATCAGGATGCTCCTTATCAGTTGAGGCAAGGTGAATTAAATCTTTGCACCTGTGTAACAAAAAGTGGTGGAGTCTAAAAGGAAAGCAGAAAAATGGACCCCAAAATGTGTTTCACTGCTCCATCTGTAGTCATTTAGCACCCTCTGAAATAAATTTTCTGAGCATGCAAGTTATACACATTCTAACTAAATCAGATAGGAGAAGTGAAATGAAGAGAGCATCAGCTCTTTATTAGAGGAGCAACATGCCATTGTGGAGAAAATGTAAACCACAAAAGTAATGAAGCTGTTAATCCATGCCAAGACAAGGGTTTTTTTTAAATACTAAAAAGAATCATAACACATTTTTTAAATGCCTTGTACCATTTACCACAGTATCAGGATTTTCATTCCTTCTGGTCTTGCACGTGTTTTATACTTGTCCTTGAGTTAGAAACAGTGTGGTTACACCTCCAGAGGGGAAAAGCAGTGATAGAGTTGTGATTCTTGACTGCGAGGTTTGATTTATGCTGGTGATTTGCAAATATTAGTTGAGTTTTATGATATCCAATTTGGGAACTTAGGGGTTAATAAGAGAAAACATTTTGGTGAACTGTTCTTAGTAATATAATCACAGTGTGAGAATTATAATGTGAAGTCCAAAGCCTTATCTCAGATTACACAGTGAGTCAGACTGTTAGGGTGAGAGATCTCCAAAGCTATCATAATAGATGAGATTATTACATGGTGGAGCTGAGTGAATCATGTAGTATTTAATTTAAAATCTGAACTGTCACTTTATTTTTATTTTATGTAAACTTTACTGTGATTTCAGTAGGTCTTATAGAAAGTTTTTGCAACCATGATAAGCATATACTATTAATTTTACACTAGCTTTGTATAAGCATAGAGCAAGGACTAGGTGAATTATAGTTTTCTAGAGAATTACCAGTTTACCGGTTTACTTGCTGCTAGATGAAGTAGATCATGGCTCTTGATACAGTCATATTCTTGTTGATTCCCAGTCTTTTCTAAGGAGGAGTGGTTCAGCTGATTGATATTATTTGATATTACTGTTATAAGTACCCAGAGATATCAACAGAAAATAGACCTGTTGCTTTGATATCAAGGCAGGTATCATGCTCAATAAGAGAAGGCTTAAAGGCAGATACCAGGTCAAAGGTGTACTGTTTATTCTCAGGAGAAGGTTGGTAAGTGATTCAGCTGCTACACACCAGGGGAAGATGACTTCTGTGCATTGCCTCACCTTTGTGGCAAGGCCATGTGGCTTGTATCAGGCAGACGAGATAATCTGGCGTCCTTTCTGGAAGAGCCGTGATGTTACATGCTGCAACACCAACTTGAGCCAGGCTTATGGTTGCTCTGAGAGATTACAATCTCTGGCCATTGCCAGCTGAGTATCACTTCCCTGTAGATCTCTCAACTTGAATAAACAAGAAAACCAAAGGCTGGAGGGTAAGCTCTATTCAAGCGAGTTGAAATGACAGTTGCAGTCAAAAGCAGAATGAGGAACTGAATGCATAAATTACGCTATCCTGCTTCCGTGCTGATTATATGCTTGACCTGCCTTTTCCAATTTTGAACTTCCAAAGCAGTTTATTTCTTTTTTTGTGTTTTAAATTTGCTCACACCTTTACCTTTTCTAGTTGCAGTTCAAAAACCTGAAATGGTGTTTGGAAGATTACAGACTCATCACAAGTTCCTATCAACCACCAGAAGCTTAGTCTTGATAACACTTGTTTAAGCAAAATGTATGTGTGAGTTTTTCTTACATAGAAACCTCCTTTTTTGTCACTTAAAAATTATGTTAGTCAGGGAAAGTCTCATAAAACCAGCTTGTTGATCGTCTATAAGTAATGGTGTTAGGAAATACATCATAGACCTTTGTGAACAGGTCTTCTACTGGTACTCAGAGTTGTATAGCCTTTTGAAAGCTAGTGTTGGCAAGACCTGATAGATTCATTTCCTAAGTGCTTTCATGAATTAAGTGACTCTTTCTTATTGCTGATAGCAAAATACAGATGCCAAAGAGGAATGTTTTCTTTTGCAGAAATCATTCAGTGCAAAGAGTGTCTACAGTTCGTATACAATAAAAAAATGTTTACCCTGTAGACAGCTCCAGAGTGAGTATGTTAAGATTAAGACCTGCATTTGCTTTATACAATGATCCCAGCAAAAAAACAATGTGAGCAAGATGTATAGAGTAGTACGTTTGGCTTCCGCAAAATGAGCTGATGAAAAGAAGACATGCCCAGCATATCCAAAGGTAAAGAAGCAGAAGTGTGCGCAGTATCCTTATGCTCTCAATATTGATCTACAGAGGGTCTAATGTAACATTTTTTTTTCCTACTGTATGAGATCTGCAAAATGTTTCTGTTCTATTTGACTTCTTAAATACTTCTGAACAGAGGTGGTATGGGACATTTCAAAAAGTGTTTGATGAAACCGAGTCCAGCCTCCGATTCTGGTTGTGCCTTGGGTATTTTTGTGTAACCAGCTGTCTTCTGCATGGAAGCTTGACCTTTAAACAGGAAGAGGCTAGGGAAAAGGAGGCGGGCTCGAATGCCCGTGTGTCATCGTGATGTAGTGTGTTCAACTCACGTTCGGTTCCAGGAACTACGAGTTAGTTCTGAGTGCAAGGCTAGATGTCGTCAGGATGTAGCCTGGAAATCATGAAGAACTACCATTAGGAGATGACATGAAGGAGAAGCATGGGAGGGAGTCTGAGATCCTTTTCAGTTTCCTTATTATTTTTTTTTGGTGGTTACTTAAATCACAAGCCTGAGATAGTTCTTGTGTACTCTCATAAGCACTGAATCCAGAAGAGATCCTGTATGTGTCTGCTCAGTGCTTGTGTTGGAGCGTTGGCTAAATATGCTGCTCCAGATCTGGGTTTTTGAAAGCAGAGATTAAATATCCAGATTTCTAAAGCCAGTAAGTTAGTTTCTGATTATTAAAACTAGTGATAAGCCAAAAGTTTCAGAGCTTGAATTCCATTTAGATGGTACTTAAAAACACACCCAATAAATATAGTGAAGATGAGCTTTGTATTTTCACGAAAGAAATGTAACAAAATATTGAGCACAACACAACAGGGCTAAACCTCACAAGTTAAAATACTGACAAAACACCTCTATAACTACTTTGGTAATGGTTTGTTTATCATGTCGTAAAGACAGTGACTACTTGAGGTCACAGCTCTTGTTTTCCTGGCCACAAGGTTTGCTGCCAAAATCATGTAGCCCTTTAGTATAAGGCATTGTCAGGCTATTTGCCAAATGAGAAGCCAAAATCTTAATCTCTATTTAGGTAATTTATAACCTTTCCTGCTTCACAATGAAAGGTGTGCCTTTTAAGAAAAAGAAAATTTACTTAGAGCAAATCAGAAGTTGAGAAATACCCAAGCTTTAACCCCTTCAGCATCTAGAATTATCCACTCTCTCAGCAGGTAAATAATTCATAGGTCTCTGTATTACATGAAGGGCTGATCCATATATATGGTATATAAAATATACCATAGCAATTTATATTTGTAGAACGGGGTCATATATTACTTAGTTTGGGAAACGTGAATTTTTGTGAAATTCTGCATCACCATTTCCAAATTTCCATTTTTCCCACATATGCTACTTCAAAATTTGGTAGAAAGGCATCTTATTTTTGTGGCTCCTAAGTATGAGCATAGCTTCCGTAAGTTAAAAATGTCCAGCAGGGAACCTGGCTCTCTCTTTCATATTAAAAATATCAAAAAAATGGCACTATAGTTATAATCTCTTTTTTTCTTTTTTTTTTTCAGTGAGAGCCCTTTACAAAAGTCTGTAGCACCAATTGGAAAGAATTTTCTGCCAAAATGGATTTAGCAGTGGTGTGCCAAAGCCTGTTCTTGTGGTGTTGCTCTGAAGAGCTTTCTGATGCCTTCAATACAGATACAGACCTCTTGTGAGTCTAAAGCTTAAAGCTTAGGAGTCTAAGGCTCCTCCTCCTCTCTGAGTGGGGTCACCTAATGGGGACATTTGCCCCTATTCTCATACATGTGTCATGGGCATGTCCCAGTCAAAGGTCACGTAACAGACACAAGTCCACAAGTAGGGACAATAAATTTCCCATTCAGTAGTCTGGAAGACATGCTCTGGCTGGTTGACTCTGTCCCACAGAGGAAGGAACTGGAAAAGAGCCTGTTACATGGAAAATATGACTTCCAGCACTATTGCAGGGACATGGAATACCCTAGTAAATCCATGCAGGACATACCTGCATATATATATATATATAGTTATATATCTCTTCAGTACAAAATTATTAACAGCTGTCTTTAAAATTACAATGTATATACTGAGTACTCACTGCATTTTATTCTGTTCCTGAAACTATTTTCTGCTTGCTGATTGCTAGCTTCAGGACTCTGATTTCTTTCTAGCAGTTGCACACCACTTTTACTATACTGACAAAAGCAAAGTTCTCATAATTTCCTCTTAGCAGGTTCAGGTTCTGGTATGCCTGTATGCAAGGTTAGAGGTATGCCTGTATGAAGTGGGAAATGTTATCCTTCGTTGTGCTAATAACTGATACATTAGTCTGTTACAAGTGTAAAACTGTTCCCTATTGTTAACTTCAAATATTCAAAAAATCATAAATTAGCAAAACTGTTAGACTGGCTTAAAATGAGAGTACAAATGCTAGCTCTGGCACTTTTTTTAAGGAGAGAAGGTCAAGAGCTCTTTTTGAGCTCTTAAAATGCATATCAACCACATTTTTGAGGTTTTACATGTTACTGCTCTAAGCTAAATTTTATTTCTTAAAAATGAAGTCTCAAGGCTTCACCTATAGCAGCACTATAGAGAATGTTGGAAATTTTTATATTTTGCAGTGAAATATGCATGACTCGGTTAATTTCCCTACTTTTGCGCTCTTTTCTACCCAGTTCTTCTTTCTATAGTTACAGGATGGTGTGAGAAATGGGTAATTGACAGATCTGCTTATCAACAGTATTTTGTTTGGAATGGGTGAGAGTTAAAATACTTGATCAAGTCAATCTGGGCAGTACAGTGGTCATGCTAGAGAGGGTGTCTACGCAGAGGACCAGCTTGCTCTGTGTATCTGCAGATGACTGGAGTTTGGAACAATGGAAAATTATCAAGGGCTTAGTGAAGACAAGAAATGCTGGAAGTAAAAAGGCAGGAATGGGAAAAAGAAGGACTAGTTATTATAGTGTTAAGGTGTATACAGACTCAAGTGAACTGGGGACCATGAAGAGAAACAATGATTTCTCTGTACACAGATATTTTTTCTAAAAACTTGGTAAAAAAAGATGAAACAGAATGTGGAGTGTCAAATTCAGGATTTTTTTAATGATTTGTGTATTTTCTGCTAATATTTTATTTTAAAAGTATATTCAGAAACGTTGCAAAGCCTGCTTCTAGCCTATCAGTTGTGAGAACTGTAAAACAGAAGATCATACACATAAGAAGATTTTTGGAGGAAGTATGTGTGCAGTCAGAGACCTGGCTTCCACTCATGCTACAGGTCCTACAGTGCCGATAGTCCAGCGACCAGATTCCTGAAAGCAGCCTAGTTAGTGGACCAGTTTTGTTCAGCTCCAATAATATGTCTCAAGATTAAAGATAAAACTGTAAGCGTTGGCAACCGTATAGTTTTATCTTTCTGCTGTTTCATGCAATTTGATAAAGAAACTTGGCAGGTTCCTTCTCATTTTTCTTAGCTTGGCTTAGTGGCTCTTATCTGTGTCAGGCAACCACAGTACTATCGGGGTGGGTTAAACCTGGCTAGACGCCAGGTGCCCACCAAAGCCACTCTGTCACTCCCCATCCTCAGCTGGACAGGGGAGAGAAAATATAACGAAAAGGTTGTGGGTCGAGATAAGGACAGGGAGAGATCATTCAGCAATTACCGGCATGGGCAAAACAGACTTGACTTGGGGAAATCAGTTTCATTTATTACCAATCACATCAGAGTAGGACAATGACAAATAAACCCAAATCTTAAAACACCTTCCCCACACACCTCCCTTCTTCCCAGGCTTAACTTTACTCCCAATTTGTCTAGCTCCTCTCCCTGAGCAGTGCAGGGGGATGGGGAAAGGGGGTTGCAGTCAGTTCATCACACCTTGTTTCTGCTGCTCCTTCCTCCTCACACTCTTAGAATCATAGAATCATAGAAATGTTAAGGTTGGAAAAGACCCTTAAGATTGTCAAGTCCAACCATTAACTTATCACTGTCAAGTCCACCACTAAACCATATCCTCAAGCACCACGCCTACCCATCTTTTAAATACCTCCAGAGATGGGGACTCAACCTCTTCCCTGGGCAGCCTGTTCCAATGCCTGACTACCCTTTCGGTGAAGAAGTTTATCCTAATATCCAGCCTAAACCTCCCCTGGCGCAGCTTGAGGCTGTTTCCTCTCATCCTATCACTTGTTACTAGGGAGAAGAGACCGACCCCCACCTTGCTACAGCCTCCTTTCAGGTAGTTTGAGAGACCAATAAGGTCTCCCTTCAGCCTCCTCTTCTCCAGGCTAAACAACCCCAGTTCCCTCAGCCGCTCCTCATCAGACTTGTGCTCTAGACCCTTCACCAGCTTCGTTGCCCTTCTCTGGACACGCTCCAGCACCTCCATGTCCTTCTTGGAGTGAGGGGCCCAAAATGGAACACAGTACTCGAGGTGCGGCCTCACCAGTGCCGAATACAGGGGCACTATCACCTCCCTGGTCCTGCTGGCCACACTATTCCTGATACAAGCCAGGATGCCGTTGGTCTTCTTGGCCACCTGGGCCCACAGCTGGCTCATGTTCAGGCGGCTCTCAACCAACACCCCCAGGTCCTTTTCTGCCAGGCAGCTCTCCAGCCACTCCTCCCCCAGCCTGTAGCGTTTCATGAGGTTGTTGTGACCGAAGTGCAGGACCCAGCACTGAGCCTTGTTGAATCTCATACAGGTGGCCCTGGTATGACTCCATACAGTTCTTCCCCTGCTCCAGCATGAGGTCCCTCACATGGGAGACAGTCTTCTATGAAATTCAATGATGTGAGTCCTTCCCATGGGCTACAGTTCTTCATGCACTGCTCCAGCATTGGTCCCTTCCATGGGGTGCAGTCCTTCAGGAACAGACTGCTCCAGCATGGACCCCCCACAGGGTCACGAGTCCTGCCAGCAAACCTGCTCCAGAGTGAGCTCCTCTCTCCATGGGTCCACAGGTCCTGCCAGGAGCCTGCTCCAGCACAGGCTTCCCACGGGCATCCACTGGCTCCGGAGTGGGGTCCTCCACGGGCTGCAGGTGGATCTCTGCTCCACCGATAACCTCCATGGGCTGCAGGGGGACAGCCTGCCTCACCGTGGTCTTTTCCATGGGCTTCAGGGGAATCTCTGCTCCAGCGCCTGGAGCACCTCCTCCCCCTCCTTCTTTACTGACCTTAGTGTCTGCAGGGTTGTTCCTCTCACATATTCTTGCTCCTCAAAATGGCTGCAGTTGTGCAGGTTTTTTTTCCTGTTCTTAAATATGTTATCATAGAGGTGCTACCACTGTTGCTGACTGGCTCAGCCTTGACCAGCAGTGGGTCTGTCTTGGAGCTGGCTGGCATTGGTTCTGTTGGACATAGGGGAAGCTTCTAGTAGCTTTTCACAGAAACCACCCTTTGGTAGCCCCCCTGCTACCAAAACCTTGCCATGCAAACCCAATACATTCCATCCCTCACCTCCCTGAATCACATATGTAAGAATTTTCATTAAAATCCACATTTATCACACAGTCTTCATGATCTTCACAAACTTCACTCACATAGAAAAAAGAATTCGCCACACCAAAATCAAAATAACATCATCACAACACCAGACAAAAGTGGACAATTTACACACAATCCACACCTCGTCCCTTCACCACAATTACAAACAGCAGAAATTCCCCACGATCATTCCACTTTTCACTCTCCAGCAGTGTTCAGTCCATGTTTTGCCCATTACCTCTCCCAGTCACTATCCTTATCTCGAATATCTCATGCCCCATATTGGGCACCAAAAAGGACTGTGGTGGGTTGATCTTGGCTGGATGCCGGGTGCCCACCAAGCCACTCTATCACTGCCCTCCTCAGCAGGACATGGTGGGGAAAATAAGATGGAAAAAAGCCTTGTGGGTCAAGATAAAAGCAGTTTAATAAAGCAAAAGCAAAGGCCATGTGCATAAGCAAAGGAAAACAAAAGATTTATTCTCTACTTCCCATCAGCAGGCGATGTCCAGCCACTTCGTGGGAAGCAGGGCTTCAGTACACGTAGTGGTTGCTCCGAAAGACAAATGCTGTAATAACGCATGCCCCCCCCCCCACTTTCTCTTAGCTTTATTGCTTAGCAGACATCAGATGGTAAGGAATATCCCTTTGGTCGGTTTGGGTCAGCTGTCCTGGTTATGTCCCCTCCCAAGATCTTGCCCACCCCCAGCCTACTGGTGAGGGGGGAGCGTTGGAGAGAGAGCCTTGATGCTGTGCCAGCACTGCTGAGCAGTAGCCAAAGCACTGGTGTGTTATCAACACCCTTCTAGCTACCAATACAAAGCACAGCACTATGAGGGCTGCTATGGGGAAAATTAACTCCATCTCAGCCAGAGCCAATACAAGTGATTAGTTTCTGAAACTGGAAAAGGATGGGATACAGATTATTTTAATAGTTGTTTGCTTGTTTTGTTTCTATGTAAATCTTTTATTCTCACTAGCATCTACAAAACCTATAGAAAAGATTTATTCCCACTTAGCAGTTCCCAGGTAATATCTGATCCCATTTGCACAACATATGGGTGACAACTTTAAAAACTTTTAAAATGTACTTCAGCGAAGTACATCAGTAATATTTTTACCTTGTTTTGGCTTTGCTGCTAGCAGCAAGTTACATCAGAGTTGCTAGTGTCACGGAGCCAACTAGTGGGTGAATTTTTCGTTTCAACATAATCTTATTCATGGTTTGTCTGCTCAAGTAAACATGGCTCTTTTTGCTCTCAGGCCACTGATAACATTCATATAAGGTCAAATCTAGTGAAAAAGGAAACCTGTGTCCTAAAGCATAGAGAAAACATGCAACATTTTTTCAGCATGTTTTGACCTCTTATTTTTCCTCATAGCTTTATATGCTCTGTATAGGAAAGCCTCATACTACTGTTGCTATTCTTGCTGGCAAGTGCAGTTGTTTCAAGATCCTTTCCCTCACAGGACTTGCTGTTTAGTAGAAAAGCCCGACGCAATGGAGTTCAATAGCTGCCCTTTCCTTCAGACAATTGAGCTTTCTGTGCTGACAAGTGTGCTGGGAACTCTTTGACCTCCTCTTTCACATTCCCTGTTGCACAAATAACACTGAGTTGTGGCTTCCACACATAATACAGTGGCTGACTTCACCAGTTGCTGAAGCTTCCATTATCCCTCTCAAGCAAAACCAAAAAGCACTGTGACTTGGAATCATGGAAATTACAAATCTGATCTTCAGCTGTAAAAGCTGGCACAACTTTGCTAAGGCTGATGCCAGTTTACAGCAGCTGAGGTTCTCAACTTGCAGGGGAGGAAAGGAATTTCAAGCATTACAATCCATCTTAAATATATAGATATAGTTAAGGATGAAAGTGACCGTTTTATAATCTAGTTTGTCTTAGAGTAGGACTCTGACAGTAGAATTTAAATTCTACGATGATGGGGGTACAATAAAATGCTCTGTATTTTTCCTTCTCTTTCTTCACTTGAGCAGTAGCACAGCTATAGTGTTTGTGGTGTTGGACAGATAGAAAGACTTGAAACAGATCTAGTTTGAGTTTGAGCCATATTTTGGGGAAGGATTGTTTTTTATTGATCCATACCAGTTGCACCTTCATCTCGAATGCAATTATATTTCCAGCTGGAAAATATTATAGCCTTGTAGCTACAATATTGTAGTATTGTAGCTTTCCAGCTACTTCTGAGCAGGAAAATGTTGTTGAGGCTATATAATCTAGTATGGTTTTGCATTCTAGTAAAAATGAGAGTGTGGGATCTCTTATTTTTTCCCCAAAATCCCACAGAAGAGGAACCTTGAAATAACAAGTAGCCTGATGAGATGGGCACGAGTCTTAAGTGTAAGAAGCTGCTCTCTGACTTCTTAGGTGTGCATCCTAATGGCCTCCTTTTAATAGTGCAAAGAATCTAAATGGCTTTGAAGCCAGAAGGCAGGAGCCTTGTTCTGTAGACTGCCCACGTTCTACCTTAGCAGCTCAGCAGTATCTAATCAAATCTCTAATTCTGCAGCCTTACCATGGAATTACAACTTCATAGTAAATATATGAGTTCCACTCTGGTTCTCTTTACCCCAAAACTGACATCTTCTTGCATCCATGTTGTATTTCACGCTCCGCTGCAAAATGTTTCTTCCCAGCAATGCATATGTAAGTGTGTATGTGTCTTGGTATCAGTATCATTGTAATAGTTGTCTCATTTCCTCATTAAATCGGGGCATCAGAAAATATGCAGCTGTAACAAGATTAATAGGTCAACTATCCCTAAGCTGTTTCCTGCATGAGATGAAAGGAAGTTGGTGTGTATAGTTAGGATAGTTCATTGAACCTGAAAAAAATGCTGTGCTACAGCTGGCTTTTGTGTGATGGATGATACCATAGGTAGAGATGAAACCTTGGATTACCATGGAGTCAAGTTGCTGTCTCTGGCAGCATCACAGGTACCTGGAGTTATGAATTTGATGACTGTGCTCTTCTAATGTAAAAGTAACAGGAAAAAGAAGTGAACATTTGAAGTATATTGAAACCACAGCTGTTATTAAGAAACTACTCCCTGCTACATTCAGAAACTGCCATTGCCCAAATGCGTCACGAGACAATGAGGCTTCACAGTGTTGGGTTGCTTCCTGCTGAAAGCAAGACTAAACTGAACAGGCAGAGGGAAAGAGACAGTAGATGAGAAAGACTGGCAGAGGCAACGGCTAGACCTCTTTGTTCAGTTACTTGCCAGCTATGATGGCTGCCTCTGAGGCTTAGCAAACCCCTAATTTCCAGTCTACTTTTTCTAGTGGCTGGCTACACCTTCAAAGTTAACCTGCAATAAGTTGCCAGGGAGTATAGAAGAGAGAAAAAAATTGCCTATAGATAACCTCTTAGCCTAGATATGAGTGCTATGCAGAGTTAATAATGACCATTCTGACCACAGAGAATGGAAATTATTCTAATAGAAAGAAGAAATAAAACTATTTGTGTCATTTTGAAAGACTATGATCTAGAATAACAATAAAAATGAAGAGGCTGAACACACTAATGGCTAAAAAGGAGAGAGAAAATCTCCAATAAGCTAAATTCCTTTTGACGTTTCTAATGTTCTGCTCCAGTTCCCAATAATCACTAGGATTATTGGTGTATGATTCCTGCAAGCCTTAAGACAATATGTCTGTTAAGGATTTGCTCCCTTTTTCACAGCTTTTATTTAATCATGTAAATTGCTATGAAAAACGGATAGTTGCCCACAATGTAAAGGGAAATAAAGAAGAATGCAAAACAACCCTGCAGACAAAAAAGGATGAAAACAGCAGAGAGCCTACGATGAAAGTTCAGATTGCGTCTCACTGGAGATGAGTGAGATAACTGAGCTGGGTTATTTCCAAAGGCTCTCTCTCCAAAGACCCAGGTTGTGGTAATTTGCTTATGGTCTGCCACTGGCTTTGATGCCATTCAGCTACTGCAGTTGCACAGTTTGCAAGTGTTCCCTCTGAACTTAAATAGGGCAATCCAGCACAGAGGGGAAGAGTAGCTTTGTTAAAAGGCAAATTGTGATACTTAGTTCATCATTGTCATTAACTTCATTTGTTCCAGTGACACACAGCTGTTGCAACCACGTGCATGTGAGCTGCTGTTCAGCTAAATACTATATGAACAACTCTATTCTGAAGAGAAGTGTGATATGCAATTATGCAGTATTTTAGGACTGATTTAAGAGGGTGTTAGACATTTAGATGTTTTGAAAACCACTGGAAGTTCCAGTCTGTATTTTCATTAAGGACCAGAAATAACTCAAAGGTCTTCAAAGTTGTTCACTGATTTTCAGTGGGCATTAGCAGGCCGATGTCTCTGTCACTTGATGGGTTAGATCAGTTGTTCTGCTGCTTCAAATTACTTTTATCTCTCTGATTATGAGCACCTATCTCACAACTGTCACTCATTTCTAGGGGCATCATACATATTTGCATGCAGGTTTCTTATGTGTGTCTTAAGTCTGAGATTTGGGCTCTTTTTTCCTCAGGAATAAAATATCCATTTAACTTAGAGAATAAAAACCAGACCTTCCAGGCTGTGATGTTTGGCATTTCTCCACGTTTATGACCTTAGACAGTAGTGAAATACAGTTTCTACTGGACTGTATTTGTTTTTTCTCAGTTTCTCATTGTTTCAAGTGTTGTGTGATTCCATATGGTTTTGTTAGTTTTTTTATAGAAAGTATTATCATGCACTTTTCCATGATTTCCAGCACAAGGAACTGTGCTTCTGAGGCTTGAGCCACCAAACCTTATCTAAGCCAATCTTTTGACTTTGTGATTTCTTGGATTATTTATTAATTTGAGTAGGACTTCTCAATCTTTGCTTTCAGGTTTATGTGTGCATAAAGACCTTTCTCATACAAGAGAACCAAAAGTGGTCTTAGGCTTGCAGTAAAAAGAAGCAGGTAAACTTATAAGAATATGGGCCTGTGGTTTGTGACAAGAGCCTTTTTCTATGTAAGTATACTTTTATTTAAAACTGACTATTTAGAGATGAAACATTTTACTCTGATTTTTGAATGTTTAATCACAGAAACCCTGGGATTTGGACAAGTGTTTTCTGCCCAGAATCTTGGCTTTGCTGCCTTTTATATTAAACCCTATTACATCAGTATTTCACTTTTTTAGCAAAGCAGCAGGTGGAATATTTGAACATCTGCCCGTTAGCCATGAAATCACACCTCATTTATTGAGGGGACTTACCCCATTAGCTTTCAACCCATTTTGACAGGGGCGCTTGTCCTTTTATACACTGTGCTGGAACTTGATTTAAGTCTTCTATACATTAAAATTTGCACCACTGAAGGCTTTTGGAATGCAGCTTTCACTAAGCTGGTTTTACAAAGGTCACTATGCTAGGAAATTCATTCATTGTCTTGGAAAATTAGTTTTGAACATCAGGTGCATATAACGTCTACCAAACTGAGTCTTGTTATGCAACTTTATTGATTAACTGCTTTTGTTAATGAGCAGCTACAAGTATAAAAGTGGTGCTGAGATATGATGCTAATGACTTCATACGTTTTATGAAACAAGCAAACATGAACTATAAAAACTATGATGCGTAGATAGAGTTGAAGAATTGTTTTTTCAACAAGAAACAACTCACTCTGTGTACTGTCCTGAATAGGCCTGGCCATTCCCCTCTCGTAATGGGATTGACTCCTGACTCCAAGTCTGCTCTTGAAATGAGATCAAATGTGTGTCTTCTGATGAGTCGTGATCTTACATCTTTGGGGAAGGCTGTTTGCTGAAGGTTGAGTTACTGTGATGTTTTCAAGGAGGGGGTTCTGTGGAGAAGAACAAGGGTATGAGGTGACCAGAACAAACAGCCAGGACTCCTGTGATGGCGTATTTGTGCTGAAATGCTCAAATTGCCTGTTGAAATAGTTCTACTTGTCACCATAAGTGTTTTGGGACTTTCATGTTTTGCTCAAAATTTTTAGGGAACCTAAAACTTTTTGCATAAAAATTACTTTAATGTAGGCCATCTCCCAAATACATGGGAACACTCAGGTGTGGTTGCTGTAGTGTGACGAAATGCAGAGGCCGCAGTACTGTAATATACCAACTGTTGCAGCTGTGGGATAAGCAACCAGCGTAGTTTCACTATACAATTCATCTGACATTAATGAAAAGGTATATAAAAATGAGTTGCTTATAGACACCTTGACTTCTGTAACTTAAAGGGATCTTGAGTATACCCAAAAACCTAAGTTGCCAGATTCTTGAGTGCTGGAGGTAGTAAAAATAGGCTATGAAGACATGCACAGTACAGGTATCCCATTCCAGCTCCACAAAGCAGAGAGAGCTGATCCTCTGAGCCCCAGTGCAGCTCTGCACTGTGTGCATTTTGTACCTGGATTTGCCAACCATTGTCTGCAAGCTAGTGATCTCTGATTACCCAGTTCTTGGCTGGACTTCTCAGCTGGGGCACAGCTCCTGGTAAGCGTGACTAGATTGCTCCCAGGACTGTGATGGCTTGTGTCCATCTGTCTCAGGTGTCTCTGCTCCTTGCTTTCCCACACTTCTTGGTCTGGGGTTAGAGCCGACAGAGCCAGATTAGGTCTGACACGTTTGGCAGCAGTAAAAATACCTTGCCCTTTGCCTCCCCTGCTTTCTTCACTGTGTGGTGTCTCAGAATGGGTGCCCAAAGGGCCCGCTGCATTACTCTCCTTATTTACTCCCTGGTGCAGTCTGTGGATAAAAGAGGACAGTGAAGAAACTTATGCAGAAGTTTACTAGTTTTGCCATATGGAAAAAAAAAATCCTTTCCAGGTCCTTAGCCAAGCCCCTGGTTTCACAGCAAATGAAATACCCTGTGGTAGAGGCAGCTAAATGATGGTGGTTTACAATTGTGAAGGTCTAGAAAAAAGTACTACTGCTGACAAGCTTAACAAAGTTTGGAGAAATATTACAATATTGGCAAAAGTTGCTTGCTTGTGAAAGCTGAACTTTACTTGTTTTTATACATTTCTGTGTTCTTCTAGTGCATTAAAAGGTAGTGGTGAGTGTATTTATGATATAACTATAAATTCTTCAGTTTTGACTAATGCTGTATATACTTGTCATTAGAGATGAAGTTGTGCTGTATGCTGAGTGTTTTTCTTTGTTCAGTGACATCTCTAAAATAGGGAAAGCTAAAATGTTCAGTATAGAAAATATCAATGCTGTTTACTTGTAAGCATAAAACAAGATTATATTACAGGCTTCAAAACCAGAATTTTAATAGAAACATAGGAACTCAGGTAAATAAACATTTTAAATTCTAGTTAAAGTTTGGAAAGCAAGCAGGCTGTTCCTATATAGATACAAATAAAAACAGAACAGAATTGAGGGGTAATAGTAAATTTAGCACATTGTGTACAGATCTATAGTATTTATAATTTCCTTTATAATAATATAATGCTCTGAAGTAAAGTAAATCCATTTAAAAATAAGTATAGGAAAAATTGTAAAGAAATGAACTGTTGCATCAGTATCTTTACAAATCTTGCTCAGAGTTGGGAAAACATATCTTACTAGGTCTCCCCCCAAAATTTTCAATTTTAGGGCATTCTGCTTGCCCCATTCCTTCTTTCAAAAGCAATGAATTGCTTTTTCTGTTTCCTTTGGACCCTCACATCTCTAGATCAGATTACAAGGCAATTCACGTATTCAACCTCAGCTTATGCAGTAGAGTGCAGGGAAGGAGAAAGAGGCATCTTCTACATATAGATTGTGAAGGTGATTCAAATGCAAAAAGCAAAATGTGGCACCTTGTCTCTGCTGAGCCTGGTTAAGATCTTTCTTTTTTCCAGCCTCAGCTAGTGCCCTTGGGTATCATTCAGGGATCATTCCTGGTGAAAACAGCTGGATAGAAACAATTACAACCAATGCAAAACAGAAGTTGGATTCTGGACTCGATGATGTCTTGTCCCTCTGAGCAGCGAAGCGTCATCTCTAACCCTGCTATTTCATAGACGACAATAGTACAGTTGATGGAAAAACACACAAAGTCAGTGCCAATGATAGTCCCATGCTGTTTCTGTAGTCAGTGTAAGTAGGGCGGTGCAGGTGCACAGAGGAGGGTATGCTGCCTTCTCTTAAGAGAGAGAGTGGATGTGATTTTCCAGCTCCCCCACATGTGCCTGTTTGAGATGCAGCAGCTGGAAGCCCAGTGCTTAACTGAGAGGCCCAAGCTGTAAGCAGGGATCATTGTTCCTCCTCCTTTGTGAATGCTGCATGAATTTGCATGATTGCAAGTACCTTCACTGCAGGGATGACATGCTATGAGATTTTAATGCTTCACTGAAATTAGAACATTAACTCTGATATTGTTTTGATGCTTTTAAATTATTCTCTTCTGAACCAATAACATGGAACTCTATCGATCCATAATTTGAAACTATTTTGAAGCAAATAAATAGTTTCAAATATTGTTTAAATTTTGAAGCAAAATTTGTCTTTCAGAGCTTTCCCGTTTTCCTATATTTTAGGGCCAAAAATCCTCATTAGATTATAGAGTTTGCATTCTCTGTGCTGTGGAATATTGAATTGATCCCAGTTACCTTTGCATAGAGTTCATCAGCTCATGCTTGACTGAAGTATCTCTTCCAAAAGAGTATCTGATCTTGATTACAAGAAAAAAGGTGGAGAATCCATACCTGCCCTTAGTAGTCTGTTAAAAGGATCATTCACCTTTGCTGTTAAAAATACAAGCCCAGTTTAAAATGAGAACTTACCTGGCTTCAGCTTCTACCTCTTGGATTTTATCCTGTATTTCTCCAGAAAATTAATAAGCTCACTTTATATGTTTGTGAAGGAAATAAATGTACTTCTGTATTATAACCAAAGTACTCTTTTACACCAAGACATTTGTAACCTATTGCATGTAATGTGACAGAGTTGTAATACCTGTGACTTAACTGGCAAACTAAACCTCTGTGCTGCTGGTGGAGCAGTGGAAAAACCCACACAGCAGCTTGCCAGATTTAATATCAGTGACTCAGATGTCTCCTTTGTCATCTCTTAAAGGACCATTAGCTCAAGTTACTTGGGCCTGCTGGATATATAGAGATGTTTAATGTTCCCTTCGGTTGCTTGTATGCTGAAAATTTTTCACCCAAACCTGTGAGAACAGGGCAACCTCAAATATCTTTCCAAATACAGAGCAGTTGTGAAAATCTCTGCCATCGTATTAGCAGTTACACTCTCCATCTTCTAATGTGGCTGCATGATTGGCTTTTGTTCTTTGTTTTTAATATTCTTTTTAAAAATATTTTCATTCTTAATCATGCCAGCCATGAGTCCTCTAATCCCATCAAGCTCCCCTGCCAACTGCAGGTACATCGAAATGTCTAGCTTATTTATTACTGCCCTCTTCTCCCCAGTGTGCACTTTTTATTGCACGATGTCCCTTCCCTCTCCACACCCTTTTTTTGTTATTGTGCTATTCACTTTGCCACAAAGCCAGGATGGGATTTTTATCCACAAACGGTCCTCTCTCAATCTTGGAATGATGTTTTGGCTTTCTAATGAATTCTTCTGACAGAATTTCCCATGTAAAAGTCACATTTTCCTGCCTATTTTTTTCTGACCATGAATTTTTGCTGAAGTTTTTCTTCAGCTTTGGGAAAATAAAAGTAATTAATTCAGTAATGACCTTGCTTCCTCTTACTAGCCCCTCAAAATACTCTAGAATATGCAAGATCTTTAAAAGTGCTTTTCACAGACACTTCCATCAGTTCCCACTCATACCGATTAGCAACCTGACTGGTTGTGTTTTCTGGGATTTGATCTGATTTTTCTCTTTACTTTGGCTTAACTTGAAAGGGCCCTGATTCAAAGATGCAATTTTTTACTAAATAGCAAAAAATAACATGCATTTTAAAAGAGTATATATATATATATATTTACATATATATATTTATATATAAGTCAATAATATATATACATAATACAATAACAACTTGAAAATGTAAATAATTCTCTGATTTGAAGCATGGGATGCTCTGGGGTTGCAGAATTGATTATCAGCTGCAAGAGCTATCAAAATGGAGATGCACTGGCATTATGGAATCTGAAGCAAAAGCACTAAAAATAGATGAAATTCTAAATTTTATTCAAAGAATCCAAGGAGAATACTGTAATAAATTAAATAATCCATGTTCTGTGGGGTTCATGCCTTCTACAGATTGCTAAACTGGAAAAGACAGTTATAGTGTATCACCTAAACCAACTCTTTCTCTACTCAGGGTTGCCCCCTTCAGTCTATTTACAAAGGTTTTGTCTAATACATTGTGAAGTGAATCTCTTCTGGGACTTCCGTAACTCCCCCAGGAACCTAACAGCTGCCATCATTAACATATTTCCTTCCTTTGCTTAAGTCCTCCTCCCTTCCCCATTTCTCATGCTTCCACCTTTCTTACCAAAATTTATTCCCCCCTCCCCCCATTAAATATTTGTGTCTTACAGTTCTTGCATGCAGTGTCCTCTTCATGCAGGTTCATTGATAGCAATTTTCCCAGAAAAACTGGGATTTTTTTGCTCTGAAATTTCTGGCTCTGTAGATAGATGTTGGCCAACATTTACACTCAGCCTTTTTTATTTTTTACTCAATTTTGAAGACCTGAATGCATATTTATTCTTTTGCTTGTATTTCTCGTATTTATGTCAAGTTATAATCTCCAACAAGCAGCACTGGACTCTCTCATTATTTATTGTTTTGATGCAGAGAGCAATTAAATATAATTAACTGGATGATTATCATTTGCTGGTAGAATTTGCTAAGAATGCATATGCTCCTGCAGGGAGTTACTGGCTATTTCCTGCACCACTGATCTGATGCTGTTTGGAGAGAGCCTTTTTTTCCCTCTCTATTTACTGCTTCACTGATCTGGGGAAGGAAAAAAGTAAGTGTATGAAAATAAGTATGCCCTAGCTTGTGAATAACTATCTCGCAGAAAGCTACGGGATAGAGTTTCATGTTGGCTTTGTTTCAGTGCTGAGATGCAGAAACACTAAAATATTCATAATTGGACCATGAAAGAAAGGTAACGATGCAAACTTTTTTACTGCCCGTGTGATACTAGGGAACTCATTCAAGTCAAAAGGTTTTGGTTTATTTTTGATTTATTTTCCAAGATGTGTTTGTAGATGTGAGATTCTACGTCAGTAAGATGCTCTTTAAGTGCGTAGAAATGACAAATTTCCTGCATTAGGAATGAAAGTCATCCTTTTTCATAAACCCAGTCTAGTCTGCATGCCACTAAACCCTTACTTAAGCCTTAAGACATTCTACACACGAATTTAAGTGATGCTTGGCTGAGGAATAGGTATTCTGCGCTGTGGTTTTGTAATTGCCACTATTAAGCTGATTCCTCAAAACTGATGTTAATATACTGCTGTTTGCCATCACACAAGGTGGCAATTTGAGCTTCTGAGATATTTAGCAGCTCATCTCATCTGAAGGTAAAATTCCTTTCATTAACTTGCCACTTGGTCCTCCCTGTTGGAATTCAGACTGGGGTCCCATTTAACATTTCATGCCCTGCCTTGCTAATAAAGTGTGGCAAAGCATTTTCTGTGCAGCTAAGCTGTGGCCTGATACAAAAAGGATACAGACTTTGTTTTGATAAATAATTATTTGAGGGTCCATTTTATTGTCGTCCAGAAACACACTCAGTTCGTTTTTGTTTACATTTAGGACTTTTGAGAACTGCTGTACTACCAAGCTTCTGCCTGTTAGATCGCTATTTTCAGTGACCAATAAACCTTTTTCTCCACCCATGTTAGAAACCCATCTAACTCTCTTCTTAGTGCACTGCTTCAGTGAGATTTCTCTGATTGATTCTCATATTCATGTAATGCAACCTTACCTGTAAAATATTTTTCCCACCTTTGCTTTTGAGAATGTCTGACCCCTTTCTTGCAGACTTTCAGGACTTTGTAAACTTCTATATGTTTCTGTTCTTTTATATTCTGCAATGTTCACTAAAAATCTCTTTGGATATGCTGGCAAGAACCACACTTAGACAAAAAGAGCCTTCAGATGACTGTGCAAATGTTAGCTAATTATGTCTCCTGTCATTCTGTGAGATAGGCTAGTTTTATCATCTGCATTTGCACAGATGGGAAATTCAAACACAGACATTTTAAAGTGATTTGCCCTCGGCCAAGCCACATGAAGCAGTCTCAGAGCTGAAAATGGAGCCTGGGAATTGTTGCCTCCCACAACCCAGAGCAATTCACCTATGTTTTGGACACTAAATGACTCTGCATAAATATATCTGGTGAAAGTGCTGTGAGTTTTGTACAAAATATTCTCTGTTTCTGGCAACAGCAATAGCTATCCTGGAAAGAACTGAAGATGCATGCATCTTAATGCCCTAAGGGACAGCTACGATAATCCAAATTGCTGTGTAATATAGCCTATGTATTTCACCCAACACTTCTTGCATCTGGCCCCCAAACACAGAAGCTGAGCCATAGCTTAAGCAGGATATTTTTTAGTGTAGAGGTTTTATGGGGTTATTTACAGTCCTTTCCCTCTCTTATTGCATGACAATAAATAAATGCACCTACACTTTGTAGTTTTTTAAGGCAAAGCTACTGAAAGGAATATTCTTGCTACGTTTGTGTGTTTTTTTAGTAAACATAAGTACACAACATTATATGTATATATTTTATATATATTAAATGTGTATGTATAAAGGATTCTAATAGTCATTGAGTCATGTAGCAGTTCTGAGTGAGCAGGAAAGCAGCATGTGAACATGAGTAGAGAAGGCTTAGGGGGGACCTTATCACAGTATTCCAGTACCTAAAGGGCAGCTACAAAGAAGACGGAGGCTCTCTCTTCACAGGGAGCCACACAGAGAAGACAAGGGGCAACAGGTACCAGTTGCACCAGGAGAGGTTTCATCTCAATATAAGAAATAAATTTTTTATAGTGAGAACAATCATTCACTGGAACAACCTCCCCAGGGACGTGGTAGAGTCCCCATCTGGAGGTGTTCAAGATGCGATTGGATAGGGTGCTAGATAATCTTATTAGGGTTCCACAGAAGTTGGACCAGATGATCTTTTGAGGTCCCTTCCAACATGGGCTGTTTGATATTTCTGTGAGAAAGCTGAATAGTCAGAGTTTCATGGGAAAATGTACCACTTCATAAAGACTGAGTTTTATCACATTTGTTGTGCAGGCAGAACATTTAAATGGCCCAGATGTGCTAGGCAGCTCTTGTTGAGTTCCTTCAGAGCTATTTTCAGCAGCATTTGACAGAAAGTTGCTTAAGGTCTTTTGTTCATCAAAAAGGTACACTTAGAACCAACTTTCAAAATGTGTTAAAAAGTTTATGCCAACAGACTAGCTTGTATTTTGCTGTAACTTCAGTGGGTCCACTGTATTTCTTAAGGGTAACTTGGATCGGACAATGCTGTTCAAAAATCAAGAGTAGGATTTTAAAATTATTTAGTTAACATGCAGGGAGCAGAACTGCTTTATACAACTAGGAAGAGCAGACACAACACGCATAGAGTCTACCACTTGGAAGGTGATCCATTTTTTCAGCTGTGTTTGTTTTATTTTGCAGGGTTTTCTAGACCTGAATTCGCAGGTCGCTTCAACAGGCTGCGAGGGGCCAAACCCGATCTGGGTGCTCTCAATATAGACCCTCAGTGTTGCGTGTTCACCGGTTTCACAATGCTCTTCAATTACTGTCTTCATGGCCAATCTACATAAAGTATCTGCCAATGCAACTGCTGATTTAGACAAGTAGCCAAGTAAAACTAGCACTTTTCTGTACCTATTTTTCAAGCTGGCATCTCTATGTTTATTCTCTTACCACCTTTTGGTACTTCCATGCCATGTTGTCCTTCTTTCTGACCACATCTTACTCTCAGTAATTTTCCCACATTAATTGTGTTGTAGAAGAGGTAGGCAGAAGTAGAAGATTTATTATCTGTAAGATCATAAGCCTGCGGTCCACTTGCTGAACTAAAAATTCTTTAATTTGACATTTTTTCCTGATATCATCTTGATATTTACCTTTGGGGGGTATATTCATAGTTTGTAATGAAAAATGCACTTTCAGTCCAAGCAATTGAGAGAGGCAGTTTGTTCTCATTACTTGAGGGAATTATTAAATACAAGTTTGAGGTGTGCCCATCAATGACGTCATGAGGGATCTGCTGTTGTAAGAGGAAATATTCTGTGAGGTTTATAAACCTTTAATTTAGAGTTCTCTTGTTTCTTAGAGTTACACTTTTAAAATACACACAACAGCTATGTTCTGTATATTTAAAAACCCCTAACCTGTTTAGAAATGTGGTGTTGGGCATTGCCAGATGGACTAGCTCCATCAGTAACAGTTTAAAAAAGTTTCACCCATTTTAATCTTATTTGGGTTGTGAGAATTATTCCTCCTTTCTCTCTTTATTTCACTGTATCTTTTTTGACCTGTCTATTTTGTCTGCCTTGACAGATAAGTTGTGAAATCTTAAAGGCAATCTCTGAAAGGGACCTGCTGGAAGCCTGGCTCCTATAGGAGGTGCTCAGAGCAGGCATTTAGAGTAACCTGAGAAAAATTGCTCTTTAAAGATTTCCCATTGAGATAGGAACAGTGCACATTCTCAGCCCATCAAAAGATAAAATTTTTGAAAAACATTCCTATGCTGAATTAGGATGAAATGCTGACATTTATTAATTAAAAGAAAATCACTCCTGGACAGAATAATCTTCCTGTTCAGAGAAGTTTACAGGTTTTATTAAAAATTAAAATTAGAGCTTTCTTTTTTGAAAGTGTCAGCTGAAGCCTTGACAAGCACTTTGAGACTGTATTGCAGAAGATAATTGATTAAATTTGAACTTCAGAAAACTTGAAAAATGTTGAACAGTGTTTTCCAATGAAAAACACATTTTCGTGAAACTCTCCTGACCAGTTATATCCCATACAGTATTCAGCTGCCTGTTTCCATGGACAGCATAGAGGGATGTGGTACTCTGATTTTACAATAAAGTCTGTTAGAAAAACAATAAGAAAGAATATTTTGGGGAAAAAGTGAAAAAGAAAATGAGGGGGTAATTTTAGAGCCCTATTAATTATGGTTATCCTGGGAGGAGCACCCAGGTAGCATTTAAGTTACTATCACCATGAAAAAATATTTTACTTCTACATTATTAGACATTCATTTGTAAGGCCTCTGTTATGTAAAGTATCTGTCAGCTCTGGTGAAATCTATTACAGGTATCTTTATAGCTTACATTTCACTTATATGTGCACAGCCTTTGATCTAGAAGAACTACATTATTGCAAGGGAATATTCTAACTATATATTTCAATTTTTCACATTTATAAACCAATCTAAATATAAATTCAGCATATGGAATCCACCTATAAATATGACTCCACATATCTTTCCAGAAGGTATTGGACTTGGAAAAGTTACTGTTTGTCAGACAGGTACGTTCCATGAGTAGTATTTGAAAGTTTCACATACTACTCAGTGTTTTTCATGTCTGTCGGACTGCTTAAGACCTGCAACAATCTATATATATCTTGTTCCACCTGCTGCTCTGTCATTTCTGATAATGGGTTTTGAACTTGCAGGACATAATCGATCAGAGAATTATTTCAAACCACTGCATTAGCTTCTTTGGTGAAAGGTGTCAGATGTGGATCTTAATTCCATCCACTGTTTAAAAGAGGGATGTTTTGAATTTGCCTCTTCCATTGGCCACAGTTGCAATGTTGTCTGAGAATTGTTACCCTATATTTAAAACTGAAACCTAAAAAACTGCAGGATGCAAAACGCCATATGCAGGACAGCTATTGGCATATTTTGATGTTCTACTAGCAACCACTGCACATCTATTACATTTTTTTTTTGCATTCTCAGATGTTATAAATCTTCTAGTGTTTTTTATTCCTGTGTAGACAGGCAAAATTAAATTCCCCAGTTGACAATGACACTGCAGCCATTTCCCACTCTAAGCAGCAAGACATTACATGAGTATTGAATATACTTTTACTTCTGTGTTACTAATAAACGTATGTTCCCCATATACATAGAATCAAATCCTTTTCTGTTGCTTTTCAATATATTTGTAATACCAGTATGTGCTTATTTCCTAGGTAAAGGTGATTTTTTCTGACAAAATAAAATCTTTCTTCCCTCCCATCTGTGAACTTTTGCCAAAATGCACAGTGAATTATTTGTTGCTGTTTTAAAGACGACAGCTTATTTGATTCCATTGTTCTCTTTACATCCCCCTGTTCACTATGTGTTTTCTCCCCCTGTTCGCTATGTGTTTTTCAAAGTATTTTGGGGAGCTAAAATCAGAAATGTCAGAATAATCACAGTTAAATATTGACAAAAAATAAAACTTTCCTGATTTCTGGTCAGATCTGCCATTTCAGGAGAAGTATTACTGGGTTCTCTTCCCTGCTTATCAAATCTTAACCTATGGCCAAGACAAAGTAACAAATCTAGAAAAGTCGCAGTCCAGAAGCGGGGAGGAGCATAATTACAGATGTGCTTTATAAAATTAGTGGGAGGCATTGTTATTCCAACATTATTCATGACCCCTACAACCAACTTACCAAAAGGGTTGGAACTGAAGGAAGCTGACCTTTTAGCAAAGAATGTGCTTTTTGCCTATATCCTGTTTAATGATAGCACAAACTTAATTGAGATAGTTTTCAAGGTCAAAATAAGCAGAAGGTAACTCATTTGAGGGTCACCTGTCTGTAGTGGATGTGATACAAACCTTCCGATTGGACATGATAAATTAGTTCTGCGTAGAACCAAATAGCTCAGAAACACTGGCTGGAAAGGGAGAGAAGAAGAAAATAGGGGAAAAAAAGGTCTGTATCAGGCAGCATCAAGGAGCAACATTAGAACGTGCCCCCCTCTGCTGTTACATGGAAGATAAGATAATAAAAACTTGCCTAATGGTAGCTTTGCTGATTTCTACCAGAATTAGAGTTAATGTGACGTATCCTGTAGCATCTGGCAATGAAGTTACACCTTAGATGATGTAGAGTGTTACTGTGCTCTCAAGGTGTATGGTAAGCTGGCAGAGCTATTGTAAGTCCCAGCTAGCGAGTGGTCTGAAATGGCAGGTGCCTCCAGGACTGGTGGCAGACCGCTGTGCAGTCTTTGCTATTGAAGGGACAGTGTCCAGTCCACACTCATGAATGATGGGGCAAGCAGTAACCTCCGTTTGCATACTACTGGTTTCTTACCTAGGAAACAAAAAGCTGTGGAGGGAATAAACTATTCCTGTGTGGTGCCTCATTAGTTTGCTCTCTCCTCCCTTCTTGCTCAGTGATATCCCACTGATGCTGGAGTCCCTTTATGCCTGTAGCATTCAAAGCAGGAGTCACATCTCTCTAAACACAACAAACTCCCAACTGGGAAAATATATGCCCACTCCTCAAACCATCTGTACTCATATGTGGATAGAGATAGATTCAAGAGATTTGTTACACATTCATGCGTAAAAGTGGAGAATACCTAATTCTGATGTGCTAGAGGAAGCTGCTGCAGTATTATAACATTCCTAAGAAAAATTATCACGTTTGTGCAGCCTGTATTCAATATTTACAAACAGAACAGAGATGGAACATTTGATCATCTGGCAGTGGACCAAGAATGCTCCCCCTGAACTGTGAGCAGGGATATCTTGAAGCCAATAAAATAGACATATAAAGTGGGTTCTGCCTATAAAAATGTGTAAGTAAATAAGGCCATGGGAGAGTATAACAATCAGGGAAAACTGACTGGCATTTTTTCAGGCGGTACAGTTGAAAAGAAATTATGGGACTTGTGGATAAACAAGCAAAATCCACATGAAAAAAACCTTACAGATGTTTTACTAAATAGGCAAAGTTTGCAAATAACCCTGAAACTGTTTGGAGAAGATTAACAAAATAAAAGAGACCGCAGTATTAAAAGTCAAGAACATAAAAAACGCGTGAGCTAGCAGTGCAAAAATGTGTAGAATAAGAGCCATGCAGAAGGCAGTATATTTATTGATAATAAGAGACTGAGTGAAATAAAGACCTTAATATTGGGATTCAATTGATTCAGCCTGACTTATAGGGGAAGATGTATTTGTGAAAGCAAGAATAAAATTATGTGTATATTTGTTCATAAAGAAACATTTATATAGTGTTTGTTATGAGAGATATTTGACAATTAATTTTACATAACATTTTCCATATTAATTATTGTTTTTCCTTGTATTCTGACAGTAATAAATTACTTGTAGGCTAATGAAAACTGCCAGAAAGAACAAAAATAAAGCCTACAAAGGAGCTTGCTGCATATCTTTATCTCCAGCAGCTCTGACAACAATATTTACATATAATTGGACTTCTGGGAAATACAGAGATTCTTTGGTGGCAGTCTGAGGAGCTGCCTGAAAGCTGGTTAATTACTGGTTGTTTTACAATGATGGGATTAATAGAATAGGGTTTCAGTGATAGTAAAGTCTACCTTTCGGCCCCTTCCTTCAGCACATCAGCAGTCTTTCCTTTTTCCACTTTATGGCAGTATTTAGGGTATTTGATCGGCTGGCTCAGAGTGAACACAGGGGAGTGGAGAATGCAGTAGGGAAGGCAAACAAACCAAGAAAATAGCAGTGCATTCAGAGTGACATATCTGCTGCTGGCACTGAGGACTGAGATGCTCACAGCCATTTCAGCTGTTCAGGGTTAAATTTGCCAGACGTATTATCTCTTCCGAGTTAGACTTTCCTGTATTTGTGATGTTAAAGTCTAAGAAAAAAAAGGATTCAGAAATTGTTTTGTCCTGCTGCAGTTAAGGCAGGATTTTTAAAATTGACAAAGAAATGTATTATTAGGCACAGTAATGTCCCATTTGAGAAACAGTGTATGCTGATGCAATTAAAGGCATTAAAAGCATTAAAGACATTTTCAAAATTGGTCTTTGACATACACATGCTCACTTTGATTGCACTCAAGGTCAACTAGTCCTGTGATGGCAGCAATCAAAGGTTCACTTGCTTCTGTGCCCTGCAGCACTTGCTCTGTGATTAAGCTACTTCCTAGGAATTAACTTGCACACTGGAGTAAAAGGGCATCTTCTCCCATGCCTCTCCACTTCCATGCCTCACTGTGCTTGATTTGTCCTTTAATGTTCTCTTAATGGCATCTGTAGGTTTGCCTTTGCAAGAACTGGGTTGTGGGTCTAAACAGATCAACTCTGTCAATAATAAATTCAGGGTAACACAAGAATTGCTCACTGGAGATTGATGTCAATGGCATATTTTTCTAATAAGAATATTGATTTCACTCTGCTGTAATGATAAGACTATCAAAATTTTAAAGGCCAAGAAAATTGCAACTTGTAAATCTCTGTGTTATATGTTTATCGTATGCAAGTGCTTTGTGCTTCAGATTCCAAGATCCAAATTAGAAGTACCACCCTTTATGGCATTTATCATGTTGTAAACCACAGATTTATTGGATCTTTACAATGCTTTATTCAGGATGAGGCAACAGCAGCATTTAATATATAGCATGAAAATTGATCATTGAAAGTTACAGTGCATAAATGTTTCCAATCAAGAAGTGAAGACCTCTAGCATAGTACATGGTGTCCAAAAATGCAGAAATATGCAAGTAAAGTTTGCAAATTAAACAGTGATGATGGACTAACTTTATGTTGTGAATGACAATTTGGGCTGAAAGCCAAAAATTAGCCAAAACTGAGGAATTAACAGACCAAGCAAAAAGATAAGAAGTGCAGTATGTGATATATGTGTGGCAATGCACAATCCATCTGAACAAAGCATGACTTTGTAGAGCGTTTATAATTTCACCAAAAATTCTTCTCTCTTGTCTATAACAGGTGATGTTATAAATTTGGTCTAGGATCAAGACATAGGTATCTTTAGTCTCTTTGCTTTGGGTTCTGCCTGTCTACTCCAGTCATACATGAGGAGGCCTAGGTGATGCCCTACGACCTGTGTAACACGGTCCCAGCTTGTTGCATGTGGATAATGTTCCAGGACATGCAGATGGTGTGCGTTTCCTTAGCAGTGGGAAAGAAACAGTTGAATGACTTTATTTGATTTGAGACATGCTTTTGGGGTGAAAAATATCTTTTCTGATTTCACCATTTCCTTTCTCCTGTGAATTTCCTTTTGTAGGTAATCACTTGTGGCCCCCTCAAAGGGCCTTTTAATATTGAGGGCAGTGTTATCCTGACAGTGACAGTGAAACAGAGGAAGGGAGAATTTAAACCCGTGTTTCTAGTATTGCTTCATCTCACTTACTACTTTTCTCTTCTTTTTATGCAGCCAATTTTCCACATATGTCAAGCCTTGATCCATTATAATCGTATCAGCTGAAATTAAATGGCAGTTAATATTTATAGGGAGATTTACAACTTCATGATTTATCAAGCACTAAAAATTATTATAGCAATCCCATAATTCCATGTAACAAAGCTACATCTATCTTCTGTTTCGGTAAATCCTAGAAGTCTGTTGCATTGTGGAGCGTATCTCTGACCTGGACAGCCAAAATGAAGTTGGCTCTTCATCAACAGAACACACTTGTCACCAACAAGACACACTTGGATTAAACACCAGAGTTTATTCATGTTTATTGTGCCTGAGGTATTTGTTAGATCCAAAGAAAAAATAAACCATGTAAGACCCAATTAATGAGCACAAGCGAATAACTCATTTCTAAGACAATGACCTAGTTGCCAAAAGCTGGGAGCATAAAACTGGAGAGAAATCAGATAGCACTGTAAGGTCTATTATGAGCTCCTTGTTACTTCTAGACCAAGTCTACAGTATGGTACATGGTGTCTGTACTTTCCCAAATCTATTAGGCTTATCCTTAATTCACTAAAAATGTGGCCTCCACTGTTATGAAACATGTAAATTGCTTAAAAAGTGTACTTGAGTTGCTAAAGGTATTTTACATTAAAACAAGATTGACAAATTTGGCCAGATGCATCAGCATTTTTCCTTCAATTCCCACTGGTACTAGGTAGAGTCATAAATAATATATAATTATTAAAATATGCTGTCAAGAGTTTTCAAGAGAGTAGATCACCACAGATTTATATATGCACATCTGCCAGTTTACTTCAGTTCAGGGTGCATAAATAAAGGTGCATAAATGTGCAAAGGGGTATAACATGAGTAAGTGAACAGAATCATCCTCATGGATAAAGCCTCCTCCTTTGATTCTGCAGTGTTCTGCGCGTCTCCTCTGGGCTGTATATACCACTCTTACATAGGCATCTCCTGTGGAATCATACCAAATTAGGCCTTTAGAGGGGAAAGTTTTTTCCAGAGAGACTTGTTATTCCACAGTGAATGATTTTCAGCCATCTGCATTGTTGAATGAAGCACACTTTGTTAGAGGTATTAAAATATTAGCATCTATCAAAACCAATACCTAAATAAACCTAGAAACTTCTCTTTGTGCTTGCCCCATAATTATCATGTAAAGGAATACTTAGATGTTCATCATACTGGTAATTAAAACTCACTGGGGTGCTAGCAGTGGCTGACTTTTGGGTAGGCATATGTCAAAGGCATTGTGAGCAGCAGCCTGAGTTACTTGTTTCTTGTGTGATTTCTTAGTGACGCTGTAAGATGGTCCCTCCATATGCAGAGGCAACTCTGCATGGTAAGACACTGCTTCTCTTATTACAAATTAGAGAAAAACATTTTCACTTGTGTACAATTAAGGATGGACATGTAACTGCTGATGAAATACAGTTCATGCCATCCTAATTTTATTTCAAGTATGAGTAATGAGTAAAGCTGAAATACAATGGTTTGGTTTGGTTTCGTTTGGTTTGGTTTACTTTGCTTTGCTTTACTTTGGTTTTAAAAACCAAAAATGTGAATTCTGATATTTGGCTTCTTCAGTGTTCAGGTTTTCCAGTGAGAAGGGAGATAAAGCACTATGGAGTTCAAATGTGGAAGCTGTTGTTCTGATGTTGTACATTTCTAGCCTCCTCCTTAGGCCATAGCTTCTCCTTCCATAGCTATCAGGACTTAAGATGAGCCCGGGTGAATACTTAGAGTTAAGTAGTGATAATTGAAGGGCAGCTTAACTCAAGCGGACTGGGCAGATATGCAGCAACTGAATAAACAGCTTCTCTGAAATATTTCAGGTTTTTGACAAAGTAAGAGCTGACCCATTTACATTAGGAGATGGGTTTGGTAAAAAAAAAACAGTCGTCTTCTATGAGTTATAGCTATGCTGTTGACTAGAGCTTTATGAAGAAAGTTATTTCTATGCTGGATGCTGCAGTGTAGTGCGAGATACCTAAGCTTACTTGGGTCTAGTCATACTGATGTCAGAGGCTTGCTAGCCACAGCAGCTCACAGCTCAGTGAAAATACATTCAAATTGCATAAAGTCAGATCTATAAGCGTTTCCCAAGCCTTGACCAGAATACATCTTTATGCTGTAAGAAAAGAATATGAAGGTACTGCAGATATTGCAAGGGTAGGTGGAGACTATATTCATCAGAAACACAGGTCGGTCTATGCTAGCTGGTGTCAGGTGTTGAGGACACCATGGCAACCACTGTAAAATACCTCAAATAAAGCAGATGTCTCAGACAGTCAAAAACGTATAGCATGCTTTTGTCACTGCTTAGCATGAAAGAGTTAGGGAGGGTTTGAACACAGGCCTCGTCTGTAAGGGCAATGGCAACTAACACCACTGAAATATTTTAACAGTTTATTGGAGATACAGAAAATAGAAGTCAAAAGAGTTGAAGTGGTAAGGCAAATCTTAAAAGACTTTTATTTTAGCAATATCACTCATCCATCCTCTGTAGCTGTCAACATTTTTACAGGGAATCCTCTCATTTCCATTTTACCATTTCAAAGTTTTTTAATGATGGCAATAGCCAACCTTTTTGGAGTTAAAAAAAAAAATCATTGTAGAGGGCTAGAAGAGCCGCTTGTTTTTCATTCAACTGACTTTAACAGGATTCTGTTTTCCTGAAGAAAGAAGGCAAGTGTAAAAAGAGGTTTAAAAAGAAGGCTAAAGAGAGAAAGAGTAGCTTTTATCTTTCACAGTGACTTTTTCTTAATCTTATTGCTAAGGTATCACAGGTACAAAGCATAGCTTTTTAATTCAGTCTGAAATGTGGCAAACCTAAGCTCAGCAAAGAGTTATTTAAGCCGTTGTCTTCATTTGACATGCTTTCTGACAGGCTTAGAGGAAAGCTGCGGAAGATATACTACTGGTCAGTTCAATCGAACCATTGTAAAAGTGCAGGGGAAAGTGAAGACAGAAAGAAGGCGGCAAGTTAAGACAGTCAGAAAGCCAGCAGGAGGGAGAAAAGGCTCCAGCTTTACATGCTTGGTGGTACTGAGGATTTAGTTAAAACCTGAACTGGCAGTGAGGTCATTTAAGCCTGACTCCTTTGTCTCGTCTGCTCAGACCATCACTATGACGATGATAAAAGTCCACTGATATTACAACGGATTGTGGGGTCTCAGATAAATTTGATGACAGCTATCATAGAGAAACTAGTTCCTTTCAGCTCATTCCTGGTAACGGTATAATAGTAGTATATCTCCTGCTGGCTGGCTGGTTAAGCTTAAGGAGCCAACAAAGTAATTGTGGGTGGATTCACATACCTTCTCTGTCTTTTCTATGGTAGTAGAATAAAGTGATGTCCCTTTGCACACTTGTTTCTCATATGTTTAACTGGAAAATATATTGCAAAGTAATTTCTAATTATTGGTCATGAAACTTCAGAACATATTTACTGATTTTACAAACATTGAAGGAATATAAAGACAATCTGGTAAGCTACAGAAATGTGATCGCACCATGGCACATACTTGGATGCCATGAAGCATTCTATTAGTATTCTTTGAAGCTAGAGCAAGATATTTTATAATTTCCATTCCAAATGAAAATTAACTTAGCAAAACTCAAATGAACAGAAAATGATGTACTAAAGAGATTACATGCAGAGGGCTGGATCAGAACCTTAAATTAACTAAAAATAACTCAGTAAGGTGAATGAAGAGGACTATCGATATCAAATCAACTTAAAAAGAAATTGGTTTTGTAATGCCTTTTATGGTATACTTTTTAATATGTGATAACCATATTGGAAATTCATTAGTATGCAGAAAACCATGGGAACCATATGGAAATGCATCTTACAAAGGACTAGCACACAATAAATTTTACAAAAGGCATAAAATATCTTTAGGATGAATGATCACCCTGAAAGTAATGTGCACTAAAATTGTAGGAGTGGTATTCACTCATTAGTTGTATGAAGCCATTAACTGCACAAAATCATTCTTTTTTGCATAACCATTTGTCATATAAAATCATTAGCTCCCTCATAAAATTGTTAGAAATGTGAAATGATTTTTCAGAAAAAATCATTAGTTACAGGGTATTACATTATAAAAATCAGTGGCATATTACTTCATCATTTTCTGCATAAAAATGTGTCGGTTATGCAAAATCATTTATGTTGATAAATAACTTTTTAAGTAGCTTTATTGTCTAATAGTCAGGCTGTTAGCTGTTCAGTTTCAATAGTAATTTTTATGGCCAAGACATTTATTAGTTATGAAAAACTCTGAAATGAACTAGAACAAACATTACTATCCACCCTGCTAAAATTGACAGTTTTAAAAAGCGATCTTGTTCCCTGTAAATGTGCTCTAAGAGTTTTGAATAGTGGCAGCTGTTCCCATTTATTTACCATAATTTTGTCGCTGTTTGAATTCTATTCACTACAGCTTTCAGGTTCTCATTCTCACATCTTAAGCTAGATTCAGGTAAAAGCTTTCATAACAGTGTTTTTGGTCATATCATGGATGATTTTGTATAGACCCCAGTTGTGCTAGGAAGAGTGATTTACACATCAAAATGGAACACGTTGTCTCACTCCCTTGCACAGTAGTCAGAAAACTTTTAGAGCACATTAGGATCAATTTATTTCTGGATGTGAAATTTGAAATTTGAAAGTTGTGCTTTAGCAGGAACTGATATCTGTGAGAGCCACATGAAGATAGCCAATACTGTGGAGAAAAACCCACAGATTTCTAGCTCATAAGACCTCTGCTGGGGAAAGCAGCCTTGTTGAGCATAGTTTGTTCAAGGCCAATTATTTGCTTTGATAAACTGCCAAGTGTGCTGGTTTTGGCTGGAAGAGAGTTAATTTTCTTCCTAGTAGCTAGTATGGGGCTATGTTTTGGATTTGTGCTGGAAACAGTGTTGATAACACAGGGATGGTTTAGTTACTGCTGAGCAGTGCTTACAGAGAGTCAAGGCCTTTTCTGCCTCTCGCCCCACCCCACCAGCGAGCAGGCGGGGGGGCACAAGAAGCTGGGAGGGGACACGGCTGGGACAGCTGGCCCCAACTGACCAAAGGGCTGTTCCATACCATATGACGTCATGCTCAGCACATAAAGCTGGGGGAAGAAGAAGGAAGGGGGGGACGTTCGGCATGATGGCATTTGTCTTCCCAAGTAACCGTTACGTGTGATGGAGCCCTGCTTTCCTGGGGATGGCTGAACACCTGCCTGCCGATGGGAAGTAGTGAATGAATTCCTTGTTTTGCTTTGCTTGTCTGAGCAGCTTTTGCTTTACCCATTAAACTGTCTTTATCTCAACCGATGAATTTTCTCACTTTTACCCTTCCGATTCTCGCTCCCATCCCACCAGGGGGGAGTGAGTGGCTGTGTGGTGCTTAGTTGCTGGCCGGGGTTAAACCACAACATCAAGTAATAACTTCAAATAGCATTGTGTGCAGTTCCATAGAAGCAAGAAAACTGTTTTTTCACCCAAGGTTTCTATAGGCTAAGACTTACTTACTATTGCCAACCTATGGGGCAGGGGTAAGAGAAACAAGTAACATATCATATACTAACCTTGGTGTTACAGAAGCAATCCATGTCATGTCAAACCCACTGAGGTTCCTTGAATCTCACTTGTGGTGGGTTGACCCTGGCCAGCAGCTAGGCATCCACCCAACTGCTTGTTCACTCCCTTCGCCAGTGGGACAGGGAAGAAAATCAGAAGAGTGAAAGTAAGAAACAACTCACGCGTCAAGATAAAAACAGTTTAATAAGTGAAAGAAAGAGAAAAAAAGTGATGCAAAGGCAATCATTTGCCATGCCCCACAAGCAAGACCAATGCCCAGCCAGTCTCTGAGCGATGGCTACTTTGCAAAAACTATATCCCCAGTTTCTATTGCTGAGCATGACATTACGTGGAATATCCCTTTGGTCAATTTGGGTCAGCTCTTCTGACTGTGTCCCCTCACAACCTCTTTCCTGCCTCCAGCCTACTCACTGCAGGGGCAGGGTAAGAAACTAAGAAACTTGGTCAGAGAAAGACTTGATCCTGTGCAAGCACTGTTCAGCAATAACTAAAATATTGGTATGTTATCAACACAGTTTTAGTCACAAATCCAAAACATGGCACCATACGGGCTGCTATGAAGTAAGTTAACTCTATCCCAGCCAGATGCAGTACATCACTACATCAGCTGTCTAGCAAAACTGTACCTAAAGAGACAGCAAACAAACTAACAAAGAAAAAAATGCTGAAAACCAGAAAAAGCTTCCCCAAACCCCGACCCCCAAAGCTATGTTGCAGTATTTTGAGGAGGCATGCTGCTGACTCAGTGATACGTTCTATTTCTGGCAAGAATTAAGAGTTTAAAATAGTGTTTCACTCTATATCATTTGGTGTAGTCTTTAAAGTAGAGAACAGTAACGTCAGCCAAAATTCAGTATTACAGAAATTTTTTAAGAGCACACAGAAATACTGGTAGTTTACTCTAGGTGGGTAACTTCTGGTTAAGGGCTAGGATCTGGACCAGCTTTAGTTTGTAAGGTTAAGAATGAGGGAATTTAAATGGGGTGATGAACAAGTAATGACTAAACTGCACAAAAGTAAATTTTCTTTCAAAAGATATTATGTATGTTCTCTTCCATCCTGTCTCACCCTGTTTCTCTCAATAAATTTATTATTCTTTTTAGGTCTTGATGCTGCATCCATCCCTCTGGAATTTCTGAGTTGGTGGTATTAGGCTTAAGAGCTAAAATGGTGATAAAGTATTGCTTCATTGAGATTATCTATCTATTTACACAAAAGCAGAGCACGGGTGGCCTATAGCCCTTCATGACTCTCTGTTAAGGTGCCTTTTCATTTCTGCATGTGCTTTCATGAGATATTCTGTTTTAAGTCCTCCAGCTCTGGATTGCTGGGTCCGTGGCACAATCCACCTGTGTATTGTGAAGAGATTGATTTACTTGTCACAGTGTGACTCTGGTCTTTCCAGCTGTGCAAATTCTTGGTAACAGAAAAAGCCAGATCCTGGAAAGCAATCCTGAGGCAATACTTTCCTCTCAGGATAGCAACTAATTGGAATGTAAGTTTTCTTATTGTTATGATTATTGCTGGTGTAAGAAGGATTTCGGTCCCATACAGATATGTGCAACCCTGCATACATAATTGCTTCAGCAAATGAAGGGGAAAAAATGTGGGAGAGAGCGAGAGAGAAGGAGACAGGCAGCATGAGAGAGGAGGCATGCAATTCCTCACAGGCTCCCAGCAATTCATCCTGAACAGGTAAATGACTACAATGTGCAGAGTAGCTGAGCAACTCCACTTAAAGTAGAAAGCATAAAAATCAATATGCCTTCCCTAAGCTATTAAAAAGTACTGCAGTTGTCCAGGTCATTATATAGCAAACAGGTACTGCATTTTTCAATACGAAACACATATTACAGAACAAACAGGTTCCCTTATTTCAGTGCTTGGAAAAATCTCTTGCTGTTCTAACTTCTGTGGCTGGTGTCTAGCCACACACCTGGCTGTTGGTTGAACAGATATGCAATCGCTTTATCCATCTGAGCCTGCCTCTTTCACCTCAAGGCATTGGTCTTGGCTGATATATTTTACAATTCTTATTGTCTCTCTCATCCTCATTCCAGAGGGCCACATTTTTAAAGAGTCTTTCAAGTGACCCTTATAATTGCGATTTTTCTCCTCCAGCTGACACCTATATCACTTACAGTCCTTTCCCAATTAAATTATTTTCCTCACTTAAAACCTGAAACTAATATTATAAATGTGATTTGAGCTCCATTAGGTCTTCAGTCTTCCTGAATTTTTCACAACCTGTAACTTGACCAGACTATAATTCATGTATTTTCTAAGAGCCCCTAATGATGTCCATGAGGACAGAAAAAATTTTGAAAGAATACCTGAAATACGGTCCTCAGTACTACCAAATTATGAATAGTACAGACAGTCTTAACTGTGGTTTCATCAAGAAAATAGGGTTGGAAAAGAACTTGAAAGGACATTGCAATTCATTCACCACTACTGCTGATAGATATTTGTCTAACTTGCTCCTGAGAGCCTCTCCCCCTTTCCAAAGGATATTCTGTAACATTCTCCAGACAGTTTTTTTCCAGTGTTTGAACCTTTAATGTTAGCAAATTCCCTTCTTTGGTGCAATTGAAGCTCATTGTTTCTTGCCTTGTCATAAATGATCCATAGTCTGTCTGTGTTCTTCCCCATCTGTCATATCAAGTAACTGTCCCACACATCTCTCCAGAGAAGTGGAACAACAGTTACAGATTTGGAAACCTCCCATTTCAATTCCTTCTTTCTTTTTTTTTCTCCCACATTTTATGCTGCTGTCTTGGTTTAACCCCAGCCAGCAACTAAGCACCACACAGCCACTCACTCACTCCCCCCTGGTGGGATGGGAGCGAGAATCGGAAGGGTAAAAGTGAGAAAATTCATCGGTTGAGATAAAGACAGTTTAATGGGTAAAGCAAAAGCTGCTCAGACAAGCAAAGCAAAACAAGGAATTCATTCACTACTTCCCATCGGCAGGCAGGTGTTCAGCCATCCCCAGGAAAGCAGGGCTCCATCACACGTAACGGTTACTTGGGAAGACAAATGCCATCATGCCGAACGTCCCCCCCTTCCTTCTTCTTCCCCCAGCTTTATGTGCTGAGCATGACGTCATATGGTATGGAATAGCCCTTTGGTCAGTTGGGGTCAGCTGTCCCAGCCGTGTCCCCTCCCAGCTTCTTGTGCCCCCCCGCCTGCTCGCTGGTGGGGTGGGGCGAGAGGCAGAAAAGGCCTTGACTCTGTGTAAGCACTGCTCAGCAGTAACTAAACCATCCCTGTGTTATCAACACTGTTTCCAGCACAAATCCAAAACATAGCCCCATACTAGCTACTAGAAAGAAAATTAACTCTCTCCCAGCCAAAACCAGCACAGATGCTTGTCATAAAATAAATGCAACTCAACTGGACAAGGCTGTGAGAGGCTACTTTAAGGTCGCCCTGCTTTGAAGAAGGGGTTGAAGTGCATACACTTCAGAAGCCCTATCCAGTCTAAATTATTGTATTTTTTTATTAGGAACAGCACATCCCTGGCATGTATGCCAGTCACAAGCCAAATTTAAAGGTCCTGCAACAAAACACAAAGGTACTGAAGTCTTTCAGAGTCAGTCCCTTGAGTATTTGTGCCTTTGTGCCACAGCTAAATTATTGTCCTTTATTTTTTCTTAAAAGACTGTTTCAAAACAAATCAATGATGTACTCTGTTTAAAACTACAAACCAGAAAACACCACCCCCCACCCCCCCCAAAAAAAAAAAAAAAAAAAGCATTAACTTCAATCTTAGGCAGGTACTCAGCATGAAGACTTCAGCCTGAATACTCACAGGCTGGAAAAATTACAAGCAGCTAAAAACTAGTGCTTATAAAGAGAAAGTGATAGGCAACTTCAGTAATAAATAATTCTAAGCCCCGCCACTATTATGAATGTATTATTTCAATGACAATAAAGTTTTAGAAAATAAAAATACAAAACAATATCTGTCCTCCCCTCCCACCCATTAAACTAATCAGAACATGTAACACCTTATTTTAAATGCATTTTAAAGACATCTTCCATTTCTATGTGGAGGTTATCAGCTGCCTTATTCGCAGTAGCTTAGGTTGAAATAAGTAGTTGTCTAATGTTGCTGTGGTTGAATGCCTCAGCGTCATATCTATGCATGCTGTGAAAGCAGTGATAAACAAGATATATTTTTATTGCCCTGAATGTTCTATGTGTCAATAAGGTATTTGTTAGTCTAGAAGAGGGTTCTGCAATGAGCCTATATGCCCTGGAGTGCAAAACCTAGCTTGGCCGGGTTGCCCATCCAGCCCAGAGGAGAGGCGCATCAATCACACCTGATGGAATTAAGTACAGATAGCTCATGGCTTGTAGGATGTTATACTGTTAATATCCTAAGAGTTAAAATAAATGCCAAGAACATTTCAGTCACTTTTATTTCGGGAATTATACTGTGATTATAATCAGCATGGTAAGCAACACGACCTTCATTTGAAATGCTTTGTCATCCTGCAGTAGTGCACTGACTGAGGACTGGCTTAGGTGAAATGCAAATCCTCCCCCAAAAATCCAAATTTTGGTACATTAACTGTGCTTTCATGGGAAAATCAGACATACCCATGTGGGCCAAGATCAGCACACCATTCTGTAATACACTCAGGTGTTCTCTGATAGGCTGCAGATATAGTCACAGGAATTACATGGGTTTTAAGGACCTGTAGAATGTGACTATATGTTCTACAACTTTTTCTACAGCCTTTCCCTGGTTAAACTTCAGTTTTTTCTTCCATCAGTCCTGGATCTATAATGCACACAAACAGGAAACTGAAACTATTCTTTTATATATCCGAGGGCCATTAAACCACAAAGTACAGAGCCATGAAAGGCACCTTTATAATGAAGAAATTTTATCCTTATGGGCTTTAAAGGGCTTTGATCCCTTGCTGTGGTAAACTAACATTTGTTTGTTAATGTTACTTGAGCTAGGTTAATACCACTTAGCTAGGGGTTTGGTTCTTAGTATTCATGTGTGGAATAAATTTTTTATCCTATGCCTTAGGCATCTACATTGAAGAGTTAACCAATGACTCTGTTCTTGTAATCCGAAGTGTGTGTCTGACACTGCTTAAGGGACAGACTGGCTTCGGCTCCTTTCACCCTTTTTCTTTCCTCTTGCTGAAGAAGAACACAGTGAAACCACTGTGAAAATTACATGAAAAGCTCCCTGCCTTGGAAATCAAGCTCCCAGGGGCAATAGTGTAAGGTCCTGAATTGCAGCTCTCACGTGGGTTTCTTGTATTTACGTAACGATTCAGTGTGCATTTAGATTCTAAGGGTCAGTGCCCCAACTTCTTCAGATATTGAGTGCTTTTACTGGCATCAGATGCACAGCATTAAAATAGATTTCCATTCAGTTAAAGTTCATTCTCATCCCAAGTTAACTTGACACCTTTTGGAGTAATGTGGATTGAAGGTAGTGAAGGTCAATCCTGTTAGATAGCAGAAGTGGCATGTTTGAGAAAGATAAGCAATACTATTCATGAGAGAGTGGATTAAAATATTAAGTAAGAGAAGGTCAATGAATGTTTCAATGAGACCCAAAGTTTTGCTTCTTGTTCAACATGTTGGAGGTGCATGTATTTACATTTTTAGGCCCAGTAGCACAGGGACAGTGATTTAGATGCCTTTTTCAGAATGTGTATTCTCCCTTCAGTAAACAACTTGGGTGTCGTTGTGCTTATACAGTTGGCATTGAAAGGCTTAGAGTTCTTAGAAA
The DNA here is from genome assembly GCF_965183815.1 of Platalea leucorodia. Classification (NCBI taxonomy): domain Eukaryota; kingdom Metazoa; phylum Chordata; class Aves; order Pelecaniformes; family Threskiornithidae; genus Platalea; species Platalea leucorodia. The sequence goes on from NC_138829.1 coordinate 21,123,312, forward strand.
ACGATGGTGTGCTTAAATAAATAGTATTTTAGAACTCCACGTTATACGTTCATGCTCTAATCCAGCCTGTAGTCTGATGGGAGGCTGTGATGTGAGTCACATCAACTGAATCCCAGGATCTGCTTGGTTACTTTTAAGTGCAGGTGGACTAGGGAGAGTCCGTAAAAGGCAGAGGCCACAAACACTTCTTCTACATGTTTCAGCATACTTGTCTCTGCTTGGCTTCGAAATCAGATCTGTAGTTCCCTGACGTCTGATTAAGTTTCTGGTTAAATTGCCAGCTGTGGCATTGTCCTGCAAGAGCTGGATATTTGGCTGTAGATATTTCCAGTGCGGCCAAATGCAGATGCTGATATTTGGCTTGGAAATGTGACTACATTTAACAGCTAGTAATGTCAACATGCAGTCATGCGATATAGCTCATTTGTCATGCAAATCAAGAGTTGCCAAATGCCCTTCTTTGCTTATGTGAGCTGGCTGCTAGGAAGATGTGGCAATTGTCTTAGCACAGGTTCTTTAGCCTTAATCAAGAGACATTTTAGACGTTTATTAGAAATGCCTGAATCCAGGGTCCCTGCTCAGCTATCAGTGTTACTTTTTTGCTATTGTAAAGCAGGAAGCCCATAGTTTGCCTCCTTAAATTCGTTTTTTGAAAAAATAAAGTTGCTGGCGGAGATGAAGCAGTAGGGGTTACATTAACTCCTTTCAACCCAGCTCAGAGTTTGGAAAAGAAATACCCTTGCTCCAGGGTGGTAAGGATTAACACTATGAACAATACATTTTATATTTGGAAACACATGCTTGCTACATACATGTACCTTTAACATACAGTAAATATACGTAAGGTCACTGAACATAATTGCGGAAAGAACCTGCCAAACTTGTCAGTACAAGCTATAAGGATTTTAAGGAGGACTATTACTTGCTGTGTTTCATTTACAAATGCACAGAGTCAGCAATTAGTGTTTTATGCTTCTGATGTTTGGCCTTCCTCCATCACGTGATTCTTAACTTATACGGTAAAAGGCCTACCACTTCAAGATCTATGAGCCCATTTATGAGCTGGATAATGATATTTGTTCCTAGTGTTTGTCACTGTTTGTGAGCCTGCTTTAGCAATTTCTCTGGGACCACAAGTTATACTGTTTGTGCAATTTGCCAGAACATCCTGTGTATGGTAATGAGATGCAAAAACAGTTAGTACAAACACAAACCAAAGATTTATGTGGCCAATGTTATATGGCTTCTGTTTGAAAAACAGTTTCTCTGTATCACGGCACTGGCAGTCCTGTGTGTACCAATCACAAAATGCATTTTCTAGCATTCTCTATGTAATGTAAAACACATGCTTTTATTCACCAAAAAAAATCTTTGGATAAAATAGTGTTTTCTTTCAGAGAAACTTTACAGAAATTGGGTACAAATACATAATTACGTAGAAGGCAGTATATTAATACATTATCAAATGGCTGGTGGGAGGAGAATGTTTTGCTCGGTGATATTGGCAAAGAGGAGAACCAATACCTAAAATGAAAGCACTTAAAGAAAAATTTAAATGTTGCCAGTTTGCCAACTTCAATAGCACTAAATTTTGGTAATGGGATATTAATTCTCATAATGGGTATATGCAGTGATAAGCCAAGGGCACCATGGATAAGTGGTGATTCCAGCTTCTTCCAGCTCTTTCTTACCTTCTCTTACTATGCTACCCTTCTCAGAAGGCTGGGATAGATATATTTTTTTGTGAATTGAATACTTACTGCTGAATGACTTGTGTCAAGAGGGCTGCAAAACAATAGCAAGTTTCATTGAATCCTGTTACCCCCGTTCACAAGAACATATGCTGACTGTTTAGCTCAGCCTTGCTTTTCAAGTCCGTATTAATGGTATTTTATGTAGTTGGTTTAGACAATTGGCAGAGGTTAACTTTAAATTTACGTGATATAATCTCTGCAGCTAATAATGGTAAACAAAGTTCTTTCATCCCCAGCTTTGACTATGAGGTTCCTTTGCAGACGAATATGTATATTTTTCTAGTTTACTTAGACATTATAGCTATTTACAAGCAGGTGGGCATAGTGTATACCCTCACTCCATTAACAAATTTCTCCTGGCACTGTGTGCTGTACCCATGTTTTATTCCACCTGGCAAAGGCTATTGCACAAATTGAGGGACTGGTGACGAAACTGATTAGTGACTGGAAATACTTCAGCATGAGGAAATTGAAAGTTTGGCACTGCTTCTTACAAATAAAGTAAATGAGAGAGTATAGAAAGTCATAAATGAAAAGGCATATTACTGTTTGTCATGGAGAACTGCCTTTCTCTCACCAGATTAGCCCAACACACTGTTTAGTCAGACTCTATGGAGGTGGTTACAACCAATGTTTCTATGAATAAGAGTATTGAATTCTATAGATTTCCAGGATAATTTCCATAGAAACTGCTTGGTTTTATACTTATTCACTTCCATACCGTTTTGCTGTAAGGCATGTGTATAGCTAACGAGCATAATAAAAGTGGTTTGCATGTACAGCTTTATACTCTTGTACCTCCTGTACTGGATCAGAACTGCCATCAGCTGGGCCTTCCATAAAAATTTGAAACTCTGAGATAATCAGGCAGAAGGGAATTTTTGCCTATAGATTTTGCAACCTTAACTTGTACAAAGGAAATATTACTGAAGAGGTATAAGATTCTGCTAATTACATGGAAAAACAATACAGTCCTTTCTTTGCTTCCTGAACCATGCTTTCCATGTTGTTCTCTGCTATTCTTTCCTCTGCTATTCTTTCCTATTCTTTTCCATTGATCAGACTAATACACCTTTGGTGTGCACTGGCCATTCTCCCCCGCCTGGCTAATCTTTTTTCCCAATAGAGGCTATAGTGCCTTGGCAGCTGGTGGTTGATGAAAGGGAGGGTTAGTCATGGCCATATCTGGGAGCTGTGTGACATTCCTGGAGGGTAGGTGGCTCTGGTTTGCAAAACTCCATCCAAGAATAAACTTCGTTTTATGTTTCACAACAACACAAAAAGGGGAGGAGCAAGGGAGCTCATAACATCTATAATTTCAGGTGGAATATGATCAAGTATAATAGTTACATTCAACTAATAAAATAGAGAAATTTCCAAGTCTTATTCTATCTGGAATTTTCTGCTGAAATTTTCAGTAGGAATTAATTTGTGTTATTAAATATATTAAATACTTATTAAATAGAATGTGATCAGATCTTCCTGTAACACATTTCTGTTGTCCTCTTAAATCTAGCTTATCTGTCCCCAGATAGCTGAAAGTTCTTGCTAGGCTACTGTCTTCTCTACTTATGATCTGGTAACTAAGCTTAGCCTAAAATTTGCCTGGTGCCTGAATGTGGCGACACTATGACACCTGTATAGCTTCTGGAAGTGCCTACCCAAGGGGAATGTTGGGGAAGCACAGAGGCTGGGCATGGGCTGCCAGGAGGTCAAGAAGCCCTAGCCAGCATTCAGCTGTCCCTGTTGGCTCTCTCCAGAATCAACCAGTATGTGAGCCAGTGCCTGGGCAGTGTGGATGACTGGAATTCAGCCTCCAAATTAACAAGATGATAAAGACATACACCTCATTTTTCATCGTTTTCAGCCTGTAAGTGAAACATTTCTTTTTCATATAGGAGAAATCAAAAAGAGAAGGAGGCTACCATAGAACTTACTAAGTTACAGTTCTGTTTCTCTTCAGATGAGCTGCTAATGACTATTTCTTCCCTTTGTTGTCTCCTTTCTTGGCATCTCCTGCTTTTGCCTCATTTCCCTCCTCTGCTCTTCATTCTTTACTGCCTCCTTCTCCCTTCTTTCTATGAATCATGTTCTTTTGCCTGATTAGTGTCAGTCTTTTCTGTCTCCGAGACATTGCTTTTATAGTTACATTATAGGTATGAAGTCTACGGTTGTTCTTGAGTCCTTCCTTTCTCTTTTTAACATGTTTGCTTGTTGTGCTAGACACAGCCATGCTCATCTTCAGCCTCAGACTTGAAACATGCCTAGAGGAAGTAAAAACTTCTAAAAGAAACAAACTTTTAAATGACAAATCCAAACAAATTTGCATTAGTAGCAAACAACCTGTGCCCCAGAATAAGAAAACAACAAACTAAGAAAGGAAATACTAATAACACACAGGTTAAGCAAACAGAACAAGAAAGGGAAAAATAACTGGAAATAATGATCAGTTTTTGAACAGCTTTGATCCCTCTGTCTCCATCTGCAGCTTGCAACATAAACAGTCTTCATGTTTAAAAACGTGATGTATCAAAGGCAAAACTCTCACCTAGATGTATTGCCTTGCTTTTTCAATGGTCCAAAATGCCAAAATGTTCTCTCCTGCACATATGACACAACATCTGTGGACCTCATATGGTTTTTTTTCATTTCTTTTAACTTTTGTGAAGTCTAGGTTATTTCCTTAAAAAAGTTATACCTTGGGAGTAAGGCAGCTGTTTCAGCCTTTTTTATGTTTGTTTTGGAATTTACTGGACTGTATTTTAAAAGCTAAGTAAAAAGCTTAAAACCTGTTTTTAATCATAGATATTCCAAGAAAACCTATCAATAGTTTTGAAACCTTTTACATTATTGAATACTGTATTATTAACATCAAACTCATGCCTTACAGCAGAAATATATATAAGAAAAAAAGTCCATCAAATCATTTTGTGAAAATAAACTGAAACCAAAGAGCCTGACAGTAGGAATCTCAAATCTAGTATAATAACAGAAATTCTATTTATGAATTCATAGCATATATTTAAACATAAATATTATGTAAGTAGCCATTTATTTAAGGCACTTACCAGTTTAGGACATTAATAAGAATGAATGAAGCTGCATATTAAAGTTTAAAGCTATTTGTTTTATATTGCCTCATTAGCCTAAAAAATATCTTTAGCTGCCTTGCTAAGCAGGGGACCATCTCTGAACACCCCAAGTCCTGATCCCTTGGTGGAAACATAGACTAAATGAACAGGGTTATATAGTTTGGGTGGAGCCTGAAAGTTTTTGGATCTGGAGCTTTAGTTCTGCTTGTCATGGAGACTGTAGGTAAACCAGCCCTAATCAGCTGAGCTCTCTCCAGAACCTGCAGAGCAACAGGATAGCCACACCTAGGCTTTTGTTTGGAAGAAGAATTTTAGGTTAGTTTAATGTCTAAAAGAGGAATTACATTTATTAATAACATTATGCTTTTTAAAAAAAAATCATTTACTCATACAATCAGTGTGAAAGCAGTAAGTCTAGTTGAAAACAAAAACTAAGTACCCTGTTGTCTTAGGCCTTTAGTTTAAGACATAATGACTGCTGTCAGGAGTTTGCAATCTAAATAAACGGAACAGAACAAGGGAGGCTAAAAGGACTCAAGTATCCTGAGTTTTATTGACAGGAAGTGTACAGAGATTAAATTATTTGACTAAGGACATATCAGGAGAGGATGATGATTAGTTTAATGAATGCTTTTACTGTAAAATAAGATCCCTTGTACCTCAGCCTCTTCATACTTCAGTCTGCTTTGATCAGTGGATATCAATGCCACTTTTTAAGACATTTGAAAATAACTCGTACAGGAGATTGTCTGAGAACATCAGGCAGGTCTGATGGAGGAATACGAAAGTCCTAGCCTGCAGTATGTCATGGTTCAAAGGTCACAGTGCTAAAAATAACTTCTTCAGTTTTGTTCTTTAAACCTTGAAGTATGCCAGTCATTAGTGTGATGCCTAGGAAGAAGCCTGGATTTAGCACTTACGTATTTCGTCTCCTCATCCATATAAAAATTAATGCACTCTTAACAGATTATTTCATACACAATTTTGTGTTCAGGGAAGAACCAAGAAACAGTCCTTACGTATTTCTTCCGTATTGTTTGATAGGCATAAGAGCACATGGCAGGGAAAAGAAGCCAGACCTGCAGCAGCCAGTGGCAGAGCAGAGGTGGCTTCCTTGGGGGGTGGCTGCCATTACTTCATGTGACATGGACACATGGTGAGGAGATGCGCTGGGCTGTCACAGCAGGGAGTTCATTCTCTTACCTTCTGTCTAGGAATCTGTGCCTGCCTCTGACTGACTTCGCTCTGTCCCATGTTGCCTCTGAAGTGCGATGTTTCTTTCTTTTAGAGATTCTACTAAAGCTGCTCTTCTTTTCTTCCTATCACCTCTTCTCCATTACCCCAACACCTGAAGAGCAGCTGTGGTGTATAGTGCTATAATAAGCCTTAAAAGAGACGATTTGTGAAGGGAAGAAACAAATGGGCCTAATTTTCAAATAACCAATTGCTCACACATGGCAAGTGTTCAAGGATTGAGATGCTGAACATGTGCAGCTGTGATTTGTTGCAGAGTGAGAACTGCACAAATTTCATTTGCAAATGTATGGCTTCTCACAGAACAATCTGTTGACTGTCAGCTGCAGATGACTTCTCCTTGCTTTACAACTTTCCATCCATAATTTTGTAATCTCATGACTTGACAGGACTACAATGGCCAGATATTTCAGGTGCTCAGAGATAGTAAGTAGTGATTTGAAGAATGTTAGACTTGTGGAAGAGGCAGATGCAGACAGTCATATCCTATCCAGGAGCCTAGTTGACTCATGACTCTCCTGTATTATCTGGCAGCATGTAGTATGCACCTTCACAAGGAAGAGAACTTTTCCTTGAAATATGGTATTTCCTGACAGAAAAGGAGAAAAAGCAAACCAGAGTGTTCATCAGTGACCACAAGGATTTTGTTGTAGCTGATGCAGAATGCATTGCGATGTACTCCTGAACAGGAAAAGAAGGAAAATTCAGAATTCCTGAAATGTTCCTTTTCTACCTGTGTGAGTAGAAGAGAGTAGTGGTTGAATAAGCTTGTTAAAAGATCCTCATCTTCTTTGCGCATTTCACAATGAGATATATCTGCTTTGTCTTAGTTTGTGGGAAGTAAGATTGCAGTGTAGGGACTTTGTATTTCCAGTGGATCTCAAGACACCAAGAAATCAGCAAATTTGGGGTTGAAACTAAACTGATTTAGTTTCATCTGAGCTATTTTGGGGTTAGAATCAGCTGTTTCCACATGGATAGTAGTTCCACAAACCTGAAATTATTTTTCCAGTCCACTGTAGAGGTTATCTGAAGAGGTTACATCTGTCACCTGGAAATATTCAGCTGTTAGTGAATCATGTGAATGTCCTCTTGTTTTGCACTAGAAATAGCTACGTCTGGAAATGCCTCAATAGCAGGGCTTGTGAACCGTTTGGCTGTAGTGACACTGATTTCTGGTTTCAAACACAGGGACAAAGGATTTTCAAGTAGTCCAAACCTTAAAAATTCAGTTCTCTGTTAGAGAGCAAAAGCATAACAGAGAGCTGTGAAAGTAGAAACATCTCAAAAAGACTTATCAGACCTATAACAGCCCCAGGCAGTTCAACTCCATCAGCTTGTGAAGTTGTCTTATTAGTCAGTGGCAAATGATGGCATTCCTGATCTAGGTCTACTGTCAAGCTGTCAGCAGGCTGACATCTTAACTTCATGATGAAAATAAATATAAAAGTAAAAAAAAAAGTCATTCTCACTTATTCCTGTAGTTTTTACCGACTCAAAGGTTACAGAACTGATGGAAGATAAAATGAAGCAAATGACTAAAAAAACCCAATGTTCAATCAAATTGATATAGGCCCACAAGAAAACAAGTGGAAATCATTATTTTAAATGAGAGGTTTGTGCAAGGCTATCAGTAACTTTACCTGTGTAGGAAAAATCAAAAGTAAATAGGACAGATGTATGTAATTTTCTGCAATTCAGTTTGTTATGCAAAAGTATTTTTTGAGTAAGAATCTTGTTGAGAAAACAGAACAGAGGCTGAGCTACATTTGGAGATAGTTGACAGACATAAATACCAGAAATGGAAAGTGTGGTGCATTGACCCTGGCTGGATGCCAGGTGCCCACCAAGCTGCACTATCACTTGCCCTCCTCAGCTGGAGGGGGGAGAGAAAATATAATAAAAGGATCATGGGTTAAGGTAAGGTCAGGGAGAGATCACTCACCAATTACTGTCATAGGCAAACCACATTTGACTTGGGGAAAATTAATTTATTACCATTCAAAATCAGAGTAGGGTAATAAGAAATAAAACCAAATCTTAAAACACCTTCCTCCTACTCCTCCTGGGCTTAACTTTACTCCTGAATTCTCTACCTCCTCCCCTCCAAGTTGCACAGGGGGATGGGGAATGGGGGTTGTGGTCAGTTCATCACACGTTCTCTGCCACTCCTTCCTCCTCAGCGGGACAACTCCTCACACTCCTCCCCTCCCATAGGAGACAGTCCTCCATGAACTTCTCCAACATGGATCCTTCCCATGGGCTGCAGTTCTTCATGAACTGCTCCAGCGTGGGTCCTTGCCACGAAGTGCAGTCCTTCAGGAACAGACTGCTCCAGCGTGGGTCCCCCGCGGGGTCACAAGTCCTGCCAGCAAACTTGCTCCAGCATGGGCTCCTCTTCACAGCGTCACAGGTCCTGCCAGGAGCAGGACCTTTTTTCTCTTTCTTAAATATGTTATCCTAGAGGTGCTACCACCATTGCTGACTGGCCTGGCCTTGGCCAGCAGCGGGTCTGTCTTGGAGCCGGCTGGCATTGGCTCTATCAGACATAGGGGAAGCTTCTAGCAGCTTCTCACAGAAGCCACCCCTGTAGCCCCCACCGCTACCAAAACCTTGCCACGCAAACCCAATACAGAGAGCAATTGTCTAGTCTGGCAAAAGTGATATAGCTAAGCACAATACTTTGAATTTGACAGGTAAAAATGACAACTGGGTTAAAAAGTCTAGCAGTCAATGAGGTAAGCCTGTGAAAGAGAATGGCTTTTTTAAGGAACTGGAGGTATAACTTAGGATATTGGAGTTACATTTCTGACTCTTTGCAGATTTCCTTGGATAAGGGCCAGATTTCCTCAGGATATGATCTCTGTCTTGAGTTTTTGTACTAATCTCTTCACCACAAAAACAAACAATCTCTTGCAACGCATGAACCTAAAGAGCCATAAACCTCTTTTTCTTTACCCTACTGTTTTTATTTATCATGAAACATGATTAATAATAATAAGCATTGTGTCATACTTTGTTTTTGAGAGAAGTCCTGGGAAGTGTCATTGTTTGGTCTGTGAAAATTAGCTTTTAACAGCCAAGGCAGAATAAAAAATAATTACCTCCTGTTGCCTTTTACGTCTTTTCCTGTAGTTTTAGACTAATGACTTTCAGACTTTCTCTTCTGAATTGTAGCAGGTAGATCAATCTGTTGTTTGTCATGCTGAATGACCTAATACTTAAATAATTTTACTGTTTTGAACAGAGCAGACTGAAACAGAGCAAATAGGTCTTCTAAAAGATTTCAATATTCTTTATGTTTAACCAAAAGAGCTTAAAAACTGGGAGAAATCCTTTCAGTTATAGAAGGAATTCATTTTTCCTATTACCTCTTTCTTGAAACTCTTCTGCCAACATATTTTGAAAATAAGGCTTTCATGTACATAAGGGAGTTATCATTTGGTTAGAGAACTACCCAAAAATCAAAATAATTGAACAAAATATTTGCTGAAGTTATTTCAACATTCTTTGGAGAAAAAGCAGAAGCAGAGACTAGGAATTTTAGTCAAAGCTAACGGATGATCTGTTGCAGAAATTTCAGGGACTATTTCTAATACTTTGCTCATTCCCACTAATTGCCCTTTGGGATCTCACCAGTTTTCCTTTGGGACAGTACCTGATGCTTATTAGATCCATTTGAATTTCAAGAACACCTGGGATCAACAGGAACGTATTTTCTTATTGTCTGTGAAAACAGGACAGAAATAAGCATTTTTGACATTGTCGTGGTTTAACCCCAGCCAGCGACTAAGCGCCACGCAGCCGCTTGCTCACTCCCTGCCCCCGGTGGGATGGGGGAGAGAATCAGAAGGGTAAAAGGGAGAAAACTCATGGGTTGAGACAAAGACAGTTTAATGGGTAAAGCAAAAGCTGCTCAGACAAGCAAAGCAAAACAAGGAATTCGTTCACTACTTCCCATCGGCAGGCAGGTGTTCAGCCATCCCCAGGAAAGCAGGGCTCCGTCACGCGTAACCATTACTTAGGAAGACAAACAGTACCACTCCAAACATCAGCCCTCTTCCTTCTTCTTCTCCCAGATTATATACTGAGCATGACGTCATATGGTATGGCATGGCCCCTTGGGCCAGTCTGGGTCAGCCCCCCTGGCTGTGCCCCCTCCCAGCTTCTTGTCCACCCGGCAGAGCAGGGGAAGCTGAAAAGTCCTTGACCAGTGTAAGCACTACTTAGCAACTACTTAGCACCACTTAGCACTACTTAGCAAGAAGCAAAACATCGGTGTGTTATCAACATTGTTCTCATCCTAAACCCAAAACACAGCACTATACCAGCTACTAAGAGGAAAATTAACTCTATCCCAGATGAAACCAGGACAGGGGTGTGTTTTTTTTTTTCTTCTTCCACCACAACCAATCTCTTTGCATTTGGTTCTTGGATATATTTATTCACTGAATGTGGCTTACAATATGAACTGATACAAACTTACACACACATGCACAGATATAGATGAATCCTGACACCGTGGAGCAGTTGGTATTCCTACACTTTCAAAAGAGGAAAGGCATTCTTCCCAGTGCTTGTTTTGTTTGATTTCTCTGATACTTCCATCCATCAGAGTATCTTAGCTTGAAGTAACAGGGCAGGCCAGTATTTTTCTTCTTCAGAAGAGACTTTTTGGACAGGGAGTCTGCTGATACTCTTTCTAAACACCTGAAATGACCTGAAACGGATGCAGAGCTTTAAGAATCAGAAGAAATTCAAAATCCTCCACTGCACTCACATTCATACACCAGTGCCAACAAATAATTTTCTGGAAATCTGTTGCTTCAAAGGAGAAGGTTGCCTACCTCTTTGGATGTGTCGCAGCCAGAGGCAACCAACAGGGATACCACCATGGATATGCCACTATCAGCTTGTAGATCCTTTGCCTTCACAGTCACCACACCGCTGAACTCATGCAAGTCTTTGCTCACCAAGCATTCTCCTCCTTCAGGATGGCACTTTGTGAAAAAAAATCTTCTCACCTTTTCTATTTTAAAACTACAAAGAAAACCACTCACCTAAGCAGCTGTTTACTTAGTTAAAAAGGAGATTCACAGTGGCTTTTAAAATGCCATTTAAAGTGATCAAGAAATGATACCAAATTCGTTTTACTTGTTTATGAAATTTTAACACTGACTGAAGTACACCTGTATTCATTCTAAATCAACTGAAACTGAACAAAATTTTTATTTTCTTCACACTGGGACAACAGCATAGAGGTGCATTACGATCTAATAAATATACAAACGTATTAAAATAGTACACAGTAGGGACTTGTTGAAAGTCCATCAAGCCTAAATCTTTACTCAATCAAAATATCCTGTTTTGGGATGTAAAGGGGAAAATGGCTGATACCAGTGGTAGTGATTACAATCTCACTTGCAATTGTTAAATCTATTTAAAATTCCCTGAATTTACCAGATTTATGCTAATAAAAAAACTAGCAGAAGTGAGATGAGAACTAGCCCCAGCTGGTGCTCAATACCTCTTAGCATTAGGATTTTGATTCATAAGTGCACTTGTGACTTCCATGTTATGTTTTCTCTACAATAGGGAGATTCTAAATCATCTGCTTGTGTTTCTTTATGAATAAATTAGTCCTCTCCCTCACCTTACAGAAACCCAGAGGGGGAAACAAAACCAAAACCCACCACACTTAATAGAATCACAGAATGGACCATGTCCAAACCGCTTTTGAATATCTCCAATGACGGAGACTTCACAGCCTCTCTAGGCAACTTCTGCCAGTGCTCCTTATGGTCAGACAAAGCTTCCCATGTTTCAGTTTGTGCCTGTTGCCTCTTGTCTTGTCACTGGGCACCACTGAAAAGAGCCTGGATCCCTCTTCTTTGCACCTTCCCTTCAGGTATTTGTACACATTGACGTGATCTCCCCTGAGCCTTCTCTTCTCTTCTTCTAAAGGTCCCTTCCAACCCAAACTATTCTATGATTCTATGATTCTCCAGGCTGAACAGTCCCATCTCTCTCAGCCTCTCCTGATATGAGAGCTGCTCTAGTTCGTTAATAATCTTATTGGCCTTTAACATCTTCAGGTCTTTTATCAACTTACAGTATATTGACACTTTAATTCTTCAAGCACTGAGTTCAACTGTCCTCTAAGAAAGAACAGTGTTTTGTTTTGATACATAATTTGGGGAGAAAAAAGAGTCATCATTTAGGACATATTTTACAGTAATGAAGTCTGACATTCTGAGAAGACAACATTGCTTTTTAACTTTTGCATCCAGGGCAGAAAAAGGAACCTCAGAGGGGAATGGCAAATGTTATTTTTTATTAGTATTATCTTATTACTCCCATTACTTTTCACTATCATTGCATTATATTGACTCTCAACTTACAGATTTTTGGGATGATTCAATATTACAAAATACAAAGACATATGTGAGTGTCTACATCCAGATAGTCCTGCAGGAAGGAGGAGGAATGTGTAAGGGCAGGTTTCTCATTAGTGGGAAGTATTCAGAAGTTCTCTTATACATGTGTGTTAATTGCCCAGATTTCTAAAAGAGAGCCTGCTCTGAAGGCTGCTACTTTTCTTATAATCCTGACTAGCTTTTTATCCCCGTCAGCTCAACAGTGAGACTAGGAAAGTTTACTCAGTTTCGATCAACAAACTCTACTGTAAGTCGCAGACTCTGTTGTGAGCATGCTACTTCTCAGGACTGAATTGACTCTGACATCAGATAGCATAAAGGCATATTGAGGGGAGGAGGCGTCAACAACAGCAATTTCTCTTGTGCTTTTTTTGGTAGTAGACATCTTGCAATTACCATCCTCTTCCATTCTGATATCTTCCATCAGCACTAAAGTTACTTGTTCCAAGTTGGCCGGAGTCTGATCTTAGCATAATGTTAGCAGTGGTGCTGTTACTATGAATTCTTGCAACTAGAATAACTGAGAATAAAAACAAGCCTTTATATATCCTAAATGTTTCCTGCTAAATGTGTCACACCATTGTAAAACAGTGATGGCTTTTAAAAACAAACTAATCACCTTAAATACAAATATTATGTGAAGTTGTGACATTAACTGTCTCTTTGCATAAGCCTCAAAATAGACTTCCATTAGCAGACTCTGAAACTTGATCGCAGAAGTAATGAATGATCAGTCTCTTTAATTTATAAATAAAAGAGACCAATTAATTCTTAAATTTAATAGGCATCATTATGGAAGATATGGAAGAAAAGACTTTAAAATTAGCAAAATGTAAACCACCAGTTTTGTATGAATATGTAAATGACACATTAGTATTGTTAAAGGAAGACAGGAATAAATCTAACAAATTCATAAGGGACATGTGAAAGGATGGCATGTTACTATTTCTTGGTGTAATGATCATTAAGAAAGATGATTGTCTTTCACAGTTCAGAGAAAGGATACCAATTCAGATGCCAATTTAAATTATAAATCAAATCTCCATCCTACAGTTCCAATGTAAAGTAGTCAAAACACTCGTTGATTAAGTACTTAAGAGTTGTGAAGCAGAATTCTGGAAGAAGGGGAACTTAATCATATTAGAACTACATTGCTAAACAACAGTTTTCATTTACAACCTATTAAGAAAAAATAAAATAGAAAGAAATGTTCAACCTGAAGCCACAAAGGAAAAGTAGTCTCCATATGAAAACAAAAGAATGCCTGATACACAGTACACAACAATGATGTTCAGAAATGTTCAGTCTTAACTAAGCCTGCAGCTCCTGACGGGTATGGGTAGTCCCCAGTTCAGGAGAAGTTCTGGCTCATTTTGTGGAGGGTTGGTTCCTTTAGGAAGGCATAAAATAGTTACATTTGAAAGTGAAGAACATTTTTTAAGACAAGATAAATAGCAAGTGTTGTGTATGGAAAGACTGAACAGAAAAGCCAGTTACCACACATTAAGGTCCTACCAGAAAGGCAGGCCGTTCTCTGCAAGTCCGAGGTTCCTTTTTTTTACTTCTGCAGTTACTCTCAAAAACTTGGGTGCTCCATTGCATCCTTCTTGTAGGCTTTCTATGGGACCACACTGACGGGGAAGAGAGAGGCAACTCTTAGATCTAGTGTCCTAGTAAGATTCTAGTGTCCCATAAAAGCTGGAAAGAAGCATACCAACCACAGTCAGTGTCTTCTGGAAGACTCATAGCAAGGGACAGTCCCTTTCATTTTAATAGGACTTTTTGCTGTATTTGTATTGGAGGATTTAAACTTTGCCTTTCAAGGTACATAAAAACTCCACTTGAGATGATGCAATCCTATGGTTCTTGAGGCAATATTTCAGGCAAGTGTAATGCATCAGCATCAGAGATAGAAATCATAGAATCATAGAATCACAGAATACCAAGTTGAAAGGGACTTCAAGGATCATCTGGTTCAACCTTTCTTGGCAAAAGCACAGTCTAGACAAGATGGCCCAGCACCCTGTCCAGCTGAATCTTATAAGAGTCTAATGTTGGGGAATCCACCACTTCCCTGGGGAGATTATTCTAATTGCTGACTGTTCGTTCTCATTGTGAAAAATTTTCCTCTTGTGTCCAATTGGAATCTCCCCAGGAGTAACTTGTACCCATTACCCCTTGTCTTTTCCATGTGACTCCTTGTAAAAAGGGAGTCTCTGTCTTCTTAGTAGCCACCCTTTCAATACTGGGACACGGTGATAAGGTCTCCCCTAAGCCTTCTTTTCTCAAGGCTGAACAAACCCAGTTCTCTCACCTTTCCTCATATGGCATGTTTACTCTTTTTTTTTTTTTTTTCCCCCTTGTCTTTTGCCCGTTACATAGCAGTTAGAGGTCCAGGGCCAAAACAGGTCTTCTCTGAACTTCCTTAAATGTTCCCCACTAATATGGCCCATTATCACAAGTGGCAGATGAGAACATGTTCCCATTTTTTCATTCAGGATTTTCTGATTTATTCTGGGGAACTGATCAACCTTAGAACAACCTCAGAGTACTGAGAAGACAGCTAGGTTTTCATTAACAGAGTTAGAGGAGTCTCAGCAGACAACAGCGATTAGTTAAATATCCTTGAGCAAGATAGCACCATTATTAATGTTATTTGGCAAAATTAGTGTTGGGTTACCTGTCTCTAGAGAAAACCACAGTTGTAAGAGAAAGTACAATGTTTGTTGAATATTGCTAGTCTGAAATCTTATCAAACTTTAAGATTAAGGCTAGAATTCTGGGCCAGTATTTCTGTCTTGTGTAACATACTGGTATTTTTTTTTGTAAGTAAGTGAACTGCATGCTTTCTCTGGTGTCCTAAGCAACAGATGTCTCATTAGCACCTGAGCTATGCCAGCTTCTGTGGAAGGCTGCAAACTGATTAAACACATGCTCCATTTTTATCTCTTTATGAGTCATTACTTAAAGGTTTTATCACCAGACTGCCACACTTAATTACATGTAGCCATAATTAAATATGAATATCCATAGACCTGGCTTAGTTTTCCTATAACTTCAATAAAATATTTACCTGTTTGCTAATAAAATGCTATAGGAAAGGAGAGAAATAAAAAGGGAAAGAAGAATCCAACAAGAATTATCAAATATATACAAAATATCTATCAAATATCCTTGTGAACTAATTAGAAAAGGCACTTTTTTCTAAACAAGGATGACATTATGGGATAACAATATAAGGCAGAAAACAATGTTTTGATATTTAAAGATGTCATCTGTTATCCACCACACAGATCTAAGCTTGCAGAAATCACTCTAGTCCTTGGGAAACTCACTGTGTGAGTCCTCTTGGAACACAATTTTGGGCACATAAAGAAGTCTTTGGTAACTGTCAGCATGTATCTACCAAGGCTAAACAATGCCTAACAAGTATCTTCATCTTCTATGATAAAATTACCAGGTCGGTGGATGGGTAGAGAGCAATAGGTGTCATTTAACTCGACCTCTGCAAGGCTTTTGATGCTATCTCCCTCAGTATTCTTGTATCCAAGTTGGGATGCTATGGATTGGCTGAGTGGCCAACTAGATCATGATAAACTAGGTCATGTTGACCAGAGGGCCACAAAGGTAGCCGTGCACTGGAGCACTTGCCCTGTGAGGAGAAAGAACCAGGGCTCATTCAGCTGGGAGAACAGATGGATTCAAAAGGACCTAGCAGCAGCCTCTCCCAGTACCTCAGAGGAGGTTGCTGTGAAGAGGAAGCCACACTGTTCATCATAGTGGGTGGAGTGAGGACAGGAGACACCAGGCATAAGGTGAAATGAAAGACCTTCAGACTGTGTATAAGGAAAACTTTTTTCACCATGAATATAGCCAAGGAGTAGCACAGGTTGCCCAAGGAGTTTTTGCAATCTCCATCCTTGGAGATTTTCAAGACTAAACTGGATAAAGCCCTGAATAACCTGGTCTGATCTTATAGCTGATCCTGCTTGAAGCAAGAAGTTGGACTAGAGACCTCCTGAGGTTCCTTCCAACCTGAATTTTACTATGATGACCCTAATCTTTGCCCATTTAGGAACCTACCAGGATATGTACTGATGCAGGTTTTTGCTCACAGAAAGCTATGAGACTAAATGCTTTGGTCCCCCTAAGAATGCTATTCACAGAGGACTGTGAATTTTAAAAAATACCCAGGTTAAGAGTCTGGGATTTGACAAGATATGCAATTCAAATGACCTTACCTTGGTACATTATGGGCACATAATGATTAAGTATATCCAAAACACTGT
The DNA here is from genome assembly GCF_965183815.1 of Platalea leucorodia. Lineage (NCBI taxonomy): Eukaryota > Metazoa > Chordata > Aves > Pelecaniformes > Threskiornithidae > Platalea > Platalea leucorodia. The sequence goes on from NC_138829.1 coordinate 21,140,138, forward strand.
TTCTTTAAAAGATTATGGAAAAGGAAAGGCACATATGGACAGTTTCTAGTTTTTCAAAAGTTCCCCAGGTAGGTATTATACCTAAAAAAAAAAATCTAATTGTTAAGGTAAGAGCATATTATTTCACTGAGTTTATTTCATCAAGAACATTGGTATGGCAAGAGCTATGCTAATGTTTTTTTAACACTTATAGGCTCAGAAGGCACAACCTGAGCTGAGTGTTGCACAGTTCATTAAATGTGCCCTGCTGTCTTTTCTAGCTGACCTGACTCCTGAGTAGTTTCCAAACATACTGATAACGTTGCTTTTTTCCTCAGGCTCTTTGTCTCGCCGATAATACCTCTTTTGGTAATATAGTATGTCTATTGCACGTCATCTGTTGAATGTGCTGTTATTCCTTTCTCTTTATGTAGGCTGAGCTCTGAGAAACTTTTTCTCTGAGTTTCAGACCAACTTCTGTTCCATAAAGCTGAATTAAGTTTATAGATAAAACAGCTTCTGCTTTTTCAAATTCTACTCCTAGTCCATGAAAGCTGTCATTCTAATCACAGTGCATTCCCTTTCCCATCTCCTCTTGTTATGTGGGTTAAAATAAACCGTCAGTCTCAGAATTGTGTATTAGCTTTGAATTGCCTCATTATAGCAACACCAAAATGGGATATTTAAAAAGAAAAAGAGAAAAAAAACCCCAACAAACCCTGAAAAACTTTCCGTCGCTGTTCAGTAATGATTTAGACAGCCCTTTAATCTAAAGCCTCTAGACAGGATCTAAACTACAGGAGAGTTCTGCAATGGGTGGAATAATATTATAATGCATGATGGGATGTCATACTGTAAAAAAAATGGAGTTTGGGGGGAACTAGACAGAAAGTTAAAATTGTATTAAATCTGGCTCTGTTGAAGGCAATGGGAATTTTGTCCCTTCCATTGTAGGATAATTTTTATTAACTGTTGAGTTAGTGTTTTTGAGTTGATGTTTTGAGTGAAGAAATACATCCAGATCCCCATAGTCTGGAATGCTTCAGCAGAAGCGAGACTGCAGTTTGATCATAGATACAGTCCTGGATTAGGAGTGTTGTGTAAACTGTACTATGTCAGGAGAGGGGTGCAGACTGCTGGGCAGACTGACTCACCGAGTTCATGCCCACAGTAAAGCAAGGAAATGTTTGCTGCTGCTGGTCTGTATTAGCAACAGACATGCTCAACAGTGTAATTTTGGATGTAGGAAACTTGCCCTGGTATGCACAAATTGCTGAAACCACTGCTAATAATCTCCATTAATTTGTTTAAGAAAAAGAGCAAAATATCCTTTTCATTACTTCACAAGAGATCTGAGACCGAAAATTAATACATGTTAATTGCCTGAAAGATAACAAGGATTGTATATATGCTTAAAACTAATTATTTGCCAAAATAATTTCAATATTATATTCTCAAAAATATATTCTTGTGCAGTAGGTAGATGAAGATATTGTTAAATGCAAAATGGTTTGGTTTAGTTTGACTTTTAGATTCTAGCAAGAATAAAGAATAGGATGTTTCATAGTGTAATAATTTTCATGATATACTTTTTCTACACAATGGCTTTGAGTTCACAAATACAGAAGGGCATCTTTGAATTGGTGGCGGTAATTAATGTGAATGAATTCATATGTAAACTGGTGTTTGTTAGGAAACTCTTAAATACATATCTTTGACATCTTTACAAGCTCTTTAAACTTTTCCTGGAAAACATCAGTGGTTTAGATGATATTGACACAGGCTGTTAAAGACAGTCTGAGTATAATTAAAGACACCTGCCAGCATTTCCTCATGTAAATGTTTGAAGTTGGGAAGGAAAGAGCTGATTTGAAACATCTGGGAAAATGGAAGGGAAAAAAGAAAAAAGAGAGAAAGTGAAAAGCAAGCTACATCATACGATCACTCTCTGTGGAGGCTGCCTGCTTGACTGGTAGCACATCCTCCCGTAGTGCCTGGCAGTTACAGGCTTCCCGTGCTCCCCATGGGGGATTCAGGTTTCAGAAGGTGCAGGGAGTTGTGTTTCCTGGATCTTTGCCTGTCCGAGTATATGAAGCATTTTTCTTCTCCAAACCACAGAATCAGCACTGATGTCTTCAAAAGGAAGGCTAAGAGCTTTTTTCCTGTTTTTATTACACTGGGACTTCTTAGCACAGTGCATTGATTTTATTTAACACTTTTATAGGCACAGATAGTGGCTTTATGCTGAAGCTCTTAGAGTTTCATAGCGCTGTCTCAGTGCCTAACTAACTTCTATTGGCACTAACACCATGGCAGTTATGCAAGTGAGGTGAGAAGAGAATAAACGATATAATGAAACTAATGAATAAATGGTTGATAATAATTTAAAACATCTATGAACTGCAATACTTGACAGCATAGATGTCTAAGTGCTAGAAGATGTATTCCAGATATAATTCCTGAGAGTGCTTTCTCACCCCTGAGGGCTAGAAGAGATTCTGAATGGTACAGTTCAAACGTTAGAGAGAAAAGTCCTGCAACTTAGAAAATATGTGGTCATCTTCAACTTAGAAAATATGTGGTCATCTTCTTGGATTAAATGACAATATCCATTAGATATCAGGGAAAATGTGTATCCAGGATTATACAGGACATAAAAAAATGAACTTAAGGAGGTTGGAGACAATAAAGACTATTCTGACATCCCCAGGACCAATCCAAGACCTTCCAGAGAATTTCTGTTGAGCATGAGGTCATATAAATGGACATTTCAGACACATGCAACCATGTCCTTGGTGACTGCAGCCACAAACTTCATATGATCATGGAGAAGTACTCTGTCATCACGTGCATCTAAGCTGTGTAGACTCAACAGGACAAATTAACTTGGTAGAATCTCCAGTCTTTCCTAGCCAGACTACTTCTAGTACCTGAGGTAGATCGCGCAGAGCTACAACAGCTTTGTATGATGGGTTTCAGGCTCTCTGCTATTAAAATTGAGTAAGACTATGCCACATTTCTGAGATTATGATGATGATTAATTGATTATGAGACCATTGAATATGGGCATAGACCTCCTAAAAATCTTCACATATTGCCAAAGATAGTATCCATTTATGGGAAAGAATAAAGAAAAAATGACAGGCAATGACAAGGAAAACATGGGTGAATGAAAGACAGAAAGTAGAAAAGTATATGTGTCCAAGAGATACTTCAAAGGCCTTTTCCCTTTAGCACTATGAAAGCTAAGCTAGTAAATTGCCACTTTCCTATCAAAGTAAATAATTTCTGCTTTTTGAAATCTGTTCCTGTGAACATATTTTACAGATATTTTTCTAAATTGGTGCTTGTGTTGCAGACAAATCACCTTCTAAGGGCTGAGAAAATCTAATGATCTCCTGTAGTTAAAACAATCCCTCTTCTGGTGATATCATTAGTATTAACAGTTTCAGAAAACTGCCCAGCACTTAAAAAAACTGTTTTCTGTGATGGAATCATTGATTCACAAATATGCAATAAATACAGGTTACAATAATGCAATAAATGCAGATTGAAAAATCCTTTTAAAAAAGGATGCATTACTTTTAATGCTGTGCAACAGATCAGAGGGCGATTCTTCCTTTATTTCTGTATGTTTCATAAAATATTCATGTTCAAGGTGGTGTGGTTTTGGGGAAAAGGTTTTATTCTCTTCTCATATTTGCTCTTGTCCCACAGTTTGCCTTTTGGATCATTTTGAAGCAGTCTTTCACAGAACAGTCAGCTATGCTGAAATGAAAGGAAAAAAGATAGCCATGCTCATCCGTTCTTCCTGATATAAATATTAAAAGTGTTGAGCTTGCCCCACTGGAGCACAAAGAACACCTGTAATGGTGACATTTACAAAGCAGCCAGTTCAAGTGTCAGCTAAGGTGAGCTGTTACGGAGTTGTACAAAGAGGAAGTGGAAGAGCAAACTGTCAGTGTTAACCAGGAGCAGAGCCATGCTGAGATTACATTCCCAGATTTAGGTATCATGACTCATTTTTTGCTCCTTCCTCCAGTGTTTTGAGGTTAATTTTCCTTTTCATGAAAATTCAGTGTGGTACAGAGGAAACAGAGATGCTATCACTCCCTCATCAGTCAGAGTGGCCTGGGAATTTTACTCCTGTGACTTGATATCATTTAGAATAATCAAAGTGAATGGATCGAGTACTGCTCTGTGGTGGCACAGCACACTATGCACTTGATCACACCCTCTTTTTCCTAGATGATACTGGAATCAATGTACTGGGGAAAAGTTCCTTTTCCTCAGTCGCTGTCAGTTCTGTCATTAGGAGGCTGTTCCTTCATAGGGAGACATCACAATGCAGCTACCTAATGTTGCTATTTTAGGTTATGAATTAGGATGGATGAACAAATAGATGACAAATGAACCCTCCGCTGAAGACAGGGTGAACTGCTGAAATTTACTGGTTTGGGTTGGGGCAGGGGAACAGAAACAACATAATGAAGTGCTAGTTTATCAAGCGTATCTGGTTAAGATACATAGTAAGAACTGAATGAGTGATGATTTTAACCCCTAGATTAAAAGTCTGTAAGTCCACAGCTGAAATGTGCAGACAAATGATTCAGCCACGCAGTGAAAGAAAGAACAGGTGCTGGTAAGGGAAAACCCAGGCTGATCTATTAACCTGTTGGTGTTAAATCAAGCTAAAAAAGCTCTTAGCAGAATCAATTCTGAGCTTGATTGTGGGTAACCTTTTCTCCATTGCTATGCATACCTGGTGTAGTTCTCCCATTCTGTACCTGAGTGAATGCTAAATTCAAGGGAATTAATGCATCTGAACTGGCCTCTGTGCTAGGATGAGAATACCTAAAGCAATCCCAAGAGAAGCTGGTGACAATAAACACAATCAGAACACTGTGTGGTTTCAGTGCTTTAACTTACTTGTTATGATTTACTCACATATGGTTAAGCCTCACATTCAATTTACATGGGATAGTTAGCATGGGCCCTAATATCAGAAATTAAATATGGATCCTTTATCTGGCCAACAGCATGGGCCCAACTCCATATTTCTTCACCTCTGCAACCTAGTCAATGGACTCTTCCTACTTTTCAGCTGACTATATTAATGAACTACCCTTTAAGAAGCAACTTAATGAAAGATAAAAAGGGACTGAAATCAAAATTAGCAAAATAAAGGACCGAGTTATATGTTAAATGTCTCTGAGTCAGAAGAGAAAGGTATAGGATAGAAGTATAACATCCCGTAACTGCCCATTGTGCAATCAAAGGGAAAAATTTACAGGAATATTTCCTGCATCTCACCTCTTCCAGTGACTGGTTTCTTCAAGTGAAAGACAAATCTGCAGGTGCACGTGCAGTATTGCATTTCTGCACAAAATTATTGCATGGCTGTAGGAAAGCTTAAAGAAAGCAGCTCTGGAATATATTGTTTGACTTGGTAGGAAACTTCTGTAGAGATTACTGTAAAAGGAAGAAACTGAATCATCAGGATAAGAATGGGAGAAGGAGCTCTAATTCTTTGAACAAGTTGTGTCAATACCAAGGATCTTGGTTTCCAAAGCTATTAAATGGAAATAAATAATAACACTGTCCCTCTTTGTGAATACTGTGAGAACTACTGATGACAAGAACACAGTAGGCTAATAGTAAAGGTATCAGCAGTATGATTTCTGAACGTGTGGTAGTGACAGTAATGAATTCAAACAGTTAAATATATGCATTTTCAGATACTACAGTAATGAGTGCTTCACATAACATTATAGATTGGCAAGCGCACTAGTAATTGTTCTAGAAGTGGTTTCGTTTCATCAATTGTTCATAAACTATTCCATGTGATTAACTGACTGTTCACAACCAAACACTTGTATTTAATCCGTACTTTAAAAAATAAAAAAATCATGAAGATCTTTGTCATATTGATTCAAATAACAAGCACATTTGAGAATGTTTTGATGTGCTTCTGGCTATTTGGTGACAGAGTACAGGATTAAACATATTAAGAAGCCCCAGTTGTCGAAGAGGTGGCAGTCACCCACCTGCTCCTCTGCCTGAATGCTCACAAGTCCATGGGGCCAGATGGGATCCACCTGAGGATACTGAGGGAGCTGGTAGAGGAGCTGGCCAAGCCACTCTCCATCATTTATCAGCAGTCCTGGTCAACCAGGGAGGTCCCAGATGACTGGGGATTGAGTGCACCCTCAGGAAGTTTGCAGATGACACCAAGCTGGGGGGAAGTGTCAATCTGCTGGAGGGTAGGAAGGCCCTGCAGAGGGACCTGGACAGGCTGGATCATTGGGCCAAGGCCAACTGTATGAGATTCAACAAGGCTCAGTGCCGGGTCCTGCGCTTCGATCACAACAACCCCATGCAATGCTACAGGCTAGGGGAGGAGTGGCTGGAGAGCTGTCTGGCAGGAAAAGGGCCTGGGGGTGTTGGTTGACAGCTGCCTGAACATGAGCCAGCAGTGTGCTCAGGTGGCCAAGAGGGCCAATGGCATCCTGGCTTGTATCAGGAATAGTGTGGCCAGCAGGACCAGGGAGGTGATAGTGCCCCTGTACTCGGCATTGGTGAGGCTGCACCTCGAGTACTGTGTTCAGTTTTGGGCCCCTGACTACAAGAAGGACATTGAGGTGCTGGAGCGTGTCCAAAGAAGGGCAATGAAGCTGGTGAAGGGTCTAGAGCACAAGTCTGATGAGGAGTGGCTGAGGGAACTGGGGTTGTTTAGCCTGGAGAAGAGGAGGCTGAGGGGAGTCTTTATCGCTCCCTACAACTACCTGAAAGGAGGCTGTAGCGAGGTGGGGGTCGGTCTCTTCTCCCAAGTAACAAGCGATAGGACGAGAAGAAATGGCCTTCAAGTTGCGCCAGGGCAGGTTTATGTTGGATATTAGGAAAAACTTCTTCACTGAAAGGGTAGTCAGGCACTGGAACAGGCTGCCCAGGGAAGTGGTTGAGTCTCCATCACTGGAGGTATTTAAAAGACGGGTAGACGTGGTGCACAAGGACATGGTTTAGTGGTGGACTTGGCAGTGATAGGTTAAGGGTTGGACCTGATAATCTTAAGGGTCTTTTCCAACCTTAATGATTCTATGATTCTATGAAATGAATTATTCAAAGAGAATTTTTGTTCAACTCTAAAGGAAATTAATTGGAAAAGTTAAAACTGTATAAACTTGAAGCACAAATGATATTGAAATATGTAGGAAAAATGCTGAGAATGCTTTATTTGTTTATGGGGCAGAAAGGAACAATACACTTTCGGTAGTCTGCAAAATAGGCCCAAGATCGAGACACACACTTATGTACTCAAGTGTAGGGCACAGGGGTAAAACCTGTGCGAGGGAAGACTTCCTACTGTATCACAACTAACATTAAAAAGTGAACAAATCTCTTACCAAATAATAGCAATGTTGCCAATTTACTGCTACTCTTTGGTTAATTAAACTTTTTTGATTGGAAGAAAAGGAAAGGGAATGTTTTTGTAATACAGATTACTTCTTTTCATTAACTTCTTTTTTCTTGTCTTTATTTAACTTCAGTGAAGCACAAAAAGAAAAAAAGAAACAAGATAATAAAAATATTAGAACATCTAAAATGAATGTTTTGAAATAGGAGTGTTTTGGAATTGATATGATCAGGAGCAAGACATAACTGGGTTTTCAGTTTTATAAAAGTTGTCAAATGTCCTTGTTATATCAGAAGTCTCATAAAAATTGACGCCTTTACTTAAAACCACAGTGATCTGTGTACTGTGATTGTGTGAAGATCCTAGCTTTTCTTGTTTTGACATTGTATTTACAAGATACAAATCTTAATACATAAACATATTCTACAGCAGGTGACTAAGCATTCCAAACAAAAAAGAACCAAGCATATCTAGATTTTAAAAGCAGTATTGTGATCTTTTCTAAAACCTGATCGTTTCTCTAAAAATCCATGAATTAGCAATATTAATTTCAGTCCTTTCTGAAAATTAACTATTTCTATTTTATAAACATTAAGACTTTACATGGCCAAAGGATACAGAGTTTCTCAGTGATTGCATTAGCTGAATCCAAACAGTGAGTAGTAAAATGCAGTGGAATAAATGAAAATGTCTTTTTAAATTGAGTATGTTAAATGATGTCTTAAGTAGCCTCTTTATTCTCCTGTTATGAAGTGTCATTTGTCCATGAAAAATCATACATCTTTTCATAAATGCACTGGAGTTAATTTGACTTGAAACAAGAGTTCTTTGGTATAATGAAGAAGACTCCAAGGAAGCAGATGCAGTAAAACAAAGTCCTGCTTAGAGGGTCTTTTACAATCTCTGCATTTGCATGGCTACAGAAGGAGAGTTTCATACCTTCCGGGGACTTAAATTTTGATACAGATGGTCCTATAGCGTGCAGCAATTCACATCAATGCCTTGAATTTTGCCTCTTTTTCTGCCTTGGGCATATCCAAAAATAGACTGTTTTCCTCAAACGTAGTCATTATCTGAAAGAGTTGGACTTTTTTATTGCAAGAAGACATTAAAGTTCATGAACATTGCTCTGCTGGATTCCTGTCTGAACTGTGTTCTTCTGTTATTAGCTAAGCCATGCCATACAGCACCTGTTCCTTGATTTGAATGGGCATGCATGCTTTTGCTGATGAATGTACATAGAATAAGTAACTTAGATATATGTTCTCTGAATTTGAGTGCACTAAAACTCCATCTCTTGAATATGCAAAAGGACAAATTATAAATTTGTGGATTTTGCATGAAAAAATCCCGAACACCCCCCCCCCCCCCCCAAATCCTTTTATTTTGTTTTGTTTTGTTTCTCTTTTTGTACCCATATGTCTGGGTGTGGTATGTTTTTAGTATTCTTAGCAGAGAAGCAGACATAAAGCAGATCCAGAATGTGATAGTACTTGACACATGATTCATCAAGAATAAACAGTGGCAGATGGAAGCTTGCAGATAAACTCCCATTGCCTGAAATAAACTGCCTGGACTCTCACATATCCACAGGGAATCACACAAGAAGGTTACAGGGAGGTCAAAGTCCAAAAGATGAACATATCCATGAGAGGTGATTGAGATTCTGCTTTGGCCAGGTCTAACAATTAGTGTTTTCTGTAGGATAGTACTGTGAATCTCACATACTTTTGACATATTTATAATATTCCAACTCCTGAAATCCTGTGATTTTTACATTATTATTTATTTAAAATATTATTTAAGTGAACGAAAAATACTTAAAAGAAAAAGAAAATAACATTTTTTTTAATCTCAATAAATTTCAGGGTGATCTCATAATTTTTTCAGGCCTGACATGGTTTTTGAATACTTGATGTCAGCAGTGCTGGGAAGGGAAGACAGGACTAACATTGTTATTGTGACAGGATTCATCCCTTTCTGAGCTTATTATCCTGATCCTGAGGTTGTGTGGGTTAAAAGAAAACCCTCCTTAGGATTGTGATATTGCCTTAAGCGAACCATGGTGAAGGTTCTTGCTGTACTGAGTGTGGTCCCTCCCTTCATCCCTTTGCATCCTCTGATGCTATGATACTTAGCAGGTGAGCTCAGAAGCAGCCTATAGTGGAGCTGCTTGGCTCTAAGAGCAGCTGTGCATGATAAACCATTGCCTCTCTCTAAAGGCTTGTTTTAAAGTCCTTTCTAGCCAACAGGAATCCCTTTCTGGATCAGGTCCGACATCCAAATTCTGCAGTTCCCATTCAGGCTAATGCCATAAGTGGAATGACGCACCTGAGTCACTCTGTGGAGTAAAAATAGCAGGGTCAGAACCCCAGACAGTGAAGTTTAAACGATGCAAAAACCTCCCCTCATGAAACTGAATAGAAACCTCCAAATAACCAAACCAGATGTTACAGCTTGTCTTCGGATTCATTTATTACCCTGAATTTTTATAGGAGGATTTGGATTCACCCTTTTCTTTTTTAATGTCATCTAGCAGTGATTATGTTTAGTCAATAAATTTAAGCATAATCTACACATGTTTATGACAAGTTGATATCCAATCTTGTAAGGTATAAAAAATTAATTACATTTAAATATTCATTGTTAGAAGAAGCTGGATTTCTATTTGTGATAACAGAAATCAGTATGAGCAGGCAGACAAAATATATTAGGAAGGTAATTCAGAAGAAAAGGAAAAACAATGCAAAGTCTTTACATGTGTCTGATTTACTAAAAAATGCATAAGGATAAGAAGCTGGCTTTGAGAAAAAGTATTAGTTCAATGCGGAAATCAGACATACCCAATTAGAAACACCTCCCTTTTAAGCACAAGGCTCACCAGCTTGTAAATGAATCCTTGGTGGTGTTTCCTCAAGGAGCAAGCATCTGTCAGTTGTTATCTCTGCAGTGCCCCCTCAAAGACTGCAGCTATGCTCTGGGGCAGCTGCACTCCCTGCAGCATCCCATATTCCTGGTTCCCCACTGCTGGAGCACAGTGTAGCTCCCTCCTTTCCAGCCACTTGAGTTTCTTTCCATGGGAAATCAGGGCAAATGGGGGGATTTGGAACATCCATGTTTCTTCCCATTATGCAGTTAGGACACAGCTAAGAGGCATATCTGGGTACCAGAATCACGGAGGAGACACAGCTCACAGTATTGACACAGTTATAATTGTTGATGTAGGAAGTAACATAAACGTATTCTAATATCTTAAGAAGTCTGGTTTAAATGCCTGGAGACAAGGTTATAAAGATGTAATTTATCTCATAAAGGAAGAGTGGGACTCCAGAGGCTCAGGATATGGGAATGAGACATAAAGACTTCCACCATTCTGCTCTCCGATCTATGCTTATTGATAAAGTGAAATATCTTACTCGCTGATGGTTGTGGGATGACCGCAGACCAGACCCCAGCAGAAGCACAAGAACATCCTCTAGCCTTCTCACAGTTCAGAACCCAGGGTAGTCTCAAAAGGGAGAGTTCAAGGACAGAGAGAGGCATGAAAACATAAGATGTGTTTCTAATTATGTCCCTCCAGAGCAACACTGAGCTGTATTTGGAGGGCAATATGAGGAAACTTGTACAGCTACAACTTCTATATTTTGTAGATAAAAACACAGGACTAGCTGTCTGGAATTTTTCAGCAGTGCTAGAATCACACTGTTTATTACAATTAACATTAAAATCCTCATATAGTTTCCTAATTTATTTGCCAAATAGATGAAAAATTATCTCTGCAATTTATTAACAACATTTTTACATGCTATCTCAATTAAAAAAGTCATTGTAGTTTAAGTTGGTGTCATCAACAGTGATTGGTGTACTTTATGGATTGATCACTTACTAAAAGAATCCACTTCTAATGAATTTAAAACTCTTTAAACAGACTTGGAAAATCAATAACAAGACAGAAAATGTCATGAAAGAAGTTTCTGTTTGTCTTCTTAAAATATAGATGCTGGTTCCTGCCTGTAGGCTTTTGTTTACTGTTGACCTAATATTACAGTTACCAAAAAGTAGATGGATGAAAAGGAGATGGTAAGAAAATGAAAGGTTTGGTAAAATGGGAATAAGTGGAAGAAACTTTATTGTACTCTAACAATGCATAGCACATACTCTAGAAATGACTGTAAGGAGAGATGGCCTGACCCAGACAAGTGCCTTTAGCAACTTTATTCATCAGAGAAAGAGGCAGTTCAGCTCATGCTTAAGACCACCACCACATCTCATGATTCCAGTCTCTCCAGAATCATGTATTAAACAAAGGTATCTCCCAGTGATACCCCCAGTGCAGTATGGAAAAAAACCTGAATTTCTGCCTTTCCTCCCTCTCTCTTCCAGATCTGACAGTATTGCATCTAACAGCTTGTAGAGGTCTTAGGAATGCAAATAGACAGCAAAAGAAAACCATCAAATCAAATTACTTTTCATCTTATACTCTCTCACTTATTTCTCTTGCAACTTGTATTTAGGCTTTTTGTCCCCATTTTTAAGGCTTGCCATGACTCTGCTGTAGTTTAATCTGTTATTCCCTCCACAGTCCAACCAGGACACCTGTGTTCTATACCTCTCTTTTAGTAAACATTTTTATCTCCTTTCTTACTTCATCTCACAATCTTTCTTTCACCTGTGAACTAGCTTAAGCTTCTCCACTGCTCTCTCCCTCGGACCACCACAAGGACATGGGCTTACACATGGTTACGGAAGACAGGGGACAAGTCACTGCACATCTGCTGAGCCTTAGTCCATGAGCACACCACTAGTATGGACTGACTAAGCTTAGTGGAGTCCACTTTCACTGTGAGCTAAACTTGTCTTAGTCACAGCTGCCTTTTGGGTTTAAAATCACCACAATTGTTCAGACAGCATTGCCTACCGATTGAAACAAGCTGATTACTTTTCGAAGAAGTATACTTGTGCTTTTCAGTATACAGATTAAGTTTAGTGTAATATCTGCATTTTAATTTTGGATTTATAAGGAGACTTTGCCATTTATATTTCAACCACTGTAAATATTTCAACCAGTAGTGAGGTGGGGGTCAATCTCTTCTCCCTAGTAACAAGCAATAGGACGAGAGGAAATAGCCTCAAGCTGCGCCAGGGGAGGTTTAGGTTGGATATTAGGAAAAACTTCTTCACTGAAAGGGTAGTCAGGCACTGGAACAGGCTGCCCAGGGAAGTGGTTGAGTCTTCATCCCGGGAGGTATTTAAAAGATGGGTAGATGTGGTGCTTGAGGACATGGTTCAGTGGTGGAGTTGGCAGTGTGTCGTGGTTTAACCCCAGCTAGCAACTAAGCACCACACAGCTGCTCACTCACTCCCCCACCGGTGGGATGGGGCAGAGAATCGGAAGGGCAAAAGGGGAAAACTCGTGGGTTGAGATAAGAACAGTTTAATAACTAAAGTAAAATAAAAATAGAACAGTAGTAATAGTAATAGTAATAGTAATAGTAATAGTAATAATAATAATAATAATAAAAACAAGTAATAGTAGTACAATAGTAATACAAAGCAAGCGATACACTGTTCAATTGCTCACCACCTGCCGACCGCTGCCCAGCACATCCCCCAAGCCACGATCGTTGCCCCTCCCCCGGCCAACTCCCCCTGCTCATATACTGACCATGACGTCATGTGGTATGGCATAGCCCTTGGGCCAGTCTAGGTCAGCCCCCCTGGCTTCTTGTGCACCCGGCAGAGCAGGGGAACCTGAAAAGTCCTTGACCAGTGTGAGCGCCACTTAGCTACTACTTAGCGCTACTTAGCAAGAACCAAAACATCAGTGTATCATCAACATCCTAAACCCAAAACACAGCCCCATACCGGCTACCAAGAAGAAAATTAACTCTATCCCAGCTGAAACCAGGACACGGTGCTAGGTTAACGGTTGGACTCGATCTTTAGGGTCTTCTCCAACCTTAACGATTCTATGATTCTATGATTCTATGAGATCATATTTTAATGAACACTGTTGATGCACAATGGATGCTATTTCAGAATATAGTCTAAGCTAAATTAAAATATGACAGGACTGGTGAATGTCTTTCAAATATTTCTTGAAATGAAAACAAAAGAAGGAAATATTTGCCTCTCCTTCTTATAGGAATTCGCACCCAAGTGGTGAGGCATCATTATCTCTTACCCTAGAAGTTTAGCTGATAAAAATGGAGGAAAAAATTGTAGTCTATGATGGTAGGCGGGACACAAAGTTAACTACTGGAATGCTACTGTACTGCAGCTGTAATAGAAAATGCCAGTAATCAATGGTGACACATGAAAGAATTATCTCGGCCAAGAAAATACAACTGTATTCTCTATCTTGGATAATATTCATCCTTTTATCTGTTAACAGAATGAATTCCTAGACAGGACATTAAAAAGGAGGTTGATGGAACACCCTTTTCCCCCAGAAAAGAGAAAGAAAGAAAAGATTGCCAACTAAAATATAAGCAAAATTTTCTTTTTTTCTTTAATGAGGTGTTTTTTCCTTTGAACATCTGAATAACAGAAACATTTATTTTACTTATTGGTAATCTGAAAGACGTTTAGCATCTTGGTATTAAAAAAGCAATAGAAAGGCCTATGTGTCAAGGCAAGAAGAAGGAATATGTAACATTAAACAATACATGGGTCACAGATATCTGAAAGAGAAGGGGTGAGGGTCTAGGCAAATAACTGGGGCAAAACTCCACAGGTTAATTCACCAGAATTGTATCGTTGAGCAAATCTCCATAGCTGGAGTTTAGAGGTGTTTGTTTGTTTGTTTTGTGGGTGGGTTGTGGTGTTTGTTTGTTTGTTTGTTTGTTTCTATTTTGCTTTTAATTCAATATTTAAATGGATCTGAAGTTTATGGAACTTTTGGGTTTTGTTTTTTGTTTTTCCCAGGCAACACGAGCATCATTTTTTCCTTGCTGAATGAAAGCAAGCTGAACATTATCCATATGTGCAGAAACTCATGCTAAAGAGTAAAGTTACTGATGCAACACAGCAAACCAACTCCCAGAGTCAGCACATCGAACCCAAGGTCCTGCCACAGAACCCAGCTGCTCTCAAGGTCACATATGGCAAAAACAGAGGTAATAACACTTAAGTTTTTGATGCATGCAATGATGATTTGGTCATCACTAATATGACCAATACCTGCTTTCTAAGGCAGCTGCTTCATGAATAATCAATGAGGGAGCTGTGAATAAGAAGATGGATTGTAGCTGATGAGTTCCCTCTGGGCAGGCATAACACAGTCAGCAGTTATGTATAACAAGTATCATATAATACAAGAATACCACACTACAGGCGCATCACTAAAAGAAGTAGATAATGCCAAGGGCAGCTCTGCATGGATTAGTGTATAAAAAAGAAGGGTGACTCAGAAATGTCAAACCCAGATGTGAGTTTGTTTAAGTGTGTGTTTATGTATGTGTACTTTAAAGAAATAATGCACCATATATAGAAAAGGGGAGAAGTTCCCCGCAGCAAAGGAACCTGAGAACACATTGTATTAAGTGCTATAAATGTGTAAGGGAACTGGCAATTACTAGTTTTCCGCAAGGATTGCTGGGATTAAAGTGGCTGATATATATTTGTTTGACATGTTTTTCAAATGAAAAGACCAAGTGAAAAAACAGTGGCAACTTGTTTCATTCATTTTATCTTCCTCAGTGAATATCCGTGTCCTGTGTCATTCATTTAAATAAATACAGATACTTCTTTCACATACTTTTAAGGGCCATGTGAAGAAATTGGCCTTGTAGCTAAAGCACTCAGGCAGGACTCAGGCATTTGTCTTCATTTTTATAGTCTTCCTCTGTGACCTCTGACAGGTCACTTAATGTGGTATCTCATTTTAGCCATCAAAATCTAGGCTGAATTGTTGTTCCAACTCTTTCTGTTAGATATTAGACACAGATAGTCACTTGCAGAGGGTAATTCACCCTATGGATTTTAAGGTATTTAGATCATTATTTTAGGTAACGTCTTTTTCAGATCCCACCCTTGCTCCAAATGCTCTCCGGATATTTAGACACGAGTGGCATTGCATGTTTATTTGAAGACCTGTAAAAAGGGAATAATAGCAAGAACACAATGATAACAATAACAAAAATATTTGTTGTCACATTGTGTATCTAGATTGTTAACTTTCTATATATAAAGGTTATGTCTTAAGTTACATAGTATAATAAGGTCCAGTCTGGATTGAAACATCTAATTATTGCTGTCATGTAAATAATAATTTCATCATTTTCATCCCACAGCAGCCACGATGGCCCTAGCCATTTTCATAAACTAACTAATTAGTTTTTTATAAAAGTGATATGATCAACAAGAGAAATACATAAGTAGAGAGGCCACTTGATTCCAGGATCTAAAAGTTCATTAGAATTGATTTACTCTTCACGTCTGCTGAAGTAGATGGAGAATGTATCAGATCAAATCAAACTGGCTGCTGAAGAACAGTCATGTCTTGAGAGGAAGACAGAAATAGTTTAAGGACATATATTATTAATTACTTCAGGAATAAAAAGTTAGAACAAATTTACCCAAATTGAAAAAAGAAATAAATTCTAACTAGACAATAATTATGTAAGGTGGACTTTGTCCAGGATACTGTGTTAACACCAAGTTTTGAAGGAAAGCACCATAGAATTTTTTAATGATTAGAACTGATGAAGAGATGAAGTTTAGAAATGATGGGTACATGGAGTACCTCTTGAGAGAATGGATGTAGAGAGCTGATGAAGAGCTAGCTTTTCTAGTTATAGGCAATTTCATTTTTCAAAAATGCTGTAAGAGAAAATTATGAACTACATCCACTAGTGAACAATATTTTCTGTAACATGATTTTATACATCATAGCTCTCTCAATACAGTGGTGACCTGATCCAATTCTATAAAATACAAAATACCTCCAAAATATAGGGTGTTCTGTAGTCATCATGCACTTCACAAATAGTATGGTATATTTTTCATCTTGTAATATCCAAACATCATAACACTCCTATATCACAATGATGACAGTACTATTTCACAAATACGATCTCTTTATATGTCTTGGGCAGGGTGAGGAGAGAAATTATTGTAAAATGGTTCAGGCATAATAAGAATAAGAATAATGATGAAAATCCAGAGTTATGTAAAAGTATATCTGCTTAAAAAAATTCTTATACAATTAAAATCTTCTGTGAATCCACAGTTAATTTTATTATTTATCTCTAACTTTGGTTATGGTTTTCATTTTCGATTTCTGCATTATCATTGAAAATATATAATAGTAAATGACCCAGCCTGGCTACCCACTGCCTGTATCTCTCTTTAAAGCAGATAATACATAAAGTGCTATCCTTGTAGTGGGCTCAAAAATGTTGGCAGTAATAAGTAAGTGCTATATGGCTTAAATGTGCTTTAATGTGCCCTGCTCACCCATACTTGTTTTCTAGCACTACTGCTGGCTTAAGTGCTCCAGCCCTCTCATGCTATAAGCACAAGGACAAGGAAGAGTGTCCGTCCTTCTTGAATGGAGGCCAAAGATGAAAGCTGCTTTCATCTTCCCTTCTGATTCCCTTCATCTGTTTTTAGAGTTAGGCAAATATAGATTTTAGGAAAACTCTGTAGATGACTGAAAGCAGTGAGATACAGTATGTCATCTTCATTACTGAAAGAAATAGGGGGAAATGTAAATCCATTTGTTGTTGCCCAGACGAATGGGAAATTATCTGGGTCAGAAGCTATTGTGAGCGTAAGAGACCATCATCATCCTAAAACAAAGAACTTCAGCAAGGAAACTACAGCTGAGTGTAACAAAAGGGAAGAATAAACAAGCAGAGAAGAACCACAAAAGTAAGTGTCCATAAATGGATCCTTTGAACAAGTTAATAATTAATCTGACTTTTATCTTTAAACACAGAGTTCTTTTATTTATTGGAGGAAATGCTACCTGGGAGATAATGTGATGATAAGAGTAATCCAAATGTTTCCAGCAGATGGTTTAAATACTATCTGACATGTCCCTGCCTGCTAGAAATCGATACAAAGTGCTGTAGTCATTCTTTTCATTTTCAAGTTATTGCCTTGCTGTCCCTCCTCCCTCTTCACCCCATTTTCTCATACATTTTGAATATTTTATAAATACAAGAACAACACTGAGGTCTCTGTGGAAAATGTAATTGCTGGTAAATGAGCCCACTGTTTCTATCAACGAGGCACATACCCAGACACGTAGAAACACCCATACATATTTTTACATGTACACACAGCGTAGGCTTCAACAGACATCATCTTTGCACTTTCTGCTGTATGCTTTTTTATGTTTTTGTCAAAATGATGATCTCAGCCCACAAAGCTGATTTATTATTACTAAATTGCTTTAAGAAAGGGAGCAAAGACTCTTTGTGGCTGGCTTCAGAGACCTACCCCAACCTCTGCATATTTTAACATCCTTTAATTAGAGGTCACATGCTTAAGCTGGAATATAGTTATGAGCCAGCTACAATCCTGAGTGACAGTAATCAGAGGCTTTTTTTTTACCCACCTTATATGCAGAATAAACCATTGTTCTCTGTATTGTATCAAAAGGCTGTTTTTTCATAGGCTGAGTTAATTCTTTATGTAAAAGGAAAAATTAAAGTATTGTTAGTTTAATTGTCAGTGCTTTACTTTTAGCTTCTCCTTTCTGATACTTGAAGTTGTGATAGCATATGACTCATTTCATTAAGGGCTTACATACCATTTGCATGGGTTCTACATAGGAAATTCAGTCCTTAAAACATGAAATTCACTCCTTCAAGTATGACAGTCACAGCTCTGTTACAGTAAGAGACACTTTACTGGGCCCTTATAAGACATGGTGAGAATCTAACTTTTTCAGTATGCTAGACATAAAAACCACATGGCTGGTGACTTTCAGTTTTGAACATGAGTTTAAAATACACCTTGATTTAAAATTCATTATCAGTTGTCATACATATTAAATATTCCAACTATGAGCCTTCCTCTTGATGCACCTAATGCACATGGCTGAGTCTTGCAAACCAGTGATCACAGAAAGGGCGTCTTCCTGAGCCAGCACTTCCATTTGCATTGATAAAGTTGCTTTTGCCATTGAAAGCTTGCCATAATGGAGCCTAACATCTGGATTTAGAATCATTTTTACCCCTAAACGTAACTGATACGATACAGAATGGTATATGAGACAGTCCTTTCCCACAGTTGAGCCCATCGCTCGGGGAGCCCTGACATGGGTACGCCATCACCATTGCACACAGTGGGGACATCTGGGTTTGTGCCTTTGCTGTGACATGCCTTGGCACACCCTCAGGTGCTGGGGAATTCACCACCGTCTGTGGAAACCCTTGCAGTGCCATGCTGTCCTCAGCCCAGCACCGCTGCAAAGGAGGCATACTGTCTCTGTGCCTTCCCACCTACAACAGCTGAGGCAAATTTAGCCCTGAATGCTGGTGGGGAGGGTGGGAATTAGCCTTTTACACTCCTGGGTTTTAAAATGTGAATATTTGGTTAAGTTGTAAAAATCTACCTTCTGCAGGATTTATAGAGCAGTGGCAAAGTAAACAGACTATCCATTACAGGCTAGCCATTCCTGTCTCTGCAGCAGATGTGTTAATCTCACAGCTTTCAGGGAGTAATGCATGACCATTAAACATCCCTGCACAAGTTCTGCTGACCACCTGTCATTTCTTTGGGCAGCTATTAATGGAAGTGACATTACAGTTTATGAGAAATCAAATTACAAGACAGTCAGGAAATTAATGCTTCAGCACTTCATTATAGGAGCAAAGGGTAACAACCTATCCATTCTTTTAATTAGTTATTCACCTGGATCTATTTCATCTCTCAAACCAGTGTGTGATGTTGACGATAACTTTACTCGCAGCTATCCACAGCACAGGAATGTCCTGAGGTTCCTGAAAAAAATTGGTGAACACTACTAGAAATGTTTAATGGCTGACTTTAAGAAGTAGAAATCCCCTAAAGGTTCAGATAGCAGCTACTGTGTTGGATTTACTAGATATCTAACAAAGCAACGTATTCACTGCCTGAGTAGAAGAGGTCATTAAAACATTATAAATGCCTTTATTGGAAGTTAGGAGGGACAGATCAATGTAGCAAGGTTCATGTGGAGAAGACAAAGCAGCAGTCAACCACAGATGAGAAAGATCGCCTCTGGTGTGCTAAGATGTTTGGTGCCTGTCGATTCTATGATTCTATGATTCTATGATTCTATTCCTGGTGCCCAGGGCAGAAGAGCAGAGTGCAGGTCAGAGCCCTAAATTAGCTACCCCCAGCTGGTTAGCCTGAGTGAGGAGCGTAGGTTTGGAGAAGGCGTGATGCGGTGGTTTGGTGAATTCAAAATTGTATCTGAGCAATTATGAAGCCTGAAAGTAATGGCAACACTGATGACTTGAATATTGAATACCTAATTTTGCCATGTTACCTGCATTATAACAGAATGAAAATTACAGTAATGTCAGAAGAGGTATAAACAGAGAGCATGCAGATGGAGTTTGGTTGAGTTCCTTTTCCCAAGAAGAAAATATATTGGCGGCTAAGAATAACCTTTTCATAAAGAACTGGACATTTACTTTTGAATGCAAATTACTACAGGTCACTGAGCTGCTTCATTCGAAAAGAGAACAGTGTGTCACTGCCTGCTCTGTTTAAATATGTGAGGAGAAAGATATGAATTGGACATGGCATTATAATACTATTTAGGGAAGATTACAGAATGTACAAGGAAGTTAGATTACATTAGGTTTCTGCAACTTCACTTTGCAGCTAATGACTTTCCTCGTTACAACCAGCAGGATGATTATACTGATATCACATAATTTAGTCATGGTCAGCTTCTCTTAGTATGGACGTGACCAGAAGTTGTGCAAGTGTCCATTTGTGGCATTTTTCTTCCACCCTAAAAGTTCACGTGTTTGTTATAGATATTACGTTGGGTTTAGCACATGTTTTTAACTGATCATAAAGAGAATTTTACAGTTAGAATCTGCTGTTTATAAAACAGAAGATGTTTATACCAGCCCTATCTTCATCACCAGCACCGTGATGATCATTTCTTGCCATCAAATCAGCTGTCTAAGGAAGATCAGGTGTGGAAAATGAGCTCCCTCCTGTGTGCCACAAGTATTTGAAAAGAGAGTCACATTTAAAGATAACTCTGAAAATCTCTCTCCAGGAGATGACATGTGACATGTGTTGAAGAGAATATGAAAACAAAACCACAACAAAATATCTCCTGTGTGATTCTGGAAACCTTCCAAGGGAATTCATGGAGGGATTTTTGTTACAGTTGCTGCTGTCAGGTAAATATTTCATTTACTCTTACACAGAGTATCAGTTAGCAAATTGTCAAAAATATATATATATATATATATATATCAGCTGAATCTTTCACATTTACAAGAAGGTGGATGAGGGCTTCATAGATTCCTTTCATGTTGCTTTAAGTTTTTATTTCACTTGAACACATTTTGAATACTGATGCTCCAAAATCCTTCTTTATTGATTATTTATCTCTTTTTTTGTTGTTGTTGGTTTTTTTTTTTGTTTGTTTTTTTTTGTTTTTTTTTTGTTTAATATGTGTACTGCTGTAGCATTCTGTGGTGCCAGGCAGGTTTGAGGCTTCACTGTTAGATGTAGTGTACAAATAAAAGCTTTTCAATAGCCTACAGTTTAAGGCCCAGATACTGTAAGCAATTAGAACAGAAAGTCTTCTAGCATGATAAGCTTGATATTTAAGGATGCATCTCACATTGTGTGTTTTTTACTTGAATAGCTCAGAGCCACTGCAGTATGAGCAGAAATGAGGAATACTTGTGCGTTTGGCCACATGTTCAGTTTTAGCCTTTACGTACAATCACGTGTTATCTCTGCAAGGCTTTCCATGTTTCCTGCTTATGGCATGAGTTGGATCCTTTCCACTGGTAGGAGTAGTTCTTATGAGACTCTGTGTGGCTCCAGCTGAGAAATGTGGTCCCCTCAACAGACATAACATTTGTTCCTGTGCCACGGTGTTTAAAATGATAAACCAAAAGAACGTGCATGTTTCAGAAGAAGTAAGTAATGTTATTGCTCTTCTACAGATGGGGACATGAAACATATAACCTGGATTGCCTGAGGTAACTATTTAAAGTAAATGGAAAGAACTCTGTAGTTTCTACAGAACCTGTTGCCCAGACTCATACTGAAAGTAGATCTAAGCAAAGACCTTGGATTTCCAGCTTTCATCACAAGCTGCTTTATCTTGAGTCTATTTTTCATTTATAATAGTCAGGAGTCTGTATTGTATTCCCACTTAGATGTGAGTTTCAGCAAATAGGATAAAGAGGTCCAATGTATGTCATCCAGTTGTGTCATCATGTGTAAAGTTTATTTTTTTAACTTAAGATGGAGTGATTACTCTATTCATTTCTCTAGATGCTTTTTTATGAGTGTCATGTATGCAGAAGCTTGCCATCTGATTTGTTTTAGGAAAATCTCAAAGACAGTTCTGAAACTGTACTTTGGAGATATTATATGCAACTGTGTTTGCAGTAAGTAGACAAAGGTTATATAGTTCTTTTGTTCTTTCCAAGCATTTTTCATCCTTTTCTGCTCCATGTTCTTTAAATATTTTTCCCATTTAGAGAGCTTTGGGAACACAGCTCATTCCTTGCAGTGCTAATTAAGTTCACTCATTCATTGTAACAATAGTGGCAAACAGAGATGAAAAAGCTGAAATCAACTGTCCCCTGGCATAGAAACTAAAATGTTGCTATGCTTAAAAATAACTGTTCTCCTCATCTCCCCCGGTTCTCTCTTATTTTAAGATCTTAAATCTACTTTCTGAAAGAAATGCAATTCTATCAATACTACAATCTAGACAGCATGTAGACCATTAACAGCATTGTGCAGTATATGCTAATGTTAAATTCAGATTCACAAAACATTTTATTTGGGCTAATAATTAGATTAAAATTATACCAGCAAAGCCCCTCTTTTTACCTATTAATACATGAAATTTAATTTTTCTGCTTGAAATCCATCAGTTCCAGGACATAGCCCTTACATACCTTTTGACAGTAAAATTACAGACATGGAAAATTGCTGCAACTTTACTTCTTACTACTTGAAAGACTGCTATAATTCATGAAACAGGCAGTTTTGCAATCCATTTATGGTGAACTACATGGCTAATGGGTTATTGTTTCAGGGACTAGGGATAGTTAGAAAAAATATTACTCCCTGATCTCCATTTTATGTGCCAATGGAAACAGGAGAAGGAATTTATTTTGAAATAACCAAACTTCCTTTTCTTCCTATTTCCATATAAACATCTTGGTTTAATATTGGAAAATAAGCATGCTGGGGGAAAATCTTATCACTTACAAGGACCATATCTTCTACCAGAGACAGTATTTTAGGCAAGTTTTGGGGTTTTTTTTGCTTCTGCTTATACAACAGTATAGGGCTAATATCTCTGAGATCGCCCAGCAGATGACAGGTACCATACAAGTCTACTACTACTCTCCAGATTATTCTGTAACATCTCTGAAGGCACTGATCTGCTATTTTAAAGTCAGATATGTCTTTCACCAGTTCTGTTAATACAGAACAATCTTTAGTCCATTTTCTTTCCTCCAGACGCTTTTACAAATCTTGTAGCACATATGCAGATATTTAGTAGGATTCTTTCTACTCCTTTGCTCCCCCAGCATTCTTCTAGGTGCTGTGTTCTTCTAGATGATGGGTAATCCATGCCAATGCTGGGTTTGATTTTCCATGGAAATTCCTTGCCGGTTTCCCTGAACAGCTTTGCGCCATGAAGAACTCTCTGTGTTTAAATGCTTCTCTCTAATCTAAGTGGAAGCAAATTGAAAAAAAAGGTCATGCATTAATGTAGATATCAAAAGTTTTCAAATCTGATTTTCAAAACTATATAAAGAACATTCTACTTTACTGGTACCTGCACTTTTCTGTGATCATTGCAGCAGTGAGTGAAAAAAAAACTAGCTTGACTGGAATCTGAGTGGGTAACACTGATGAACCCCATGGGTACATAAAATACTCCAAGGGATACTCCAATACTGGTTTTCTTGCGATGACAGTCTCTCCAAATGACTGAACACAGTCTAGCTCTACAGTCAGAATATTACCCGAGTCCTGAATAAATAACGAGGGTCTTTCCAATTATCTACTGGAGAGCTGAATAGTAAAAAATATTTTCTAAAAGTGATTAGTTTGCCTTAAAAAAAAATGTTTTCTTTTTCTAAAGGGCAAAAAATGCAATTATATTGTTTTCCTCAAGCCTTTGACTTACACCAGATGTCTTGGAGATAGAGATGGCCTATGGTGTATCTCCAGCTGAAAACATACTAGGGAAAGGTTAGGAGAAATGATATATAAAGGCATGCAAATGAAAAAAAAAATTAATCACAGAAATGTAGAATTTGACTAGGACAATATGCTAATATTAGCATAATTAGCAAATGCTAATACAGTGTAGAAACCTAGATGTGGGCTTTGTGTATCTTTCATAAGACAGTGTCACTCATTCAGTAGACCAACCTGTGTTTGTAGATGATCAGTAATGACTGCAAAAGATCGTGGCCTTATGAGTTACCAATACCATTCTCTGCTGCTCCTTTTCCCCCATCTTATCTTGGCCAGCTGCCGTACAGGCTGAGGCCTGTCCTGCTTAAGTTACAAGACATAATTCATAGAGCTGGTAAACATCTGGTGTGGCAAAACTTTCTCCTGCAGACTTTTGAACTTCCTTTGCTTAGATTTATGTCTGAAGACTTTCCAAATACTTTTTGTTGTTTTCTATAGCATTTTATTCTTTTATGTGGCAGGTTATTTTTAGATTTCCTACATTTATAAAGCCGAAGTCTAAAATTGAATTGAACTGTTTAAAAATAGTAACAAACAAATAGGACACAAAAATTCAGGCAATCTAAAGCTCTGAAAATCAGCCCTCTGTGTAGTTGTGTATGTGCAGCAACACTAACACTGCATCTGACTGAGTGAACCTGAGTGAATGAATATACTGCAGTTTGAGACCTGTAAAGCACTCTCTTTAGAATAAAAAATATATGACTGTTCTGGTTTCCAAAAACCCTTTCAAAAAGTTACAGTACAATTGCCACTCAGCTGTGGACTGTCGTTCACTTACTCCACTTAGTAATTTACATTATAAAGATGGCTCAAGGCAGTTCACATCGGAATTATTCCCGTGGAGTTATGTTTGAGATAAACCTTAGCTAGAAATTTAGAGCTACCAGTGCAAGGCCAGCTTTCAATCAGTGATGATGGATATCTAGGACAAGCAATGTTAGACTGATTTGCTATTGATGTCTGAACAAAAGCAGATCAGAGTCACAAAACATGTCCAGCTAGACAGTGTCCATTAGCTGTATGTTCTGTTATTCAGAGGGAACCTTTGGAAGGCTCACATAGAAATAAAGAAGCAGAAGGATGAAGCATGTGTGCTAATATCAGATTTTGTAGCTAAAAAAATGGCTCCAGTCCCATAAGAAACTCAGCATACATAGATTTCTGCATTTATGCAAACATCTACTTAGGTGAATGAGTTAGCCTGGGGAGCCTTCCTCCCAGGATCAGGGCCAGAATGAACTGCTGGTGAGAACAGGTGGTATAAATACAAGGATGCAGAAGGCAGAAAATAGGAGAATCAATTATGCCAATTTATCATACAGAAAATACTGGCAAATCTTTTGACTGCAATTAATACTATCAGTGTGTCAGCAACAGCATCTTTGCAGTTGCATCCAGACTTGTTATTTAAAAAGGAGAAAAAAAATCTTTGAGTTATGTCTGGTGACAGCATTGGAGAATTTATGAGCATGAGTCAGATGTGGGAGCAGGGGAGAATGTTAGTTATGCGATGCAGGGAAGGATGCTCTTGAGGCTAGATGTATGTAGATTGGTTTGTGTTTTTTACTAAATTCTGCCAGATGCACAGTGCATTTCAAGAACTGTTTTGGTGCATTTGGGAATCTTCTGTGTTATTGCTGCCTGGTTTTTGTCATAGTAGAAAGTTGTTGGTTTGTCAAGGCCACAACACTCCATCAAAGGAGGATGGCTATGCTGTGTGCTTCTCATCTATCCAGCTCTGAGAACAAATACTGCTTCTGCTTTTCTTTCAGAAGAATGAACCACTGCAGTCATACCTTTATAATGTTGAATTTACAGGTCTCCTGTGACACAGGCTGTGTTTGAGGTAGCAAGGTGACCACTGTCAGATATAGCTTCCAGCAGTGCCACTCAACAGTTAAGTCACACCTCTTCCCCTGCTTCTTTGGGCCAAAATCAGGTACATTCCCTCTTTTCCAATGCTCCTCTTGTTTGCATTGCTTAAGGGCAACATCTGTACAGTGAAGCCCAACCAAGTGGGAATTCTGCAGAGCTGGTGCTGCACTCATACCTGCACCCTGTTCTCTGAGAGGTGACACATTTCTTCTCACCATAGTATTTTATCACAGTGCCTAGAAATACCTTGTTAAGGTCAAGTCCCTATGACAGGGGAATGAAACAAACATTGGGACAAAGGTGGGAGTTACAGCCTGCTGCAGCAGTGTAGGCAAGCTCCTTGTCTGCTGCTGAGAAAGAGCAAGACCGGAGGAGGCAGAGACATACCAAACTTGAACAGACTGTAATGTTATCCCGAGTGGATTTGATTTACCTCTGAGAAATGCCCGAGGGGCTCTGTCTTAGATGCTTTGACAATGTTTGCATATACTGCCTACGCTGCAGCAGGGTTTGGTTTGAATGCTCCCTCTCCAGCATAGTTCAGCCCTCCGAGCAGCGAATTTCCAGCTCTGGCTACAGGGAAATGGGAGGGAGAGAAAGAAAGGTGTGGAAGAAATTCAGGGGTTCTGTCTCATTCCCCCTTCTCCCAGCAGCAGATCAAGGGGCCAGTGGCTGATGAATGCGGTCAAGCTGCTTTCAGCATGGAGCACAGTGTTCAGATGGGGGAAATTGAAGCAGATCAGTCAGCGCTTTGTTTTCCAACACCAACACTGTTATGTATGTGCATGTGAGACAGATGAGTGAGGATAATGAGAATGGGATGGAACTTTTCTGCTTTCCAGTGAGGGAAAAGAAAGAAAACCAGGCAGGTAGAATACAATGCATCCTCATCCATGCTGATTCCTTCATGTGTTGCTATTACAGGAGACTACTTCTGCTCTAACCATGATTTCTTGTTATGCTTTCTGTTTGCATGGCATAAATACTGCACATGGAAGTTGGGAAAAATTCTTTCTAAGAACTGAAATAGTTACACACCCTGAAAGCACAAACAGGTATGGCTCTGCCCCTGAACTGAGGTTCTTGTACAAGAAAATGTGTGTTAGCCCTGCCCAGAGAAAGAGGAGGCAAGGGGGAGACAGAAAAGGTAAGGGTATGCTCTAGGTTCAGGTCTGAGCTGCTCCAGTGTACCGGATCAGAATTTCTCCTGGGCTTCTCAAACATCATATAATTTGCACATCTGGTGGCCTGTGGCAACCTCAAAGTAAGAGGTGGGTAAAAAAGTGTGTGAATGGAGAATGTCAAGAAAGTTAACTCAACAGCCTTAAGAAGGATTTGGTGATGAAATGGGCAAACCCTGACATACCACCTGTTCCTAATTCTCAGGAACTCTTTTATGGGAAATTTCACAAGGGTCTTTCATTGTGAGTCTAGCTGGTATTGTAATTTGTAATGGGATGGTTTTTTTTTGTTACAGGACCTAAATGACAATAAATGTACCACTATCTAATGACAATACCTCCACAGATGGATAATTTTAATTTTAAAAGAAAATAGGATGCATAGTCTTACATTCTTGCAAAGATTCCTTGCAAGAGAAGACAAGAGAAAATGCCATTCAGACCTTTCTATTGAGTTTATTTACACAGAAACCCCTGTGTTTAAACTTAAGACATTTCCATTCAAAGAATTAGTTTATACAGTGTGCATGCATCAGGGCAGGAGTAACATTTGTGGTTAAAAGGTGTACAGCTGGAAGGTGGTGGTATTTGCTGAAACTCCCAGGATACTGGGCTTATTTATTTTAAATGAAAGAGGACAAAGAAATGTACAAGCAGAAAACCATGGTAAAAGGAACCATTCCACATAAAACACTGTCAAGTACTTTTTCTAGAAACACTAGTCACTGCACTGGAGTCACAAATTCTGGAACAAGTTGTGTAGCTCAGTGGAGTAAAATTTCAAGATGCCTGTGACTAGTGGGATGACAACTTATAATAATTACCACAGTACAGAAATTACATGAATTGTCAAAGACCGTAGGAAGGTCAGTGGCAGTCAGGAACAGCCTAAAGTTAAATCAGCAGCCTAGTATCCTGCCTCCCAGGCTTTTGGTCCAAGTATGAGATGCTGCTTCTTCTCAGATGTACTTTCTGTTTACTTTCTCAGTGTATCTCTGCAGCCAAAATAACCAGGACATTGGCTTCTTACTTACAAATAAAATAGTTTTCCAAAAGATACGAGATCTTACAAGGCCTATCTGCCTTATCAATACCTTCTGAATCCAAAGTAAGCATGGTATCAAAGTGAGCTCCCCAAACAGACTCTGGGTAGCACTTGTTTGGCAGTTTGTTAATTAATTTTCAGGTGATAGAAATCATTGATTATGTATAAAGTCCATGATGTCCCATCTGAAAGGCTTGGTTGCAAGAATTGTATGTAAGGTATTTTAAGGTTCTCTCATCTCTAATACTTTCATTTGGAATAGAGGGGGAAAATAAGTTAAAATTATTAATAAGTGGGTTTGGTTGTCATGGGAACCAATTGTCTCAGGTGCTCTGTTCCAATACAGCTATTAACCCCTAGTCCATATTTATTATTCAAGGGAAATAATTGACTTGAAAAAGGAAAATTGGTTGTCACAAAAAAGACAAGTCACTGTGCTAAATTTGATTCATTTGCATGCAATGAAAATGAATTAAGGAGGATGAATCTTCTTCAGCCCTAAAATGATTTACATTTGGGTTAGTGCTCTATTTTTCTCAGCTCTCAATATTATAGGACATCAAAAAGAACTGGGAATAGCAGATCTGGAATGAAATACAGTACCCTATAGCTACCATGCTCTTACTTAGATCTTTATCATGCTTTTTAAGAATTTCACCCAACTCTTAAAGCTTATTCCAGTACATACCAGGTAGTAAAATCCATAAGAAGAGCTCACATTATTAGTAATCTGATTTTTATTTTTTTTGCATCAGCCACTATTTATTCAAGTTGCAATTGTGAGGTTGCCCCACTTAACTTGACTGAACAGAATGAAGGGGATTGCTCAGTGGACATTTTAAAAGAATTTTCCTTGATGCAATAATATTTATTTCCAAGGAATCTACCTATAAAGTTTTATTCTTAAAATATCAGCAGTCCAAGACTGGAAAGCAGCTTTTTGATTTTTGATTTTTTTTTTTTAATCATTCTAGTTAGCATTTATTAAAAATGTCATGTATTATCTCAGGGATGTACTATATGAATCCTTCTCTAGAAAGTGTTGGCCTTCATTCACTTTGTCTGTTTTTCCCAATACCCAACATGTTCTAACACGCAGTCCAACATCCACAGCCACCAATTTTGTTACAGGTGTGCTGGTTTTGGCTGGGATAGAGTTAATTTTTTTCATAGCAGATAGTATGGGGCTATGTTTTGGATTTGTGCTGAAAACAGTGTTGATAACGCAGCGATGTTTCTCCTTATAGCTGAGCGTGCTTACACAGAGTCAAAGCCTTTTCTGCCTCTCACCCCACCCCACCAGCGAGCAGGCTGGGGGGCGCAAGAAGCTGGGAGGGGACACAGCTGGGACAGCTGACCCCAACTGACCAAAGGACTATTCCATACCATATGATGTCATGTGCAGCATAGAGAGCTGGGGGAAGAAGGAGGAAGGGGGCAGATGTTTGGAGTGATGGCGTTTGTCTTCCTAAGTAATGGTTACGCGTGATGGAGCCCTGCTTTCCTGGGGATGGCTGAACACCTGCCTGCCGATGGGAGATAGTGAACGAATTCCTTGTTTTGCTCTGCTTGCGCACATGGCTTTTGCTTTACCTATTAAACTGTCTTTATCTCAACCCATGAGTTCTGTCACTTTTACCCTTCCAATTCTCCCCCATCCCACCGGGGGCGGGGAGTGAGTGAGTGGCTGTGTGGTGCTTAGTTGCTGGCTAGGGTTAAACCATGACAACAGGTTCCCTCATTGAATCCACATCTATTCAACTTGGCATGGGATTTGTGTTTTGGATGATGGCTGCTACTGTGCTGATTCTTCTTTTTCAAAATAATAACAACTTCTACTTTTCATTTTTTTTTTCCCCTGACCCTAGACTAAAGGCAAGTATTTTACTTTTCAGTTTCAGTGATGTTTTAGCAGTCACAAAATAACCATAAAGTATGCTTTTACCTAGGTTACCAGGAATTAGAATGAAATGATATCCTGGTTGCTTGAAATAGAGGATTTTGGAGTGATTAGTCAGGAACTTAATTTTTTGGCTTTAATTTTTGCTAATGGAGTGCTTTAGAGAATCAAAAGTAGGACTTGGTTATCTCATGTTTAGAAATATTGAAAACTGCATATTGTGTTTATTTTTAAGAAGATGTCAGACTTTCCCTGTATGTATCTAGAGAGAAAATAGCTACAACATATAACAAATAACAAACAGAAATCTTTATTTATAGAAGTTCCTGTGATGCATTTGAAGTCTTGGGATAAACGGTGATATAAATAAAAGTACTGGCTAGAGGAAGATGAAGTAGAATCTGGCACTTACTACCACATTTCCTATTCTGCCTGGTCCTCTTTTGCTCTTCTCACTTAATAATGTATTTATGTTGGATAACCCTTAATGTGAACTAGCTGTTTCTGAGAGAACAAACAAAAATCACATCCCTAAAACATGACCTCCTCTCTTTTCTCCCTGTTTTTGTTTACCCTTTGCCTATTGCACATTATCACTGCTATTACTTAGTGTCATCTACCATTGACATGGTAGGCAGATTCATTTATCAACCTGAGAATTGATAACACTTTGTAAAGTATTCTCAGCAGTGCAGACAGCCACTAATCTTTTCTGCCACGGAAGGTCCCTATACTCGTAGTACTGCTCTCCTTGCAATCTTTTTCAAATCATACATTGCATCTGCTTGCAAATATTGCAATTTATCTATAGGTGGCAGCAGACTTACACTGTAAGACTAAAGCTAGAACTGTCAATTATTTTCAATTACTTGTGCATAATCAGTTAATCTCTGTAAAGACAGTATATAGGACAAAAAGGGCGTGGAGACAAATACATGGGTGGATTAGGCCATAATTTTAGCAGCTGAGAAAAAAATAGAAAAAGAACAAGAGAGAAAAAGATTTGAAAGGAGGGAGAATGTTCATGCAATAATAAAGTTTACTTTGCAGATCATAATAATTTACTGTCTCCTTTTTACAAAGCTATCATTTGGGAATTAACCTACATATTTGAATACCATCTCTTTGCAGCTGGACTCCACAGAGTTTGAACAGAGCTCTGCTGTTGATATTTTGTATTTTTCTTTTCATTGTAACATATTTAAGGCAAAGCTTTTCTTAATCCTGCCACTAGAAAACCACTATGAGAATATTTATGATGGGATACCTTGTGCATACATTATAGAGTAAGTGGACATGCTTCAAGGGACCAGTTAGCCTCTGTATTAGGTTTCAGTGGCTGAAAACGATCATTGAATGTTCTATTGCCATGATCTTATTATCTTCTGGTCCTTCCTAAGAATCATAAAAGAGATTAAATTCAATTTATTGAAAGACAGGCCATTAAATCCTTGATACGTGCTGCATTGCGTCCATCAGATTTCATAGTGGAAAATGGATTTCTTATGGGAGATAATAGAAGATAATGAAGGTAAAAACAATTATAGAAACTAGGGTCCAGTGATTATCAGCACCATCAATATTTGCATATTAGGCCCTAAGGACTTACTCATAGGACATCTGGTTTATTAGTGAACTTACATGAACCAAAGAGAGTTTTGCTATCATTTGTTATTGTTTTTAAAAACCTATATGAAAGAAGAAAAGTGCACCTTGAAATTTTTAGGCTTCCTGCACTTCAACCAAAACTGGTATCAGGTGTCTTGCAGGGTGAAAATAACCAAAGTACCATTAAATTACCTGAGACAAGAACAGGATAAAATGTTTGCCGTTTCCTTCTCAAGTGATTTATTGGCAGTGAACTGACACCAAAGAATTGGAAAGACTCAGTTTTGATTGGGTGTGTGTACACACATAAGGAAAAGGTCAGGGGCAGAATCAGTCTAATTTGTATTTTCAGAATAGTTTAAGCTCATTTTACTCTGGTAAGGTAAGACTTTCCATTCAAAATCTCAGCCTTCTCACTACTCATCACTCCAGGCAATTCTCATCTCTTTTTTCCTCATGGTTCATGTTGAGAAAGCCTAGTTTGCTTGTACAAGCACACTCACTGGTGTTGGGGTCAGTCAACGCTCTTGACTTACTCTGTCATCTGTGATCCTTCTTGTACAAACAGGTTAGGCTTGTTCAGCATGTAGCTATCTGAGGCCAGAGGACAGGGAATAATAAGGTAAGAGTGCTTAGGTAAGAACTACCCACCCGTCTCATAACTGAGACACCTCGTGGACATGCAGAATTCAAATCTGAAGGTGCTAGGAGCCTTGAAGGTCACAGCCAAAAGCACACCTACAGGCTAGGTGACAGCTGAGGGTCAGGACTCTGGGTTTAGGAAACTAAATTCCCACTTTAGAAGCCTAAATCTTTTTGTGTTTGTGATCCTTGATTACCTGTTTGACATTAGATTTGCAAGGATTGAGTCCTTCAGTTTGCTGTAAGTGAAAAATTCTTATACCAGATTTTTGGTTTAGAGGTCTTAGGTATCTATGTGGCCCAGGTATAAGATTTTATATACTTTATATAAATATCATTTTTATATATATTATATATATATGTTATATTTTTATATTGTACTTTAACAATAACGTGAGACTCTATAGAGACTATGAACCTGCCATTAAAGCCAGACACAGGTATTTTTGTTCTTTTTTGAACAGGTTTTCCTCTTGAATGTCATAACCAGAGCAGAAGATGTAAGGTGGCTTAGAGGGTAATGCAAAGAACTGAAGGTTGAAAGAAGGTAGGTCAGCTCAGCCAACAACATGCACAAGTCTTCATGGGCTGGTGTCTCAAGTGTTTACCTTCGTTTGTTTTTCTGTGTCTTTCTGTATTGTTAATTCTTAACTTGCCAAAAAAAGCACGATGATCTTCTTCCAATATCACTTTTTTCGTGATTTGGTGTGACATTCATTCTACTTGAACCACAGTGATAGGACAGATACACTTTTCACATACTCCACTGAAAAGAAATTTTCCTTTTGAGAAATCTATGAAATGTCATGGTCTGCAGAGATGAAGCTTCTTAGAGTAATGCACTTTATTTCATTTTATATCTGTTATGTAAGAAAAATGAATTAAACTTTATCCAAGAGAATGAGTCCATTCAAAACTTCTACTCTACCCTGAGAAGTATCTTGGTTCAGTGGCTGGAGTCCTTGGAGAAAGCCGGTGAATAAATCTTCATCATGGAGACGATAATGGAATTTTAGTAGTTTAACATTTAGAAAACCTCCACCTTTATGGCATAGGCATAAGTGCCTGTAGGGGTTAGAGGTAGTTCTGAATAATCATTAACACTGGGAAATGCAGTCTGTAGCCAGTAGAACATAGCTTCCTTAGATGAAGTTATGTGTTTACCACATAACATATATCTGCAAGATTGTGCCCTTTCTCTCCTGATAGCTTTCTCTCTCCATTTCATTCCTCTCTGGGAATATCCATAAACTTTAGAGAAATAAAAAATTAGGTATTAAAAGCTAGATACAACAAAGATACTAAGCTCTTAGAGTTTAGCTCCTGGGGTGCCTTATCTTTAGGTGTTTTGACCCCAAGGTGCTATGTAGAAGAATCATGAGTCTGGTGTATGCATTTTCTTTACTGTATTCACGTGCCTCAGATGCAGAGGGATGCTTCCCTGCTATCTGAGATCCAAGACTATTAGAGATAGGGAAAAATCAAGTTCAGTTTTCTGCTCAGGCTGAAAAGGTTCAGCTTATTATTCTCACTTCTAAAGGAGTGTCTCAACTACCATACTAGGTTTTCAGTTGTCCTCTCCAAAAGCTGTTCACAAAGCCCTGGCAATGCATAGGAGTGATCCTCTAGTTAAAGTCATGGCACTGTGCTAGCCCGTAGAGATGGCCTCTTCTGCATCTATGTGGGAGATGTTGAAGATGTCTCCAGAAGTTTCTTGCTTCTTGCTAGTTGGATGTCAGCTCAACCAGTTGATTCAAAGCATCAATTCAAATGTGTAATGTACCACAGCTGATTTTAAATGAAGGGGGACAGGTTGAGCTCACACAAATTTGCTTACAACAAACTCTGTGGGGGGATAACCTCTGGAAGACAGGAGATATAACAAATTAGTGGGTGACTGTAATGTCATAAAGTTGTGCAGCTGTTTACTAAGTGAACATCTGCCTTAAGCCTTAGTTTTCCTCTCCTAATACAGAGAGGACTTCAGCAGTTCATAAGCAGATTCAGCTTTCTTTCACTGCTGTGCTCCAATTAGATTGAAAAATATCACCTGCCATCCTCAAGGCAATCAGCTTCTTCTCACAAAATCTGATAGTTCTAGTTGATTATTCTGCTTAACTCTTCCTAGAACTAGATGATGGTGTCTAAAAAGAAACAGCTGAAAAAAGTCACTCAGCAGGGGGAAAAAAAACAACATGGGAATAGAGCAGATAAAATGGAAAAGAATGCACAACAGTGTAACTGTTTGTAGGTGGAGCTTTATCAGCTGTTTTGGTAGATAATATTTGCAATTAGTGCTATTCATGTACTATAAAACCCATATTTCTTTTAGTGCTTTTTATCAGTTTTTATAATAGTAAAATAAAGAGTACTTTGCAGACAGTAATGCTTTAGCACATTGAATGACAATAAGTTTCTCAGTCCCCTCTTCCTGTGAAATCCACAGGATATGTTTCTTACATGGCCAGCTTTGCTACTGCAGAATAGCTAGTAGCATGTAAGGCAAAATCTTCAAAAAAATTAAAGACATACAATATTTTTGTTGATACTTTTGGCCTTCATAAAAATCCTTTGGTAATATTTTCATATTTCATGAATAAGATTGGCTGCTTTTTGGTAACTCTTCAGCTCCAGATAAAAACAGAAGAAAACACATTTCCAGGGCCAGGGATAAGGACATTTTTTGTATTTACAGGCAGATTAAAAAGAAAGGTTAATCCCTCATTTCTTCTTCTGTCAGGTTTTTGCTTCAATTTCAATGTCATTTGGGAGAGAAGAAAATCTGTAGTGAGATAATCTGGAGTCTTGGGAGAAGAAGAATTAGAAGAAGAGTTAATTTGGTTATGCAAAAAGGTATTTCTTTCTTTAAATATCCAAACAAGCTTTGGAGTGCTGCTACCAGGGGTGAAGGGTAAAGAATGTGAAACATCAGGAATAAATAGCGTGAAAAAAGGTAAGCATATGAAATCAGACAGTAATTTTTCATGTTACCTGGGATGATCAGTTCCTTCTTTCTCCAAGTACAGGGTAAAAAGAGATTCCAGTGAAACAGAGAAGTTACCTTTCAAATGCAGATCATGCAGATCAGCTTGCATAGGGGA
This sequence comes from Platalea leucorodia, assembly GCF_965183815.1. Taxonomy (NCBI): domain Eukaryota; kingdom Metazoa; phylum Chordata; class Aves; order Pelecaniformes; family Threskiornithidae; genus Platalea; species Platalea leucorodia. The sequence continues at coordinate 21,175,320 of NC_138829.1, forward strand.
TTCAGAGATTTCAGGCCCGGCTCTAATCATCACAGCCGCTCTTGTCTAGTGAGGCTGTCCCACCAGCTGTCAGCATATTGGTTTATCTCCACAATTTAAGAGTTCTCTTTTTGTCTTTCACAGCACACTGATGAAATATAACTTGCAAAGGCAGGAAGCAGTGGAGTCATAAATGCTCACTTTTCTTAAAGAGCATGTGTCGGAGTAATTGCAATGGCTGTGATGTAAAGAGAGAAAGAGTGAAAAAAGGAATGCTCTGAGTAGGAAACACTGTCCTACACTGGCCAACTGTGTACTTCTGTAACATGCACAGAATTTCATAAGCATGTTCTTTTTGTCAGGAGCAATACAGAAATTTAGGGCCCAGGCTGCAAAGAAGTTGAAGTGAAACGTGAATAATCCCAGAGAAATCAGTGCAAGTAAGCCTTCCCTCAGACCTTCAGGATTAGGCTGATAACAGCAAAGTAATATATCTCTTATAATCCATGGAGCCTATTAAAATCAGAAATATTTCTGAAACTTAAATGAAATCTAAACCTCATTTGTTAGATTTTATCTAACAAGGAAATCTTGAGTTATTTATTAAACCACGTTTCTTGGTGCTAAACAGTCACTATTATAATTTGTTAGCTTTGATAATGTGCCCACTAGAAAGCTTTTCTGAGTTTTTGGAAAGCATGTTAAAGTAAAAAATCCTCTAGATAGATAAACAACTAATAGAATTAAACCCACAATATATTCTAAACGAAGCAAAATTATTAGATAGAAACTGAGGTCTTACTGAGCATTTATTCCAGTTGTTATTGGAATCTTAAATATTTTTAAATGCTTTAAATATTTTTCATACTTGAAATGAGACACAGACTACTGGAATTTGAGACAGGCCCATTGCCTTCCCCTTCTGGCTTAATTCCATCATGTCAAAGACTATAATAATTGCTGGACTAACACTGAAGGATGGATATCCTACCTTCATCTCTTACAACTTCAACTATATCAGCAAACTACAACGTTCTCTCTCCTCTGATGTATTTCGTTATAAAACGTTTCTTAGCTTTTATTCTCTCTCTAAAAAGCCGCTTCCAGACCATCTATATTACACGGGGGCCCTGATCCCACTGTGTCCTGAGCCACAGTCTTGACTTGTAGAACAAACCCCCCTAAACTTCTGACGGAAAGAATTTTTCATTAAGGAAATACCCTTCTGCTGTTTGATATATCTGGAGTGATCTATTTTAGAGAACTAATTTTAAAGCAGTGGATATGAATCCTCTACCTCACTGCTACTCAAAATCATGAATCATACCCCTAAACAAAAAAACTAGAAGGTTGTTTAAGCCAATTGTGTTCCCCTTTAATAAAGACTGAGAAAGTCTAGCTCCTGTAAAATGACCAGAATGTTTCTTTGAGAGAATTGTTTGAAGATTCAGTATTTTATTTTTCCTTTGAAAACTTCAGAGCTCTCTAAAATGAGCCATAGGTAACTGGGAATCGGATTAGCTCTAAATTACACCCCTATTAGAGAAAGACAAAGGCCAAACCAATAATGGGTTGCACCCTCCTCCTTTTTATTGAAAAATGAAGTGAAAGCATAAAACCTGTAAGAATGGCCATGTAGCCTGGATCAGACAAAAATCCAAGAACCTAAAACCACCACAAAAACCAGCCCAGTCTCTTTTCCCTGAGAATGGACAAAAGTAGATGCCTAGAGGAGTATAAAAGTACGGCAGTCGCAGATGATACATCCATTTAATGCTTTCCAGACTCCAGGCATTTTCAGTTCTGGGGGTCTGAGCTCTAGCATAACTAGTATGCTCAAAGCCCCTTAACAAAGCAGATGTGCTTGCCATGTGTTACCAAAATAGACCTTTAGCTCCCACCACACTTTCTGGAAAGGAGCTAGACAACTCAACGACCTGTTATATGGAGAACCATTTCCTTTGGAAGTTGCCTCCCATTAGCTTCATCCAATGCTCCATTGTTCCTGTCTTGCAGGAGTGTACACACAGTTGATCACTATCTATTATCTCATGTCGTTCATGATTTTGAAGACCTATACCATATCCCCTTCAGTCATTTCATTTTAAAAAGGGAATCCTAGCTTAGTTAGAAAGAATCTGCCTAATTGTTTTTTTGACTGTCAATATTGTTCTGTTTTAAACCTTCTTCAATTCTGCTATCTTCTTTATAAGATGGAGAGGAGCAACAGAAAGTGTTCAAGATACTGTGAATTGATACAGTAGTAAAGTAAAACCACAACAAGCAAACACTGTTGGAAAAGAACAGAGAGAGATGTCAAAAGTTATGAGAAACCGTTTTATTATCTTAGCACTGTATCTTTATCCCTTTCTCATATGTGGGAATACCTCTTTGGTGTCCTGAGGACCAAAACATTTGGATTAGTTTCTCTTTCAGCCAAATAGCTAAACCAAACCTTTAAACATTTTTTTGATTCATTAACAGGACTGAAATTGTTTTCTCTACCTCAGAGGTCATAAGAAATTACTTCCTCTGCGTGCCATCTGTGAAGGTATGATTTCTGGAGCAGTCACACATGTAACAAGCTGTACCTCCCTCCCACTGGCCATTTCCTCATGCTGCTTCCACCTGTACAGACACGCACTGCCTGCAGAGAGGTTTCTTGGGTGTTCTCAGCCACATGAAGAATAAGTAAACAGAGCCAAAGCACTTCATACTACAGTGATTCCAACAGAAGTAGTCAAGAAAATGTGTACAATTTTAAATTATGTCAAAAAGAAACACAGTGCCTTTTCAATAGTGTGCATTGATGGTGCATATGCCTCATATCTAAAGATTCACTGGATATTTTCTGTTTCAATGAAGACATTCCCGAAAGATAGACTGAGTAAAGCTAAGCATACCTGTTCTTTCTTCTGTTCTTTCTCCATATGTGAAAACATTTGCCTAGTGTCTTACCATTGGCAGCTTTGCTGTTGTTGTTTTTGACATATATCCTCTTGTAGGCTTGATGAATAGAAATGCATGAAAATAGTGTCATATGGCCTAAAAGTGGAGTAACGTCAAGCTGTAAACAATAGCATAAAGTGCTATTAAGTCTGCACTGTAAACACACACAAGATGATAAAACGAGCCAACTGATGATATTTCATGGATTTAAACTAGCTGAAGTGAACTGATCCTCCTCCAAACTCAATCACAGTTCTCTTTGGAATTGTTTATAACATTACTAAATTCTAGAGAAATACGGATAAAAGCCTGTTTTATTTTTTCAAGTTGATAGTATTGCTTTAAAAATAAAACTGAAATATAGTGACTAATATATATTTTCATAAATGAACTTATAATGAGCTTTGAAAGCAAACTTCCCGCTACCATAGATAATTTTATAGTGATTGTAGGGCTATTCATGATGCTTCAAAAATAACAGCAAAATATATTACAGGAGCTTGTAATTATGAAACACTCATAAGCAAGGTGAAGACGTTTACATATAGATTGCAATTGAAAATGGTGATGGCTATATGAATGCTTTATAATGTTTACACAATATCATCTGTTTAGCTCTTATTATATTCAATTATTTTAAGATGAGAGATACATTTTTAGTAATTGTCATTGTATTACTTGATTACAAGAAGCATGTGTTTTATATGAAAGACAAACACAGTATTCCTTAGAGAAAAACCCACATGAAGGAAGATGAAGTGATTGTGATTTTCTCTTCTGAAGGGAATTAGGTTATTATGATCATTTGCTGGAGAAGCTAGACCATAACTGGCTAAACCAAGGAACTGTGCCTTACTTATTAGTGTGATCTGATTTTCTAAAAACTTCCTGAAGCATAAATGTTCATGAATTTGCAGAAGTATAAATGGAACAATTTTTGCTGCAGTGAGTATAAATATGAACTGGCTGTTAAGTTAACTGGGGCAGAGAATTTAATCAAAAAAATCCCTTATTAATATATCTTGATCTCAGAGTGAAGTATTTTTTTGAATTCACCATTTCAACGGAAGTTTTTTGCCATTGCATAGGATGACAATCACATTAGACCTTCTTATTCAATGTAAATATGTAGGACCTCCCAATATTCTGACAATGCTTCAATAAAATGAGAAAAAAAAACCAGTGGGCTATTTAATACAGTTTGGTTTATCCACCATTCTTAACCAGACTGGGGGAATATAAAGAAAAAGAAGAACATGGGAACAGCAGATGAATGTTAAAAAAAAAAAAAAATTAAAATTCTGTAGTGGTGAAATAGTGCATATATTAATATAATTTTTTACATACTTGAAATATTTTCATTGAAAGAAATAGATCATTCTACCAACTAGGAATGATAGTATGGTCATAAAAGTTCAGCTTGTCCTGAAAACAAAACAGTGTTGGACTGCATAAAAACTTCACATTCACTGTGTTAAATGCTGTAGTACTTTTCAGTATATTTTAAAGCATTATCACCTTAACTGCAGTTTGAAATGATCATTACTTCATTAAAGAATATTGAGGGGTAGAACTTTTTCCCTGTAGAAGGCTGTGAGACTTCAAATTTTGTCACAGTAAAAAATGGCATTTCCTGTTCTCTTTCTATGTTCTTGGCGCTTTTTTTAATTATGTGAACTCTGAACATACCATTAATGATGGCTTTGTTTAAAAACTCTACCAAGTCCGCTTACAAATGGAAGACTGGTGGGTGAAAGTAGTAGGATTTGATTTTCCTCTTCTGTTCTTTTGAGGAAGAAGTTAGGTTTTCATTAAAATATTAATCATAGAATCACAGAATGGTTTGGGTTGGAAGGGACCTTAAAGATCATCTGGTTCCAACCCCCCCTGCCATGGGAAGAGACACCGTCCACTAGACCAGGTTGCTCAAAGCCCCATCCAACATGACCTTGAACACTTCTAGGGATGGGGCATCCACAGCTTCTCTGGGCAACCTGTGCCAGTGCCTCACCACCCTCACATAGCAAAGAATTTCTTCCTTGTATCCAATCTAAATCCACCCTCTTTCAGTTTAAAGCCATTACCCCTTGTCCTATCACTATGTGCCTTTGTAAAAAGTCCCTCTCCAGCTTTCCTGTAGGCCCCCTTCAGGTACTGGAAGGCTGCTATAAGGTCTCCCCAGAGCCTTCTCTTCTTCAGGCTGAACAACCCCAACTCTCTCAGCCTGTCCTCATAGGAGAGGTGCTCCAGCCCCTGATCATCTTCATGTCCCTCCTCTGGACTCACTCCAACAGGTCCATGGCCTTGTTATGTTGGAGGCCCCAGAGCTGAATGCAGTACTCCAGGTGGGGTCTCATGAGAGTGGAGCAGAGGGGGAGAATCACGTCCCTCAATCTGCTGGTCACGCTTCTTTTGCTGCAGCCCCAGGATATGGTTGGCTTTCTGGGCTGCAAGCGCTCATTGCCGGGTCATGTTGAGTTTCTCACCAACCAACACCCTTAAGTCCTTCTCCTCAGGGCGGCTCTTAATCCATTCTCTGCCCAGCCTGTATTTGTGCTTGGGATTGCCCCAACCCATGTGCAGGACCTTGCACTTGGCCTTGTTGAACTTCATGAGGTTCTTATGGGTCCAGCACTCCAGCCTGTCAAGGTCCCTCTGGATGGCATCCCTACCCTCCAGCGTGTTGGCCACACCACACGGCTTGGTGAAGTTGGCAGACTTGCTGAGGGTGCATTCAGTCCCACTGTCCATGTCGCTGACAAAGATGTTAAACTGTGCTGGTCCCAATACTGACCCCTGAGGAACGCCACTCGTCAGTGAGTGGCAAGCCTACATTAACATGTATAGATAAGTCCTGGCTCAGAATAGCAGCCAGTAGACATAAACTCCCTCATGCATACATATGGATTTCCAGGTCAAGACATGTTGTATATGATATTTACCTGACATTCCTTATCCATCTAGGTATTGTCTGTAGTCAGTAGAGAGGAATATGTGGCTCTACAATGTGATTCAGATCCCAAGGGGACTAAATTGCCCTTCGTAGATACTTGTCCAGTTCTATTAGTTAGGATGAAAGCAAGGGCAAGTAAGTTCCAAATTTACACATTATATGCTTTACAGGAGATTAGCCTTGTTTTTTTAGAAACTAACTTTAGGCTCTGGGTGTCATTGTGAGGATGAAGAAATTTAATCCTGATGCAAGTTAACTTTTAAGCACTTAAATACGGTATTGGATTTGGTCTCAGGTCAGCTATATGACAGTGACTCCTAAGGTACTCCGTCAAGTTAGTTTGGTTTGGTTTTTTTAGCAAACATCTATGACAATGAGTCAAATACTACGTTGTGGCAGTCAGTTCAATATCAGATGAATGGCAATCCACTCCATTTCTTTCCTAGTCTCTGATATCTCAAACCAACCATGCTTGACTTTCATACCTCATGCCTCCAACACCTGGCACTATTAATGCAAAAACATTTAGCATACCAATAAATGCATACCTATCACATTAGCTATTACATTTTGTCCCTTTTCTTTTTCTGTTTCTTTCCTTGGAAAGCATGCAGTTCCTCCTGATTCTCTAAGACATTTATTAAGATCCTTAAAAGATGAGAGATGGGAGGCATCGGGATAAGTACTGTAGACTTCATGGCCAGAAATGCAATGAGGCTCTTGAGAATATTTCAGGGCATTACTTTATTCATGAGCTAAAGACAGTGACTGCTGAGTGAACAGTGATCATAAAAGTATACCCAATGGGTTTGAAGCCTCTTGCAAGGATATACTAAAAGCTTTTAATATTCTCTCAGCTTGTAGCAAATCCCTTCATTATTTGGTGTGTTAAATGAATGCGAAGTGCACTCATCTAAAAATCTGTCTGTCTAAAAATAATATTTTTTGGAAGAGCTACTTGGAGAATAGAAAAGAGGAAAAAAAAAAACCCTCACATACTTTGACAGAAAGTTATTTTATTTCATATGCATTAGCAAAACTGGAGTCAGCATAGGCGTTTTTTTTCTTTCTTTTTAACATATGGGAACAGTGTTGCAAGTTAGAGATGCTGTCAGAGAATATGGTGAAAGAGAAATAGAAGAACAGTTACCGTGATACAACAGCTCTGAAAGAAAGAAAACTGCTGAGAATGGTATCTCATTTTGCAATAACCCTTGTCTCGTGTGGGTTACCAATGCAAAGTAGGATACCATCTGGAAATGGATACATTTAAAAATACTTCTATGCAGTGAATTTCTTCAGCTGATCTCAGAGGACTTTAATACATATCACTTTAATGCAGATAAAATTAAAAGTAAACTAAAAAGAAGAATGCTTATTTAACTTTCAAAAGATCATTCAATAACAATCAGGTTTGTGGAGTCATGGTCTTTGGCCACCTTCCTCCTAGGTGTACCATGAAGGACTGCTATTACCAGGAGGCATTTTTTCCTAATGAGTTGCTGCAAGACATGTTTAGATTTGGGTCACTGAAAACAGGGAGTTGCCAAACCTAATGGCCTCTGGATTTAGTGATATCAGTGCTTGTAAATATGTCTCTGTCTACCTGCTTTTAACCTGGAAAGAAAATATTTGTCTGGTAACACAAAGAGAAGACACTTAGACTATCCTTTGCCTCAACAGGTAAGCTCCGTTTTGTCAAAAAGCCTGAAAAAGGCCTGTCCTGTATTATTATTTAAATTTATTTCAGCTTTGAAAAAATGATATATGCATTTCTGTTCTAAAAGGAAAGAAACTGTGGTGTCATTTTATTGTTTTTCACATAATCACTTATCTACTTAAATTTGACAGCATGATGGGATCTTTTTGCCTTCAGAATTGTTGGCATTCTTCAGCTTAACCTGCAGTCATGCACAGTTCAGAAACACACAGAATCACAGGCACTTTAGAGTTAGTAAGCACTGGTTGACTATGTTGTGATCTCTGAGCTCCCTGCTACACCAAGGTGTACATGACCTTGCGGTAAAATATGGACAAGTGGTTTAGTTTTCAGTTCCTTCAAAATCTGCCAGGAGACCTTCTCTTTAATTTACTTCCTCTGAATTCTGAATGCAAAGGGCATTTGTTATTATTTATCTGTGCAGTGGATTTTCAGAGTGTTAAGATGCAGTTACAGGTTATTTTCTGTTGCTGAGTCTGTAAAGTGGTAACGGTATGCTATCCCCATAGCTCTGTGGTGTGTTAGTGCTGCCTCTCCACAGCTGGCAGGGCATCTCTGTCAGAGCAGGATGCAACCAAGCTTGTGTGTTGAACAAGCTCCTGATTTTTTAGTAATGTATATTGCCTGCTCTGATGCTAAACTCATCTCACACTTGGAAGCTGGGCTGTATACTAAGATGCAAGACCACTCAATAACTTTATACTAATCTAAGAAATTAGGTGGTGGGGAGAATGGTGCAGAAAAGTTGATTTCAGTCCAAGAAAAGGAGGTGGTATTAAGTCCTGTATGTATACATGGAAGGGGTTGTGTTTTTGTTCCAGAGTGCCATGTGGTCATACACAGCATAGTTATTGTGCTATATATTCTAGCATAGGCAGAATAATTTTCATGTACCCACATTACTAGGGAGTGGGATATACTTCAAAAACAGCACACGTGTATGAATTTAGACCCAGATCCTCAAAGACATCCAAGTAACTGATTCCCACCAAAATAAATTATAGCTAGGTACCTCAGTGCCATGGTGCATTCCTACCCTTGATGACCTTTTATGGGTTTCAGTAAAGATGGCATTTGAATACAATACTGATGTTCAATTTACATTGTTTACAGAATGGGTCTTAATACACATGATTAATAATGGCAACTGTAGACATGCAACATAAGGGTTATTTATCTACAATATCTTTGTCCATCAGTAGTTACAAAGAACGGAAGTAGTGGATACTGTGAATTTCAGACTGACTACATAATATATTAGTGCTGACTCAGCAACCCAAAACACTAGAACACTGGAGAGCGTTTTATATCCTTGCTTGAGGTCATTGAGAAATACAATTCCTATCTCTCAGGAAATTCCATCATTTACAAAAATTTGATATGAACCCAAAACAAAATCAAACCTTAACATTCTTTACCATAACAAATACTTTTAAAAATTAACCCATTCTCATCAAAAGGAAATATTTTTTTAATATTGATAAAATTAAGGATTTTCAGGCTGTATTATTGAAACCCAGGAAGAATTTTACTTTCATGTAGGAGAAAACATGGACTGTGATTAGGATAGAAACATTATTTTTCATCTCTGATGTTATAATTTGGAATCCCACAGATGAAACACTCTTTGACCAAAAAAGAGACATCTTCAATTAGTTACTGCTAAAAGAGACATTTTCAGTTATTTAGGCCTGTAGTCTTAAAGAATTTAGGTCAGTTTCCAATAGCATTGTTTTTTTTTAAAAGCATAATATATTTAATTTAAAGGAAGCCTTTAAAGTGAAGACAGAAAAGACCAAACTTTTCAGTTACTTATGCCCTTATCCCCTTTTCTTCACTGGAGTTTCCTGAGGTGAGAATTGGCTCTAGAAATGTCAACTCATTTGCATTTATGTTGGACTATTACACACCATTAAAAATATGGATGCACCAATGTTCGATAAGAGTCTTAAATATGCATTTGTTATTGGCCAGAAAATGAATGAAATGTTGGCCAATAAAATGCTGATTCAGCAGTGACAAACAGAAAGCCAGATGTTATTCACTTCATCATCATAGCAGAATTCAGGGAACATATGGAAATGAGAGTTTTAAATATGTGAAGAAGTCAAAGGTGCAGCTTTTAGGAAACCACTTGACTTTTCATTTTCTCTCATAAATTCCTAGTGTACATCTAGGAAAAAACATCTCCTCTCTCTAAAATTTCCAGAGAACATCCATATTTTATTGTAGCAGATTTGTCACTGGTTAAACAAACTTGCCTAAAGCGAGTCTCTATGTTCTTAGCCTCTAATAACATGACGGAAGTATAAAATATTAAATGCACCCCACTATTCATCTGCAAGTGAATGAGTATTTCCAACAGATAATATTCAAATCTGATGTTTTTAAAAACATGCATTAAACAAACTATTATTAGTTATTGCACTTTGAATGCATTCTTTACTTAATCAAATAATTCTTCAGTGTCAGTCACTGTTTTTAAAATATCTCTTAAATAAGTAATAACAGTTACTAGTTTGATGAACTTCAAGGATAACTTCCAAGACTGGTGCTCCCATTAGCCTCCAACATTTGCTTTAGGCTTTAGAGTAACCTATGTTGCTTGGGATATTATATAAAGGGAGACAAGAATAAATGTTTTTATATACTTACTGAAAAGTAAAGAAGGCTCTCTTGGCATTATAGGCAAAAATGCAAGTAAAATAAATATTAAAGTAAATATTAAACACCAATTAAATGACAACTAGGTTTTTTTAGATCAGTTTGAATGTAAACTTGGTATTCGCAAAAATTAATATGGAGATTTTAGAAGACTGATGTGATTCAAAGAAATTGTAAAAACTTTATGCTGCAGAAGTCTTGGAGAAATGTAAGGGCTTCTGTGCCCTAACTGAGGAATGGAGGTAACCACACAGTGCCACAGGATTACCTGACACTTTAGGAGCATTAACATTTTGGTACTTTTGCTGATGCTCATGAGTCCATATAAAAACAGTACTGCATCATCCATATTTTTCTCTTTCCTCAAGAGAGTTCGGGTCAGTTTTCTGAAAATGGAAGACTTTACATGGGTCTTTTCATTGACCTGTCTGCAGTGCAAACATTTTTTTTTTCTGAGTAGGTTCAGTTAGACTGAAGGTAGACTTCATTGTTTTCTATCAGCAGTTGGTATATGCAAGTATATGCATAGAAGGGCATTGTCTACTGACTTAAGCAGAAAGTACAGCTTTTTGTATAGGCCAATAAACGAATGTTTTATTTTTCAGAATGCCATGGTTTCATACCTTCTATCCATAATCCTGATAAGTGTTGTACCTATTAATAATTTGTAAAGCAAAGCTTTCCCACATGGAGAGCCTTAGAAAATTATAAAGTCTAGTTTTGTGTTACTGTTTGCTAGTCTTTCCATTTCAGAGGATCTCAAGGTATTTTATATGGGAATAGGACTATGAGGTTCCCATTTATAAATGCTTAAAGTCAGTCTTGGAAAGCATAGCAAAATTAATGTTTTCTTTTGTTTAAAAGAGCAAGGAACTAATGGAAGAACTGTAATTTTCCAAGAAAAGTGAGAAAAAAACTGTCTACTTTGCTTACTTTGTCTTTTCTTTGTTTTGTTTTTGTGGTTTATATAATATTCAGTGCATGAATTATATTGATGTGATTTGCTAAGTGTGTTTTCTTTTGACAAAGATATTTGAAGGAGGAGATTATACAATTGTAAGGTCATCTTTGTCATGTTCCCTGCTTCAGTTATAATACATAATGTAAAGAAAATACTTCTTTTTAGTAACTTCTAATGGAATAGTTCTCATGATCCAAGTAAGAAGTTTGGCAGAAAATGTCAAAACAGGAAGTATGTATGTAATGCCTGGACTGTCCACAAGTCTGAGGTTTGGAGATCTTAGCATCTCCATGGGTGGCTCAGCACATCTGGCCTTTGTTAGTAGTCTGTAGGGACTCTCAATTCTTTTCTCCCAGAGTCTTACATTACAGATAAATGAATTCTAAATTATAACCAAGTTCTCAGGCAATTTGTTTCCTTTTTTGTAAGGTATTTTGGGAATGTCTATTAAATTAACTAACCTGGGAAGACGAAAGCATGCACACACACTTCTATACTGGAGATTAAATTCAACATCAAATTAACAGTTTGTGGCTAACCTCATCTCTCATATGGATGAGTTCTTGTGACTGCTAGAGAATTCAAACCAAAAGAAATTAGTAAATGTCCCAGCTTTAAACAAAGTCATTTTACAGTGACTCTTAATAACTAAATCTGTCGGAAGTGTATTCTCCATGTTACAAAATGCAATGTTCTAGCTAATGCTAGAACTAGCACAGACAAAACTAGGAGGATTCATATTCAGATAGGTGAAGTTCATCTCAGCTAGAAAAGATCTCGTCATCTCTTTCATCTCATCATCATAAAGAGATGAACTCTACATCTCTTTAACTGATTTACTAATAGATACACAATTCCTCTAGTTATGTGCCTTACTCTCTTCTACATTACTGCCTGCTAAGAACAGATATCTATCTATCTATCTATCTATCTATCTATCTATCTATCTATCTGTCTATCTATCTAATCTATTGATCGATGTATCTATCTATCTAATGTATCTATCTAATCCAGTAAAAATATGTTTTACAGGTGAGAGAGTAAAGGATAACCCATAGTTGGAGACAAGACAATAATTTTAATTTGAGACTTTGAGAAATGTGTGTTTGGCTGGTAACAGTGAGGAAATTTCTTCTAGTTGAAGATTTGTAGAAACCTACTAAACAAAGGTGATGATGTAGGACCTAGCTGGAGATATCAGAAGAGAACTCAGTGATAGCAGTGGTGTTTCTTGGAGGTCTGGTAAAAACTATTATTCTTTTACATTGCTGCTACTTGTATTCCAAGGTAGCGCATCAAGCACACATATTCACAGGCTGCATAATATCAAAAAATCATCTGAGATCTCATTTTATTCTGCAGTAAAGAAAGGAGCAACACTATTATGTATAGTGAGAGATGAAGAAGGTGAACAAGTGATGGCATTCTTTGCTGTGTATAACTGCCTCAGTGTTACGGAAGTCCTGGTTACACATCACTAACATGCACATGCCTGCTTATCTACCACAGATCCACTGAACAAAACTGTGACGATGAGGAAAAGTCCATACACATGTCAATCAGATATTGCTGGGAGATGAATTTTCTTCCCAAGAAGAAATAGGCACTTTTTCATTCAACTGTTCCGATAAAATTAGTGGTGGAAAAGAAATTAATTTTGAATTGTTTTTCTTAATCATGTCTTCTTTATAGCACCATACTACCAAGCCCTTAAAGCCCATGGAAGTTCTTAGTACCAAACTCTATCTGCTCCTTATTTATTATTATCTTAAAATGAATGTGTTACAGTTACAGTAAGGTTTTATTAGACGTAGTTTCTTCATATGTGGCTCAGAAGTTACTCTCAAGGAAGAATTTCTTTGGAAATACACAATTAATTGTTTTAAATTGAGGGTTAGTTTCTTTTTCCTGTCTTTCTTTCTTCCCTTTTCTACAGCAATTGGTTTAAAAATACACTATCTGTTAACACAAAATGACAATAAAGCAAGGGAAAATAGAGTACTTAGACATGATTTCATTTTGAAGAATCATTGATTTTTCTGTAAGACTTTTGCTAGTTTTTTTGTTTCCTATTTGCAAAACATTATTTTGTAACACATGCAGATTTCTGTCATCTTTGATGAAAGTTTTATTGGTTCTTTCACACATAAATAGACAGTGTCTTGTCAGTCAAAATTCCACACTGAGCATTAGGCTAATATCAGAATATTGTGGAAAATACAGAGCTGCTTCTGATTCTCAAGAAAGCTCCCGTACACTTCTATGTTGCCATATCAAAATCTGCATCTTTATACTGACAAACTGTCAGCTCTTGCTACTTGATGTCAGGTGGAAAATTTTGGGTAGGAAACCACTGTTTCTAGAATACTAGAATTACTGTGTTATTGCCCTCACACCTTTCTTGTTTTTATAAATTGATATTTTTACCCTTGTCTGTCATGAAAATTATCCCTATAGTCTTGTTGACTGAGAGCTCATGGAAGATTTTCATTAGAATACACTTGATGTACCTACCCCAGAACAAATGACAGTTTAAAATAGCACTTGTGCAGGTATCAGCTGAATTGAGTATTCCAATTTACTAGAAAACATGAATTTCTGAATGTCTGAATAATGCTGGAAAAATGCATCTCCAAAACTTTTACTGCCATCCTTGTGTTGGATGGTGTTGACTATGGCTTTGAGTTTTTTGGGGGGTTCTGTTTTTTTTTTTTTTCTGACATGAAACTCTCTTATGCTGCCTGCCTGTATATCAGAAATGTTTCCTAGTTCAATGTTCAGACGATGAGGCATCTAGGAAAAAAACAGAGAGAAAGTGTGAGAGTGAAAGACTACAGGTAGAGATCAATTAAAAGTATTTAGAAGTCAGCCTAACTTAATTTAGGTCTGCAAAAGGAAGCAATTATGCTGAGAAGGTACTTTCATTAGAAGCACGATAGACAAAAATGATGGGGTTTATCTGCTGAAATGAGGGACTGTACATTTGAGAAAGATACTTCAGACTCCCTCTAAGATCAGTGAGAAGGTGTTCAGTGTAGTTAATCACATTTAAGGTTTGATTCATCCTTCAGTATATGCTTGCTTTGGACAGATAATTAATTTCTTGAACTCTTCCGACTATATTAACTGGATCTCTATTGGCTGTAATGGAACCCAGTGCAGCTAGTTGAGGTATGGACAGATATGGTATTACAGCTGTCTGAAATTAAGTGGGATGAATTCTATTGTATCGGAACAACTTGCACTGTCTAGGGTGAAAATGAGGTACAGAAAGAGGAATATACCAAAGATCTAACTGAAAACTCTTATCCACATTGGGAGTCCATAATCAGAAGAGATGAAAACCCTAATCACCTTTTCACCTTTAAAACTGAAGCTGATGATTGATATATATATGTAGACACATATGTATATAGATATACATATATAAAAGAAATTGCAGAACATATTGTAGTGAGAGCAGAGAATAGGACTTAACCGATGATATCCTTTCCTGTCCTATGTTATATTCAAGTAAGCCTAAAGAAATTGGTTCAGAGTTGTAGTATGAATATTCATCTAAGCATAAGTTAAAGCCTTCCCCAATTCTTATTCAAAACTTGCTATTTCCAGTAAAAAAAATCCTGCAAGTAAATTTAGAGCGAGAATACACTAATAGTGTGAATACAAGTGCTACAACGCAATCAATGAATGCTATATTTTATCCTAGCTAATACTCATGGAAAAGGTTTTTTTAAATATATTAATGGCTAATTTATTTGTGCATTAGCTGACTACCCTTATAATTTTCATCCTAATTGTTGCTTTTCATTCCTTATCAGAGCTGGTCAGATAACAAAAAATCCCTCATGAATATTTTAATGAATAAATAGAGTGAGTTGCTATGCTGTTATTCTGTGTACCTTATTGTATATTATTTGACAGTATTCTGACAACTGACAATTTGCTCATGAAAATGAGTGCAAATCCCACCAGTGCAAGTTAGTGTGATTGTTCATCCAAAAGTCCACACCAGTAACATATTCTGAGCTTTCTCTAGTTTTCTCTTGTTACATGCCTGTTTAAAAAGATTCACATATCCACTGGGCTCCAAAAACAATACTATGAGACTTAAGTAAAAGATTAAATATGATGAAGGAATACCCCAAACTAACTGATTGTTCTGAATTGTGGAAGGCTACAATTAATTTAGATAATCTGATCAATGATTAAGTATTTACAGTATGAATAATTAAGGCTGCAATCAAAGCACAAAGAATCATTGAAGTAAAGGAGAGAGCTTACATGGTTAAAGAGAAGCACATTTTTAAGCTCTTTGCTGGTTTGTAATAAAACTTGTTTACAGATTGTGGTCCTGCTTGTCAATGGTGCTAGAATTAATAAGCAAGGGAGAGGGGGAAGAGGCAAGAAGCTGACAATTGTTCTGTGCTGCTTCTGTTTTATACAGATGTCACCACCACTACTGATTGTACTGGGGCAGGTTGGGAGTAAACTCTCAATTAAACGTATTATCCACAGCAACAAAAAAATCAGAAAATCCAAGTATTTGAACAAACACATAAATACAAAACAGCCTGTGCTCTTATTTTAGGAGCCTGGATAAAAGTACATGCAGGTAAGAAATAGCATTCTGTTTTACCCACAATATCTCTGGCTTTTTCCTTTGACTCCTCTATGTCTAATTATTTTTGTTCCAGCTGCCATCTCATCATTGCTAGAGCTCATAGTTGCAATAGTTCCTCTTTTGGGATAAATATTTCAGGTTTATTGCCCTTTGTGAAATGGGATTTTTAAAATCTATAAACTATCATTTTGTTCTCTAATTCCTTAATTTTCGAGAGAACAGTCTCTTTAATGTCTGCTTCTTCATCTTTAAATGTTAGGGTTGGCCTTGGATTTGATTTAATCTCTGTTATAACTTTATAAACCTTGCATGGATTGCTTTGATGTTCCCTTGCATCCAGTGAGCATACATTCAGCTTTTTCAGTCTTTTTCATACTACAAGTCTTTGAAGCTTGATATAATTTTTTTTTTTTGCAGTAAGATGTACTCAATCAGCAACAATTATACTGTTGCCAAGATATGGTACCTACGCAGGGTGAATACACAGAAAACCAACCCCAATCCCCAAGCCACATGTTTAAAAAAAAGATTGAAACAAAAAATGGAGTTGCCTATAATATTAAACAAATTATTGTTATTTTTAATATACGTGAGCTAGACTTTTGTATTTGATATTTATTTGAGATATATATCTTTAAATATATATATATGTCATGAGTCATTGGAACAGCTCATCTTGAGAAGAGGTAAATTCAGTTGTACTTGCAATCTGTCTTTACATCTGTGATGTAAAGGCTTGCTTCTAAGAATTCTTTTATAAAGAGAAAGTGACACATAGGCAAACTCAAAAGTTCCTGCAGGACCCTATTTTCTCTCCTATGTTAGACTGCTTAGTGATCTGTCTATCTTATTTCCTACCAACTTCTCCTCTTCATGTTTAACGTTAGGTGCTAGAAAATGATCCAGGCATGCGAAAGCTGGTTTATATACCACATAAGTGACAAAACTATGTCAATTTACACCAACTGAGGATTTTTTTTGCAGTCTATTTCAGATATTCCTTCTCCATGTTAGTTAGTCATGGTGGTACAAAGACATGAGCATATAAGAGAAACTTTTAATAGCTGCACATTGTGATGCACTATTGTGAATATTAACAGAATTTCACCCTATTGTCAGCATGAAATTTTTCATGATGGTGAATATGCATTTTATCATGATGGGAACCAAGACTGGCCCCATCAACTTCTACTCTTGGAGTCTCTGGAGCATCATGAAATACATGATGAATTTAAATCTGGTCATGGCCTTAATCTGTCTCTCTTCTAAACATGATGGTGTCTCCTCCTAAAAGTTTACAGAGAGAAAACAAAAAATCCTTTATATATTAGAACAAAAAGGCATCTTATCTCTTAACTTTGACCTTTATAAAAAGTTGCAGAATGACAGAATGAAAAATGGATCTTTAATTCTGTAATTTTTCAAGACTTCCCCCAATTTCAGAAGAATTGCACAGTCTCATTTCTCCTGTGGTGACTCCAGGTGCACAAATACATCTTCACTAGCCAAAAGAAACAATGGAAAATAAAGAAAAAGTACTCTTTTTTTTTTATTAAGAGGAAAATGAATATAAGAAAAACAGTTTTTTTTTTTTTTAAATTAAAAAGAAACAAAAGAAACAAAATGAACATGAATAAATTACTAAAAAATAAATTACAGGAAAAAAGGCATCAGTTTCCCTAGCAGCATTAATGGCAGAAGCAGAAGAGAAGAAGATTCAGAAGAAAAACAGTTGGAGCAATCACTACTTAGAGATTTTCTAATTGATTGAGGCTTTCCCTTAGTGTTTACAAATTTGGTGGGTAGCTACCAGACAAAGCTACAATTTCAAACCTCATAGGTCCCCTGTTTGGTAGAAAACACACAGAAGGTAACTGCAGATTAAGCCCCAGTTCTGTAACTGAAAGGAAAATCTGCTGCAAGTGTAGTGAGATTCTGCACCTGCCTGTGTGTACCACTGGCCTTAGGTGCTTAGTAAAAGCACGTTGATGAACAAGCTTTGTTGAGTATGAACTGTGCTCATTCTAGGAAGCACTAGAAACCAAAGCTGCCTTTCTCTCTGCTGCTGGTCACGTTTTTGTCTACATAACTGCTGTTTAAGTCAGTGACTACAAGCAGTTTATTTAAGGGAGTTCGGTCACCTGTACAAATAAAGGAGTTCCTAGCAGTAGATGAATTGTCTGTTAGCTGCCTGCTTGTCTGCTGACTTGAACTGACTTCACAAAGTGTCGATTTCATGCAAAAGTGGTGGGATAGGAGAACAACAGTAGGACACGAATTTTCCTTAGCAAAACCTTTGCAATCCGCATTTGAAAGGCATTGTATTAGCACAGTCTGATACAGTAGCAACATATTTGCAAATAAAAGAGATATCTAGGGTTAGACATTTGAACATACAAGTGACAAAAAAGCACTATAAGAAAAAGTACCTTTTCCTTCTCACTTTATAGCCTTTTCCTTTCATTGGTAGGTTAAATGATTACAACTTTTACTTAATAGAAGGTGATCTTGTCATTAAGGGCCTGATCCATGTAAAAGGGGACTTAGGTAGCACTTACCTGCCCAGATCTGAAATACATCTGAACTCTCATGTTCATGTATCGCCTGATCTTAGAAGCTCTAAGTGCCTTAAGTTTCTAGAGTTTTTCTCTTTTAATGCTTTCAGGGTGCTACGTATCTAAAAATGTCCCTCTTGACAGGCCTGACGTAGCCAAAACTTTTTCACACACAAAGTAGAAGCAGGCTAAGAAAGATATGACTAGTATTGCTTGCCTTAAACTCAGATGTAAGGACATTAAAATATGTGACAGTATGTAGACCTTTTTTAATATGGTAACACTATCAATAGCAGAACCAGCAACAAACATTTTGTAATGCAGATAAACAAAAAAGTGATATATAACTGCAAACAGGCAAATGGAGATTTGTGGTATATTTGCTCCAACATGGTAGTTTGTGCAAGTAGCAAAATCTACAAGATTAGAACAAAGGAATTATAATGAGAGATGTCTGACAGAATCAGGATAACTGCAGAACAAGCAGAAAAGATGCTTGGTGAAACCAGAACAAGTCTTGCTCCATCCTCCAAAATTGAACTATGTCAAAAGCAATATGAGATCACCTCTTTTCTTTTATGGAAAGTGTTGAGCAGAACAAAACATGAGTAAGGAAAATGGAGAAGGAAGACCACCCATACTTGGGCCACACTTTCCCTCATCAAAGAGCTCTCAATCCTGGCCACCTCCATCTCAGTGACTAGGTACCTTAGCCATCCGCCCTAACTTGCCCTAACTGGAGGTGTGTGGTATTGTTCACCTTCAGCTGATTTAGGATAAAATTATTAAGGATTAACTATTTGAATATGTAGTGATTATGATTATATTGACCACGTGTATTGTCAATGAATGTCAGTCCAGTAAAGTGTTGAAGTTTGAAACTAGCCTGATTTATCAGTCTTTTGAGCGCTTGTATGAGAATGGTCTCTAATATATGCAATATACAAATACACTCATTCTGTGGCACAGTCTGTCTGCCTTACCGATTTGCTCTGTAATGGAAGAGTTGTTTCTTAATGTACTTTCAGAGTGTGCAAAAACCTTTTCTAAGCTGATACTTTTCAGTGCTACTGTAACACAATTAAATAAGAATTATTTATTATTGTATTAAGAGAATACTGAAATTTCACCCAAGGCAATTATTTTGTAGATTTGAATTCTATTATAAGGACAAATAAATAGTTCCTGTTTAAAGACATCTACAAAGACCTAAATGGTTCATTATAAGAAGTCTTTAAGATGGGGGTATATTCCTTTTCTGGCTTTTTTTTGTTTTGCTTTTAATTATATATTATGCTCTGACAAAAGCAATGTAGTATGTAGATGTGTTTTAGCTGTGCTGCAGATATCAGCATATGAGTATATTTAGCAAATCCAATAACACTTCACCACTCATTCTCAGAACATTTAAAAATGTATGCAAGTGTGAAGATAAATGCCCTCAGAGAGCCTCTTATCTCCAGTGGTGCACAGTAACAGGTCTCTAGCAGTTTCAGGCAGCATGGTCCTTGTATTTTTCAGATCAATTTTTCTAATGAAATACAGCAAATTATGGATTAGAATTGGTGAAGTATAAAAGAGTGAAGGCTCAAGATCATTTTCAATGATTGTTTGGGTTTGTTTTTTTTTTAATTTTATATATGTTTTGGAATATATACATAAGGTGAAGTCAGTGCTGAACCCTTTGAAACTCATTGTGCCCAAGTGGGAGAGAGCTTCATCTACATATTTCCCCTGGGAATGGACTAGGCAGCAGGTAAGGTGCTGATGGGTGAGGAAGAGCCTCACATCTCTATAGATGTGTCTTCTAACATTACAGAATGCAGAGTGGCTGAAGAAAGGTATATAAAAGGGACTCCAGTGCAATCCCACCTCCTCCTTAGCCCTTGCTTGCAAGTTCTGGCAGCACAGTGTTGCTGAAAGAGCTTTGGATGAATACAGATGGTCTCTGAAAAGGCGATTGTACAGCCCCCTCTGATTTGAGTGGAAGCTGCATGGTGTAGGCTGTAACTTCCAGAATTAGTCAAAGTACTGCAGTGACAGATTCTTGAACCAGTCTCTGATTATATAATGTGATAGATTCTGGATTCAGAGATGCAGGGACTAAGTTATAGCTAGTCAAGTACACACCTAAAGGTCCCATTTAAGGAAAATGCATAAGTACAGCTTTAAATCAACCATATAGCTGAGATCCATTAACATATGGAACTCCTTAAGTCTGTGTCTAGTATTAAACAAGTACTTAAATATTTTGCCAAATATAGATAGATTACTTACTTTGGAATGATGAAGAGCTTTGCTGCAAGAGCACTTTGTAGAAAGAAAAGACAAAGCCATTACTTCCCACATTGCTAATGTGCCATGATTTGCTTCTGAGAGTATTTCAGTCTGCATCCTGAAGGTAGTAAAAGGCTTCTTAGGTCTGCTGATAAATGAAACAAATATCTCTGTTCTAGTAAGAATTAGAGCGGATCATTATGAAAGACCTTAGGAATTAGGAAAATGCCTGGAGAGCACAGGCTTGACTAGGGATCTCTGTACGCTGAGTTCAATTAGACCCTGAATTTAATATTGTGTTTCCTCTGTCAGTTCTTGTCTTATTCTATGTCCTTTTCCTTCTACTTCCTCATTCTTACCCACTTGAGCCCCCTTATTCTTTCCTTTCCTGTCTTGGATTTGAGAGCTACTTTTTTCTTAATTTCTTTCCCTCACCTTTCATAACAATTTTTCTCTGAATCTGTGCCAAATTACTCATAGTCTCTGCTTAGTATTTAATTTCTTTCCTTGCTAACCAATGTCTGCCCTACTTTTGCTCCACTAATTCTGTCTGCCCATAACAATAAAAGTAAAACAACACAGCATGGGCCTAAGCACTGATCCATGATCCTCAGCAATGGTTACTAGCCACCAAGATCCCAGGCACAGTTTGGCTCAGCCCTGCTTGTACTTCTGTGGGCAATACGCAGGCATGATTCAGGCCATAGCAAATGCCAAGGATATTCTCCACAAGCAGCAAGAACAAGGCCAGACCAGTTTCATTCCACTATTCAACACTATATAATTTGGCTTTGACCCCTCAAACACCTCCACGCACCCTTATGACACAGATCAGTGTATGTATCACGTGCCCAGGCTTTTTTTGCTGATGGGTTGCCATACAGCACACACATTATTTCAGATGTTCTGAACTGACCAAATATATATTTATATTTTACAGTGCCTTGGGGCTTCAGCAGTACCACATGGGGCTAACAGAGGACCCAGGGCCAAGCTCTATATGTAATGTATATTTGAATACTCTGCTTTAGAAAGCGCATTATGGCTGTGAGACAATCTGTGCCACTTGATCTCAAATGAGAAACCGTCTGTCCTTGTTTCAGCTGGGATAGAGTTAATTTTCTTCCTAGTAGCTGGTATAGTGCTGTGTTTTGGATTTAGTATGAGAATAATGTTGATAACATGCTGATGTTTTAGTTGTTGCTAAGTAGGGCTTACACCAGTCAAGGACTTTTCAGCTTCCCATGCTCTGCCAGGTGCACAAGAAGCTGGGAGGGGGCACAGCCAGGACAGCTGACCCCGACTGGCCCAAGGGCTATGCCATACTGTATGACATCATGCTCGATATATAAACCAGGGGGAGCTGGCCGGAGGGCAGCAATTGCTATTCGGGGACGAGCTGGGCATCGGTCAGCGGGTGGTGAGCAGCTGTATAGTGTATCACTTGCTTTGTATATTATTATTGTATATTATTATTATTATTATTATTATTATTATTATTATTATTATTATTGCTACTACTATTACTACTATTCTATTTTATTTTACTTTAATTGTTAAACTGTTCTTATCTCAACCCATGAGTTTTCTCACTTTTACCGTTCCAATTCTCTCCCCCATCTCACTGGGGAGGGGGGAGTGAGTGAGCAGCTGTGTGGTGCCTAGTTGTTGGCTGGGGTTAAACCACAACACCGTCCTCAGCTTGTTTTACATACTAATGTAGATTTATCCTAAGGACAGCCAGGGATTGGCTTTGCAAATACATCTTGTTTCCCCAGCTGCATCCTTTGTTCATACACACCTAGGAAGAGTGATCTGCCAGAGGCTCTCCGCAGGAGAAAGTGGCTTGGAGCAAGCTGCTTTGCTGTTGCCTTCTGCTAGAAGTCGCTCATAGTGGTCATAGCGATATATCTCCAACTAGTCACCCTAATGCTAAACTTCACAGATCTAAGTAGATCTGTCACTGAACAAGCCCTGCCGCCTGAACATAGGGTTGCAGTTAGGGCTATCAGAGAACAACTTTGCAAGAGACATAGAAATGCAACAGTCAAATTGCATTGATGCTTATCTAGGGACAGGAAGATGGTTATTGGTGGGAACTCTAATTTATGTGTAAGGATATTCACTGTTGCCTTACCTTTGCTTGCGCCTGAAAGGAGAGCTTATCTCCCACCAAAGACCCTCAAGCTCAGTCTTATTATTTTTGCTCCAGTAAGGACTACCCGAAAAAGCAGAATTGGTTGCCAGGGAGTCTAACTTTACTACATTTTAAGAGAGCAGCTTTTTACTCTAATAAAAATTATCTATTATTAGTAGTCAAACACACACACACAAAAAGTGGATTTTGAAGTTTTCACTTTTAGCCTCCACTTAAGCTTCAGCATTTCATTGTTATGACTCCCTCTAACACATGCTTATTTTATCAGCTTGCTCATTATTTTTATGAATTTTCACAGGTGAAATGTGGTTGCCCACTTCTCATTTTTCTCCCTAAAGTCTCAACACAAAGACAAAATTCACCAGTTTAATTTGAATGAACATCCTTCTTATAGTTTCAGGGCTCATTTATATTGTTCCCAAATGCATTAGTATTGTACCTATAGGTATAAGAAGCACCAGTAGATGGCTCTGTAATTCCTGAATTATAAGCAAGGAAACAAGGGAGGCTTTGATAGCTTTGACTTTCGTGAGCAGATTTGATTTGGTGACACCAATGACAGGAATGAACTTCACGCCGACTTGCTGAAATGGGACACTTCCATTTGTTATGTCACGCCGTTTCAAAATGGCCAGTGTGTCCTCGACCCACATCGACCTTGAGGACTTCCGATGGAGCAACGGGAATGCTGTCATCCTGTACAGGCAACAGCTCCAAATAAATTGGCAGCAGGATGACACCCAGCTTATGGGAGAGGGCAGAATTACTAAGCATTGCCATGCCCTGCTCGCTGCAGAGTGATAAACATGAAGATGTGGAGGCTGCTACAGATGCCTGAGCCCAGTGGTACCGTACCCTGGGAAATGGGAATAAATCTGAGCACAGCAGAACTATGCTGAACATATGCCTGCACTGAAATTAACTACCAAACCCTCAGAAAAGGTTGTTTCTGTTTTGCTTAAAAAACAAATCTCTCTGTGAATGGGATAGATAAAAGCAGGAAGGAAATGCACTGTAAAAAAATCCTGCTTTTATTAATCAAGGAGTTTAATCATTTGTTACAGGCAATTTAGATGAAGTAGTAGGATTTCCTCTCTGCACAGCCCCCATTCCTGGGCGCAGGACCAGGGTGTGCTTGCAAAGGGGATTTTAAGCATGCTTGAGTGCTCTGGCTGAGGTCTGCTGGGCCCCCTCTGTGTATTTTTCCACAAGTTAAACTCCTTTGAGTATTTGTAAATATTACTGTAGAAAAGGGGATTTTGAAAATTTATATGTGGGACCCATATACATGCACCCAATACAAATGTTGGCTGTATCTAAATGTAAATGAGGAATCTAAGTTAAAAGCATGGGCATAGTGGGAATCCTTCTAGAGTCTGAATAAGAGCAGAGAAAAATTCAATGTCTAACAAAGCAAAGATGTTTCATCTGTACCAGCTGAGATGATTATTTGTACATTTTAAGTAAATCCAAAACCATACGAAAATAACATGGAAAACGTTAAACTTAACTTTATAACTGCTATTTTCTCCCTGAAGTGGGAATTCTACATGACAAATATTTCATTTCATACTTCATAATAAAAATATATTATTATTAACCCCCCCAGAAAATCGTCCTACCTGTACTTCCGAAGGAAATTTATTTTCCAGCTAGTCCTAGTGTGTGTTTCAATGGCACATAAATACTGTCTCTGCTATTGTTTATCTGCTTTAAAAACAGATACAAGGTGTTTTAAAAAGAAAGATTAATCCATTTAATACAAATAGCAAAAATATGCGAGGATGTTGCTATTTAAACATCAACATTAAATGTTATGTGTTTATGTCAATAATTCACACATAACCAAAATAATGATCTGCTATGCTTTTTTATAAAAACAAGATATTCTCTAAGCCCCTTACTAGCTTCCCTTGCCATTGGCAATGGTTTTCAGAGTAAGGAAATTAAGATCACAATGGAGAAAATTCATATAACACTATTCTTTATTTTGCTGCAGAGAAGCCGCATGTGGAGAGATCATTCCTTTTATATAATGCAGTAAATTTCTGTGACCTTTCATTTACTTAGAAAAGGCTAAAGTATCTCACAGCATTCAGTATTCAGCACTGGTATTATCTCAGGAAACAATGCTCTTTAAATAATCTGAGGCACAAGTATTATTATGCTTTATAATGTACAAATACAGTCATATCTAGCTGGGTAAAACACAAACCTGAATTTAAGGCAACCCGTACCTTCTCTAAATTTTTATAGCCCAAACCATATTTTAAATTTACCTTATTAATGACCAGTAAATAAATTTTGTTTCTATTGAGAATATTATTATCAGGGTAAGCTACCTTGATTTACATTACATTCACTACCTAAGTGCAGGCAGTCCTAATGGAATAGCTGATGTGTGGCAAAATACTTCCCTGATAGCTATATTCAACTTCTGCCCTATGGCAAGTCTGAGATAATTCGATTGCAATATGTGAGTCCAACATGATTCATAGATTCAAATACCTAAAGAATGGGGGGGAAAAAATACCCTCATGTTCAAGTAAATACAGCCTATGCACCTGCTTAGTTGCATACGGTGGTGATAGGCACTTATGAAAAATGTTATATTATTTGGTAATACTAGTTTATTAGCAACATTTGACTTCTTCATCCTCACTTTGTCATGTGGCAGATCAGTATCTGTCTGAAATGAGACTACTTCTCTATCTTCCAGCTTTAACCAGCATCATAGAACTGACAGAAGCTGATAGAGAGATGCTTCTTCATTCATTTCTGAATTATAGAATTATCCTTATCCCCATTCCTGTCCTGGATCAGGAGCGTGTTTGAACATTGCAGTCATATTACATTTCAAAATTAGAATTCAGAGTTTTATGGCCTGTAAAAACCAGTCTCAGAAAGTTAGGGAGAGAACAGATTAAATAACTGCCATATATAATACAAAAAAATCTTTTCAATATTAACACTATATTTACTAGCTCTAGATTTTTTTCTGGGTTTCTCGATCCATCTACTGTAGGGGAGTGCCTGTGTATATTAATTTTTTTTATTCTAACCACTAGCACATTACCATGATGTGAATAATACAATTCATATTAGTTGAGATAAAAGCAGTAATTTTACTAAAGAGTTAAGAGAGAAACGCCAACATACTGAATTTCTAGTAATTTTAAGTTAAATGCTAGAAAATAACATCCGTCCTTCTCTGCAATATACAATATTAAGACCAGATTTTTTCAAGGTTCTGAATGATTACACTTAATGCCACTTATCCATATTGGTACAATAACTGCTGGAGAATCACAAATCATTTCCTTCTCACTTATGCTATAACTTGTATATAATATACACTTAATATAAAAACTGTATAGTATATATGCCTTCAAACTAATATATAGTTTCCACTATAGATATAGTGGAAAAGGGAAAAAAAGAAAATGAAATTGAAGACACAAACAGAAACCTCTCAATGGAGACCTTCCAAAGGTTTTGGAATTGTTTATGGGTACAACAAAGAACATTGGCAAATATCATTATCTTATCAAAAACAAAAACCATATGCATAGACACATGCATATACACACACACTTACAAGCTAGTTGATATATTGTGATGTGATTGTTTGCCCTGATTGTTCTGGGGGTTTGGTGTGTGGTTTTTTTTTTTTTTTTTTGACAGAGAAGGTTTGGGTTTTGAAGTTTTCCTGCTTCCTAAACTGGCTGTATCCTTATCCTCCATCAAGTAAGATTGGAGAGAACTCAAAGCAGATGGTATAAAGTAACTAGAGTGAGAGATGAAGCAAATACTTCAGAAAGAATTGCGAGAAAGCCGTTCTATCTGCATCATGCCAGGACACTTCTCAGCCCACATCCACACTATAATTAGGTATCACACGGGATCCATGGCTAGTAATGCTTTCACACGACAAGCTCAGAATGATTTAGTACAAAATTTAGAAAATGTACAGATGGACATCTTTACTTTTTGGCACATTAGGGAGTCTTTATTTGAAAAATGTTTTGATATATATTTTAAACGCTTTTAAATGTATACACATATAATAGCATAAAATTGTAAATATCTAGTAATTTGCCTTCAAGTGTATCTATTTTTCACTGCTGTGTACATGTGCTCTGCTTTGTATAAAAGCAAGTTCATGCAGTATACATCTCTTAAGATCATTCTTGACAATATTGGGTGAGAAAGCAGCCTTTCCCCATAAAAGTTCTCAGTAGATGCTCTTTAAGGAATACTATTTGTGTAAATGAAAAGTATGTTTCTCTAGGGGACTGATTGTACCATTGGCCAAATGAAGAAAACCACAGACTCCACAAACCCTGCTAGGAATGAGTGGCTAATGACAACATATCCCTTTATGAGCCAGAAGGAATTATATATCCTATCCAGACCTCTCCAACAAGGATTGTTTTATTGATTTCAGGAAGCTGAGTGAATTGAATGGCACAAATAAATACATTATTAACATGCAACAGCCTCAAAAAATATAGGTTTAGATCAGGTCTCCAATATTTGCTCAGTTGAAGGATGCATTGGCACCTTACCAACAGCCCAGAGGTTGCATATAATTTATATAAAGTAGATCAGATTTCCTCCCCTCTCATCTGTTTGAAGGTAGGATGAGATGTACAGATTCATTTGTTCAAGCAGATGTTGGTGGTTAGACAAATATATGTAAGGAAGTCCTTGGGTGATTGATAAACAACTGTTCTTACAGGTCAATATAATGTGACCTTGAAATCAGGAATTTTACCTTTCCTTAGTTACAAACAGGTATCTGAACAGTGACAAGGTATACTGCTTTCATTTTGTTTCCTATTCAGTGTTGAAAATGCTGCTGTATTTCTTTCTGTATGAAAAAAAAATTAATGAATCTAGAACTTCTGAATCAGGAACAAAAAAACCCCTGTACATTAATCAAACACTCCAGTTCTCTAATGGCCACCATTACTAGAGACTATCTTCCCCTCGTCCACCTGGGCTTTGGTAGAGAGACATGATTATGAAGAGTATCAATCCATTTGACAGTAACAAGCATATTGAGACACATTGTAAACTGTCACCAGTATGAACTAAGGAAAAACATAAGAACAGCAAAAACAAGCTGCAACCTTCAGAAAAAAAATTTTAACTGTATAAGCATAGTTCTTTAAAGGAATAAGTAGAATTTTTATATGACGTTTTTATGAATAGTAACAGTTTTGGAAGTTTGAATTATACCAAACAGACCATTCATTACTAAAAGGGATCTGAAGAGAAGTGATATGTAGAAAGATGTTCTTTTAAAAGCTATGGGTTTGATCATTCCTAACTCCTAAATTAAACAACACAGTTGAAAATACATGATTTTGTATTTATTCAAAGAGTAAACACTCAAAATGTAAGAAAGATAGATTGCACTTGTACAAAGCTAGATGATTGAATCCTCACTTTAAGTAAACTGCTGAACACAACCTTAATTATTAATTAGGAATCAGCTGAACCTAAGATTAATTATAGAACAGCTGCTGCTGCAGACCCACAATCAAGTGCTCTTGAGTGAGCAAGGGTACTTGCAGTGAGAATTTAGGGTGATAAATTCTTCTATGCTACTGAATTGTTTGCAAGTCTGCCCAGAAAATACTTCAGAAAGTGTCAAATGACAGTTATAGTATGAATCTATTGCTTGTAACCAAGATCTAATAAAGAGAGTGAGCAGCAGATGAGGAGTTGGTATAACAGTAAGGGCAAGTATCTTCGCAATGATTGAAATAGCCCTTGATTGCTGTAGTGCAATATATCCAGCCATGCTGAAAGAGATAAGGAATGCTTCTTAGTACCAGACAACAGTTATTTGAAGTAATTGCATGTCCAGAACAACTTCTATCCAAAACCACAGGAGCACTATGGGGTTATTTTGCGTCTTAAGGTTTACCAAAGCGGTGTCCAATAACAGACCACAATTCACTACAGGAGAATGCCAACAGCTTGCAGAGCTCAACAGGAGGAAATACTCATAGGCTTTGCTAGCCTATCTTAAAAGCAGCAGAGACAGCACTTAAAAAGAAATGCTGAGTCTGAAGAAACAAAATGGTCCTACTCTACTACCCGGTAAACTCTCTACCATATAGAAGTGTGCTCAAAATTCCTGTAGCTGGAGATCTTATTTTCTTTCCTCAAATCTCATTTGTTTCCCTTCTTGAACTATGTTTTTAATGAGGAAATGAAAAGCCCAGTGTGGTAAATCTCATGGTGCATTTGTTAAATGGAAATAATTGGAAAAAGAGGATCACAGCAGTCTTTGCTTGGGCAATTTGATATAAATGTATGTGGAAAGGTTGTATCTAAAACTTCACAAAATACATATATGCATGTATTTTACCCTCAGGAGAAGGGGGGAAACTGAGAATAGTTGAAAACTGAATGTCTTTGAGAATTGTTTTCTTACTGTAAAATTGAAACTTTTTCAATTTTGGCTATCACAGAACCAATTGGGAGAAAACCAGCAACAAGAAGATAGACTTGGCCAGTGTATGGGTTTCAGTGTACCTTTCAAATGAATAACAGTACTAAGTGGCAGGCTACTACACAACTGGCAACCGAAATAAAGTAAGAAAGATGAGTATTCTAAAGTGACTGCAAATGCAATGCAGATGGGATAGTATGTGGTTAAATTGGGTGGAAGAAGGTTAGCCAAAATACCTTCTAAGATGGGCCAAAATGAATTCTAAGCTCCTCCTTATATGTTTACAACATCCAGGGTTCTTTCTTTTCTATCTGCAGAAATCTATACAATTTAATATCCTGGTGCTCTGCATATTAAATAACAAGCCTTAAAATTCAAGGCAGGGTTTAATGCACTGACGATCTATGCATAAAACAATGTCAACTTTGGATTAAGTGATATTAGCTCCTAATGTCTGTGTAGTTGCTCCCAGTTAAAATTAGATCTGGTTTTAAGAGCAGATCAAAGCATTTCAACTACATTTAGTGTTTGTCTTGGAAAGGAAGAACAATTTTTATGGTTGGAGAACTAGGAAAGGTATCAGATATGTGAATTCTGCTCTAACCTCTGGACAGGAACACACAGACTGCTAACTCAAAATTGGAAAACTTCATGAAAAAATATTCTTCTCTGCATTGCATAATGCCTTTATAGGCTTATTTGTTTGCTTGTCATGGTAGCTGCTATACAATACCTCATAAGATCATGTCTGTTGTATGATTTCACATCATGCATGATAGCTTACTTTCATCAGTACTGGGATTAGTGCTGTATATCTAAATGAGAATTTCTTTTCTCAGCCCTGTTGGCTTAAATATTTCTTCCTCAAAGGTTTTACCAGTGCCTGTCTGAAGAATCACATGAATAGAACTGAGGTGATGAATAGATGAGCTAAAAGGCTTTCACAGCTCTGGGACCCAGATCCTCTGCTGCTATGCAGTGTCATAGCTCTATGGGTAGTTTCCCCCTGGAATTCAGAGGGGTCAAGATTTTGCTCATGGAGACCCTTGAAATACAGTCCCAATGGAAAATGATCTTCCTTGACACTACAGTGCATGTTAGCATTTTGCTATGATTGTAATTGAGATTGCTGGCGTAATTTATAGGTTTAGATTCTTCAGTATAGCAAACGTTTTGGTGTTATGCAGTACATTTGTCACTGCATTTATTTCTGTGTGTTTTATTTCCCTCATATGGTCTGCATATTGTGTCAATTATTTGAAGAAGTATAATACACATATATTTGGAGAGAGAGAGAGAGAGTATATGAAAGTTTGCACTAAAAAGTGTGAATTTATACAATATATCTATGATCATTTTGGACTGTAAAATCAAATATAAGAATGAATGACAAAGATTTGATCATTTCAATTTTGAAACTGTCACTGCCTCCACACACTCTGCTGACTTATCTTTCAATAATTTACATATCTCTGTCTAACTTTGGCAAAGAAAACAATTCCTTAAGATAAACTTGTTTGAGATTTACAAATAGAACATCTCTAAGCAGCTTCAAAATCGAAGTCTAATTTGCTGTGATTTCAAAGCAAGAAGGAATGTGGTAAAAATAATAATTCATAATAGCAATAGTAACAGTAATGATGATAATGTTAATAATAATAAGCATAATAATCAAAAGTATTTATTTGTATTTCAGGGGAACACATTTGTTCCAATGAGAACTCATGATGTACTGAATTAGACAGTACTTGAATACAATATGGCAATATCTGAACACAATAGAACAAGATTCAATTTTCATGAGTATTCAAAGTCAAGATCAACCAAAAACTGGACAGTTGAATATAATAGGGCTGAGATGGCATTTAAGGATCAGATTGTTCTGCTTATTTACTCTCTATTGCTGGAGGAGCCTAAGTTCCCTATGGCCACTGGTTTTTAATGAGGAACTATAATAGAGACCTATTTTTACTTTCATAATCAGAAGCACGTCAATCGTGGCAGCACTGTCATATTTTGTAGCTCATATTTTAAAACAGAAAGTAGACAAGCATTTGCCTTCCTAGCAGCTTGATGTCATAGGTACTTTCTGAACACATTTCTGAAATGTCAAAAAAACTCTGAAAGGATTAACCTGAAACTAGAGTTAGCAGCTTTTTGTTTAAAAAGGTGCGGGTACTGTTCGTCACGTCTTTCTGAGAAGCGATTCCAGAAATTTGCATAGGCTCTGGGGTAGTAGAGTTCAGTTGTCTCATCAAGATTTAGAAGACTGAAAGTTACATTTCTCCAGCTTTCACAATTGTGTTGTAAGACAACAAAACCAACAACAAAATGATTAGTTATCTTACTTTGTCACAGATACTCACAATTGTTCTTTTGAAGCTACTCTAGCATACCCCTCCTCCCCCTGCCCCGAAAACTGGACATCCGAAATAAAGAGAGAATAAAATGTTCTTGTTTTGTGTTTAGGGCACACACCAAGCAGAGGGATAATCTGGATTCTGTTCTCTATGCTGAGGACTGTTTATGCATTTTCAAAGAAAACATGTATTTGGCAAAATACATAAGTGTCCTGAGCTGGGAGAGGAGCATAGGTCTCTGCTTCCAAGTATCCCCATTAGTGTAGAGAAACATGGTCTCAGGTGATCATACTGCTTTGTATATTCAGCCCTAAAATCCTGATTTAATTTCTTCACCGTGACACACTTTTCACTGAAATGGGGGATAACTTGATTATGCTCACCAAGCCAGTGATGAAAGCACACACAGACTGTTACTCTTTATATCCACAGCCTTCCTAACTTGATAAAAGCATCCGAATCTCTGGCTCCTGGATCTCTTGAAAAGGCTTTAAACCTCAGATGGCTGTGGTAAGAATTAGGTCCCTGAATTAAAGGTCCCTCTAAGAACTAAATAATATGCCTAATGTGGGGATGTGCACTTAAAATTCTCATTTCCATGCAAAGTTTTAAAATTGCACTATGAGATATCATGCTTTCTTTCCCCTTGGTGCAGTAATTTAGTAAAAGGAAACAGAGACCAATGCGCTGAATTAATAAAGTGGGCAGATAAAAAATAAGTAGGCATGGGATTGAGATTAAAGTGGAACATTAAAAATTAGTTTCTTTATCAGTAACATTTTGTTTTATTTTTACTTTCACTTTCAGATTCTTCTGGCTGGAAAACTGAATGTTTTGGATTCTCTCTGTAAGTGTATAGACCACTGCTGAGCTCTCGAGGAGCTGTGGCTTCTGGAAGGGTCTAAGTCTGGTAGACCAGCTGCCAGAAAGCAGTCTCAATGAAGGTGAGTTGGCAAATAATCAGACAAATTTTGAGAACTTAATCAAAAGTGACTTATCTCTGTGAAACTCCCTTAACTTGATGAACAAGCAAAGTCCAGTGACCCCCAAACCAACTCACTTGCTTTGTCAAGAGCACTTTCCATGTACAAGTCATGCTGTGAGGAGAAGTTGTTGAGAGTACAACATAAAAGAGAAAATCAGTTCATTGCATGTACTTGCCAGTTATGTGAGAAAGCATGTTGTTCTGCTGCATGTGGGATACGGAAACAGAAATTCTCTCAACCTCCTGGCCAGAACGAGGCTCTAACCACAGCTTTCACAACTAGGACCGCACACTTTCATTGCTTGGTGTGAATGTGTCAAGAAACAAATGAATGTTAAGTCTCCCAGACAGCCAGTACATCTGGCTTTTATCCTTCTCACTGCCTCACTCAGGAAGGAATATGGTTATTTTTAAATCTAAGTTCTGTGTGTGGAGCCAAATAAACATAATTCTCTAGCTGGTTCAAAGATGATAGGAAAAGATTTTAAATGCACTAAATTGTATAGGCTTATTTATCGTCTGCTAAATCCTCTCCTCAAAAGAATCAAAGGCCTCATTTGTTCTTCAAGCACTCATTACAGCTTCAGTCACCCTGTCAGAGCCTCAAAAAAACCCCAAAACATGTGATTTCATGTACCAGAATTCAAATAGCAAATTACAAATATTCTTCATGACCAGCTTGTGAATACTTTATGATACCTAATGTATAAATTAATTGGGACTTTTCAAGCAGCTGTAACATTCAAACAGTTGAATAGAATTCCCACCATGATGGTGCAGCTAAATTATGGCCAGGAAGCGGGGACCAAAACTCCCCAAAACTGCTGTTGATTGGTTGTCCAGCTCTTCCTGTGACCAGAGTTTCTTTTGCTTTTAATCTTGTCTACTTAAATATTTTGGGTGTTTGTTTTTTTGTTTTTTTGTTTTTTTTTTATATCTACGGTTACTATTGAAAATAATCTCTTAATAGGTGTTTGGGAAAAGATATATGATTTTGGTGGCCACCATGGAAACTCAATTACCAGGACTTTTTGAAGGTGTTAGCAATCAAGTCATTCATAACCCCTGGTCCTACAGCTTCAACAGGCGTACTTCTCCCTGAGTCACCTGTGCATGACTGATTTGCAGCTAATTACAGGTTGTGTGATTCACTTGGATATATGTTTATATACTTTTGCCAGTCTATTTAATGAATGACACTAAACAAAAAAAATGGCCTGTATAGTCTTCTTGTTTAAACAGGTAAAAGGGTTTCCTTTTTCTATGAGTATTTTGTACATTTGCAAAATAAGGCTTGGTCTGTATTTTGAATGACTGAAATATCTAAAGTTTTGCCTGATTAGTTTAAATATGAACACTTTAGATGATATTAGTACTTAAGAATAGAAAACTGTAGTGGTTCAATTATTCCTTATTTCTTGACCATTTTGGTTAGTGTTCTGTTTTTCATCTAGTCTCAACAATGTTATTAACTTTAGCAGGTATAATAGAGAGACCTCATAGTATACTAAGTAAAGATCTTCTTTAAACATAATTTTAGCAAAGTAAACCCACACAATTATGTTAATATTATTTAAACGGTTGTAACATTTAATATGTTTAACAATTCTTTCTGGATCTGCCCAAATGGAATTTTCAAATAAAAAGCAGATGAAAACAAAATGCAATATAAGAATTGAAAACTCATGGTAAAAACAAGAGTCCAAAGCTCAGAGCTGTATTTTTACCTTTTCTTGTAGGGAAAGTATGTTTCTCATAACTTTGCCAGTGTTTGAGAACTCCAAATCAGAGATGGTTTCCTTCTTTTTTTTTCTTTTTTTTTTTTTTTTCTTCTGTGAAATTGTAAACAGAGTCAGAGGCATGTAAATGTTTTATCCTCTGCTAATCTGAGATGGGATCTGTGGCAGTTTGCCTGTTCAATGGTATACAGATTTACAGTATATATTGTAAATCACATTAACTTGTCATTATATAATTAGCTACATCTGCATCAGACATAACTAATGCTGGTTATCAAAATTTGTTCCTTGTATTCAGCCATTCCAAAATATTTCTATTCCCCTCTTCACTTTCTGCTCCTCGTTGACTTATCGATCATATCTTTGTTAGATTATTCTTTTAATGTAAATCAGAAGACTACGACTTTTATTTTCATGCTATGTATTATTATTCTGGTTTTCATTAGTAGTCCCAGTCATTTAAGTGAAAACAGGTGAGATCTTTCTGGAAAGGAGAGAAAAAACAGTGAGGCTTTGTGACTGTAGGCTAAGGATTTTTTTTCTTTGTTTGAATATGCTATTCATTTTTGAGATCCTAATGATCAGATCCTCAGCCCAAGTTAAACCCCTTTCTGCTTCTCTAGTTGTGCACAGGGTACATGAAGTCAAGCTGAAGGAGCAAGTGGAAGTTTTTTTTCTTTTCAAACAAATCCCCTTCCCATCTGGTATTAATCCAGAACTCCCACCCTCCATCATACTGTGGAACAGTTTTGGACCGGGGCTAGGATGAATGAACACTTTTTTGTCCCCTTCCCTACTGTCCCCCTTACTCCCTCCCCCGTTGTGAGTAGAAGCCCTGCAGTATTGTGCACCGGACTCCCAAAGCTTGGTAATGGAAGGGAAATCCTTGTCCTACTGAGAACAAGCTGTTTTATCCATGCACAGGTTCCTCATGTAAGACCATACATGAGATTTCTTCACACAAATAATTATTGTCCCTCACAGTACTGGCCAGCTTCAGCTCTAATTGAGCTTTGGCCATGTGAATTTCTTCCTTACCATGGTGAACAGCCTCTGTAGTCCTCCCATGTCACCTGACCTTGCTTCCACTGGCCATACATTTTCTTTTTTCACCTTAGTTCTAGCAAAAGATCCCTACTCAGCCAAACCGGCCTTCTACCTCACCTGCTTGACTTCTGACATTTTGGAATTGCCTTCTGCTGTGCTCTTAGGAGGTGGTGCTTAAAAAGTGACTGGCATTGATGGACCCCAGCACCTTCAAAAGCTTTTTCCCAGGGGACTTTACTAAGTAGTTCCCTGAGCAGCCTGAAGTCAGCTCTCCTCATATCCAGAGTTGAGGTCTTTCTGGCAGTTTTCCTCCTGTTACCATGGATTTTAAACTTGACTACTTCATGGTCACTGTGGCCAAGGCAACCACCAATCGCCACTTCACCCACGAGACCCTCTCTGTTAATAAGGAACAAATCGAGGAAGGCACCTTTCCTGGTCAGTTCCCTTAGTACCTGTACCAAGAAGTTATCATCCAGATGGTTTAGGAATCTTCTGGACCTGTTTGTACCAGCTGTGTGATATTCCCAGTTGATATCTGGCAAGTTGAAGTCCCCCATAAGGACAAGGGCAGATGACTTAGAAGCATCCCTTAGTTCCTTAAAGAATAACTCATCAGTGTCGTCATCCTGGCTGGGTGGCCTATAGTCGACTCCCACAACGACATCTGCTTTATTTGTCTGTCCCTTAATCCTTACCCAGAGGCTCTCAACTGTGCCATCACCAACTGCTAGCTCCATGCATTCCAGCCCCTCCACCACATACAATGCCACCCCCACACCTTGCCTGCCCTGCCTATCCCTCCTGAAGAGCCTGTAACCATCCATCAAGGCACACCAGTCACAGGACTCATCCTATGATGTCATACTTCTGGGACTGGGCCAAGGCACCTAGCTCCTCTTGCTTGTTCCTCATGCTGCGCGCATTTGTGTAGAAACACTTCAAGTATGGTTCATTGTGCCCATTGCCTCGTGGAGCAGTCTGAGGAATCTCACTAGCACGCAGCTCCTTGAACTGTGGCGTGCCATCCCATTGCTCGTCACTGACTAGCCTGGTATTGTCCCTTTCTCCCTTCCCACCTAGTTTAAAGCTCTATCAATCAGCCCTGCTAGCTCCTGAGCAGTAACCCTTTTCCCCTTCTAAGAAAGGTGCATCCCATTGGATGTCAGTAGACTTGGTGATGAATAGACCATCCCATGATCGAACAACCCGAAGTTCCGCCAATGACACCAGCCTCGGAGCCACGTGTTGATCAGCTGGGTCTGCTTGTTCCATTCAATATTCTTCCCTGCTACTGAAAGGATCGAAGAAAACACTACCTGAGCACCTGGTCAGGGTTGCCTCTGAGCCTGTGAATGCTGCATGGAAAGCCCACAAGGGGTTCATATACGGAAGTTTTTGGAGATGGTTGGGCCTGATTTTAAGTGGGAAGTAAGACAGATGTATGGAGACTGTAGTCTGCATAGATGAGGCACCTGCTTTAGTTAATGCATAAGAATAATCACATCAACAAAACAGTAACCAGTACATTAAAAAGCTTTGTAAAAGTCCTGATATAGTCTAAGTGAAAGAGATTACTTTTTAAAAGAATAATGATTTAGTATTATCAAACCTTGTTAATCCCATGGATAGCTGAAAGCTCTCATTGCAAGAAAATTCCAAACTCTAGACCAGACATAACTCTATTCTTCTCCAGATTCCTGGCAGGAAAGAAAGAAATATTTCTATGGCAAGTCGATTTTCCAGTGAAAATCTGCTTGATGCTGCTCAGAAATTTGGAACGTGAAAGAAAGTGTTGGAGGGAGACGTTAGTTATCAGAATCTGCATGAAATGCTCAGAAAGTTGTAATGCAATTCATCATGTGGATCACTTTGACATGTATGTGGTCTTTATTTATACATGAACATCTATCATACCAGATATTTTCCAAAGCTCTGTATACTGTTGTGGGTACAGATTTTACACAGATACTTCTTGTGTTCATTGCCCTCTCATGAAGCACAAATACCTTTCTCTCTTAAATATACATATCTCTTACAATTGGAGTCAGTACTGCAGTCTAAATGCCTGGGCTATGTCAAATGAAAAGCTACATTCTGTAAATGAATTAGTAGCACTTTCTCCTACTGCCTTCCTCAAACACGTGCTGTTGAATGCTCAGTATTAACCTGTAAAACATCTTCAGTATTTGCACATTTTAGATAACATAACAAAAATGAATACTTATAGCAATATTTTCCTGTTACTGCTGAGGGGTGGAATCCCAGCCCCAAGTCACTGGCAAGGTTCCCATTTGCTTTATGATAGGCCCAGATTTAACTAATGAGGGCTGCAATCCGGGAGACTTTGAAAGTAAAGTCTGAGCCTCATTCCTCTGCCGTCTGGGCAGGCTTTTCCACGCAGCAGCCTACACAGTGATGAAGAAACTCTTTGTCAAGCCAGCTGGCTCTGCCTGCAAGCCCGCTTGTGCTGCTGAGGAAAAGCTTGTCTCTGTGCCTCAAAGGGATACCAGCCTTTTCACTTTTAAACAGTTTTTTTCTTCATGGATTTAAGTGTGTTTACATTTCCTTGCCCAACTGCTGATTCTGTATGCTCGCTGGTTTTCTCATATCTGGCTTGTAGATGCTGTTCATATTTATAGCTTGTAGACAACAACACCATCAAGCCTCATACTCTGGACATTCCTTGGCAGAGCTTTTCTGACAGGTTACTTTTCCATTAGGGGCTTTTTTTCATTTTGGCTCCACTTCTAAACTCTCCACAGTCTGTCTGGATGCTGGGAGTGCACTTCAGACAGTCTCCAACAAAATCTCTGGATTTGTGCTCACTTCTTCTCAGTGAGATATTTGTAAACATAATGTTTTCTAATGTAAGCTCACAGTAAAGTTCACACAGTTCTTTACTGAGACTGAAGGGAAGTATTAAGTGAAATTTAATGCGAATGTATGTGTGAGAGATTGGAGAGGAACTAAATTTTGCTGTGAAATTGTGCTTCTATATTACAGGGAGGCTCAAAAATTGGATTCTCTTCAGTTCCAAAATTAGCACTTGTTTTCTTTTAAAAAAAGGCCAACATGTGGCAAAATGAAAGATTTGGAGCTCTGGTACCTGCCTGAATTTGTGACTAATCTGAAAGTCTTTTTGATTTTTTTCCTGCCTCAGACCATAGGGTTTCGGAGCCTATTTTACCTAGCCAAATGCATTGTTGAAATCAGTTTTGTCTTAGGATAAGAAACTAATTTTCAGATAGACAGCTTCACAAAATGTAATGTTCTAAAGGTTTTTAATATTCCACAGAAATAAACTGAGC
Source organism: Platalea leucorodia (assembly GCF_965183815.1). Lineage (NCBI taxonomy): Eukaryota > Metazoa > Chordata > Aves > Pelecaniformes > Threskiornithidae > Platalea > Platalea leucorodia. The sequence goes on from NC_138829.1 coordinate 21,214,071, forward strand.
TGCAAACAGAATTCTTATGCCCCTTGGGTACAAAATTGACACCTTTTTTGTTCATTTTCTTCTGGAGGAAGAACAGAAAACTACTCTAGAGCAATGGTTAGGGCATTCAGCTGGGGTGAAACAAATAATTTCTTCTCCCATGGCTTAGGCATCTAGTTCTTATGTTTAGTGTCCATAGTCTAATCCCTGGGATAGGTGCTACTCAGATGCCGGTCCAAGGGTAAGAAGTGATTACCTTTCTACTTTCCATCTGAAATTGTTTTCTAGACTAACGTTTTTCTGAAACTGATAGATTTCAGAAGAGAAGAGATGAGAATGAATCTTCGATTCATTGCCATTTTCTGAGAGAAAAAAAAGTGTTTTGTTGCAGAATTCCTGACTATAAAACCCTCCAAAAGTCAACAGTAATTATAAAATACTGAAAGAATGTGGTGCTCATAGAGTAAGTTGTAAGATAAACAAAAAGGGTGGAATATAGTATGAGAACAACTGCATGTTCACTGCATGATCTTATATGAAAACAATTCAGTTTCATTAATCTTTCTCAGAATGAATATGTCTGTTCCATAGTAATTTATGAACACAATATATAACCCAGTTATTGAGATATTTGTCATATGAATATATTGGTTAAATTTAATAGGGGGTAAGCAGAATGTGAAGACAAGCCATTACTTTGTGAATGCTTTTGGACTGGAATGAGATGATGGCTGAGTTATTACCATGAAGGCTTTGCTGCTTGCCTTCAGCCGCCTAAAAAACTTCGTTCCCTATTCAGAATCAAGCAGCAGGGAACCAGCAGAGCTAAAGAGCTACAGCACTTACTTACAAAAGAGGATACTTCATAGATATCTAAGCAGATGAACAAAGAGAGTTTTTGTGATATCAGAAACTGCCAGACCTGCCTGGTCTATGTCTAAGGGACAGTAGATTATAGCTATTACAGACATGTGTGGAGTACTTGGGTTTTTAAATAAAATTAACTAAATCCTGTGTTCTTTCATTAAAAGTGAAGCTATTTTGTTTTAAGAAAGTTGTCTTGGCAATTAATTCACCTCTGGTCACGGACTCCACGAGGGGAGAACTGCCAAATAAAATTGCTTTTGTTGGTAAGCAATAATGATATACAGAGTACTGTGGCCAAGAGCCTATTCTAAAAGTGGGAAAATCATGTCATTTTTCCCCAGGACAGGTTAAAGCATTTTTGGATAAGGACCAGAGGAAGGTGAATGATATACTTATCCTTGTAACCCTGAGAGAAGTGTTACCTCATGTTTGGAAAAAAAGTACTGCCAGACAGAACAATTTAAATCAAATAACCCCTGGTCCACTGAAAATCTGAAGCAAACCTCAATTAAAGTGTCAAAATACCCCAGATATCCTGTTTTCAGAATCTCCAGTCTGACTCAGCTAGAAGTGGGGAAAAAGGTTAATGATTTTTTTCCAATCCAACTCTGTAGGGTCAAAGAGCTTCATTTGCCTCCTTATTCTTAATCAAATGGAAGCCATATTCGAACCATTGAAAAGCTTGTTCAAATAGCTGAAACCATTTTAGGCTTCTTCTACTTGTTAACTCAAGTGAAACATGCTGTGTGTCCTGCTTAGGAATAGAAAATTGCACCTTAGCACTCCTTAAAGCTACTGCTAATTGTCGCAGGGTTGTTATCTGTTATATACTGCTTTAGGTAGATTTTTCTACTTATACTGTACTGCTACTTCATAAAGAGCATAGCTATTATTTTCCAAATCACTGTCTGGTTTCTGCTTCTAATTCATCCAAGTGCATCTGAAGTCACATTTTAGTTATACTTACACTTGAAGTGCAATATGACGCGGCAGACTAAAGTCCCACATCTAAATATTATTTATTTTTAGTAAACCGCTACTCCAGCTCATAAGCTAATTGTTACTGTAATGATAGGAGTACCGCAGGAATTCTCTGCCAAAGTTCATTTAATTTGCATTTTAAGATACTAAATCTTCTTTCCATTAATAGTGCTGATACAGAAGTTTGACAGACAAAATAAAAACGTGGGCGTGTTTGTGGATACACTCTGAAATCCACTGTGGCATATAAAAGCAAATGAGAATCCTCTCCTTGGCACCATTATCCAAATGCCTCTCCAGTTCTTTTCTGTCTGAGGTGAAGGCTGTGCAGATGGTTTGGCATAATTCACTCAACAAAATGTTTCAGAGGCAGGGAGATAAAGCCCATGTTACTTGAAACTTCATCCCTTTCTTTTTGCAGTGTGCTGCAGGAATTTACTACCTGGAATACTTTATTTCTTAGAATTTTAACAACTTAGTCTAATAATACACCGTATTTTTCCAGCAAGTATATAACTTTGCTTCTTCAAAAGGCCTCTTAGAGAACACTCTGTAACACAGTTATCGCATCTGCATTTTGAAAGAAGGAGCTGCAATACAGGTCTTAAAATGTCATTGACAGCATCACATTTGTAAACTTTTGTGTGTGCCAGCTTTGTATCAAAGACATCTAATGAAAGCACAAATGAAAGTAAAGAGTTACCAGGAGAAGGCAATATCTACCTGCATTAGGAGACGTGTTTGAACCCTTTTGAGAGATGTAATTTCTAAAGAACCATAATTGAGGACGAAAATCAATTTGTCGCAAAGTCTCTTTTTTCACTCTTTCTTTAAGTGCTATTCTTTTATGTGTCTTGACAGAATTTACCCAGCTGTTTTCTTGTGTATCTTAGATAAAATGACCGTATTTTCAAACTGCAGCCAAACAGAACAGTTTTCTGATGGCATTTTTACAGGGTTACAAAAGAGCCTCACAAAATGTGTGATGGTGTGCTTTTAAAGTTTACCTCAACCTCCGTATTATCAGCTTATGATTCAGCAGTGACACACACATATCTCTCACGGGAACTGAGGAACTGAGCAGTAGAGGATTTTTCTTCAGGAACTTGGGATTTTGAATAGGATTCTCACATTTTACAGAAAGCTTTGAGATCCACCCTGAGCAAAAGAGCAACATTCATAAAGAGTCTCTTTTCTTACTAGTCAGGGTTCTGCCACATTTACTGCTTTGAAGTATCTTACTCTGCAAGTAGTGCCATTAAAAGCAATGAGAAAGACAATCTGAACCTTGAAAAGAGAAGGGAAAACTTATTGTCGTTTTTAGGAAATGAAGCTGAGAGCTCAAACAAAACAGCTGGTTTAGAATCTGCCATCAATCCTATATGTAATGTATTATTCAGCTCAGCACTTACAATTTTGTTTAGATTGTACACTTTCTCTAGCTATTTTTTTTATATTTCCATACCTTACCACCATATCTGTCTGCCTGATGATTTTTAATGTTCCTGTTGCTTCATAAGGTATTGTTTTAAAGCCAGCTTACACATGGAGAACTGAGGCACAGAGAAAGTGTTATGACCTAGGAGAACTATAACTATTACAGTCGTGGGTTGTAAGTAATCTTGCCTAACATTAGGTAGGCTGATTTTTTTTTTTCCTCACATGGGTATCCATTAACATTTGAGATGACCTTGGGTATTCTACTTAACCTCCATCTGCCACCTTAAAGGGTTGTTCCTGTCCCATAGGTCCTGTAACTGTCCTGTCCAGAAACCCCAATAATATATCATAGATACTTCAGGTGATCTCAAGCGACACTGGACACCAAGCTGACACAACTGAATCAAGCCCTAGGTGTCTAACTGATCATGGTATCAAAGCTCTCTTGATCCATCAATAGCTATCAGTATCACCAGTGGCATTTAGGGTTGCAATTCATCTTCCCAGATGTGCAAGTCTACAAATCTACCACAGGATGAGGTAAATGACAGTGTGAACCCTATTGAAATCACTGGCTTAGTCTTCACTGACTAAAATGGAAGCTTGGGCGATGATGGAGACACAGATAAGATAAATGCTTACTTGAAGTCCCTGACTGCTGATCTTTGTCTGTTGGCTGGTTTGCACTTAGTTGTTTATTTCCTTTATTGTTTTCAGTACTCTTCATAAAAAATATATATAGTCTGCTGAAATCAGCGGAATTTGGTGTTGTTTCCTTTGGTATTTTTAACTCAAAAGCTCTTGGTTTGCTCAACTGCTTTTCAATGAGACAAAAAGGACCAAGCCTGACCATTACAGGCAGACAGGCTGTCAGTGAATCGAGCATTGGATGTGATGGTTAATGAGGGCAAGCTGCCCCTCCATTATCTCAGAGAAGAGTGTTTTTTAGGTTTATGTTATCAGTGATACATGTGTGGCCATGTTTTAGTCAAGAGAGAGTATGGATCAGTAGGTAGCTGCATTCTCACCTCTCTCAGCCAAACTGAGAAAGGGAAAAATGATTCTAAATCAGCATTATGGAGTTGGAGCTATGAGAAAAAAAACCTGAGAAACAGAAAGGTGCTTAAAAGGGTACATGTGTCTATAGTGAGTGATCAAGGAAAAACAAGAGATGCTTCTGTTAGTCAGAAAGGGAATGGGGAGCCTGAAAGGCCAAGTCACTTAGCCATCCAAGACACATCTTTTTGTTTCCAAATTCTCTTGCCTGACTTTTGTGGTCTTCCCCCAAATGACCCCAATCCAATCAACGTTGGTACTTAATGATTCAAAGTGCCTCAAAACTGTGCTACTTATTTCAGATGAATGTTTGTGCCAGTATCTTCATACATATGACCATGCAAATTCTTCACATTGTTCTTCTGAAAAATTGCCTCATAAACAGTCCTGGTAAGAGAGGCAGCAGGCATCTTAAGTGAAACTTATCATGACAAGTATGCAAATAATGTAATCAGGCTCAACCAATATAATGTCAGATTACAAACCTGATCCAGCATCTTTGCTGTCACGTGTGATTCAATGCTTCTGGACTTTGTCAGCAAAAAATAAATCACGGGTCTGAAAAACTTGATGATATTTCTCAGACATGGCAAGGATATATGCACAAAAGTGACTTCAGATCTGATTTATTAAGAACTCTTTTTGTCTCCAGAGGACGACTGGAACACATGCATTTTTATTCTTTTCCTCCAAAATGCTCATTTATGGAAGAACATGTTTCAACCCCTAAATGATTATTCTATGCTTGTCAGTTTTAGATTGCAGCACCAGTTACGTTAATGATTTCTGAGGTGATGCTGATGCCTCTGAGGCTGCCTGGCAGAATTGCTAGCATAAAACTAATGAGTATCCCAGCACGACCCTGCACTGTTAGAAGATGAAGGGGAGGGGGGAAATAAATTAGAGACCTGGGTCTGTGGAAAGAATATCTGTAAAGGCACTTAATGGAGTCTAGAATAGAAAATTAATCACCCATAATGATTAGGGTTTGTGAGAATATATGATTTAATTCCATTTATAAATATTTCTCACCCAATGATAAATGAACTCTGAGATAGCTTGTAAGCAAAATCTGAATCTGATATAAGCTTTAGAAGTGCACAGAGTAGAGAGATATTAGACCACAGCAGCTTCTATCTGCTGTTTTCATTCTACATCTAACAGGCTTCACATAATCTTTGGGTACAAAATGATGTGGCAACACTGTAAAGTGACTGTTGGAACATACATAACCTGAAAATGCTTGATATAATCAAAGTGAAAAATGGTAAATTAAACAGCATTAGTCTGAAGCAGCCTATTATTAAACTATTAGGAAGCTAAAGACATTACAGATTATTGTTTATAATTCCCCAGCCTCTAAAGTCTTATTTAGCATTTCACATTTTCCAGGTCAGTAATATGTTGATTTTTTCTTCTTAATACAGTCATTAACCCCTAGCTCTTCTTGTGAGGAGAATTTACCATATTTTAAAGCTACGGCAATGTTTGTCTTAAAAGTAACTATCAAGCAAACAAAAAGGAGACATTAAAGCTTTAGTCTGCTTTGTCATTTGAGTGCACAGGTTAATGAGAAATCATTTTTATAATTTGTGTCACAAATTTCTGAAATTCAGTGTAGTATGTTATGCAGCCAGTGAAACTGCATGGTCATAGTCATTCTTTCTGGCATTAAAGTCTCTGCATGTGTGAAATGGTTTTAGAAGAAAGATGATAGCATTGTTCCAAAGACGGAAACAAATTCATAATAATACAAATGGCATAAATTCAGATCTCCTGGGTAGTACTTCCGAGTCTGACACCTCTCTCTGAGATTGACAGCTACTGATCTTGTGTAATTTTTCTTCAGAGCTGCATATTATTAAATGAAGTAGAGATTGCATGCTATTTTATGCCTGCATTTAAGGGCTGCAAAAGGAAAAAAAAAGAAAAAGTGAGAAAATGTGTGGTAAAGTGATATATTATAAAAATATAGATTAGATATTAATCAAGTCTATTTTTAAAAAATCAGCAGCTTAAAACTTACACAATACTGGAGACTTAGTCATAATAGCACTGAGCAAACGAGGAACAGAAAACATAGAAATAATATGCGAGTTTCATTTCCCTGGGTGTGGGGGGTGGCAGAACAGTTAATTATTTTGTTTTCAAATTGGCGTGAAAACAGGGAAAAAATAATCAACATTTTCTATGAAAGAATATTGTGAAAATTATAAGGGTTTTTTTGGTTTTGACTTTCTAAATTTATCTTATTTCTTGCACTTTCATAGTTTTCTTCTAAAAGAGAAGCTGGGATATATCCCTTCTTTTCAATTTGGTAGGAAAGTTAATTCTGACCAAAATGGTTGGATTAAAAGTCCTGCAATTTCACAAATATTAGAAGTTACACGGTGGAAATAGCCTGACAAATTTTTAAAATTTATCCCTCATTTAATCGGATAGTGATCTGGTTTATCTATTCAGATATTTTGTATTAAAATTATATTTTCACCATGTTAAAATAATTATGAAGGTAAGAATACTTGTAAGAAATGTATGGGGTTTTTTTTTGGTAGCATTCTTTTTCAATTAAAAGTAAAATGCTCATAGGCCTGTCCTGATAATATTCACTCCTCTGGTTTTTGGGAATCCTGCATTTGGGTTGAGACAGAATTGCCTAAAGACTGACATCTTGTAAGGTGAATCTGTATTGAACATTTTACGAAATCTATATTTTGTTCCATTATTCCTTTTTAGTATTCGTATCAGTGCTTCTTTATTCAAGCACTTAAGTAGAGGTAAATGTAAGCTCATGTGATATCTTGCTTTTGTGAAAGGTAACTGCAATGGATTCATATCTGGGTAGCACTTCATGAGTCAGCAGAGCCTACCAAAATTAATGTGGAAGAGGGTAGGTATTTAAATGACACAAGGGCAAGACAAGCAGTACGAAAGGAAAGTGAATTGTTCTCAGTGGAATGGGGATGTGAATAAGTAGGAAATTTGAAGGTACTCAGGTGAAATTTGGAGAGAGTTAAATAAGATCCTGATTCACAGCTTGTAGATTTTACCTTTGACTTCAGTGCATGGAAGCTTTTAAAAGACTATTTAATAATCTAAGGCTTCTGGAAGAGAAGACTCTTGTAGAAAAGTCACTGGAATCATAGGGAAGGCACAGGAAAAGTTAATTCTGGATCAAAAGAAATAAAAGAAGAATCGCTAGGTCTAAATTTGTCTTACTTATGTTTAGCTGTATAGAAGTTCAATATCTGGTACTAAGCAGTTGGTTATTTGGCTTTCAGCATATCAACAGAGGTAACAGGTAGCTCATTCTAAGTATCCATATGTGTGAGAATTTTCTCTGAAAATAATACCTTTTAGAAGTTCTCCATAGACAAAATTTAGATGACTTGCTGATGACACAAAACTAGGAGGAGTGACTGAAAAAACAGTGTTGTGCTACCACCCAGAGGGACCTCAATGAGCTGGAGAAATGGGTTGATGGAAACCTCACGAAGTTCAGCAAGGGGAAATGCCAAGTCCTATATCTGCGGAGGAGCAAGCCCATGCACCAGTACATGCTGGGGGCTGACCAGCTGGAAAGCAGTTTGGCAGGAAAGGACCTGTGGGTCCTTGTGGACAACAAGTTGAACATGAGGCAGCATTAGGAAGAGTGTTTTTAAAAGTGAAAGTCTTAAAAATTTTGTCAGTTTTATCTCCAATACCAAAAGTGCCTGTTATATTAAGTCCCTCTGTTTCCATCAGCTACTGAAGAATTAGTTACCAATACACATAAATTTAGATATGTGATGATTTACTTGTGATTTTTCACACACTGCCAACTGATAACTTTACCTTGCAGTCCTTATCCAGTCCTGTCACAGTTGAATGCAGCCATCTATAAGATTACATGGAGGAAATAGAGTCTTAGCAGAATAAAGGAAGAGAGCTCAAAGATAGTCCTATCCAAAAAGCGATTGGAAAAGTAAAGCTGGTAATGCTCTGAAGGAATAAAGGGAGCTTACCTTGAATTTCAGTTGCTTCAACTCTTCCTTATATAATGATAAATCACTATTTATGCTTTGGGTTGACAGCTGAGCGAAAGTGTGTCAGATATGGCAAACACATAAAAAGTTTTGTGCAATAGAAAAGTTTGCTGTCTTGCAAGTAGCAGGTTCTTTGGAAATACAATCCTGACAGGAAGTCATGTAAGAAATCCTGTACAATACCTATTGTATCTTTGAATATCCCTTACATGAAAGTTCTATTAAATATACCCAGTAAGATTCTATATGCATTTTTTAACATCATTTAGACCAGAAGCTTTAAACTTTTTTTTTTTTGAGCCGTATTGTTAAATTCAAATAGTCGAGATAGATAGATAGAATTTTTCATTTATTGTCAAAAGGTGCTTACAAAATCCTCTAGAAAATAATCAAAATAATAGAACTGCACTTTGAGAGGTCAATTTGCAGTATCTAACCTCAGTTTATTGTTTTTCAAATTTATTTATTTGTTTATTAAGAATCACTAGGATTAATATATTTTTGTTTAAAAAAGTAAAGTAAAAACTTACACATGTATACTACAACATAGAACCATTACTGAGTTAGAAAGCACATTGACATAAATAGCATTTGAAAGCATTGGCAAGGTTAGATATGAAATAACTTCAAGAACAAAGAATCTGTGCCAGACATCTTATGTTAAAATTATTAACAAATATAACAAAAGAATTCCTGAAAACACTTTACACTGTATAAGTCATTCTGAAGCAATAGATGTATATCAGGTTTTTGTGGTGAATTAGTTGCATACACTGAATCAACATATTTCTGCTAGGACGTTACAGTTTTTTGTCATAGAATCATAAAATCATAGAATGGTTTGGATTGGAAGGGACCTTAAAGATCATCTGGTTCCACCCCCCTACCATGGGCAGAGACAACTTCCACTAGACCAGGTTGCTCAAAGCCAATTATCTTCATCTCTCCTCAGTGGAGAGTCTGTGAAATATCAGTGGTCCTTACAGAGGACATCTAGACATCTCAGATACAGGGCTCACAGATAACTCCAGAAAAGGATTTAATTACATAATTTTAATGGTTTATGTTATTAAATATTATTTGCTTCAGGAGACTGTTCTCATTTGTTTAATGCACACACACAAAATGTTCTGGCTGCTTTATGTATATATATGTATGTATACACACACAGGAGACAACATTTCTGCTCTTCCATGATTACAGTTTGAGCTGCTGGTGTATTTCCACCTGTATGTAAGTAATGGTACTGAATATAGCAGAAGAATACCCACAGGAGCAAAAACTTGCAGAATCTCACTCTAATAAAGGGATATATTTTTTTTTATCTCCAGCCTAATTAGGCTAAAATAATTCTGTAGCAGGAAAGAAGTCCCAGTCTAGCAAAGAATGTAAATACATTAATAGTTTTAACCATATGGAAATCTCATCAATTTCTATAAGAATATATATACACTTTAAATTTCTTCTTTCACTTGCATCCTTTCTGGACTACAGTTTATTCAAGTGTGAGACTTGTTATCCCTAATTAAAGATAAATTCATATGCTCTGATTAACAGCTACTTTGACATCTGTACATCTAAAGCAAGCTTAGATCTATGTTGCCATGGAAGCATTCTTGTGGGAAATACTGGTTCCACCCTATTCCAACTGAGTCATGTCCTAATTCCCTGGTCATTGCACTAAGCCATTGGGAAATTCCCAGTAAGTCATATCTTCAAAGGCTGGCATCAGCTTGTGAAAAAACAACCCTTTGAACTTTTGCTTAATCAAGAAAAGGGGATGCAAAACTGTTTAGAACATTTGTAAATCTACTGAATAATATATACTACTATAAAACTGAAACTTTATGATAGCTGGATGTTACATGGAGTGGACCTGGGAGAAGGTGCATTACTAGTAAATGTGGAATTGGATGGTAATGAAGTTTGAGCTGGGTGATGTTTTTCTTTTAATTAACAGAGAGTGCAATGGAAGTCATTCTAAACTAATTCTATGCAAAGATATTTATTCAGTTCATTTAAAATATTTCCTAGCAAGGAAGTGGGCATAGGAATTCCTCTATACTCATACTGCCCTGCAGGCTTCCCAGAAAGACTCCTGGTATCTTTGAATTCACCCTATAGTTTGTGAGCCACTAAGTTATTTTCATAGCTGTTACATTGCTGTTGCATAGGGCAATGGGTTACCTATACAATGAGATTTTGGAATTCAGATCTGAATTATACAGTGATTTGAATTTCTCAAATGCCCCCTTTTCACCGTTATCTGAATTGTCTGAGAATTAAGTAAGTCCTGTGGTTGCAAACAGTAATAACCGTGTGATAACTAAATGGCGGGGGATGAGAGAGGGCATTGCGGATGACATGATGAATGGTGCAAAATACATTATACAATAGTTTTCTCTCAATGCAAGAACCAGCAAAATGTAATTCAGTTGAAAGCTTACAACAGGAATAAACACCCAATTGATTGCATAGCTGAACAGTAAAATTTACTTTTGAAATATAATGAAGTCAAGAAGTCACTAAAACTTGAAAAAATAGAACGCATTTAAATGACATACAATATCCAGCACTTCATAGGCTAAAAAATAAAGCTGCAAATTCTTCTTTAACTGTCAGGAAAAGATTCCTTAAGAATCCTCTAAAGCATCTTTACTCAGCTGTGGTCAGAAAATACGAGAGTAAATGGACCATGTTGCCTATTCTAAGTGCTTCAGTGAATTTACAGTTTGTTATTTGGGATTTCTGGTTTTGGAAATTAGCTAGCACAGCGTATTTCTTCTGCTGTTTTCTTCTCTTTCAAAACTCCATGTAAAAAGGCCATCAGCTATGCTTATTAAACTTAAAATAATGACAGTCACTGTACATTAGGTGTTACAGAAAACACTATAATAAAAAAAAAATTTAGAAACAGTGTCCCATCTCAAACAATTCAGTACATTTTGCTTAAACAGCAATCTGATATGCACACAGGTAACTTTTCTGATCTCAGTGAAATATGTTTCCAGACTGATACCTTTCAGCAAACAACAGACACAGCCATGCGTCAACACTTGAGCTTCAGTTTAAAGCCTGCTAGAATAACTGGAAATAGACCTAACTCACACTATAAGGATTCAGATCAGCCCCCACATCTCAATTTCCTCCTAATCAAAGTGAGGAATTTTTTCTCATTAGTTCTGCAATATCTCTGAATATACCTACTAGTAAAAAATAGTCTTATGCATTCACTAAACCAAAGTGTTAGCAGCTTTAGACCTTAATTAGAAAGACAGTATGTGTTTTTAAAAATGCCTTGTTTAATTAAATAGGTCACGAGTATTCAGATTGAGTAGTGTATTCTTCTGCAGTCCTTGTCTGGGTTGGGTCAAAGTTTTGTGCCGTGGATACAAATTAATGTTTCATAAAGCTATAGGAGACTAAGAAATCAGTCACTGGATCACCAACTCAGCTACCTGCTCTGAAAAATCTCTGATTACCTACTCCGCTTGGTTTCATTTGTGTTATTGCGGTCCAAGACAGAATTTGCCCTTGGAATTTCTTTAAGGTAGAAAGGAATTGTTCACATAAGAGTCCCTGAGCTGTGCTCAGCTGTGAAAAAACAGCAGTGAGGAAAGGCTCATCCTTACGATTATGCATGGATCCTCTTATATTTCAGCCTGTAATGGCTGACTTTTGATTTATCTGTACAGAATAGCTGGTGTTTTAGAGCATGCACCTAGAAATGCCTAGAGCATTCTGTCTGATCCCACTGTTATAAGCAAATCTATAGAGGAACATAACATGGATAAAAGAATTGCTCTTTCCAAAAACAATTGCAAAACTTCCAGACTCGTCTTTTCATTCATTATGGTCAGTTCATGCAAACATGTGTGGACACATACTGTGCACACACAAAACTCTGTATCTTTCATCTTGACTAACTCTTATCATGTACTTTGCTGTACACTGTGTTAAGGAGTTGAGGAAAGAAGGGGAGAGAAGGGTGAGTCTCATGCAAGCAGTAGCTGCTGCCCATGAGAACTCTCTATAACACTGTTGGGTGTAAGGCCATGAGAGCAACAATATGAGAAAACCAGCTTGAGAACAGTAAAGAAAAATTACGCCTACAGAGTCTCTGGGAAAACACTGCCTCAGCAGCCCAAGTGAAAGGGTTACAGTACTGTAAATAGCAAGTCCTTAGTATTGCTAAGGCTGACGCACTGAGGCACCAAGGCACCGAGGCACCTAGGGCACTGTGAAACAACTTCCATGTATAAAATAACAATAAGTGCTTTGCTCCACTGTTGTTGGAACCTCACAGCAATCGCTTTATCAGGGATAGTAAGGAATTAGAATTGTTCAGACTTACTGGCTCCATTTCAGACAAACCTCCCAGACCCCAGAGATCTACAGAAGGTCTGTAGCTTTTCCACTCACATCAAAAGACTCATGGAACATCAACAAATGGTCTGCAAGCCGACAAAGAACATGTGTTTCTCTCTACCAAGGGAGCTTGTTTTCTCAGTGAAAGTCCAGATAATCAATTCTTTTATGTCCCAGAGGAGAGAAAAGCTCTTATTGCTAGAATCACAACAAATTAACTATGGAGCAAACGTACTATATTGTGAAGGAATGTCCTTGCGCTCATCGACCAGCACTGGAAAACAAAGAACAGCAAGTGTGACTTAGTGATGTCAAATAGGAGATACTACATCTGCTTAAAAACTATTCTTGGGAAGAGTCTCATTTTAGTTATGCTACGTGTAAGACCTCAAGATTCACTTGCATGGCCAAGAACAGCACCTTTTTCTAAGTCCCAGTACACTGAGCCTAGTCAACACTTTGAACCTAGGCAGTTGCCTGACTGCCTTCCAACTCATTTAAGCATCATGAGAAGGAACTCAGATGTGATGATCCATTGTAGATCAGTGTTATGTCTTCTTTCTTCTCCCCCGTACACCCATTCTTTCCCATGCAGACACATCTTTGTGTGTGTGCGCTGCAGGGGTGTTGCACTGCAAGATAACCACTTAGCTTCGGCATTGTTGAAAACATAAAGAAGAAAGAATATTTTCCCCTAGCCTACTTTAGATGACATAAGCAACTGACATGAAGACCATCATAACTTCAGAGTTATTTCCACGTTTAAATGTTGAAGAGTCAAATATGCAAAGAATAGCCTGACAAGCATATTTGGCAGAAATTTTTTGTATGGATTACTGTTCCATCTGTAGAGTGAGGTAGCCGTTAAGCTATGGTTAGAATACAACTCTAAGCTTGAAACTGAACTTCTGCACATAAAGAGAGGGACAATGGCCTATACTATCTCACAATCTGGTCAGAAGAAGCAGTACAACCCATGAAGAATTCTGGTTTATCCTCATGTCCATTGTCCTTGACTTCTCTAACTCCTTATCCAAAACCAAGGTGTCAATTCCCTGCCACGTATCTATTCTTCCCTCTTTAGGGTAGATGCCAGCTGTGAAGATATGTACCTTCTTTCCAAGAAATTACGATCCAATTTTTTTCTGATACAATATGAAAGATGAGCTTGTGTAGAAACTCATCTCCATGTATATGCAAAGCATAAACATTTGTTTTATCATAAATAACTTAATTTCATATACTGGAAATGCCTTTTTGTCCTTAGATCAGTACAGAAAGCAATCCTTCTCCACTTGCAGCATAGAAATAACGAGCGTTTTTCTCTCCAGTCCTTTAGATTGTCCAGTATGTATTCTGTTTCATTTCATCCTTTGTTTTTGATCAAAGGTATATATAATTTTATATCTGCATGTTATATATCATAGTGACATCAACAGGTCCACTGGAGAGGGAGTGGGCTTGGATTCAAACCATTTGCCTGTCTCAGAAGCTGGTAATTTTCAGCATTTAGTGCTTTCCAAGATAGTAGAGTTTACATTGTAAAAGTGCTATTTTTTTTCTGATGGTGGAAAATTACTAAAAATTCTTACACTCTTTTTCTGAAATTACTTTTACATTGGTGTTTTTTTAGAGGACAAAGTACATACACATGCCTATTTAATAGGTCTTGGCATGACTGTATGTGAGTTTATATATGACACACTGATATGTACACATGACATCTCATGCAAGTACTCTGAGGATTTCAAATGCAGCTTTCATTACAATGAAAGCATTCTTGTCAAAGGCTATTATGGCTTAAATCTCCTTGTTCCTCTATGAAAAATATTATTTTATTTGTATATATGCACGCACTCGTGAAGGCCCAGATTCATCCTATCAAACTTTATTTATTCATGTTGGGAGATCAATAACCTGGGATCCCTCTATTCTTAGGCAGAGCTTGTTCCCATGTTCATAAAAAGGTTACTGTTTCTATAGAAGCTCTCATTCATATATACAATTTGATGAAATTTTCATTTGTGTGACTTAACGTTGTGATAAGATGTAGAACTAAAAGTCAGGTAAGCTGGTGCACAGAAGGCTAAAGAGACCACTTCTGGCCCCCATAAAACCAAAGTTTATGTATCCTCCTGCAATCCAATGATTTGACATAAGTCCTGAAATGACTTGTCCTGTGCTCTAATAAGTAGCAGAGGCAAACAGTCAGATTCCTTTTTCAGGGGACAGCATTTGTAACACATATTCGACCCAATGTGACAGACACACAAGAGAAACATAGTACTACTGAGACTGACTCAGGTAGTCTGTGAACAGTTTATCTGAAATTGATTGTCACAAAAGTGTGTACTCTCATTCATCATCTACTCATCAGAGGCTAGCATGGGAGTCTCAGTGAAAGAAATAATCAACAAGGATGATTAAAGGATGCAATTCTCTTTCTCAGTTCAGGCTTTGGCACAATAAAGAGTTGCTAATGGATAGAAGATATGTTTTGAGAGATCACATGTGTCTTAAACTACTTTTCTGAGTGGCCAGATCCAAAGATGTCTTGAGATGTTATTTTTGGTTTTTTTTTTTTATTTTTAAGGGATTGTCTTCACCCCTAAGTTGAGATCAAACTTCTAACTAGAAAGTAGATAAAGAATCTCAAATGTAATAATACTTTTTACTGTTGCTGAAGTGAAATACGTATATATTTTACAAATAATGGGAGAACAGAAAGTGTCAGATGAAGATATTTGTCACTAAGTATCTGATTATTACTGGGTTTTTCAGGTCAGTTTTTAATTCAATTTGACGTATCCTTTATGTCTAGAATTTACAGGGAATATAGAATATGATTGCCTCATAAGAGACAATGTGTAATACAGGAAAAATCTTTAATACTGGAGATACTGCTGTCATATTAAGCACTTCCTTAAAAATCTTTCCATCCTGGTTTTCTCTCTCCGCCCCAGAACCCTGCCAAAAGCAAATCAATTTAAGAATACTTTTTTTCTTTGACAGGCTCTAAAAACCAAAGCAAAGTAAAACAAACAGAAAGGTCCTTTTTCATATGTTATGCATGAAAACACAGAGAAATATTAAAAAACAGAAAGTATGTACATTCGTGCTTGCTTTCACAGAAAGAGAAGATTCCCTCATGAATTGCTTTCCTGTTGGAGGACTCTGTTATCCTTACAGTCTGACAACTAATGTCACCGTGCACCAAGTTAATCTATCTCTATATAATGCCAAACAATCAGCAGTAGGAAAAAAATATCATGTAGCAAATGGCAAAACAACAAATCAGACAGCTACTGATGATTAATTTTTCCCTAGAGTTTCCCTAAGGTGGTCTGTGAGAAAAGAGGAAAAAAGTTCAAGCTCTATCATTCTTTCAGAGAAAAAAAAAGTTAATAAATGAGTAAATAAAAATCTATAAATTTAATTATTTCTTGTATTGGTTTGTAAAATGCACTATATTTTTTACTACTTAATTCTCATTGATCTGTTAGGGAATAGGGAATAGGGAAAGGGAAAGAAGTAATCAACCAAGATGATTCCAGGCACAGTTCCTTTTCTTTTCTCAATCTGCCATTGCAGCTTCTGTCCATCAAAGGCTCAGGCTTAGGAATTATGCATTAACAATCTGATCTTGAAAATCTTAACATAAGTATTATAGAAGAGAGTATTTTGTTCTCAAACAGGGTTTGTTTTCTTTTGAAGCATGTCTAGGGTCATTAGCAGCCTATGGCATTAAGCTCATAGATCACATCTAAAACCTTAATGTTATTCTCAGAGCAATTATTTTCTGAATGCTATTTGGAACAAACTTCAACTCCTAATTGTCTAGGAGGAGCTCTCAATCGAAGTATCCATTCATTCAGATGTCCCAAATGATGAATATGCTAATGAAGAACAAATAGGGAAAGACTCTTGAAGTGAACATAACTTGTCCTTGCACAGATTTCATATCATCACCACAAGCCTGTGCAGGGATAGAATAGTGCTGACATTCAAAATTAGCTTGCCTGTTTATCACAAACTTTTTGCTTCACTTTTACTACTCTTTTAACACTTCTTGGTCTCTTTGCACAAAGCAGGCTGCCTTGCCCCTGAATTTACCCAGAATAGTTTATAATTTAATAGTCAGTGACACCCTTTGAAAGGGGAAAGCTACAAATTCGTATTGCTACAGAGGGGTGGGGATTAAACCTTTCTTTAATTTTTTGGGCAAGCATTCCAGCACTACTGCTGCCTGGGAATGGTGATCTACTGCATGTTTTGGGGTGCCTGACCTGTTAGCATGTGTTCAGTACACTTAAAGGGGAACAAGGATCCTAATTCCTCATAAGAATTAGTCATCTGTGTTCCAACACTACTGAATGTAATGCTAAGCCAACTCTGCTGATGGTTGTTTGGGTGAGTTATGCTGTGAGGCAAGGTGCACTGTCATTCTGATATGACCAAAGATGGCAGATCAAGATAAACAGTTACAAGTCCCTCTGTCACAAAACAAAATAAATGCCTGAATGCACAACATTTTGGTGGTTTGTCATGCAATCTGACTGGACTGCCTAGACACTCAGAAAACATCACCAGGGAACCAAAGTAGGTTTCTACACAAATTCTGATCTATTACCAAATTGATGTAACAAATCAGCTTAGCACCTATCCCAGGTTGAAGCCCTTTTGGAAACCTCAGCCTACTTGCCACTTTGCAGGTGGCAGACAAGAAATTTAGTTCAGTAAGTTAAAGAAAATTGAGTACTCAGCATGAGTTATCCTCCAAATAGCTGTAGATACATAGTTCACTTAGAGCTAGTCATTTGAATTCTCTCCTGTGTACTCATGATATGTAAATGAGAGGACTTATCAGTTTTCATCTAAAATCACTGAAATGAAGGGGCTGTATGTGAAGTATGCTTAGAAACTGCAGAAATCAAGAATCAGAAAAGAACACTAAGTCCTGGAGGGAGAAATGCTAACAGTAAACTTCAGAGGAAAACTGGGGATCTATGTGTAGCCTTATTTTTGTGCTCCACAGAAGTCCAAGAAGAAAAACTGTATGCAGTGGCAGTGAAATCTTCACCTTAATTTAAAGTCACATTACAGTGTGCCAAAACATGTTTGATCTTCATAACAGGAGTAAAAAGATTCTTGAAATATAAGAGGCAGTTATGTATTAAACCCATCAAAATAACTACAATAGAGATTAGGCTAAATGAGTTATCATTTCACTCACAATTGTTCAGAAAAAAATCTGAACAATTCTACTGTATTCCTTCATTTTTAGTCAAAAATGGAATTGAGACTATTACCAAATATACATACTTTACTAAGTAAATAGCATAAATTGCTGAGGAGCTCAAATACTGTTAAAAAAGCAAGGAGGGTATGTAACAGTAATTGAATTGAGTTTGTAAATTTAGAAAACTATTTGAAGTTTTATCAAGTAATCATGTCTTCTTAATTCTTTCAATAAATTCCTGTCACAAAATTGTATTTTTCCCAAATGATCTTTCAGTTGTGCTGGTTTTGGCTGGGGTAGAGTTAATTTTCTTCATAGTAGCTAGTATGGGACTATGTTTTCGATTTGTGCTGGAAACAGTGTTGATAACACAGGGATGGTTTAGTTACTGCTGAGCAGTGCTTACACAGAGTCAAGGCCTTTTCTGCCTCTCACACCACCCTGCCAGTGAGCAGGCTGGGGGGGCACAAGAAGCTGGGAGGGGACACAGCTGGGACAGCTGACCCCAACTGACCAAAGGGATATTCCATACCGTATGATGTCATGCTCAGCATAGAGAGCTGGGAGGAAAAAGAAAGAAGGGGGGGAAGGATCTTCAGAGTTATGGTGTTTGTCTTCCCAAGTAACCTTTAGGTCTGATGGAACCCTGCTTTCCTGGAGATGGCTGAACACCAGCCTGTCAATGGGAAGCAGTGAATGAATTCCTTGGTTTGCTTTGCTTGTGTGCGCGGCTTTTGCTTTACCTCTTAAACTGTCTTTATCTCAACCCATGAGTTATGTCACTTTTACCCTTCTGATTCTCTCCCCCATCCTACTGGGGCAGGGGGAGTGACTGAGCAGCTGTGTAGTGCTTAGTTGCTGGCTGGGGTTAAACCACAACATTGGTACAGAGTAATATTTACTAATAGTACTAAAATGATGAATGTTTTGAATACTGATCATTGTTTAACACTGAACCGCTTTCTATAATGATTATAATTTCACAAGAGTCACAAAATCTTGTTAAAGGTCTCAGTGGTCTGCAAAGCCAGAAGGCTTAGAAGGTCATTGGAATCACTTTAATTATACATGGTCCTCTTCATTCCATTTAGATTTGCAGATAATAGCTTCGCTAACTAAATAGAGCCTTAGGATCATATTGAGTTTAATATCAAAACCTCATTGCTTTAAAAGCCCTGTTCTAAATTTAACTTTCATACTTATCAAACAATACACCTTGATGCAACTTTTCAGCTTTTTCTTTTGAATTATATTCAATAATCATCATACAATTAAAATCTCTATAATATTTTTTTTCCAGTTTCTACCAGATGTGCAAAAACAATAATTAAAAATCCGTGCCCTCTTGTACAAGGGAGGTATTAAAAATCCACAGAATCACAGACTGAATGAGATTGGAAGGGACCTCTGGAGGTCATCTTTTCTAACCCCCCTGCTCAATCAGGGCATCTAGAACAGGCTGCCCAGGAGCACGTCAGGATGGCTTTTCAATATTTCCAAGGAGCAAGACATAATGACCTCTCTTGGAAACCTGTTCCAGTGTTTGACTGTCCTCATAATAAAAAACTGTTTCCTGATGTTCAGATGGAACCTGTTATGTTTCAGTTTGTGCCCATTGCCTCTGGTCCTGTCACTGGGCACCACTGAAAAGAGCCTGGCTCCCTCTTCTTCGCACCCTCCCTTCAGGCATTTATATATATTGATGAGGTCCCCCTGAGCCTTCTCCAGGGAGAAGTCTCAGCTCTCTCAGCCTTTCCTCATATGCTTGAGGTCCTTAATCACCTTCACGGCCCTTCACTGGACTGTCTCCAACATGTCCGTGTCTCTCCTGTACTGGGGAGCCTGAAACTGGACCCAGTATTCCTGGTATGGCCTCACCAGTGAGGAGGGGGAAGGATCATCTCCCTAAGCCTGCTGGCAACACTCCTCCTAATGCAGCCCAGGATACATTTACTCTTCCCTGACACAAGGACACATCGCTGGCTCATTTTCAACTTGATGTCCACCAGGACCCGCAGGTCCTTTTCTGTCAAGCTGCTTTCCAGCCAATCAGCATGTAAGTTAACAGAGAAATGTTTACAACTTCTATGTTATCTTTGAGCATCTGCCTAAAACTTTGTTAAAACATCATTACACATAAAAATATGAAGCTATTAATAAAATTATTTTGACGTGGTGTCCAAGTTGAATAAACAATGAAATAGTGCTCATTTGACCATTAGAAGGAACATTTCAAAGCAGAGATAAAATCTGAAAATAAGTTTGCAGGAAATGGTATCTCTGCTGCTGCATTTCATGAGATTTTTCTTTTGGGTTATGTGTGTGAGAAAAGCTTTAAACTATCATTGTGTTTACCTTTTTAGCGTCAAACTTTCTAATTTGACTTGATGTTGTTCTTTTACCCTTTACATTGTAGCAGTGACATTCTTTTGGTTTCAGTAGTGGCTTTCTGATAATTTAGCAATTCCTTTTAACGAATTATGAAATAAATTGACCTGTAAGCAAACAACTCTCTAATCTATTATTCTACTCCTTAACAATTTCTAATCACTTTAGTGGCATCTTCCTTCTTGAAACTAAGCAATGTTTTTTATTTCTTTCTTCTTTTTACTAAGTGTGCAGATTTATTAATTGTCACTATCTGCCTCTCTCAAATTATTGTTTCAGCTAGATTATTGTATTTGAATAAGTAAAAGATTTCCCATTTAGAATATTTTTTACAAATATTGCTCTTTGTACAGAGAAAAGAAAACAAATTAAGAAATATTCTCTTGACCATGAACAAATTTACCAATTAATGCTCAGCAAAAATCTTTTCTCCTCATAACTCCTTTTTGTGTAGACAAGTCCAAGCTACTCAGAACTAGAAATAGGGATCAAAAAGAATGGGAGAACTGGAGGACAACTGAAATTAAAAAACAGATGTACAAACAAAATCAGGTTTTCCAATATTTCATTGAATATTTTAGCTTTGATCACTGACCAGGAACTTGGGAGTTCTCTTATAGAATCATCTGTGGGGATATACCAAGTGAAAAAGCAATGTTGCCAAATCTGTTATTTCTTTCTTTCCTTAAAATCTCTTTGGATAATGAAAAGGTCTTTTTTAATGTCACTGATGAAATTATGTTGTTCACAATATAAATACTGCAGTCATTTATTTTCCTCCTTTTAATGTATATATCATTGCCTGTGATACCAGGTAACAAAACTGTTGTAAGAGCTAAAACCTGTTGGCCATGCCTGTGTTAAGCTTTTGTTTTTAAAAGGACTTCTGCTGTAGTGTTTTGATGTCAAAGACAATTGAATTCATTCGTATCACCCAGCACAACAGAATCTTTCTATTCCCATACTAAACTCTGGGACAGTATAAAACCATTGCTACCTAATGGTTGATGCTTTAAATGAAGATGTCTGAAATTGTGTGTAATGTTTGGCAGTGACTTGTTTGGAAACCACAGGCAGTCACCAGTGCTCCATATCTTGGTTTATCCTCCTGTCAAACAGGATTATTATTTACTTCCTCAAAGGCTCAGTAAGATTTAATGGATACATATAACAAGCTTTAGGACCTCCAGGTGAACATCCCTGTACAGAAGAGTAAAGTGCTACTGTGAGGCAGACTTTGGGAAATGCAAGAGGGCCCTGTGCCAGAGCAGTTATACTGGGAACTGCCAAACCAGACCAGAAGCCAAAAAGTCAGCTGTCACCAGATTTTTTTGTGCCTGGACTTGACTGTCAGATACCCCATTCCCTAGCTTTACCAGGATTACAGCTCTCTACCTTTACCTCCCCAGTGTCACATCTCCTCTGTCCTTCAGGTGTCTGCCCCACCTGAACACCAACTGATGGGAGCTGATGACGTTCTCTCTCTGGTTAAAACCATTATGGTAGTGTGTTAGGGAGAAAATATTCTCTCATGGAAAGTTTTCATCTGGTTCCTGTAAGAGAATTTCAATGCTATTTTGTCTAAGTCCTGTTGTTCCTAGATCGTGCTTTTCCTATTGCGCTTGTGGGCAGCTCCTCCTCTCATTGTATGGAATAAAGTTTATTTGCCAAGGACCTATTGCAGGTCCTGCCCTTTACAGGAGATTTAAGCTTGTGCTGCATTTGCAATAAAAAGAGCTGTGTAGAAGGAGAAAGTGTCATCTTTGTAGAAGGATGAGATATTTCTGCAGTCAGTGAAGGACATTAGAGGATTTTTGCATAGAGATCTTGACAGAAATTTCTTCTTTACTTTCAGACATTACCACCCAAAGAGATGCTCATTTCCAGTGAGTTAGCATTTCATTGTTGTGTAGTTGTTTAGTGTTTCTTTCCTTTGACAAATGGTACCTTTTCAACTAAATAAAACAAGTTAAAAATGAACTGTATGAGAAACTGGTTAGCTAATATTCATGTGAAAGCTTCAAACCTGAGTGTAGAAATAAAGCTAAACTAATGGAAACCAACTCAGGCAAGTTAAGCAAGTGAGGCTGGAATTCACAACTGGACTTGTTTTGAAGATGCCTGTGTATCATTACAGATATGCTATATGTTTATAAGTGTATTTATTCAAATTGCTTCTGCTCTGGTATTCATTTGCCATGAGGGCCAAATCACTGAGAGAAAGAAGGTCAAATTCTGTCTTCAGATAGGCACGTTCATTTCCTGCTTCTTTAATGAGAGCTGAACTTTCAGAGCAGTTCTGCTTCCCAAGTGTTGACAATGCAGCTGAAGTCTTGAAGTAATAGAGTCTCAGGGGAGGCTTTGTTCTTCTGAAAATTTCACATAAACTTCAGCTGGGGTGATTCAGATAAACTAAAATCAATCCCAGCACAAATATCCAAGCTTAGTGTCATCTTTATGATTATTTATGATTATTATCCTGGAAGCAGCACTCAGTCAGCCAGGCACCCGGCAGCAGCAACGGTAAGTCCTGTGACTGGGAACTAGATTGGGGTGGAAAACAGGGTTTCCTGTGCCGGGGAACCCGATAAAGAGCCTGGTGGGACCCTCACGCCAAACAAAAACCGACTGCTCTCATGAGCGAGGCAGACGGGGCTTGGTTGTTACTGGGGCAACCGCGGGAGATTCAAACGGGCCCCTAGGGAGTGCAGCGAACAGGGCGGGCAAACAGGGTGTGGCACAGCAGAAAGGACGTGGCGCGGCAGTTTGCGCAGCAGTTCGCGCAGGCAGAGCGAGCAGGCAGCTGGCGAGCTCTCCTTGTGGTCTACACCCTCCCGGAAGAGACTTAGCCATGGTTTCCACTCGGACAAGAGCCATTGCCAGAAGGGATGTGGTGATGCAGACGGAGCTCCCACTAAAACATGCAGCCACCCAGGTCTCTGGCTGCAGGGAGTGCCAGAGCCTTGCTCTCGTGACGGAGGGCTCCTGAGACAACACCTGCGTGAGGTGCGAGCAGGTGGAGGATCTGCTCAGCATGGTGGCAGAGCTGAAAGAAGAAGTAGCAAGACTGAGGAGTATCAGGGAGTGTGAGAGGGAGATAGACTGGTGGAGCCACTCCCTACCATCCCTAAGACAATCACACCAGATGGAAGCATCAAGAGAAGGAGAGGCTCCCCTGCCCTCATGCCACCAGGCGGAGGGAGGGGACCCAAGAGACGGAGGAGGATGGATGCAGATCCCTGCTCGGCGCAGCAGGTGAATCCTCTCCCAGCTGACCTTGCTCCCCCAGGTGCCCTTACACAATAGGTATGAGGCTCTGGAACTCGAGCGCCAGGAGGATGAAGATACGGACAGTGATCCATCCAAGGGGTTGACTAGGGGGAACCAGTCAGCCCTGCGCATTACAACGGCCACTGGTAAGAAAAAAAGAAGCGTAATTGTCATAGGTGACTCCTGAGGGGAACAGAGGGCCCGATATGCCGACTGGACCCATCCCATAGGGAAGTCTTTTGCCTCCCTGGGGCAAGGATAAGAGACATTACCAGGAAGCTCCCTAGGCTGGTAAAAGTGTCCGATTATTATCCACTAGTAGTTGCTCGTCAGCAGTGATGAGCTAGCCAAGAGAAGTACAAAAACGATCAAAAAGGGACTTTTGAGAACTGAGGCGATTACTTGAAGGATCAGGAACGCAGGTAGTGTTTTCCTCCATCCCGTCAGTCGCCAGGAGGGATATGGAAAGGAACAGGAAGACCCACGTCATTAACGTGTGGCTCAGAGGCTGGCGCCAGCGGTGGAATTTTGTTTTTTTTTAATCATGGGGCAGTTTACATGGCACCAGGCCTGCTGGAGACAGATGGGGTTCACCTGTTGCAAAGGGGGAAAAGGATTCTGGCTCAGGAGCTAGCAGACCTCATTGAGAGAGCTTTAAACTAGATGCGAAGGGGGAAGGGGATAAAACCAGGCTCGCTAGGGATGAGCCTAGGGATGGCATGCCTGTGTTGGAGAAGAGATCAATAGCCCAACTGAAGTGCATTTACACCAACGCACGCAGCATGGACAATAAGCAGGAGGAGCTGGAAGCCATTGCGTGGCAGGAAGACTATTATGTGGTCGCCATCACGGAAACATGGTGGGATGACTCACACAACTGGAGTGCTGCAATGGATGGCTACAAGCTCTTTAGAACAGATAGGCAACGAAGGAGAGGTGGTGGGGTAGCCTTGTATGTTAGAGAGTGTTTTGACTGTCTAGAACTCAACGAAGGTAATTATAAGGTTGAGTGATTATGGGTAAAGACCAGAGGGAAGGCTAATAAGGCAGATATCCTGGTAGGAGTCTGTTATAGACCACCCAACCAGGACGAGGAAACAGATGAAGTATTCTACAAGCGGTTGGCTGAAGTCTCACAATCCCTAGCCCTTATTCTCGTGGGAGACACCAATTTACCAGATATCTGCTGGAAATACAACACAGTAGAGAGAAAGCAGTCTCGGAGGTTCCTGGAGTGTGTGGGAGATAACTTCCTGATGCAGCTGGTAAGCGAGCCAACCAGGGGAGGTGCCCTGCTGGACCTGCTGTTTATGAACAGAGAGGGCCTGGTGGGCGATGTGGTGGTCGGAGGCTGTCTTGGGCTCAGTGACAACGACATGACAGAGTTTTCAATTCTTGGAGAAGTAAGGAAGGGGGTCAGCAGAACCGCTACCCTGAACTTTAGAAGGGCAGACTTTGGATTGTTTAGGAGTCCGGTTAGCAGAGTCCCTTGGGAGGCAGTCCTGAAGGGCAAAGGAGTCCAGGAAGGCTGGATGTTATTCAAGAAGGAAGTCTCAAAGGTGCAGGAGCAGGCTGTCCCCATGTGCCTTAAGTCGAGCAGGCGGGGGAGAAGACTGGCTTGGCTGAACAGAGAGCTTTGGCTAGAACTCAAGAAAAAGGGGAGAGCTTACCGCCTTTGGAAGAAGGGGCAGGTGACTCAGGAGGACTACAAGGATGTTGTGAGGTTATGCAGGGAAAAGATTAGAAAGGCAAAGGCCAAGCTGGAACTTAAACTGGCCACCGCCATTAAAGACAACAAAAAAAGTTTTTATAAATATATCAGCGACAAAAGGAGGGCCAGGGAGAATCTCCCTCCTTTGTTGGATGCAGAAGGTAACCTTGCCACGAAGGATGAGGAGAAGGCTGAGGTACTTAATGCTTTCTCTGCCTCAGCCTTTAATACTCAGACTGGTCATCCTCGGGGTTTTCAGGCCCCTGAGCTGGGAGATGGAGATAGTATGCAGAATGAAGCCCCAGTTGTCAAAGAGGTGTCAGTCAGCCACCTGCTCCTCGACCTGGATGTTCACAAGTCCATGGGGCCAGATGGGATCCACCCGAGGATACTGAGGGAGCTGGCAGAGGAGCTGGCCAAGCCACTCTCCATCATTTGTCAGCAGTCCTGGTCAACCAGGGAGGTCCCAGATGACTGGAAGCTAGCAAATGTGACACCCCTCTATAAGAAGGGTCGGAAGGAGGGTCCAGGGAACTACAGGCCTGTCAGCCTGACCTTGGTGCTGGGAAAGGTCATGGAAGAGATCATCTTGAGTGCCATCACGCAGCACGTGTGGGACAACCAGGGGATCGGGCTCAGCCAGCATGGGTTTATGAAAGGGAGGTCCCTCCTTCACTAACCTGGTCTCCTTCTGTGAGAGGTGACCTGCTTGGTGGATGAGGGAAAGGCTGTGGATGTTGTCTGCTTGGACTTTAGTAAGGCCTTTGACACTGTCTCCCACAACATTCTCCTGGAGAAGCTGGCTGCTCACGGCTTGGATAAGTGCACTCTGCGCTGGGTTAAAAACTGGCTGGACGGCCAAGCCCAGAGAGTGGTGGTGAATGGAGTCAAATCCAGTTGGCGGCCGGTCACAAGTGGTGTTCCCCAGGGCTCAGTGTTGGGGCCGGTCCTGTTCAACATCTTCATTGATGATCTGGATGAGGGGATTGAGTGCACCCTCAGGAAGTTTGCAGACGACACCAAGCTGGGTGGAAGTGTTGATCTGCTGGAGGATAGGAAGGCCCTACAGAGGGACCTGGACAGGCTGGATCACTGGGCCAAGGCCAACTGTATGAAGTTCAAGAAGGCTCAGTGCCAGGTCCTGCACTTCGGTCACAACAACCCCATGAAACACTACAGGCTGGGGAAGAGTGGCTGGAGAGCTGCCCAGAGGAAAAGGGTCTGGTGGTGTTGGTTGACAGCTGCCTGAACATGAGCCAGCAATGTGCTCAGGTGGCCAGGAAGGCCAACGGCAACCTGGCTTGTATCAGGAATAGTGTGGCCAGCAGGACCAGGGAGGTGGTAGTGCCTCTGTATTCGGCCCTGGTGAGGCCGCACCTCAAGTACTGTGTTCAGTTTTGGGCCCCTCACTACAAGAAGGACGTTGAGGTGCTGGAGCGTGTCCAAAGAAGGGCAACGAAGCTGGTGAAGGATCTAGAGCACAAGTCTTATGAGGAGCGGCTGAGGGAACTGGGGTTGTTTAGTCTGGAGAAGAAGAGGCTGAGGGGAGACTTTATTGCTCTCTCCAAATACCTGAAAGGAGGTTGTAATGAGGTGCGGGTCATCTCCCTAGTAACAAGTGATAGGATGAGAGGAAATGGCCTCAAGCTGCATCAGGGGAAGTTTAGGTTGGATATTAGGAAATACTTCTTCACTGAAAGGGTAGTCAGGCATTGGAACAGGCTGCCCAGGGAAATCGTTGAGTCTCCATCCCCGGAGGTATTTAAAAGAAGGGTAGATGTGGTGCTTGAGGACATGGTTTAGTGGTGGACTTGGCAGTGATAGGTTAATGGTTGGACTCGATGATCTTAAGGGTCTTTTCCAACCTTAACAATTCTATGATTCTATGTTTCTATGATTTGTTTTGAACAGTAGGCCGTAAGGATATAGTCAATATTGTTATACTGTGTGGCTATATTGAATTTTTTTAACATAAGCAAGGGTTCAGCCCTTAAACTAGAAATAAATTCATTATAGGGTGGGCTATAAACAAGATGATGATAAGATGTTATATTTTTATCATAACACCCCTCTTTGTTTTGAACTGATGAACTTAGGAGTGAAATTGGCAGGACAGGAAGAATCATATTTGGGTGGGGGAAAATAGCTTTATGATCTTTGAGAAACTCTTGTGTTTACCATGGATAGCAGTGTCCAAAGTGTAATTTGATAGGCATGCCACACTGGTGGATTTGCTCCTGTATAAACTGTATGACTGGAAGGAACTTTTAAATGTGAAGTTAGCAAATGCTCAGTAGGAGTATACTGAAGTCTTAAGAGTTATTCTCTGCAGAGTCACCCTCACCGAGCTCTCTCTAGCCCCTTACAGCTACTGTGTGACAACCTGCCAGCAGGACTTTGCATTCTTCATCCCCGGACTGCGAGCAGGAAGCTTGGGTCTCCTTCACTGCCTGGTTCTGCCAGAATTGTGAGGGGGCAAGAAGAGATTGTTTCTTCTACACTCTGAGTAACCCTACTGCTGGCAACAGGTGCCTATGGAGGCCTTTTGGCATGAAGAGACAGGAACATGAGGAAGAGGAGGATAAGGACGTGTTGAGATGGACAGAATTATTCTTGGGCATTGTGGTTGGCATGTTGGGAAGCAATGGATACCTAGCATAGGCTGCAGGGGCAAAGGACCAGAGGAGAAAGGGGGGAAACTCTAGAACAAAAGAGAGCCCCCCTTATCTTCTCAGAAATAGTTGCGAAACACATAGATGTCATCAAATTGTCATGGCCATAGTCATGAAAGGAACAGAAGTGGCACAGATCTTTCCTGTCTGTGTGATCATGAGACAAACATTCCTTGGAGGGTAGTGGGGGAGGAAGAAATTAATCACAAAGTAATAGGCTGACTGCCTGTGCCACAATTGTAAGCATGAGTGGTCTAGGAAATATTAGATCAAAAGTTTCCTAAGTTGTCAGCATTTGTGTTAACCTAAAACAGATTCTTCAAATGTAGATTTTTATATTTGAGGGCAGCCTTACATGGAGAATGACATTTGACTCACAAAATTTAAAAGGCCTCTAATAGTGGGTACCCCAGGTCAGCAGCTGAGTAAGTCTTTACAGGAGAAGGAGCTACCATCCAGCTTGTCCGCATCATCTCTTTCACCAGTCACTACATCCATGCAAAACCTTTTTACATCTGGATTAAGATCTGAATTGGTAAATGGCATTGAAAAAATGTAGGCCTTGTTATGATTTCAGGAGACTGTTTCTTTCTTAATTTCCTAGGTTAATGTATTCTCCTGATGACAGAGTAAGACTATAACATTGATGATAGAACCTTTTTTTTTTTTTCCCTTCTTTTTTTTTTTCAGGGAGACGATTTCACTAAGCCATTTATAATTACAAAAGAAAATGCAAGCCAAAGGCTGACAATTTCAACATGAAGAGCAGCTGCTTTAAGTCCCCTCACATTCCTCATTGGATGATGCTTCAAAAGCATTTCCCTAATCTTTAATGGCTCTTTTCAAATCAAAACACCAATTCTTGGGCATTTGAAACTGTGCAGATCCACATTTCTGCTCAAGAGGAAGATCTTCTGCCACATTTTTCACTAGTTCATCTTCATGAGCTTTAGTACCGTTTTTGGTGTATGCCAGGCAGACCACCATCATTTCACTGACTTCAGTGATGTGAACATGGTAACAGTTTCCCATCTGGAAAAGCATTTGAGGAGTTTATACGTTTGCTCAAATAAGGACAAAATCTTTCTAATCCTCAAACTGCTCTTGAAATGTTGAATAAAAGAAAAAAAAAAGGGGGGAGTAGACATTGGTTGGGTCAATCGAAGTATATTGTGTCAGTCTTTTTGAATCATTTTGCTTTCATTTGATCTTTCAGTTTCTTTCTTGTATAATAGGTAAGCTACAACTAGTAACCACTAGAAACAGGATACAATTTTATATTGAACCTGGAACTTGGATTTTCTAGCAATTTCAAGCCTCCAACCAGCAGTAGCTTGTAATAATAAAATAAGAATGTAGTTTTTTAAAAGGTTACAGCATTGCAAATTTAACCTCAACTTCAAACCCACCTCCACTAAAAAAGGGATTATTTGTGGATTGTAAAGTTCAAACATATTCCTCCCTCGCTTTTGTGCATGCTCGTTTTTCCTGGTCTGACTAAAGAAGTGTAGATAAAGGCAGAATTGAGTTAGAATTTAATAAGCTTTTAAAGTAATGATACAAAAAGGTAATAATTGAGCTTGATTTATCACAATTCCACTGGGAACAAAAATTAAAAACAATTTGTATTTTACATATTTCATTTTTCCTTAGGTTCATTATTAGCCCCAGACTACTCATAGGAAGGATACTGCTTTACCTCGATATATCTCCTGTGTTCATTTACAGCAAGGCTGAGAAAGGGTGCTGAAAAAACTCCTGGAAGAAGACAGGATTGCAACAAAACATTAAAAGAATAAGAGAAATAAAAGAATAAGAAGACATGGTACCCAATAAACACTTACGAACCAGCTGATCACCAACACTGCTTTATATTTCTTTCAGGTTTGATGACTTGTCATTCTGAAAGCATTTTAATCTTCAAACTTCCTATTTTGTTCTCCACAAGGAAGGAGAAGTATGGTATCAACCAAATGCTTCATCACTTCGGTTCCTGAAAAGTAGTCAGGCATTTAAGCCACTTTTGCTCACATAAAATGCGGCCGTATTACTTTCACCAGGTGTCCATGAGTACCTAAATATTAACAGTTAATTAATTCAAGTCACCTCTCCCTTCTACATGTATAGATGACATGGCATTCATAGAGGATTGTAAAAGCAGGAAGACAGACGAAGCCTGAAAGCTAATAAACAGCCCTTATGGAGAACTTCATAAGTCCAGCTGAATGTTCTCAAAGGCTGAATTAAAAAATTATATTAGTGAGGAGAGATAGGGTAATTTGTTCAAAAATTCATGCCCCTTTTCCTTTCCCTTGACATTTATAACATACAAAGTAATTGAAACCACGGTCGGGGCAGTTAAGGTAGCTCTGTGAACAGCAGTAATTCAGCAGGTGGTAACAACACTAATTTGGAAAGGAACAGAACTGACCTCTTCACTTTTTTAAACTCGGGATTTTATTTTATTGTTTTTGAGAAAGCTTCAAAGAGAATGTAAAAAAGCCTCTGTGATACTTGGAGAAATATAGAATTAATTCCCTTATCACCCAGATGCAGCCTTGATACCAAAGTAATGAATGCATTAGAAAGACTCAAAGATTAGATTTTCTTTACGTTTCTAATCACAGACACTTAGTTTAGGTAGCTTAGATCCACAGTTTTGGATTTGTAAAAAGCAAACAGCTTATGGTTTCAGAAAGACCTTATGTAAACAAAACCCAAATGAGGTTTCCTTTTGGCTTGGAAATGAAAGAGGACCCAATCTGGAACATTAGATCTCTCAGCAAGCACAAGTGGCCCATTTTAAATAATTTTACTGCACATACAACTGCACTTAGGTGCATGCAGCACTTTTCCAGACATAACAGAAGTATATCGCCAGAAAGTAGAAGTACAGATATTCTTGCAGGATTTCAGTTCTGTAAACATAAAGGCATACCAGGTGTTCGTGACAAAATTTATTTAACACCAAAAAATCTAGTATTAGTTTGGAAAGTTAAATCTGTCATTTTGAGTCTGAGTCATAGTCTTTGTTTATTTGACATCTTTATAGCACAAATCACTCTGAGTGCCTCTCAATAAATTCAGTGTCATTGCAGCAAGTCATAAGGAATGCATCATTACCACCATTTTACAGATTTGAAGACCAAGCACAAAGAGCTTAAGAGAGCTTCTGTTGTGCAACAAGGACTAAAAACATTATAACCAGTTGAAAGACTGCTCAAAAGATTGTACTATCTGCCTGTTTTGCTGTAAAGCTAGACTCCAAGCTTCACTGTAAATTTATATCCATGAAACACTTCATTCACAGTTTAACACCACTTATGCTAACAATACTGACTGATACTACCTAATTTAATAGTTGGAGGCAGTGACCTTACCAATGATTTTTTACAGGTTTTTTTTTGTTGGATTTTGGTTGGGGTTTTTTTTTTGGTTGCTGCCATTAACTTATTGGCAAAGTATTTTTCTCCTGTTCTATTTTTTCTCTGTTTTGGCCCACTTTCCTTTCTGATATTATCTATATTTAGAGGTGATTTTTTTTTCCTCCTCCCCTTGCCTTTTCCCAGAGAAGAACTATGTTCATTGCTGATACAAATAATCTGTGTATGGACACATAATTATCTGTTTTTTACTTTTATGTTTCTAGATGTTGGGGATCCAATTTTTCTGGATCAATATATATGTCCTAAATGAATTAAATATAAAATGAACAGCAGTCTGCACTTCCAGACTGTTGTTCCAGATATTTCTACTTACATGGTTCATTTGCAGCTGCAGCTGTAAGCTTTTGCTATAATGTAATTTTGACATTACAATTATTTCTTCAGAAATCAATGTTGCTGCCATGATAAATAATAAAATTACCTCAACAAGGTAAGAAAAGTCCAGGGCATTTCCTCTGGTTACAGGCCACTTGTGAATATATCTACCTCCCTGTGTTTGCCTTGACAAATGTCACATGAGTGATAGAACAGATGAATTTCAATGAGATTTAGATCTAGAAGTGTGTGGGAGGGGAGAATATTACCAAATGTTTTACAACAACATATGTTAGTGACTAATGGTGTTACTCAAAATCATAAATAATGAAAGAAATTGATATCGCGAGTACAGTTTGTCTAGCATCTCTCAATTACACAAGCGCTGGATATGTATCAAGTTTATGGTATTGCGTAAATCTTTATTAAACACTATAAAAGGTTTACACTTTTGTAACAATATGCAAATAGACCATTTAATTTTCTTACAGCCCTATCAAAATAAAATCCCCATAGAGTATCTAGGCAGCATTAAACAAAAGTCTTTCAGGAGTTTGCTGCTGACCCTTTTATAACTGCTAGGCTTCCAAGTACTGTAGGGAATACGAAACTTGCTGCAGTAGCTTCTCCACCGCAGCAGGTAATGATAGATGAAGTTTTGGAGGACTGTGTATTTTCTTATAGTATGTGTTAGTTCACGATGAACATACTGTCCACATGGACATACTTTTTCTTAGCTGGCAAGTGGGATAGGAGTTGTTCCGAAAAAGCATCAGGAACTGAGGGGTGCAGGTCCAGATTGCTGTCCAAAGGCTCTCGCTATAGTGCTCGGGTGATGTAGGTTCAGTTGAAGCTGAATTTCATGGATACTTCCCTATTTGTTATGTTAATCACCTGATGAAAGTAACTCTTTGTCCTCACTGACCACAGGGAGCTTTGGGCAGCTAAACACCTGCTCTTGAAGATACTCTACAGGGTATTATCTGTCTTCCTCCTTCTGACAGGGAGTTGAAAACCAAACACAAGCTGCACTCAAGAAAAGGTAAGGCCTTTCATATCAGAAAAAGGAGGAGTGTGTTCTAGGAAAAAAATAAAATCATGGCAGCTTCAGAAAGAATATGATAATTATCTGCACTGTGTATTTTATCTAATGATTGTTAATAATTTTCACTTCCAGGGAAGCATCCTAACCCGAAGGACACAGATATTACTGTTTCCCCTGCCTATATTTTAGACTGGGTTAGTTTAATGTTTGCACTGCATTTAAAGTATGTTATTAAGAAGGCAGACTGCAGATACCCGTATTCAACACTGCTCTTGGGCCGGTCATAGAGAATTCAAGTACAAAGTGGGAAGAGTGCATGGATGTGAATTTAAAAATAGGCATGTCTTGGATCCTGAGAGAGTAGTTAACCTGAGTCACTCATTTCTGGACTGAGCACTGTTTCCTCTAGACAAGTTGCTCTGAAACAGAAATTGAAATGCTGAAGGGCAAGATAGTGTTCTGTGTTGTGAGTCTTGTGAAGAGAGTGACACCTCTGAGAACCTCTGAGTCAGATGCCTAAACCCCAAAGAGAAATGGGATTTAAAACAGTTTCCTGATGTTAGCCTCACTTTCTCTTGGTCTAGTTAGTGTCTTGGGCAGTACTGCATGTTTTTTATTTCTTTCTGGGGCACCTCAAAAGTACCTGTGTTTTGCTTGTGTTACTATCGTTAATGTTTCTAGTCAATTTCTAGTCGAGAACAACTTAACTGAACCAAATCTCCACTGAAATAATCAGAATTGTCATGAAGTAAAACTGGACAATAGCACCCATATCAGGTTTGCCCAGTTCATTACTCCAAGATGATGATTACTCTATCCCTGCTCCTGCTAAACACCTAAATAGATGTGAAATACTATTGGCCTAATGCTTCAAGTCAAATACATGTTTAAGTGCACTGCTGGATTTGTTCCAGAGTCAGTAAATTGAGATTTCAAGATGGAAGTGCTACAGAAGTGCAAAGGATTATAACTACTGCTATTGAACAAGTACATTCTGTTCATTTATTAATGTATTTATATTTATAACTTTTAATGCAGTTTCCCCTGCTTGTCCTAACACTTAATAGAAATGTTTGCTAGAGTAAGGGGACAGTAGACTGAAAATCCCTGTTTTAAATATTAACTAAAATTCACGCATTTTGAAGCCACACATTTGAAGAATATCTAACTATAATAAAGCAATTTGTTGATTGGTAAGTTTGCTTTCTCCTCTCAATATACCCAGTAACTATTATACCTTTGTTATTTACAATCCATTGGTAATACATCATTCATGCATCAGCATTTGTTTTACTACTGCTAATAGTACCTTGTTTTTCCTTAGCTGCACATATCTCCATTTTGCATTTCAGGTTCTATGTCTTAACTTTAAGTCATTCATGGCCTTTTTTACTATGATATGTGAGTCTATGCTTGTGAGTGCATGTGCATACATATGGCAACATATTTTGTCAGTTCTTATATTTTCTCCATTAGCTTTAGAAAATACCTTTTGGTCTCTATGCAATACAGACATTTTATTTTCTTTATACACAGTTGAAGCAGACTTGTAAGCAACTCTGGAACAAAGATTTACTGCAAAATAAAAATGGTAATTGTAATTAACATTTAGATAAGACTCATCAAAGTGGTTTGCAAGCTTCCTACATATAAGAGTAGTGATGAAATGCAGCTCCTTCCAAGCTGTGTGCTCAAACAAGACGGCTGGCAAGCAGCAGAGACCAGTGTTACAAATGCTATATATTTAAATAGCTTTTTTTTTTTTTAATTCCTTCTACTGTATAGATTCTGGGTGTTGGTTTTTCTTTCCAGTAAAGTTGAAACAAATTCACAAAAGGAGTGTGAGTAACACTTTTCTTTCTTCTTCTACCTTTAAAAAACTTTTAATTCTTCTTCCAGCTGCAGTGATTTGAAATCTAAAGGTCTTCCCTTTGAAATATTCTTTTCCTTTAAAAAGATTTACAGACTAAAATAGGATTAATACATAATGAGAAAGTAAAAATCATAGAGAAGTGCAGATTGTATTATAACTTGGAGAATTTAGGGAGAATTTGGGTAGCAGTCTGAGGGCATTGGAAGTTAACATATATTTTATTCCCTGACCTAGTCCATATGTTTCCAGTTGTCTCCTTTTATATTTGTTATTGGACATCATCCTTCAGGAATTCTATGTATAATAACATTATAGTCATTTTGAATGTATGGTGTGAAACTTCTTTTCTGGTTGAGTCATGAGTTTGTAGGTTTTCATTTTCCTAAATTTTTTTTCCATTTCCTTTTGAGTGAGTTGCTTTGATCAATAATAATAATAAAAAAAACCAAACCAAAAACAAGCCAGAAGATCTGACTCTGGAAATGAGTTCTGACTGAGATTTGAGGTGACAACTGACAGATCCAATAAAATCCTGAGCTGATTTGTGTGTGCCTGGATGCATTTGAGAGATCTGTTAGCTAAGCTAAGACCATATGAATTAGATAATTTGAAGAGTACCTATTTATTTCTTTCAAAGGGGATGAGTAAGGGGAGAAAACATCATAAATAAACAATGGAGTTTGATGAAGGTGACCACTCCTGACGTCAATGAGCGTCTTTCCTTCCAGGACATTCAGGTCACTCTCTAAACTAAGAGAGTGGTAAGATCAACTGAGAGGCAGGTGCAATAAAGGAATTGGTCATATTTAATGGGATGTAGGTGAAATTTAAGTTCTAATTAAATATTCCTCACTTGACTTCAGCCTTAATCTGGCAGCTCCTAACTTCCACAAACATCTTGGGATTCATCTCACCAAATGTAGGCATTTTTGTCTGCATTACTTGTCTAGTCTTGCTTTACAGTCAGTTGAAATAAACAGATACTTCTAGGTCACATTTGTCTCATTGTAAGCCTAGTGTTTAAAATAGATCAGATGAATCGCACTCCAGAGAGGTCCATTTCTCTTCATTGATTATAAAAGGAGCCTAAATGTCTAATGTTAGGGGAGATGGAGTCTGTCCCTCAGGTCCTTGCAACAAAGGATGGTGCCTTGCAGGCACCACTCAGCAAGCTCTGGGCTAGGTGCTTTGTCTACCAGGGCAGTTTCTAACCGTTCTGGAAACTGCATAATCATGTTGGTGTAGTCTCCTGACTACACTCTTTTACCTGCTGGTATTCCCGCATTTGGAGTGAAATGTTTGGCATTGACTTGGTCCCTGCCTGGAACTACAGTGCTGTTATAGAAATAACCTCCAGTTTTCACTTGCAGGTTCTCCAGATGTTGGGAGCTATGCTGCCGTTAATGCTGGACTTTCTTAGGCTTCTGGTTTGCAGGTTCAAATCTAGACCACTGATGTAGGCTTTCAGGGTTCTTTCACAGGGACACTTGGGCACCAAATCTTTTTCCATGTCAAGTAAGCTACCAGGGAGTCAGAAGTCGCCTGTACACCAAACTTAGAGACACAGTGAAGTTGTGGGGTAAATATCAGAAAGGATCTCCAAAGGTAACAGAGCTGGGAACTGCTTGGGTACAAATGCCTTTCAGGGCTCTCAGAGCACATGCCCAGAAACCATTGCAGAATAAGCACAGCAGTCCATCTACCTCAGGACAGCAATCATATGGACAATGGATGACGCTTAATCAACTGTAGGGTTAGACTGAAGGAGCTGAAAAAAGAAAAGGTGAGGGAAAAGAAAACTGGATCTATGTACACACACAGGCATGCCAGATTCACTTTTCCATATGCTAACGCACTGCTGGCCATGAAACACACTTTCAGACTTCATCACAGTCCAGCACACATAAGCATGTCCTGCATTGCTCTCATGTGATGCTCCTACATCTGTGCCTGGAATTAATCAAATATCTGAGTTATGGAACAAATTCCTGACAAGCAAAGATATCTAGAGGCTGCATCCCAGCTGTTATTTACCTCCAACTCTTGATGAGTCTCTTCAGAACGGAGAAGGACATTACAGTGTTTTGGAAGTGATGAAAATTCATAAAAGATAAATGTTTTAGATAAAAAAAAATAGAATTCTACAAGTCAGTGTTTTCCTCCCGATGGACTTGTAGTGAGGAGCTGATTCTTCAAGCACAGTAAGTCATCAACCTTCACAGTCATGTTTGTGGAAGAAATAAAGTCTGGATTGGATTTTCCATTCTTTGAGATGCCTTTTATTTTCTTCTCTAAGTTGAGTAATGAAATTCAGACTATGGCACATTGCTATCTGAACCTGCATATTGAGGAAAATTCATGCTATTGAAAAAAAACAGAACAATACCTATTGTTAAATACATTGCATTTAAAGCCTTCTTCATAGATATAAGTAAAAAGTCGAAGGTCACAGGCTTTGGAAATTACCTTGCACTGATGTTTCTTCTCAGCACAAAACTTCAACAGAGCGGTTACTCTACTTGTTGGGGTTTTCTTTTTCCTGAAGGAAAATATTTCTATTGATATTTATATATTTATTTATATATGTTGTGGTTTAACTCCAGCCAGCAACTAAGCACTACACAGCCACTTGCTCACTCCCCCCTCCCCTGCCCCTGGTAGGATCAGGGAGAGAATCGGAAGGGTAAAAGTGACAAAACTCATGGGTTGAGATAAAGGCCATTCAATAGGTAAAGCAAAAGCCGCACACACAAGCAAAGCAAAACAAGGAATTCATTCACTACTTCCTATCGGCAGGCAGGTGCTCAGCCATCTCCAGGAAAGCAGGGTTCCATCAGACCTAAAGGTTACTTGGGAAGACAAACACCATAACTCTGAAGATCCTTCCCCCCCTTCCTTCTTTTTCCTCCCAGCTTAATATGCTGAGCATGACATCATACGGTATGGAATATCCCTTTGGTCAGTTGGGGTCAGCTGTCCCAGCTGTGCCCCCTCCCAGCTTCTTGTGCCCCCCCGCCTGCTCGCTGGTGGGGTGGGGTGAGAGGCAGAAAAGGCCTTGACTCTGTGTAAGCACTGCTCAGCAGTAACTAAACCATCCCTGTGTTATCAACACTGTTTCCAGCCCAAATCCAAAACATAGCCCCATACTAGCTACCATGAAGAAAATTAACTCTCTCCCAGCCAAAACCAGCACACCCTAAGTTTTCAAACTTTTTATTCAACGACTAATACGAAATATATTTCCATATAAAATGTAAGAGTCTAGTAGTGGTGCATACCTGAGTAGTATAGAAGGATTTAGTTTTGCTTATCCAAAGTTTAGGTGGTAATTGAGCAACATGCATTAACATGCAACATGACATTAACAATATGGTCTGACTTGGAAAAAAAAGAAAAAAATACTTGTAAGGCATATCAAGATAAATCAGAAAAACTTTGCATTGCAAACAAGAATACTTTGGCTGACCAAGGAACTGAGAAGGTACAGAGTAAGGTAAAATACAGACTCTAGAAAGTTAATAGATGTATTCATATACAAAAATTAGGGTTAGATCTGTTTCCCCTGGAAAAATCCAGGTAAGTATACAGCCATCATTCTTTAATACTTGTAAAATAACAACTGACAAAGCCACAATAGCTGCCGCAAAATCCTTTTTTTTTTTTTTCAGGTTTGAGTTTTATAAGTTAAAGTTTGCCTGCTTTTTCCGAATAGATTAGGTGATCTAATAAAATCTGTCACTTCTCCTTTCAGATCTTGCCAGTTTTGGTACAAATCATTATGAGATGGAGCGGCCACTCTTTCCTTTCTGAGTACAAATGGTTCTCCTTTAAATTTTTCTGATTTTAATTTATAATCACTGATTCTTGTTATTTCTTTGCTATTTTGCTGAAGGTACATTTTCACTGCCATGTAGTTCTCTCTTTTTATTATTTTTGAGAATTTACACACATTTAACCTTTACGCTTTCAGTCCACAAAATAATTTTGTGACTCCTGTACTTGTTCTTCCATTTTTGAATATCTGATAAAAAACACTGACAGCAAAAATCATCCAAAGTTGTTAGCCATGAATTCAGAATTTCAGAAGCTTTTTGGCCATAACACCATTTCACTTTGAGCTGATTTTCCAGTACTTCCATAGCCTTTTAGCATCAAGACTTTTCAAACCACCTTTAGATATCAGTAGAGAAGGTGTCGGTGGCATGAATCCCTTGTTAGAGGTGCACAGCTTTGCTATTCTAATAATCCCAGGCTGCTCAGTCATATGCCTCTCTAGTGTAAGCCTGTGCCTCGCTGTTATTTACCATTCTTCTCATCTGTCACCTACTTTTTTTTTTTTTTTTCCAGCAGAAATTTCATATTTATTCCTGAATCCTGGATAAAAGAAATATTGAATAGTGTCAGATTGAATACCATCTCCTCTGAAAACATTCTCATTCAGTGATGAATCCTCATTGACACCTACTTTTGGAGATCCATCACTTTTTATTCCATTTAGCATGTGCTTTATTTTGATGCAGTATAGAGGTAAGTTTTAAAAATCTGAATGTCAGATGGTTTGAGTCAAAAGTCTTACAAAAATCTAAACATATTCAGTCTTCAATAATATCTTTATCAGCTAAACATGTAGTCCCATAAAAGAATTAAATCAGGTTTGTCTGACAAGGTTTATTTTCTGTAAAACCATTTTGACTGGCATTAATTATATCCCTATACTCTCATTCTTTATTAACTGATTACTGTATTACCTCTTCTATTATTTTGTCCAGATGGATGTTAGACTAACCAGCCTGTAAATACCCTGGTTAACCTGTCTGTCCTTGCTGTGTCCTGGCACTTCCGTAGCATTGTTCTATTGTTCTGGAATATTCCAAATATTTGAAGAATATTAAAAGTTAGGATTTCTTGGAATTTTTTTTTAAGCTGGATCTGATATTTGTGTTTAGCAGCTGTTAAAACCTCTTCAGTTTCTAGTAGGCTGGAATATACTTCATCATCCTCTTAAGGGAAAATACAACATCCTATTTTTTTTTCCATGCAGTGCAGACATATTTATCAAACACATCTGCCAGCTCTGCATCAATTTTTAACAATTTCACCATTTCCAATTAGTACACCTACAACAATGTAGGATTATTTTTTTTTCCATTCTGCTTTAAAAAACAACTTTTCTTTGTGGTTAATAATCAGCAACATCTTTACTGTTTTGGATTTTTTTAATCAGCTTTCTGCACTTCATAACTTTTAATGTATTTTGTCTCCTATTTTCCACTTTCTTCTTTGTTATACATTGCATTTTTAATTTCTTATGAATGCCTTCATAGCATCATTGAATCAAGTGCAATTTTTAACTAAAGCTTTTTTTTTAATTTTGCTCTTCAACAGATCTCATTAGCTGTGGACAAAACACAGAGCTACAGAAAAGTGCTTAACTTCTCGATGCCTTCTGGTGCAGCTGGAACTAGGTGGAGTGATGTTATTTTGTTATCTGCAAGTTTCATAGTCAATGTATGGACAGCTGGATCAGAAGTCTCTTCACCTTTAATATAGGCATGCTGTAAATGTACAGGAGATATTGCCTCTTTTTGCCATTGTGCTTCTGTGTTCCTGGCTGTAATCAGCGTGGCTCCGCAAAGACTGCTGCTTGTGAAGTATCATTTAGTAAACGGCAGAGTGCAGGACGAAGAGGTGTCAAGATGTACTCTGTGGAAAACATTATGTCATGCAAATTTTTTAACTCATTGGTTAATTATAGAAAAATTTTTTTTCGGTCTTAGCTGATCATGTCATAACCTTTCTTATTTAAAATACAATGTGCAAAAACAATTAAAAAATCCATCTTCCTGGCAGAATACTGTGAGGATTTAATTCAAACTTGGTTTTGCAATGTATCTTTCCCTATGATCTGGAATCTGAGAATCTTTGATACCTCAAATGCTTATGATTAAATCATTACTCTACTGAAGTTTGGTTTTTTTTTTTGTTAATCAGTCATTATGTTTGAATGGCTGTAGAATCTTTACCAAAGATCCACACTTTCAATAGAGTATGTGTGTATTATGGCCAGGAACCTGGGAAAGCTGATACTGAATTGATCTTCCTTATCTGCACTGAATAGTTCAAATTCTGTAAACCCTGGGGTAATTTCAAGAAAGAGTTAAAGTCAATTTCAAATGAAACACCAGCTGGATCCTCCATTCAAACTGAAAAATTCAATTGCAGTTTCACAGTGAAACAACTGTAAAAAAGAAAAACTACAGGCCTTTAAAAGCCCCCTAGTAACTGCATCTCAGATCAGTTCATATTAAAACATTTGTTTTCCTTACCTTAAATCTCTGATTCCATTTGAAAAGAAGACATGCCCCAATTTAAACCTTCCTATTTATTTATTTATTCATGGTTTTTAATATTGGGAAGGCTATAAATTGCTTCTGAACTATGACATTTTCAATTTTATACTCCTGGTGCAGACCATCAATGAGAACACCTCATGCTCTGAAATATTCAGCTGTTTTTTTTTATATTTTGAAGCTTCTCACCTGTTTGTTAGTAGTCCATTTAAATATATACAT
Organism: Platalea leucorodia; assembly: GCF_965183815.1. Taxonomy (NCBI): domain Eukaryota; kingdom Metazoa; phylum Chordata; class Aves; order Pelecaniformes; family Threskiornithidae; genus Platalea; species Platalea leucorodia. Next base: position 21,255,318 of record NC_138829.1, read on the forward strand.
AATACATATCCATACATTATGTATATACAGTAAAAGTACTCCAGACAGATTAAGACAGTTCCTTGGGTCCTGACGTATAACCTGCCAGTACAGGAAGATCTGACCTGCACAGGTCAGCTGCACGCTACTGGATCTTTCTGGCCTTTTCTGGACAACACCTATACTCCCATGTCACAAGGTAAATTTTTTCCTATAGTAGTTTAGGAACTCATTGAACATGACAAAAAAATCTTTTAGATCTAAAATTCTCATTGTTTATAATTCCGATAATTTCCATTAGCAGAGCAACTTTCATCCAGATAGATTCCAAAGCACTTTGCAAATTATGTCTAATAGGAACACCCATTAGTGAGTGGAACGGCTCAGCTGTTCCTAAACATTTAAACTACTCAGTGAATGACAGTGGTGGAAAATAATTCATCAGACTGAAAATGGTTTGTGAAAATAGGTGTTTAATTAAACAAGGAGTTTGGTTCAAACAGCAGCCCTTGTACACCAGCACCTTACCAGAAGTTCTATAGAAATTTCAAATACCGAAGAAGTCACCTAGGATAAAAATGTGTCCTGTGAGACTGGATTTCTCCCATCATAAATGTGAACCTTCCCCTCACAATTTCCATCAGCTTTCAAGAATGAACCTGATCTATTTTAGAGATTTATCATTCATGGTCTAAGCAGGTGCAATTTTTTTTTGTCTCATGAGATCTGACATGAGATGTGCCCAACAAGTGCAGGAAAGCATGTTTTGACAAGAGTATAAAGTATTTTTATGGCTTGGATGTGTTCCTACTGGTGTCATATACCAAGGGATAGTCACAAATGCTTATTTTTACCCAGGCCAAGTCCCACAGGTTCCTGCAGAAGGTAGATTCTGGTCAATTAGATTAAATTTCTGTTATGAAACATCCAGTAGGGAACCAGTTCCCAGTATGGTCTCAGAAATGTGTGCCACACTAATGGCTAATATATAGAAGCAATTCCATTCATTAATACTGAAAAAGCTAACTGCAAAACACAATATATTTTTTATGTTCAGTGCTACATCAGTGATAGCTGCTAGTAATTCTATTAATTTATTTCACTAGAGAGAGGTTTTATTCAATGTATATTGTCAAGCAGAAAGCATCACTAGTCTTAGAATAAGTGAGAAATGAGGATGTATAAAACCACTGCTGCACAGCTACAGAAGTTATTAAACATGAAGGAAGGTTAGCAGAGTCTTTTTATGGAAAATGTACTCTTATCAACTTGATGAAGTTATCTCAAAACCAACAAAATTCAGGCTTTCTCAAGTTTGGGAAAGCTAAGATTGAATGACTGTGAGGGAAAATAAAATAAAAGCGATTTTTAAAAGAAGTAAATTTGAAACAGGAGCCCAGTTATAGAACAATGTTCATGAACAGCAGGGAAATAATTGCTCAAGGTCTATAAAGCAACTCCCTTCCCTGACTGGAAGCTTTATAGTGTTCAGTTGCTAACTGAAATTTCTTTAGTGGATGGGCAACTGTAGCATGTTTCTGCTTTGGATATGGCAAATCTTACCAAGATTTAGCACCCGTAGCTGTGAGCTTTAATGATGACGCAAGAGAGAAATCCCTTGGGAATGGAGACTGAAAGGACTTTAATCTCCCAGTACTGTTTCTTCCAAAACAGCATTTAAGTATCATAGAAAAGTATAATATTTGTGTATTCAGCTCTATCAGTAAAAGAAGACTTGGTCTTTATGACAAAGATTCTTGCATTTGTCACACCTCTAAATTTGTTAAACATGGGAGGACAGCCTCTCTGTTTCTCATGAACATCAGTATCCCTATACAGAGACATGCATGTGTGCACACCCAGAAAGACTAGTGAGAGACATGAACATAGACAAAGGGGACAGCAGAAATCAGCTGTTATGAAAAGAATGACGGCACAGACTATTTTGCACTGGAAACACTCTATGGGTCAGATTAAGAAGTCCTGAAACAGCAAGGGTAATAGTATTGATTTGGAAGGAATGTCTGGTTAATTTTTCACAAGGCGTAGATTCCTCAAAAATCAATAACTTTCTGCTGTATCTTTATTCTTCTGAATAAACTGTGTCTGTCTAAGAAACTTGATTCCTAAGCTCAATTAGATTCATAAAACATTCACAGACTTACACAGCACAAGAGAAACACAAGCTTTCCCAAGCAGCAGTGAGCATTTAACCCCAAGGTAGGACAAAGTGAATTATTCTTGCTTGATATAGGGTTGTCCTTGCACAGATGTGATTTCTTTTTTTCTTTAGTGCTATAATTTTCTTTATTTTTGTTGGCAATACACAGACATCTACTCATATTTTTTTTAAAAGTTATGCTTCGTCCCATGAATATTACATTTACCATATCACATTTTACATTTTTAAAGCATGTGAAAGAAAGACAACTACTCTTACAAATGATACAAGCAAGGATGAACATGGCATTTCTGCTACAGTGGTCTGGCAAATGCTCTTTGAAGGAGAGATAACACAGCCAGAAGGACAACAAAAGGAAGAAGTTGAGAGAGATCAATGCAAAATCAGAGAGTTTTACCTAGAGGAGGTTGGAGCAACTCCGCTTTGAATAACACTCCGTGAAACCTAGCTGTGCTATGTTAGCTACTAAGTTAATCTTTCTGCATCTTATTTGTTTAGCTCCATTGATTACTGAGCCCATGGGGAAATAAAGCTCTTGAGATAAGCATCTGAGTTTGCATGTCTAAAACTAAATCATGTAAATACCTTTCCTCTTTCTTTGGAGAGATGCTGACTATGACTACGCACCCATATTACACAACTCCTCATCTCAGTTACAGTTTACCAAGTGTATTAAATTTGCCTTTGCATCATACAGTTTGTGCTAATCTGGCCTCCAAGCAGATTTTATGTTGTGTCAGGTGGATGCAAAAATTAATCAAGACTTATATCCTTAGCAGGAGCCTCTTCTGCTCATATGAAAGCCCATAGCCAAGAGTTGCATCCTGAGCAGGAGCCTTCCCTAATCACATGAAAGTCAGTCAAGCAGTAGTCACTGCCATTCCTCTTTTTAAAGGCAGTGAATTAAATGAGTTGTGAACAGCACTCCCCTTTCCTCCTTAATCTGCCTGCCCCTTCTACCTCAGAGTCAGTCTATTTCAAGCAATGAGTGAAAAAGCTGGCAGACAGGACAATTTCACACCAACTGAACCCATTTTCTGCAACAATTTTGATGTCTTCCCCACACCAAATTTGTATTTTAAATGTTTTGCAGATATTCATACATATTTGGTTCCTTTTGTTATAAAAAGACTATCTAGAAGGTCTGTAACCGATATGCTGTGGCAATAGGGAGGGAAGGAGAAGTAGTTAATTAGCATTAGAATGACACCCTCTCCTCCAGACACTGAACAATGAAGCGCAGGACTGGGATGCAAACCTGCGGTAGTGGATGTCACCTTGGGTACTGTTACTTAATCGCCATGTCTGCGCAGGCACAAACACATCCTTACCTGTAGATGTAAGGCATGTTAAAACATACTTTGAAGCTTGAGAGTGGATTCAACAGTCCATGTAGCTACAGCAAGCTTGGAGAATTGCAAACTAAAGAAGTTTTGGGTTTTTTTTCCACAGAATCAATGACAGAGAGTGTATAAAAACCTGGATACATCATCAAACCTTCTTATTCTAAAATTATTTCTGATGAAACATTGCAGCAGTGAAGACAGGTAACCTCAGCAGCAGAGATGACTCTCTTCACAGAAATTTCCCTTGTTTTAGGTAACTGGCCACACTGTTGGTCAGAATGTACAAAAGTTACCTCTAAATCCTAAACTATGTAGTTCTATTTTCTGTCATTAATTCAGTGTAGTACCATCTGAGGGTTGTTATGGTTTTTTGGGCATTTTTTTTTCTTTTTTTTTTTTTTTTTTTTCAGAAAACTTATAGCAACATCAGGAAAGAAAAGAAAAAAAACCCACATTAATTTCACTTTCAATTCCACCCCCCCCACCCCTCTGCCCCGGATTCTGATCTTTCAAATTTTACTTCACAAATTTTAATGTCCTTTAAAAAAATTCTCTGTGGATGTGGAACTGAAAAAGATAACCCTAATGCTTATCACCCCCAATACTTAGTTATTCTGCTTTAGGTGGTATCTCAAGGACAAACTATAATAGGTTAAGAGCAGGAGATTGCATACGCAGTGGAGTATGTCCGTATCTGACTGGAGTACATCTGTAACTAAGTAGATTCTATAAGACTGAAAGGTTGCTTGAAATCTTACAATAATAGATTTCCTCATGAGCTATCTGTAATCACCTAAACCTTATCTCACTCAAGTTACATCGGGAAACAGCCTTTCTCAGAGTTAGGTGGCACAGTGTTCCAGCTCGAATCCATGCAAAGAACAGTAAAACAACTTTGCATTCTACTGCCATCATTAGAGAAAAGCCCTCCCACAGATGAGCCATTCTGATATATTTTTATTTCAGTAAAGTATTGCACTGACTGTGGGAAAAAAACCCTTTGCATTCTTGCTTCTTAATGGGAGAATGGTGGAAATAACTTGATATTCAAAGGTACCAAATTCCCTGTGGAATAACATGAGGTCCTAGTTATCTAATTAATCCCAAATAAAAGATCTCTGACCTCCATAGATCTGCACTAAAGATGAGTGTATCCTTAGGAGTAAAATTGCCACAAGTCTTACTTGAAGTTTCAAGATGGAATGAAGCCAAAGCCAGTCAAAACCCACCAAGTTTCCTTTGGTTTAACGTCAAGTCCATAAGTTTCCTGTGGTTTTCATGAGAGCACATACATCAGTCTGGGATTAGCAAAAAGAGCATCCACATTTTTGCCCTTCTATACCTTCTGCTGCATTTTATGCTTAGAGCAAAATTTGTGTTACCCTAAGGTTACATTATGAACATTTTGCAGCAATCTACTGAGAATAACCAGAATATATACAGAAAAAAATCATACTATGGTATTTTTATAACTGCATGTATTTTTTCTATACTTTTTCCAAGTACCATTTGAAATCTCTCATTGTATGAAAGATTGTGTCTTTGAATTTCAAATAAGAGAGGAAAATGCATTTTTGAACTCTAATTTGTTCATAACCATTGTCATTGAACAAAGACAAAGCTAGTTTTTAAACCATGTTCTATAATAACAATAGGAACAAGAATAACATATGCTGAATGCATAAGTGAAATGCCAACGACTGGAAGATTAAGGCTTTCTCTTGACTTCATGCAAAACATTTCACAGCTGGTATTTCAGCAGAAGCATGCTCAGTGAGAAACCTTGTTGCCAAGGAAAATGTTTCATTTTAACAGCTTTTTCTCTTTATCGGGTGTTTGTTTCAGAGTACAGAAGGGTTTGAGGAGAATATCTTGGTTTTAAGAGCATAAAAAAGAAAGTGATTCCTTTAACAGACTTACTCATTTCATCTTTTTCTTCCCTCAGTAAATTGCATTTATTTTCTTTTCTAAAAGGAAGAGCACATTGAGTGTAGAAGTCAAAGGACATGGAAAAGATCAGGTTTTGTTACTGGTGGTCAAATTCATCAAATATCAGCACGTGCAGGACTTGGAAATCAATAGTCCCCCTTCGTCCTGTTCCATCCTTCCTCCCGTCTCTTCTCCCGATCCTCTCCATTACAAGTCCACTACTTTGCTGTTGCTCTTGTCTTATGTCATGTTTGCCTATCAAAAGCAAACAAGATTCATTCTTTGAATCTTTTCTAAGTTGAAACTAGTGATGCTTCAGAGTGGTTGGTGAGGTGGGATAAGCTTCCTCCCAAATGAATCTTTAGCCAATGCTCCAGCTTAGCAGTTATGGTAACAAGAGCCTCAGCTTTCAGAGCACCAACTGCTGGCCCTGTGGCGGCCAATGTTAGAACTTGATTACTTTCTATAGGGTCAGTATTCACCCTGAGTTAATGGTCAAATAGTAAATATACCAAAACTCTCTCAAGACTTTTGAAACTTTTTGGTAGAAAACACATAGTGTTTTTCTATGGAATCTATTGTATAGGATATGTTATTCCTTGCAAAAAATGTGAAAAACTAAGGCTTCTGCAAGTATTTGCAGGCTGTTTTTACCTAGTTAGGAGTCTTCTTCAAGCTAACTGGCATAGAAACTCCAGATGGGACATAACAGTAGTGGAAACTTGCTACAGCTCTCCCTATTTCCCTTTGTGCTCCACCAAGAATAATTTTCTAGCTGATGTAAGGCATAGTGCTGGACTTGGGAAGGGGACATTCAGTGCTTCACTGCTGTAGTTTTGATCAACAGAGCTTTTCTGGAGTGCCCAAGAAATCCTTTAGGCATGGAAGGGCCCAGAAAAGACAGTGAGGAGCTGATACACCACAGGCAATACTACAAGGTTGCTCGGGTTTTAACTTTTTTTATTGCTTCTAGCTGCACGCAACGTCAGAGGGTCTCCTGGGAAACATGTCACCAGTGACATCTGAGGGACCAGCTTGGAGGCAGCTGCTTTAAAAAATTCAGCCTCTAGGAATTGCCATAGTTAAATTCATAAATGGATCAACTCTATCATTTAGAAGATCCCAGATGCAGTGAGAGTTAACATAATTGTAAAGGACAGCTACACGAATGAATATCTGAAGAACAATAGAAACAGCCCATGGGAATGAAAGAGCTGGTACAAGAAGATTAAACTTGAAGTAAATGCCAAAATGGAACAAAGGAGAAATATGCTCCAAAACCACTTTGTGACGTATATAACACTAATCAAGAATACACACTTAAAAATGGTTTGGATTATTACCTGTGATAAATCAAGCTGGTCCTCATGTTTATGAGCCTCAGCTTTGTACAGCTTCCACAACAAATACTGAATAAACCCTACAACTGTATTAGTTTACTATTATTATTGCAATATTTCTAAAATGTAGCCTACTCTCATTTTTATTACACTTCTAGATCAGGATAAGTGACAAGTGTAGGCTTTTTATGATTTGCAGAACCCAGCCTTGTAGGAGATAAGCTACCATTGGCTCCTGATCTTCAGATATACGTTAATTTATTATAGTTAGAAACTATACTGATGAAAATGGTGTTCATGATGCTAAGGTCTGAATATTGGCACTATTGTGCAGACAGAGGTCATACAGAGTTCTCAATAGCTCCTTTCAGTGCTCCTTAATCCATACTTAATCCTCTGGCTATTACAGGCCTACAGTCTTCACACATTGCTCTGCCAACATACATCAATCCTGGTCTGTGAAGTGTCCTCTGTTATTCCTGTTCCACATTTTTTTTAAGAGAAAAATGGATGTCATTCTTAATGGTATAGTGAAATCTGTAACGTGGATAAACTGCACCCGCGGGATCAGATTGAAGCCATTAAAATTATTTTCACTATGGGTCCTAATGCAGAATTGGAGCACTAATCTCCAGAGATAAAGGGCTAATAGCTGATTTACCACTTTAGCCCCTTTGTTTGCTCTGTAACTTTCATCTATTTCCTAGACCCTTGAGCATTCAGAAAGTCTTGGCAACATAACTGCATTCAAACGTACTGTGTCTGGCTGATAGCTCTGAAGTGTTCAGAACATACCTTCATTATCCAGACTGGAATTAATTGACTCTTTGTAGCACAGATTATATTGATATGAAATAGGCTATTATACAGTAGGAATACAGCATTTAAAAACCTTGTGGAATGAACACAATGCTCACTAGCTTCTTATTGATTTCTCCAAGCAGGAATTATGATCAAAAACTAATTTCAAGCTGAGTTAAGTTTCACTAAGATTGAATAAAGCTTTCTATTAGTTCAATTACTACACACCAAAGAGTGAGATAGCATTCAAAGAATGACACTTTGTTTGGAGTGATTTCCAGATCACTGAGATTCTCTGAAAAACAGCTGGTAAGATTTACCAATACACATTCAAGAAAACCTCAAAGCTTGGTGCACCACTTTAAAGTTATTCTTTTGCTGCTTAAAGCTGGGAACTTTGACTTTCATTGCTTCGTGTTATTGGAATAGGTGGAAGAATATAGATATTATGTGCCTCTTTTTACATGTCTGTATTCTTTTTTCTGCATATGAAATAAGAGATTTTAAATATTTGGAATATCTAAATTAGACAGGCAATTAAAAGAGAAAAAGTGTCATTTTTTTGTTTTCTTAGGGTTGAAGTCTGGCAATGAATTTAATGACTTCACTATATCCTTAAGGGATACTGAGTGTGAAGAGCAAACACCTCTGGAGATGCGTTTTGAAACATTGCACAAATCATGGTCTCCTGAAACAGTGGATGTAAACTGTTTTGATGGTTCACTGAAAAATGTTTCAGTGGCCATTTGGTATAAGAAATGCTATTTTCCTCCCTTTCTATTTGTCTTGGATGGAACATGTAAGGACTGGGAAATTGATTAGTGGTTTGGGAGAACTCTCAAGAAAAAAGCAAAAAGGACGAAAAGGTCCAGCAAAGGAAATGCAGTTTCTCTCAGTCACCACAAGAGCCATGCTATGATCCATTTGGCTTTGACATTTTTCCATCAAATATTTCCAGATATCTGCAATAGCATGGTCTCATTGTCAAGAAATATGAGTATGTAAAGTACAGTATGTGGTTATGGGAATAAAACCCTGCAATGGCTAGACAGAGTTGATCTTGGTACAGAAATGTTCAGGGTAAAATCTGCAGTTATGCGATTGTAACTGTATCACAAAAGATGTATTTGATGTTAGATATGTCCTCAATAAATTTCTCCTTTGGACCAAACTAATTTCTTCTTCTGAGGTATAGGTAGCATACCCAGAGTTTTGATTCTTACTGTAAACAAAGCTACGGCTAGTCAGAACATGCCAATCTTTCATCAATAGCATTTAAATTACTTTCACAGGTCACAACAAACCACAACGCTCTTCCAGGCTTTTCACGAATTAAAGAAGTAAAGTTGCATCTACAGAAAGATAAGTAAATTATACGCACCTAAATCCTTAATGTGAAAATGCTTGTTCTTAACTATGGATCTGTTGGAGATGTTCCTAATATATCCAAATTTCTTTAAGTATTAAAAATATGTTTATGTGAATGTTATTGTTTATGTATATTATTGACTGAAGCCCTGTTGTTTACTTAACTGTAAAACAGTTAAAGGCTCAAGGAGGAGCAAGGCAAGCTGCTTTATATTGCCTGTCAGACATCTCACTCTTCCCTAGGAACATAAGATGTATCTTTAGCTGGAGAATGGCCTTTTTTTCATGGAAACTTAATGAATGAAAGCTGACCAAAAGAAATAATGAGTCTTGAAAAATAAAAATAAAAATTTAAAAAACAAAACAAAAAAACCCCACCCCAAACCCCAGGAAACAGAAAATAAGAGTTTATAAAATCCTTAGTGAGATGGGGGTAAAGGTATTGGACAAGTTAACTACAAAGTTGTTATCACAGCTCTGTCTGCTATTTCAAGTCTACTTTCTGTATAATCACTGCTATTGAGCTGATCAATGGGAAAAGTGAAAACAGGCCAGAAGGGACCACTGCACAATCTAATCTGATTGCCTCTGCGCTCAGTATACAATTTTACAGTGATATTCCTTGACACAGACTCTTGTGTACTGTTTACTGAACTGGGTGGAAAGTAGGGTAACTCTGAGCACCTGGAAATTTTAAGAGGGACTGAAATTAATAAAATTAGGATAGTAATTAGAAGTTGTTTCTAGTCACAAAAGAAATAAAGGTCTGAACCGTCTTCCAATAGGAATGAATAGTGAGAACAAACCCCTCTCCCAAGCCATCTGTAGGCAGTGTAATGTGACATTATGAATTACATGTACAAGGCACTATGAAATAATTGCCTGCTTTTATGGGAATTGGATTCACTGACCTTGGAGGTTCTTGCTAGTCTTATATTCCATGTCTGTCTTTTTGATCACAACAGTGGGAAGGGTGCTCAAGCCCTCGGCCCTTGTCTTCTGAGACTGAAACTCAATTTATCTTTATTACACAATCACCTAACCCTATAATTTGATTTTTTTTCTCTTCTCTGTGGACTGATTTTTCATGTGTTCATCTCTCTTTTTTTTTTTTTTTTTTAGTTTGTGCTTTGGCAAAGGTTTTCTTATGAGTTCCGTTTTTTTCACACAAGGTTTTAATGTTTTTCAACCCAAAGTAGAATATAAATTTAGTAATATTTGAGTCAAGCTTCTAAACTCACACAGACCAAGTAGATTCAGAATCAGATGTGTCAAACATATCATCTCTATTTTAACACAAGGTATTATGATATCAGGTGGACACTTGGCAAATATAGAAACTTCATTGTACAGCTAGGTGCATTTTAACCAAGTCTGAAACACACAATTAATATGATATGATGGAAGGGTTTCACATAGTAACTTTGCTATGTCATGTTGGTAGCACAGTAGCAGCTAAGTAAATATGGATGCTTAATGGAGTATGCTGCTAGAGCATTGTATATCAAATTAATGGCCCTATTTATAACTTGCATTAAATTTTCCATCGTCTTCTTTTAAGACCGGAGGCTATTTTTTTTAAGTTGATATGGAGTGTTCCTTTTTTTCACCTTCCTCTCTCAGTCCTGAGATTAAGCACCACATTTTGAGCTGGCATAAATTGTTATCACCCTTCTGAAGGCAATGAAGCAATTCCAATTTACACTAACTGAAGATCTGTCCAAATGAAATGAAGAACCTGATCCTTAAAGGGAAGTAGGTACATAGCTTCTCTGACTACAGTGATAGCTGGGAGTGTGAGAACAGTTTAGGATTTAGGCAGAGGTGGCTTATTTGTACAACTAACTTCTGTAATTAGTGGTGAAATCTTGTTTACATATCTTAGGGAAAGCTGTCCTTGTAGGATCATACACAAGTTGCCAGGCTGTAAAAGATAGGATGCTAGCAATTTTAAATCAGTCACTTTCTTATGTTGACAGTAAAAAGAAAAAAAACAGCCCTGAGTTTTATACTCAGGGAAAGTGTCTGTTCATGTGCAGTACTCATATTCTTTATGAACTTAAAGAGCCATGCCTAGCAGCAGTACAATTTAATAATTCATTATATCATACCATTACAGTACTATTTTCTCCCATCTGCAAAAGTCTAGGTATCAGCACTGGAAATACCATGTGATATAAATGATCAAGAATATTTCAGAAGTAATAAAAAAGCATACAAAGAAAACAGTTCTGGACACTTACTTGACTTCATATAGTTTCTTCCTTTACATAACAAATTTACTGAATAATCAAAACGGGTTTATAGGCCCTTAATGATGGCATGAAATCCCAGGGTCATTTATCCACAATCAAACAATGTGACCTTTACATAAACTTGAAGTCCTGACAGTCACAATGACTGCAGATCAGCTTACGGCATCACTGTACCATAGTAGCAGATGTTTGCAATTGTACTTGTTCCACCACCTCTCTAATGATGTGCAATTGTCTTCAGGGAGAAGCAAAAAGCCAACTTAATTTAAGGATCGAAAAAGTGTTTGTTTGAACAAATTAAGAAAAGATAGACAAAGCAGACAGTAGGAGATCTCTAAATAAGGCAAACCTCCAGGGATGAATTAGTTTGACTATATCTTTCATTAAGCTTACAAAGAAATAGAGCTGCCAAAAGTACATAATAATATGAATTAGTGTATCTATTCATGTTTTGGCTGTTTCATCTCAATCAATATTAACTTACTATTAAGTCAACATAAATCTAGCTGCTATTCTCAAATGTGTTTCATAGCCACTTCCCTGCAATGAAAGATGCTTTCATTTTATGCTTCACATAGCACAAAAGGATGCATTTGCATGATACCTTCCTCATTTCACCTCACCTCCCAACATTGTTATCATTTTGATGACTTTTTATCCTGTTTCCAGTGATACACAGCCCACAATTGTGCTCACGGACCAGAGGCGAAGGAAAATACATCAAGTTAACAGCAACTTTGTTACTGATTTTTAAGAAGGGAAAAGAATGGAGGGGAAAAGTAAAAGGAAAACCTTCTTTAAATAATTCCATTAGCATTTTTTAATTTTAAGACTATAGAGAGGTTGTTTAATCAAAAAAACATTTGCCGTATGGTGTAGTAAAATATCAATTTATAGAGTTACATTCTGATATAATTTAAATGCAGTGCTTTTAGATTTGTATTTCATTTTTCCCCCTTGCTGGTAACCTTGCTCCAATAGTCTCTGTTAGCACATTAGGGCTGATTGAGAACCAGATTAATAACGCTATGTATCCTCTTACTTTGATTTCTCATCAAGCTGTAACCCAATGTTCATTAGTGTCAATGTTTAAAAAAAAAAAAAATGCTGAAAATCTTAGAACCACAGCAGAAACAAAGTCAACTAACATAATAGAACTTTGAAAACAGGCAATATATTTTTCCCCCCAAATCCAATAGCCCTCTCTACTTCTTGTTCACTGCACAGCATAATCCTGCAAGACAGCAGATGCCCTAAATTCGACACAGCAGCATTTCACCTACGTGGATCTCTGAGGACTGGAAATTCCATGTGAGGCTTCCCTGTACTCAGAAATATTTCCTCCTGTAATTTCTTGGTGGGAATTTGCTGGCAACTTTTTTTGGAGTACCAAAAATCAAACCAATGCTTGAGAAAGAACAGGTGTTGATAAGCTTTTTAAATACAAAAACTGTTGACAAACTTTGAAAAACTTTCTCAGTTTGATCACCAAATATGGAATGACCTTCTGCCAAATGGTCTACATAACTCCTTCCCATCCCTTACTCCTACAAATATGTATATTTAAAGTGTGCGCACACAGTTGGGTGTGCGCAATCATAAACACTCAAATCTATAATGTTTCAATTAACATTTTACAAGTCTTTTTTACATTTTGTGTTCTGATATTTACTTAAGATAGAAAAAGCTATGAAATAGAAGTCTAGCGAGGCTCTTCCAGAAACTGAATTAGCTGGAGGAATTGTAGGCCACCACATGAAAGCTGTAAGGCTCCCTGAATGCATCTCCTCTGTCTCACCTCCACCACTTCACAATGACTAAAGCACTCCTTCATATACTCTTTTATACGCAGTATATTTAATACATGAGAGCAACAAATTAGAATAATGTGCCCCAGAAAATAATGTTGCTAATGGTATAGCCTTTTGAAACAGCCAACACGCTGACTTGAATTGCCACAGCTAACCTAGGAAGTAGACTGCACTGCCTGATACAAAGAAAGGCAAAAACTCTCTGATGTCATTGCCAGTCTAACCAGGGAGAGGGAAGAAGATAAGGTGGGACTTTTTCCTGACTGCAAATCTGGAAATGGGTCTAACTCTGACATAATATTGGTTTAATAAAAGTGAGTTCAACCGTAATACAATTCTAACATAGTGAGCAAAGCACACCAATCAGTCCAGCTGAGATTTCTCAGTGCTAGTAAGTACACAGAAATATCTTACCTGTGGAATGACTGGGATTCTTGAAACACCTACAGTTTTCACAGCATGGGGAAAATATTTCTTGCCCTTCTTCAGCTCATTCACAACAACCAGCCTTCTCCAAGAATAAGAAGTCATCAAGGACATCAGTTCCTTCTTTCAGTGGCAAAACACACTCCTTCTTCCAGTAACACATAATTCAATGCACTGATAAAGCCTATCCAATGCATTTGATTTTATACCTGTGCCAGGCTTGGACAGATCATTTATAAAGCAAGGCGATGGTTGTAAAAAAGGACATTGCTTTCTCATTTGTCTTTAAACTGTTTGAACGTTAGACTGTTGCACTGAGTTTATGAATAGTCCAGCATTTCCACACAATATGCATTATATGCATTAAGGTACCAACCCAGTACAATGCATAAATATGACTTTGACTTTAAAAACGTGAGTTTACTCTTTGAAGACATATTCAGCAGAACTGGTCAGAGAATAAGATTTTTCCTGAAGTTTACACCTCTGATTTCCATTAAACTGCCTGAGACAACTATAAGCAAATGACAACAATAAGCAGAGAAGGTCCCCCAGCTTCACGGAATGCTGTTGTTCTTGAGGGGTATTTTAACTTTCTTCAAATTTAAGGGCAGTCACTCAAAGTCTGTATTCTTATCAGCCTAACCTAATCTCAACACTTTAGACTTCTGGATGCTGATATGTCAAAAAAAAAAAAAAAAATTCCTCTTTTGGCTCAAGGTGTTCATCAGCCATCTGGAACTGCTTCCCTAGTCTCATCCATTATGTTAATGAAATGTAGTATTTGTTATGTTTCATCTACTGATGCTAATACATTAATGTGGATGTTACAGCTTGAGCCCCTGAGAAGGAATTGGCTTCACATCACTCACTGGCTTGAGATCACATCCCATTACTTTTAATGGCCCTGTGGCATTTAAGGTCACTTGGTTCTTAATACAGCAGATTTCTGTGATGTCAGTAAAATGGTAGCTACCCCTCCTCATTTGCTTATCTTTCTTTTTCTCTCCCCAAGAAATTATAATATTTCAGACCATTACATATCTCATTTGTTCTATGAGATTCTATCTAATTTCTTCATTTACTTTCATGTCTTTTTACTGTTTGAGAATACAATAGCTGAAAAGTTCTTTCTCTATCCTAAAATAAAGCAGGGGGAAAGCAAGATTTAAAATATCAGGGAATTTGTTAACAGAATTAATATGGAGATTTACACAGGAGCTGAAAAACAGTTCAGTTCAATATTTCATGTGTCTTTGATTTTTGATACGTGAATGAGACAAATTCAGTCTGATAATATCATACCTGTGTAAACAGCCTTTAGTCACTCAAGTGAGTAAGTTGAAATCAATATGTAAATAAGCATTACGGCTCTGTCCTTGAAAAGCATAGTTTGAAAGTACTGCAAACTCAGTCAGTCACATTTATAACTACGAAGTACCATGCAGGATTGAGCCCTGTCAGCATAGGACAGCAGACTTTGATGGAAACAATAGGCATATTCCAATCCACTACCATTTAACTTTTAAATGAAGACTCGCTACATGTCAGGGATTTAACATGCTTGCTCAATATTCCAAATCACCTATAGTGTAAAAGGAAAGAAATGTATAAAGTACAATTAAAATCTGTCATTTAACATGGATAATTTAGATATGATTTTCCTGTATTAAAAAACTGCTTGCCAAATTCAGAATGGAAATGAACTTTAAATGCAATATAAGCTTTCAGTGAGCTTTATGCAGAGAACTATCTGACTAGAAAATATAATCAAATTGTTTTTTTCAGTTATGGAAATGCATTGCAATCAGGCAAGAAAAGTAAAACATGCATCTGTATTGAATGAGGTAAACATGCAAGTTATTAATAAATAACCTCAAAACTGCATTTTTTTCTTATTCAAGTAACCTTTGGCTACTTTGAGCAATCCCAGGGTCTGGAGCAGGGCTATTTAAATGAGAGGGGATAACAAGATGAGATTCCAGCAACTATTTCTGTAAAGATGATAGGCTTGGTAGAACATGTCAGTTCATAATTTTTAGCATTATATGAGGCTACAGCATAAGACTCATTTAATAAACATACACGTGATAATTTTCAAAATGAAAGAACTAGCTAGATCTAAATTTGTCCATGCTGAGGTTGGTTCATCAGATCATAGATGATCAGATGTAGTATCATGCAGTTTTGAATTAGGACAGGTATAAACATATTATTTTCCTCTTTTGGGCTATTCCTCCATTTTCTTATTATACATCTGTATTTATCATCTTGAAACAAACCATAATGTTTTGCCTCAAAGTAAAATGGAGACAAAAATATATTTTTGCTTTCTCCATTTTATCATAAACAATATTAATAGATATTCATTTGTATTTTCAACTTAAACCCAAGATGAGAATGACAGATAGAAAAAGTTTATGGAAGAAATGATCTCCTTTCGCATCCTGGAAGAACAAATTCTCTTCACTGGTATCAGCAACTGTGAACAAGCTACACAATAAGATTATTCTGTAGGACTAGCTCTCATATGCCCTATAGCTGATTCAAGGATGGATTAGATGCTGGCATTTTTTGCATATTCAGCACACCCATATTTTTTTACACCAATGTTCAGTTTAGCAGGGAAAGAGGAGAGGTTTTCTTGAATTTTAGCTCTGCTACTCTTTATCTGCTTTTTCACTTTCTTGCTGCACATCATTGTTATTTTCATGCTTTCTGAATGCAGTCGCAAGGGTGGCATTTAACTTCATGGCTAAACTATCAAATTCAGCATTGTTCTTTACTCAGCATATCTTATTTAGAGTTTGTTTGTGTGGCAGTATATGATCTGCACTTGCTACCTGCAGCAATATCTAATTACAAACACAGTTTTCCTCCCACAGAGTGCTGGAGACTTTTGAACAAATTATGCTTTAACACTGACATCAAATGAGCTTGCAAAATTTAAAGCAGAAATGGTTTCAGAGTTTCGCAAGGGAAAAATAATGCCATTTTTATTGCTGCTGTTTACTATGTTGTTATTCACTGATGCTAAATGTCAGGTATGAAAAGTCACCAGTACTAATTAACAGTTTAATTAGAATTGCAAAGATATCGTGTAATTGTGCTCTTATTTCAGTCAGCTGCAAAGGTCCGCTACAGATACAAATGAAATAAGAAATAAAGTAAAAGCAAACTATTTTAAATACATTCTTCAAAGCTATCATGTTGAAGTTAAAACATACTGATTAATTCTTGACTGGAACATTTTACAGAACAACACATGCATAGAAACAGAAGATTCCCAAATATCATGGCACAGCTGGAAAGAAACAGGCTAGTAACACACTGGTTTGAAAACAGGCTAATTTGATCAGAACTAAACTAATAGCTTTGAATTTCTGCAGCAAGTGCAGTTTGCAAAGTCGTATTAATCTCACTGAATTCAAGCTTGTATTGTACTTGTTCACAAACAGAAACATTCATTAATTCGGATTCAGCTTGTAAGTTACATATAAAATCCAAATATTTGAGAGCTGGAACATTATTTCAGTTTTGCAAGAGGAATTAGCTTTCCATTCTGCAATGTACTGTGAAATAGATTGCACCTGTGCCAATAACTGTAGTGAATACAGGAAGTAAAAGCATAATTTTTTATATCTCAGTTGTGTACCGCCAGTTTTTTCATCTGCTCACAGTGCAGGATGGGCTGTTTTGGTCTGTATTAGAAGTAGAGGATCAAGTATCAGCATCCTCTGAATCTCAAGTGTTCCCCATGCCAAAATGTGGGTTTGCCTCCAAGTAGTGTGGATACTCAATAAGTCCAGACTTGAGAATAGGCTGAGAGTTATGCTTGAAAGCCATGTAGACTTAGTCAGAAGCAGGCTGCTTTGGTTCCTCAAGTAAGTCAAGTAGTAATATATATTTTTATTTGTTCAGTCATGTTATAAACAATATCCTGTAATGAGCCATACTGGGAAGCATTACACTACTTTTACTTCTGATGTCATGGTATGATTTTAATTATCTGTGTCAGATTTGAGTGAAAATGGACTGATGTGGAAATTCAGCAGTTCTTCAACTCCAGTTACAGATAAAAGTTTTCTGTCTGTTTAGGAAGGAGTAATGAAAGATAATTTTATACCAGGAAAATGAAAAAGCTTGGCAATTTTAAAACAGGCTTAACATTTTATAAAAATCCAGCTTTTGTTTTCTATATGCACGATGATGCTATGACTGTTCAATTTAAAAACAAAAAAAAAAAGAAAAATGTAAGTCTGGGTATGAAGATCTCTGAAGAATTGATCTGAATTGCTGATTCTGTCTAAAGACAGAGGAGATAGGGAAAATAGTTTGTGAAAGAAGCAAATCCTGAAGCAGGTTCTAACCTCTGCTTGCAAGCTGAGAAGATCAGTTTTCAATGAAACAAGGCTGCCTATCTACAGATCAACTTAGGAGCAGATTTTGAAAAACTGCCACAGAATATGTACCGGACTGAAGAAATCTCCCTGAAATCATACTGCAGCCTGTCTGGATGGATGGGACAAGGCAGATTCTGCATTTTCACACCTGTCAGTTTGCTCAGAAGAGTGCTATGCCCAAACTGTGGTAAACACATTGCTATTATGTGAAAAAGGATCTCTACTCAGAAAATAGGTCTCTAACTTGTGTTTGGCCCTCATCTTGCTTTTCTAACTTAAGTACTGATTCCTAATGAGGTTGACATATGTTGTAATTGGTACACTTGCTACTAATAACACTCCTTAAATCTATCTGGTCTTCTTCCAACAACCAAATTTTAAAGAAACTACTGGTGAAACAACTCATGGCTCATGGAGCAGAACTTCTGTGGAGGGAAGGACAGGGCTGGCTTCTCTTTCCAGTGAAAACAGCCTTTCAAAGTCATTTGTCCAAGGATCATCTGGGAGTTGTAAGTCTCTTATTACAAAAACACAGATGTTGGGACTGGAAATTAATTTTGTGGCTTTGTTTGTCACCTTCTGGAATGGAATTAAGCCAGTGCCCTGAAGACTGCTGTCTGTACAGGCTAGTCTGTTTTCTTGTTTGCTGGTTTGTTCTTCCCTCCATCAACATCCATGCAGCATGAAAATGAAATATATCCTCCCTGCTTCAGTACCACTGAAATCCACTGGTGTTCCTGCTTTAATGAAGTGGGAGGAAGTGAAGATCTGGGTGTGTTGAAATCTCTGGCAGGCATACCAGTTCCTCTTTACTTGTTGCTACCTTTTGTTCAAATAAAGCCTTGTATACAATACAAAGGCAGTTTGAAATGTCTGCATTCCGTTAATCAACATCAGTACACATCACAGCAGCTTAAGCAAATTGTTTTTTCAGTACATGACTCATTGCTGCATGTGAGCAGTGCATGAGAATATACTGTCAGAACTGCACCTAGACAGAGAGCTGCAGAGAACGCCCCTACTTTGAAAACACCTCATTCTCATTCTCTTTCTTTGCAAACAGTACTAAATTGAAGATTATTAGCTGCATAAAATCCAGACAGGGAATTTCAAGTTGCTGACATTGTGGCATTGAATATACAGAGCTCAGCAGCAAGACGCCAGCAGCAATCTGAAACAACCTTCACTAGACCCCCCTGTCTAATAACTACAGATTCAGAGCATCATTGGATGTGCAACCTCCCAAGGTTATTGAATAACAATCCTATTTCTGCTAATAGTAGATGCTCCTAGTTCTCTTATAATTAGTCACCATGGAGTTTTTATGAAGGTTATTGGGTTGAAAATTATTGCTGTGATTTGTTTTAAGGAGGAAGGAAAACACACACACACACTTACACAAACACTCACACACACATAGAGCAGAGGAAATTATCCTTCTACCATTCATTAGCAATAGTCACAGTTACCTCCGGCATTTTGTCTGTATGTTGAGGGCCTTTTATGCTCTGCATCCTCTGAGTGATTATTGTGCTGGGAGAGGCTGGGACCTGAACATCTGCAGCTCCCCTAAAGCCCGTTAAGTCAGTTCACTCTGCATGATCTGCAATGGCCACCTAACTTAAACACAACAGATATTCCTGGGTCTAGCAGGGAGAACATTAAATCTTTCCTCCAGCAGACAACGTGACAGCGCTTCCCGCTGTGGGTGAGCGAGGCTGTTCTCTCTGCATTGTAAACTGCAAATGGCTGGAGAGAGCAGAGTTCCTCCTTAATCAACAGTGATCTTTCTCATTTCTTTGGTTTTAAATAAAAGTTTCACAACTTTGCCTGGTGATTCAACAATGGTGTGGTCAGCAAGCTGGCATGACATCAGATTGATGCCGTCTGTTTTAGACTTCCCCCTAAAGGTCAAAGGAATGAGGCGTGAATAGATAAACAGGCTCATCAATAATAATATCTTTTATTTTCCAGACTGATGAGCCGTAAGTCAGATTGTTAGCACACTGTGATGTGTGGAGGCAGGCAGGTTTTAATACCCATAAAGACAGCTGTATCTGCAACATGGGAAGCTTAAATTTTAGTTTAAGTATTTTGAGGATGAATACTGAAATGACAGATTCCACAGTGCTTCTACCATAATAAGCACTGAAAGCCGTACACCGAAACAGCACTGACTGGGTTTGGGTCCCAACTGGTCTATTCTTTCACTGCTGAAGAAAAGTAGAGCTCAGTTCTGGCTCTCTGTAGAAATCTGACAAAAAAGTGTTGACTGGGGGGACACATGCAGCGCTGCAATAATAAGTGCTCTGCACAGTCTCAGGGATGTGTGCTTGCTTTGAATGCTCAGATCCATGCAAACACATTGGCATCTGTCTGCCACTGCCCTTGCCTTCACCAGTGACTGCATCGCTTGCATTTTAATGCAGAGATCCTCTGCAGAATTCGCGTAAAAGTAGCACACAGAGTTTGTGAAAATTAGTTCAATTACTCTCTCTTCTGGTCCTTCCAAAGTCTCAGAAAGAAGCAAAAAGTAGGATTTCTGGCTCAACATCAGGAAAAAACACAAGCTCTTTTTTCCAGTCAGGTAAGGCTCAGTGTTTTCAACATTTTCTGTTTGCAAAGGTCTGTGTCATGTGAATAACCATGAAGTTATCCAAACACAGATGCGTAGCTCTGCAATAATGTCATTCATTTTCTAAAACAACCAGAAAGAACCACACATTTTCCCAGTAGATAACTCAAGCTTCTTTTCCTATAGTATTCCATTATTGACAAGATTTCTTCCCTAAACCAGAAAAATTAAACTGTTAGTACATATTGCAAAATTCTCAGCCCACCTTTGCTAAACTAAACATATTTATGTTTCAAATGGAAAGCCTCTTAAAGACACTTTTAGAAACATATTTCTGTGATTTGAGACACAAATTTCTTTTCTCATCGCCTGAATCTGCATTCTCTCTTCAAAGGCTGCTATTTTGCATTCAGTTCCAGTATGCTCAGCTATTGTTTCCCCCTATCGCATTGTTATCAGATGTTCTGCAGGTTGACAGTTATTACTGTGTGCCAAGAGAAAATGAAGTCAGCACAGTTACATGTGCTTTTTCCGTGGCCAGTATGCATGATATCATCCTAATCAGTGTATCACTCAACAGTCTTCTCACCTCGTTTCCAGGCTTGATTTAAGATACATTTTGAAAACACAAAATCAGTGCATGTGACATTCTGGTCTTTATCTGTTCTAGTTCAGAAATAATTTTAAAAGTTACATATTTCTGAGGCTAGTTGTGATTCATTAAACTAATGTTCTGCTTCTGGCAAATGACCTGTGTCCTATGAAAGGATATAAAAAGCAGAAAGAAGCCAGACTTGATTTTTTTTTTTTTTAAATGACACCAGAAAGATAAAATTTCTTTATGAAATGTGAGGAAAATTTATTGCTAGTATGCAATACTGATTTTGTATTCAAAAATATTTTTGATTTGTATTTCATCATCTTAGGCAATGCCTCTAGATTTTCTCATCTTTCTTTAATTCTTTTTTTTTTTTTTTCCTGATAAGGTAATTTTCTTTTTCTCTGACCTGACATTAGTGTTCTCATATGTCAATATATGTCTGCAGTCCCTCTGTGGGAAGGATTAGCAAGGTTGTGCATATTTACACATGCACAATTATTTTATTAACTTTTAAATACATATTTTCTATTAGAAATTTTACATTATCATTTTAACTTAATATGTCATTGTATATTTTGTATTTTTATTTTTATTTCATATATATACACATATATTGTGATTTTGGAACAAGACAGTTTTCAGGTTCTTGGCTTTTCTCACTATATGTGTGACTAGAAACTCTATGATTTTCTTTAAATGAAATTATATGTTATATACTGTCTGGAAGCTAAGAGGCATTATGAAAACATCAAATAATATGAAATCCAAAATAGAACCATTTATTGTCATTAATGAAAGTTAGAAGATGATTTTTCAAAAAAGACTAAGTTTTCTCAAAACAAAAAAATAGCATAAGAGGAAAAACAAATTCATATGCTTTCACTAAAATAAGACTTTTTTTTGAAACATAAAATTATTGATATTAAGAAATGTATAAGAAGAATACGCATCAGCTCACTGAAGTTCTGATATATCTTCTGTGCATACTAATATAAAGTTGAACTATCTGGGAATATTATTTCTACTCATTCTTCTCCTACAGAGAAAAAGTCCGGTTTGCTTCTTTCAAAAGACTACTTAGATTTTGAAAAATCTTTGAATGAAGATGGTAAAAAGAAGCAAGTAAAGTAATTAGTAGGAGTAGAGAAGAGTAGAGAAGGAGTAGAGAAATTAGAAATTTTAATCTTCAATTCAAAGCAGCTCCACTTTTAAATTCTTAATGTATTAATGGTAAATTTAAAATAAACTGTAAAGATTAAACAAACTTTTCAAGATTATCAGGTAATTTCAATTTATTGACCAAGTAATTTGATAGCTTAATTTTTCTTTAATATTTTTGTTTATATCTGTGATGATTTCACTGCATAATTCAATATGAAAGGGCATAGATAAAATTAAAAAATGTGAAATATACTTCCCAATCAGCTCTGAAATAAAATTTCACTTTTGTGTGAGTAACCTGAGCAGAAACTTATGTCTGCAAAATTTCTTTCCTACAACAGTGCAAGTATTAGTCTGTCCAACATAATAACTAGTTAGGCATACATCTAGAAATCAATTTAATAAATATACAGAAGCATGAATGTCCTTTTATATTAGGAATCGTATCCCACATTTAATATAATTGGAGAAACAATATAAGTTACCAGGTGATTATGTGTTATTATTGTAAATAAATCTACATCTTAGTGGAATGATAGAAACTGCACTTATTGAACTTAAATTTATCATTGTTTATAACTTTTTCAACTGACTACATTAATCAAATTTAGTTTTAATATGTGCATTCGGTCTGCTAAAAACCCTACAGTTTTCTCTGTTAAACGGCTTTATTAAATAGCTTTTGAAAAAAAACAAAATTTTGTGTTTTCCAAATAAGACTTTTCTTTGATAAATAGACATAAGTATATGGCTAGGAAATCAGTTTTTTCTAACCTGAATGAAAATAGCATTATTTCTAATTGTGGATAGAGAACATTAAAAAGAAGAATAAAAAAGGAGGAAACTGCAAAAAGTGTCTACTGGACAATAATGAAAATGTTATTTTCTGGTTTGCTTTTTCTGTGAATCAAAACGGTAACTCCATTTTGAAAATTTCCTATAAACCAACAAATACTGTTGTTAATACACTGGTTTTTTTCAGAATATTGTTTAAATTCAAATACAATTTTAGATTAAAAAGAAAATTTAAAATCAGTTTTAAAACAGTAAATCTTTCTGTTTCTGAAATGGACCTTCTAAATTTCTAAATGTTGACATAGAAATTTCAGATATTGGATATTTTTTCTCTTCTTTTTACTAAATACTTTTAATAATTGTTTCTCCAAGATCATTTTCTGTTTAAAAGGCTCTGGAGTGAGTGCACTGGAATTAAATTTTTATAATTTTTTAAAAAAACAAAATTTTAGCTTCAACTTATTCAAATAAAGAAATTAAAAATAAAGTCTTCTATAACAAAAAAGTATTATTAAACAACACTGTACTATCAGTTTTCATTCTGATGTCACTTGATAATGAAATGTTAACTGGAAGAATTTGTGGCTAAAAAGTGACAGATCTTCCTATCAACAGGCTTTCTTCTGTAGAAAATGGAACACCTTAGTGAAGAAAAAAGACAAGCTCCTCAAAGCAAGAAAAAGCAGGGAAGTAAGATTTTTCACACTGTTATTTATTTTAGAGCTCATTTGACCTGGTTTCCAGTCCAAAGATCAAAACCAACTAGTGACCCATTGGAAGTGCCCTCCTTTGTAATGCACTAGGAATATTGGGACCTGATTTTTTCTTTTTATTACACAGCAAATCATCATGGAAAACCTCACCACCTCAAGCATTTCTAAGCAAAGACTGATCAAAACCTTACAACAGATATTCATCGTCACTGTAGACTGGAAGACAGACAAGAGAGCCTCCTCTTCCTCCTTAGTGCTGCCAAGGGCCTGAGGGCACCCATAGGGCCTGACTGCCCTGGTGAGTCCCCCATGGCCCCCATGCACTCTCTGCCCTGGCTCCAGGGCTCCACTTCAGCTTCAGCTGATGATATCTGGGAATGGCTCAAGGGAGAGCAGGGCCACAGCCTGCTCCTGGCACCCAGTTTGGGTGAGACTACACCAGCTGGGAAAAAAACAAGGAAGGGGAACAGCATTACCTGACTGAGCATGAACTGTGTCCTTTGCCCCCAGATGCAGAGAATAGGCTCTGGCCTATTTTATTTGTTAGTGTAATACCAGCCTGAGACACCTCAGGGACTATTTTTCTTGGACTATTTCTTTTAGGCACTGTGCAGAGTAAATAATACTGAGTATGTAAAAGTCAGATGATTGTCATTATGGCTAGATGACTTTGTTTATTCTGGGAATAAACAAAACGTTAAATTCTAATATTGGGATGAGAAGTTGAATTTTTAAGACTTCTCAATGAACAATTTTTTTTTTTTTTTAAATAGTAGAAGTTTTGCTTTGAGAGTACAATTTCATGGCCCCAAGACCTAGAAGAATCCTGACAAATATTCAGTGTTTAACTATACTGTTTAACATGAGTCAAATGATTAGATTCCTACAAGCAATCAGAAAAATAAGCATATCTAGAATTTGAAACAACCTTTGTAATTGCTATGCATAAGATCAGTCACTGCTAGCTGCTGAAGGTGTGTTAAGCGCCTAAGTATAAATGAGGTACATTGCATTCTTAGCCCTTACTCACAGTCTTTCTTGGTAGACTAGTAGGCTACTTTGCTCAGCCTCCCAGGCTTGCTGCATTAATGTGGGCCTAAAAAGTCCTTTTAAGCACTTATTTTCATATTACTTTTCCTAATTTCTTTGTTCAGTAAAGAATTCAAAATGACATTTGCTGCATCGTGATCTATGCTTCACATCAAATGATTTAAGACTACCATCATTTCCTTTCTTGACTTCAAGTAAGAAATATAGAATACTTCACCCACACACATTGTCTTTCACACTGGGTTCATAAAACACTTTGCAAATGCCATTCTGTTGATTTATGTAGTTATTTAGCTATTGATCCTGTCTTACCCTTATTAAGGTAATGTCCTGGTTTCAGCTGGGATAGAGTTAATTTTCTTCTTGGTAGCCGGTATGGGGCTGTGTTTTGGGTTTAGGGTGAGAACAATGTCGATGATACACTGATGTTTTGGTTCTTGCTAAGTAGTGCCAAGTAGTAGCTAAGTGGCGCTCACACTGGTCAAGGACTTTTCAGTTTCCCCTGCTCTGCCGGGTGCACAAGAAGCTGGGAGGGGGCACAGCCGGGGGGGCTGACCCAGACTGGCCCAAGGGCTATGCCATACCATATGACGTCATGCTCAGTATATGAGCGGGGGGAGTTCGCTGGGGGGCAACAGTCGCTGCTTGGGGGACATGCTCGGCATCGGTCGGCGGGTGGTGAGCAATTTGCGGTGTATCGCTGGCATTGTATTACTATTGTGCTATTATTACTTGTTTTTATTGTTGTTATTACTATTACTACTGTTCTATTTTTATTTTACTTTAGTTATTAAACTGTTCTTATCTTAACCCACGAGTTTTCGCCTTTTGCCCTTCCGATTCTCTCCCCCATCCCACCGGTGGGGGAGTGAGCGAGCGGCTGCGTGGTGCTTAGTTGCCGGCTGGGGTTAAACAACAACAGGTAAGAATTGAGATGAGCATGCTAAGCTGAGGACTTTCATAATTCTTGTTGTTCTCATTTTGGTCTAACTTAACTTTTTTATGACCTTTAACAGAACCAACTACTTTTGATTTTTTAAATCTCTGAACTGTTGATTAACTACTCTTTTCTTTCCTAGGAAAGTGAAAGATGTCTGAGACTTATACTGTTCAACACCTTACTGGAAGTACAAGATGTTAACGGGTCAAACCATTGTCACGAGGGAGCTATGTCAATGATATTTTAGGAAGATTGTTCATCTTTCAAAGATTAGAATTAGATAATACTATAGTGAAATCTACAGTTGAAGACAATCAACAACAGATGAAAAATTCAGCTAAGTATGTACAACTGAACCACATTCTCTGTTTTTGTCTTAAAGCAAATGCAGAAATAAAGGTAAATATGGTGATATAGGTTATGCAGGTGAGTTGATTAAAATGAGTATCTTCAGTCTCACAACACAGTCACTGGCACCATGAAGAGAACTAAGAAGTGCCAACCCTTACTGTCTTTGTGTAAATCGCTTTGAGGGAACTAATTTCCTTGAACTGCCTACCTCTTAAAAGGCTAAAGTAGTCACTCAAGCACCTTTGATAGGGGATAAAAATGAGCATGTTCAATGGCAGTTACCCATGTTCAAAGCTAGGTATGTTATACTGTAGTTTCACAATCAGTTTAAACCAGATTAAGCTGGCAGGGCTGTAGAAAGAAGTAGCCTCATCGTTCTGCACCTCTATTTCCGCCTTGTGTCAGCACAAGCATTTGCCTTCCAGCTAAAACTAAATAGTTGGGTTTTTCTGCCATGTTAGTTTTAAGCAAGATCAGTTCTCTGACCTGGTTCACTGTGCAGCTGTACAAAGCTTCCCCAGGAGGGGGAAGATGGCAGGGAGGTGAAAGGGGAATGATAGAAACACTTCTCTTGGCATCAGTGACAGATGCTGCTGCTGTGAATTGATTGTGAAATTACAGCATAAGATGCAATAGGTTGCCTACCTCTATTGATTACAGATGGGACCTCACTGACCGGCCTTGGCTATAGGGGAGTAGAAACCACCCTAAAGATGCCTGTATAGAGTAGCTGAAAAGACTTTCTTTAAAACATTACATTTTTCATATAAAAATAGATTTCTTAATGAAAAGGAGAGGATTTTCTTCTTTTTTTTTTTTTTTTTTTTAATCTTAGAACACTTCCAAACATGCTGTATACACAAAGCTAAACAGGGTAGTTTTTTAATAGACATCAAGAGAACAAAAAGAATTCATTTTCAGAATACTAAATGGATACATATTGTACTTATATTTTAATTTTAACTAAGCACAAGGGAACTAAATACACCCTCTAAGTCATATAGAAATATGGGAGAACTAGACCCATGATATATCTTGTCTACAGTTTCTAACAAAGGCTTGAGTCCTTTGGGATTCATATGGATTGATAAAAAAATTAAAAAGGAAAAAAGTAATAAACTGTAATGGAAACCATGTTTCTGTTCTGTTGCCAGAAGGGATTATAATATTCTGAGTACTATATACCTCTCAGAATGAAAAGTGGGCACAAAAAAGGAGGGAAAAAATAGCATGGGGGAAGGGAGGAAAACAAACTTACCTTTTTTTTATATCTTGCAACATTAATGATTCGAAGGTGCTCATTTGATATGACAAATAGATCTTTCATCTTTTAGCTCACCAAATGGTGAAAAAACTCAGAGAACTGACACAGTATTTTTAGAAGAGGAAGAGGGAGAGAGGAATCTCCCAATGGATTGAAAGCCTTCACTTAGTTTGGAAACAGGACATTTAGATGCATTTTCCAGAGATAGGGGATGGTGTTTGGGACACTAATTTGCTTCTCTGCCCTCTAAAGACTTTGCAGTAAATTTCCTCTGCCCATGACAAATGCTCCTAAGTACAGTAGAGCTGATCCAGTTCCAGGGCCTTCAACATGCCAGAACAATAGTGAAATTCAAATTCTGCCACACATTATATAAAACTCAAAGCTTTCTGAGGATGAATTTCCATCATACCTTAAATAAAATTTGTCTGAAGTGATCAATAAAGCCAGGCAATGAGTTTGGCTAGCAGAAAGGTACTGAAAGTTATAACAATACAGAGAGCATTGTTCTGTTTTAGATTAAAACTTGATTTTTAGATTACCCTAAATCATGAGCTTCAGGCAGTAGTCAGATATGAGGTTAGTTGAACTAGCTTGGATAAGATCTGAATTAATTTGTCTTTTTAGTCCCTTTGCTTTGTGTTATAATAGGTCCTGTTGTCGTTGTAGGTATGAACATTATTTATGGCCTCTGAAAAATACCACTCCTAACTAATCTTACCAGGTAGATGTAGTCAAGTATTCAAGAATTTTTTCAGATACCTATTTTCTTCAAAACATGTTTGTTGTTCAAACAAGTTGTGATTCTCAGTGTATAATGGCCCTGGCTCAGCTTTTGGTGTTGTAGCTATGACTGGGGGAAGCCAAAATCCCAAATTTGAAGCAGGCTCTTCTAACTTCACCTCTCAATCGAGAAAAAAAATCCTTGTGTATCCAAATTCTAGTAATTTCAATTATTATAATCCGCTTGATTTCAACTGTTTTTAAATCTGACTTGGTTTAGAATTTAAGTAAGTTTTCATCTTGCAATAGAAACAACCACTGTCTGCTTTTATGAGACTTCTGATTGTATTTAAGCAAAGACTTCTCTGATTAACTGTAATGGAAAAATAGCTATTCTCTGAATAAGAAAATGGTTCTTCTACACTTCAGCAGAGGGTATCATATCTTTCTTAAGATTAAGGTCCACTTGTTTTTGTATCAAATATAAGATCTTATAAGTACACAACTCAGAAATAGTCACTCAGAGTTGTTGTCTTATAATCTACTTACATTCTGCTTATATAGACTACAATCTATATGTGCATTCCATTCTCTTTTACCTTACTCATCTTGAGTGCCATTACGTGGCACATGCGGGACAACCAGGGGATCAGGCTCAGCCAGCATGGGTTTATGGAAGGGAGGTCCTGCTTCACTAACCTGGTCTCCTTCTATGACGAGATGACCCACCTAGTGGATGAGGGAAAGGCTGTGGATGTTGTCTACTTGGACTTCAGTAAAGCCTTTGACACTGTTTCTCACAGCATTCTCCTGGAGAAACTAGCTGCTCATGGCTTGGATGGGTGTAAGCTTCGCTGGGTAAAAAACTGGTTGGATGGCTGGGCCCAAACAGTTGTGAATGGAGTTCAATCCAGCTGGCAGCCAGTCACAAGTGGTTTTCCCCAGGGCTCGGTATTGGGGCTGGTCCTGTTTAATATCTTTATCAATGATCGGGATGAGGGGATTGAGTGCACCCTCAGGAAGTTTGCAGATGACACCAAGCTGGGTGGAAGTGTCAATCTGCTGGAGGGTAGGAAGGTTCTACAGAGGGACCTGGACAGGCTGGATCGATGGGCCAAGGCCAACTGTATGAAGTTCAAGAAGGCTCAATGATGGGTCCTGCACTGGTGTCACAGCAGCCACATGTAATGCTACAGGCTTGGGGAAGAGTGGCTGGAGAGCTGCCTGGCAGAAAAGGACCTGGGGGTGTAGGTTGACAACCGCCTGAACATGAGCCAGATGTGCTCAGGTGGCCAAGAGGGCCAATGGCATCCTGGCTTGTATTAGGAATAGTGTGGCCAGCAGGACCAGGGAGGTGATAGTGCCCCTGTATTTGGCACTGGTGAGGCTGCACCTGAAATACTGTGTTCAGTTTTGGGCCCCTCCCTACAAGGACATCGAGGTGCTGGAGCACATTCAAAGAAGGGCACCGAAGCTGGTGAAGGGTCTAGAGCACAAGTCTTATGAGGAGCGGCTGAGGGAGCTGGGGTTGTTTAGTTTGGAGAAAAGGATGCTGAAGGGAGACCTTATTGCTCTGTACAACTACCTGAAAGGAGGTTGTAGTTAGGTGAGAGTTGGTCTCTTCTCCCAAGTAAAAAGTGATAGGATGAGAGGAAATGGCCTCAAGCTGCGTCAGGGGAAGTTTAGGTTGGATATTAGGAAAACTTCTTCACCGAAAAGGTAGTGAGGCACTGGAACAGGCTGCCCAGGGAAGTGGTTGAGTCTCCATCCCCAGAGGTATTTAAAAGGCGGGTAGACATGGTGCTCGAGGACATGGTTTAGTGATGGACTTGGCAGTGCCAGGTTAATGGTTGGATTTGATGATCTTAAGGGTCTTTTCCAACCTTAATGACTCTATGATTCTACGATTCTATGAAATATTTTTTTTTCACTAAGCCTTGATACCCTCATTTTAAAATACACAGAAATTTTTGGGAAATTATTCCAATTAAAAACTGAATATATGTCTCATGATTATATCTAAAAATTGTTCTTCATTAGTTTCATAAACTTTATAACTTTGGGAATCTCAGATTTTGCCTGTAAATTTTTAATTGTTTTATGCCATTCCTCAGACTCTAACAATATGACTGAAAAGATCACTTCTGCTACTTTCCATGTCCTTCCACACCTGCCCCTGGACAATTTTCATTAAACAGGATAGATACTAGCACTGTTTTCAATTGCAATTTGACATGATTCTCTCTGCATAATTACCAGAACATAAAGGATATCAAATAGCAGTGAGAGCATATTTGATAAGCTGTGATTATTGTGATTTTACAA
Organism: Platalea leucorodia; assembly: GCF_965183815.1. NCBI lineage: Eukaryota > Metazoa > Chordata > Aves > Pelecaniformes > Threskiornithidae > Platalea > Platalea leucorodia. The sequence goes on from NC_138829.1 coordinate 21,285,656, forward strand.
ATGATAAATGGTGGAGAAATGCTGAGATATGCCCTTTTTAAAAAGTAGCTGGAAAAAAGACTGCAAGTAGAGACAGTGTGCACATAGAGTTCCTGGAGTGTGTGGAAGATAACTTCCGGACACAGCTGGTGAAGGAGCCAACTAGGGAAGGCGCACCGCTGGACCTGTTGTTTGCAATCAGAGAAGGACTTGTGGGTGATGTGACAGTTGGAGGTCGTCTTGGGCACAGCGATCAGATAATGAGACGAGTTTTCAATTCTTGGAGAAGTAAGGAAGGGGATCAGCAGAACTGCTACCTTGGACTTCCCAAGGGGACACTTTGGCCTGTTTAGGAGCCTAGTTGACAGAGTCCCTTGGGAGGCAGTCCTGAAGGGCAAAGGAGTCAGGAAGGCTGGATATTCTTCAAGAAGGAAATCTTAAAGGTGCAGGAGCAGGTCGTCCCCATGTGCCGAAAGACAAGCTGGCAGGGGAGAAGACCAGCCTGGCTGCACAGAGAGCTTTGGCTGGAACTCAGGAAAAAAAAAAGAGAGTTTATAACCTTTGGAAGAGGAAGCGGCAGGCAACTCAGGAGGACTACAAGGATGTCATGAGGTTATGCAGGGAGAAAATCAGAAGGGTCAAAGCCCAACTAGAACTTAATCTGGCTACTGCCATAAAAGACAAGAAAAAATGTTTCTATAAATACATTAGCAACAAAAGGAGGGAATCTCCATCCTTTATGGGATGTGGGGGGGAAACATAGTGACAAAGGATGAGGAAAAGGCTGAGTTCAAAATGGTTGGACTCAATGATCTTAAAGGTATTTTCCAACCTAAACAATTCTATGATTCTATGATTCTATAACCTCTGAAGTGTGATACTTTGGTTAAGTATCTTACTCACAAGAGGAAGAAAACAACTATTCTCCTGGTAAGATAAGTCATTATTCAGTGGGAAGCAATACCAACTCTTAAAAAGAATCTTTTAAATCTGAAGCTTACTGAGCAACAGAAGCTTCAGGAAAAAAGAACACTCAGAAAGCTTTTGTGTGATTTTTGGCACAAAACCAAAACAAAATGTGGAGCAAATTATGGTTGATATAAACGGTAGAATCTGAGGTTTGTCTGACATCATTTATGGAATTTTAATTAATACAGAGACTAGCGAAGCTGTCAGACTACAGAGACCGAAGCAGAAAATTAGGAGCTTGGAAATACGTTGTGTACAGCTGCATTTTATGTAATCTATTGTGGATGCTATCTCTTTCCTTAATATGTTAAAATAAAACTATAAAATTAAGGTTTGGTTGCCTCTATTGATAGTTTTCCTTCTCACAGAGATGCTTTGGCTTCCTGAACATATATTTAGAGTGTAACGTGTATAACACACCAAAAAAATTAATGATGATATTTTTAAAATGTTGAATTATCTAATCTTTATAGATGAATTTTGATTTTTATTCTAAACTGATATGATGCCATTTGCTTTACCCTACAAAAACCTTTAAACTTATAGGGATTTTCGTTGTTTAGAAGACATTAAGATAGCCACTGTGACTTTGAAAAGCAGGTGGAAAATAATTCAAAAAACCAGATCCTATTCTCATTTGTGTTAATGTGAATTGAGCTTACAATGAAACAAATGGGAAGGGAAAAAAAACAACCAAGGAATAAGATCAAATACCAGCACAAGATCATGTAACTAATGAGATCAAATACTGATGTTTCTTCTTATTTTCTTTCTAAACCGTGGATGTTCAGTTTGTGCAGTGTCTGAGCCCCTCAAATGGAAACAGAGCCTGCCATTAAAATGTGTTTGTCCGAAAAGCAACGCTATCTCCTTTTCAAAGGCAGTAAACTACATGTTATTGTGTCTTCTCAAGTACAAACAGTAAATTTGATGTTGAAGCTGAGCCTGGATACAAACAGAGGTCTTCTGAGCTCATCCTTAGTAAGGTGTCAGCTTGGGAGAAAAGATGGTCTGTCCCTCCATCAGTCAAGCTAGGTTGATTTCTGGCAACAGGGAATCTATCCTTGCTTACACATCTTCGGGAAATGCATGCACTTATTCTTAAGAAGACAGTAAATTACACCAGTCCCACTGGGAGTACGCCAGCAATATAGTTTATTTCTTGTCTTTTCATTACAGTTAATCTGCTGCTTTTTATGTTATAAAAACCTAATGTACCTTATTTGCTCTTTAGATAATTCTCCAATGCCAAATTAATGGCGGTGGGAAATGACAGACAAATTCACTTTGTTTTTAGTCTTGTAAATCCATGAATCTGAGGGCAAAGAAGTCAAGATTGATAAGGTGTATGCAGTCTCTAAAGTAAATGAAGATGGGGATGCAGTTTGAATCAAAATTAGTTAGCTAGCTGAATTAGTTAACTGGCTTGACCAAGTTAACTAGCCTGAATATTTGGCTGGTGCAAGAAAATTAAGGAGAAAATTAAGTGACAAAAGCTGAAAAAGAAAGTAGAAAAGTATTCAGTACTCAGATCACAGGAACTGAGATGGGTGAGAAGATCATGTCACATCTTTGAGATGAAAAAATAAAGAGGAAAAAATTACAAATAAAAAGGGTGTGCAAATTTTGTAGATGAAAAGTCAAAGGCAGAAACATAAAACATACAATGAATGGATACAATCAGGGAAAATAAACAAAAGGTTTGAGTCAAGTGGAAATAGCACCCTGAAATTAGAGCCATGTGTGACAAAAAGATGGAATACATGTAAGTTAAAGAAATACTTTGCTTTGTAAAACATTGGATATATGTGAAAGTGGGTCTTATTGCTAAGAAAAAAATGGCAGAGAAGAGTGAAACAGAATGACAAGAAAGGGTGACTATAGAAATTAAAGGGCAAAAGTACTGCTTTTACTTAGTGTCAACACATGGTGTTAAATTGCAATGGAATAGAACAGCACACTGGTTGCTATCATATGCAACCAGTGTATCAGCATAAAAGAGTGAAATATTCAAAGGTACATAGGCTGAATATAGACACAGACAAAGCCAAAAGCCAGCAACAATACAATTATGGACAGGAAAAAACACATTTAGGTCTTTTCAGTATCCATTCCACTTCTTAGTGCCAATTACAGGGATAATATGTGGAGAAGAAGGGCTTCTTCTTGAACTTAGGTTGCATGTGGCTTTTTGCAAATAGCATGCTTTCCGCTATTCCTACCCAGTAAGCAGGACAGCTGAAACATCATTTGAAATACATAAGTGACCAAAAGATGGGTGAATGTGGCATTTGGTGAAGGGGAAATAGAATAAACAAATTCAATAATTACAAAGAAGCATATAAGAAAGAACCTGGAGCAAATAAGTAAAAACCTGGAACTACAAATAATGAAAACCATGGAACTCCTCAGAGTTTTTCCAACTGATTTTAGGTGTCATCAGTATATAGCTCAGAAAGGTCCCCTCTTCCATGAGAGACTTAGTTAAAGAGGAAAAGATTTTTAGACAGCTGAGCTAGATAAAAGTAATGGAAAGTGCCATGGTAGCATAGGAATGGAGAACTACAAGATTAAATGGCTTGATTAAACACAGATATGATAACTCAAATACAGAACAAATAACAATAAGGAGTACTTCTCAGTTCTTTTAAAGCCAGATCATGAAGGTACAGACGGTTACAAAATATGAAAGACTGGTATATTATGCACATAAATGGCATTCACAATCCACAGGACAGAGAGCAGAAGGAGACGCTAAAACAGGCAAAGGAGCATACTTTGAGTTCAGATAGACATCTTGAAATGAACCATGTCAGAAACAAAGAAAATATGCCAGATCTGGTTGGTTTTCCTTCTCCAGCATGATGGCAATATGAATAGCTTACATTTTCAGAGAGTGGAGAGAGCAATAAGGATTGTTAAGATGACAATGTTCCTTAAAAAATCTGTACTGCAACTTCCACTTCTAATTATGCTCTGCTTCTGTTTTACAGGTAGTATGTATGTTGGGTAAATGAATGCTTGAACCTGGACAGTCAGAGGACACAAGCAGCTTAGAACCATTCGCATTTGTGTGCTGAAGGCACATTTGCAGACAATATCATGTGAGTGGCATTATAAGCTTCCAGAGGGAAAAGAGGTAGTAGAGGAAAATCACAGTATTACTTCTTGTCAGCACTTGCTGGAGACCTGCATCACATTAAGTATCCTAATTAGGCTGGAGCAAATTTCAATGCAATATGCTCCATGTATTCTTGTCCTTTTACAATAACAGACAAAGTAGATACTTGTTGCAATACTATTAGGCCTATATACATTTCTTGCTCAATTGGTCATGACCTGTTGAAAATCCTCTCTTTCGCATCTTGAAACGCATTTTTTGGTCATGAGTTTTTGTAATTTAACATCACTGGACAGTCGTTTTCATACTTGAAATGAAATCTTGAACGTATTTTTAATTCTTAACATTAATGCCATGGGAAAAAAGATATTAAAGTTCAATTTTCAATACTTACGTATTTGTTTTTACAGTATCAAGCAAAAAGTGTCATGTAATATATCATGCCACCTTTTTCTTTTAGGCAAACTTTAAAGATTACCTTGACTTTTTAGAATACAACGTAGTGATTACCACCCATGCCACATTCAACCAACATGAAAAAGCATTCTCTAGGTTTTATTCATCCAGAACTGTAAAGAGTACAGAATGAATAATAACATTTACCTGGCAAAGCTGCCAGTGATGCATAGGGTGGAACTGAATTCAACTTGCTTTTGAGCAGGTGATGTGCATGCCTTCACACTGGGAGCAGAAAATCTTTCAAGTTGGAGGTGAACTAAAGAGCTCAAAAATGGATGCAGTAGATATGAGATAAGAAGAAACTGCTCCACAATACTTTTATGACCATAAATATGTTTCATCATTATGTAAGGCTGAATTCCCCCACTTCAGTATTATACGTTTAGAGCTCACATAATTCCACGAAGAATGACATGAAACTGAGGTGCTTAACTTAAACTACTTTGTGCCAAAAGCTTTCAAGATTAACTTCCGTGCACTACAGTCAACACAGTTGTTTTTTAACATTAACTAGCAAAAAGAGAGCGCAGACATAGCTATAGAAGCAAAAATAAGAGTGCTCCTAGCTCTAATAGAAACAGCATGGGCTACGTAGAGGACAAACACGGGGCTTGAGAAACACCCAGGGCTGCTGAACACTTTCATCATAGGTAGCTGTTTTTTTTTTTTTCCTGACACATAGTTCTCCAATTAGTGCATCACCTTACAAAGTGTACAGTTTTTCTATGTAATCTTCCAGAACATTGCTATTTGGGATATTTACTGAAAGCCATATTTCAACACCTTGCTTCTACAAAACCCCACCAGGCTTTTATAATCCATGATCTAACATGTGACTAGAATTCATGGTGCACATTTTGATGGCTATTTTGAAATTTATCAGAAATTGTGGGATCTAATTAGTTGTAGAAAATGTGCATGTTTGACAAGTGTACAGAAACCAAACAGCAACAAACTCTTAAAACATGTTTTATTTTACCTTATCTAGAGACACCTTCCTTCATTTTATACAATTTCTCTCTTCAGAGGTACTGGTATTTTAACACATTATTCAATCCCACTTGGAGATTTTGAGCATACATAATAATATTCTGTGAATGTTTTTAATCTCATTATAGTTTGTAGTGGAAATTTGATAACTGGAAAATTCTGTGTTAGTATTTTGTGAGGTCTGAAGATTTTTCATAGCTATTTGTAGCTATTTGCAGTTCCAATGATTTAAAGCCACATAAGACATTGCATTAAGCATCTAAGACCAATTGTTTCAACTACTGAACCTCAGTACCATTTCAAATCAGCAATTTTGTATACCTAAATGAAAACTTTTTTTCCTGAACTTTCTTCTTGACAATCGATGTACTTATCCTTGCAGTTTCCTCTGAGACTGGCAAATTCTATACTTTCCCATTTTACAGATGAAGAAATGCAGCATAAAGATCAAATGTCTTGTCCAAGATCAGACAGACAGTCTATGGCAAAACTATGAACTCTAAATCCCAGGATACCACTGTAGTCATTGGACCACTCTTCAATTTTTACAGAACTACCCTCTCTGTCAAATATCAGCTTTAAACTTGTTGACTTTTGAAATTACTTGTCGCTTGAAAATGACAAAGATGTGTGAAATGCTTTACAATATTGGGAAAATTGGATGTTATTCAATTTTCATCACAGTGAAATGAAAGCCTTGAAATATGAAAATGACAGCATTTCCCTCTAGTGGCTTTCCCAATATCTCATAGTGTCAGTAAGACAAATTTTTTCCCTTAGCTTTTATCTTTTGGCCTGTTCTTTCCATACAGAGTTTTTTCTCTCATTTAGTAACTCAGTTTTTAAATTTCTTCCTAATAAATCTTACTTCTTACACTCTTACTTTACACCAAAAAAAAAAAAAAAAGAGAGAAAGAAGGAAGGAAAATGTTATCAATTCTTTTTTAACTGAAACACATTTGAGTATATTCATTCCCATCCCACATACAGTTCAAAAGAAAAAAAAACCAAACCAACCACGCTGAGGAGTAGAGCTCTAGCAGCAGTTCTTTCCATTCCTCTTCTGGTTTCCTCCTTCCTCAGTTCATTGATAATCACTGTACAAAGGCATTTGAGCATCCTTAAAGCATCCTAACTTTCAGGAAAAAAAAAGCATTGTAAATAATTAACAAGATCAGCCTTTTTCAGGTACCTAACGTTGTAAAAACAAAGAAAAAGAAATGAAGAATGTAAATCCATATGCGTTGGTAATTTAGGTCTTCATCTTTTTCTTTATGAAATAAGAAATATACCAGTGAAAATGTAAAGATTATTTTTTTTTTTCTAAAACATGGGTAGGCTAAAATAGAGCGTTTTTTTTAAATTTCAGGATGCTGGTAATTCAAAAGGCAGAAAAGGTTTTATAAATAGATGATGCTGAAAGCTTGGCTGTTGGTTGTTGCTGTGGGTTTTTTTGTTTGTTTGTTTGTTTGTTTTTCATTTGTGTGTGTGTTTTGTTGTTGGGTTTTTATTTTTGTAGTGTTATTTAAAATTTCCAAAAGGATTCAAAATGGATTGCTTCTCTAGCATTATGAAATTGATATGTATCAACAGATAAAGATCATAACAACCAATTCTTCCCAGGAGCTTCCTCCACCTTTATTACTGTTAAATCAACAGTTTTCTAACTCATCAGATTATTTCTGTCTGAATCTGAACACTGTTTTCTGATGCAGATCAACCACCTACCACTGGTTTTTCCCTCTTATTTTTCAGTAAAGAGAGGAGATCTGGACTGACTTAACAATAACTTGATGCCTCAACAGGCTCTGCATACCAGTCTATTGTAATACAAGTATTTCTTCATGCTATTTGTTCTATATAGTGTGCTGTTAGAGACAAAGAGCTTTATTATGGCACTGAGCTTGGTTAGGTTTAGGGATCAGTCTGGACAGGGTTGACAGGAATATCAGCAGCTTCAGAAGCAAAAGATAAAGAAAGGAATCAATGACAAAAACAAAGACAGGAAATAATTCCACAGGAATCACCCACAGGAATCACCTGATAATGACCATCCGTATTCAAATTTAGCTGACTGGTGGGATGAGAATCTGGTAATATTTTAATTTTATTTCTTAACAGTAGTATTCTCAGAAATATTAAAGCATCTGCCACTGATTTCATGTAACACTCAAGGTGACTCTGGGAAAAGTCAGATACAGGGATCAAATGAATAATTGTTATCGGTATAGCACAGAGAACAATCCCAACAGTCAACTGTTCGAGTATAAGAAATTTATCTGTAGCTCCCTGTGCATTGCAATACAAAGTGTTGTCCAAGGTTTGTTCAAATCAGACCTCATTGAAAAAGGCACCTGGCAAATGACTGAAAGGAGCCATACTCATTATGAATCAAAGTGACATACATAGACTGTTTATGGAGAGCAGTGTTTCAGAGATAACAAGGTAGCTTTCTGCGCTTTGTCATTTAGATAAAACACTGTCTAAGATGTTATGGATAGTGGCAACTACAATATTTTAATGAGCTACTCCCTAGAGTTACTAGAACATTCTTTTGCAAAACCAGCTCTTTTGATTAAGACAAAGCTATTATTCTAGATGGCCCAAAACATTTATGGTTATATAAGAGAAAATACTTGGAACCGTCATTAATTCTGACTTTTGATTGCATTCCAATTTATTTCTTACTTTCTAACCTTGAATGATTCGTAGTTTTGGTCTCCTATCTAAAGGAAGAATACATAATTCCTTTTGAGACTGTTCTTTCAATTAGCCTTTGGTGATAGTTTAAAATTTAAAAGGTGTTTGTTAATTTGCTCCTGCTGCCTACAGAAAAATGGAGAAAGACAGGATGAGGTTCCTGCAGCTGTTGCAGCCTCCTGTTGGCTTGTTTGACAAGATTTTACTGGTGCAGATGGGAAATAGTCTATTGCAGAGATGGATATTAGTACAAGAACCAGAAAAGAAATACACCTCACACTGAGCCTGATCAAAGATCAAGAATATCAGTATGAAACAAGAATAACCTTTAAAAAAAAAATCATGCCAGTCTGGTCCTTATGAAACATACAGAAAAAAGACATCTCATACTGGGCCTGATCTAAGATAAAGAATGTAAACATAAAGCAAGAATTGCTTTTAAAAAGTTAAGTGTACCAAGACAGTCTGGTCCTTAAAAAACCAAAAAAAACCTACAGAAATTGATTTGATTTTTTTAAAAATTGAAATAAAAACAAAACTTCAAGATGTTGATGAAATAAGTCTGGAGAATCTTCAAGATGATGAAGGAACTGGCAAATTAAATTACAAGTAGAATAAAGTTTCATGGTTCTTGCCACATGTTGTTGAGGGGCTGGTAGTGCAATGCATACTTGAGCAACACTAAGAAGCTATACAAGATGAAAATCACTGCCTGCATATCAATGGCCTACTCCTGCTAAAACTCCTTGGGGGCAATAGACAATTACCTAAATCAAAAAGTTGAAAGAATTTCTAATAAATTAAGTCATGCTGTCAATAGTTTAAAAAGTGAAAAGTATTTTGAAGATTCCTAGGGGTAGGATGACACTAAGCATTGGCTGTCATTTCTACTTAACCTTACTAAAGAACACAGGTAATGCTAAGTATCAAAGCAGTTTCCAACCAGAAGAGCTATCTTTTTTAATGACTCAATCTCTTAGCAATTAAAATATATTTTCTGATATTTATTCTATTTTCTGGGTAATATGGTTGAAATTTGTGGGTAATGTTAGACAAGCTTCTGATAGACAAATACTATTTTTTCCATAGCCAACTTTGTTTCCAATTGTTTCCAATTGTTTCCAATCATCTTGGATCCTTTTACTGATCCTCAGCACATCTGTACATATATGAGGAATAAATTCCTTCTTACACCTAGCTTTCTAGAGAGAGCTATATCTACTGAAGTCTTCTCAATGACCTATATTTTATTCTGGTATAACTTAGAAACACTTGGTTGACGAACCCGCCCTTTTTTATTCTCAGAGCTAAAGGACCAATTTCTAAAAGAGATGCAAATAATCACAAATCTTTGTAAGACATAGGACTAAATAGGTGCTTCCAGTTCCTTTGGGGAGGGCTGTCTTCATGGCATGAAATACACCTCTTTCTTCTATCTCATTTTATTAAGTTCTTTTGGGTCAAGGCTTGTACTACATCAGAAAACAGCGTAATAGCGAAGGGGGAGAGAAACAGAGATGAAATAAAGTTTTCATAAGGAGTCTCCTTGATGCATTTATGCAAATGAAATATTTACAAACTGGTGACTCATGAGCACTTTTGGAAGTGAGAAAACTCTTTATAAAGTAATTTGTTGCATTGCACTTTCTGATTCCAAAAGGTCAACTTTCTTAAGACCTGTATCTCGGTCTTCATTTCCTTCTATACCGGTGTGGCAAAAATATTTTTTTTTTTTTTTATCAGCTCTTGGAGAGAAAAAAAAGGAGATCTTAAAATTTTCAGTAGGTTCACAGAGGAAAAGAGAACGTAAAGGTCTTTTTACACTAATGAAACTCTGGGAGTTCAGGTCAGTACAGAAAGCACTTTGGAATGGGAATTGAAATAGTTTTGGAGAAACTCTTATCCCTCTTTCTTTTAAAGGTGTCATTGTTACCATATTTGGTCTGAAATATATTAATCACATACTCATTAGTCTGTCAGTTGTTCGGTGAGAGACAGCAAGTTCTTTTCAAAGTGCATGGTCCTTCATGAGAGTCCATAGATTAAATTATTTTTTAACCTCTCTCTTTCCTGTTTTCCTGACATTTGCTTAATAAATGTTGAAGCAGTCCTTATGATCTGTAGTCTGTACCACTAACTTCTTTAATAAAAGTGAACAGGCTTTTATTTTACTGAATTATTTTCAAATGGAGCAGTTTAGGCCTTTGTGAGAACTTCCAAAGGAGATGGGCAGAACAATTATCTTCAGGAATTTCCTAAATTCTTTTCAACCAGCTGTTTTCTCTGTGCATAAGAGAAGCTGGGTTTTGACAAGAATGTCAGGTATTTTCTATAACTGATATGAAGACTCTTTCTTTAGTAAATTTGTGAGATGTGTAAATCTGAAATTATCAAAAAATCTTTCATTTTGTTCTACAGACATTCTTTCTGTTCTTTTAATTCTTTATATTTCTTTTAATTAAAATTAATGTTGTTTTGAGAGTTTCCCACAGACAATGCCAAGTAGCAAAGCATTAAATATCCTTAGGAAACAGTGCAAAAGGAAGGAGTTTCCCAGGTCTACTTCTGTCTTTTAATAGCAGTGGTAAGGATCTGTTTTTCTTTCTGGAAACAACACACAAAGATACAGGGATAGCTAAGAAATGCTGAGGGCTACGCTAACGTGAATTGCCTTGCTTTTATCAGTGGATGAAATTGTACATAAAAATGGTAACTTCAAATCAGTGAAATCTGCACTTGCAATTCCTAGTGTTGATATTTTATTCTAGTCTTAATGTTTATCAACACAATGAAGAATGGTCACTGTTCAAGGACCCTCTAATGTCCATAATTTATTTCATTTCAATGATTACTCCTCTAGTGGTCTTCAGAATTTGAAAATCACAGCAATTACCATATTAACAATTAAGAACTAACAACCTAACATTTAAAGTTTTCAAATTTAAATAGACCTGTATTAGATAAGTACTTGAAACTTGTTGCTTAATGGGAATGGATTCAGAGCTAACATTAGATTAAATAAGCATAGCGAACACTTTTCCGTCTGGTAATGCAACAAAATGTGTCAGTATTTTTTCAATAACAAGGAAAACAGTTTCTGTAGTGATATCTATATGTATCAGAGTTCAGGGAAGTACAAATCTCTGTACTTATTTTACACATAGTTCAGGGCAGCTGAGTATGGAAAAATGCATTAGCTTCTAGGAGATTTTTTTTGCCAGAAATGTTGAATATTAATTAAGGTACTGGAAAAATACAGTGCTACAGGCAGTGAAAAGATAGCTATCTAATCTTGCCTTTTAGTCATTGTTCATTATGATCTTTCTGTAAGTGAGGTCTGAAGATTTACTATCTGGCAGGAGAACTGTGATTGTTGAGAAGCCATGCTGTGGAAGCTTACAGAAAGAGACCGAAGCTCCTGCACTTTACCTGCAATGAGAGGGCCCAGATTAAAGACCTTGAGAGAACAAAAAAAGAATCCGTTCTGCACTGCTAATAATGGGGACCAGACAGGAATGACAGTAGGCAACTGCCTGTGCCTCTCTGAAATAAAGTGATAGGTTTATTACTACCTTAGAAAAAAATCTAAACAGAAACAAAGAAATGTAAATGTTCCCACAAGAGGGGGAAGGTTACATTTTCCCTTGTTTTTTGTTTACAAATAACCCTGACTCATGTTTCTTACGCTCCTTTTCTGTCTTCATTTCAACACTGAATATTACATTTACTGAGCCTCCCCATCTGTAAATTTTTTTTGTTTTGAAATACTTTCATTCACTGTTTTTGTTTGTGTTAGAATTTGGTTAGAATCACTGACTGAACTCATCCAACTTTTGCTTTTCAAAAAAGTGACGCAGTTCTAAAACATTCCCAGAATCTGCAAATATAGACTTGATCTTGGTTTTCCTAGTGTCTAAGAAACAAGTATTCAGGCAAAACAAAAACTCTTGATAGGACCTAAACAATTTATCAATTTCTTCGTAATTCCAAAGAAGCATAGGAAAGAAACAATAACAAGGGAATAAAAATGCAGCATCTAAGTGATGAGGGGGTTAAGGGAGTAGGGGGAAGAAATGGGGAAAACTGATTAAGAAAAAAGCTAGTGGTTTTCTATTTAAGAATAAATTTGTCCTCGCCCAAACACACACACATGCAAGCACAAAAGATTTGAGGAAAAGAGGACAAAAGCAATTTTTTAATTTTGGCTATTTCCAACGGAGAAGGGAAAGAGATGTCAGGAATGAAACAAAAGCTCAATCTGCCCGCAAAGGAAGGAAAAAACAAAACAAAACAGACAAAAAAATAAAAGCTTGTGCAACCCTTTGCTTTGGCCAGATGAACTATATTGAGCTGCTCCAAAAGAAAGTTTAATTTTTTCTTTCTCCTGGACAGAAGCAAATGTCAAAGTGGTGTGTGTTGGTTCAGCACAATGCAGCTGAGGAGTTGTTAATGGTCTTTATTGTCCCACAATCAGTCGAAAAAAAAAAAAAAGGACCTCTCAGTTTTTGTTAGGATTTCCAACTGTTCAGCAGTCAAGAAAAAAAAAGAGCTTGGTACTTGCTCTTCATATGTGCATTGTTGGGAGCTTCTGGTTCAGCATTCTTAGTGAATGCCAGTGGCTGAAGAGCAACATAAGCACTGCTGTGTGTGCAACAAGTAGACCATAGACTCTGCGCTCAAATGTGAGAGCCAGGTTGATTCCTCTATTAGCTCATTGACTTTAAATCATTTTAGAGGCCACTACATTTTGAAATTATTCATTTAAATTGTGATAGATTGCATCAGTTTATATGCAGGGAAACGATAAGGAGGAAGCCTACATTCACCTCTCAATAATGCAGCCTCTCCCAATATTGTGCCTCAATGATAATAGGAATACTATCCCTTATGGCTTTTTTGATACTTAAAGACCATTAGAGCTTGACAGCATGCTATGCACTGGTAAACATTATTGTTTGACTGATGAGTCCACTTTTTTGAGAGAGTGACTGTAGTACTATGAAATCAGGTAATAGAGAGTTCAGGCACTACAGGTCTGCACTTAACTGTAGTTTATTATATTGAAAAGTTATGATATAATTCAAGTACTTCCCTTTCAGCACACAGTCACTGGTACAAACAGCCACTTTTTGCAAAGATAGAAAAATAAATGTTTGGAAGAGGCCTTCACAGGTCAGGTAGTTAGACCTCTGGCTCAAAGCAGTGCTAACTTCAAATTTAGACCAGATGATTGCTCAGGTTTTTCTCCAGCCAGATTTTGAGGATCTTCAAGGAGGAAGATTTCATAATTTATATGGACTACCCTTTCCAGTGCTTAGCCACCCTCATTGTGAAGATTTTTATTCTTATGTTCAACAGGAGATTATCTGACTAATTGAATTAAGCAGAAATACTCAGTGAGGGTCAGAGGAACAATGACAGGATGGGAATAACCCCTGGGTCTTACAGCCCACCAAAGCTGGCTTTAGCTGACTGGGAAGGAGAAATACTCTGCCTCCAGATGTGCAACAGATTCAGCTACATGTAAGTTTCCATTATTGTAACTGGTGACAGTTTCCTCTTGTGTTTTCACTGTATACCTCTTGTCCTGTCACTTCCCAGGAAAAGGTTTCCTCCCTTTCCTTCTTCTCTACAACCTTTCTATAGTGTTGTCTTTTTCCCCTGCTTAAACAAACCCAGTGCCCTTAGCTCCTAAGCATTTTAATGATCCTCCACTTGATTGTCTCTAGTTTGACAGTGTTGTCGTTGTACTTGGGGAAGGCCCTTTTGCATGCTGAATAGCAGGGAAGAGGTACTTCCCTCAACTTACTAAAATACTGCAAACACAGATCTGTATGTAGTTAGCAAGAGTGCACTGCTGGCTTTTGCTCAGCTTGCTGTTCTTCAAGACTCTTCAGTCATTTTCTGCAGAGCAGTTCACTGTGCAACCATTCTCCATCCTGGACTGATGCAGGTGTAGGGCTTGCATTTATCTTTGCTGAACTTCATGCTCAATAGAAGACTAAGCAAAAATACCAGTATGGAAGGCAAGCTGCAAGCTTCTTAGGACAGCAGCTGTCATTGGCAGATGACTGTCCCTAACTCCCATAACAGAAGAGTGTCCTTGACTACTATATGTGTCGTCTTCTCCTGTGGCACTGGAGCTGATTCATCAGACAGGTGTGGCTCTCCCCTATGCCTGCCCTACCAGAACTTGCTCTTTCACTCCTGTTGCCAGAGCTCTATAGTTTTTCCACATCTGCAGGTAGAGAAGGAGTCTTCTGGTGGCCAGAACTTACCATCTTTCAGATTCCACCATCGAGGAAATCCACGTATCTTGACTGTAGCTTCTGGTAGTCCCTGTTCTTGTGGGAAGTGGAGCTTGGATTCCTCCTCTCCCTTCCCCACCTTGAGTCTTTGCAAAAGACCTTTTGTTCTCCTGTTCATTCCATTTATGCTATGCAGTGTGCTCACCACACCCCTCACCTGGCAACTCAGTGATTCAACTAGAGCACGCACCTACCACTGATGAGGCTGTCATCGCCACCAGCTACAGCCTCAGGGGAGAACTATGAAATCAAATTGCTGCTGAATAGTTAAATAGTCACTGCTTAACTAGGATCTCCTCCCACTGATGTAACCTTCCAACCTTTAAGTAGTTTTTCTTTGTTTTGTTTTGTTTTGTTTTGTTTCCAAGTACATTAAGGTGCACCACATGTAGGACACCATAGTAGTATAAATGCACCATTAAACTAAGAGTAAAGAGATATTTCTAGCTCTGCCTCTTAATTCCCGAACACATACAAGGGAGTGAATATTTCCCTTCCACACATGCAGGCTTCTGGGGATTGGATTTTAGTGTGTCTCTATACAGTGTCTAGCCCTCTGGGGCTTCTGTCTTAGAACTGAACTTCAAGGTGTGACTGCTTTAAGTAATCAAATTATTGCATGTGTTTCTGAACGCAGCTAATTGCCACCTCTTTAACACTGATACATGACATCATCATAATTTAAAAATACAGTGGAGAATAAATAAAAGAATCTGTGGATGATCATCAGCCAGCTTACTTTAACATTTAGCTGATGAGTCTTTGAGTATGTTTCCCATCAGGGTAAGTCTCTAAACGAAGAGCTGCACAATGTCATTATTGGTGAAGGAAAAGGCAGCAGCTGCATTTAATTAAAAATTCATAATAGCTTAGATTGTAAACATTCTCTATTTTACTTGGTTGTATCTTTTGCCCCCAGAGCTCTTGACCAAATCTGAATTTATTTGGAAAGACTGAATGCAAATGGTCCAGCTATTTTTGCACATGATGAGGATTAAAAATATATCATTTTTTGTTGTAAAAATATTATTCTATTATAAAAATATTTTCTTGAACAGCTATATAACTGGAAAGGCTGTTAATAGAAAGTTGAGATTTCACTTGGCATCCAAACAGTCTATGTTGAGGAGACATGGCTGTCTATGTTCAGTATTCAGTTCCTGAATTAGGACTGAAAAATTGAGGTCTGCATGTAAACACCCATTCCTCACAAATAATTTATTCTGTATTTATAAAGTTTTACATAAAGAGTCGTTGTGTTTTATATTCAGGTATAAATTAGCTTGAAAAGCGGACGTTATACAGACAGTAGGCTGGGCTGAATAAATGTTAGTTGCTTGGGATATGGAGACCCTGAGAAATAGGAAAGTTTGGTGGCTATAAACTACATGATATTCCATCCTTATGGTCCCAAAAAGCTAGAAAAATCTTGGCGAATAAGCTTCTGTTGCTAATTTAGTTCTGTAAACAGATTATAAAACTCAATATACAGTTCAATAAAGTACTCAACAGTCAGAAATTTTCCTCATTAACAATGTACATGCAATCTGTAAAGAAGTCTTCTATGCTCCTCTTCACTCCAAAGAGAGGACTCAGTTCAAGGTCCTTCCATCTTTTTTTATGGCTTATTCTACCACTAGGTGAAATATCATTACCTTTGTAACCATCCACCCTCTCCAAGAAAATGAGGATGCTTCTCCAGAAACAAGGCTATTTAATATTCAGCATGATCTTTAATGTACTTCTATGTAAAATTTACTTAATCTACCATAAAAAGGCAGAAAAAATATAAGAGAAAAAAAAAATTATGCCTCATGTTATCATTTTATATATTTCATCCAGTTTATATCTCTTCTTCACCATCTTCTGAGTCCCTCCTTATTGCTCTTTGCTCAATAACATTGCAGCCTGTAAGATGTCTCTCTTGAACACAATGTGCAATAAAGGTGTAATAAATTTACATTAACAAAACCCAGTAAATCTGAGGAGACAAGTCAAGGTCCAGAACATAGAGATAAGTGTTTACGCACCCTTGCACAATGTGGATGTAACACTCAGCAACACTTAAAAGAAATCATTTCTCATTCAAAATTCATTGTATTGTAACTACAGATTTAGTAACATACTGGCAGTTTCTATTGATTAACCCAGGGATATTGTGGAAATTTGAAACATACTGAAAGTGCCTTTAAAAGGAGATACTGATTTTATTTGGGAAGAGTGGTACACAAGCCTGCTAAAAAGAGGTGACCAGTGTAATTCTCTTACAGCAGTAAGAGGTGATGAGCCGTAAGTTATTGTATTGTATGTGATCTTTTATGAAAATATTTTATATTTTAAAATCAACCATTTAACTCCCTTATAGCAGGTTAGGATGATAAAGGTTGTCATTTGCATTGATGGAGGTGAAAAAGAGAAGGAAGAGAGATACACGCATTTGATTGAACAACTAGAACTTGAGAACCCCATAAATTCAGGAGTAAGACAACTAGTGGCTATAGCACATTGTCAAGCATATACTCCTTATGACTCATCTTGAACTTGCCTGATACTAGTTGCTGAGTCTATAAAATACATGGATTTAAACAAATACGTGGTGACTTACTGCACATCCAGGCACATGAACGTTTTTGAGCATTACTGCATTTGATATCTTGTAAAATAATCTGATATTTGGAGACAAATTCTATTATCATTCCACCGTAGGAATTCCTTAAAGAAATATTTCATTATATGAGAGTGGTGAGGCACTGGAACAGGTTGTCCAGAGAAGTTGTGGATGGCCCATCATTGCAAGTGTTCAAGGGTAGGCTGGATGGGGCTTTGAGCAGCCTGGTCTAGTGAAAGATGTCCCTGCTTATGGCAGAGAGGTTTGAACTAGATGATCTTTAAGGTCCCTTCCAACCCAAGCCATTCTATGATTTTATGATTCTTTTCTGCAACTTGCTTTTTGAATTATTTTTTCTATCTCATTATCTCGTTTGACACAGTAATAGATTTTCTTGAAATTACTTAGAAACAAGAAACTTGAGAGACATTTCACAGAATTAGGACTTGAGCCATCATGACTTGATGATTTATCTTCATGTAATTTATTGGAATATCCATCTCTGCTATTGTTATGCAGTTGGTTTCCATAAATTATCAGAAATAGTCTAATTTCAGTTATTGAGAATAAGCTTATAAAATTCAGAGGGCAAAGATTTATACTGATGTTGAGCATATTTGAATGAACCACTGTCTTCAGCAATAGTGTCACTGGTAAAATCACTATATGAGTAAAATCTTTCCTAAATATTTTCCATATATGCATATATATATATATATATATATGTATTTATATATGCATGCATACCCACAAAGAAGCAAACAAAAACTTCAAATCAAGGTCAATCTCTACAGAAAAATAACCTTATATCATAAAGGAATCTGCAGTTATTTGCATTTACACCGTTTAAAATTTTTAACAGGAATTTTCTTTTTAAATAAGCATGTCCTTGAAAGTTACAGACAAGGACTCAAATTTTTGGCCTGTCTGGTGTTATTTAACTAACTTCTTCCCTCCACCTACCATCTTCTTAATGTGATTTGGTAATTTCGTGCCTCTGGAATGTCAGCAAGAGTAATAAAATAACAATTTAAGAACATGTTAAAAGCCTATCTAAATGGCACCCTTCTTCTGAAGCTATTAAAAACAGAACTCACAGCAAGTCCTCATGTTGTTAGACAGCTCTGAAACTTTCATGCTTAAAAGGAATTGTTGTTTTGGCTCAGGGGATATTCTATAAGATGAAGGGCCGATTCAGACCTCACAGACTAATATCTTCTCATAGCAGATTATACAGTTTATCTTTTTACACTCTTCTAAAGAATGCCCTCCCCTTTACTACTCTTCCTTTCCACCCTGATTTTTTATAGCACAGATGTTGACATATTTTATGATTCAAAAGTAAATATTATTACTCAAGGAGAAATCTTACATGGTTCAGAGTCCTGGCATAACACCCAAAGGTATATGTGTTGATTTCAGTTTTTTGGATCTGCCTAATGGGTTTCCCAGCATTGGAAGACTGATATATCCTTCTTTTTTTTAGTATCTAGAAGGGGGAGTGAAATAATGGACAGAAAAAAGTGGGAGAACGAAGGTTATAATTAGGAACTGTAATTACTGAGAATCAGGTGAGGCAAAAAATTAGGCAAGAAATTAAGGTTGTTAATGTGTCTCACTCCTCCCTCCACTTTGGGGCATTCAGCTGACAATACTGCAGATGCGTCTACATTAGCATTATAGTTCTGATCAGGGAATGTATTTTTGAAATTAATTTCCTGATTGACCAAATATGTAATAGTTTAGTTTGCACTGGGGGTGGTCTCAGAAAGCATGGCTGGATGCCTTTCAGAAGGGAGTAAAGAGAAAGACACAATCCAGATGCATCCCTACTGAACTCCACCGTAAGTGTGCAGTCAGTCCATAGCAACAGCCTAGAAATAGGTCAAAGCACAGTACCTGTGAATATTAGGCTCTCAACATCAACTGCTTTGCTGTATAGATCCATTCCTATTGGTCTGCATTATATATGTTGCCAGTCCACAAGAACCTTGTTCACCCCCAGGTTCCCTTCAAGAGTAAACTAACTGGTTCTCCCATCCTTTCCCTACTCCTGCTGCCTACCCCTCTTTCCCACCAAAAGAAGGAGACTGAAACAGAGGGTTGGTCTCCTTAAGGACTGAAACCAAATAGCATAGAAAAGACATAACAATACTTTTGAACTTCAGGCATAAGCAAGGAAGTTGCAGAGAGAAAAGTGGCTTAGGCAAAGATATTACTACGTGTTTTGTGTCCTTCTAATTTGTCCCTGTACAAAGCACTACTTTTGATGACAAGGTGATTCTGTAATACACCATGGATATTTGTCTCAAGTCTCTTTCTGGGAGGTCTTCATCTGACTAGCAGTAAAAAGTGCCGTTAAATCTTGAAAATACATGGTGGGGAGTCTACACCTTTCTATTGGTATCTGAAAGAAAATAAGTAGTACCTATCCCCAAGACATATATCAAGACATCTTTGGAAGAAATGTCTACAGAAAAACTTGCTTCCTAACCAGAATTATCACGTGATTTATTCAGAGAGCGCTTTAATATCCAGGACAGATTTGGTAATACTTCACCTCCTACAAAAAGAAATGATTGTAGTACACACATGGAGATACTACAATGAGGGACTTAATCATTCTGAATTAGAAGGGATAAAATACCTCTATGTTTTGGAGAGCTTTCCAGTCTCTGTAACTGGATATGGCTAATTCCTCACAATTTTGCCACCTTACTGATAAGATTACTAAGAAATCTTTCTTTTCTGAATAATTTGGTGAAATATTATTTCTCTGAATAAAGGAAAAGACATCCCTGAAAACAGATACCCTATCATAACTTTATTGCAATTCATTTTTTTGTGGTTACATCTGTAAAATCATTGACATTTACACTACAGTGTGATGAGAGAAACTAGCTCCTGAGAAAGGGTTGTAGCTTTAACTTGGGAAGCCTTTTGCATCACAGCCATATTGCACTCTAGGAGAAGAACATAACACCTTTTATCTTATCACCATCAGGTCATCAGCCACGCATGACACCTGTCGTACATCCAGCATAGCCTGTGTAGTGTTGTTTGTCCAGACCTCAGTGTCTCTATCCTTGTTTCATAAACACATGGCTCTGGATTAGGGCCTGGATCAATGGGGTAGAAGCCAAGGCATAGACATGACAGTAATGCAGCTGTAGTGTGGGTCATGGGCTGATTGAGAGAGGGCCTCAGCTTAAAGAAAGCTCCCAAGCAAAGGAGAAGGAGCTCTATCTTCTAGCTCTTTCCTCACAATGGCTCTTCCCACCAGCCATTCTTGTGCAGACAGCTATACCCCTAAAGGAAGGGGAAAGTGCGCTTCATGCCCTGACAATGGTTGCTCCAGCTGTATTGAGCTAGAACAGCATTACATCCTCTTCTGGTCCTCTTCCCAGCATGCTAGCAACTGTCCACAGAAAGGAGAATACATACTTCCTCATCCTTTGACTACCACTAGCTGCCTAAGTCCCACATCTCTCCTCTTCAAATGGGTAGCTCAGCTCCCTCTTCTCGCAAGATTGATATCTTGTTCCTTCTCACAAGGAACAGGATATCACTAGTAAAATGATACCTATCAGCATCATGTCACCAAATGTCCCAGAAGTGAAAAAATAGGGATTTTCATGACACATTTGCATGACCCATTGCTTCTCTCCCCTGACACTTGCCTACCTTCTCCAACTGTCTCCCTTTCAGAGATGGTCCTACACTACATTTCCACTGCAAATTGTGGTCTCACGTGCCATCTCTCTATCAGAAGCTAAAGTTATTTTGGCAAAAAGCTACAGAAAATGCCATGAACTAGTAGACATACTATAATCAGGGTGACTATCAACACTGACTCCTCCTATCTGGAACTGAATGAGATTGCCCATCTCCTGTCCTGAGCAGATTTTACGCTACCTGTCTTGGCAGACAGGGAAGTTGTGAAAGATGTTGGTGTAATGTTGTCCCACAGTGAAGCATCCAGCAGTCGTGTCCTGTTTCATCTTGTTTCCTTCCTTTCTCTTCCTTCCCTGGAAGATCAACTTACTGAATAATACTATCTTGCTCTGTGCCAAATCACTTCTAAAGAGAGCATTATATCAAACAAGGAAACTTCCTAGAATGCAGTTGAAATTTTGAACAGATTTTCAAGTGTTTAAAAAGAAGGAGCAATGTAGAAGAAAAATGGGAAACACCAGGACTGCTAAAGCCATTTTGTGCATTGTCTTGCTTATGCATTCTAAACAAGTCTTCCAATGGAAAAAGTATCGCTAAACTCAAAGGCCATATTGGGAAACCAAACAACAATTCCAACAGAGTAGTTGTTTCCGAAAAGATCCATTGTGTTTCTTTTACAGTATATGTGGCACTTTTGAAACTTCTACCACAGCAGTTTGTCTAATTAAGCAGCAGCTATGTTCATCATTGGGTATGGGTGCCTGGAAAGCCCTTCACTCCTCAAGTACAAATACTCAATCTGTTTTTTCTGTGTTTGATGGTCACGCAGAGTCTACAGGTTTATATTAAGTACAACTGCAAGCCAGCTTGCGTTGCTGGCCATTGTTGTTTCCCAACAGTGCAGGATCTTTCCTGTGTGCAACTCTTAATTCAGAGGATAGGCTGTGCCGCTTTTGAAATCTGTTCCTTGTCCCAAAGTCTATATCTGATGATGTCATCTACAGCCAAAGATGTCTCCTGGATCCCTGTACCGGTTCACAATATTAGACAGCATACATAGCACAACCATGCATAAAACACCCAGAATGCAGCTTTTTGCAATTCCTTGAAGTCTGATCTAGTCCAATTTCTCTTTTCTTATCTCAGTGGCCAAGATACTGAAATTTGTGTCTGACTGATAAATCTGGAATATTGGCACTGGCCATAAAAGCTAGTAAAACTGCAAAGCTGGGTGATTGCTTTCACTCTATGTATTTTATAAATTATAATATTTATAATTGTGATGTGTATAACAAGCAACCCTTGAAGCCTGGTTTCTCTCAATGGCATAGACATAGGCAGCTTTTAATCTAAGTTTAAATTGGCACTGACTGCTGCTCTAACCTTTTGGAAACCTATGAGCCCAGATATGTTCAAAAGTATCTTATTAATCCCCTCTGAGTTCCTGCCAGGGTGGCACAGCAAAGTGCTAAAAACGTTTGGTATTTTCTCATGTGAAGTTTTATTTACAGACAAGAAGAGAGGTGAAATGTGTATGTGTTGATTTGTGGCTGACAGAATGTTCTGAGGGAAAGAAAAAGGAGGAAAAGCCAGTGGGAGTCAGACCTGGCAGAGTTGTATCTGTATTGCATGGAAGAGGATGATCGAAGCATGCAGTGGATTTCTGTTATAGCACAAGATGGCAACAACCAGGCTCAGCTCAGAGGGCAGACAAGTATGTAGACACTGTGGTTAAGTGGTGCAATAGGATTCCAGGGCACCACTGTAATAGTATTTATGTCTTAAGAAAGGTCATGAAATAAGAGAATGTCTAATGACTTTTTGAAGTATGTTATTTCTGGAGAGCATTTCCAAAGTGGATTCTAATTAATAATCCAGATTTCTGAAGAGAGAAATCTCCAGAGCTTCAATTTGATGAAGACATAAACCTGAGAAGTCAGTAGGTTTCTTTTTGCAGGTACTCTCTACAATGTCTTGAATGAATTGCAACTTTATGTGTGTAAAGGAGCTTCAGCTTTCAGTGGTAGGAGAAAATTTAGTTGACTTAATTCCTTTTCTCTAAGGAAATTCAATTTGTTTCTTAAGTTTTACATAAAAAAATAAAATGTGAATAGTTATTATACTTCTACACTACTTTCCATTTATTGACTCATTTAATCCAGCAGTTTCAATGTACTTTACATATTCAAAGCTTTGGGCATGCATATGCAGGAGGCAACCAACTAGACTGATTGACAGGAGCATTAAAATAGACAACAGACATGTTTGTAAGAATGTTTTATTAAATAGATCCCCATTAATAGAGTTACATTTTACTCTGATAAATTAATTGTTTTTGTGAAGCTTTGAAGTGTATGAGTTTAAATCAATCTTACTCTTTGCAAGTCATGTAATTTTAATGAAGCTAAATGTAAAAGAAGTTATATAAAACAATAAATATATATTATTTTAGGACAACTATGAAAGGAAGGTCTTATTTGATGATGGGAAAAAAAAAAGTCTTCATTTGAGTTCAATATGTTTCCTTTTCCTGATCCATTTTTTACTTTTCTTCTGTCCTTGTCCATAAATGGATTTTTATAAGACATTCAACTGACTGCCAAAGTCAATAAGCCAGTCTTTGTTTCAACTACAATTCTTCATTCTTCAGTCCAGGGGGTTAGAAATAAGTGATAATGTACATTTTGAGCTGTAACTCATAATGTTCTATACATGCTAGTTGACACTAATAGACTATTTACATTTCTCCTGAAATATGTCTTATTTTCTTGAGTAGATCAATAGCCAAACCTGCATATCTGTAGCAACATGAGTTTTGTCCTGTTCTAAAAATATGACCTGCTTTAGTGTTGTGTCTTATGAAATGCATGCAGTGGTAATGCCTATGGAAGGTGGAAAGGAAGCAGAAAAGGAAGATGTGAACAGGTCTGCTTTAGAGCTTAGCAGCTTGTATGTTTGGCCAAGTTATCTTATAGCAAAGAAAGGGTTAATCGATGGATTACAAATATCCTCCACCCAATGGTTTCCTCCTTCTTGCATCAATTTCTCATCTCTCTCATTTTAGTGAGGACAGCAAGAGAACTATATTTAGCATTATATTTAACTTCTCCTTCAGGATGTTTTGCTGTACACAGCTTTGATAAAACATTGCCCTCCTCCATGCTAGTATTTTAAGTTCTTCTGTATTTTATTTATTCAGTAGAAATACAGCTTCTGGATTTTTGCCATACATGGATATGGTGATTTTCCATTGATTCTCTCCTGCCTCCAATTCCATTATTTGCAAGTTTTCTCACAGGGAACATGCAAATGCCAGAAATTTAATTTCAGAGAGTACAATACTAATTGTATTGCTCAGCTGATACATTATTTTTAGCTTGAATCTCTTTCTTGCAAGGCAACCCTCTAAAGACTTACCTTTAGTAGGTACACCAGGTTTTCACTCTATGTATAACTCAACTCTCCAATTTGCAGCATACACTCACCTATCTATGGGAATTGTATCAGGCATACTCGTGACTGACTTGATAGACTCTTAACATCTGTAGCTGTGAAGTGAAAGCTGCGTATCAGTTTCCCTTTAAAATGGAAAAAATAAGTGTGGAAGAGGATATGTTTCTAAAGCAAATGTTAGCAAATGGTACCTTTTTCCACAATCACTTCTTTATGCAAAAGAATATCAATATATTTTAGTAAGCAAGGATAACTCCTTTAAATCTCTGTGTATGTTACAGATCCAAGAGTTAAAAAGTCTGAGGCAAGTCCAAGTTCACTGAAAGGTTTCAACAAGTACAGATTGCTAGATATGCAAGACCATAACCACCCCTTACATCCCACAATTACGACCTCAAAAGAAAGCCTTGTCAAAAACTGGTCATAGTAATTGCCTATGTGAATATTTTCACTGCTTAAACTCTGCCACTTATTCCTTTGTACCACACTGGTTGCGTGCCTGAGATCACATTAAACTCAGCTAAGCACAACATGCAAAGGAAAAGTGACCCTCAAAGGTCCCTTTCAAGCACCCCTTCCTTCCCTGCATCATTTTAATGTGGTTGCCATACGGTTCAGGGGCCATTATAAGGTTGTGTGTTTGTCTACTCCTGCTGTAAATGTTTCTTTTATCCCAGGAAGATAAAAAGACTGTCCCCTTATATTAACTGCAAAATTACCCTTTTTTTCCATAAATGTTAAGGGGGGGTGGCAGTATGGAGACAGCACTTTGACAGACTGCTGAACACCAGTCTGCACCACAGGCATGTAGCATTGGACACACTCAGCGAAAACACTACTACAGAAGAAGAAAGAGAAAGAATAGCAGCACAGCTAAAAGTGGAATAGTTGCAAAAACTGGCAGTAAAATGGCTAAATTGTGAAAAGCCAGCAGACCTAGGAAAGTTTCAGATTTAAGGAAGGTATACATAAGATACATCAGATGACTGAAAGCAATGGTAATACCCATCTTGGAGAATGAAGACAGTGGCAATCCAAATGAGACAGAACCATTCTTTTGTGGCAGTACAGGGCAAAAACACAATGAAAAGTATTGTTAAATGAATAACATTACTGTTTCGTATCAGTCTGAAGTGGCATTGATCAAATACTCAGCTTCCAAAGTCAGTGGGGAAAAAGAAAATGAGTTTTTAAAAATATTTCTTCTTTCCATTGAGCTTGGGTACATTTGGGGGGGAGTTTTACAGGAAGTAAAAAGCATAGAAGTCACTTATAGCTGCAGAAACATTATGCTGTATTGTAAGAATATGTGGAAAACAAAATATTATCTCTAACAAAATATAAGAAAAGGGATTAAGGAATTGCCATCTTTTAATTATTTGCTTAAATTTGAATGCTCATTAACTATGTAATAGGATGGAAGAGTTTAATTACCTAGTTTATAAAAACAACATCACTGACATTTTATGACAGTTCTTGACAGTTCTTCTAGAAAATTTTTGATTAACTTGCACTGACAAATCCATGATAAAATGAAGTTGCTATACTGGCAAAAAGGACAACATAAAATGTTGAAATGTAGCAGTAGTGAAGTAATCAGACTATTACATATCTAGGAAATAGATCAGAGCTAACAGCACTGTCAAGAAGGGAGTTAAAAGGTGCGTCTTCACCACAAAGACAGATATTGTTAAAATTATGCATTTTTTATGGATCACAAACCTTACACTTTGCTGCTAAGTGAAAATTCATGAAACTAACATTGTTACTGTGGATTAGATACAGTTGCATTAAAGGTAACAGGTACCATAAATATGGAGGCAATAGAAACAAACGTTTGAAATGCCAAGTAGGGTTAAATGATTGTAAGGCAAACAAAAAGTTAGAATGAGAGTCAGATATGAAATTGCAGTACAGCATGGCCTACAACCAAAAGTATTACAGTAGTGGGACAGTTGAAGACAGTAATAAGAAAATATGAAAGTCAAATAGCAAGCTCAGTCAATCTTTCTGAACATAGATATATGCCGAAAGACACCGGAGAAACAATTGCTGCAAGTTAAATATGTATGCCATGTAAAAAATGTTATTTTCTGCTGAATTGTCCTGTTTGATAATTTCAAGGTTTTGTTTTATGGAAAAAGTGAATAAATGTTCTCTTTTCAGACAATTCATGATTTTAAGGCTTTGCTATGTTCCTCTCAACCATCTATTTGAGACTGAAAAGTCCTACCTGGTTTTTGTTTATTCTTCAATCATCCCATTGCTCTTTTTTGCACTTATTCCAGTTTTGTTTTTCTAAAATGTTTTGAATATAACTGCACACAATATTCAGTATAGATGCTATGGATTCATAAAATAATACTCTATAGTTTGCTTTCATTTCAGTTCTAATGAATCTCAACTTTTTATTTACCTTTCTGTTTTGACTTATGCAAAATACTGCCTACAATAATTTTAAGATTTTTTCTGAATAACTAATTTAGATTTCTGTAAGAATGTATTTTATTCCATGTGAATTATTTTGTGTTTATCAGCATTGACTGTGTTAAATTATAAGATGAATTTCACTTAAAATTGAGACACCATTCTGGAACTGGTCAGTCAACTACAGTTTTAGCTATCCTGAATAATTTTTAATTTTTAATTGGTAGCAAACCTTGTTATTTCACTATCTATCCCTTGTTTCACATGGTTTAAAAGTTGAATAACACAGATTGTTACCGCCTACACTGAGTTCCTTCCCATGTTAAAACCAAGCATTTGCATCTACTATTTTTTTAGATCTTTTAGGTAGGAAAAAAGACACATGTTCTATTTCATGGCATCTCCATTTCTTGAAGAGCCTTTTAACACAGCCCTTTGCAATGGATTTGAGGGACATATTCAGAAAATAATATATATATTAAAAAACCCAATTATATCTACACTTTAGATCTCCTAATATGTCATCTGGAGTACTATGTCCACTTTTGGATCGCATGGTTAAAGACTAAATAAAAAGAGACTAAAACCATAAAAGAATTGTAAAAAAAAAAAAAAAAAAAAGAATTGTTCTTGCTAAATTAAAGGAGAAGGATTGAAAAGGGAATGATAGCAGTCTTCAGCAGCTTGAGAAGGCTGTTGGAAAGTGAAAGAAAGGATCTGCCACCCAAGCCCTGTCACACAGGATAAGCAGTAGAAGATTTAAAAATGAAAGGAGGAAGAAGTAGGTTCATGTATGGGATGTAGGTGTCAAGGTATTGGCAGCAATGTGGCTACAGGGTGGCCTTCATGAGAAGAGTCCAGGGGCTGCCTCATGATGGACAGTGCTGGTTCCAGATGATTCTAATGGACCCACTGCAGGACACTGCTGAGCCCATCAGCAGAGCTGGTGGTGCCTCTGGGAAAATATATTTAAGAAAGGGAGAAATGCTGGACAGGCAGAGGAGGAAGGGGGGATAAAGAGCAAGAAAAAGCAGAGAGAACACCAAAGTCAGAGGAGAAGGTGCTCCATGGTGGAACAGGTATTCCCAAAGGGACTGCAGCTCACAGAGGACCCACGCCAGAGCAGAAAAGAGTGAGAAAGAAGGAGGCATCAGAGAGAAACCTCTCCATCCTGACCCTAACCCCAGCACCAACTGTTGCTGCACTGAAGGGACTGAGTGTGAGCTGTGGTGATAACAGGGCAGGAGGAGAGGTGGCTGGAGTGAAGTTGAGCCTCAGAAAGGGGGAAGAAAGATGTTTCTTTTTTGGTTTTGTTTCCTAATACCCAAATCAGTATATATATATGAATTGATCATAAATTAACTTCCCTAAGTCAAGTCCATTTTGCCTGGGACAAGAATTGGTAAGCAATCTCTTTGTCTTTATCTTGACTTTATCTGTCTTTATCTCTCACTCCTGCTCTTCCTCTTTCCTCCCCACCCTGCAGGGTGTGGGGAAGGAGGGAATGAGAAGCAGTGTGGGTGTTTGGCTGCTAGCCGGGAAAATGCACACCAGTTAACTTTTCTAAAGATAGGGGTATAAAACATGGGAAGAAAGTGAAATCTATCCGGAATATCATTATTTTCCATTTGGGTAGGTAAATATTATTTCTCGGGTACTGATCAAATTGTGTCAGTCATCTTAAACAGAATACTTCAGGGGAGATATTGTGTGTCTTTGTTTTAGAAAGTCCTAAAGTACCTAGGTTTCTTTAGCATTATTTGCTTTGGAGCTGTCTGATATCTCAGTTTACCATCAATAAAGTGAATCAGGAATTTATAATTTTCCATGTAAGTGACCACTTGGTTTTCAGCAGAAAATCTGTTCATGGAAAGTTTAGTAAAAAGGATGTTAGATATATTAGAAGTGGTAGCCCTGTGAGCCGATACAAGTCAGATACTGCCGGGAAGGAAGGATAAATTCAGATAAGGAAAGTAGATCTTAAAAAGAAGATGATCAACATTGAATTGACTGTTATTCAAAGGCCATTTCCCCATTATTTCTCTTACTGTTCAAGCATGCCTTCCCTCTCTTCTGGGTTCAGTTTGCTGTCTTTTTCCTTAGATATGTTTTCTTCCATTCTCTCCTGAGACAAACCTCCTTTTAGTGATGTAAAATGCCAAACTCAAAGGGATTAGCTCCGGTTTACACAGACTCGGGTCCTTCCATCCCCTGCAGCCTTTAGGAAGATTAATTGGAGTGATCTGAATTCTCCATGTCCCAGTGAATTATCTAAACACGGAATTACCTGAACATGGAAAAATAGTTTCTCCAGGGATGCCTGAAAAAGAGAAATACACAGACACAAATCATAAATTTATGCTTTCCACTGAGAAAATGTTCACTTCTGTACTTCAGAATAAATAAACTTTTAGGTTCAGATTGTATATCCTTCAGTTGCAGGAGAGCATTCATACATGAAACCAGTGAGACACTCATGTAAATAAGGTTACTGCTACATTTTAAGGTACCCATTTTAAAAACAAGCAGAGCTGACTAAAAGTTTCTCAAAAGAGAAGACAAAATTGAATTTTGAAATTTGAGGAAAATATAAGTTTTACTCAATATTTTTTTTGAAATTTTTGCATTCGTGGATGTAGGTGGAGGGAAAAGGTGATGTCTGAATGGAGGAGAGGAATTAAGGGGAGCACGTTGCTCTTTCTGTCTCACTGTGACTTACACTCCTGCCCTCACACTCAAACCACCCTGCACTGTGTGGAGTGGAAGGGAGGAGGTGCAGAGACACAGGGTTTTCAGAAGGGACACCCTCACCAGCAGTCTGGAAGATACCTCTTCCCCACAGACAAGTTACAATGAAAAAGATATTGAGAAGGATATGGCCTCTGGCTTCTTCTGAAGTTGTAAATTTTAATGATGAGAGTAGTCCCTAACAAAGTCAATGACCACTCTGAAAGATAAACATATGTTTGAGCATCTTGCTGCATTGGGGCTGAAGTGGGAATAAATGTCTGTGTGAAGGCCCTCCAATTACAAGAGAAAAAAAAGTACAAATTGGAGTTACTGGTAGCCTTAATGACTTCTGTCTCAGTCAAAGGATTTAGCCAGCCAAAGCAGGAATTTAGGTATCTAAATCAAAAATACGATCTAGAAATACACGTCTACTTTCTGTTCAACCCTCAAAGATCCTAAACTCCCTAGGAAACACCTTGCCTGACTGCTTCTGCACATGCTTAGCCTTTGGCACAGCTCACTGTGTACTTTTGCAGTTTTAGCAGCTTGGGATGCCTAAATATAACCTGCATTTGGAAATTCCTTTTCTTCAACTGTCTGCAGATATCTTCATCTGTCTGCACCTTCTTTTTCTTCATCTGTCTGACGCACATGCCTATGCTTCATTGATAGACGATGATCCTCACAAAATACTGTTGCAGCCATAGTCTATGTGTTTGTGTATGTGGGGGAGGCAAGGAGGAAGGGGAAAGCCTTCTCTTCCCTTATCTAAGCTGTTCAGCAACACACACAAAATTAACAAAACCCAAAAGGGAAAAAAGAGAACGCCATTGTAATCTTGGACCTTGGGAGAAAGTGAGCTTGGGTTGTGTGGTGGGAGCACCACGGCCTTGGCTTGATTGAGAGCTGAGTAACTGCCCACAACGAGCCATAGAATGGTGCAAACATTGGGTTTGATTGGCAGTCTGTGAAGAAATCTGGCTATAAACCATCCAGTAATAGCAACTGGGAGGAACACTGTTGCGCAGATATCTGCCACAGTGCAGAAGTGGAGGATGGGTGCATGCCAAGCTACTGCAGAGACCTGGTCTGACTGTCGCATGGCTCCCAGGCTGGGCTGTGCCTCTGTGTGTGTGTGTGCGCGCGTGTGTCTGTGTGTCTGTCTGTGCATGTGTCTCTGTGTGTGTGTGTGTGTGAGACACATTCCTTGCATGATCCACTTCATGGTGGATCAATGGTGGTTAGCAGTGCCATACTATTTTGTGTTTCTTCCCCTCGATGACAGGCTCTAGGCCCTGCTCTTGGCACTTGTCTTTCCAGCTGATCTTAGCCACTGCTGAATATAGGCACACATTTCTCTCCATGTGTGACCTTGCTGATTGCCAACGGCTGCACCATCAGATGTTATTTAGAAAAAATAAAAAAATAAAAAAATTGAGAACCAGAGCTTTTTCTTTCCCACCCAAGACCATTGTCTTTGAAGCTGATGATCTCTTTTCTTAACCATTGTCTCTAATTGCATGCTGACATGTCATCATCTGTCTTGCAATACTATGTATTCTAGACAGAAAACAAATCATGCTGTGTATTTTAATACATTGGCTTACATCTATAATGTTGATCACTGCTCCAGAAATGTGTCCTTCTTCTATCTGTTTTGCTTTCTTCAAAGTAACTTCAATTTTACCTGAATTCTTTGGAGATATTTTGAGGGCAATATTTCTTAAATCTGTTTTGGGATCATTATGCTTCAGCACTGTTCTTTCTAGCAGCATCATATCTTATTAGTTGATCTGGACAAGTTATTTTTCTTTAATCTTTACTGAGCTGCATTTGACATCTATTACCATGGGTACTTCAACAAAACAAGAGCTGCAGTTCTGTGACGGTGGTCCAGCACAGACCTGCATGGCAAACTGCTGTAGACCAATACAGACCATTTAAAGATTCTTGCTCTTAGATAATGATAACAGGTACATGTCAGCTCTTCAGCAGTCCTTTAGTTTTTAACACTGTATGCATGTGCTTCAGCTGTGCAAGCCTCCAGCCTTTATTTGAATGCAGAGCCAGGAAGATCCTATTCTCCTGGATCTACACACTACACAAAATATGATCTAAAGTGCATAAAACATCTTTCATTTTCATGTTGTCTGTTTCTGAATCTAGTTTTTATTTTCTTCCAAATATTTAAAAACACTGTTAATGACCATCTGTGACCTGCTTTTCCTCCTATTTATTGGTTTCATGGTATATTGCTGTAAAAGTACATTTACATTTCTCTTAGTAGCAATTGTTAGTCTGAAAAAAACCCCAAACTTTAATTATTTTCTTAAGTAGATACAGCTCACTTACTGCTTATAGTGTTTTTAAATGCATATAGTTTAAGGTGCTTTAAATTAAGTCACTGTTCTTTCACAAGAATAGTTCCTTTTCCTGTTTATTACATGGTACCACTAACTGCCTACAGGAAATATTGTAAATCTATAAGGCTAGAAAGGAATAGAGATATGCATAGTATTTAAAGAATAAACAAAGTCTTTGCCTGGAAGAAGTTATAGCCTAAGTTATATCAAACAACAGATATGCAGTACAGAATATTCATGTTTATGTATAGTTCTTAGCTCCATTATTGCCTAGTTAGTATAAAAATATTCGATTCAAATTCTTATGCTTTTTATTGTGCTGATTTTACTACTGTAGTTGAATTACTCCTCTATACTGACATATGTGAAAACGTGATCAGTCATAAGAATTTTAACAGTTCAATTTTGGCCATTAAGAGGCAGGAGAGCAAATAAGCAGAAGACTATCTATAAACAAAGAGTGTAAGCAAACAAAAAAATTGAAAGATGCTATTTGAAATATGAAAAATGTAAGCAGGATGCCTATGTAATTAGTAATTAAGTGTTGCTTGACCTTCTAGTACTTTTTCAACTCAAAAATAAGCTAATAATGTATAATTTTATGTTGGCTCTTATTATTAATAAAAATCAGTCAGTGTGGGGCTAGAAACAGGAATCAATGATAACTAAAGAACAATTCTAAAAGAAATAAAAAAGAGAGGTCCACAAATGTTTTAATACTTTTATACTGTTATTAAAAATTCATTACTTCAGGGTGCAAAATCTCAGAGCTAGATGGGATTATGAACAAAATTCATCATGTAGGAAAAATAAATAAAAATCAGAGAGAATTACTGATTAGATGACCAAAGCCACAATTTCTTCATCAGGAAAAGAACTATTTTTAGTGTAAAACCGATCCAGATTCAGTGATAGAAGATCACTGAACAATTAAAACCAGAAAACAATTCAAGAGAAATGTTAAACATAAAATATGAAGATTTTACAGAAAATAAATAAGATAAGGTAACAGTATCCAATGGAAAAAAATCTATGCATGCCCATTCAGAGGACCGCAAAGAAGAAAAGAATGGGAAACTCAACAATGGAGCAGACCTTTACTACAAATAGAAGCTAAAATGTTAACATTGTTAAGTATTAATATTTCAGGACAGAAAGAGACATTCTAAAGATATTTTATCTTGCATTTTTAGTAATGTGAAGATGAAGAATTTTTTTCCTGTCCTCTATTAACTGAGGCAGGTTCAAATACCTACCAGCGATACACGTGCTTAACTCATGACACCTGTGCAACTTCTACTAGTTATTGATACACAGCAGAGTCCCTCCAAGACCAGCTGTATTTACCTTTGTTTTTGTGCAATCCTTCCAGACCATGCAAAGTGATTGCCTTAAGCTGATCTCTGGATCACCCTGAAGAAGACAACCTATCATAGTCAAAACCTCAGAATAAATCTAAGCTCCTGTTTGCAGAGTCTGAACAGACTGAGCACTTACAGGGCTGGCCAGAAATAAAATTGAGGCAAAATAATAAAAAATGTAATATAGCAAAGTACGGTAACATAGTTGATGATAATCAACATGTGCTTTCTAAGGAACTGATGTATTCAAACAGTTCTGATTTCATGCTGTGCTGGGGTTACAAGTTTAAATTATAAAAATAATTAGTTGTACTTGAATTTTGGAACTTGATTTAGTACAGCATTTTTATTAAAAAGTTATGATACACTAAGACTAGAACACATAGCTGAATAAATACAGGCTGTCTGAGGTGAAAAACAAGGACAGAAAGGTAGTCGTACTACATAGTCTATATGATGCAGTTATCTAAGTCAGACAAACTGTATTTTAACACAACTGAAGCATGATCGTATAACTAAAAGGTAAAAATACAGTTAATCCCTTTCTCATGGCCATCTCTATCCTAGGAAGAAGTAACCTTGAACAGGTTTTGTGCTTTATTTGGCAAGAGAGCAATAATTCCCAGCAATACAGTAGCTAAAAGGTGCTAATATAAAACTTGTGCAAATCTGGGAGGTTCTGAGTGAGAAAATGATTTAATTCTGTGTACAGAATTTTGTGAGAGCCAGACTGAAATGTCTAATTTTGCCTCTTAAGTTTTAAAAGGATGCTGAAAATTTTCAGATGGTACAGGAAGAAATAAAAAAATTAATCAAATTCTAGAGAAAATTACTTGTAATGAAATGCTGCAAAGGAACTGAGACATTAGTTGATCAGACAGTAGATGCTATAATATGTTACCAAATGCAACTGCATCTTTCTTCTTTTGTCCTCTAAACACAATTTGCTTTTTAATAAGACAAATTGTGCTTGAAACAAAGGCAATTTCTTTCTCAATTCTTGTTTTATATACTATGAATCTTTGCTAAGTTTCACTTAAGTTTTCACACAGTGCAGAATTCCTGGTGCTAGTTCTCTTCTCAGGAGTAAAATTTCTGTAGAAAGGATGATACAGAACATGGGCCAAGACCCCCTATGTCCCTGCAAGCTGATATGAGTCCTTATTTGCTGTCTCTAGTGGAGCTGGAGTGCTCAGGACTGCAAAGAAACAAGCCTGTGGAGATCAGACACTAGTTTCACCAAGCCTAGGGAGTTAGAGAGCACTTTTAAAGAATAAACAATGCAATAGTCCTAGATAACCAGGAATGTGTGCAAATGAAGAAAATTCTAAGAAGTCAGGACTAAATTTGCTCTCAGTGAAAGCCAGAAGTAAGAGATATAGTGAAAAATTATTAAAACTGTGTTGATTAGCCATAAAGTAAAATAAAAAAATATATAAAGTTACACCAATTAACTTTTATGTGGCAGTCTTAAAACTAAAAAAACATTAATTCAGAAATATTGCCATATCATCCTTTGTTGTTTAGAAGGAAAACCCAGAATAATGACAAGGTCAGATACAGATTACAATATATTAGTAAAATCTCATCCAATTCTTAATATCAGTAGATTTTCCATTTTAATTAGGTTTTAATTTTTTTTTAGGCAAATCATTTGACATTCACAACCTGATTGAGATGAAAGGGTTACACTAGCTTTACCTTATTCAGCTGACAAAGCTAAAGAGCAATAGGTAAAATAGGATGCAGGAAATGTCATTTTCACCCTGTAGCAGCTAATATAGATATTGAGAAGTCTGTAGATGAAACAAGTTCTGATATATAGTGGGGGGAGACTTTGAGCAGCATATTGTTAAGTAACAAGAAATCCTGTTAGGTTATGAGGATCATGGCTTTCCTGTCCTTATCATATCACTCCAGTGCCTACTCCAGTAAAAAAGCAGGAAGAAAAGTACTTCTCTGCAGATCAGAGTTCCAGTGACAAGTTTGACAGACTGGTTATTTTTTTATGGACTGTCATGAATAAGTTGGATTCAGTAATGGATTTATTAAAGTCTTAAAAAGAACACCAAAACAGAATAAAAATTAAGGATGAAAGAGGTATAAAATCGTTCTGGCATTTCCTTCTCATTGCTTAACCTGTCAGAGAAGGTAGACAGCATCTTCAGCAGGTTTCATGACAGATTTCAAAAATTCATTATTTTTAGCATCAGAAAGGCATGGGATAAACCTGAACAAAATTATATAACAAAAGGCAGATGTATTTCAGAGAAACAAATTTAGTCAAATCTTGGACATACTTTCTGGATTTCCTTGGTTTAGAATAAAAACCTAAGAATTCATGAGAATTAAGTTTAGCAAAATAGATTTCTGATTTTATTTGCATTTTATTAGTATAATCATAATGACTTACTATTACTTTGTATCGAAAGGTCTACTTTTTGTCACAGTAGGGAACAAGACAAGAGAGAGAGAAAAAATCTATATTTATCTAGTAATGAGGAAGAAAGTTAAGTGAAAGTGTGTTTGAGGTCAAGTAATGGACAAAGAACTAGACCAACTCTAATACCTGAGCTTTGTCTATTTTTCACTTGAATGAAAAAAAAAATGTAGTAAAAATGAGAAAAGTGATACTGACTCTTCCTATCATTTTTTCAGGCACAGCTTAATGGAAAGCTCTATTTCATCTGTCATCTCAAAATGTAGGTTTTAGTATTGTTTTAAATAGCTGACTTGTCTAATTTGTTTTAGATGCAAATGCAAAAACATCTAAATGTTTTGGTATGATGATATCAAATTACTGTTAAGCCAAAAAGTATTGAAAACCAAATAATTTTTTAAATAACATTGAAACATTAAAATTTACAATAAAATAGTATATTTATGTATATTGCATAATAATCATATGCATATGGTAGTAAATATTATAAAACAGAAGAATAATTTTATTATTTTCCCTTTGAACATGTCATTGGCACTGATCATGTTACCACAAATACAGTTTAGTCTCAATCTCTTTATCGTCAGCGTTTCATTTTGACTACATCTATTATCATATTCATATTCTTATTTTAATTGCAAACATCCAATCAAAATCCCTCCTAAAAATTTTGATAAAATAACTCCTTACCATCCTTGAAAGGAATTGAAAAAGTAGAGTAGAATTATAGCAAAAATCTTCACAAGGTACTTTTGTACCTTCTTAAATGTGACAATGAATTAGTTAGATAGATAGATAGATAGTTAAGCTAGTTAGACAGCTAGTGGGCAGAATCTAAGAGAACTTTATTTTTTCACTGTTGGAATGACTCTATGATGTGTTAAATTAACTTAAAAAGGGGGCAAGCAACAGGTCAAATCAAGCAAAGACAAACAAGCTCTTGGAGCTTTGATAAAG
This sequence comes from Platalea leucorodia, assembly GCF_965183815.1. Lineage (NCBI taxonomy): Eukaryota > Metazoa > Chordata > Aves > Pelecaniformes > Threskiornithidae > Platalea > Platalea leucorodia. The sequence continues at coordinate 21,322,196 of NC_138829.1, forward strand.
CAATTAATTCTATGAAAAAGAAGAAAATAGCAACCTTCACTTCATTAGATAGCCACACAAGAGAGTCAGTCACTGACAGATAATACAGGGAAAGAATAATCAGAGGAGGATTTATTTCAATGAAGATATTTTTCCAGGTTAAAGAAGTTAATATAAGATACAAAGCTGGAGAGCTCTTTTATTTTTCTTGAAATAAAGTGGGTTAAAATCAAAGTTCAAGACCCAAAAGCAAAATAGCTTTAATTTTATCAAATAACAGAGACTTTTGAATATTTTGTCTAAGGAAGGAGCATAAGACTTGAAAAATAGAGCATTTGGAAACCAACGAGTTCCTGTCTGCACTTACAAACTCCATTCATGACTGGGAAAGTTTCCCTATGTTCAGAGACTATTAAAACATGATTACCTCCATTATAAATTTGTCAGAAGTTTTTTATTCTATTTCTCAATTTCTATGAAGTCCATCCACACAAGGCAGGTGACTGATTTTTCCCCTTCCAAGAGCAAGGGTGTGGGGAAGAGTGTAACACATTCAGTCAATGCTTATTTGAACTGACTAAGAAAACCTTTAGTTAATTAGATGAACTGGGAAAGAGGATTGCACTTGTAGTACTTGCCAGAAACCACTAATGTTATTTCACAACAACTGCATTTTGTGACTAGATGGTGCTGACATGAAGCAAGCCAGTATCAGCAGTTCAGGGTGCCCTGCCTGGCTGCGTGGAGGTGAGATTCCAGTCCTTTTGCTAGCTGGGTGAGGGTTCCCACATCTTGGGACTGTGCTTTAACCACCAGAATACTGACTTTTAGAAAATCTCTAATACTATCAGGAAAAAAATCCTTCCTACATCTAAGAACACTATATTTTACTTACTTGCTTAAGACTCATACCTTTATACAGCAAAAGAAAAACTTGTGGTTTGGAATATTTTTTTATCATAGATGAATATGTTAAGAGAAGCATTCCCAAAAGCTCTACCAGACATCCTGGTTAAGTGAGACAGCTATGAGGAAATGACAGTAGCTGCAGCCTGGGCAGTTGGTGCTCTAGGATGCAAAAGGCTTAGATGCTGAAGACTGGCAAGAGATTTGATCTTTGACAGGCAGAAACAGTGGCTACCTCACATACAGGAAATTGAAATTGGATTCCAGTGACATGCATAAAAGTCCAAACATTAACCCAGGTTTGCAGCTGGCATGCACGTTTAAGAACATATATTCTGCCTTTCATGGAGTATAACATTCTCCTTCAAAGTGTTCAAAGACTGTTGAAGAAGGTCTTAAATAAAAGTCATCCAAAGGCAAGTTGCCACTTTGACTGGAAGGATGGGGGACATTCCCATTCAGCTGCCTGCGGAGGTCTCTCATGGTAGGGGGAAGAGGTACTTGCTGATTTACTGCCCCTCTGAGCCACAGCTACCTAGTGGGGTCAGGAGTGAAGCAATGCAGGAACTTTGTGCTAGTTCTTCCACATAGACATGGGGTGAAATGCTTCAGCCTTTGGATCTGGCAACACATATTTCCCTTTGAAAGTGAGGTAAATCCATATGACCACAAGACCAGAAAGCAGCGGGAGCATTTCTGTTGCAGTGGACAGAATACTTTGATGCCAGTACCTACCAAAAACAGATGGACAAGGAGGTACAGAAAGACCTTCTTGGTTTTCTCGTTTGCTGACTTAGACTAAAGTGATATCAACAGAGCAGGGTTAGGAGTGGAGACAAATGAGGTGACCTCATTAGACATAGGCTGTATGGGTATCCTGCTTTTCCTTCCGTGGTAGTGACCACCACTGCATCTTGCTCTATGACCTGCTTGTACAAAAGACACGGTAAAGTAGACACAATGTATTGATGTGCATGTTTGTTCTATGGGCTGTCAGCTGAACCACTAATTTTGAGATTCCTCTAAGGAAAACTTCAAAGGAACCTGAATGTTTTACCTTAAAGAGGATGAAAGTAAACTGAGTGAAATGATTACAGTGCTGCTGAGAACAGAAATGGTGAAATAGGAAACCTATAGCCAGAATATTCTAATTTTCAGTGGGACTTGGAAGAGTATGCAACAAAATAATTTCCTTATTATTAATCTTATTTTATTAGTTAGGTTTCTGTTAATCTTCAGATGGAGTATCTGGCTGCAGGAGGTATTCCCCAGAACTGGACCTAATTGTAGTCTTGACTTAGCAGGTATAAATACATAACTGCTCCATAGGAAATAAGAGTAGTTATTTAAGATTTATACAGTGAGTGATGTGTGACTTACTGAGCCCCAGTCTTGTGTTTGTATGCGTGTATACAAATACAATTTCAAAAGAGACAAAAATGTGGACCTGGTGCAGCAGCAACATGAGTTACTCGGGAGACTTATGGTTGCAGTCCTTAATAATTTTTATTTTTAAATATTTGATACTTTCATTGTAGGAATTGAGCAATGAGACAATTGAAGTAGCTTGAGAGAGTTGAAAGAACATTATCTCACTTTTAAGCAGAAAAGCACAAAGTGGAATTTGTCAGTCTGCCTGGGGGGAGAGGAGGGTGCAGAGAAACAGGCTGCATGGCTTCTTCTTTGACCAGAACTTCTATTCAACAGTCTTTTCCTGAGGAAAATATTGTGGGAACAGTTATATTTGCATGAAAAGTCTGAGCTATAATGGAGGAACATTTCCTACAGAAAACTTTTCATAAAAATACATCAACACAATATCTCACAGAAACACTTCAATGTATTATGTACATAAAAGCTCTGATACTATAGGGCTGTTGAGATTATCAGGTTTATATACTGGGACAAGAATCTCTGCAGGGTTGCTGCAGAAGTTGAATTTTAAATGTAAACTATTGTGTACATAAATATAAAATCTATTTGTTATTGTACAGATGGAATTAAGCTGTTAATGCTCATAATATAGAAAAATATTACCAGAAATTAAGCAGACATTTCCTTCCACATCAGGCAATCATTGAAAGCTTCACAGGAAAGCTTTTATTAGTATTCTGTCGCAGGATGTGTAGTACCATGAATTAGTTTTTAACTTCACATCAGATGAACGCCTAAGCCAAATCATTCAATGGAAGGTGATTTTCTAAAAAATGAAATTCCATGGAAAAATTTCACCAAGACCAAATTTCTCAAAAGGAAAATAACTTTGCAGTCAAGGAACATATTCTAATAATGCTAATTTCACAATTAAAATCTAGCAACAGAACTGATTAAAACATAAAAAGAGATTGGTTTACACTGGAGCTTTATTCAAAAAAGTTAAGCTTATTTTATGTTATCTTGGTGTTCAGGTAGACTTTTCTCCAGAATGGCTGTCTTTCCATTACACAGGCCCTTTTTTAGGAGGCAGATGGCAGCAGATTTCCTGCTTCTTAAGAATCTGATTTCCAACACTATTGTTTGATCTGCCAACTAGGTTTTACATTACATAGTGACATAACACAGACTACCAAAGCAGTGTTTTCTCTAAAGCAAGATTGCCACCTACTAGAAGCCTTATAGTCTTGGAGAAAATTGATTGGACAACACTCACGGTAAGAAGATAAAGTAAATCACTTGCAACTTCATTCATCAAGGACAGAAAAAAGACAATTTAGTTGTATCATCTCTATGTAGCCAGAGAAAACAAACCCTTTGCACTCAATGTCAGTCACAATTTCCTGTGAATTAAAAACAGTGAAAGAACTAAGTACCTTCATTTAAAGCAGGGGAGACCATCACTTTAGCCCTTTCATATGAAGAGGAACTGGGAGCTCTCTTCTACAACAGTAGCTCTTTCAATTTCAAGCACCACACAATGTTTCCTCATGTGCAAAGTTATTTCCTTTTGAAGATGCCTTGGCTTTAATCTGTTCTCATGAGAAAACTCCCCACATGAATAGCATCCCTTGAATCTAATAATTTTCACCACCCTTGCCTGAAGTGTTAATGTTGCTCGTGTGTTCATTCATCGTTAGGTGATTGCATTTCTATTATATGATGCATTCTGCATGTCTGCAATATTAAAGTGGCTTTATTGCAACCACAAAGGGACACAGGAGCTCATTGATCATTTCTTTCAGTTCTTTCTAGTTCAAATTACACTACATAAAACTGAAATATGTTTATGACCATTTCAATAGAAGATGGTTAAATTTTGTGTTGTGGGTAAATGGTGGAAGACCCCTCAAAAGGCTAAAATATATAAAATGTACGTTTTTATAGTCCCAAAGGAAGACATCATGGTGTGATAACATAATATTTAAATGACTTCCTGGGAAGTAAAACACCTAAACTCTTAATCTAGGGATTTTCTCATTGGATCACAGCTGGTTTTATGCACCCTTCATGGGTTCGACATAGAATTTCAAACTATTCTATTAATTTTTTCTTATCTGATAATACAAGGCTTCTTCTATACCAAGTAGAGAGTTCTTTTTTGTACAAAGGGACTAATCATAAAGATATAAAGTAAACAAGAAGACATGCAAACTGCATTTGCAAGAGTGCTTCCTTTATTGCTCCTGCATTGATCATTTCAAAGAAGAACTGAGCAATTAAATTGTCCTCATCAGTTGACCTGGAACTACTCATGTACCATACCAGCAGAAGAGGCATCTTTGAAAAGCAATGCATTATTTCTTATTTTCCATTTCACACTATTCCCATGTAAGATTTTAAGATCCAAAAAAGTGGAAGAACATATGCAAAACTGAAAAGCTCTTAAGCCTTCAGGAAAAGGTTGCTGAAGGCAACATCTTACAGAACAATGCTTCTTGATTCAGAGATAGTTTGCTTTAAACCTTTCTCAAAATGCCTGGAAGTTTTAAATCTTGAAAGACAAATGTGTGATGACATCCAGGGGAAGCCATTACTTGCAGGTATAGGAGGCCAATCTTCCTCAAGACAGATGGTCACACACCAGGGTTTTCTTCTGTATCCTGACCTTTCCCCTATATTATCATTCCATAAGAATAAATAAATGATTACCTTTTCTGCTGGTAAAATCTGATTTAGGACTAGAAATAGATTTTATAAAGAGATGTCACCTTTATAACAGACTAAACAGAAAAGTGATGTACAATATGAACATCTCTGATGTTCTGTAATATACATATGGAGACAAAATGATCAGAATTTGCTTTCATTGGTTTTCTTCAGTAATTGCTCCATCCCTCATTTCCTTCTCACCAAAAATAAAATATAACTATTTTCCTCATATGAAGACAAATGCCTTTATGAACTGCTGTGCCATTAGATTGACAAAGCCCAAGTGGGCTCAGTACAGTAACACTGTTAGATGAAGAAAACTTTATTTTACGAATCATATTACAAAAACAATGAGTAAAAATCCTGCTTATGAAACCCTGACCATATCTGGGATGTCAACATTTGCTTCAGTTTGCTGAGTAACCTACAGAAAACAGAATGAGTCTGACTAACAGTTTAATTTTAACGATAGAGCTATTTGAGCTATATTTTGGCTGGGAGAGCTCTGCATTCATTATTATTCTCTTCACATCTGTTGCTGTTCTCAGCAGTGAGACCCAGTGACCCTGCAGGCTGCCTCCTTCAGATGCCTGGAAAATTAGCCATTACTTCAGAACTTGCCCTTTAAATTTACAGTGAGCAGACTTTATCCTACCACTAAGCCCGCTGATTTAAAAAGATGGTACTGGAGAATACAAAAGTGCCAAAACAATTCTGTAATATTTGAGATCTACCTCTCAGGTTAGTTAGGATGTGAGATACTTAGTAGTCAGCTCTAGTTTCTTACAGAAATTCCTGAGAGGCTGGCTTTACTGCCAATGATTTGGAGTCTTTTTTCTGTCTTTCTGGTATCTTTGTGTTGGAGTTTTGTCAGCAAAATGTATCCTCCAAGCCAGTTCATCCACAACAGTTATTACTCAGTCAGGTTCACAGGATGAGTAACAGTCCCTCATAGCATCGTTTGTCACCCTTTGAACTCCCTTTCTCCCTTCAACTCAACTGACATTCCAAAATGGGGGTCTACAACTTCCTGCTAGAAAACAGCTGTAAAATGCGATGAAGTTCTCCATCCAGCAGATGAAGGGAGTAAAATTAACTTTTTCAGTAATAGCAGCAGGGAGGATACTCTTCTCTGTTTTGTTAGACTAAACTAACGAGCACTGCCTCTCAGCTCCCACTGACGCTGGTTGAGTCTGGATGGGCTTTGGTGTAGCATAGAACAGAATTTGACCTGGAGACATTTACATGCCAGACATCAAGAATGACTGAAAATCTGCAACTGAGGCTCGAGTATTAGAAAATATATATTGAATTTCTGTATGCTTGCTCCTGCTACTTAATCCCAGCAATGACCATGGTGACTGTTGCAGAATAATGACCTCAGAGGTCAAATGCAGTAAAGCCTGTATGTCAGAAAGCAATGACTAATTTAACTCTTCTCAAGCTGCTTTTTGCAGTTTCCCACAGTTAAAGAATCAATATAAATATAGGTATTTTTATAAAGTAGCATACTATGTCTGCAGATAGTACACAAATGAGTTTTAAGTAGTCTATGTAAACCAAATATTGTGTTTTATGATATGATACATCTCAGTGTCAAATATCCAGCCTGCATTATACTTGCTGTATGATTATATAGCACGCATTACCAGCTAAAGGGCTTTGGTACTGTTTAATCTCCAATAAAATTATTTACCAATGTCTTCTGTCCCATTAATCCAAGCAATTCATATTCATTTCAGATTTCTCTATACAAAGCAGCCGTGTCTGCCTGTCTAAAGGGTTTAAGCTTACATGCAATAAAATGATATTACATTTCACTCTGATTGAAAAGTTGTGCTATCTAGGGGATTATGGAAACACTGCAAGTGGCACCAATCATCAAATAAACTCCAAGGGGAAGAGGAGGATTTGTCCTTTTTTTCTCTATGAAATATGAAATAAAAAAAGAATCCTTCAATTCCTTCCCTCCCCCAACTTTGTCTTTCATAAGCTCTAATCATCTCTTGGGTTTTCTCCAAAGGTTTTATGGGCCACTGTATGAAACATGCTGTCATACTGATCACTGCAAGATGACACTTTAAAAATATAAATCCAGAGAGAGCGTGATAACCTTCATTGTCAAATGGAAGGCAAAAAGGTGGCAAATGCACTCAAGTGAGTTTTTTAAAGCTAAGTAAGAAGGTGACAGAAACACTGCAGAGCATGTCAGCCTGGGCTATGTCTGGTGGTTGGAAGGAGTAAAAGAAGTCTAACACAATTCTTTTCAGATTTTAAAATATTGCAGACAATGATAATATTGTGTCTAAAGGAAATCTTCAGTGAAGAACTTCCTTTATTTAAAAAGCAATAAACAAAGAAGAATGAATTAAACCAGTATAGGCTATTACTTGTCATCACCACCCTCAAACTGCAGTCTGGCTTAGAGATGAAAACATCAGGCTCTTCAGAATTCCTTTTAATGTGGGAAGTAACACAAAACTATGTTAGCATTCTTGGATAACAGAGAGAGGGGGAAGCCCGGAGAGCAAACCAAACAAATGGATCATCTTCTCTGTTGGAGTATATTGGCTCGAAGCAAAAAACACATTGCTGCAAGACAAAGAGAATCAGTCCATGATGTATGAACATCACAGCAGTGTTTATATAAACTGGAAAAATGAATGCTAAAATAAAAGTAATGAAAAATATACACCAGTCTTTATGAAACTAATCAATTTACTTAATTTTCATTGAAGTTTTCTTTGTTTCCCTTCTTCTCTTTCCTGATTTAGACCCTCTAGGCAAGTAATATGTAATATTTAATGGGATCTGTGTTAATGCTAATTGTTTTCCAAGCAACTGTGATCTTTAAACTGATTTGATTTTATTGCCTGCTTTATTAGTTTAATAAGAGTTAATTCTCCTTTTGGGTGTTTCTCTTAAACTATATAATCCTCAGATGAATGAAGTAATGTCTTTTGAAGTTGAAAATCTAGCCCCAAGAGCTAGATTTTTAAACTAATTTTTAATCAGCAGCTTTATAGGTGATTTTTGTCCCAGCTTTAGTCACAATGGTGGATGTATGAGGGACCAGTTCTTTCTCAGTATGGCACCTCAGTGCTAAACTCCAAAGGAAAAAAAAAAATGTACAGGCACAAAAGATGATGTAAAGCAGTTTCCGTTCACCTACCAATAAGCCTCCTTTTATCTGAGCTAACCTTTCCCAAGGCTGGACGCAGCTGTCCAGGCAGCGGGCAGCTGCTTCCCTATTGGGTGATTAACAGTGTACTTAGGGAAAGGGGAAGAAACACCCCACGTCACAATCCCAGATAAGTCCATCTCAGCTCTTCCATGTATTTATTTGCAGTGTCATCCTTTTATCCAGTTTTCAAAAAACTATGACTTTATATTTGGTGGCCATATTTGGCTACCTCATTATGCATTCATAAAGACAAACATCAGGGCATGTGTATTGCAATAACAGGTACATATTTTGCTCACTTTTTTTCCTGAGCAGATAATTAAATCTAACAAGAGCCTTTCAAAGTAATGGATGATCTTACTCAAACTTTCTCCAGTCCCACAGCCTGAACCAAACCAATGAGCCTTGGTAATGACTACAGAAATAAATGAAATATACCCATCACAGAGAGAAATCTTCTGACCTTCTTTGAAACATGGCTCCCCATGCAGTCAATGAGTTTATGACATATCAGTCACTTTGTATCATTTGATGGACCTCAGACTCCAGATATATAAAAAAAAATAACCTCTGAGGATGGGAATGCTTTTGCCAATGCCAGCTATTTAGCTAAATAAAAGACTTAAAGTATAACTGCTGTTGTAATAAAAAAAAGTCATACCTGAGTTTTTAGTAGTCTTTTCTGGCTTTATACTTTTAGCAAGGATGAAATTCTAGAAAAATTCAGACTAATAAAAAAGCAAATCCCTCTTGACTCAAGTGTTGATCATCTATGATCAAAAGTATATTTTGAAAACAAATTCCAGGGGATTAGAAGTCTGAACTGAATTTATGTTATAAAACCTGTGATTTAACAGGGGTCTTCTTTTCTGGTTTGATTGTAAATGCATGCAGAAAGCATCGACTTTGCTCCCTTTTTCTGCTCTCCCAGGAGTTTTTCCAACTTTGTTCAAAGGCTGGAATAGGGAGAAAAAGAGGTGTTTTAAGACACTCTTAAAAGCAAAAAATAGAATTTAAATAGCCATTCCCAAAATTGTTTTCTTACATTTTTAAATAGAACTAAGTTATAGCTACAATGGAAATGATATCTTCAGAAATAATCATTCAGGATTTTACAGTGTATCAGCTCTAACTAAAATCTACATGGATCAAGCTTCTGATAATTTCTTCCACCTTCATAAACCAAAGTAGTTGTGTCCCACTGTAGGGTAAGCATTTGAAATTAAGCTTAATTCTCTGTTTCCCAGGTTCTCTGTTCTTTATCAGGCACAACAAGAAACAACAGAAGAGATGACATCTCATAATCTGTAAATCTGTAGGAGTAGATAGATAGCTTTTCTTAGCATTACTGATTTAGCATTGCATTTACAAATCAGTGGTTTTGCTCCCTAGCAATACATCTCCATCCAATTCAGTTCTGTTCATCAAGAATGTTAGACATCAAGCAAGTAACATATGAAAGCAGGCCTTTTTCAGGCTAGAAACTACTTCAACATCAGCCATCAATCTAAAAATAAAATAAAAATGAAAGTTAGCAGTCTTCCCCTCCCAAATCAGGAGATTCCAAGTGCCTCACACAAATGTTGGGACTTAGGACACTTGGATGTACTAGTGAAAAAACATGAAACTGCCTACTTTTCCCTAGCCCTTTAAAACAGGACTGAGGGAAAATTACCTGTCCGGTCATCCTCTGCTAGTGCCTATTCTTCCAAAAGGTCTGTTTTGTTCTATGAAACTTCACTGTTTCTTTTATTTTCTTAAGATAATGGAGAAGTCCTGCGAGAACAATATTCCTAATACAAACCAACCACAAGAAGAATGCCTGCAAGCAGCACAGTGCCTTACTGCAGTGTGCCCGCGGAGAGGGGAGCTGGTTCTTTCCAACTTCCAGGGGAGAGCTGTAAAATGTAATGAAATTTCCCCTTTGGTGAGGGATGCAGTGATCCCATGGAGTCCTAATGATTCTTTCTGCTACAAGGAGGATTCTTTCCCTGCAGCCTGAGATATGGTGCAGAGAGGAGGAAGTAAGGGCTGGAGTAATGAAGAGCATGAAGAACACAGATCAAGAGCAACAGTGTACCTGAAGTTTTAAATAGATTTTCGGTTGACCGGGTTTTGCTGTCTCTAAAATCGGGGAAGTATATCTGTTTTAAAGCCTGAAAAGTGTTTTCTACAATTAGAACAATATAAGCATATAAACCATACTGTCATATATCCTTTTATTTGGATATCCATTATTTGTCTCATCTGGCATTAAACTATTGTTTTGCTGTATTTTGTTAAGGAAGCTACATGCTGGGTTCTAGTCTATGCATAAAATGAATGAAGGTGAAACCGAAAAGCATGCAATATACTGTACCAATACCCTGAAGCAAATGGGAAAATTTGAAAGCCCTATTACACAGCATGGAAACGATCCTAAATGTCATGGATGATGTGTGTGAAACAGAATAATAGTTGATACCAGTACTTTCAAATCATTCAGTTCAGCTAAGAAATGATCTGAGAACACAACAGCTGACAAACTTAGAGCAACAAACTTTTCACAGACTGAATACACAATAGACAGTTTAAGTGATAAGAGGATTTAAACAACCAAATCCTATTGTTTCAAAAAGAAACCTTTAAGTACCTTATTAATTTTAGTTTTATAGCTCTAGCAGATGTTGTATTTACAGAGATTAACTCATCACTAAGGTACTAGCTTCACTAAAGTGTTATTAAAAACAAGTATTTTTTTAAATTCCAAAACAGTGTCGTTTCCAAAACTGAAGCAGATCTCTGTTAAACATATAATTTTTTTGTAACTTTGCAGTACTACAGGGATCACAGTAGTGGCCTTGAAACTAAGCCTGTTGTTCTCTACTTTTCAATGTTTATTTTGTGGTTGCTCATTCTGCCTGACGACTTTTGAAACATCCTGATATTTTGATCATTTTCAGAGTATCTTCAGATTTTGACAAGGAGGTCAGGGAAGAAATAGTGTATTCTTTATCTTATTAAAATCCACCTAGATTTTTACAGTCATCAGATCTGTCATTCAAAGTCCCTGTTTAGTGTGATTAGATAGAAATGCTGCTAAAATTACTCTTTACTCAGTAAAAACTGATCATGATTTTGAGAACTCACTTCTGTATGTCATGTAACTGAGTTTCTAGAAAAGACGCAGACAAGCTAACTTCATATTTAGCAACTGTCATCTAACTGTTTGCTAACTCTTTTTGGACTAGGAAAAATGCAGTAAACAGGAAGACCATGTATTCAATGTTGTATTAATATTAATAATGTGCCCTTTGTAACATTTTTGTGCATCAGAGATTTATACCTTAGCAAAAACCACATATAATCTATGATTAGAACCCCGATGTCTGACATGATGGACAAAGGTTGCCTTCTGTTAACTGCACTGCCTCTAAGAAAGGATCTCTGAAAGTTGATGCAATTGGTTACATGACCTGTGATATGTATGTATATGCAATCCACTATGTATTTCCATGTATTCTGTCTAGCAGCTGCTACACTGTGGATAACAGCTTATAGCAAACTCTAATAATTAGTTCTCTAAAAGAAGTACTAGAAATTTGGGGAACTTTTGTGCACTCAAGATCAATGGTCCAAGCTTCAAATTTTATTGATGAGAGCATTATAGTGGATATAATGGACAAGACAATTGTGTAACTGAAGATTTCATGACTGGCAAGCGAACTCATAAAGGGCAAAATTATTGTTGATGGAACAATCTTTAGCATGCTTTTTCCTTAATTTTGATAGGTTTGCAACCTGTTAACCTCTACTGATTTGCTTTGATAAACCAAACTACTAGTTTAGTTTGATAGCATGCCTATACATATATTCATATTCCTTCTATATATTCATAAAATACATTCATAAGCATTAACTTCCCCATCACCTTTCCAGCTGATATTGGTACGATCTTCCCATTAAGAAGTCAAGGGATATAGTCAGCTTTTATGGTGGATAACATAACAGGATACAAATAACTTGTTATGCAGATCACGAGACTTATTTTAGAGTTCTGTATTTATGAAATGCATTCATAAATACTTGGAGATGGCTTCTGAAATGAAATAGTTGCCATCACAAGCACTGCTATTTTGATAGACACTTTTCAAGAAACTGGTGAATTTACAGGTTGACATTTACCAATTTAGGTTGTATAGGAGAAACATATTTGAAAATCACTAAATGGTATATAGAACTGTCTATTTCTATTGTCATTCTGGTTCACTCATACAGAATATGTTAGTGTTTACAGACCAGACAGTCCATTTTCAGCATTTTTAATTTTCCACAGATTTGGCCATGAATCGATCCTGGTTGGGAGATCAGTTGTGAAAGAATTAACCTAGCAGGGTCAGAAAAAGAATGGAATAAAGAACAATCAAAACTTGAGAGAGAAAAGAGATGCTCCTAAAAGTTCTCACATTGCATTGAACATTGCAATATTTATCATTACAGAACTCAGAAGAGTTGTGCTTTTAAAAAAAGCTCTATATTTCCTTTCTTACATATTGGAAATTAAAGTACAGGGGGGTAAGGTTCAGATCTTAAAAATATTGAGACAATTTCTAGTAATTTCAATTGCAATTCCTACCAACCCTTCCTCAAGTGCAGAGAAAAAATTTGCAGGCAATATGGAACTGAATTATTATTTTCTGTGGCCATGTAGACAACTAGATGCTCCCCCCTTACACACAGAACATATTCATGTTTAGAGTTTCCCATATAAATGAGATAAGAAGTGCATCAAGGAGTCTAAACTAGTGCAGTGAATCAGTAAAAGTTCTGTTTCTTCATAGAATATGAGCTATAGTCTCAAGTTTGTTCTCAGTCCCAAGGTTTACCAAGTATATTTTTATGTATTTCTACATACCAGTTCCAAGAGACTAATTCCTGCAGAAATGTCTATGGGCAGGACTATAAGAAAACTGCTGGATGGAAATGTTCTCTCTAAGATTTCCTTTCCTTTTCTGGAAAGTTTTGCATGCAATAACAAACTCTTTGACAATCCCTACCACTCACCACAGGATCATCAGGATCCATGCTGCCTTCTGGAGTGCAGTACCTGTTGCTCCTCTCCCCTACTCTCATTTAGTAGCCTACCTTCTTGGGAGGAATTAACTTGCTTTTATGAAGAAACAGATGTTGTTAACATCTGTACCTTATACATTATGACATGTTTAGTTGAACTTTCAAAATCTGATGATCCTACCATTGCAAAATTTCTGGTAAAAGCCTTCCTGTTCCAAACCCTTTTTAAAAGAATGCTTTACTTCTGATTTCCTACCCATTCTTATTCATTGTGTGACATGAAGGATTCTACTGTATGCCTTACAGACCATACTTTATTAGAGAGCAAACTTGCAGAATACGAATGAGTCTGTCATAGGAACCTGCGTATAAAATAACAGTGGACTTTTTTTCCTCCTCCGCTAAGATATTATAGTCTCCAATAATACCAAGACCAGAGATGTATTAAGAACAAAAAAACAATGCAACTAGATTCAGTAAGGTTTAATTTTTTTAGTAAGGTGGCTAGACCAGTAAGCAGAAAAGGCAGTATGAGTTAGGGAATGGTAAAACTATTAGCCTGAGGGCAAGGAATTGAAACTGAGAATGTGTGCAACAGAACCACAATATTGTTCTACCCATGCCTTAAAAAATGGACATGGAAGATTTTCATAGAATCATAGAATCATTAAGGTTGGAAAAGATCCTTAAGATCATTGAGTCCAGCCATTAACTTAGCACTGCCAAGTCCACCATTAAACCATGTCCCTAAGCACCACGTCTACCCGCCTTTTAAATACCTCCAGCGATGGAGACTCAACCACTTCCCTGGGCAGTCTGTTCCAATGCCTCACTACCCTTCCGGTGAAGAAGTTTTTCCTAATATCCAACCTAAACTTCCCCTGGCGCAGCCTGAGGCCATTTCCTCTCATCCTATCACTTGTTACTTGGGAGAAGAGACCGACCCCCACCTCACTACAACCTCCTTTCAGGTAGTTGTAGAGAGCAATAAGGTCTCCCCTCAGCCTCCTCTTCTCCAGGCTAAACAACCCCACCTCCCTCAGCCGCTCCTCATAAAACTTGTGCTCTAGACCTTTCACCAGCTTCGTTGCCCTTCTTTGGACACGCTCCAGCACCTCCATGTCCTTCTTGGAGTGAGGGGCCCAAAACTGAACACAGTATTCGAGGTGCAGCCTCACCAATGCCGAGTACAGGGGCACTATCACCTCCCTGGTCCTGCTGGCCACACTATTCCTGATACAAGCCAGGATGCCATTGGCCCTCTTGGCCACCTGAGCACACTGCTGGCTCATGTTCAGGTGGTTGTCAACCAACACCCCCAGGTCCTTTTCTGCCAGGCAGCTCTCCAGCCACTCCTCCCCCAGCCCGTAGCGTTGCATGGGGTTGTTGTGACCGAAGTGCAGGACCTGGCACTGAGCCTTGTTGCATCTCATACAGTTGGTCCCAGACCAACGATCCTGCTTGTTCAGGTCCCTCTGCAGGGCCTTCCTACCCTCCATTTTGTAGATAAATCTTTGAGCTTCATGTGTGTTTGGAGAAATCAGGACTGAAATTAATACAAAATAGTTGGCTTGTGTTTTTTTATCCAAACTGCATTGTTCAGTACTGCACATCTAGGGAACTAGTGAAGGGATTGGTTAAAGCAGGCTTCAGCATTCTCAGCTCTGCTGCTGAAATGCTGTATAAATTTTAGAAGTCACTAACTCTGTCATCTATCTCAATTTCTCAAGACCCTGAAAATAATCAGTTTCTCTCATTTATGTCACTACTGAAAATGTTCACAATTATAGACTGTTTGTTCAAGATGTCCTGTTACACCAACTGGATTTTATTGTTTGTTTGCCAAGAACAAATAGTACAAAGGGCTGAATGCTCAGTGCATGAACAGTCTTTGGAGTTTAGTGTAGATATAATCAAAAGATCAAAGCTGTTGCTTTGCTAAAAGTGAATGTCTGTGACAGTGGTTCATTTGTTTCGTGATAAGTCATTCTGAACTGTAAGACTCTGGAAAAATCCTGTGCTCTGACAAATTTCAATTAGGTTAATTACATTCTGCTTCCCTAAATTCCCCCTGCAGTTTCAGATGGAGACAGCTTGCTTAATTTCCTTTCCTAGCATGTTGTATAGAGTTGCTGTGTTTTGGTAAATAGTTGCTACACTGCACCCAACATGTGGCTGATCTAATCCCTTCTTCTTCAGTAGCTGCACAGTGTGAATTTTGCCTTATTACACTGGGAAACCTTCTGTCTTAGGCAAGATGAAAGGACAGATTCCCTTGGTGCTTTACATTTCCAAAGTCATGTAAAAGGGTTTAAGTGAAAGTGAGAATCCAGCCCCGAACCCTTTTTCCTGGAATAACTGAGCTGAAGAGAATAACTCTGTGTGTGTGTGTGTATGTGTGTGCACGTTTGTGGTGGCAGTGAAGGAACAAAACAAGGTCAGTCAAAGATTTTGACATGCATTTTCTTTAATTTTATCTTTGAGATGCTTTTTCTCTGTCTTGTTTGCAAAGAGGAGTTAATCTTGATTGTGGTTAGGGAAAGTGCAGTCACATTTCTCTCATTTCTTTGTCTCAGTCATATAACTTGACATAGGTCTGACAACTCTCCATCTTTACTTTTTTTTTCCTATATCAGTGTACGACAAGAACTTGGTCTTAACATAGAGTATATTTTTACCAACTCACTAAAAACAGCTGCATGTTAGCTATGCTGTGTGTCTGTGTTGTGGCAATCCCGGCTCTATGTACAGTTTCTTCCTTCTCTACCAGCACTTTCTGTGGGTGGTATGATATCATGAGGATTGAGGCTAAAGATATGTTGAAATAAAGTGGGACTGTACATCATTATTCACACTAAAATTTGATGTGCTTTGTAACAGGATTGATTCAGGGGCTCAACCAGCAGTTCCTGATCTTGATCCTGAATGTTAAGTGAAAAAATCTTTTTTTCCTCAATGTAATCTTTAAAGCATTATATTTGGTGGACTTATAGGCCTTTAAGGCATTAAAAAATCCTGAAAAATCCAATCTACTCCCGCAAACCGCTCTATCCTGAATTTAGAAGTGATATGCTATTTTATGTTCCACTGGATTCTTTTAATATGTAAATAAGCATTTTAAAAAAAAAAGTACATCAAGTATGCTTTGACATTTCTTTTTAAAATTAGAAAATATGGATGGAAAACAAAGTCTGAGGCATTTCATAATACATGGTAGGTAAGATAAATAAGAAAGTTGTGTTTGTGGATAGGCTGAAATTTCCAAATTATTTTAGTAACTCATCAAAACATCACCAAGTCAGGCAATATAAAGGCAATGTTCAGATTCTGATATAAGAAGTGTATCCCAACTTGTACCTGGCCACAGACAGTAACATGATTTGACAGCTTCTGTAATGTAATCTTATCAAACTTCCAAAAAGAACACTGAAAATGTTTTATTTGGATTCAGGAGGCTGGAATACAGCTGGTTCAGATTCCAGGTCAGACAGTTTGCTTTGCTTTTAAAATATTGGGGCACTGTTACACAGCCATATGGACAAAGATTAATGTCTCAGTTCTTTTTTCCTTTTTTTTTTTTTTTTTACATTTAAAATATGCATAGATAATCAAACACCTGTACAGTATCTGTGTTTCCTTTGCGTTACAGATCACGACCACATCTAACAATTTCCCTAGTACCAAACCCTGCTGATTATTAATACAACTAAACTTGTTGAATAGTCACATTTGGACCGTTGTATTTCAAGGTCACTGAGAGTGAGAAAAGGGTCAGGCGCATGCACTACAAATCCGAAACTTACAGTAAATGGAAACATTTCTGTGCAGGTAGGTCCATATATTCCAGACATCAAATAAGTAAACTTTACCAGTATCTCCTTGATCTGAATCCTATCAGGAACTAGAACTTGCAATTACCTATTAAAGAAAAAAATAACAATGATGTTATTTGAGGCATTCATATGAATGGTGACAATGTATTTATTGTAACCAGTCTGTCATATTTTGTTTGAAACTTGAAATTTATCCATTAGCTCAATAATTGAGAATGGATCAGAGATCTTACAGAGCAACAGAGACAATTAGCTATCCTAGTATGAGTTCTGAGTGGGAATTAAACCTGGCTGCTGCTTATCTTGTTAATGCACAAACTGTTCTACTTTTTCTTGTCTTCTTAATTTATTTAATTTATAATTTTTACTTTTCTTGGCTTCTTAATAACCTATCTAACCAGCATTATTTGCCTTGTTAGCTAGGAAACTTGTGAAGAGTGTAAGAAAATCATGGGTGGAAAGAGAAAATTAGTTTTTTAAAGAAAGAGAAAGGGGTAAAAAAAAGGATTAAAATTTCTCATTCCATTTCTCTTTTTCTTCTCTAAAACAAAGCTATTAACTTAACATCAATCATTCTTAGCAGTAGAGGCAGGAAATTATTTTGAACCTTTTTAATATACGCAAAAAGTTCTAATATGAGTTTTTTCATATGATTATCACACTCTTGTCTTACAGAGACTAGAGTGAAAAGGACTGAATCCTGTTTAGAATGCCTCAGTTCCAAACTACTCTTCTATGAATAACAATAAAAGAAGAACAAACAATTAGCAAGATACCATAAGTTTCCTTAATTTTTCTACTGTGACAATTCACTCATACAGACTCTTCATTCCAAACCCTGAGTGTTCACACCTTTTTTCTTACACTGCTTCAAGCTTAGAAAAGACTATAGGTTTTTACTCTTTTTTTTTTTTTTTCTTCGAGAAGACTACCAAATCCAAAATTCCTTGGAGCTTGGGAAGGACCATTTTCTCCAGGAAAGTGTAAAAATTGAATTAGAAAGTTGCCCACTCTTTTCAGTAGCATAATAGACAGTTATGGGAACAAGCAAGAAATGCCAAACAACAAAAACCCCCAGTAATATTTAGAAGAACGTTAGTGGACAGTTCTGATTTTTTAATTTTTGTCCCATTAGTTTAAAAATAAGTTTCATACTTAATTTTTCACAAAAAATTCTATCCCTTTCACGTCTATGTTCTTTGTCATATACTTGAAAAATATTCTATTATCAAAGACAAAATTGAACAGTTTAGAAAATGTTTAACTTATTTAGTAGTAAAAATGTATAATTAAAAAATCACTCATTATTTTAAACAGTTAAAGATACTAGTGGAAAAAAAAGGAAAAGAATGAGCTATCCTACAGGACAGTTGACAGTAGAATTTGCTTCTCAGGCAAAGCTTATCATATATAGCATCTTTTGGGTGGTATTTTGCTGAAGCAGACAGATTTTTTTGCACAATAGAAGAAAGCAGGAATATAAGATTCTCTTAACTTCATATGGAAATGATGAGACATTTCTTGCAAAACTCTGCAGATGTTGTTAGTTCATTATTTTTGTTTTTAACAAAACAAAGAGTGTCCTAAGAACAGTCCACTCTCCATATATCTCCATTAGCTCTCTGTTATATTTATTAACTACATGAAAAAGGCAAAAAATAATAAGCGAAGAATTATCTAGTACTTTCACCTCAAAGCTTGATTGGTACAACAGCAAACAAGCACTGTCTGGCACCCACATATGCTCAAAAGCCAATATGTTTTAAAATAGGAGCAGTAGCAAGTCAGTAGATACTTGCTTAAAATAGCAAGTCAGTAGATACAGGGGTAAATTTCACATGTGTACAGCTGAAGGTCAAAAAGCCAAGAGGTTAAAGTCAACTGAGAAGACTAAAAAAAGAGTACATTGAGAAGAATGGGGGGAAAAAAGTGTTTAGCTCTCCTCCTCTTTTTTTTACATATTATACTTACATGCCATAATCTACTACATGCCATATTTTTATATTGATTTTTACTGCTCTGCTATAAAAGCATGTGCATCCAATGCCCTGGGTATAATTAAATACATACTAACTAACATCTCTGTCAATTATCCCTGTGTTCAAACCAACTCACTCCTCAGCAGTGTAACTACAACAAACAAATTAATTAACCTCCTGAAAAAAATCTCCTTGAGGATCCTAAACCAATGTCCTCTGGGGCTGGCCAACATGCATCTCTTTATGATCTCAAGAGAAAGGGTAAGATGCGTTCTGAGGAAAATGTAGGGTGGGTAAGATATGTTACTGAGGGCTGACTGGCTTGGACTGTTGCACACTGCCAAATGAAACCCTGGCACAACTGATAATGTCTAGGGAAACAGAGACAACTTTGATGTCATCTGAAAGACCAGAGAAATATCATAGCCTAAAATCTTTCTACAGATTTTTTTCAGTGAAATGAGTAGGCACCAGCTTAAGACGAAATAAGCAGCACTGAAACAACAACCCCAGTGTTTCCAAATTTTCCTTTCAAATGAAAAGGAGTTTTTCTACTTTTAAAGAAAAGAAAAGCTAGTTTTCTTTACTCCATGACTGGCTGACAGTAAGGCCATATTAATGGTTAAAGAAAATACTTCTCTGCTTCTTTAAAATTTCTTTTCAGACTTCCTCATAATTGCCATCAGCTTCATAAAGGAAATCATATTGTTATATTGATTAACAGTGGCTGCATTTTCCAATTATTTCTATAATGAGTTTAGTGGCAATGACCCAGAAAATGGACAAAGACCTCACTTCAGATTAATGTTAATTTGATGTAAATTGTTATTTTTTCCCTTCTCACCAGCAAATGATGATGATAGATCCCCACTGTTAATTAATCAAAACTTCTCAAAATAGAGTTCACCAGGTGGAAATAATTAGCAGTTAATTGTCTCCTGTTTATTACTCTTCAGAGATGTAAACAACAGTCTGGATTCATTTGACAGTATCTACTAAAAGCCCTTTAATAAATAAATTAGAGGCACAAATGTTGTTGTTATGGTATGGATATTTGTGGTTGTGCATTTGTTTTATGAGACAATTTAATGGACAAAGAATCAGCAATTTTCCCTCTAGAAAAACAGCATTTCAGCAGGTGCAAATATTTGCCTTCTGTTTCATCTGTAAGATTTCTTTTTGCTTATTTTTTCTTGACTGAATAATTAAGTGGTAGAAAAAAATGAACAGAGTGTTTTAATGTGAAATCACACAAAAGAAGGAGTTTTTTGTCTCATTTGCACTTTGATGGCTACAGAAGTTTTGTATTTTAGAAAAAAAACATTCTTTACTCAGGCAGAGTAGGAACTTAAGTAACAGATGTATCATCAATATCTTGATGATAATGATGATAGTGGTGCTGACTATTTTTTGGAGTTGGTGGTCAAATGTCCCGTAGGTGCCTTGATCCTGTTATCAATTTATACCCAAAAATTAGGTACTTGCCTAATTCAGAGGAAATTTTAGAAACTAGTTTGCTATTATATTTACAGTAAAGTAGATTAACCATCAGATTAATAAATAAGGTTGTTTATGACCTCTGTTTTCAAAAGAAAGGAAAGCGATTAATCAAAAAATTACAGTTACATTAAGTTGATCAACAGTCATCAGTCTGCAGCTTGTTCTTAAAAGTGTCATTCTAAAGCCACTGAGATTAGACTCTTTCCCCTTAGAGCTTGGTTTGATCCTCAGATGAAATGTAGCTCATGGTTTCCGATCAGGCTAGAGCTGAGATTCAAATTCAAAATCTGTGTTCACTGAAGCTGCAGGCTTTGTCCAAGAACTTCTTTCTTACTCTCTGGACTGTTTGCCACAAGCAATAGGAAGTGATTTCTTGCCATTTCCACTATTACCATTGCACAGAGAGTATTTCAGTTTTTCCAGTTTGTATCACAAACAATGTTTTTTAAAATATGAGTGAGAAAACTCACTAAAAATTGAACTTTGGTAGTTTTGTCAGCAAATATTATGGATGCCTCCTTCATTTTTACTATTGTCAACATGGTAAGTATACCCAAATAATTGTGACCGACCTAGGTTTTAGTATTTTTAAAACCCAAAGAGCTTCTATGAATTTTATAATAAAAAAGAAAATCAGTATTTACATGTGTGTATGTGCAACTTAGAGGAGAAACTTTCAGTGCTGCAAACTTCCTCATATCTTTGCCATGTAGAACAAGCAATTAATATAATCAGAAAAAAATGTTGAAACTTTAAAACATCTCTTAATTTTTGTTTAGGAACTATCATATTTAGTTCCAGACAACTTTATTGTTTTCTGCAAGACCTGATCTTGCAGTAAAATATCTGTCTGGTGCTGGCATAATTTTCTCTCAGATGTCTACATTGTGGAGTCATTAGATAAGGTTCATTGATTATTTTTTGTTTCACTGTGAAGATTTAATATTTGATTTCATTTCTACCTATAAAGAAAATGCTGGATGTCTTGAAAAAAAAATAAAAAACCACACTTGTGCTTGCTTTAATCAAACATTACAGTAAAACAAAAGGATAAACTTAAGCTACCACTTAAAGAACTTAACTGTCAGCTGGTGATAAGCTAGTGTCAGGGCAAGGTCAGGACTCTGTAAGAGGGAGATTTACACTGTTTTGCCCCTCTGGATCAAGGTGGTCAACTTTCAACTGCAAGATTAAGCTAGCAAATTAGAAACACTATGGCCTACCCTAGACATGTTTTTCTGTATAATATTTCTCATTTACTGTTCAGATTGGAGTTTTCTTACCATTTTGTCTGTCAGAACGAAATTCCACTGAACTTTATCTCTCATTGATTATTTTGAAAAGACCTTTGGAAAAAATCTCTTTAATAAAGAATATATTTCTCTACCAAAAAGGACATAATTCTTCCATCTGACTGGGTAACATTCTTCAAATAAATCAACCTGAATTCCCTAAAATTAATTTTTAATTTTTTCCTCTACTGTGATATTTTGTGGGTTACTTTTAGCTTTAAGAATTCCAAAAAGGCCATTTAGCACCATTTTAATTAGAATTTTTCTTTATGACTTTAAAATGTCCTGACTGTGATCATATATTTGTTCTACATGCAGATAAAGGACTCTTTTCTTAATGTTGTGTGTTAAACAGCAGGGAGTAACAGCTGATTACTAGGTTTTTATACCTGTATATGTTTATATACACACCTATAAACTCACACATACATTCATGTGCACACACATATACGTATACACACATACACACGTAACCCACTGGATTGGTATAATGGCTGTAATTTTATCTGCAGGTGTACGCTCAGAATTTATGTCATCACTCCCCTCTACTGAAATTAGAGTTTGAAGCTCACATGGTGGCACGTTTTATTTGTCAGTCTAAATTTAGCATAGATAATACTGAAATATATACCAAAAACTGTTTTAAGAAGTACTACTGACATCTAAATGATACATAATTCCCTGTCATGGCATTCCACAGGAGAATTTAATAATAAGATTACTCCAGTTTTATTATTTTCTCCTTGATTTTTCTTTCTCTTGTTTTATGCTTTCATCAATCTCAGCCAGAAAGTAGAAACAAAAACCCAGGTGGATTTGCAAGCTTTGCTTTTTGGATTAAACAGAAACATGTAATATTCAGATAGTTTTTTTCAGCCTTGGAATTAGAGACCTTGAAATTGGAACTGATTTTACACTTTCCTATAATAATATTTTTATGAGTGAAATTGGAAGAGCAGCACTCAATGGGAGAAGAGGGAAAAATGGAGCTGGCTGCTGCTACAGGGATATTTATGGGGAGTTTGATGTTTTGCTTGGAGAATAAAGGAGAGCTTTTACTGCAAATACCTACATAAGGGTCTTTTTGTTCTGCAGAGCACATTCTTTTGACCCTCCTTCTTGCCTGAGTTTCCCCCTCCCCTTCTACTAAACAGGAAAAAAGAGGCTTAATCTTTTAGGGATACAGTTGACCAGTTTTAAATGTTGGCATTGTCTTTGGCCAAGCAAATGGAAACCTTTTATTTTTATATTCACATTAATAATATAAAACATTTTATATAGAGATTTCTGCAACTTGCAGAGGTGATAGGTAACATATTCCATACTTAACAGGTAAGGAACTGAAACAAAGGACCAAGGTTATCCTATAGGCTGGTAATGCAGTCTGTACCCAAATACTTCTTCCTGGTCTAGTGTCTCTACCAGTTACTGTGCAACTCATTTCTCTTTGGACCTCCCTCTTACAACAGCTGGAAGGGCAGATCATGGATTACCCCAGAGTATTGGCCAGGGGCAAGGAAGAATTTGTATGAGCCATCGATAGCATGCTATTTTGTTCCATATAAAAATGATATTCTATTATTAATAAATAATGCCAAAACAAGCACAAAATTGACAGAATTGATGAAATTTCATATGAACGTGAAGGGCTCAAAATTCTCTACCCACTTCTGTCAGCTTTGCGTTTCATATGACCAAAATTTCACTTTTATGTCCCTTCAGAGATTTGAAAAGAAATGCTGAGACTATCTGAAGTAGAAAACTAAAACAACAAAAATGCCACTGGCCTAGATATCAGCCAGAAGACTCCCATTTTAAAAGTTTGAGACTTTTTACAGGCATGTTGAGACTTTGCTAGACAAACAAAGAGCAGTGCACACATACAAGGATTCTGAGGACACACTGGGGTGGCTAAATTAAAGTGTCAAATGTGGTTGGTACAAGGTGTCAGAAGTGACAGAAGATACAACCTAGAAGACCAAAATGAAAAGGATGTCATTAGCCTCATTGGAATAATTTGTCCCATGCACTAGCATGACTAGGGCTCACAGATGCACAAGAAGAAGACAGGAGCATCTCCAGGGTACTTTCACAGCAATAAAGGAAAGAGAAACACCTCTTCTCATACAGTGCTCTTAAGCAGTCAGAATGGTTGGTCCTCAATCATTTTTTCTGGAAGTCCATTCATGTTTACATCAATATCACCGAGAGAAATGTTTAGGTTAAGCCAATGTTCCCCTCCTCCGGAATTCCTGTTCCAAGTGCTCTTTTAAAAAAAATCTTAGGAGCCAAATATTCTGCTGCTTTATATAATGCTAATTTACCCTAGCTGAAATTTGTACCCTTCATAGCAATTTGCACATGTTAATTCATGTCTCGTCTCTGACATGTTAATATTTTATATACATTGTTCATAAGAATAATGGTCACAAAAGTTGCAACAGAATGAAAAAAAGTCAGTTATTCTGAGACATGATGTTCTGAAAATAAGGGAGTACTTCTGAATGCTTTGTGCAATAAAAATCCTTAAAAAATCCAGCTCATATTTACGTTTACTTCTGAAAAAAGTTCTGGAAAGGTACCAAAAGTTGTTTCTAAAAAAGCTGCATTTGGGGTCTCATCAAGACAAGTCTTTGAAATTAAGGGAAGACTTTATATTCCTACTGATAGGTTTTGAAGAAAGCTTACAGAAAGTAAAAATTAATGAATGAGAGCATTCACATTAGAGACATAAACTGATGATACTCTGACAGTAATATCCAATAAAAATAATCAACCTACCTCAGTAAATGAGCATCATGTACTTTATATTTACTTGAATAGTAAGCACTTTGGACTAAGACCCTCCGCAGTACATGCATACAAATGAATGAATGAATGAAAAAATGAATGAATAAATAACCTTGTCACATTTGGCAGGCCAAAGAGGATTCACTAAACTTAAGCTGCGAATCATTTTGGTTGTGCAAATGTAATAAAATGATATGCTTTTGCCAAACCGTAAATAAATTCAGCAGATGACTTGGCTGTTTCAAATGTACTGGAAATGCATTTGAAAAATAAGAAGGAAAGAAGAAGGAAGTACTTTCCCTGTGAAGAGCAGGATTGGTAGACCTGTTCCTGTATGCTCCCCCATGGCTTCAGCTTTTCTCTCAAACACCATGAACCTACAGTACATAAGAAGAGGCCATGAGTTGAATTGACATGAAGGTTCGTAGGTATAACTTATGAATAGCAAGTGTATTTTGTGCGAGTTCTATAAATACAGCAAGAGACGTGTTTTTTAAACTGTTTCTAGCCTTCTCTAAACATCAAGTGGAAACAGTTCATGTACTGTGACTTTAAAAGCTGAAAGAAGTTGGGGTAGAAGTGCAGGAAATCAAAGACACTTCATCATCAATGTGGTGTGAAAGCTAGGAAAAGAGGAATAAAAGACCTTGTGTGACAAGTAAAAGAGAAATTGTTTTTATCAGATGAAATAAGAAAAGAACAGCAAGAAGACATCTGGTTTTACAACATGCAAGTTTCTCATAGCACTGAGTGAATCCTTCAAAGTGCTAGCTAGACCTGTGCCCCCATTTAACACCTCAGACTGCATTACCATGTATCTTGATTATTTCCTCATTTTGACTTTACAATTTTGTGTGCCTGGTAGAGCGAATTTGGACAGGTTTTCTGGTATCTAGCAGTTCAGCAGAAGTGGTACCAGCAGCTCCAATGAAAACAACAGATGTCTGAAAGTCATGGGGAAACTATCACTCTCTGTGGGCATCTTGGACGTTGCTGACCTTACCACATGTGTGATATAGAGTCCAGAGCCACCTACTGATCATCTGCAGAGTATCCAGAATACCCTTTCTGTGCAGATCCACACCATATTCTTGTCCAGAATTGCTAGGGAAAAAAAACCCCAGAAACATTATGGAAGAAAAAGAACTGAATAAGACAGGTGTTCCATAAGGATTTGAGATGAAAAGCTGGGGTGAGGGAGTAAAGAGCTGACTGGGATAAAAAGTTTTACCACTGCTAATTTATCAATTCTAGCCTAGGTTGTTAATGATTAAACATAATTTCTATCAACCTGACCGTGCAGTGGACTGTGTTGAATGAGACAGTGGCTCAGCTCACAAATGTGAAGCTGTATCCCCATCACATTGAAAAAAAGGAGCCTGTCAAACAGGCAGGGTTTCATTGTCTCAGCAGAGAGATCACAGTAACCCTAAGACGATCTCAAGCTGGTCACATATGAGCTTTTCTGGTAGGAGAGTGGCTGGAGAAGCTTGTGTTACTACTTCTGTGCTGTACATGCTCTTAATTCTTCTTCCCCAAAGGCTTATCAATCTTGGATATTTGCTGAATCATAAATCTGATATAAAACAAAAAAGGTAAAAATATAAAAGAAAATAAAGGGGAATAACTGCTTAATAAGAGGATGAAATTCAGTAGAGTTAAAAACTCAAAGCCCAGTTAAAGGCAGTTAAAACTCTAATTAAACTGCAGTCATGTTGTATTCAGAGTCCAATCATGTAATCATAAGGACAGAAATTTTATTTTTATGAGATGGGGGATAAAAACCATGAAGACATCACATTTACCAATTTATTTAATGCAGAAAGCAAATTCTGAAGAAGGTTAAGGAAAGCAACAAGATACATGGAGGCCTCAAGCTTTCTTACACAGAAAGAAGTTGGATGTAGTTCCTTTTTTAAGTCACCTTCAACTTCAGATGTGGGGCCTTGAATAACATGTTTAACTTGAAAAATGTAGGAGTACCCCTTCTATGATTCATTTGCCTTGAGAGAGTGCTAGCTCCTTCATCACACAGCCTGGGCTGGGTGGTGCGAGAGGAAAGGAGCCAAAGTCAACAGGATAAGGAGTCAACAGCTCTAGTGTACAAAATAGAGTTATCCGTTACCAGCACAATTTTTAAAAATAACTTAAATAGCCCAGTGTGTATCATAGACAGTTCACAAATAATTTTAACCTACACACTGACAGGTTATGTGGATTTTCACATGCTAATTTACCAGTTCAATAAAAAAACCCCCAACTGAATAGCCCAGTGTGTGTCCTTGTCTAGTTCCCAAGCAACTTAACTTACACACTGACAAGTTATGTGGGTTTTTACAATGCTTATTTACCACTTAAAATCAAAATGTATCTACCATAGTAGTCCCTGTATCAAATTACATGCAGAGTGTGCTTCTTGTAACACTCAATAAATGATCTCATATGTGTACCATAAACCTTCGCTCTGTTTGCCAAAACTGAAGAAAAAGAGAAGCAATGCAGAAACTGATCCTTAACATTAATATTAAACAAAAGGCATAGATGGAGAATGGCAAAACCAATTCTGCCTGCCTCAGAAGAGCAATTTGCACCAGAATGACCTCATAACAACATTTTGAGTCTCCGTGAGCTTCTCAATTAAGAACATCAGAGACTTCTTCAAAGAAGGGTGTGCAAATATAACGTCATTAATGTAAAATGCTTGAATCAAGGAAAAAGAAAGTCTAAAAGCAAGCTAATTAAAGACAGCCCCCGGTTTGTATTTTTACAAGTTAAAAGCGTATATCAAGCTAACCCACCAATTAATTATTTTAAAAAAGGCAATTTTTAAAAAAATCTTGTCCTAAAAGACTTCTGTTAACAAAGCAACTGAGAATTATTTTGTAGGATGGAATTCTGCCTGTAAGCAATTTTTTACAACTACGAGGAAAGCCAGAACCCATAATGATAGTGAAATGATTACATCAGTTCATTGGTCTGAATGGAAGGAACTGAGATAAAGTATCTACTTAAAGGAAAAAGAAATAATTATATCCATTCTCCTCCCTCCACTCCCCCAAGAAGAAAAAGAAAAAAAGGAAACTAAAAGTCAGTAGTTAATATTTGGCATAATACAGAGTCCCATCTGTTTTGAACATATACATTTCTCAGAAAATTTTGGACAGTGAAGGGTAGCAGTAATGCCCTGTTTCACAATAACAGTATGAAGAAACGTTGACACATTCAAACATTCATCTATTCTGATTTCAGTTTCAGTAGGCTGGGGAATACTAGAGATCTGTTTGACTGATTAAATACTGAGATGCTATTTTCCTCTGAATATGGACATTTACTTATCCTACCTTCCTATGAGATATCAGTTACTTTGTAGATAGACAATTTTCTTAAGGAAGTTTTATCATTTCAATCCAGATTCTTGTTTCTTCAGTCAAGTTACTAATGCATTTCAGGGTGCAGGATGTATTTGTCTATATATCTATATCAAGACTACATGATGTGCTTGTGGCTGGAATACAAACAAAAATAAAGCTCCCTCAAAAACCACTCTGTGTTATTCTGGGAGACTTTGAAATTAGGACATATTATGCCATTAAAAAAGAAAGTGAGCATAATTTGGTAATAAATAGGAAATAATTTTATAATTTGTATTAGTCCTCATCTACAAATAAATTAGAAAGAAAACTAACAAGTCAAGGTTTACCTGTTAAACCAGCCGGATTGTGAAAAAGGTGAACATCACAGCTAAAAAAAGTAAATGCAAGATTTCAGTGTTGCTTCCAAAACCTCTCCCTGAGTTGGAACAAAAATGGCATCCTCCTGATTTTAAAAGACGCTTGGCTCTCCTTTTCTTCTAGTGTCTAAAATTGCACTAGAAGTAATTTAACTACTTCTTCATTACTGGGAAATTTTGGAAGATAAGGCTATAGGCAGATGTTCATTCTGTAAACAGCTATGCTGGTTGAAGATGTTAACAACCTTCAGCTTGCTATCAATTCTCTTTCTCCCATACTATTGTTGATGGAGAGATGTGTGTGAACATTACTGCTTCAAGCCAAACCTGAAAATTCAGTTCAGTAATGCGGCTTGAGTTAACCCATGTGATTCTACTTAGCCAAAACAAACACCTTTCAAAGACAAAGACTGCTCCCAGGAAGAGGACTCTTAACAGATGTAGAACTGTGACAGTGCCTGTTATATACACCTGTTCCTTCCCAGTACCCTAGTGCCGTTTCTACTGTTTCTTTTTTATTTCAGAGTTGCATACTATAGATTTAAGTCAAAACTACACTCAACTCATTCTGAGGGTGTCAGTAAATATGCATGAAATTCAGTAGCTACAGTGCTATATTTAAAGAATGTTTGTAATCTCTAACCCTTTTCCTGTTCAATATAATTCAGAGGATCTGACTCAATGTCTCCTAATTCTTCATTATGCTACTGTAAGGAAAAAAAGGCTGTGCTAAAATCAATAATATAATGTTACTGACTCATTCTATCTTATGCCATTTCATGTCATTCCAAAGTGACATTGAAATACCACTAATGGAACAGTGAACCTATTTTGCAATTATAGTAATAGCAACAGCTACTGGTTGGAACAATTTGTGAGAGAATTTGGAAGGCACTAGTGCAGTTATTAAGCACTGCCACATTCTTTCCAAGCTGCGATGATGGTATTAATTTAGCTCTATTCACCTCACAATAATAATTTCCAGATAAGCCATTTTCAAACCCAATGGTTCAGGCTCAGCATTCCTGGAAGTAACACTGAAGGGCAGGACTGGCTGATGGGACTGGTCTTGAAATACTTGCATAGAGAACTAGCTTCATAAATAGTTCTTTGAAAAACAGTGTGCCCACATGTTAAACTGATTATCATCAGGAAATGTGCATGAGAAGAATGCATTCCAGCTGTCATCTTGACTCTGCTTTGGGATAATGTTTTCTCCTTCTGGACTAATTTCACCTTCTAGAAGTATCTGTGGTGTAATAAACAGACATCTCCTAGCTGAAAGGTCAGTGAAAACACAAAAAAAGAGCAGAGTTCAGTGCTCTCTCCAGTGGGAACCAGGACTCCACACAACTAAATTCCAGTTCCGTCTTTGCAGCTGTTGTGTGGGCATGACAAGTCACTTTTCCTGTGTGTTAGCTGGCATTTTCTTACCTGCAAAATGGATTAATGACACTGACTTGTTTTGCAAAGAACTTGTAGAATCATAGAATCATGGAATCAACTGTTAACCTATAAGTTTAAAGTTTTTTGTAGGATAAAACAAATGGCATCATATCAGTTTAGAATAATAATCAAAATTCATCTGTAAAGATTAGATAATTCAACATTTTAAAAATATCATCATTAATTTTTTTGGTGTGTTATACACGTTACACTCTAAATATATGTTCAGGAAGCCAAAGCATCTCTGTGAGAAGGAAAACTATCAATAGAGGCAACCAAACCTTAATTTTATAGTTTTATTTTAACATATTAAGGAAAGAGATAGCATTCACAATAGATTACATAAAATGCAGCTGTACACAACGTATTTCCAAGCTCCTAATTTTCTGCTTCGGTCTCTGTAGTCTGACAGCTTCGCTAGTCTCTGTATTAATTAAAATTCCATAAATGATGTCAGACAAACCTCAGATTCTACCGTTTATATCAACCATAATTTGCTCCACATTTTGTTTTGGTTTTGTGCCAAAAATCACACAAAAGCTTTCTGAGTGTTCTTTTTTCCTGAAGCTTCTGTTGCTCAGTAAGTTTCAGATTTAAAAGATTCTTTTTAAGAGTTGGTATTGCTTCCCACTGAATAATGACTTATCTTACCAGGAGAATAGTTGTTTTCTTCCTCTTGTGAGTAAGATACTTAACCAAAGTATCACACTTCAGAGGTTATAGAATCATAGAATCATAGAATTGTTTAGGTTGGAAAATACCTTTAAGATCATTGAGTCCAACCGTTAACCTAGCACTGCCAAGTCCACGTCCCTAAGCACCACATCTACACGTCTTTTAAATACCTCCAGGGATGGGGACTCAAACACTTCCCTGGGCAGCCTGTTCCAGTGCCTCGCTACCTTTTCAGTGAAGAAGTTTTCTTAATATCCAACCTAAACCTGCCCTGGTGCAACTTGAGGCCGTTTCCTCTCATCCTATCACTTGTTACTAGGGAGAAGAGACCGACCCCCACCTCCCTACAACCTCCTTTCAGGCAGTTGGAGAGAGCAATAAGGTCTCCCCTCAGCCTCCTCTTCTCCAGGCTAAACAACCCCAGCTCCCTCAGCTGCTCCTCATAAGACTTGTGCTCTAGACTTTTCAGCAACTTCGGTTGCCCTTCTCTGGACACGCTCCAGCACCTCCATGTCCTTCTTGGAGTGAGGGGACCAAACCTGAACACAGTATTTGAGGTGCAGCCCCACCAGTGCCGAGTACAGGGGGATGATCACTTCCCTAGTCGTGCTGGCCACACTATTCCTGATACAAGCCAGGATGCTATTGGCCCTCTTGGCCACCTGGGCACGCTGCTGGCTCATATTCAGCCGGCTGCTGACCAACACCACCAGGTCCTTTTCTGCCAGGCAGCTCTCCAGCCTCTCCTCCCCAAGCCTGTAGCATTCCATGTGGTTGTTGTGACCCAAGTGCAGGACCCAGCACTTGGCCTCCTTGAACCTCATACAATTGGCCTTGGCCCATCAATCCAGCCTGTCGAAGTTCCTCTTTAGAGCCTTCCTACCCTCTAGCAGATCAACACTCCCGCCCAACTTGGTGTCGTCTGCAAACTTCCTGAGGGTGTACTCAATCCCCTCGTCCAGATAATTGACAAAGATATTAAACTTCAATTTTTGTTCATAAAAATAAGGTGAATATCATTATTAACACACACAAGGAAATACCCTGTAGTTACTGGTGTCCTATTAGAAGACTGATTAGCTTGTATAAGCACAGTTTTCTATCAAGGACTGACATTCATTGTGCATTAAAACTGTCTGAGTTTTTTTAGGCATTCTGCTCTTTTGGACATGAGAAATAAGAATCTTAAAACCAGGCATTGCAATGAAAATTTATTGCATTTCTCAGAAAACCCCAAATCTATAAATAGATAACTCTAAGATGGCCATTCTAGTGGCAATTTGTAGCTTTACCTTTGCAGTGTTTCCTGGGATGCCATTGTCTGTAATCTGATTATATTGCTCTGGCAAGGGATAATTTTGTGATGAATTACATAGTCAAGATGAGCATGAAGTAGGAATATCGTGTGGGATGTTACTGAGGTTAATGAGTATTATATGAGCATGCATCGAAGAATTTCAGAATGAGCAAACTGGATATCCTAATACAGTCAAGTTGATGGGCAAACTGCTGCATTCTATTGGTGAGATTCAGACCTGATCAGCTGAGTGCTGTAGTCCTTATATCCACAACTGAATTTATTACCTCACTTTGTGGATCAATACTCCTTAGGATTACTGCTCCAAAATAAAAAAAACAAAAACAAAAAACAAAAAAAAAAAAAAAAAAAAAAAAAAAAAAAAAAAAAACAAACAAAAAATGAGAAGAAATAAGAACACTTTTCCCAAAGATCCTTAAAGTTACTTCTCATAGGAGGTCCAGGTTCAAAAAGAAGCTGACTTTTTTATGTTTTTAAATGGAGAGCTCCATCTGAAATCAGGTCAATAGTCTACAATGCCACCAAAGTGTAAAGCTGGTAAACATTTTCACAAATACTTAGGGATCATTCACACATTCTTTACTCTTCACTAGCTTGATTTTATAGTGGATCATATTCAGTAGAATATGTATGTATTTTTGAAAAAGAATGAGTGAGGTATCTCGATAGCATAGCATTTTAGCATTCATATTGTCCTATGTATGAATAATAATTTTTTCAGCATAGTAATGTCTTTAAGTGTGGAATTTTTCCTGAGAAAGATAAACCTTACTTGTCTCTTTTCCCTTTGTTATGTAGCTTAAAGACAAACAAAAATATTACTTTTATTGATACTAGAAGAAGAAAACAGAGAAATCTTATTCTTCCAGTATTTAAATCAGAAAATATTTGAACAGATTTTGGCTTTTCACTATAGGATTTAGGTACTAATACAAGTCCAAACATTTGAGTTTCACCCACTCCTATTGGAATCTACATTGTTCATTAAAGGCCATATGGTAATCTACTTACAAGGGCTGTCTAGCAACTCTCTCCTTGAAAAGGGTCAGCGTAATCAATAGGACTATTTGAAGTAGAAGCCATTCCTTTGAATGTATTAAAGTAGCAAAATCCAGTCCTTATTTAAAGTCCTGTCTAGATGTGTTTTTAGCATTCTTTACCGCCAAGTCAATCAAACAGATAAAAGCATTGGCAGAATAGGTTTAACAAGCCATTTAATAAAATGAATTATTTCCTCTGTCCCTGAAGAAATTAGCATTTATTCCTATATAAATTCTGCCTTCATAGTGATTATGTCATCTGTCATGTGAATGGCCTAATGCATTCTGTAAAAATGACTTCACATTCCTTCACGCTTCTTTGAGAATGACCAGTGATTATGGACTGCTACATACATAGGCAATTAATAACCAGAATTCATTTTAAGTGTTGATATCTGTGATAGACATAGCTAAATAAATCTTGTGTGTTCAGTTCTTTGTATACCCAGGAAATCCAAGGCACTGAGCTCACTTAATGTGCTACATGAATCTGTTCCCTACGTACGCAGGTCAACTGTGTAGAGTATATTTATCTCTTCATGCATGGTTGCCATTTTTCCTACCGGTTGCTGAGCATTTTTAAAACAGGGAGTTGTCATGAATACAGAGGCATAGCTGTATCTTATCAGCCTTTCACACAGGATATGGTACCAACCATACAGGTTAATTCTGCACTGGTAAATAACTTAACTTTCCTCTTTGTTCCCTGATCTATTAATTTGCAGGCTGCATATCTAAAAGCTCATGTCTAGGATTGTCCCCACATGATGATGCCTAACCGTGATCCACAGGGTGATGAACTTTAGAGATTTCTCCAAGAGGCTGCAGAGATTAGGTCATATCAAGTGTGATTTCCTCTACCATACAGAGACCTTCAGGACAACTCTTGCAAGCATGACGTGTAAAAAGACCATATGAGCCTACTACCATATTCGAGGTCACAGAGCAAACATATCATAACATTACATCTTCTTTCCCTTGAGGATACACTTTAGAAGTGTGAAGATAGCAACAGAAAAAGACAACTCAAGTTATCTGAGATATTCAGCAACCCTACTTGGCACAGAGTTTTTCAGAGACCACTCTCAAAGTGAAGAACCTTTCTGGCTCTTCTATCTAATATCAGGACACAGTTCTAAGTAAAAAGCAATCTCTGAGTAAATATATACACCAACTCTATCCTACTTGTCTTGGCAAGAGATCTATGAAGCTGACAGTATGGTTCCACAGAAACAGATTTCTGTAGCTAGCTTTGCAAGTTATTCATTATGCAGTGTCATATTTATTTACATTTGTGGATACACCCTGTGTGTCCCAAAGAAAGCCTCTAATAAAGTAAGCTTTTTCTTGACCCTAACTAATATAATTTAAATTAAGTCTTCCATTCTCCCTGTCCTTTTTATGTGAGGAACTCAAGACATTTGCTTTTATCATTTTGTTTGCTCTACTTATACAGATACCATGTGTAATTAAATAAAAATTTTTGTCTGTAACTAACAATGATTCTACTTCTCCAAGACCAAGTACAAAAAGCAAATATTCCATAAACTCAGGTTTTTGGTATTACTTTAATAATTACAATCAGTTAAAAATGATATAATACAAAATTAGTGCCCATTTTAATAATACAGGCTAAAGGACAAAAGGGAAAGAGCTTTGACTGGTTGAGAGATATAGGAACTAAGACGCAATTATGAGGTAATCTGGGTTTGGGCAAATAAAAAAGTTAATGTGGTAAAGTAGCAACTGTGTGTGTATAGTCTTACACTGTGATGTCAGCAACCCTGAACTGAGAATAGACTATCACAGGCTATGATCATTCTCTGGGGAATTCACTATAACTAAATGAGTCACTTAAAATTCACATTGATTTACTTAGCAGAAACTTATTTGTCAGGTAATACTGTAAATGAACCTTCAACCTAAAATAAGACATTTTAAATCTCTCTCTTTTATGTTACCAGTTCATTAAAAGGTTTTATGGCAGCATTACATTAATGTAAAGTGGACTGATCTCCTCCAGTGAAAGAATTGCAGACCTTTCATTGTTGATGCTATAAGCTTTAATTTTATGATGGATTGTTTTTAACTGTTCACAAATATGCTAGAGATACTTCTGTTGTTCAGAGAAACCAGCAAAGGTACTTTTTTCAGAGAAACATGCTCTAGATATGTGTTGCACATTTGTTATTCATCAGTTTTAATCCTGAAATACATTGAATCTGACTGAAAATGCTTTATAGACTGATACCTTCCTGCAATTTTATATTTTTCATTTATGGACGTACTTGATACAGTTTGCAAATTACATAGTATCCATAAAATAGGTAAAATTTTCACCAACTTGAATGTTATGCTATCAACTAAAAAAATGCAAGTTAAATACTTGAAAAAAGAGCTGATAAATTAATAATAAAAACATAAGAATGAATAAACTGACTAGCATGATTGTAGCATTTCCTGGAACACAACAACTACTACTTCTTTAACAACTGACATTTTAATGTTTTTTACAGCCAGATATAAACACATTTAGATTTATATTTTACAAAAGAGATGACTGGAGTCTGCTTAGTCAAAGACTAACGTACACACTAATGTAAAGTACTTAGTAATGTATGTACTAATGAAATACTAATTTATGCATGTTTTCAAGGGTTTAATGTGGTACAGTAACAAAGCTGCACAAGAATGACATGCCACAGTTATAATAACTTGTAAAGAAATGAATGCATTTTTCTGGTAAGAAAGAAAGGAAGGAAGGAAGAAAGGAAAAGGAAAAGGAAAAGGAAAAGGAAAAGGAAAAGGAAAAGGAAAAGGAAAAGGAAAAGGAAAAGGAAAAGGAAAAGGAAAAGGAAAAGGAAAAGGAAAAGGAAAAGGAAAAGGAAAAGGAAAAGGAATATTGTTTTTACTAAAAATATGCTAATAATATTAAAGCTTTTCAGGCAATTACAAGGAGCTATACGGATCCAAAATCAGCACCTCTTGTCCCCTCCCATTTTTTATAGGATACTAGCTATTACTTTCTGTTGGCTACAAAATAATCTTAGCAAGCAAGAATTAGTTGCCCTGTTACTTCATAGGTACCAGGAACTGATTAATACTCTGTTTTAGTCTGATTTGTTGTATGTAGAGAATATAGACTTTCTTACAGAAAATACAATGTCTCTTCAGTATCTACTACTGCCACAGGTTTCTGACATGACAAGTCTACCCCATCTTCCATAATGCTGTTCCAAAATTTAAGACTGTTATTCCGAGACTTGCATCTAATTTAAAGTGCAAAGTTGTACAGACAACGGATATACATATATACACACACATATATGTATGCTCCAAGGTTGTATATTTTTTCCAGGTATTTTCATGACCTTTTATTGAATTGTAGTATTTTTGTATTCTTATAAAACTGGACTAGTTGCTGTCTTATCAAAGGCTACATACAGAAGAAAACTGAGTTTCCTGTTGCTACCTGATGTGTTCCTTTCTCATATGTTCTGTGATCTGCTTCTGTGATCTTAATTTTATCTGTTGTCTTAAAAGCTTATGATTAAATGTTTACTCCCAGCCCCCATATGAGTAGGCTTTCCTGTTGTGTACTAAAAGATTAACTTGTGGTTAGATTAACCTGTCATGTAAATGGAGAATCAAAGAGTGCAAATTTAGGTGTGAATGAAACATGCAGGACTAAATGTGCCCAAGCCCATCTGCTAGATTACCTTTGTCAGGAGTGTACGTACGGCCTGTCTTCAGTCAGCACGCAAACAATAGTAGAGATGTAAAACAGGCATTAAGGGTAGGAAGATGTGCTTAAAAGTGCCCTTGAACCTCTTCTCTCAGCCCTGGGTTTCTAGTACACAGTGCCTCAAACTGTGCAGGGAGGCATTTTTTTTATTCCAGGATGACCTATTTTGACTATATCTATATTAGGAATATGTTAATTCGGCTGTGATCTTTTAGCTTTCCATCATTTAAGTTCTGTCCACTTTGTGTATTCTACTTATGTATGCCCAGTGCAGTCTATCTTGCAAGCCCGAAAAAGGATCTTATACTCATACTTGTATGACTGATAAAATATTGAATAGTATTGCCCAGCAACTGATTTTGCAGAAGGTTCTTGTATTACCAATCCCAAATAATCATTAAGGACTAAGTAAAAATCTGTCTGTAGCTAATTTTAATCTTCTGCAAAATGTGCCTATAGTGCAAGTTTTAAAATCAGGATTTCACAATTGATTGATTTTGGTATTAAATAAAATAGAATAGAGAAAGATTATATTTTCACAGCACAATCATATCTCAATACCCTTTTTTTTTTTTAATAGTCAGATTATAATCTTTCTCAAGAAATCTGACAAGAATTATTTTATGAAGAATATTTTCAAATAATTTCTTGCAAAATGTTCTTTATAAATATCTACAAACTGAATATCCTTTTTAGTTACTTCCTTTAGGGATTCACTTAAAAAAACAGTCGATATGCAGGCCACATGTACATAGTGCTGCTGTTGTTTAAATGTATCTTATGATATAAAAAAATCAGAATTTAAGTCTGCAGAGCATAGAATTTTTCAAATTGGTCCTTCATTTTCTCATTAGCTATGTACGACATCTTCCACTAAGATGAGACATTGCAGTCTTATACTGGTTTTGTTTGTAAACCGTATAAATGTTGAGTATTATGAGGCACTATGGATGATGAATTTCTGGTAGAAATTATGACAGACAGTAGAGTCATTAAAACCTACAAAGTAGTACTAAGTCCTAAGATGAACAAACAGTGGAGAATATTAGGAGATAATTAGAAGTCAAAAGACCAGCTCATGAGTTATTAGTTAAAGTAGAAAAAGTATAATGGGAAATGCGTTGTTATTACACTTAATTCAAAGACAAAAATAATTTGCTTTCCCACATTTCTTTATATACTTATTTTATCCTCAATGAATCCCTGTGGATAAAATTTAGTACTTAAAAAGGAGAGAATTCAAGCCCTGTTGATGTTGCATTTTATACATTATATTTCGGAAATATTTGTTCTATTCATTTTGTATTAATTTGGAACCCTATTCTGAACAAACTTAAATTGTCCTTTTCTGTTGACTTATTGACAATGGGTCTTCATGCAGACTTTGTGTAAACACTGAAAAAAGGGGGTGTAAGATGAAAACAGTGTTTATTCTAAACTTAATATGGAATATTATTGAGTGGCATGATAAAGAAAACTGAGTACAGGGTTAAACTAAAAGTTATAAACTGAGACTCAATGCCTTCTCATCCCTAGCAGTTCCTCTCCTTTCGGTTTTGAAACACAGAGTGAATATTCAACAATTTTAAAGTCTCAAGGACTGTCACTATCATCTACAATGTCGGCGATTGAGTTTCAGCAGCCTAAGTGAGCCTCTGGCGCTGCTGTGCCTGTGAAACTAAAGATATTTTCTCCAGCCATATTTTGGAGATATAGCAGTTCCCTAATTTTACCTCATCATTCAAAAGTAGCTGATTTCTAAGCTAAAGTTTGAGATCCTACCTAGTTTGCTGCTAATGAGTTTGAGAATGGACTGTGTGTTTCACTTCGATTCAAAGCATATCTAACTTCACTGCAATTCGAAAGGGAAAAATGAAGTAAAAATGTAGCCAAACAAACACCACCCAACACAATGCTTACCTCAGTAGCTCCATTGTGACAGGCAGCTCCTTTTTGTCTTTTGCTCCTTAGCAAAAGATTCTTGTTGCTAAGCGGGGATTTATTCACTCTCTGTCTATTGTTACTTCAGTATTTTTCTTTAAGACCAAAAAATCTGCTACCTTATTGTTCTGTCACCGATTAACAGAAATTCATGGAGCTCTAGTAAGCAGGTGGCAGAAAGTGCTATAAAACATGCCTGTACAGATATGTGTTTTTCCTTTGTTTTGCATTTGTATCCAGCTATTATCCATTCCAACTCTATGTTGTGGATATATATCTATTTTTTAAAAAGTTATGATTTGATGGCAGTTATACTTTCATTGTCAGTTAGAAAGAAAAGGCACTTTTCCCACCTGTAGTGAAGAGAGCAGGATACTGTTTTGAAGTCTATAGATAACAAGTGGTATTTAAGAGTTTATTATTACTGTTATTAGGAATGGTATTCTTTTGGCTAGACACTTTTATACTAGATCATTTACTAGTTCATATAATGTCCATCTTTCATTTATTTTCCAGCTGTGTTTATGTTACCAAATATTCTACATTTTACTTTTGTGACTAAGCAAAAAAAACCAACCCTTACATTTACTTAGCTTTTGTTATTTCTGATAGTAAGAACTTTTTGAAACAGCTTTGCTATGTTCACTTAAAATAGGGTACATGCAAATTCAAAGAGAAACATGGGGTCAAAACAACAGATACTTGGGATACTCAAAATACAGCGTTGGTTCAAAGTTTTTCTGCTCAGTCTTTATAATTAAAAAAAGCTTTGTTTTCAAAATACTGCTTCTCCAGTGTTTCAAAAGCAGTGTCTGAATTTGTCTTCAAAAGTTTACGCATAGTGCAAAACTGTGAACATTCAAGGATAGTGTTGTCCAGTTGTCACAAGTCTGGAAATTAGTGCAAATATCATCACTTTACCCCACTGATAAAGCCCTTAATAATAAAAACAAGTCTTCAGTATTCTGCCTGCCAGGCATGTCAGCTCTGAATTAGGAAAAGAGACATTGTCTTTCAAGTTTTCTGATGCTAAAGTGTTTTTAGACATTGTTGTCTCATAATAGCAAGGGAATATACTGAAAATGTACTACTGCAGCCCAAATCTTTGTTCCAAAAGAATTGAATTTATTTTGGCAACACTTGTAAATATGTTCAGTCTAATGGAGTCAGCCTAGAGAAAACAAATGGGATGCGGGTTATGAAAGAGCTACTTTCTCTGTATTTTGAATTTTCTCGTTTCAGGGAAGTAGTAATAATTAAAACCCAAACAAACTGAAAATCAAGTGCATAGAGAAAGCAGAATGGGAGGCAAGGTGATTAATCACACATCTCAGGCTTTTCAAGGAAGCCAGCTCTAAAACTGAAGCAGTATCTGTGAGGAAGTATTTTATATAATTACATTTAAACCTGGGATAGATCCTACAAAATGTGCATTTCTTTTCTGCTATTGAATCAAGACATTGCCTCTTGAAACAAAGCATCCAAATAAGGTTCTTTTAATCATTTAAGTAATTAAGCTGTATATTATTCCAGTTGTCTCCATTCATTGCTTCTTTCAACATCATCTTACCCATAAACAGCCTTCTTCTAAAAATCGATATATAAGCTACCTAATAAACAAGATTATATAAGCATCATTCATTACATGACAGCAAGTCTGTCCAGATGAAAGACTACAATGTAATGCTCCTTTAATTTGGCCAGACTTCTTAGAGATGTTCATATCTGTTCTGTCAGTAGCACCATCTAAA
This sequence comes from Platalea leucorodia, assembly GCF_965183815.1. Lineage (NCBI taxonomy): Eukaryota > Metazoa > Chordata > Aves > Pelecaniformes > Threskiornithidae > Platalea > Platalea leucorodia. Next base: position 21,362,443 of record NC_138829.1, read on the forward strand.
ACCTACAACACACCTTCCATCATTTTCCTTCCATTGTTTATCACTAAGACAAAAACTTATTTAATACTTATTGTTTATCACTAAGACAAAAACTTATTTAATAACATGCAGTTCATTAAGCCCTTTAGAATGGTGGCATGGAGACACTTCCTTGCTATTCTGGGTCCAAACATCAATGACTTAAAATTCCTGGAAAACATTTGCATTGTTGCAGAACTCTGAGACTGAACACTTATCTGCCAATGAACATCCAGGCTGATTGGTATTTTTGTCCTCAAACTGTGCTTGAGGTCATTATTAAAAATGAAGTGTGGACGGCTTCCATGTTTCCTCTTTCCATAACGACATACATGGACTGTGGCAAAAGCGTCAGACCTCTTACAGATTACTCTGGGCAATTTCATCACACTTTTTACAGGATGATGAAATTGTCTAGAGACTGCCTTGAATGTTGTATGAAAAAACGGGAGCTGGGACTGGAACATGGGTGACCTCACACCCAGTTCTACACATGGTCTACAACACACTTTCTTTGTCTGACTTATTTTTTGCGTTGAATCAAATCACCAGCACTCTTACTGTATTGTACTTTATATGCATGCTTCTATGTTGAGAGATCTAAAAATGCACAGGCAGTTCTGCAATACAAGTACCAAGGGAAAACAATATTTTCTCCTCTGTGAATGTCAGTTGAAAAACATTTTAAGACAAATATTTAAAATATTTTCATTTTGCTCAAAGCATTTAATCATTTCCCTAATTATTTTACCTGGAGGTTCAAGAAATGAGAGCAAATAAACTGTAAGAACTAGGCCTGATGTGTTCCCCCCAATTTTTGCTTTAATAATTAATACTGGAAATGAGAGAAAATAAGAATGCAATTGGTATGCATAAAGGCTTTACTTGTATTGCAAATCCAATATAACAAAATATTTCCTGCAGATTTTCTGTTGCGAGTAAGTATTTATTTAGAACAAATTCTCTGCTATCAAGGTAGAGAGTCCTGCTTGAGGCCAAAAGAAAAATAAAAGCCATGAGTCAATCGCAGCCGTACCAGTAATATACTCACACAAGTAATCCATTTGAATCAATGTGACAATTTGTTTATGTACTATTCATTGTATTAAAACACTGCAGAAATTTATCCAAATATAGTTTCCAAAGCTACCCTCTCATCAGTTTGCTAGGCAACTTCTAATTAAGGATGAAGAAAATGCATACATCCCCATCACGAGTTGAATATTACTTTCATGACAGTTTCACATGGTTATAGGCAAGTACAGGAAATGCAGCAGTGGAATACAGCAGGATTGCTTGCTCTACTTCCAGTGGCATAAGTGATGCATTCTGCTGTCTTTCCAACCTCCTTTTGCCATCTGTGAACTTAACAGCCTGTGACGTATCCTTTTATACAGATAGTATTAAGAGGTTAAAGACAGAAGAGAGCTAGTTATTCTCACATTTTCTTGTGGAAGTTCATAAATCATAGCCTTAAAATAATGTGGAAAATGACTACGGTATGAAAGACTTCTGCAATAGCTACATTCTGAAATTAGTAGAGGTAATTTGTATTTGTCTAGCCTGGAAATGACCTTTCAGGTGTGGATATAATTTCCAAGGCAACTTAGGCAGAGCAGGACAGTGGCATGTGATATTTCCACCACTCCCTGTTGTAAATTTAACCCAAAAACTGAGATTCGTTGTGAATATGATTTCTATGACTGAGCAAAATAAAGGTAACAAATTTCTGAATACTTCCAGCATTTTTTCTGGTACACAGGGCACTACGTGTCACATTCATTAGTGTCTACGGCTTGCATTAGCTCCTCCCAGAAATCTGTCCAAGGTGTCTACTTGCATAACAAGTCATTTTGCTAAGCCTGATGTACTGTGGAGGGGAAACAAAAAAGAAAAAAAGAAAAAAAGTTTTAAAATGTTACATTTTAAAGAAAACTTAAATCTGTTCTGCAGTCACAGAACAGAAGATCTGTATTAATTCAGTGAAAAGCTGTGAGTTTTGATCATCTGGATATTCAGGTCAAATTGCTGAACATTTTCACATAGAATTTTTCCAATGCTGGATTCACAAAAGAGAAGGAAATTCCTTTCTATACCATATGTCAAACATTTGCCTAAATTCTTGCCTAAATCACCTGAAAACTTCCTCTCCCTTAAGAAACTTAAACTTCAGTGTCTAATCTTACAGAAGACTATAACAGTCAGCACTCCATAGGAAATTTAATAAGACATGGAAGGAAGATGGGTAAGGACAGAAATCAGGATAGGATTAAGGGAGAAAAAAAATACCACTATCAATACTTGCATGAATATTGGAACAGGTTGCACAGAAAGGTGGTACAGTCCCCATCCTTGGAAGTTTTCAATATACAGCTGGACATAGTCCTGAGCATCCTGGTCTGACTGAACCTGATCTGGCTCAGTGCCAATGCTGCTGTGACCAGGAGGCTGAACTAGAGGCCTCCTGATGTCCCTTCCAACCTGAAGGAGTCTCTCATCAGAGTTAGCTATTCAGGTAATTCTAATCCATTGATTTTTTTCCCTCTACAATCCAGAGTGTATAAATTGTCATTTGGTAGACAAAGAATAAAAATGTATTGCTCCCTTTATGGTTAGAATTCTCACTTGGGAGGACTATATTTTAGTTCCAGCTTCATTATGTGTTTATTCTAGGAAAACAGGTATAAAACATTGTAGCTCGGACACTTGTTCCAAACACACCCAATAACTTTGGGCTGTTCCTGAGAGGTAGAAGCTGTGGATTTAAATACTCTCATACAGAAAACATAAGTCTTCCATACTTTAAGAAATGCAGTTGTCTATCTAAAGGAGCTGTCAGATAAAATATTAACAGCAAGAAATCCAAAATAAAACATAGAATTTATTAAGCAAGAATTTTTTTTACACTTCATTTAATCACAAAAATGAAAAACAAAATTCCATTTCATCTGAAGTGACCGCTGTCTTTTTTTTCCCCAATTATAGATTGAGATGCTTGGAAAATTTACATTAGAAGGTGTTAGCTTATGAAAGATGCAGTTTCTACAAGATTTTGCCGAGGGAAAACATTTTTTCTTTGTTATTATTACTTATCTCCAGCAGTAAAATTAGAATAAAATATTTTGTTTCACATTAGGAGACTTTCTGAATGGTGGGTTGAATCAAGATCTTTTGTTAGGGAGGGATCAGGCACTAACTTATATATCTCAGTTGTTGTGATGCTTCAAAGAACTTTGAAAACTGGATGTTTCATAGATATTACATCTTGTATCTGTCATTGTGCATCATCGGCTTCTTATTCTCTTATGAGAGGTGAATTTAAAAAATCCTATGATTCTTAAATATCCTAGGAGATACAACAGTCTGAATGCTTATTCTGCATCAGAAATGAGAAAATGAGGGACCATTATTCCAGCTTCCATAAAGCACTAGGATAACCTGAGCCAATACTTCAATCTTAAATCAGGCTGGAATAGGACATTTTAGTCCCATTAAAATTTTGAAGATTTTTGGTTGATGACTTTCTACTTCTATTAAAAAAAAAAATTCCTATTCCAATCTTTTATCTCTTCAGCAGGGAAGCCTTGAAATATTAGAAATTTCTAAAAGAAATAGAATTTTAAAATTTCATTCATGGGAAGGTAAAAATAGAGCCCTGTCTCTAGAGAGTGAGCTTTCTGGGAAAAAGTTCTACTGGCAGAAGTAAGGAGCTAGGGAAAGACACAGAACTTCACAACAGTTATAAGAGTTAATCAGTAGTTTACAGGCTTGTAGCTTTATTAGTACTGATTTTAATAATGAAAGCATTATTGCACCCTAAATGTCCTTGCAGTAATCTTTATTTTGTAATAAAGCACCTTCTCTACTCTCATAGTGGCCCCTTCCATTCTTATGCTAAACATTTATCAGTTTTTATAAGACAAGTTTTGCAAATCAACTGTCAGGGCACTGGCAACTCCTGGAAGCACAAGCAAATGGTAGACGTATTTTGTAAATCAAGCCATCAAAATCTGTTTAGATTACCTTCAGTAAATTGATGAGGGCAATCTTTATAAAAAGTAATTTATGAAAGATTACTTTTTCTTCTAATTTCCAAACTTTGTACAGAATAACACAGCAGGAGTGGTCCTGAGCCAAAAGGTACTTAATTATATTATGTATAGTGGGAAGAGACAAAAACCAAAAATCCATTAATAAATTCTCCCCAATCATTCTCCAGATGAAGTTCAAGCCTGTACTTAAAGCACAAAGGAGCCGACACAAACTCTCAATAAATTGCCTTTTATGAGGGAAGGTAACAGCTTCTATGTCATTCAGGTGTATCGCTCTCTTAAACCAATGTTTCTCCCTCATACTAATCACAGAAAATTGATCCCCTGGCCCATGTGTAGACAGTCTTTTCATCAGCAGTTAAATCTGTTTCCAAATCTTTTGTTATCACCCTTGGAAAATCTGTAGCTCAATTGTAGTGCGTGGTCAGGCAGGAAAAAATGTTCAACATCAGTTGTAGTCTCCCTTTCTCACCCCGAGTTGTTCCCTTCAGCTACAGAAGAAGTTGCAGACCCACTTGAAAACTACAGCCCACCCATGCTGAAGTTGCTAGGAGTGGAGAAGCCTTTTGAAGATCGCTAGCCATCAACTCTTTTGAATAACATAGAAAGAGTTACAGTGTGAGAGCTTCAAATGTCTGCCCAGACACTACTTTTCTCCACCGCTCTTTCAGGACAGCATGTAAAAGTGAAATATTAAGTACTCAAAGGTTAGAGAAATACTGAAACATTTAAGAAAAGCTTTTAAAAAGTCAGTTTCCTGTTTGTAGGACATGTCAGAACAACAGGTCTGCAGATCAAAATAATTTTCTGAATTGCTGCCACCAGAGCAGCCTCCTACTTCTGATGAAATGCCCCAGCCACAACTGGAAGGCTCACTTCTTCGGGCACAAGCATTAGATTAAAACATGTAATGCATGGCTGAGACATCTTTACACAGGCTACAAAATTGTTCAGTTTTCCAAGTCTGACATGTGATGTCTATCTGCAAATGATTGGACAATAATCTTGAAACTTAACCTTATGTACTTATTCTTGATGAGTCGTTGAGAATGATGAATGATTATCAAGTGCTTATGACTTGCCAGTGCCACAAGAAAAACAGTGGATGAAATAAATGGTGCTATTTATACCATAAAATGTAAAGACAGTATTTCTTAGATGTAAAATGCCCTAATATCTAAAGCAGCTTTATCTCATATATGATTTATTTATTTAAGGGGGATTTAGGGTTTTTTAAGTGAACATCTTCAGGTGCTTATGGAGGCTGCATTTCTTCAAAAGCTAATATTATTTTCTCTTCAGTGAAAGACAAGGAGTTTACTGAGACCAAGGGCAAAACTATTGTGGTGGGTTCACCTTAACTGGATGCCAGGTGCCCACCAAGTTGCTCTATCACTCCCCTCCTCAGAGGGACAGCAGGGGGAGAAAATATAATGAAAGGCTCGTGGGTCAAGATAAGGACATGGAGAGATCATTCACTAATTACCGTCACAGGCAAAACAGACTCGGGGAAATTAATTTAATTTATTACCAATCAAATCAGAATAGGGTAATGAGAAATAAAACAAAATCTTAGAACACCTTCCTCCTACCCCTCCCTTCTTCCTGGGCTCAACTTCACTCACAAATTCTCTACCTCCTCCCTTCCTGAGTGGCGCAGGGGAATGCGGTCAGTTCATCACACATTGTTTCTACTGCTCCTTCCTCCTCAGAGGGAGGACTGCTCACACTCTTCCCCTGCTCCAACATGGGCCCTTTCCATGTAGTGCAGTCCTTCAGGAGCAAATTGCTCCAGCGTGGGCCCCCCCCAGGGTCACAAGTCCTGCCAGCAAACTTGCTTCAGCATGGGCTCCTCTCTCCACAGGTCCTGCCAGGACCCTGTTCCAGCATGGGCTTCCCATGGGGTCACAGCCTTCTTTGGGCATCCCCCTGCTACGGTGTGGGGTCCTCCACGGGCTGCAGGTGGATCTCTGCTCCACTGATAACCTCCATGGGCTGCAGGGTGACAGCCTGCCTCACCATGGTCTTCACTGCTCTGGCGCTTGGAGCACCTCCTCCCCCTCCTTCTTCACTGACCTCGGTGTCTGCAGAACTGTTTCTCTCACATATTCTCACGCCTTGCTCCAGCTGCAGTTTCTCTTGTGCAGGTTTTCCCCCCCTTCTTAAATATGTTATCACAGAGGCGCTACCACCGTTGCTGACTGACTCGGCCTTGGCCAGCGGCAGGTCTGTCTTGGAGCTGGTTGGCATTGGCTTTATCAGACACAGCTTCTAGCAGCTTCTCACAGAAGCCACTCCTGTAGCACCCCTGCTACTAAAAAAAACTTTGCCACATAAACCAAATATTACTGTACAGTCAACTTCTGAGATATGAGGATAGGAACATCTCTTTCTGATGTCACGAGGAGAAGAATCACCAAAAATGGGCACAAAGACCTTTCTTTGTAATCAGAAAGCTTGCTAGACAAATTCTCAGTGATTGACCAAGCAGAAACATGGGATGCCTGTTTAGTTTAAAATCCATTCTGCTCTATTAATCCAGAGAGTAGTCTAAAGGTACCTGGTGTTTAATTACTTTAGCTTTCTTTCTGGAGAGTAAGCCTGAAGAAACAAAGTTATGAATAATTAGAGAGGCATACCAAAACAGAAACGAAATAGAAGGACAGAGTAAAACTAATTAAATATTGCTCCTCTTCAGTGGATTCTTGGGACACATAACATCAAAATGACATATTTTGTTATCTTCCCATTTTTTCTTCTGAAGCATACAGAAGTGGGAAATAGGAACAGGACACACACCTGTAACTGTGATTCTCAAGTAGCTGTGTTGGTTTTAACATATTCAGGAGGATATCTTTAATCATGACACACCTATCACAGGTAAAAATGAAACAACCCATGAGAATATGGTGTAATGCTGAGTTGCAGCTAGTGTGCTTCTTGTCTTCACAATTTTTCCTCATTAAATAAATGAGGACATGAAAACAACCCAGTGATCACAAAACAAATGTGCTATATCAAGCTCTAAATGCAGTCACACAATGATATACTTTCTATCAAAAAGAAAGAAGGGCAGGGACAAAAATTTCTTGAGAGGCACATCTGGGGGGAATCTATCATTCCTTCACTGCCTTTAGAATCTGCAGTCTGAGCAGAGCCTGTAGTGATTACATGATGGGGAGATTCTGTGTTCATGTTAAGAGAAGAAGAAAAAAAAAAAAAAAAAAAAGTGTTTACCTAAACATTCACATTCAAGATTTGCTGTGAAATCTCTGCAACTTATACATCACCAATTCAGTGACACCTAACAACAGCAGAAGCATGTTAACAAGGCTGTATAAGCCGAGTGTATAATGGGAATGCTGTCTAGAATCCCAAGGGAGATAGCAGAGCTATATCACTGAGATAAATCAGGGATTCATGAGAGGAATGCCTCCCATGCTTTGTATTTGAACAACCATTGCTTCCATGTCATATGGTTGGCATGCTGCTCTGCTGTTCAGTTACAGAAATGTATGTTTGTAGCCTTTCCACTACGAACTCTGACCTTTCAAACATGCTGGCAGAGCAGAAAGATCCAGCAATACAGCAAAAAGGAAAATTTCTGAAAGATAGCAAAGATATCCTGGCTCATATTTGGTGATGCCTGTGAACTAAACAGTATACATACTACACATCTGGTTACAATTTTATCCACACCAACAAAAGTAGTTCTATAGATTTTTAAATGTGTGCAGCCTACAAGAGTTGGTTTAATGTTTGGCACATTTGATAGTTAGGAAGAAAAACACTAACTGCTTCGGACACTGTAAATAGATTTGTCTCAGACCTCAGTGGTGGATTCATTTTAATGATTTGGACAATATGAGTCCAATGACAAAGCTCAAGCTAAACTTAAAATTAAATTAAGAATAGGAATTGCTTACTTTTTTTCTTAGTAGATTTTGGTTTGGTTTTCTTTTTTAAATATCTCCAGTGATGTTATGAAGAAGAGATTTTCACTGAGGGATTTGATCTTGGCCAAACTTTCCTTATTACAAACATCTGCCTTTCCTATACTTTGCCATAGCAAATTTGCTACAATTAACAGGAGAGGGAAAAAAAGGACAGAAGCAGGCATACACGCTTCCTTAGAGCTCAAAAACTAGCTGACAGAAGTCAGCTTAGGCACTTCAGAAATATACACACTATATTTCTGCATAGAATATCAGACAGTTAAACCTTTGTTTCAAAGTCCACTTGCTAGACACCCGCTGATGAAACCAAAACAGGAAACAACATAGTTTTTAAATATTGCATATATAAATACAGTTACTTTACATCAATATATTTCATACATGGATTATATCTTCCTTTTTACTTTATTTGCTTTTCACCTTAGCAGAAGTGGAGTGCCAATCAAAAAAAATAAATCCAGGACTTCGTGTTATTTCCCTTTTTTCTCTACAAGCTCCTCTGCTGACACCAATAACAGCTGCCAAATTACAAACGTGAAACACACCTCTGTCTCAAAGATCACCTTTTCCAAGAAAGAGTAAAACAGGTTCTGAGTGTCTTTAGCAAAACATCTTGTTATTAATTTCCACATAAGAGGTGGTCAGACATCACATGGGCAATCCCCACACAAGTATTAGGAAAAAACACCAGAATGAAATCTGGAAAAGTAAATTGCCTTAAGAATTTACACCAATCAGAAATCAAGGTAAAGCAAAAAATCATCACCTGCTCACAGCTCCCTTTCTTCAAAATCTTCTTCAGTCAGGACATCACATAAAACTAACAAAATAACAAGCTCTTCCCAATACAAAACACTTATTTACACCCACACACTCATATTGTTTTTACTCCTCCACCATTTCCAAGGTGTTTTAGAAAAGCCCCAGTCTATACTCATTTTATCCTCAAGTACATTACCTTACTCGCAAAGTTTTAATTTCATGTCCCACATATTTTAAAAAATAGTTCCACCTGGCAAAACACCCCTTCTTCCTCTAGGAAGAGCTGGATCTGGTTTTTGCTTTTCTTAGATATCTCTTATGCCACAATCCTCTTCCAGTAATAAGGATTAATTGGAGCCACCTGCCTATATTTCCTTAGGTGCATGTGTTCACTCTGTTCCAGGCATCAAATAACCTTGTTATACTTGCAGATAAAAAATTTTCAAGCTATTAATTTTGCAGTACTTCAACACATAGACAGAAAGTATTTACACCCAAAGAGGAAAACGACTTAAAGAGCGAAATATTCCCTCTCCTTATAAAACACAAACCATAGAAAAACAATGTTTAACGAATGATGACATTAGATTATTTTTAGAAATATTTCTGTGAGCTTTTACCAAAGATTTTTTCCCTTCTTTTTTTTGACTATTTTTGGAAGATGTATATATTCATCATATAGTTTAATTTCTAGCTGTGAAATCACTTCCTCAAAACACTTTTCTTACACTCCTTTCATTGAGGAGATCCTTTCTAAATTGTAAATAGCTGGCAAAGGTAAAACTACCAGATTAGTGCTGTATAAAGACAGAGATTTATTTATTTTCACAATACTCTTTTGTAGCTTATCCACCCTTTGGTTAAATGGTTCCTACATATACAGCGTATAATTTGTACTCTTACAAATTACAGTAAAGGACTACCACAAGATGCTAAATAAAAGATAAAAATCAATATAACTAATATTTATATGCACATTTTAACACATAGAATAAAAATAACTAAAATAGAACGCTAAAGCAAAAGAGAAGTTTGGAACCTATTTTTCAAGTTGAATATATACACACTTTGAATTAATAAATATCTTTTTATGCTATCTTGTATGATACTTCCAGTACTTGAAAGAATCCAGGAACAGATATTTTCCAGAAACATGCAGCAGTGACTTTAAGAATTAGCATAAACAATTAACCTACAAAAAAAATGTCAGCCCCACCATCAAAATGAAAATATAGCTATGTGAACATATTAACTAAACATAATGAAATTTATAAATAATTATAAACACTTGATAAGATACAAGAAAAGGCAAAATTATGGTTGCATTAACAGAACGAATAAGTAATGATATTTCTATGAATAATGCTGTTTGCTTTATTATTTTTTAGAATTATCTGTTCTGATGCCATTTGAGGAGAGTCCTGGTCATAAAGCACATTGTCCTGTCTATCAGTTCACAAGAAAATCATGACCTAAAACTTCTTTGGGGTAACAAATAGTTGGATTTTAACAAATATGAGGCAACTGGAAGTAACAGACTGTCTAAAACTTCCAGAGCTGAATAAACAATAAAATGAGACTAAATAGAAAAGTGTTATTAAAAATACAAAATTAATTAGTATATTTCAATAACCAATACCTAATAAACTCCCACAAACTGAGAGTAACTAATGCAGACCACATTTTTTTTTTAAAGAGAGAGAACAATCAATAACTCCCTCCTCAAAACTCTAATAATTCAATTTTATTGCTAAAATAATATAAAACTAAAGCTATTTTTTACATATATCTTCAACATTTATGTTTTTTTAAATTGGGGATTTTAATTATAAATGATGGAATTTGGACAAAAAATATTTTTTTATTTTTAAGTCTGTTTTTGTCAGTCAACATGGAGTTTATACTAAAATTGTGAAAAAAAAAATTAAAATATTTTTCATATGAAATTGTATAAAGCTGAAAACATTTTCTTTTTTCCCCACCCTCATTTTTAATTAAGACAAAAAGATCAATATAATAAAGTTTAATTCCTTTTTTCTTCATTCTGCAAAATAAAAATCTGACCTCTGTAAACTCTCCCCAAAAATAGGTTATTCCTGTTACTGGTCAATTTTATTAAAAAAGAAGCATATGCTAAGTATGGCATTCAGACCAACTCTTCTTGAGTCATGCTTTGATAGAAGTGCTAGCAGCCGACATCCAGCTGACTCCAAGGCAGGCTAAGTACACCAGCAGCCTGAATGATGGATGTCTTTTAGGAAGTAACAGGAACGTGGAGGCGTTACACCACGAATTATTCCTACAGTAGCTTTCTCCTTTTTCTAGCCTTATAAAGATAATGTGGACAAAACCATTATGACTTATTTGAATATATGAACAGAGCAGGGAATGGTGAATACCTGTTACTTTAGAAGAGGTAGTTTTAATAAAGAAATTTAAGCAAAAGGAGGTCTGAAACAACATCCTTTAAATTTCAGAGGGCAAAGCATTTTCAAGTAAAATCAGTCCAGAGTTCCTGATACACTGAAATCTTAAGAAATGGCTGAAAGACACACCGCTTGATATTTCAGCAAATAGTTTCTCTGAAATTAACAGAAAGCAGCAGGTGCACAAATGAATGAACTGAACTAAGCAGGCTTTTTTTTTAATCAGAATGGATGAAAATGATTTTGAACATCAGCAAAGTTTCACTTCAGGGATCTCGGTAAAGGACCTGTGTAGGTTTCATAATGGCACCTCTTTAAAATCAAGGCAAACGAGCACTTTCTTTTCTGTCTGCGACACATATTTTTGAAATCTGTCTGCTATTTCCTCCTCATGACCTGTATTGAGAATAAAATATGTAATACTTTTATAAGAGGTTATCTAAACAATAAATGATCCTATTTCACCACTAAATTACAATGCAGACTTTTTTTTTTCTATTGTCCTCTTAGTACACTCCTTTGGGACATAAAATTACCGACTGGAATAAACATCAGCTCTCTGAACAGACACTTAGCAGTAGTTCAGGAGCACTTAATTTTGAAATCCCTTTACAAAAAGTCCTCACACTCATTTGTATCCATCTGCAGTTGCTGTCCTTCCTGAGCGCTGTGACTAGTTTTACTGTGGCACTCCAGCAAGAAGAGTACCCATGGAAGATCATTACAATTCACCCAAAGACAAGTCATACCTCTAGAATGTTGCTAATCTTACTCTGAGTTTGCAAAAATTATTCCAATTACGTTGATCTTTAGGTTATGAAAAAAATAACAAAATAAATTTCTATACTTATCTGTTTCCTTCTTTCCATGTCTGAGAGCCAATCTTTCTGAGTTTAGCAACACTACTTTTGCCAAATTTAAGATAGCTTTGTGGAACCTAATACCCTTCAAAGCTGACAGCACTTTTCTCTCTTTTTTTTTTTTTTTTCTCTTGACATACAGATGCGGCATTGCACACATATGTAATAAATGTCTACACAGCAGTATACGTTGTATACAAGTATTTTAATTTACGTACATCAACCTGCACGTAATCTGCTAATACCAGTGAAAAGGAACTCTCAAAAGGATTAGAGGATTTGTTTTGCTTATTATAGGAGCAAGACTTCCAAGAGGAGGGATTTGAACTGAGTATTTCCAAAGACATAGAGGACATTATCCAGTCACTCACTTTATAGCTATACCCCAAAGTCTTGGATCCATATCTTTCTTAGACATCTACAGTCAATTCCATTTGGAGTTTTTTTGCTCTAGATCCTTACTAGTTTGCCAGCATATAGAAGATGACTAGACTTTTCATAGTTTAAACACATATGCTAGCACTAACCAAAGAAAATCCTACACTTGATCAAATAGTTAAATTCATAAGAATTTTTTAATTTAAAAAATTAATGAAAATGCATGAGTTTCACTAACATTTTTCTGATAATATTTTTCAGTCTCTGGAGTATTTTCTGTGGAAAATTAGCATAAGTGAGATTAAGGAAGCAGAAACAAAACAAAAAAACACATAGCCCAGGGTAGCTGATTGCCAAGGAATGATGATGTCTACCAGCGATGTCAGAAATTCAAATTCAAATTCTGCTCTGACTCGGTGAATGTTAAAGTCCTTGTTCTCTTAACAAGTGAGAGCCATGTCTCTTTTATGGTTGGAAGAAGACCATTTCTTTCTCATTGGAATTCAATCAAATGTAATTATTTGGTAAAGCAGTAATGTTTCATTGAGCAGTCAAGGTTTCTTTTCTGGATATTTTTATTATGGACAGTCAGACAGGCATGTCCAACTTTCCTCTCAACGCTGAATCCTTACACAGGGACAAAAAAAAGTTAGCTAAATTGGAAAAGCACTGAGAACTTGTTAAAAAGCAAACCAGTGGATGATGAACAGCAGGGGCCAACAAGAGACTCATTAGTCATACTATTTCCAGACATAGATTGAAGCTGAATTTTAGAAAGAAAAAAAAATCAAATCACACTTGTTGCTTTGACAGTCAAAATTGGGCTGAAACCCTACTTTGAAAAGCACTTTTACAGGTTTGCTGGCACTGTGGTATGGGCTAGTAATTTAATACCTGTCAAAGTATTTATCACTTTCAAAATCTTATGGATAATTTAAAAGAAAGGAATAAGAGTGAAGATAAAATAAAAGTATAACTAAAAAAAATATTTCCAAAGCCAAGAATATTTTTTGGCTCAATTTTTTTTTTGGCTCAAATTTGATTTAATTTAGTCTTGCCACAACAAAATCAGAAAATAAGTATGAAATCATATTAGTTCTATCAGTCCTGAACAAGGCTGAATGGCTAGTTCCTAAAGCTCTAAGTTTAGCAATAGATAGCATGGGCAAGATTTTTCCAACATTATCTTTCTTTTCTGCTACATATGATTCTTCATACTTTTGTTTTCATTTTAATTTTATTACATACTCTTTTGTCAGACTATATAGCTCATCATTTAAGCACTAAAAGGAGTGATTTTTTTCCATAGATTAAGAAAATTATTTATTTGATATGCGCCACTTCATTGAAAAAACATTTCTTCAAATGGAATAATAGTTCCAGTACCATGATTCAAACAAAGACTCATCCTGTAGTTACTCAAGTGGTTGTTTCTTCAGAACTAATTCAGGAAAGCTGCTTTGAGCCTTCCCTTTATCTTGTTTTCCTCTATCTGGAAGGCAACAGGGCTTTCAGACAAGTCTTGAGGGACATAGTCGACTGAATTAGGGACCTGACACTGAATGCAAGATAAGTGATATAGAATTTCAGCAACAGAAATAGGAGGCCATTAACCTAGCTCAAATCAAAATATATAGAAGGGGAAATCTGCCTGAAGGAATTACATCCTGCATAGCAATTTGGAAAGAAAATGTATACAAGTGTCATGAATAGTAAGAATTGTGACTTTGCATTTAGCATTTCTACTGCCTTCTGGATTATGTGGGTAGCTTTGAGAATTTCATATTGCAGGTTGAACTATAACCTCATCACCACTATAACTGGTGTTCTGCCCTTAGATCCAGTTTTGCATCTAGAAAACTAGATATTTTTGCAATCTAAAACATGTTTGAATCTAAAGAAGAAAAAGCTTTTTCAAAGGTGGGTATTTTTAAAATATTTTAATCTAGCTGAAAAACAGAAATCTTGTGAGTTGCCTTTCCAGAATATTTTTGAAGGGAGCATTTTTCAACAGTTTTCTTTCACCTAGCATTAAGTCCTATTTCAGAATTACCCCACTAAGTGTATTCTACCAAATCAAAATTTATTTATTACTCTCGTGTAAATCAGGGTCATAATCTAATTTTTTTAATACTTTCTCTTTCAGAAAAGATTATCTGTATCTCTCTGCATATCTCCATATATGCACACAGTTCTGCAATGGCATACAAAAGGATTTTAGGAAAAAAATCAGGACTTAGTTGTTTACCACAAAGCAAGAAACAAGTTCTCTCCCTTGGTTAAGATTATTTAGAATGTGATCAAATCTTCAATATATTTTCAAAATATTTATTTAATCATGGTTAGTCTGGGGACTCAAATAAAAGTTAAAGCCAATTTAAAATTGATAAGAAAAAAAAAAGGCTTAGATAAATACCGTAGAAGACAATGAACAACTTTATTAAGATGTCTAAGCAATATCCTCATTTGAGCAAAAAGATGATGAACCACTAACCATTGACAAAACACTAATTTCCTCTTATTTTAAACTAGCTGAGTAAAATTTTGAGAAGCAAGAATTATGCACATGCTGAATGTTTTCAAAAGTTGTGTTGATATATTTTTGGCTGCCATTGGGAAAATTATATAAATACCAGACAAAGCTGGGTGTCTATATCTCATTGAGTTTATGTCAGGTGGAAGATTTTGGAACATAGTTTCTGCTTCAGTTAGTTATTCATATTAACCGAATGTAGGATCACTAGGAATATCTACTTACTCACATCTCATATTCTTCAAAAACTCTTTGAAGATGAAGTGATAACCTTACAAATCAGTCTTTATTTTTCCCCAGTATGATTTCTATTATTCTCAGAAATGAAACAAACCAACACAAACAACAGAAGTACTAGCACATAATGATTGATATACTGCTTGTAGATCTACAGTTAGGACTGAATTGAGATGTACGTTAAAGTTTAGACCAGAAGGATGGCTAGCAGTCTTTTCTGTTTCAAAGTTTCATTAGTTTTTACAGCATAATGCAATTCAAAGTATTTTGAATCTTAAATGAGGCTTCTAACATTTATTATTCTCTAGGAATACAAAAAATAAACAGTGAGAGAATTTTAGATAGGAAAGAAAATCATGAGAATGCTTATCAAATCCCTATCGTATTCAAATATACTGTTCACATAGGTATGCAAAGATGTCAATTTAAAATACAGACTGTAGCTTGAGATGAATCTAATTAGAAATATTTCATTTTCAGAAGAGCCTTCTGGAATCCAAAATTTTTTATTCATTTTAATTCACTATGAATCAAGGGAAAGGTTTATCACAAATAATTTTCTGATCTATGAATCACTTTCTGATCTGTGCATCATGAGGAATAAAAGTACAATCTTCTGTGCAAATCAAGAAGCAATCAGTTATAATGTTAAAATCCATCTTAAAAGCTATTTGAGAACAACTAAGTGTTGAGAATGAGGCAGTGCTTATACATGTAGAAACAAAGTAGAAATAATAATGCAACTAACTCTTGCACACTTAAGTAGTTTTACAGAGGTAAAGTTAAATGTGACAACATTCAAGTCTTCATCCACTGTCTGACGTTTCTGACTGAAAGACAGGATTTCATGTAGAATTGCAGCACTAGTGTAACTCTCCTGCTTAAAGATCGTGCCAAACACAGCCATGGCACATTTTCAGTTTCTATTGATATTTTCAAGTGCAAACTTTGTCAGTGTCATGACTCACGAACTTGTCATTCTCTGGGGAGCTGATGTGTGCGTACAGCTCTCGGGGTTCCAACTGCCTTGTTGTTTCCTCTTCTATTCAAAAATAATCTTGATACCAGAAATATATACATGTGAGAGTGAGCCAGAGAGTGCATAGGTGTGTATGAGCATGTAAAAGACAGGGAAAGAGAAAAAGTGGAATGTAGAAAGACAAGGAAAAAAGAAGCGTGATATGCAAGGGAGTGCGGCATGGAGGGCTTATTTATATCATATAGTACATAAATATATATTAATAGAAGCATATCCAAATAGAATCTGAATATCTTCTATCTGAATTGTGGCAAAGATTTGTGTTACTGAATTATTATTATTTTTTAATTTGACAAAACCAGGGATGTATGTCTGAACCAGATTCTTGATCAAAGTAAATTTTCTTCTGTGGCAATACACTGATTCACAGTAAATGAGAATATCATCAACTACACTATCATTCTCATATCTCCATTCAAATGACTGTACTCATAGTCAAGCCTTTTACTCTCTGTCCTGGTTTCAGCTGGGATAGAGTTAATTTTCTTCTTAGTAGCTGGTATAATGCTGTGTTTTGGGTTTAGGATGAGAATAATGTTGATACACTGATGTGTTGATTCTTGCTAAGTAGTGCTAAGCTAAATAGTTGCTAAGTAGTCCTTACACTGGTCAAGGACTTTTCAGCTTCCCACGTTCTGCTGGGTGCACGGGGCGCTGGGAGGGAGCACAGCCAGGGGGGCTGACCCAGACTGGCCAAAGGGTTATTCCATACCATATGACGTCATGCTCAGTATATAAGCTGGGGGAAGAAGACAGAAGGGGAGGACATTCGGCGTGATGGCATTTGTCTTCCCAAGTAACCGTTATGCGTGATGGAGCCCTGCTTTCCTGGGGATGGCTGAACACCTGCCTGCCGATGGGAAGTAGTGAATGAATTCCTTGTTTTGCTTTGTTTGCGTGCGCAGCTTTTGCTTTACCTATTTAACTGTTCTATTTTATTTTACTTCAATCATTAAACTGTTCTTATCTCAACCCACAAGTTTTCTCCCTTTTCCCCTTCTGATTCTCTCCCCCATCCCACCAGGGGGGGAGTGAGAGAGCAGCTGTGTGGTGCTTAGTTGCTAGCTGGGGTTAAACCATGACACTATCACACTTTCCACATATGTGATTCCTATTTGGCTTTCTTCTGAGACCAAAAATTTGCATTTCAGAATTCAAGAATTGACTAAGACTGTCTTAGAATGTCCGATTTTGATACAAACCCAATAATACTCTTCTAGCGGAGAAATCAGAAATTTAATCTTGGACTGTCCAGCTTAATGGAGCAAAAAAAGACCCAAAACAAAACCACAATATAAAGTCATAAGTCTTCCAGATGCAGGAAAAAAATTGAGGTTATCCCTGGCTGCGATTTATCAATTTTATTCTCTAATCCTGAAGTGATTAGGGTTATACAGTCTAGTAAAGAAAACTTGTCCCCAAACTTAAATGTTAAAAAGATTCTCTAATGTCTTACTAAATAATACCTACCTGATTAACTAACCTCTATCTGAATCTTCCCATCACATACTAAGCAGGTCACTTTTTAGTCTGCCCTTTGTAGCTACGAAGAGGAACTCATGTTCTTGAAGATTTAACTACTCTTTACAAGATTTTTTCTAGAACGATTAAACTTCTTCCAGCATTTCTTCATAAGCCTAACTTGTAAGCCATTCATCACTCCTGCTTTTCTCCTCTGTGCTTTTTCCGGTTTATCTGCTTGTTCTTAAAAAGCCACATCCCAGTCATAGAAGTCCTTCCGATTTACAGTCTCATTCTGTGCTTAATAATATCTCCTTCCTCTCTTTAGAAATTCCTTTTATGGAAGTCCATCTTCCTGGCTGAAGTTTGCATTTTTAATCTATTCCTATTATTCTGTTCTACTTCTACATTCATTTGCAGAGAATTATTAACTTGATACTTTTTGACAGTTTCAAACATATACCTACTTAAAAATGTTTCCTTCCCTTTACTTAGATGCATCTTTCCCATAGCACAGCCTAAAAGTCCTCTTAGTGTTTATAAAAAAAAAAAAAAATGCTTTCAGCACTGTCCTCGATAATTTATTGGTAGTTTATAATTATAAACATTATAAACAGTAATTTAATAATATAATATAAATATAAATTAAATAATATAATTATAACATTATAAACAGTAGCTTGTTTATAATGCTTATTCAGCAGGCATTTTCCTTTTACCAGAAGGCCATGTCCTTCACGTATTAGACATCTGAAATAAGGTGCATCAGTCTTAGTCTCTCTTACTATGATTCTACTTTGTTGTATTTCTCTATTTATATTTATTTGAAGGCTTTCAACAGGTCCGCTTCTCACTTCCTTCTGAGCTTCAGAGAAAACATAAATACTTTAATCGTACAGTAAAAAGCTTTCTTTTCTCCTTACCTGTCTTTCTGTATCTCTGATTTAGGCCACCAAGTCTCTGAGAGGCCAATTAAGCTTTGTTTGTACACTAAGACTTCTAGTCGTTATTGTTTGCTCTTGATACACTTTGCACTAGTGTATAGATATCTAATATATCAGGCACATTCCCCCATTATTCTTTTTCCTATGAGCTACCTAATAATGTCAAAAATATTATTATCTTAAAATATGAAAGAATTTGTAGTTGCTTACCCAGCAACCACTGGTCTGATGCAGCTAAAATTCCTCACATATGGCTCTATCTTTCTGTCTTTGCATCATTGTATTGTGACTTTTCATCATAAATCAGTTTATTTGGTTTATGTTACAGCAATCCCTTACATAGCAGTCTCCTTGAAACAGGTCAAATCCAAAAACGCTATTTTGTTAGGACAGCAATATGTATGTGTGGTTAAGCATGCTTGCATTCCTATGTATATAACTTACAGAGATATTACTTAATAGCTTACAGAAATATTAGTTGTGCTAGGGATATTTCTTAATTACCTCTCATTCACCCTGGTTTCTGTAAGAAGCACTTACCTATTAAAGCAGGAATATAGTCTCTAGTCAGCCCTAAAAATACATATGATATTAATAAATTTCGTTTGATAAATTTGAATATCCCAAGTATCATAACTGTGTCATATCTCAATATAATGTCTTTTGAACATTCCGTGTTTGAAAGTATCACATATGTCCGAACTTCTGTTCATTTTTTACCTTAAAACTTACAATATATATCTTGTCTTTATCATCTTTCATCTCCACATTCTGTTCTATCCTTTTGTGTAGAGTCTGTGCAATTCTGTTTCTGCAGTAAATTAACTCTGGAAAAAAATGGTTTTGTTTTTATTAGGACAGGGTGAATGCTGAAAAGCATTTTCTGCAGACACTTACTCAATTTTACATAGAAGTTTTATTTGACTGTACTTCTGCTTATTCCCCACAAGTATTCCTGGAAAAAAGCTTGCCAGTCATAAAGTAATCAATCATAAAAACCAAACATTAATTGAGTATAGGATTCAAAGATTCTATAAAGCAGTAGGAGTGGAGGGATATAGTGATGAGATATTGCAGACAACCGAGAAAAATTGGCATTCCCTCTGCCAGGGCCCCGAGGGCACCGATGGGTTTGACTGCCCCTGCCAGCCTCCTCAGGGTCTCCCCGACCCTGCTCATGGCCCAGGACGCCCTGTCAGCCCCTGGGGCCACCAGCCCCTGCCCCAGTAATGCCACAGCAGGGCTGGTCTCCAGCTCCCCACAGCCCTGCCCTGCCCTGCCCAGCCCTGGGCCTTGCTGAGCCAGGCCCTCAGCCCATCCTGGCCTCGTCCTGTCCCTGTCCCCAGCAAATGCCCAATGCCCAGGGGTGGGGCTGCCCTCGGTGCCCCCAGCTGTCCTACTCCTGGCTGGGGTGGTGGGATGGGCCTCGGCTGCCAGGCCCTACCCTGCTGTCGCATGGGAATCCCTGCAGAGGCCCACAGGGAGCCCTGGCACTGTCCCCTCAGGTGCTGTGTAAGGCGTCTGGACTGGGGCTATGCAGAGCAGCCATTTTGTGGCTTCCCATCACAGAGGCACAGCTGCAAGGTGACAAGGATGCTTTGAACTTCAGGAAACCTTCCCTTGTTTGTGTTATTCCAGTCATTGTGCTGTTGCTTTTCTCTGTGCATATACACTGTTTGTTAGTGTGATAAACAGAGCAATCTCTTTTTCTAAGGCTAAAGAAAAAATGTGTCTATGGGAATGAAATTGTTTCAGTCCTCAGGCGCTGAGCATGTTGATTGTGAAGAAAATCTTTTTTTTCCATGGATTTTCTAAACCACAATAAGAAGACCATGCTAAGGATCTGCCATCTGGATGAGAGGTTGATGCAGACACATTTCTGGGCAGGCACAAAAGTACTTGAAGACTACTTTAGTTCTTCAGTACAGTCCTGAAGAGCAGTCTGGTCTGCGGCATTTTAATGTGGCTGTTCCTGCAATTCCAAACACAAGCTGCATCTCTAATGTTAACTTCTACAAAGCTAATAAATGAGACCATGAAAAGTTTTTGAGCAGCACAGCTAACTTCTGCAGCAGGTCCCTAGTTTCACTGGCTTTAGTGCTGTTACAGGTGGTCCTATTTTTGTATGAACGGATTGATCTAAAGCAATTCCTCTGTTTCATTGGCCTTTTGAAAGCTTCCTTTCATGTTAGATATGAGACAGAATTATGTTTTCCACCTATCTTTCAAAAAACATAATGAAGACCGTGCAAACAAAAACTGGAAGGGATGAAAGGAGGGGATGAAAACTCCTGTTTGAGTTTTCTTTCATTTCTCATGATAACTTTATAGCGGCAGGGCTTTTCTGTCTTGTCTCTGACTCACTTATTAAGGAAAAGAAGTAGAAGCTGGAGAGAAAAGAAATGCTAAAGAGGAACTGCACTAACTGCTTTCTTCTAACACAGAGCAGTTTGGAAGTGAGAGTCAGGAGCAATGCAGACACCACTAACATGCTCCTTTGCCTTCCCAAAAACTCAGGAAGGGGGGGGAGTTGTAGCTGGAGAGCAGTGCAGGTTCCAGTACAAAGAGCAATTTGCATGGCCAAAGGCAGATTTAGACAGAAGGCAACAGATATTCAAGCCCACATTGAATAAATAATCTGTTTCTAGTTGTCAGAAGAAAAATACCATTGTACAAAAGGGCTAAATTTGGGCTGGCAAATGGTCACATCAGCCTGTATTAGAAGAATGTATGCATTTTTTCAGGAGGAGCAATCAACCTAAATTGTAGTTTAAAGATAAGCAATTAAGCAGTGACATAAGTTGGGTTTTTTCTGTTATAATTTAGTAGTAACCAGAGTTTTCCTGCTCTCTCAAGTGCTATTAAACAAAACATATGCTATTAGCCATTCTATTCCACTTAACAATCACAATGGCCCAAAGGAAAATCTGTATGTGCCCTATTTTTTCCTTGTACCTGGTAGCCAATTGCTAACCAAACACCCCCAGCCCGTGGTTCTTACTCTCACATGTGCATCCTGTTCCACTTGTGCATTCCTGCAATTTCTGTTTCATCATCTTTCTATTGCAAACTGACAGGCTTTCCTCGGGATTTAACCCTTTACCTTTAAATTATTCTCTTCCTTTACAATAAGCTTTCACCGTGATAGAATAAATATGTTTCCTTAACGAAGCAGTTACAATATTGGCACAGGTTATATTTGGAAATTCTGTACACTCTGTGGAGGAAGTGCTACATATTTCAGAATTTTATATGAAATTACTTGGTTCCCAGAAGCAGATTAGGCTCATACTTGTCTTGTGATTGTTTCCAAGCCTTCCATCCCAGAGTGCATCCCCCTTCTAGGAGTTCAGCTGGAGAAGTTACAGAGTTCAGCTGGCTGAGTCCAAGGTCAGCTCCTTTGGTGATAAGAACTCTTGTGAAGAAAGCTAGAAGTGCGGGTCTGCCCCTTCTTTTCCTTGGGAGCTGCTTGTAAACTGAGAATTTAGCACTCCCCCAACCTGTGCTACATCACAGCTGTGTAGCATCTATGTCTGTGCCCAGTCCTGTACCTCCATGAACATGATCCGGACTTGCTGGTTTGGCTTCTTGGCTTGGCCTTGGACCTGCCTCACTGCTACAAACTTGCTGATCAGTCTCTGGACTCAATCCTGACCCAGACTTGCTGTTATACGTCTTGCCTTTTTGTCAGTGAGGTCACTGCTCCCACCTGCACTATTGTCGCACTCAGCTCACGGCTCATCTTCCCTTGTGGAGCAGAACTATACTTCCTATCTTCCAAAGCAGAACTAGGATGAGGATTTTTTCCTGTGACTTCTACACATATTTAAATATATTTTTGAAGGTGACGTTATCAGTTTATCAAGCAAAATATCCACTACCTTCAGTTCTTGTTTGTAAAACAGCAATTTAATTAAGAAGGTATAGATCCATTAGAACTTAGTGAATTTCCATTAGTGGAAACAAACCCTCCACTGTAGGTACCTTTAGTTTCACAAATGAAGACATTATTATTATAAGAATCTCAGTCTGGTGATGTCCACATAAGTAATTAATGGCAGCCTAATAGTTTAAAAAGGAACAAGTGTAAGTCAGTGAAAAAAACATGTTTTCTTTCATATCAGACAGATAGGCAGTATGGCTAAAGAAAAAATGGGATTTTTAAGTCCAAGGAGCTTTTTTACTATGTTTTCAGTGTCCAGTTTCCCAATACCTAAAGGTCTTTGGCCTACAATAGGAAGGAATCATATCAAATGTCTTGCTGAAGTCCAAAAAGATTAAATTTACCTCATTTCACTTGTCTAGAGAATCAGTTATCTCATCAAGTTATCTTATCTGAGAAAGAACCTTACCACATATTAGTCCTCCAGAGCACAGTTCTGCTGTTCATGAGTTATTAAAAAGACAGCAATGTTCTTTCACTTCACCCAGTCACGCTTAAGAAATCTTAGCCACTTTAATAGTTTCTGGGAGGCACTATGAAAAAGCAAAGCTTCAGAGGTGGAATGAAGAGAGCTTATGTAAAGGCTTGAAAACTGGAAGACTTACAGTCTTTGCAAAGTCAATACCATTATTCTGTTGTAGAGTTATACCATTAAATAACAACTTCTAGTCCAGATGTACTTCATATTTAATTATCATTAAAGCAAATTTTACTGTTGATTTTGGATTTATTACTACTTGGGAGTGACTTCTGTGTTTGGAAAACATGTATGTCTTATACCTTAAAAATCAGTGATGCTTGAGAAGTGCAAACTGTTTCTTTAACTTTTTCCACATGTACTTAAAAAATCTTGCAATGATTAATAAGTTTTCTGAAAAACACAAGGTTGGAATTGTCCCAGTGGCTCTAAGCACCGCATAGGAGAAAACACTTCTCTCACATTGCTGATTCTGGCCTAAATTGTCCACAATCAAAGTGTTAAACCTATCTGTCCCATCACTAGTTTCTCAATGTCAGTTATGAGTTTAGATTGCTCTCCATCATTCTGCTTAGTACTTACTAGAATTTCTCCTGCACCTATCGTATTAACCTTATTGATCTGTGGAGTTTCTGGAAAAAGTGGTTCATAATCCTTGCTCCAGAGAAACCATGTTTGAGTTAATACAGAATAATCAATTATTGCCTAATTACGACTCCTGGTTAAGCAGCAGATTTCATATCTGATCTTGCACAAATGGAGTTTCTCATCTGCAAGGTGAAGGCAACAATATTTCTCCAGCTCACAGAGGCAAGGAGTTTAGATATATTAAAGCACCCATTACAGTTGTTAAGGGTATTATAAGCAAGGGAGATATTAGCCCCTTGCACCTTGTAAATTATTTCATATGTAGGAACAGCCTTGACTGAACTGAGCAATAAAGCTGATTATTGCAATCACAACAGATATGTCCATTTAATGTTGTGGTTTTTTTTTTTTTTTGCTTGTCCTTATTTTTTTACAATGCCTACTTTACCCAGAGTTATTTATGTGAGGGGACTGAGAACACAGGGCAATAGCATCTATACAGATGTGCAAAATAATAAATTAGTCATGGTTGAAACCACCTATGGATAAATGAAATTATTGACCAGCAGTGGTTGCCTGACCTGTATCCATCAAAATGTCAAACCATGTATAGGTAGGGAGCAGGGACGCACCCTAGAAAGAACAAGGAATGCATAAATCTCTGATGCTGCTCCATACTGCTTCAGGTAATTGTGACATAGTATGCCTTACAATACTGTACACGTCACCAAAAATTGATTAAAAGCAGCACTAGCTCATTGCTTATTTGTTTTTAAATTAGATATCCTATTAGCTACTAAATAACCTATCCTCACATTCTATTGAAAATAGTTTGGAGTAAATGAGTGTTTTATGACAGACTTTCTGCTGTGAAGTATTACCATTGAATAGTTCTGTAGAATTTAAACACGAACAGTAGTGAATAAAAAATTCTTAGCAAACCTAAAACAATTAACGCAAAAGTAACAGCCCTACTCCAAAATTGTAAAGCATGGTTCAAAAATTCAATTTAAATGGTCTTTTTTTTCCTGTAAATGCATTCTATAAATTATTCCTGTAATACTCTATAAACATTTGTAATATTATGTTGGTTTAACCTATATTGTATTCTGTAGGGCTTTTCCCTACATCAGTGTTATTAACAGGAAATGTCAGCATCTCTAGGTCGTCAAGGTTAGCTTTCTACCTTCACCAAAAAGAATATTGAAAACACACTACATAGCCCAAACTTAACTATTTCCGTGTTGTCTTTATTGGTAACTCAAATTACAATTGCCAGAGATTATATAAAGTCCAGCTTTTTTCCAGCTGTTCCTTATCTCTGCAATATTAATAGCAGAATTTTTTTCCATCTACTCTATAAATAGCAAACATTCACAAAGTTTGTTCATCTACAGTTTTAGCATATAGAATCTTAAATTTATGCATTTTCAAGGCTGTTGCTAACGTTCCAGTGCCTTACTTTCAGAGACCATGGAAGTCAACAGAAAATTTTTCATTTACTTCAGTGAAGCAGGGCTCAAAGTCCTTATCTTGTTAAATATCATCCCTGCCATGTACTAGAATATATTTATATAGAAAGAAAGGGACTTTTCACATTTATGAGGTTCTTCATTTGGTTAAGTGTGGAAAAAGGGAGTCAAACTATAGGAGATCCATGGGAATTTTTGAGATGTGGAAATGAGAATACCATTACAATTTTAATTCTGCGTACTTTTAGAGCATGTCCACCTTCTTGAATTCAGAAATCTGACTTTATTGGATTAACCCCCCTTTAAGATGATTTTTTAAAAATTTCCAATTCTAAAAACCTGTGCATAGCACATGGATTTAATTTTCTGCTTTTATATTTTTAATTTTATTTTCTCATTTTACATTTTATATTTTCTGCTTTTCTATTTTAGTCTGATATTCTTGTATTGTAAGTAAAAAACAATGGACAGATCGATGGACAGACACTGAAGAAATAAAATTAATATTAGCTCAACCTAGTCTTTCATACCTATTTAAAAACAAAACTACATTAAAATAAATATTAAACATTGATCAGTAGAGGTACCATACACTAGGAAAATTATATTTCTAATTTCACTTCCCAGTGCCTTTGCCAGATATTAAAACCGTGTTCCTTTAATATCACTATTTAGGGACTGAAATTAATTATATTATATTATATTCTGCAATGTGTTCCTGCAATGTGTAGAGGACTGCTTCCTCATACAAATGTTAGATGTGCCAACCAGGAGTGAGACACTGCTGGACTTGCTACTTACAAACCAAGAAAACCTGCTTTGTAATATCTCAGTTAGTGATAGCCTTGGCTGCAGTGATTACAATACTATGGAGTTTGGGATCCTGCTGAGCACACTGAAGGTTAGTACTAAGACAAAGGTTTTAGATTTCAGAAAAGCAAACTCCAGCTCACTCAGAGCTCAGCTGGGAGGGATTCTGTGGGAAGCTTCCATGGAGGATAAAGGAGCTAGTGAGTGCTGGGAGTTTTTCAAGAACACTCTCCTGGAAGCACAAAAACAGTTCATCCCCTTTCAAGGTAAGGGAAGTAGGTGGAGCAAGAGACCCCTTCGGCTTAACTGCGAGCTGAGTCTGCTCAAAACCAAAAGAGAAGCATACCAGAGATGGAAAAGAAAATGAATATCCATCGAGAACTACAAGGGCATTGCCAGGATGTGCAGAGATGCAGTTAGAAAAGCAAAAGCTCAGCTCGAATTGAAATTGGCCAGATATGTAAAAAAATAAAAGAAAGGGTTCTTCAGGTAGGTAAAAAAAAGCAGAAACAGACAGAAAATATTAGCCCGCTTTTAAACAGGAGAGGTGAATTAGTCACCAATGATGCTGAAAAAGCAGAGGTTCTAAAATCTTTCTTCACCTCTGTCTTTACCAGCACTGTTGGGCCCCAGGGCTTGGGAACAAAAATCCAGTTTGAAGCAAACACAGACCCACCGTCAGTGAAGGAAGAGTTGGTATGTGAACTATTACAGGAGCTTGACCTCTACAAATCGATGAGCCCTGACAACATCCATCCAAGGGTGTTAAGAGAGCTGGTGTCGTTGCAAGGCTGCTGTCCATAATCTTTGAGAAGTCGTGGAGATCGGGAGACATCCCAAAAGACTGGGAGAATGCTAATGTCACCGCCATCTACAAGAAGGGCTTAAAGGAGGATCCAGGAAATTATAGGCCCATCAGTCTTGCTTCAGTCCCTAGGAAAGCTATGGAATGAATCCTCCTGAGGGCTATCACAAGTCAAATGAAGCACGTGATTGGGAAAAGCCAGCATGGATTCACAAAGGGCAAATCATGCTTGACAAAGCTGATCACCTTCTATGACAAAGTAACCTGCTTGGTTGATGTAGGGCAAGCGGTGGACATTGTCTACCTGGATTTCTCCAAGGCTTTTGATACAGTTTCCCACAGCCTCCTCCTAGACAGACCATGTGTTACAGTCTAGACAAATGGTCTGTGCGGTGGGTGGGGAACTGGCTGACAGGCCGCACCCAGAGGGTGGTGGTAAATAGCTCCTTTTCAAACTGGCAACCCGTCACAAGTGGGGTCCCCCAGGGATCGATATTGGGCCCAACACTGTTTAATATCATCATAAGTGACCTGGATGATGGGATCAAGTGTATCTTGATGAAGTTTGCCAATGATGCCAAACTGAGGAGGGAAGTAGACACTTCGGAAAGGAGAGTCACACTTTAGGAAGATCTGGATAGGCTGGAAGAGTGGGTTAACAAGATCCTTGTGAAGGTCAACAAGAAGTGTAAGGTCTTGCACATGAGGAAACATAATCCAGGAGTGCAGTACAGGCTAGGATCTACCCTGCTGAGGAGCAGCTCTGTGGAAAGGGATCTGGGGGTCCTGGTGGACAACAAGCTCAATATGAGTGAACAGCGTGCTGCTGTGGCAAAGAAAGCCAACAGGATGCTGGGTTGCATCAACAAGGCCATCACTAGCAGAGCTAAAGAAGTCATTATCCCACTCTACTCAGCGCTTGTCAGGCCACACCTGGAATACTGTGCTCAGTTTTGATTCCTGCTATAAAAAAACGATGTGAACAGGCTGGAGAGGGTCCAGAGAAGGGCCACAAAGATGAACAAAGGACTGGGTAGGCCTGCCATATGAGGAAAGGCTGAGAGAACTGGGTTTGTTCAGCCTTGAGAAAAGAAGGCTTAGGGAAGACCTTATCACCATGTTCCAGTATTTAAAAGGCGGCTACCAAGAAGATGGAGACTCCCTTTTTACAAGGAGTCACATGGAAAAGACAAAGGGTAATGGGTACAAGTTACTCCTGGGGACATTCCGATTGGACAAAAGAGAAAAATTTTTCATAATGAGAACAGTCAACCATTGCAATAATCTCCCCAGGGAAGTGGTGGATTCCCCAACATTGGATATTTTTAAGATTCAACTGGACGGGGTGCTGGGCCACCTTCTCTAGACTGTGCTTTTGCCAAAAAAGGTTGAACCAGATGATCCTTGAGGTCCCTTCCAACCTGGTATTGATTCTATGATTCTATGATGATTGATTAACTGAAACAA
Source organism: Platalea leucorodia (assembly GCF_965183815.1). Classification (NCBI taxonomy): domain Eukaryota; kingdom Metazoa; phylum Chordata; class Aves; order Pelecaniformes; family Threskiornithidae; genus Platalea; species Platalea leucorodia. Next base: position 21,390,672 of record NC_138829.1, read on the forward strand.
TTTCAGTTACTTAAAAGCCATTTTAGTAATAAAACATGATGTGATTTGGGGAGGTTTTAGTTATACTTCTACAAGCAACAAAAGGAGAGCTAAGGAGAATCTCCATCCTTCATTGGATGCGGGGGAAAACATGGTGACAAAGGATGAGGAAAAGGCTGAGGTACTTAATGCCTTCTTCGCCTCAGTCTTTAATAGGCAGACCAGTTGTTCTCGGGGTACCTGGCCCCCTGAGCTGGAAGACAGGGATGGGGAACAGAATAGAGCCCCCATAATCCAAGGGGAAATGGTTAGCACCATGTGTCGAGGACTAATCAGAATTGTCTCGACATTGCCGTTCTACCGCCATCTTCTGGGTCTGACATCCAGCCCCCGATGAAACCACCACAGCCCATGCAGAGACCAGGACACGAAAGGCGGGACCATGGACTGCACGCACGCCTGCGCAGACACCAGGGCGCGAAAGGCAGAGGCCAGGACGCGGAAGGCGGGGCCATGGACTGCACGCACGCCTGCGCAGAGACCAGGGCGCGAAAAGCAGAAGCGCAAACTGCATGTACGCAGACCTGCTCTGCGCATGTGCATGGCCCTATAAAAGGACCGCGTGCGCCTTTTGAGGTCCTCTTTTTCTCCTCGTCCTTCACCGTGCACCTCCTTGGAAGCTGCTCCTGCGGACACAGAGGCTGGACCGACTGGACCTTTGATCGACGGGACAACGCCGGACTCGGAGTGGCGGTAGCTAGTTCCCCTACGTGGCTCTTTTCTCACCCGCCTGAGCACGCTCTTTCTATTTTTCTCTCTTTTCCTCTCTCTCTTTTTTTTTCTTTCTTTCCTTTTTCTTTTTTTTTTTCCCCCTATCTCCCTACCCGGTCCTCACCCCTTCGTTCGCCAAAATAAAGTCAAAAGGTTGTACGGCATTTGACCTCGTTTGCGTCTTAATCTCGTCCTTGGGATCGTATCGAAACCTCTCTCGACATTGGATCGGGACATTTAATTGGCGTCACGGACAGGATGCCTTGAGACGAGAGTGTCATACAACCTTACGGTGTGCTGAGCGAGTGTGTGTGAACGAGACGTACGAGCAAGTACGAAGCGAGTGCGGAGTTCCGATCCGCGGTTCTGCTCTCCCGCGAGGGAAGCAGCCGGAGACGAACGAAGCGCAAGGACGGAGTGGATGTTGAGACCTTTGCACTGAAACGCGCGTAGCAGTTTGTGATTTGAGCTCCTGAGGGCGTATAGGGGAGACTTGAATTTTATAGTGTGACCCCCTCAGGATGATATCCCCTTTGTAGGCTCTGTTCTGTCCCGTAGTTTGTGATTTGATCTCCTGAGGGCGTATAGGGGAAACTTGAATTGGTGGTGTGACCCCCTCAGGACGATATCCCCTTTGTAGGCTCGTATTTGTCTTCTAGTAGTGTGCGGATTGGCCTCCTGGGAGCGTATAGGGGAAACGTGTTTATTTTAAGGTTTGACCCTCCCGGGACGAACTCCCCTTTGTAGGATATGGCCGCCCAAAAGGCAGGCGATTTTTGTGAAGAGGCAGAGAAATTATACGAGTTTTTAGAAACGTACCGCTCTCGCCCCTCACCTCCGGGACGAGATTGGGCACGGGACCATTGGTTCCAACTGCAAAGTGTTATGGACCGAATAGCGGTTTTGCATAAAGAAGCTAGAGCGAAGAAGGGAAAAGGGAAGGCTGTTGTTTGTGCTGTGTTAGGAGCGTGTCTGGCAGCGGCGGTGGAGGACAAGAAACGAGCGCCCTGCCAATCGGAGGCTGTGGCCGCTGCGTTGCAAGCGGCGATAGCGCCGCTGCGAGAGCAACTACTAGAGACCAAACGGGCGCTAGAGGAGGAGAAGCGCCAAAATATGATTTTGAAGGAGGAGCTGAGGGTTCAGTTCCTGAGGGAGGCAGACACCCTCGCTGAGGCGGAGGTAATGTTGGAGGAGAAAGGGGTACGCCAAATTTACCCCCAGAAAGACTTAAAGCAATTAAGGGAGACGGTGGATAACCGCCCCCATATGTGCCCGCTGGTAAAAACGGAATATATATATGAGGACGATAGCGACAACCGTCCCCAAGTTGTAACCAAAGAAATCCCTTTTACCGCCACCGAACTGGCTAAACTCCGAAAGGATTTTGCTAGGACGGCAAGGGAGTCCGAAACCGAATATGTGTGGAGGATATCCCTGTCGGGGGGGGACGGGATCATGCTATCGGAAAAAGAAGCAGAGGGGTATTGGGGCCCCGGCGTCTTCCTCACCACGGGCGATCGCCGGGCCCCATGGTCTCTGACCCAGAGGGCAGCATATTGGGCGGGGGGGCTGAACCCATTAGAAAGGGGGGATCCCCTAGCTATAACTGGTTCGGTTGAGCAACTGCTAGAAAACGTACAAAAGGCAGCATGCCTGCAAATGATGTATGACCGGGAACTTAAACCAAATTTAAGCTCTCCGATGTTGTTACCGGTAGACCCCGAGCGGCTGACACCGCTAATAAGAGGACTCCCCGACTCGTTAAAACCTATCGGGATCCAATTACAGGGGAAAATCCAAAATGTGCCTCGTGAAGAGCGAATTGCAGCTGCCCTGGAGGGAACAGTAACCCCCGAACAGCGGCAGTGGGGGAGGAAGGTGTGGACCTGGGGGGAGATAGCTCAGGAACTGATAAACTATGGAAGGAAATACGGGCCAGTAGGCAGAACTTACCACAAGGTGGAAACTAGGGCCGTGCGGGCAGCGGAGCCGGCAAATAAACCGCTGGCTTTTTCGGGGACTAGCCCCGACCCAACAAAAAGGGAAAAACCCCTGCTCCGACAAGAATTGTGGCAGAAGGGACTGCAAAAGGGTGTGCCCCGAGACCTAATGGATGGGCTCCCCACCAAAAAATTAGAGCTCCTGGTGCGGAGGTGGTCCGGGCAAGGACCCTCTCCCAAACCAAACGCGCCCTCCGTGCCGGCACTGGATAAGGAGGAGGGGTTCAAGGGGGATGAAAGGGTGGCGGAAAACTAAGACCTCCGCCCCCTCAGGGTGAGGGGGGAGGCGGGGGGTGGATGTTTATTAGACAACTCACCTGCAACAATAAAGGGGACCTCCTCATTACCGTCGCAGTAGGGCCGAGGAAGAGGCCCATGACCTTTTTAATTGATACGGGGGCCCAAATTACAGCAATAAAACAAAGCGAGGCAGAACGGTGCGGCATCTCAACTCCTTCTAAGCGCCTGATAGTATTAAACGCCCTAGGGAAAACCCAATCTGTGCCCATGACCCCGGTAACCTTATGGCTACCAGGAGATGAGAGTCCGGTGAACACCATGGCAGCCATAGGACCCTTTCAAATGAACCTCTTGGGCATAGACGTTTTAAAGGGCAGACAGTGGCACGACACCCAGGGAAATTCGTGGTCTTTCGGCGTCCCGCAGATCAGGCGGCTGGCCGAAGCCCCCGGCGTGGGGGTGCGCCTGTTGCAAGCGGCGCCTGCCCTCCCCCCTTCCAAACTGACAAGCGTGAAACCCTACCCGCTACCGATAGGAGCAAGAGATGGAATCATGCCAGTGCTGGAGGACTTAAAGGGGAGGGGGATTATAGTTCCCACCCACTCCCCCTTTAACTCCCCGGTATGGCCTGTCCGAAAACCAAACGGCAAGTGGAGGTTGACAGTAGATTACCGGAGGCTGAATGCCAACACAGGCCCATTAACAGCTGCTGTACCGAACATTGCCGAGCTTATAGCCGCCATTCAAGAGCAATCACACCCTATTATGGCGACTATTGACGTTAAAGACATGTTCTTTATGGTCCCCCTGCAGCCGCAGGACCAGGACCGCTTTGCTTTTACCTGGGCGGGGCAACAGTACACCTTTACACGGCTCCCTCAGGGATACAAGCACTCCCCCACCTTAGCCCACCACGCTCTAGCACAGGAGCTGGAAGCAATTCCCATAAGGGCGGGGGTGAAAGTTTACCAATATATAGATGATGTACTCATAGGGGGAAATCAGGTGGAAGAAGTTGGGGAAGTCCAGAAGGACATCATCACCCATCTAGAGAGTATAGGATTGACAATCCCACCTGAGAAAATGCAAACCCCTTCAAGTGAGGTGAAATTTTTAGGAATTTGGTGGAAGGGAGGGATGACATGTATCCCACCAGACACCCTTTCCTCCCTCGACCAAATTAAGATACCCGAATCGAAAAAAGACTTACAGCATGCGTTAGGGCTGCTTGTGTTCTGGAGAAAGCATATCCCTGATTTCTCAATTATCGCGAGACCCCTATATGATTTACTACGGAAAAGGGCGCAATGGGAGTGGACCCCGGTCCACGATGAGGCGCTACGGCTGTTGGTGTTCGAGGCAAATGCATACCAAGCCCTGGGGCCTATCCACCCGACAGACCCTGTGCAGATCGAGTGGGGGTTTGCCGCAACCGGGCTATCGATTCATTTGTGGCAACGGGGGCCAGCAGGGCCCATCCGGCCCATTGGCTTTTATTCTCGGAGTTTCAAGGATGCAGAAAAACGGTACACCATGTGGGAAAAGGGGCTGTTCGTAGTCAGCCTGGCTTTACGAGAAGCAGAGCGCACCATTCGCCAGCAACCAATAGTGCTCAGAGGTCCTTTCAAAGTGATTAAACCAGTTTTAACGGGGACACCTCCCCCTGACGGGGTGGCACAAAGAGCTTCGGTGCGGAAATGGTACGCGCAAATAGAACATTATTGTGGTATTTTTGAAGTTTCTGAGGGCGCTGCCAAAAATTTAGTTATCCAAGAGGGAGTGGCCCCAGACCGGGAAAGTGACGTGCCTCCTTCTGCTGTGCAGGTAGCCCCCCCATTTTCAGAACAATTACAGAACGCTTGGTTCACTGATGCCTCTGCTAAACGAGAGGGCAGAACTTGGAAATACCGTGCTGTCGCCCTACAGATAAGGACCGACCGAAAAATAATTACCGAAGGAGAAGGCAGCACTCAAGTAGGGGAATTAGTGGCCGTATGGAGTGTCTTTCAACATGAAGCCCAATCTGCCTCTCCAATCTATATCTACACTGACTCCTTTGCTGTCTTTAAGGGGTGTACAGAGTGGCTCCCCTTTTGGGAACAAAATGGGTGGGAGGTTAACAGAATACCTGTATGGCAAAAGGAGAAGTGGCAAGATATTTTAACCATTGCCAGACGGGGGAACTTTGCGGTAGGATGGGTAGCCTCCCATCAGACGGGAGAAAATCCGTCCGGCCATTGGAACAATAGGGTTGATGAGCTGGCCCGCCTCGCCCCCTTGCAAAGTGATCCAGTAGCAGAGGATTGGGAGCGACTCCTGGAATGGTTGCACCTTAAGAGAGGGCACACTGGAGCCCAAGACCTCTACCGAGAGGCTCAGGCCAGAGGCTGGCCGGTTACCCGAGAAAATTGCAAAACTTGCATTTCGGCCTGTGAGCAATGTCGTATCCGCTTAGACAGGCACCCCCTGGAAGACAGTCCCCTACATTTGAGAGAGGGAAAAGGTTTGTGGGAGGCCTGGCAGGTTGATTACATTGGTCCGTTCCGTAAATCAGAAGGGAAGTGCTATGTATTAGTGGGTGTTGAAATAGTATCTGGCCTAGCACAGGCTAAAGCCTGCGCTAAGGCAACAGGGGAGAATACGGTGAAGGCCCTGAAAGAATGGTTTGGGACCTTCCCTAAACCGCAGTTGATTCAATCTGACAATGGTACACACTTCACAGCCAAGATGGTCCAGGAATGGGCGGCTTGGGAGGGGATTTCATGGGTATTCCACACTCCATACTACCCTCAAGCAAATGGGATTGTGGAGAGAACAAACGGCTTGCTGAAGCGCTTCCTGAAACCGCACAAACCGGGGTGGGCTGAGCGGGTAGGAGATGCAGTGACTAGCGTCAATAGCCGTTGGGGAACAAACGGATGCCCAAAAATTACGGCGTTTTGCCCACTAGCGCCTACAATCATGCCCACCTCACCTGGCCCTGACCACTCCGTCAACCCATCCTGTTTCCCCGGACAACCCGTCTTAGTTGAACTCCCCACCGTGGGAGCAGTACCACTAACATTAGACACCCCAGTGAATAAATACACGTGGAAGGCAAAAGATGCTTGTGGAAAGATCCACAAAATTCATGCTAAATGGATTGTCCCTTCCTTCTGACCCGAGAAGCGAGTTTGCTTCTATTTTTGTTTTCCAGGAGGAAGCAGCTGACCTGGACACACACCACCCGACGGAGACTAGACAGACGCCGATTGCTGCTTAATCAGGATGCGCGCGTTATTGGTGGCTGTACTAGTTTGGAAATGTACCTGTAACAGTGGCGGAGAGCTAATTCCTTCACCCTCCCCTGACCCGTTTGATCCCTTCAAGGACAATGAATTTGTATTATTAGCCAAAGCTATAAGCCGAGCTTTTAATTTAAGTCATTGCTGGGTTTGTGGGGGACCTCTGGGGCTGTCGAGTTGGCCGTGGACGTCCACACCCCTCACCCCAGCCCAAATTGTGAGTAATTATAGTGAAACCACGAATGACACTTGGGGTGATAGTGGAACATGGCCAGTTCAATTTCCTGCTGTGGGGCAATATTGTTTAAATCGTACTCAAAAGGGAGGGGTCTATGTGGGAGAAAGCAAGTGCCAATGGACACTTACGAACAAGTTGGTAAATGCAGATAGGGGTATCTCCATATGGGCATGGCTTGATAGTGCCGGACGCAGTCGAGGGTTCAAAGGGTACTGGGCAAATAAAAATGAAACGTTAATTTTCCAACAATCTAGGGACCACGCTTACAAGCAAACCTGTGAATGGAAAAGCAGCTTTGGGGCCTGGTATTGCACCGGCCGGATGAATAATAACCCAACCGTCTTTTTTAGCCCTGTGGGCAACGACAAAACAATGTATTTCCAGTTCCCCGGGGATGCAGCGGGACCATTCGCCAACGGGGCCACAGCTAAAAGGGGCCATTATTGGATTTGTGGACATACTGCCTGTAAACGACTGCCAGCGCATTGGTCAGGGGTCTGTTATGTGGGAATTATCCGGCCTTTATTCTTCCTTCTTCCGCAAACGGGTGGCTCTCAGTTGGGGATAAGATTGTACGATAATCTGGAAGATGGAAAGATTGCCCGCCGCAAGCGAGCTGTTGAGGTGAACATAGGTGGAACACAAAAATGGGGGGAAAATGAGTGGCCTCCTGAAAGAATAATCCAACATTATGGGCCTGCCACCTGGAACCCCAGTGAACCGATATCAGGGGCAAGGGAACCAATCTATAATTTGAACCGTATAATCCGATTACAAGCGGTTTTAGAAATTGTTACCAATAAAACCGCCAATGCTATAGATCTTTTAACTCACCAGTCTCAACAAATGCGCACGGCAATCCTTCAACACCGTATGGTTTTAGATTATTTACTGGCTGAAGAAGGAGGGGTATGTGGGAAATTAAATGTTTCTAACTGTTGTTTAGAAATAGACAATGTAGGCGAAGTAGTCCTCCAATTAACCAAAGACATTAGGAAAATAGCCCACGTCCCCGTCCAGACCTGGAATGGTTGGAATGGTAATTTATGGTCCTGGCTGCCGGGGGCGCCCTGGGTGAAACAGTTGCTGTTATATTTGCTATGTGCATTTGCCACTTTAATGTTTTTACCCTGTATAATACCCTGTTTTGTTCAGCTAATACGACATGTGGTATCTAATATGCAGTTCATACCTACCACCTCACCCGAGGGCATACAACAAATCCGTGCCGTTCACCGGGTAGAACCCACCACAATAACCATTGTTTAGACCTCAAACAAAAAACACACCAAAACAACAACAACAAAAAAAAAAAAAATTGCATATTCCTACCCATGTCATACTCACTAGTTGTTCTATACTTCTTATAATGGTGAACTACCTCGCGCAATGGATTTCTCAGGGTTGTTGAACATTGTTAAACTTAGAAAGATTAAGGAAAAAGGAGTGTTTACATTGGACAATGTTCCTGTTTGTTTGCAATTGAACACTCTTGCCATGTCCCATGTTCCCTTTTTCTCTGCTTCTGTCTCCACCTCTGCTCTGTCCTCTCTCTCTCTCTCTCTCTCTCTCTCTCTCTCTCTCTCTCCCTCCCCCTCTCCCTCTCCCTTCCCACCTCTCTTACCACTGTGAAGACTGCAATGTCGAGCCACGGGGTGGTGTCGAGGACTAATCAGAATTGTCTCGACATTGCCGTTCTACCGCCATCTTCTGGGTCTGACATCCAGCCCCCGATGAAACCACCACAGCCCATGCAGAGACCAGGACACGAAAGGCGGGACCATGGACTGCACGCACGCCTGCGCAGACACCAGGGCGCGAAAGGCAGAGGCCAGGACGCGGAAGGCGGGGCCATGGACTGCACGCACGCCTGCGCAGAGACCAGGGCGCGAAAAGCAGAAGCGCAAACTGCATGTACGCAGACCTGCTCTGCGCATGTGCATGGCCCTATAAAAGGACCGCGTGCGCCTTTTGAGGTCCTCTTTTTCTCCTCGTCCTTCACCGTGCACCTCCTTGGAAGCTGCTCCTGCGGACACAGAGGCTGGACCGACTGGACCTTTGATCGACGGGACAACGCCGGACTCGGAGTGGCGGTAGCTAGTTCCCCTACGTGGCTCTTTTCTCACCCGCCTGAGCACGCTCTTTCTATTTTTCTCTCTTTTCCTCTCTCTCTTTTTTTTTCTTTCTTTCCTTTTTCTTTTTTTTTTTCCCCCTATCTCCCTACCCGGTCCTCACCCCTTCGTTCGCCAAAATAAAGTCAAAAGGTTGTACGGCATTTGACCTCGTTTGCGTCTTAATCTCGTCCTTGGGATCGTATCGAAACCTCTCTCGACATTGGATCGGGACACCATGCTACACCACATAGACACACACAAGTCTATGGGGCCAGATGGGATCCACCCAAGGGTACTGAGGGAGCTGGTGGAAGTGCTCACCAAGCCACTTTCAGTCCTTTATAGCAGCAGTCCTGGCTAACAGGGAGGTCCCAGTTGACTGGAGGTTAGCAAATGTGACGCCCATCTACAAGAAGGGCCAGAAGGGGGATCCAGGAAACTACAGGCCTGTCAGCCTGACCTCAGTGGTGGGGAAGGTTATGGAGCAGATCATCTTGAGTGCCATCACACAGCATGTATGGGACAACCAGGGGATCAGGCCCAGTCAGCATGGGTTTATGAAAGGCAGGTCCTGCTTCACTAACCTGGTCTCCTTCTATGACAAGGTGACCCACTTAGTGGATGAAGGAAAGGCTGTGGATGTTGTCTACCTGGACTTCAGTAAAGCCTTTGGCACTGTTTCCCACAGCATTCTCCTGGAGAAACTGGCTGCTCACGGCTTGGATGGGCATAAGCTTTGCTGGATAAAAAAACTGGCTGGATGTCAAGGCCCAAAGAGTTGTGGTGAATGGCGTTAAATCTCGTTGGTGGCCACTCACAAGTGGTGTTCCTCAGGGCTCAGTAGTGAGTCCAGTTCTGTTTAATATCTTTATCAATGATCTGGGCGAGGGGATTGAATGCACCCTCAGTAAGTTTGCAGATGACACCAAGTTGGGCGGGAGTGTTGATCTGCTGGAGGGTAGGAAGGCTCTACAGAGGGATTTGGACAGGCTGGATCGATGGGCCAAGGCCAATTGTATGAGATTCAAGAAGGCCAAGTGCTGGGTCCTGCACTTGGGTCACAACAACCTCTGCAATGCTACAGGCTTGGGGAAGAGTGGCTGGAGAGCTGCCTGGCAGAAAAGGACCTGGTGGTGTTGGTCAGCAGCCGCCTGAATATAAGCCAGCAGTGTGCCCAGGTGGCCAAGAAGGCCAATAGCATCCTGGCTTGTATCAGGAATAGTGTGGTCAGTAGGACTAGGGAAGTGATCATCCTCTTCTATTCGGCAGTGGTGAGGCCGCACCTTGAATACTGTGTTCAGCTTGGGTCCCCTCACTACAAGAAAGACATGGAGGTGCTGGAGCATGTCCAAAGAAGGGCAACGAAGCTGGTGAAGGGTCTAGAGCACAAGTCTGATGAGGAGCAGCTGAGGGAGCTGGGGTTGTTTAGCCTGCAGAAGAGGAGGCTGAGGGGAGACCTTATTGCTCTCTCCAACTACCTGAAAGGAGGTTGTAGTGAGGTGGGTGTCCGTCTCTTCTGCCAAGTAACAAGCGATAGGACAAGAGGAAATGGCCTTCAAGTTGAACCAGGGCAGGTTTAGGTTAGATATTAGGAAAAACTTCTTCACTGAAAGGGTAGTCAGGCACTGGAACAGGCTGCCCAGGGAAGTGGTTGAGTCCCCATCCCTGGAGGTATTTAAAAGATGGGTAGACGTGGTGCTTAGGGACATGGTTTAGTGGTGGACTTGGCAGTGCTAGGTTAATGGTTGGACTTGATGTTCTTAAAGGTCTTTTCCAACCTAAACGATTCTATGATTCTATGATTCTGACTGTGGACCTGTGTAGGTCTCTTTTTCATTCCTTTATGAGTAACTGGACATCTGTCTTGTATTCATGGACAATGTATTGAAAGTTTCTTGAATTTTACCTTACTTTAGCCTGGTATGAAAATCTCATTATATATCCTTGGTTAGTCTTCTGCTTATAAATTTGTATACATCTAGTCAGGGTGCAGAATCAACACCATTATGCTTAGGTGATCTGTTGCATGCAAATCCCAAATGGTGAATACACAAAGCCAGCAGTTTACAAATAAGCTCCACTGAAAATTATTCTTTCATATCTCTCAGTGAGTACCTCTGAATGTCAAAGATAATAGAAAAAAACCTTCCAAATCAGCTCATGAATGATTCACTAATAATGGAATAACGTACATTAATAATGGATAATACTGATAATAAATGCTTCAAACATTCCTAATTACCTTTTGCAGACCTACAATCAAAGCTGCTTTCAGTCTGTCACCCCCCATGCTCTCTGATTGTAGTCTGCTAGTTCCTCCACTCTGAAGTAAGACTCTTTTGTTTTCACCTGGTCCCAGTGATACAGTGGTACACAGGAGAATTTAGTAAATTGTACGGGGTTCATAGTCACACAGAACTTTTTTCCAGGAGCTAAGATCTAATAAGCATTACACTTCATTACAAGAGAGGGAGGGGAACAAAGAGAATAATGCTGTGTGAAAAACAACCCAAACCCTTCTCTAGTAGCTGAAAGGAATGGATGAACCTAAGAATGTAGGGAAGGAGGAACAGGGGCAATAGTAGCCATTGCTTAGTTATGTGTTCAAGTCAGAAACAGAGAAGAGGATAGATGTTCATAGGAAGTACTTGAGCAGAAATGAGATGACCAGGAAACAAGATATCTTGATATGAGTTAAGACTAAAGCATCAACAAAGAGTGCTAGTAAATGTGCTAAACTGAATTTTTGTAATAAGGTATTATTTGAGCTCAGTGTTAGCAAAACAGTAAAAAATAAAAAGGAGGGGGTGTTCTTTCTAATTTAGTGTAAAATCTATGTGAATATGTACAAAGCCCTGACTTCTCCAAGGATCACACAGACTACTGTTCAGTTTGTTCCTTAAGCATCTGCTTATCTATCTTTTATCCTTCAGCTGCTGTTCTTTTGAGATTTCCTAGTGTGTGTTTCCTGTCTATAACAGGTCTTCAATTTATAAACCAGATTACTAAATGTGGAGTAGTTACAAGTAAATCTCTTGCTTTGTAGTACCTGCACTGCCTCTTTAAGTTTGGAAATAAACTCTAGTCCCCATGCTCTGGACGGACTCTCTGCTTGAATTAAGCACCTTGTAATCTGCAGGAAAAACACAACTATAATAATCAGGCAAACAAATAGACCATATAATATTAATAAACTATTACAGGCATCTCCCACATCCTTCACAGTTGACTGTCTAAACAAATCAATACAAAGGGAGAGATCTAGTTAAGGCTGGATGAAAATCTAGTGCATCTTTAGAGCAAGTCAAAACATAACAATTCAACTTTATTATGTATAGTGTGGCTCATACAAATTGCATTCCAAAGGCTTTACAGAGGTAGATAATGCTCTTCCAGAGTAAGCTAATAATAATAATAATAATAATAATAATAATAATAATAATAATAATAATGGAAAGAGAGAAATTATGTCCACAGTCACATCCCTCTTTCAATGGTGTAAATTGAAACTAACACTACTGAAATTAATATGTTTTACACTGATACAGCATTACTTGGAGATTAGAATCAGGCCCTGGTTAGGTAGCAGAGAAACTATGTATTTTCAGTTGAGAATTACAATGGAATGGTAAGACAATGAGGCAGAAAGACACAGGAAGACCGTTTTCAGATAGCATGAAAATTAAGTGAAGAAAGAAAGCATAAAGAAGCAGCAAAGCAATATGGACAAAGTCTGTCAGTGTTTTTAAATTCAAGAGGAACAAACTGAAACTCTATATAAAACAATTGTTGGAAGGATATATGTGAAGTTCTCACTATAACGCTGTGGAACTCAATGGGAGTTTTTCATCAACTTCAGAATTTCACTCTCTGTATCACAAACCAGGGGCCTGTTGCTGGGGTACAGAGACTGCTCAAGGCAGCAGAAAAAGAAATAGACAAGAAGTGAGAAAGTTTAAAGAAAGATTTTAGCTGAGATATATTGGATTACTTACAGACAAAGCAAAATTAGGGAGGCATAAGATACGATATTTCTTCAGTACGTAAGAGCAACAGTAAACTTCTCAATTCTGTGGGCTTTCTTTATCAAAAAAAAAAAAACCAACAAAAAGCAAAAAGTAATATTTTTAGTCATCTTTGAAATAACAGAGTGATATTAAAAGGTTGGAGGTTGAAGTAGCCCTACCTTCTCCTATCAGCTGGCAGACTTCTTGCTAACACCCACATATTCTGCTATGCAGCCCTTTATTCAGATGTGGCCACCGGAATGCATGTATCAGGCCTGATGCCTGATTCTGCTTCACCATGACATACTTAGACATTCAAATACACAACACACACAACAAATACATTCTGTAGTTACCTACAGAATAATATGAACATTTGTAAGTGTGTCCTCTTTCTGGAGATATGACACAAGTAAAATATGTCTGTCTGACAAGTCTAAGAGGCAGGCCCTTAAACAGAAAAGAGAAATTTCAAAACTTGCATATATTTAGGGATAATTCTTTTTTTGCAATGTTAATTTCTTCTCTCTTTGGGCAGTAGCTGGTTTTTAAATTTGGGTGAGCTGATTATTCCTATAGCCATTGGCTGAGGAAAAAAACATTATGAAATGACAGTGAAGTTTTTCATCATTTATTTCCAGAAATTCATGTTGCTTTTGCCAACCTTTTTTCTTGTAGTACTCTCTTTTCCTTGCTCAAGGTGGAAAAGACACTCTAAGAGGATCTTAAAAGTTAACAACTACCCATCATGCTTTTTGTACAGCATCTGCCATTCTAGCAGTGTGATGAGCCTGTCTTTGACAAGCTTATGGTTTTAAAAAGTCTCTGCAGCATTCCCTTAAGAAAGAATGCATTTGGGAGATCAATACTTTTGCCTGTTGGCCTTGTTGAACAGAAACCAATGCATGTACAAAATCAGCTCAGCAGATGTGATTGTGAAGACTACCAGGCCACTACACAGACAGAGGAATGCCTAATTGGGCCAGCTATCTGTATAGCTCTAAGGTGTGCCATTAAGCACTGCACTGCACTTGGTTCACATAGGGTTTGTGATACCTCAGGCTGTGCAGTGTTAATCTGTGTTGTGTTTTAGCCAATTTATGTTGCTCATGCGAAGTTAGGGGTACTCTATCTATTAGAACTTTTATTCCTTGTCCAGGGCATTAATCAAGTGAAGATGACAGCTATGCCCTGCTCAGAGAATTCTCCTAGCAGCCCCCAGGCATCCTACAGAGAAAACATTAACATATGACTAAACTTTGCCAATATTTGGCACCTCGATGTTGTTGCCTGGCCTGTTTTCTTATGTAGATGGTATTGTCAGCTTTCCAGGTGGAGTTGGAGACACTATTTAATTTCACTGCATAAGGGAGAGAGAAGTCCATTAGCATTCATAGCCTGTCAGTGAATATTGTGGCACTAGCTACTATAAACTGCAAACGTGCTAGATTGCTCAGCAGAAACTGAAGTGGCAGGAGACTGCAGGTAACAGGGTCGCATGAAATTTATCCTCTTTATTCCTCAAAGAAAGCTACTTCCCTTCAGGAAAACTCACAAAATGCACATACTTCTCCACAGCAATCATTGAAAGCATAGTAAAAGGTTATGCTGAAGTAGAGCAAAATACAATGCTTGGGCTAGACTCTCAAAGGGAACTTAGGCACTAAACTACCTTTTTAAAAGCCAAAACACCCAATACATCAAAATCTTGAAAGTGGTTACTTCCCTCAGAACCTGCATTTCCACTGAACTGTGTAACACCTAAGAGCTGCATTACATCACGTCCTAGCAGAATTTGCAGAGCAAGTATTTCCCTGCTATAGCCAAGCTAGTAGACATACTGAGAGAACACCTGATGATGAGTGAAGAACAGTTTGTTTTGCCCAGCTTGTTTTCCTCATATGAGATCAAAATTCTAGCTTCTCCATATATGATATGAAGGAAGGATTTCATCTGGGCTCTTCCATTTTTTCAAGAAAGTTCTTGAATAATTGAGCAGCTGGAATCCTGGCATAGGTATCTTTCTCTGTTTCTTCCCCAGTGAAACAATTCTGCTTTGTGCAAATTTTTTAAGTATTCAATAGGCAGCAGTAGAAAAGAAAGACCAACTGCATAGCTTGGCAGCAAAGGCATTCATGTGCGAGAGTCAGGCTCAAATCCTTTCTCTGGTGATCATTCAGTCAGTTACAGAAAGCAAAGCAGCTTCAGTGGGACCAACTGACAGAGACCTGCCTGAGAGTATTTTGAAAGTCGTGTTGTGAAAACTTTTTCCTGAGTGATGAGAGAGAACAAATCTGTCCTGCAGATCTGCAAAGAGGAAACAGACCAATTTCCTGTGTTCCAGATGACTGTACTGGCCACTAAAATGCTTGGTAAAAGGCTGCCAGGACCCTTTGATATTTTGAGAAAGAAATAACGTCACATAGGTTGCTAACTCTGCGATGATGTTCCTCACTGTGAATCCTAAATGTGAGAGGCATTTCGCTACCCGCTGCTAGGTGATCATTCCCTTTGGGGATGATCCCACAGTACTTCCTACAATTTCCTCAGCATTTCTCACAAAACATGTTTCTATCTGCTCGACATGTTGTCAGTCAATACCTAACCATGTTTGTGCATGTACAGAAAGCATAGACCCTGCAGTCAGACCAATGACTGTGCAATTTATCTCTTTCCACTGTGTCCAACACCAGTTTAGCACCTCTGGATTGCAGCTATTCTGAGCTGCTCTTGAGTTTGAAAGCCATATAAGACTTTCTAAATACAAAGTGCACAACCTGGGGTTGGGAATTTCACTATCTATTAGGAAATCTAAAAGTTTGTCATTGTAGTGCTGAACATTTGTTCTTGCAATTGTTCTTGCAAATTGAAGCCCATAAAGAAATTCTTAGCATTGCAAGACATACTCTGCTGGGTTCTTTCATAAATGATACCTCTTTTTTAATGAGAGGAATGTTTAGATTCCAGAAAATATAATTAAAAATGAGGTTCTCACACTGTTGTTATCTCACAGTGAGCATTTCAGTAAGACTCCTCAGTGTGGAAAGATGAATCTGACCCTTTGCAGTAGGATATAATATTTAATTATTTGACTACTGCAGCTCTTACATTTCTCTACCAGTCCACTAATGAAAATATAAATATATTTATTAATTTAGTACACTTTTACGTATGTAAAGTGACATTAGGATGATAACATGTTACTGGGCATTTTGTCTAAATCTGAGTGAGGACTTGGAAAGTATTGGTGGCAGCAATCTACAGGTGGTAAATCAGAATGCCTTTAAAGTGTACTAAACTCACTGCAGCTGTAGTGCCCCAAAGTTCATATTTTTTTTTCTGATGTTAATACATTATCTTCAGTGTTTTAGCTTACACTTGCCAAATCATAGTCCTGCCAAGCCTAATGCTAATCATAGCTTAGTTTACCTAGCTGTTCATATGCACATATGCACTTTGTCTCCCAGTTTTTCTCCTTCTTAGAGACACACACAAAAATAATACACACACACATAAGCTTTACACATGGGATTTTACTACCAGTGGATAGAAGTATAATTCTGTACTAATGGCAAGCAGCCAATGCAAGTCTACATGATGCATCTTACTAAAAACTCTGACATGCTGTACATCCCTCCTGATAGATCAGTTCTGAGTTCTCCTGTCTGAGACGTGGTCAGGGCCAGCCTCTCCTCGTCGAACATTCCACAGAGTTCCTTTGTTCTGCTGGAGAAGCCCCTATGTGATGGTTCAAAACTCTTAACAGCAGGTGTTTCAACTTACACTATCAATACATAGATTAATGCACAAAAGACTCCCTTTCAATGTTTCCTTTTGCTCACATTTCTATTTCAGCTACTCATTTTCATACTATTTAGACAAGTTCTCTACCATCTCCTAAATTTGAGTCCTAGTTTTATTGAGGTTAATCTCTTTGGTCTTCTCTGAGAGTTCAGAAATGTTCTTTTCAGTCACAACAAAGTTTCCTTTTTCCAACAAAAACAAAACTAGCCTCTTCCCTCTCTTTCTGGATGTAATTTTTAATTATCTCCTGGGTCCTAATACTGAAAGTAGGATTAGTAGTCATTTTTTTGTTGTGGGCTGACCAATAATTAGTACATTGGAAAATGAAAGAGATCCAAATTCTGGTAAATATGATAGCTGTCTTAAGCTAAATTTAATGAAGTATGTGGATGCCAAAGTACAGCCTCAGCGCTGCTTTGAATACCTAAGTCCAAACTTAAGATTTCCAAAACTTTTTAATCTGATGCAAACTCTGGATACACCTAAGTTTTTCCTGTACATAAACCAAGTGTTTATTTGCGGCACACTCACTTGAATTTTCACAGTGCTTTACAGCATAGTGACTGCTTAAAATTATTTCCCTTGGTATCAAGAAATTAGGGGTTTTTCTATTGCCTCAGAGATAGCTCAGGGTGGTAAGCATTCTCACATCAATCCATCTGAGCCCTGCACAAATGATCTGTATAATCTACCCAGTCTAGATATGGTATTTACTAATTTAGTGGTTAAAGCAGACACCCTGAAATTAGTGACATCTTCAAACAAAGAAAGGAATTGTACTTCCCCTCTCTTAGAGTCAGCAAATGGAATAGAGGAGAAGCAGCTGTTCTAATCATTAGGATATTATGTAAACCAGCAATAGAAACAGTGATCTAAAGGAGGCTGCAGCAGCCATAGCACATTTATTGGAAGCCTTAATCTGGAGATATGGGTTATGTGTTCTCACTATTTTGTCTTTTCCGTGTCAAGCTCTATACTGTCCTTGCTAAGAAAGTTTTCTTCTACAACACTTGTCACAGTTTCATCTGCTCAACTAGAATAGTCTGCATGTTCCCACCTCTTCTGCCATCCACACCTTCATTTTTCTGGCAGCCTTTTGCTTTTCTGACTAGAACTGACTACCAGTTTCTTTCCATATCATTGATTATCTCATTATTTAAAACATCATAATAAATAATCATCTAAACTGGGACTTAGACAGCTGAAGTTAATTTAAGACCAAGACAACGTCTCCATCCATCTGGACTGTCTATATCTATAGATGTTTCTATTCAACTGGTGCGTCTTTATTTAATTTGGGTTCTTCGGTTGCCCATCCATGTATAAAAATGCTTATTCTGAATAGATGAGTGAAAGTCTTCCCTTACTGTAGACTGTAATCCTGTCTAGCTGAATAGTCACCCAAATTCTCCTTAAATCCTGTGAAGAAACCCCATATGGTATAAAAGGCTGGGCCTACATGAAACTTCATCTGATGATGTCATGATGATGACATACATTTTTTGCATAAAGTTTGGGAGTTAGAAACTCCAGGAAGTTAAAGACACAGGTTCTAGATGTAGCTCTGTCTGAGAGAAATCTTTAGGGCTAGGGTATTAACCATTAACAGATCAAGGTGATATGATGAACCCCTTTAAAAAAATGCAGCCACTGTAAAGTCAGAAATTCAAGAGTCATGAGACCACACAGAAGAAAGGAAGACTTGGTTCTACCCCAGGAATTAGGACATTATCTGGGAATGGAGTGTATGTGTGGAATTCGTATCTGCATTCCCTAGATGGTTCATGCATTTTTTTTTCTGTTAAACCATCACTGGGTAAAAGAAAAACAGTCTTGAAAGGGGATGTGAAATATCCCCTAGAAGAACCATACATAACAAACCTGTTGTGTAAAAGAATTAGGAGAGCATAATACAGCTGTCTAGATACAGCTCACTGTTGCATGGTAGGAATTCCTGTGTTAAAGAAGAAAGGAAGAAAGCTGCTTTAATAGATTTCTGCTTACACAGGATAAAGGGATAAATGAAAAAAAGATGAATAGAAATAAGAGTTCTGGCATATTGTGTGTATTAGGAAGAAGCTCTAATAAGATATTCTCTGTCAGCCAAATTACAATACAGTCCTGTTATTTTCTTTTTGTTAGGGAAAGGAGGTCTGGAATGAAAGTGTTGGGGGGAGCGGGTGATAATGCAGGAGACTCTTAACCTTGAAACTTTTCTGAATAATTTGCTTTTCACTCTTGGCTGCTCAACATTAGTGCAGTACAATTATGAAGATGTAGACATCACAAGGACACATGGCACACAGCCTGTCACAATGAGTTAAACTTGAGTACCTGATTCCCTGCGCAACCATGGAGAGAGAATGAGCCGCCTCATCAGGAATTCAACTGTGTCAGTTTAGGGGGAGGTGAAGATGGGAGGAGTTGATCCATCAGGCTCAGACATGACCCTAAGCGACCTTCTGTTTTCTACTTTCATTCAGGCAGTAGAAGCAGATCATAAATGGACCTGTCAAGTCCACAGTCAGATGACCTCTGCTAAGAGACAACCTGGAAGATACTTCAACCTCTACCTAAATACTCTTGAAATACTTTTTTTCCCAGTGCAAATGCTGCAATTTGCTTGTTTTAAAAGGTTATCAATCACACAAAGAAGCAAATTGGCTGGAGAATGGAACATTTAATTATTTTGTTTTCACACCATTAACAAATTTAAGTTGAGGTATACTGCAAGTTTGATGGACCACTAAGCTGTGTGCCTTCAGGGTCCTTCATTATCATGTTAACCTTGCTGCTCCTTTTTCCCTGACATAAGCTTTAAAGACTTTTAACAGAGAATAGGTGCTACTGATTAGTAAATTAAATCTGGACTTTTAGTGATCTTTCGATATTATTACCATTTAAGAATCCTTGCAGTGAGAACTTTGGCAAATATATTGAAATACTTAGTACCAGTATTAGAGAACAGGAGTCTAGTTCTTAATTAATTAGTAAGTATGTTATGTTTTCAAATACCTATGAGAAATAGGGCCTTTCTTACCACATTTCGGAAAAATCTAATTCTCATCTCATTTAATGGTGGTGCCATGTTAAGGTAACTTCATTGACCTCATTAAGGACTCATTAAATACAGTGTTATGAAAATATCACATTAGCAAAAATAGAAAACCTGCTGGGGGGATGATATAACTTTTCCATTACTATTTTTCCAATGCTTTTTCCCATCCAGATTGTTTCAGCCTAGCATACACACCCTCCTTCTTTCTCTCTCCATTTGTCTCTTTCTCTCTGTACATGCCTGTACATATATTGCCAGCCTGTGCATACATTGTCAGCATATATATATCCTGGCTAGCTATAGCTTAAAATTACCATATTGCCTGAGCTACCCACAAACCAACAATAAATCTTGTATAAACATGTCATTCAAATATTCAGTCATATGGTAAGCATCTTTGTAAAGTAAGCTGAAATTTTATGTTGCATCTACTGTTACAGTTGCTCTGATATTTATCTTGACTTATAAAGTAAAGCAACATTTTGAACTATAATGATCAAAATTCAGCCATAATTTCTGAATAAAAGGGTACTTACTTCCTTAGTTTAATCTTTTCAAGATAATCAAAGTGCTGTTTGGAGATATTTAAGAGGTGACAAAATGTCACATCAAAGCTTCTCAAATAGCAAGTAATCATACTTAAGAAGGACTATGTTTCTCCATAAATTAACAGGAGTTGGGTTTAATGCATTTTGTAGTACTCTTTGCAACTCAACTCTGCATCTGTTCCAAGAATGAAAAGGAAGTGGTTCTAGTGAGGGTGAATATGGAATGCAATAAAGGTAGGAAAAGAAGAGAAGAGATTTCTTAATTATTAACTAAATTAATGTAATAAATTTTATTATTACAGATTAATTATTTTTTAACCATGATACTTTGCATACATGCATTTCTTGTATGATGTTTTTTTAACTCTTCGTCAATGGGGATAGTAAGGACACTCACTGTTTTCTTCTCGTGTGCAATCACTTGCATGTAATATTTATTTATGTTTAATGAACTTTTTTATTCACAGCCCAAAACATGTAATGGGGTGCTGGACACTATCAGAGTGTGCTTTTACTCTTATTTTAGGCTTGTCATAATTTTCTGGAATAGTGTGCTTTGATGTTTCCCAGCCAAAGTATCCTCTATGCAAGTTGCATTAAAATTCTTACAAAATCAGTCACTAAATTACACAAATAGATTTCCTAATAACAGTTACAAAAGTTTATAAAAATATCGGTGAAAGAAATATAAGCAAACCACACTTTGTCTACTGATCTCAAAATAATACCATCTAAATCTCCACCTCTTTAGATGACTCATCACCACTCAGCCTAGCACTTTGGCCAGGAATTTGATATACCTCACATCTCACATTCAAAGGAAAGAACAAGCTGGACTACAAATCAGCTTTATCCCATCACATCCTTATCATCACTCCACTTCCTTGGGGTTTAACATATTTTAAAATTCTCCCTTCCCTACCAGCATTATCAACTTTCAACATATTGCTCTTCCCTGGGCTTATCTTGTTCTTTGTTTTTCTATCACTTTCCTAACTTGTATATGCAACTACACTCACCTTTGTGTCTTTTGTGGTCATACTGTTCACATGCTTATGTAAAATGCTTACACACTGTGCCTAGCTATGCCACCACTGGCATCACAAGACAGAGAAAGGGGCAACCTTTCTGATAAGTTGTTTTGGAAAGTGAAGATGTTGAAGTAGTGATAGTTGTAAAAGAGGGCATCTCAGTACAACATGGACTGTAGTGTATAACTAGAAGAGAAGATAATTAAATCTTTGCTTTGATCACAATACCTAGGGAAATAAATTGCACTGCCTTTAGCAATGAGCAGCTTATGCATGGCAATATATGTAGTTAACACAAAATCAACAATAATCAAACAATCTATGAACAGATTATATGGGAAAGCAAGTCATATCGTTTGTAGTGAATGTTTGACCTGGTAATTTAAAAATATTTCAAAGTAATTTACCATTAGTCAGTCAAATCACTTATTCTAATAATCATTTATTCAATAACAAGTATGGAAAGTTTGTGAAAAATGAGATACTAAGTTTTAAGTTGCAGATATTTCACAAATAAATTAATGGTTTAATCTTCCAGAGTGACTGTTCCAGTGAAAGTGAGAGGATGTTTTCTGCAAAAATATTCATATTTATTTGGAAATCTACTTGAGGAATTAATTAATGTATCCAGACTGCTTTAAATACAACTTTGTTAGTTTTAATTTTACCATAATAAACTTGGTTAATATTGCCATTTGGAAAACAGGAAGACTTAAACTGTAATTCTGAGAGCATTCCACCCCCTTTGTAAAAAAAAAATATGGTATTTTGTATGTTCAATGTGAGAAAAGAGGGTATAGACATATATTGGGTTGCATGGCAAGGTTTTGGTAGTGGGAGGGCTACAGGGGTGGCTTCTGTGAGAAGCTGCTAGAAGCTTCCCCTGTGTCTGATAGGGCCAATGCCAACCAGCTCCAAGATGGACCTGCCACTGGCCAAGGCAGAATATGTGAGAGGAACAACTCTGCAGACACCGAGGTCAGTGGAGAAGGAGAGGGAGGAGGTGCGCCAGGTGCCAGAGAAGAGATTCCCCTGCAGCCTGTGGTGAAGTCCATGGTGAGGCAGGCCATGCAGGTCCCCCTGCAGCCCATGGAGGTTATCAGTGGAGCAGAGATCCACCTGCAGCCCGTGGAGGACCCCACACCGTAGCGGGGGGATGCCCAAAGAAGGCTGTGACCACATGGGAATCCCATGCTGGAGCAAGTTCCTGACAGGACCTGTGGACCTGTGGAGACAGAGGAGCCCACACTGGAGCAGGTTTGCTGGCAGGACTTGTGACCCTGTGGGGGACCTACGCTGGAGCAGTCTGTTCCTGAAGGACTGCACCCCATGGAAGGGACCCACGCTGGAGCAGTTCATGAAGAACTGTAGCCTGTGGAAAAGGACTCATGTTGGAGAATTTTGTGGAGGACTGTCTCCTGTGGGAGAGACCCCATGCTGGAGCAGGGGAAGAGTGTGAGGAGTCCTCCCTCTGAGGAGGAAGGAGCAGGACAGATAACATGTGATGAACTGACCACAACCGCCATTTCCCGTCACTCTGCACCGCTCGGATGGGAGGAGGTAGAGAATTCGTGAGCAAAGTTGAGCCCAGGAAGAAGAGAGGGGTAAGGGGGAGGTGTTTTAAGATTTTGTTTTATTTCTCATTACCCTATTCTGATTTGATTGGTAATAAATTAAATTAATTTCCCCAAGTCTAGTCTGTTTTGCCTATGATGGTAGTTAGTGAGTGATCTCCCTGTCCTTATCTTGACCCACGAGCCTTTCATTATATTTTCTCTCCCTGCTGTCCTGCTGAGGAGGAGAGAGACAAAGCAACTTGGTGGGCACCTGGCATCCATCCAGGGTCAACCCTCCGCAAAAGCATAGAAAAAATACCCTTTATCATGTATTAAATTCAAATGATAAGCTGGTTTAAGGGGCTCAGAGTTGCACCATTCTAGAAGACAAGAAACAAGCACTGCATTTTTAATAACTTGTGCTCTTTGGTGCTGTCCTCTATATTTCAACTTTTAAGCTTTATTTTTACACTTCTTGCCTCCCTCCCCCCGTCAAATGGAGCAAAAAGTACCCTTAAGGTATATAAGAAACCACAAAAACGTATTCAGTCTTGGAGTAATCTAAAAAAAATCTGTATATAGTTCCAACAGAGCAGTTTCCAAGCCAAAACTTGACTAGTGTATATTTAACTTACCTAATGAAATATACTGCGGTTATATTATTCTTACTGAAATAACTGTGCACTGCTCAATTCCACTGCCTCTCTGGCAAATCCATTTCGCTTCATGTAGAAAAGATGCTGGTATAAATTTTTCTAATTTCTATTTATTCCTAATTTACTAATTTTAACACCTCCCTTCTAGTTCTAACCTAAAATAGACCATCCGGTCTAATTTTAAAATAAACTCTAACCAGCTTAACTGATTCAGTCATGTCATTTTTTAATCATTGGGAGCCTATTCCTGGCAAGGTGGTTTGGTTACAGGTCTAAACCCCAATGCCAGTTAAAATAAAAATGTGTAATCAGAGCAAAAGTATAATTTTGAGGTTCAGACCACTTTGGGATTATCTCATACTTATGATATCTTGCTTGCACTCTCAGTGAAAAAAATCAAAAGGAAGAACTTTTGTATTTTGTAGGACAGATAGCACTTGGACTGGATACTGTCACAGTGGAGTGACAGCTCATGCTTTGCAGCTGCCAGGATCTAATTATACTGCCTGGGACCAGAACAAGAAATTGCACAGTTGTGTGGAATCAGGAAGACTGAAAATGTACCCCATGTAGACCTGAAGACTTGTGTGGATAATAAGGAGTGATCACTGAAATTTTCTAATGGTATTGGAGCAGGGATAAGGTAAGGAGAATGTCCCTGAGTGCAGTTATTATTATAATTGACTTCAGAAGTGCCAAATCATAATGTACCTAAACTGTCGAGGTAGGAGCTGACCAGATCCAGGTTAGACTAGTGGTCAAAGAAGCTTGCAGTGCTCTCAAGTTGTGTTCCTAAAGGGAAGTATTTTGTACAGTAACATTGTAACGGAAAGTATATGAAGAGTGTGCAATGGCAAGTATGTGAAGAGTGTCCAATGGGAAGACAGAGTCAGAGACTCCCTGCTTTTCAGAGGTATCACTGAGCTGCAGGATGTAGTAAGGTTCCTTATTCTTTATTTTCTTGCTGTCCCTCCCACACTGCACAGGTTGAAATTACAAGGGGGTTGAAATTACAGGGGGATTACAAGGATGTTCTGAGGATATGCAGGGAGAAGATCAGAAAGGCGAAGGCGCAGCTGGAACTTAAACAACGAAAAAAGTTTTTATAAATATATCAGTGACAAAAGGAGGGCCAGGGAGAATCTCCCTCCTTTGTTGGATGCAGAAGGTAACCTTGCCACGAAGGATGAAGAGAAGGCAGAGGTACTTAATGCCTTCTTTGCCTCAGTCTTTAATAGTCAAGCTAGTCATCCTCGGGTTTTTCAGGCCCCTGAGCTGGGAGATGGAGATAGGATGCAGAATCAAGCCCCAGTTGTCGAAGAGGTGGCAGTCACCCACCTGCTTCTCCACCTGGATGCTCACAAGTCCATGGGGCCAAATGGGATCCACCCGAGGATACTGAGGGAGCTGGCAGAGGAGCTGGCCAAGCCACTCTCCATCATTTGTCAGCAGTCCTGGTCAACCAGGGAGGTCCCAGATGACTGGAAGCTAGCAAATGTGACACCCCTCTACAAGAAGGGTCAGAAGGAGGATCCGGCGAACTACAGGCCTGTCAGCCTGACCTCGGTGCCAGGAGCAAATCATCTTGAGTGCCATTATGCAGCATGTGCAGGACAACCGAGGGATCAGGTTCAGCCAGCATGGGTTTATGAAAGGGAGATCCTGTTTCACTAACCTGGTCTCCTTCTATGACAAGGTGACCCGCTTAGTGGATGAGGGGAAGGCTGTGGATGTTGTCTGCTTGGACTTTAGTAAGGCCTTTGACACTGTCTCCCACAGCATTCTCCTGGAGAAGCTGGCTGCTCACGGCTTGGATAAGTGCACTCTGCGCTGGGTTAAAAACTGGCTGGACGGCCAAGCCCAGAGAGTGGTGGTGAATGGAGTCAAATCCAGTTGGCGGCCGGTCACAAGTGGTGTTCCCCAGGGCTCAGTGTTGGGGCCGGTCCTGTTCAACATCTTCATTGATGATCTGGATGAGGGGATTGAGTGCACCCTCAGGAAGTTTGCAGACGACACCAAGCTGGGTGGAAGTGTTGATCTGCTGGAGGATAGGAAGGCCCTACAGAGGGACCTGGACAGGCTGGATCACTGGGCCAAGGCCAACTGTATGAAGTTCAAGAAGGCTCAGTGCCAGGTCCTGCACTTCGGTCACAACAACCCCATGAAACACTACAGGCTGGGGAAGAGTGGCTGGAGAGCTGCCCAGAGGAAAAGGGTCTGGTGGTGTTGGTTGACAGCTGCCTGAACATGAGCCAGCAGTGTGCTCAGGTGGCCAGGAAGGCCAACGGCAACCTGGCTTGTACCAGGAATAGTGTGGCCAGCAGGACCAGGGAGGTGATAGTGCCCCTGTATTCGGCATTGGTGAGGCTGCACCTCAAGTACTGTGTTCAGTTTTGCGCCCCTCACTCCAAGAAGGACATCGAGGTGCTGGAGCGTGTCCAGAGAAGGGCAACCGAAGTTGGTGAAGGGTCTAGAGCACAAGTCTTATGAGGAGCGGCTGAGGGAACTGGGGTTGTTTAGCCTGGAGAAGAGGAGGCTGAGGGGAGACCTTATTGCTCTCTACAATTACCTGAAAGGAGGCTGTAGTGAGGTGGGGGTCGGTCTCTTCTCCCTAGTAACAAGTGATAGGACGAGAGGAAACGGCCTCAAGTTGTGCCAGGGGAGGTTTAGGTTAGATATTAGGAAAAACTTCTTCACTAAAAGGGTGGTCAAGCATTGAAACAGGCTGCCCAGGGAAGTGGTTGAGTCTCCATCCCTAGAGGTATTTAAAGAATGGATAGATGTGGTGCTCAAGGACATGGTTTAGTGGTGGACTTGGCAGTGCTAGGTTAACAGTTGGACTCGATGATCTTAAGGGTCTTTTCCAGACTGAACGATTCTATGATTCTATGATTCTATGAAATGGAGAAATTATAAAGTCCTTCATACTTTTCTTCTTAATCAGGTAGGCAGAGCACATTTTTCTTTAAAACAGAAATCATGAATCTAAGCTCCAGAGGTTAAGGACTTTTTTTTTTTCATATCTTGGATCAATAAACGTATGCTAACCAGCAGGAGGCAAGAGATCACCTCTTTTCAGAAGGACTCATCAGCTTAGACATCACTGTATATTAATGTTGCTATATGGCTTTGAGATTGAAACTGTTGTCATGTCTAATCAGCTTGAAATGAAGGCAGGGGAGTTTGCATCAATATACTTGCATATCCTAATATTAAACAGAGGAGTCTGAATCCAGACAGCTATCTCTTGTGTAAGGAGGGGGGGAAAAGAAGGATATTCTTTGCTTTTCTTTGAAGCAAATGTATGGAAGTAAAAAGTGCTAGGTCTTTTCTGTGTACAATTTGTTACACTTAGATAAGAATTTTGCTCAGTAGCCCAGATGGACTTACAGGTAGAGGCTATCATTTTTTGGTTTAAACTTTATTAATTTGGGATTTTATCATAATTTTTAAACAACTGACTTCAAGCTGAATTAGGTGTTTCATTTTTCTCTCCTCTACAGTTGTGTGTTATACATATCTCACTAAGAAAGCTTTGCTATGTATATTATTCTAATAGCCCCCATTACTGGACTAAATGCTTTATTTGAAAGGGTCATGTGTTTTTAGACATCATGAAATCTAGGAGCAAATGGCCTTTATACAGTCTCTGGATTGATTACAAATATTTTGTTATCTGAAAGGTCTTTCACCTTTTTGCCAGGAAGCTCTTGCTTTCTGCTTATCTTTATTTGAGGCTTAAAAACAAAACCCATAAAGGTGAATACTCTTTAAAAATAGATTCCTGCTCTTAGGCTTTGAAAGATATGTATCAGTGTTCCTAGGAAGAAAGCACAGGAGGATTTTCAGTTTGTTATTGCAAAAGTATTATAAATGCTAATGACTATTGCCCAGTCTCTCTCTAGCCTGGTTATTTTATGCAATGAAGGTTGTCTTGTTCTTTAAATATAGTCAGACACAAACAAAATTGCCAAACTAGCTATGGTTTATGTCAGTGCTTTGAATTTGCTTCTGTCACTGTTCACTAACAATGTAACAGTAGCTGAGACCAGATGCTCAAATAAACAAGTGCAAAGAACAGCTCATATGTTATTTCAGATTTGATTAGTTTACATTTATCTTCTTGCTAAAATCCTTTGGGCTTCATCTGTTTATATCTAATTAAAGAAAAAGGAATTGACTGAGAGAATGAGGCTTTGGAAGGTGGTTTGGTTTAAAATCATAATTACTGCCAATACTGGCTTCATATTACTTAGCTAAGATTAATTCGCTTTTCTTGAGGCCATTTACATTACAGGCTTAATTCTGATGCTAAGCTTCTCTCAAAACTTGTCTCTAGTTTGCAGAAGTGACCCAGTATGTTATTCAAATTCAGCATGATTCTTCATGTTTATAGTTATCTCATTATCAAATTTCATCTAGCTAAAAATACCAGTTTCATCACAAATAACTTTCCTCTAGTGTTTGAAATTATCTCTTTACAGGAATGTTTGGGTAATACTGAAAAAATGGTGATAAACTTATTTTCCAGATAAGGGTTTCTGAATCGTAATACAGTTCATCACAGCTTAATTTACAAAAGAAACCATTACTTACCCTGAGACCTAAGTAACTTAATTTTCAGATTCTAAGCAATCATATTGCATATTTCATTAAAATAGTATACAATTAATCAATAACCTGAAATATAATGCTTTATAGAGTAACAAGATTCTGTCTAAAATTCTACAATACCTGAAAAGAGTCTTGAAATTACAAAGCCATTTTACCTGAAGAGCTCTCAGTTTAACATGTTGCTTTTCAGATGAATGTGTTTCAATTTTCATTATGATTTTCAGTATTTTGCTTAGGATTAAGGAGCCAGGTCCAAATTTAGCCACTGGCATATAGTGGGGCCACTTCACTGATTTGATGCCAGGAATTAACCTAACTATAGGAGGTTCATCAGTGTTTAAATCGGATTTTGGTCTTCATATTCAGAAATCTGTAAGTATTTAAAAGGTAGCCTATGGTATTTCATTGTCATCACTCCTTTCAATTCTGTATTGATTGAAGGTTAGAGCATTTCCAATATATTTTTTATGTACAGTTTTTAATATGCACATCATTTTTTCATTTTAAAAGAGGAGCTATTACTGTTTTGGGGTTCCATACATTATTTAATACCTGCTTATTTTAACTTGTTTCTAGCTAGAATTTGTTTTGCCTTGGTTCACACATATCTTTATCTTGAACCCAGGAATTACATACATATATTATCTCTTTACTGCATCCCCAGTTTGCATGGTTTGATACAATGTGAAGTAAGGGATTGGTCAGTAAGCAGTTATTCCTGACATATATTTTCCTTTATAATGAGAAAGATCAAATTTTGTATTGGTTTTATTTTCCATGACCACCTTCTTTTATTTTGGTGATAAGTCCTACTTTTTTAATCTATTAATATTTCTCCAGTCAAAATTCTTTTTACATGAGTTATAAAGGTTTTCATGGCCATATAAACAAAGATTACTTTGGTCTATAGAAATAAGTATATGCTACCAGTTTAGTGGCATTTAAGCATAACTAAAAAGAGCATATCTTGTCTTGTTACTTTTGAGATTCTTTAGACAATGCATAAGAATAAGCAATTTTGAACTCCATTCTCAGCTTGTTTACTGAGGCAGCAATATGAATTCTTTTTGTAATAACATTTTTGTAAGAGATGTGTTTCCTTTTTGAGTATGCTGAGTTCAATAGCAAGAGAAAGAAACTCTGCAGTAAATTACAGTTTCTTCATACAGAAATTCCTTTATAAACATTGCTGAGTAATAATCAGTAATAGGTGAAGACTTTGATGTTCTACTTCCAATTGTATCCACATTCTTTCTGCTTTTCAAAGAGATAGAATAAAAAAAAATAATAATTTTCTTTGTCCTACTTCTTTCTCTATAACCTCACAGCAATTCATCCTAATGTATTCAGCAAAGTTTCCGTGACAAACAACGTGTATCATTTCAGCTTTGAGGGCTTGGGAAAGGTATTTTTCTTTTCTGTTAGTTAGTATGCTTTGTTTTAAATAAAAATACTTTCTTCATCATGGACCTTCTCCTCTCTTTCCCCTTTGAAAGTGTCTCAGTGAGGATCATCAGGGCATGGCAGAATAATTTCAAATCCTAACTGTGCAGAAGTTTGGAAAAAAGAAAATACTTTTGCCTATATCATTTAATAAAATAAATGCTTTAGTCCTTTCAGTTGTTTTCTTATCATAAATGAAAAGGCTTGTGTTCACCTGGTTTACATCTCTACATCAGGGAAAGCCTGTTTGAAATGTAACATCAGGTTTCCGGGGCCACTTGAGTTGCCTTAGGACAAGAAGTTTCTGCAATCCAAACAATCTTTAAAAAGGTATTGTTATACATATGCTAGTAATGGATTACTTCACATTTGACAGCAATATGACAAACCGTTATTTGGAGTGCTCTGTGGTCTGCCAAAGTGTCCTTTGTTTTCCTTTAGTTTTCCTAATGTAGCACAGCTATTTGCAGAATTAACATTTCTAAAGTCATAGTTTTAAAGCATCTTGTCAGGTAGCATGAGAAAGGACATGAGTCCTGCAGAAAAGGACAGCTCTCTTTTATGAGTGCATTATCCATACACTTGTATGAGTACCCTGCTTCCTTCTATCTTAGTTACATCGACTGCGTTTACATCATCTACCCACATAGCAGCTATTTAATTATTGTTGTTGACGTTCTTTGCCATCCCCTAATTTAGTATTTAAATTCCTAGCTCTAAATGTGGTAGTTTCAGAGTTTCAGTAGCATCAGCAGAGCCAAAGCTAAGCCAAAACAAAACAAACAAAAAGAACCCTGCAAGATTCAATTAGTTTTCTCCCAGATGCTGCTGTTCCTCTCACACACTGTTAAAAATCTGCTCAGCTCATACAGTATAACTGGCACTGTCTCATCAAAGACGAAAGTAAGATGCAGTTATGCAGAAACTGTATGCTCAGCTACATAGGATTGCATGGGTCATTTCTTATCCATATGTATTCTTTCAGCACCTGGGGAAAATGTGAAAGAATGGACTGCACAGGCTACAGCGTAGAATGACAGAATGTTAAAAACAGGGATTGTTTTTAAAAGAAAGAGGAGGAAAAAAATGAAGATCTAGTTTCAATCTGTGGGAGCCAGGAACTACAAGCACCTCTCTTAAATAAAAGAGAGGCTGAAGCGATTGTCATTTCATTGATTGGAAACACAGCTAAACCGCATTGCTGGCTCGTATTGATTTCTTTAGTAAGTACCACTCAAAGTTGTCTATAGGTGGTATGATGTCTTCTTTTCCACTGACTGTGGAACAACTGGAGAGATCTGCAAAGATACATAGCTTTCTCTAGAAGATCACAAAATGAATGAGTTGTTTTTAGGTAAAATTCCAGGATTTTAACATGTGCATGTTTGTGTGTGTGTGTGTGCATGCATGCGTGCTTCAATGAGATATCCACAAGAAACTAGGCAGTTAACTCTTTAAAATTAAAGAGAGCAAGGGTCTAAGGACCATTTGAAATTTCTAGTTGAAGTCTTCAAGCATATTAAAGGAATGTAAATAAATACCCTTTCAAACTTGGCTCATAATTCTTTGACTTTTGAAATATTTTTAGCTAGTAGGTTTCTTTAAAAAGGGTTGGAGACCTTTTGTTCGTCTGTTGATTCTGGTGAGTTGAAAAATGTATCGCATGGTTTTATCACACAGCTCATGTCCCAGTCAGATGCTGTTGCTGAAAGTAAAATAAAATGTATTTAAAATAAAATCAAAAGTGTTTTAAATCCCATCTGACTGCTAGAAGATATGGCCATTGACCTGAAAAATAAGCAACCATACTACAAATAAATAGTTTAAAAAAATTTTAAATGCCTAGATTATAACCTTATGGGTAAGAAGTTTATCTTCAAACCAGTATCACACTGAGTTTATATATTTGAATAAAAGCAAGCATTGACAGTCTGGCAACTCATGAGCACAGGGGAGATGAGAAGCCTTCCAAACTCCTCCAGAGCTAGGATGCCTATGTGTACTGAGAAGCTTGGTGAGGAGAATATATCCTCCTGAATATATCTCCATAATCTCACTTTGATGGTATCAAGTATGACAGTTTTGGATTGCTTAAAATAAGTCTCTGCCAATATTCTGTTTACAAATGTCTCAAATATAAGCAAGGTTTAAAGATGTGTGGCCACAAGTTTGTTCTGTAGCCTGAAATCAGAGCCAGAATCCAAATGCCATGAGTTAGGGAGCTTTTTCACCTAGCTGCAATTAATCATAGGCAGCTGCTTATGTCCTGCTGAAATCTATATTTATACCACTCTTAAACAGGACCTGTAAGAAAGATGCCTCCCACTTACCTTCCATCTGCAGAACCATAATGCAGATACTGAAAGCTGTCTCCCGTGAGACCTGTTGACATTATTTTCAGCCACAGCACATTAAAAATTCAGTAATAACTTTGGCTATTACTGTTTGGCCTGACATGAGGGCAAAGTATGATGCTGTTTTCAGCATTGATACTCATGAGTTAGTTGAGGGAAAAGAACCTTAAGTCTCTAAACCATGATGACACCAGCTAAAACTCTGCAAGCAGAATGAAACCATAAGCAGAGATTTTCTGGCAGACTACTAAGACCCAAGAATTCAAAGACTGAACAGAACCTAAGCGGCAGATGGAGAGAGATTGCTACTCGCTTCCCACTACTTTGCCTAGGAAGAGAGGAATTGCTACTGACAGCAACTGGGGACCATCATTGCATTTATTTTTTTAATAATAGCCAGATAATAGCTGAAAAAAAAAAATCCTTCTTTATCAAATTGCCTAGACTGATAAAAGATGGTTCTAACTCTAAATATTAGACTGCAGGCCACTTGCTAAATCTCAATGTTTGGCAATGTCATGAGTAAGAAGCTCTAAAAAAACCTTAGGTTCTTTTAAATTCAAATAAATTCTGAAAGGTTTCTGTAAAGAATGACCAGGGATGTACTGATGAATACTTTATTTTGATCCACAGTTCATATGGAAAACTTTTTTTAATCATTGTATATTGTCTGTATACGATCATATGTTAACATATTTCAGTTGTGCTATTTCTCATCTGATTCTCTGTTTAAAATAAAGGACAACATATGGTCTTGTCTTTAGTGCTAGTTAGGGCTAACATGATTTTTTTCCCTTGCTCTGAAAACAGGTTTTTCTTATAAACAATTTTGTTTGCTTGCTTGAAGGAAGTCCTAGACTTCCCAGACATGTGTAAAGCTGACATTTTCATGATAAGGTAGGAAGTTGGTAGGAAGGTGATGATTTTTAGTGATTAATTTTCAACCTAGCAAATTCAATTTCCTGCTTTCAGCAAGTTTGCATTTATTGAATGCTAATAGCTGAAACATTGTAAACAAATTAGGAATGGTTGTGGATTTTGTTTTGAACTAGCTGTGGTAGAAATTTTGCTTTTTTGAAGTTATAGGCTTGAATAAACTCACTAATCTCTTGCCCAGCTCCTGCCTAAATTCCGGCCACTAAATTCCTGCCTGAATCTACCTAATTTTATAGTAAGACCATACCCAATGTAAAGTTTATTCTTTATATATTATATATATATTCTTTATATATTCTTTGCGAATAGTGCAAAATATATTCTTTATATATCATGTATGTTATTCTTTATAATAGTGCTTAGGATCACTGGTAATGGAGTAAAACTTCATTGCATTAATGTCTAGACAAACAGAAAAAAGTAGGTTTTTCTATCTCCTAGGAAGGTTATGCCTCTACTTGTGTGCCCTCCTATTGAACACTGGCAGAATTTCTGCTCCTCCCTAGTTTAAAAAAAGAACTGTTCAGCCTGGAAAAGGACATTTAAGCAGGGGATAGATGTCTATACAGTCATGAATAGCATAACAAGCACAGATCAACACTTTGATGCCTCTTTGAATAAAAGAACTAAGGAGTAATGAAAATAAAAATTGACAGTCTGAAAGGGGGAGAGTTAGATTGTGTGATGTGTGTAGTTAGTCTTTGACTGATGCAGGAATTTGTGGATGATAACAATTTCAAAATCATCTGAACATATTTCTGAGAAAAAAAAAAAATTCATCTAGGGTTATTAAACACAACAGTTATTAACCCTGAGTGCTGTGACACCCTGCCTATCTCATGGAATTCCCAACTCAGCAACTACTGTGGGGGGCATTGAAGAAAATACTGCTACAGCCTATCTACTCTTTTCTGAGCATCTATTATCATCCATTCTCTTGTTGGAAACAGAAGAGTTGGCTAGATGGGCCTTTGTATTCTGACCTGGAATAACTGTCCTTTTATCTTATTTTCCATTTATATTCTTATTTTCCATTTATATTCTTATTTTCCATTTATATATATATAGGACTAGAGGAAATGGCCTCAAGTTGCGCCAGGGCAGGTTTAGGTTGGATATTAGGAAAAACTTCTTCCCCGAAAGGGTAGTCAGGCATTGGAACAGGCTGCCCAGGGAAGTGGTTGAGTCTCCATCCCTGGAGGTATTTAAAAGAAGGGTAGACGTGGTGCTTGAGGACATGGTTTAGTGGTGGACTTGGCAGTGCTAGGTTAACGGTTGGACTTGATGACCTTAAAGGTCTTTTCCAACCTAAATGATTCTATGATTCTGGATCATCACATACTTACAGTGAAAAACAACACAGTATTTGTTAGCATCGTACATAGATGATCTGAGTAGATAGTCTATTGTTAATGTAGGTATGTGGACACACAGAGGAAGCTGTACTTTCCAACTGTCCAGAAGATCATGAGAAAAACAAATATCTGCTCTCCTGTGCAGTTCCCACATCCATATTGCAACTATATCCAGACAGTCGAGCATCTCACTTCAGCTACTGTACTGAAGGGTTTCTTTTCCTTCTTGATATTAGATTAATTTCACTGAAATTCGGTCATATTAATATGAAAATCTAATTAGCCTTTAAGAGGTGCAATATCTCTCTGATAGTACTACAGTTATCCTAGGTTTCTTTTACAGATCTAGAGGAGAAATAACTTAGGAGGAAGGCATGCCTACAGTGACGGTTGTCCTCTCAGTGTATACGGTCTATTGTAGCTGACTGGGAAATATTTATGTATGAGTTAGTGATAAACAGCTTTGGTTGCCTGCACGTGTATAGGCTGAAGACCTCTGAAGTTTATGAAATGTTGTTAGCATATGGATAATTACAATGCTTTATTTTCTTTTACAGGCTTGTTTTAAGTGGTATTAATTGACAATACATTCCATAGTGGAAATAAAAGATGTCTCATTCAATTAGATAAAAAAGAGCCTTATTCTAAAGCAAATCTTTTCAAGTTTATTTCCGCAAAGAGTGTATGTAACTTTCTGTGTAGAGGACCTTAGCACTCAGCTGTTTTGCATAGTCAATACAATATATACCTATAAATGCATTATACCACAGGAAATCTTTAGAATAATGAACTATTCCAGGTATTTGATTTATGAAATTGGAATAGTTTGCTCTGGTACTAAGAGACTGTATTTATTGAAATCAAAGCATGTGTTTCAAATAACCTTATTATGGTAACTAGGCTGTTTGTCATGGCACCTGTCTAGCCATGGATATTTGTAATTGTCCTAAGCCTTTTCCCACAGCTGGACTGAAGTCATTTAAATCAGAGAGCTTTGTCCCTTCTGCAGTCTAAAATGCTTTATTATGGAGGAAGAGAAAGATCAGGGAGTAGTGATTCTAATATCCTGTCAAAATGTTATATTTGCAATTAATATATATTT
The DNA here is from genome assembly GCF_965183815.1 of Platalea leucorodia. Taxonomy (NCBI): domain Eukaryota; kingdom Metazoa; phylum Chordata; class Aves; order Pelecaniformes; family Threskiornithidae; genus Platalea; species Platalea leucorodia. Next base: position 21,425,762 of record NC_138829.1, read on the forward strand.
GCTCAAAAATAAAAATTAAATTGGCACGGGACTTAGTGTCAACCCTTTTAAATTCATGCACAGCAATGTTAGTGAGTTTCTTGTGGCTTGTTGGTTTGCAGAAATGTGAGGATTTTCCAGATATGACTGCATTTGTTCCATCTATTTGCAGTAATATTGCCTTATAGCATAACAAAGATAATTAATCACATGGGAAAAGTAAAGCCAAAAGGAAAAGTGTCTGTGTGTTTGCCTGCATTTTATCCTCTGAGGACGAGTTCAGTTACATGTACATCAATATATCCATCCACGTACAGCAGAATAGTCATAAATACTCAGCCAAGAATAACAATGTTCCAAGCGGGAAGGAAACATGAAATTCCAGGAGAAAGACTTTTTTTCCCCTAGACCTGTATCCATTTTTGGCACTCAGTAAATTTATTTATGGCCCTTTGGGGCTACTCCTGCATTAGGATCTTACGAAAGCCTTGCCGTTTGTGTTGTGTTAGCTTATCATTTGATGTGGTTAATATGATATAAAAAACCCTGTAATGATTTACTGCTTTGGATGTTTCTGCCCAGCCAAAATATGAAGCAAAGATAGCCAGACAGACAAGAGATGAATAAGAACTCTCCCTTTGTGCCTTCAACACTGTCTTACTTCAAAAGCTATTTTAACTTTTCCCATATTTGAAGAAAGTCTTTCTGAAATTCTTATTACCATCCAAATAAGGAGAAATCCCTAATGACAGTATGTAATTTTTGGCAGAATCTTCTACTTTTATGTTATAGAAACCAGCTTGGGGGTTGAGTTTTTTGGTTTGGGTGTTTTGTTTTGTTTTGTTGTTTTGTTTTGTTTTGTTTTGTTTTGTTTTGTTTTGTTTTGTTTTGTTTTGTTTTGTTTTGTTTTTAACTACTTTGGAGTTTTGAGAAGGAGCTAAGTGATTTAAAAGCAAAGGATAGAAATTTGAACTCTAAAAAACTAATGAAAAATCCCAGTCTAGATCTCATTTTATCCCTTACTCCTGCTCTGCAAGTATAATTGAGTCAAAGAAAGGACTGCATAGGGGTACAAGAAAAAGTGTGAACTATACTGCTGATTCTCTAAACAATCATGGCAAAGTATTGTTTGACTCTGCCTGGGAAATAAGTATCAGCTTATCTTTGAATTTTGAAGCTAAATCTACCAGTCCAGCCTAGGCTTCTTCTACCATTCTGATGATATTCTGGCCATAAAACTCTTTCAGAATTAGTCCAGTGGTACAGAAATTTTATTCTGGCATAAACTTTGGCAGAACTAGCTCTGGCACCATCAGACAATCTTTCCCTTGATCACGCTGGAGGAAAAAATGACATATATGCAATATAAGCTCAGAACTGATTAACTGTATGTTAAATGCATGTGTCAGCTAGTGACATCTTTTAACTTGAAAAGTTGTGCAGCTGGCAGTACAAGCCCCATACATGAGCTAAATTTTATTAATGCTAATGACATTCTTGAATGGGTATGGTTATGAATTATAAAATCCAGAATGCTTGTACTTTAACCAAAAATAGTAATACCATGGATATTAGCCAGATATTCTACCTATTCTGAAGAATAGCTTGCAGCTGAAGATGGAAATTCATATATATATGTATAAATGTATGTATACATGCATGCATAGATTTATAGAAAAACAAAAATTAATATTTAGCATGGGAAAAGGAAATGGAACTATGTAATGAATTACCAAATGTATAATAAAATGTGCTGGAATATATATTGCACAGGAGAGAATTACAGCTAAGTTTGGTTTAAATTAAAGCTGCTGGGTAACTAGACTTCACTATACTGATGTCTTAACAACTGTGTACTTTGCACTTTCTTGTTTGCTGTATTATCTGAATAAATGAAATCGACATTATGATTTTGGTGTGAAGTATAGCTACTGGCCTCAGGGTCTAGGTTGCCTGTATTAAAAATCAGACTTTTGCAGAGTATGTGATGAAAGGTACAGGAATATTCAGTAAGGGGATAGAAAATAGTACATGATTGTTATGATGCTCCTTCCTACACATACATTATTCTCTAATGTAAAGTCTGTGCACTTAGCATGCATAATTCACTCCAGGACTTACAGAATCATGCAATATTAAAGAAACCTCCAGAGACCATCCAGTCCAACCTCTTACTTAAAGGAGGATCAGTTAAAAGAGGTTGCTCATGGTCTTGTCCAGTTAAGTTCTGAATATATCCAAAGATGGAGATTTGACTTCTTCTAAAGGTTGACTACCTTTTGGGGAGAGGAGAGGAATCCTAATATCTACTCAGAATTTCCCTTCTTGCAACTTCTGTCTGTTGCTTCTCATGTTATCACTGTTTACCTCTGAGGAAAGTCTGTCTTTGCCTTCTCCACACTCTTCCATTGTATAGTTGTAGACAGCAGTAAGATCCCCCCTGAACCTTCTCCTCTTAAGTTCGAACAAAGAGTATTCCCTTGGCCTTCCCTTGTATGTCATGAGCTTCAGGCCCCTGACCATCCTTACAGTCCTGTTGTAGTACTGTATACTATCTGCTTTTCAAGACTTTGTGTATCTTGTAGGGTTTGGGAATATTTTCTAGCCTCCAAGGCTGAATATGTGCCCTGGCACCATCATTATAAAACATGAAGACAAGACATGGGCATAACCTCATCTGTCCCTCCTTCTTTCTGCAGTACAGAACCTGGATATACAAGTCAGAAAGAAGTTACTGTGTATTTTGGCAGGGTGGTATTTCAGGTCTCATGACGGCGAACAGCTGCACCACAACCTAGAAGTACTTGGTTCAATTAAATTTTTAACATAGGCTGTTTATTTTGTCAAGGCAACCTCTGAAGTTTAACTGTCCTTCTATTAACTATACTATTTGCATAATACTTATGCCTAAAGTACACATTTAATTTAAGAATGCGAAATGTTTTGTTGGCATCAACATTGTGGACATTAATGGTGTTTTTTCATGACTGGCACTAAGAACTTGAAGAACTATTGATTAAGAAGTTCAAGATTTACCCAAAGCATGCTGCACTACAATTTACCCACGAATAACTTGTAATTCAGTCCCTGATGAAACCACATTGAAGATTTTTGCACATCTCTGACTTCAGATACTTTGCTGTGAGTAGCACTCAGATATTTTGCAGAACAGATACTAAATTGTCAGCTATAATTTACATTTTGTCATTTTGCTCCATATCATGCTTATTTGTCTGTCGTGGTTTAACCCCAGCCGGCAACTAAGCACCACGCAGCCGCTCGCTCACTCCCCACCAGTGGGATGGGGGAGAGAATCAGAAGGGTAAAAGGGAGAAAACTCGTGGGTTGAGATAAGAACAGTTTAATAATTGAAGTAAAATAAATTAGAACAGTTAAATAGGCAAAGCAAAAACCGTGCACGCAAACAAAACAAAACAAGGAATTCATTCACTACTTCCCATCGGCAGGCGGGTGCTCAGCCATCCCCAGGAAAGCAGGGCTCCATCACGCGTAATGGTTACTTGGGAAGACAAACGCCATCACGCCCAATGTCCCCCCTTCCTTCTTCTTCCCCCAGCTTATATACTGAGCATGATGTCATATGGTATGGAATAGCCTTTGGGCCAGTCTGGGTCAGCCCTCCCCCCGGCTGTGCCCCCTCCCAGCTTCTTGTGCACCCGGCAGAGCATGGGCAGTTGAAAAGTCCTTTACCACTGTGAGCGCCACTTAGCAACTACTTAGCAAGAACAAAACGTCAGTGTATCCTCGACATTGTTCTCATCCTAAACCCAAAACACAGCCCCATACTGGCTACCAAGACGAAAATTAACTCTATCCCAGCTGAAACCAGGACATTGTCTTACAAAAATAATCAAGCTGCATGGAATCCTTTTGAAAGCAAATTCTTCTGCCCTAGAAAAAAATATGAGAGGTATCATCCTTCAGGGAGAAGCTTTAAAAATGCTTTCTGGCGCTTTTCAAAAATATGTCATTTTTCAGTGAGGGTTGTTTCTTTTTTGATAAAGAAAAGCTACTCCATTTTCCTCAGTAGGAGTTAGCATAGAGCCAATATGCACAGCTCCCTAGGATGAGGAGAGAAATGAAATGTTTTCTATCATTACTATTCTGAGTACTATATTTATAAAAATGTTATGTGTATATATATATCTATATATATATATTTGAACTAGAATTGAAATACTCATCTGTGCTTGTTGAAGCCTCCTAAGTATTTTTGGCAAAGAATACATGCTCATGGTTAGGGGCCCATAAGGATTATGTGTCTTCTTGCATTTGCAAAAATAACGTCTTCAGAGGATTCTCTTCATCTTCATGTGTGAGCAGGTGATAGTAACTACTGCCTAGATTTGAGATTTCTATCATCAGGTATCTTACTTCAGCTCCAACCCAGATCCCATCGTAGTGGTGCTAGCTCTGGCAGCCTAGGGCAATAAAGACCAATCCCATAATCATTTAGGACCTTTCTAACGATCTCTAAGACACTCCTCAGTTTTAAAGAAGCAAGGGCCATAGCTTCTTCTGCTGTTTCCAAAAAGCTTTGTACCACTTGTTTGATCCTTGATGAGAAAAAGCCACAGGACAATTCAGCAGTGTGAAATAGGTAGTGGTGACACGTAAAATCGGAGTAATTAATTGATTCTTGGTGAGATTCAACTGGATGCAAAAAGTGTGAGGAACCCACTCAAACAGAATAAAGTGATTTCAAAAGCTCTGCAGGATGATGTCTATAGCACTGCTTTTTGGAATAGAATTCAATACTTCTTGGGAGTCTGTTGGGACTTTGGGGAATACTGTAAATGTAGAGTGGAGTTCTACACTTAGGGTATCATGCAGTGCAGACATTTAAATTACCAGTTGAGATCACATCCAGTAGTATTTCCTGGGGCAACAGAGTACAGACTAGGGTTACTGATCTAAGAGTTTGTGATCTGGGCAGAACCAGAAGGTATACCTTCTGCTTCTGCCTGTGTCTAACATAGACAGTCAAGAATCACCACCTTCCCCTTTACCTGTGTCCTCTCCCTAAAAGAAACTATGTTGTTGCCACCTTCTGGCCAAAGCACAAGATATTCTTGAGAGATGTGAAGAGATTAGTACTATCTGGACAGGGGATTATTATGTCGTGACATAAGCCCTTCAGAGACAGGTGTTAAATCAAGGATATTGGAAGCATGCCACAGGATATTCCTCAAAATTTTGAAAAAGAAAAGATATTTAAGAGAGGTCCTAATTGCAAGGAAGCCTTTGGAGTACATGAAGAATCTATATACATCTCAGGCTGCTTTATACACAGAGCTTGTATCAGTGAGAGTGTATATGCATTCATGAACAGAAATTTTTACAGTTATAAAACACATTGCATGAAAAGGGTTGCTGTGAAAAAATTCTCTTTGTGTGTCTGTTCTGCCAAAGAATATGTATATTTATGTTTATGTGCTTATGTGTGTTTGTGTATGGGCTACTCCCATTCTCCTTCTCCCACATGCACAAAACTTAAGTTTTACCATTTTGGCATTTTTCCCAGAGAAGCAGGACCCATCACCCACTAAGCATCCAGGAAATCATGAAAAGTTGGCACCAACTGAATCATAGCATTCCTTTTCTTCGTGTAACTACCAATAAAGCCATTGGCAAGTTAACAAACATCTGAAGGTGAGGTCAAGATTCATAAAAATACCAATGACATTCAGATGAAGTAAATTAATAGAATTTGTTGGAAAAAAATTCCAGACATATTTTATATCATACAGCCATAAAAAGGAAACAATGGATAGGAGGCCTCCTAATGTAATATGGAATGAAGCAGAAATTCCTTTGTACAACTAACAATGTAATCACATAGGTGAATCTAATTGTCTGTGTCTTTAAAGAATTATCTCAATATCACTTCCCACCATAAGATACATAACATACCTAATATCTCAAGGTTAAATACCTAGTCCTAAACTGGACACCTGGTTGCCCCAGTTTCTGTTCAATGGGGAGAGGCACATTCAGAGCATGACTCAGATCACATACCAAGTAAACTGGCATCTGAAACTGCTGATTTCTCTCCATTAACAATGCAGACAGCCTACAGCAATCATGCTCTTAATTTAGTCATGTACATTAAAGCAGCTAAGTAGAATGAATCTGGGCCATGCTGTCTGTGTGCATGTAGCCCTGGAGTCACTGTCATTTGTACATGGTTCCCTACATACTTCATTAATGTTGTTCTATTCACCAGGGCACATTTGCAATTTCACCCTTTAAATTAGGAATCCATGTTAAAATAGAGAGAGAATATTGCTCACTTATGAACATGGGACTTGCAAGCAAGCACACAAATTCATAGCAAATAGCTCTAATATAAATAAAGAACAAGCATATCAACTGTATGATTACGCTTGTGGGTACAACGAAAGAAAATGAATATAACTACATTATGTCATGCTCAAAGGACATTCACACTTGTATGGAACTTTTTATCTTATTAGAGAATAACACATACTACTATGTTAGCTAGCATGTGCTATAGTTTTTTTTACAGCTGATCAAGTAAAAGCAAAAACCAATCCCCAGTATTTATATATTATGTATGTGGCAGCTTCATAGTCTATGGACTAAAACATTTACTGTTGGCTTAAAACATGTATAAGACATGAAGAGATGATGCAAGGTCAAAGTAGAACAAAATATAGGTTACATGCCTCTCTTTATCACAGTATGTCATAACAGGAGTTGGTTATTAGTAACGCTTGTTTTGAGTTTGTATTTATTGATCCATATTTCAACGAGATGTATAAACCTATCATCAATGTGTTTATAAGGCTGTATAAAGACATGCAAAAAGAATACCTGCTGCTGCTTGTCTGGTGTCTCTCCTAATGTGCCAATGGATTAATCAGTCAGTCCTGCATATAGCAACAGCCTTATTGCAATTATCCTAAGTGTCATTTTAGGGTAAGATGAAAAATCTCATAGGATCTATGAGAAATCAAGCTGAGCAGCATTTCTGATTGTCATGAAAGTGTGTGACTGTCACAGAAAATACCTTGATATTCTGTCATGGATTCCTCCTGGGTGTTAACAATGCTTAGCTAAATATTCCACAGGGGCTGACCTGGTTGTGTATGAGGTTTTGTTTATCTCTTCGTTCAGTCACATGCCATTTGGAAGATTTGCTTCTGGTTAGTGCTTTGGATTTCAGTGTAGAGAATGGAAGCATCCATACTTTTGTGACTTGTGCCATATCAGTAAGCATTAAAACATATCTTTTTAAATTCAGGTGATGCAAACACGTATATAATAAGGTATCTCATAGTTGTCGTCATCTCTCAAAATTAATAGGGGTTTAACTATACAGATTAATGTTTGAAATTCTCTTTTGGGAGATAAGTAATTACAGAGTCTCTTCTTGGTCAGTCTGGCCTGATTTAGTAACCCCTTAAGTTTATGTTAAACTAGCTAGTGAGGATGTTTTCAATCCTGATCATAAAGAGCAAAAGTGAGATATTCAAGTCCTAAAAAACCCTCTGTGGACACAACTGACAATTATGATAATTTGGTTTCCCTATAGATACATGCTCCTTCCCATCTCTGCCTCCACCCCAAGCACACACACACAACTCCCTTTCATTCCCAAGTCCCTGCCATCCAGATTCCAGCTACCTTGAGTATAACAATATTCTTGGCTGATTTGTCCCCTTCTCTTCCAACACCTGCACCTCAAATCCTTACACCCCAAGATCCTTACACTCCAGCTGTAGCTGCTGATAGACACTGTACCCTCATTGTCTCCTGTTCATTTTCTCAATCAGGTCCCTGTACGTCGTGGTTTAACCCCAGCCAGCAACTCAGCACCACGCAGCCGCTCGCTCACTCCCCCGCAGTGGGATGGGGGAGAGAATCAGAAGGGTAAAAGGGAGAAAACTCGTGGGTTGAGATAAGAACAGTTTAATAATTGAAGTAAAATAAATTAGAACAGTTAAATAGGCAAAGCAAAAACCGTGCACGCAAACAAAACAAAACAAGGAATTCATTCACTACTTCCCATCGGCAGGCGGGTGCTCAGCCATCCCCAGGAAAGCAGGGCTCCATCACGCGTAATGGTTACTTGGGAAGACAAACGCCATCATGCCCAATGTCCCCCCTTCCTTCTTCTTCCCCCAGCTTATATACTGAGCATGACGTCATATGGTATGGAATAGCCCTTGGGCCAGTCTGGGCCAGCACTCCCCCTGGCTGTGCCCCCTCCCAGCTTCTTGTGCCCCCGGCAGAGCAGGGGAAGCTGAAAAGTCCTTGACCAGTGTAAGCGCCACTTAGCACCTATTTAGAGACAGCTTAGCACTACTTAGCAAGAACCAAAGCATCAGTGTATCCTCGACATTGTTCTCATCCTAAACCCAAAACACAGCCCCATACCGGCTACCAAGAAGAAAATTAACTCTATCCCAGCTGAAACCAGGACACTGTATCCATAGTCAGTGATGCCTAAACCCCCTACAGTCCATGTGCCTTTACCTCGCAGTTTCAACATCTTCACATATATTAACTGAAACCACTGAGGTCTGTTCAGCAAACCTGATCTTCTTCAAGTGCATCCACAGCAACTTACTCTACATAAATTAACTTGGCTTATTACTGTATACAGAGAAGGGGTAGTCAGAAGGAGGAGAACCTTACATAGCTAACAGCCACAATATGCGGACTATGAACTGCAGGCAACCTTTGGCTCCATTCACCTCCTGTCCCCCCACTCCTTTTCTTTGGCTCATGATAAATGTTACATTCTTCATGTGGTTGCCCAAGAGGAGAATGGAGAGACAAAGGTTGGTTAGAATTCTTATACTGCTTTCCTCACTTTCTCCCTCTCAGAGATAGATTCCTGATCCTCTCCAAGTCTTCTATTGTCTCACCCTATTTTTAGAATTGGTATGAACGCACCTTTGGACTGCTATAATATCTCTGCATTCTTAGGAAACACATTTCACATACCTTTGTGTCTGTTTTCCTTCCCCATGCTTTAGGCTGTTAGCATTTTAGACAGATGATATCCTTCAGAAAGACTTGTTTTATTCTGTGTTTTTAGAACAATAGGGCTCTGGTCCCATACCAGGAGTTAAGTGAAATACCAATAATAATTGATGATATTGTCATACTATTTTTGCATGATCTAATCACAGATGAACAAGAAAAGGGTTGGTTGCTGCTTTATCACTTTATTCTTAGGGCTTATATGAACACCAAAAAAAATTGCTCTAGAAAATCAGGGTAAAAGATCCTTCAGAAGCTTTAAGAAAATCCACTTTCCTTCTTTTTTATGGATGCCTTGGTCCCTCACATCCTTTTGTTCACTACTAGAAAACTGTGAAGGTCAGCTTCTTACCTTACGGAAGACGAGAAAGGGAAGTGTCCCTTTTGTACTTATAAAAACACTTGCAGATGTGAGTAAATAGTAGCAGCATTTGTGGCTACTGTAGGCTGGAAGTTCCTAGGGAGACATATCAAGAGGACAAAGTCAGTTACAGTGCTATCAGCAGCAGGTCCAAAAAGCAGCAGGAGGTTTCCTGTGCACCAAAGCTCACACTGATAACTAGCTATCTAATGAAGCAGCTGAGAACACAATAGTTATTTTTTGTCCTCCCAGGAATTTTCTACTTTCTAATTCTATTCAGGTGTCAAGATGAGGGAGAGTTTCCAGTGGCTGAATTGATGTAGGGTTGGAAAGGACATCAAAAGAAAACAAAATTATATATCAACAGAGTACAAATTCTGATTTTGCTCACACTTCTTGAATTTAGTATATACACATAGATAATTGTTGTTTCATTAAGTGGAATATTAAAGGCATTGCAGGATCTTGCCTTTATTTCTTAGGATCTGTTATCTTGAATGTTGTACTGAACCTTCTCCACAGACAAGGAAAGCATTATTCCTGGAAACCAGTACTCAGCTTACTGCAGACTTCTGATAACAGTAACATGATGCTGCAGTATTTATTAATGAAGTGCTTATGTACCTACATACTACAACTGTGAGTGTGTGTGTGCGTGCACACATAGAAAGAAAAAAAGCATATCTGAAGTACATATGTTTGAATGATCTTGTAGGAACTGTAAAGCTGTATTTTTTTCCAGTTTACTGCATGGAAATGAATAGTTCCTATGGCATTATCCATTTCCTGTACTGTATGCATTGAATCAGAAGAGAATGCTACTCTTTCTTCTCAGCCAAAATGTGTCAGAGCCACCTAAAATGTTCTGTTCCCATTAATACCTGCCTTGGTGTGCAACAGAGTTTTGTAGCTTCTTTCCCACCCAGATGCACCAATACCTTGTATGAGACCCTCTCAGTGCATCTGGAGCAAGTCTGGACTATCATACAGATAAATGTCACATATTCAGATTGATTGATTGCTGAAAGGGTGTATATGAATATATCATATCAACCTTCCCAGGTGAAAACAGCAAAGAAGGAGAGGTGAATCCTGAGAAGTACTTACCTATAACACTTCAGTGACAATGAAGAAGAAAAATGGCATTATGATGCCTTGATACTGCATTTCTTATAGCTCAAGCATGTTTTCGATCAGCAAGGGTAAGAAGTCTGGAAAGGGGAATATAGCATCTGATTGCCTTTAGAGACTGTCTCCTTACAAAGGCAGAAGTTTTGTAATCAGGTAAATCCAAACTCAGAAGTTTCTTATAACGGGGGAAAATGTATCTATTTTGCCTGTAGGAAAGTTGGTGCATAGAAATCGTGTTATCTTAATAATCTTTTTAATTCTTTGCTTCCAGTGTTAAAAGGAAAGAAACCTTCCTTAACAAATACTATCTGAGTTGATTGTATTCCTGCCTATATATGAACTCCTGATGGGGAAAAGAGCAGCTCCCGTACCTCCAGTCCAGATCTCTGTATCCCAATGCTACTGCACCACATGTATTAACCAAAGTCCCATCTACAGGACAACTCCATCCCACACCAGATGTGGTCTCTAAATGTAACTGTGATGGTATGGTGGCTCAAAGGAAAGGTCTAGGTGGGTCAGGTGTCCCATAATTCTAAGAATCATAATGTCCATGACAATATTTGAAGCTGTGCTAAATCACATCAGTTGAGACTTTAGACTCTATTTGGATGAACAAAGTTTGCAGACAATAGAGTTACAGAACAGGAAACTCCTAGACAAATACATGCAATTTGAAATGAGTTTTATGATATTTTCTCTCTCTTTAACACAGTCTTCTTATCTGTCTCCCTCCCTCATTAGTTTCCTTCCTTATCTTTTTAAGGTGACTTTATTATTAGCTTTCCTCTTTTCCTAGCACAATATGATCTCCACCAGGTTCAAGATCTGGCCGAGCCAGTCACTTTAAATATGCAGAGCAAAGCATGATGGTCTTCCTAGCAATAGCAAACACTTTAAACGTTAGAGTGGAAACATTCGCTCACACACAATACATTTTCCTTCAGTTTAGTGGGTGGCACATAATGTCACCTCCCGCAGAGCATCAGGCATTTGTTTCTGCAGTGAATTGCTCAGACAAAATGAACAAGGATAAGTAAAATTCTCCACGTAGTGTGTAAGTATGCAGGCAAGTTCAGCGCTATTCAGATTATTTGGGCCCAACTCAGAATATTGTCATTCCTTAGAAACAGTCCCCTCAGCTCTGCCATGGAAGCCATAGGCAGCAGCAGGTTATATCACATCACTGGAACAGCCTGGCTCTCCTAGGGCCCTGGTTCATGAGCCTCAAGCCAATGCCAGCTGCATTTCATTAGAATAAATAAACAGGGGGTGAATGCGGAATACCGAGCAGATATGGTAATGGATGATGTCTGTGCCCACTCCTGTCCAAAGAAAATACATTGCAGATTCCTTGCTCTCCTCAGGGCACATCTCAGCACGAGGTCTGGAAGGCCAGGAGGGGCCACAACCCAGCAGCCATTTGCTTTGAGGCAGCTCGGGAGAGAGCAGTGCAGGGTATGAGGTGCTGCTGGGGCTGCAGCTCTTGGTGTGAGCTGCCACTCTGGGCAGCTGCCAGCACAGAGACAGTGTCTGCTGTCCTCACCAGGGAGAGACAGACAGATAGGGCTGCAGCCAGGGCCCTGCGGGCCTTGCAGTAGTCAGTACTGCAGTGGGGCGGCTCCTCTGCATGGGGCTGCGCAGGGCCGCTTGGAGGTAGTGTGGCTGTGGTTTTCGCAGCCACATGGCACCAACCAGGGCTGCTCAGGCCCAGGGCTGTGGAGCGGGCTGGGTGTTTCCTGCCGGAGCAGCTCCAGTCAAGGCGCTGAGTTGCAGGGAGAGGCAAGAAGGGTGTGCAACAGCCGGGAAAATGAAGGGGAGATTGAGAGGGTCTTTGAGGAAAATCTGCAGGAAAATCTAAGCCACACAAAGCAAGGGAGGAGGGAAACTGGGGACTCTGGTCACATGGGCAGTGGAGGGTGGCTGCTGCGGTGGGGAAGGCTGGGAGCTGATGACTCCTGGCAGCTGGAGGAAGGTTCTTGATTCACCTTCAAACCCATTGCTGTGGGATAGGCTCAGTGTCAAGCACTGGGGAAAACAAGCAAGACCTGTCAGGGCCAGCTGATGAACAAACAAAGTGGAAAAGGTGAATGGTAATTTTAGGAGACTCATTTCTGCAGGGAACTGTGGCAGCAATCTGCTGACCCGACCTGGTGTCTCAGGCTGTTTGTTGTTCACTTGGGTCCATGAACCGGGATGTTGCAGTGAGACTGCCCAGGTTTGTCAGGCTGTCAGACTGTTACCCCTTCCTTCTCTTCTGTGTGGACACCAGCAACACTGCTAGGGGTAACCCAGAGCATGTTAAGAGTGACTCCCTACCTCGTGGGGTGTGGGTAGAAGGCAGGGGAGCCCAGGTGGTGTCTCCTCAGTCCTTCCAGCAGGGGAGCAAAGCTCAAGCAGAAGTGTACTCATCCAGCAGGTCAATATCTGGCTGAGGTTGTGGGCCCTTTTCAAGGAGTGACAGCTGCTGAGCAGGGATGTGGTGCATGTGACCAAGTGGAGCAACAGTGTCTGTGCAATCAGGATTGTTACCCTTTTGAGGAAGGCTGTAAATTAGGTATCCTGGAGTAAGATCACCATATCTTGAAGAGAAGTAAGGACATAAGGGATAGAGAAGATAGGTCCTGGGGAGAGCACGATAGAGAGTGTGTCACACCTTCTTTGTCAAAACAGCTTGATTTGGGGGTCATCTCAAGTGTCTATACACACGTGTGTAGCATGGGGAACAAGCAAGAGGAATGAGAAGTCCATGAACGGTCACAGAGATAGCTCTTTGTTATGCAAACATGGTGGGATAGCTCTCCTGGTTGGAATGTTGCACTGGATATCTGGGCTCTTCCGCAGAGATAGGGTGGGAAGGCAAGGAGTGGGGGCTATAGTCTATGTAAAGGGGTCACTTAAATGCATGGAGCTTTGCTCTAGGGCAGGAGATGAAGCAATGGAGAGCTTGTGGGCGCAGGTTAGAGGACAGACCAGCACAGATGATGTTGTAGTAGGTGTCTGCATACATCCTGATCAAGAAGAGGAGGCAGAAGAAGCAAGAAGATTTCTGGAAGGTACTGAAGAAAATCTCATGTTGCAGGTGATGGATAAACCAACTAGGGGATGACAGTCTACTCACAAACAAGAAAGAACATCTGGATGATGGCTGATGTTCTCCAAGGGCAGCCTTATCTGCAATAACAATGAGACTATGGAGTTTAAGATCCGGAGAAGAATGAGCAAGATAAAAAGCGGAATTACCACCCTGGGTTTCAGAAGAGCAAATTTTTTTCTTGTTTAGGAACCTGCTTGGCAGGGTCCTGCGGAAACTGTCCTGGAATGCAAAGGGACCCAGGAAAGCTGGCTAATCTTCAAGGTTGATGTTGAATGTGACTTGACATGGTCATGAGAAACCTGATCTAATTAGACCTGTTTTGAGTAAGGGATTGGATTAGATGACATCTGGAGGTCTTTTCCAATCTAAATTATGATTCTATAATTCTGTGAGATGCGGCAAGCTACACAATGGCTCCTAATTTACCACCAGGACTCACACTTTGCAATGTACTTTATCTGATAAGAAAACATTTTCTAGAAGATGAGAGAAAGCACTGTCTGAAGCACTAGAGCCCTGTGGTCTCATCTTCCATACAATCAATCTAGCTGTACTTGGTAACCGCTGCAGACAGGCACCGACAAAAAATTCTGTTTTATCACACTGCCAAAAGTATTCTTGTGTTTCAGTAAGTCCATCCAGGAGGGGGAAGGCAGTGAATGATATGCCCATTTATCACTAAGATAATGTTATACCTTCTGGAATGACATAAATGGCAACCTTGTGGAAGTGGCTTGCCTCAGACTTATGTCGATGTAAATAATAATTTGAATTTTCCAGAACACTGGCGATTTAATAAAAAACTTGTAGCATAGATTCACCCTACACAATCTTTTGCATTTATTTGAGGTACCCAAGTTAGAAGCATAACCATCAGAGACTTTCTTAATGAAGAAAGACAAACTAACATTGGAATGACCCTGTGGACGTGCCAGTCTCTTTCTGTTATACATAAAGAAGCCTTTGGTGACTAACCTCTCCTAGTTTATATGCCTAAATTAAGTGTGTCTCAGTAGATCACATCATTGTTGCTCTCTGATCTCTTTCTCCCCTGGGAGAAGGAGGTCCACAAGCACACACTAATCTTGCATTTAAGGGCCATGTATTGTTAATTTACAGTTCTTCCTATAAACACTTGTCTCTGTGCTGGTGCATGACCACTCCTGTCCAGCTGCATGCTCATAAAATAGACATTTCCTCTTACACATGGAGTTGTGAGAAAAGCATGCTAAGAACATGCTTAACTTCATCAAAAGAATGTAAGAAGCATAATTTTTTTTCAGTTAATAGATCTGAAGTTAGATCGTATATTTTAGAACATTCTAAAGGAGGGATTAATTATATTTTCCATGGAAGCTGATCTATTTTGCATGTAAAGTAACTATCCACTAGTCCATCAGGAGAGCCAACGCTTCTTTAGATTCCAGTAGCAATGAGTGAGATTAGGATCAGACTGATAAAATTTTGAGCCCTTTCAGGCAGGTGTGAGAATTGAACCTAGGTCTCTGATTTCTCTTACATGTGAGTTATTTGTTTCTCCTTCCTTTCCCCCTTCTGGAAAAAACTGATTCCTCATTTTTGTATCTGAATGAAACGATTAGTTGCTTGCCTCCTGCAGATTATACAGCATTATCAATCTTAAACAAAGCTGGTGCTATCTGCCAGATAACATTTACACATTTACAAGGATTTAAGCCATGCGTGTCTCTTAGATGCATTCTGTTAGCTGCTAGTAAGGGCCTCTAATTAGCATTTAGTCTTTTGTGAACCTCAGCATTCAGTACCTATTTCTTTTTTACTTGGAGAGCTGAAGTGTTTAACTCTGCCTTGTGATAATCTCTTTTGTTCAGAGAAGTTGAATCTTCAGCCTGTTTTACTGGAGGATTCCAAGCTCTGTGTAGACTCCCAGCATGTCCCAGAAGCTTCAATACAACTTTTCCAGCCACAAAGACTTTGAGGATTATATTTTACATCTATGTAGCCGCATGAGGAATGCAGCTACATAAATACTGCAAGAAGAGATAGGATAAGGTATAAATTTAGAGTTCATCAGCACCTCGCAAGCACTTAGTAACATGCTACCATGCAAATAGCTTACCTTTTAGGGAAAGCAGGATGTTCTGAGTATCTGTACATCCCATCTATCATAATGACAGATTTTATACAGGATTCTAAATCATCTAATTACAGCTCTAAACAAAACCACTGTTATATAGTCAGCTCTTAGATGCAGCTTCCTAGAAGACTAGAACTCTCACATAATCCAAGCTCCTCCTGCAAGTCATCATGTGTTTTTGTTGTATCATGAGTCTTTCTAGTTCAGGTTGCTTTCTAAAGCCGATTTCCTCATGAATCTCCCTATTCCTGTCAAAAAGACTCTTCTCTGCCACTCCTATATATTTCTCTGGGGCTTGACCCATTTGTGTGCATGTTACTGCCCGTTATATTGCTAATTTTCTTGTGTTCCATCTTCCTTGCTGGCAGTCAAGAAAAACAAAAAGCAAACTAGTTCACCAAGATTCAAAGAACAGTATCTGAACACCATGCAATACATTTCTATTATCTGCAGTCTTACAACATATGAAAAGATGGATATACCTGTACATTTCACAGTGCAGTAAATTTCTGAGTAGCAGTTTCATAGTTTATGTAATAATTTGATATTTTCCTGATCATAGAACTTTAGAAAAAAGGACTGGAACAGACCTTCAGATAAGAAGACCTGTTGTTCTCTGGGTATCCAGCCCCCTGAGCTGGAAGACGGGGACAGGGAGCAGAAAGAAGCCCCCATAATCCAAGGGGAAATGCTTAGTGACACCACATAGACACACACAAGCCTATGGGGCCAGATGGGATCCACCCAAGGGTACTGAGGGAGCTGGTGGAAGTGCTCACCAAGCCACTTTCAGTCCTTTATAGCAGCAGTCCTGGCTAACAGGGAGGTCCCAGTTGACTGGAGGTTAGCAAATGTGACGCCCATCTACAAGAAGGGCCAGAAGGGGGATCCAGGGAACTGCAGGCCTGTCAGCCTCACCTCGGTGCCGGGGAAGGTTATGGAGCAGATCATCTTGAGTGCCATCGCACGGCACGTATGGGACAACCAGGGGATCAGGCCCAGTCAGCATGGGTTTATGAAAGGCAGGTCCTGCTTCACTAACCTGGTCTCCTTCTATGACAAGGTGACCCACTTAGTGGATGAAGGAAAGGCTGTGGATGTTGTCTACCTGGACTTCAGTAAAGCCTTTGGCACTGTTTCCCACAGCATTCTCCTGGAGAAACTGGCTGCTCACGGCTTGGATGGGCATAAGCTTTGCTGGATAAAAAAACTGGCTGGATGTCAAGGCCCAAAGAGTTGTGGTGAATGGCGTTAAATCTCGTTGGTGGCCACTCACAAGTGGTGTTCCTCAGGGCTCAGTAGTGAGTCCAGTTCTGTTTAATATCTTTATCAATGATCTGGGCGAGGGGATCGAATGCACCCTCAGTAAGTTTGCAGATGACACCAAGTTGGGCGGGAGTGTTGATCTGCTGGAGGGTAGGAAGGCTCTACAGAGGGATTTGGACAGGCTGGATCGATGGGCCAAGGCCAATTGTATGAGGTTCAAGAAGGCCAAGTGCTGGGTCCTGCACTTGGGTCACAACAACCTCTGCAATGCTACAGGCTTGGGGAAGAGTGGCTGGAGAGCTGCCTGGCAGAAAAGGACCTGGTGGTGTTGGTCAGCAGCCGCCTGAATATAAGCCAGCAGTGTGCCCAGGTGGCCAAGAAGGCCAGTGGCATCCTGGCTTGTATCAGGAATAGTGTAGCCAGCACGACTAGGGAAGTGATCATCCTCTTCTATTCGGCACTGGTGGGGCTGCACCTTGAATACTGTGTTCAGGTTTGGTCCCCTCACTCCAAGAAGGACATGGAGGTGCTGGAGCATGTCCAAAGAAGGGCAACGAAGCTGGTGAAGGGTCTAGAGCACAAGTCTGATGAGGAGCAGCTGAGGGAGCTGGGGTTGTTTAGCCTGGAGAAGAGGAGGCTGAGGGGAGACCTTATTGCTCTCTCCAACTACCTGAAAGGAGGTTGTAGTGAGGTGGGTGTCCGTCTCTTCTGCCAAGTAACAAGCGATAGGACAAGAGGAAATGGCCTTCAAGTTGCGCCAGGGCAGGTTTAGGTTGGATATTAGGAAAAACTTCTTCACTGAAAGGGTAGTCAGGCACTGGAACAGGCTGCCTAGGGAGGTGTTTGAGTCTCCATCCCTGGAGGTATTTAAAAGAAGGGTAGACGTGGTGCTTAGGGACATGGTTTAGTGGTGGACTTGGCAGTGTTAGGTTAATGGTTGGACTCAATGATCTTAAAGATCCTTTCCAACCTAAATGATTCTATGACTCTAAGAACGATTCTTACCTTCTACTCCAAGTCAGGCTCAGCTATCAGCTGTATCAGAAGATAACTTCTGACAGTGACTAGCTCAAGGAACTTTGGCTACCTATTTGAACAGGTAAACATCTAAAGCTTCTAGGATATGCTTATATTTAAACACACAGTTAGCTTTTCATTACATAAAATGATTAAATGAATAAATATTACCAAAAGTAATAAAATCTTTTGTCTCTGCCACTAAAGATTCCATAAGCTTATCTCACTTCTTTGTGGAATGTGTGAGAAGCACCTTTTGATTTGCACATTGTATTAAAGTTCTTGCAGTGACTTTCAGGAAGATGTTGGGGTCACTAATTTAATGAGTACATATATCTGTGTCTTTATTTTTTCAAGTGACATATCATAAGTCAGTTGCCCAAAAGGCAAGAAGATTATTATCATCTCTGCCATAAACATGACACTTAAGCTATTCTAACATAAGTGGGATCCCTGCAAGATCAGAAATTAGAAGCTAGGGTCACAGGAAAAGTTCTCCAGTTATTTTATGTTAAACTTTCACAATATTGTACACCAGAGACTGGTAGCTTTGAAGGTCATTAAAACTCTTTACTTCAGTGAACTGTATTATCTATGAACAGTAAAACAGAATTCTGGAAACGCTCTGAAATTTCTAAAAGTACAGAAACAGAGATGGGTCAGATGACCCTAGGCTTGGGTCACCTGGCAAAAAGACAGCTAGTTACATACTAGTATACTTTGATTTTTCTTTAGCTGTGTTGACTCTGGACGTCTATGAAACATGCTATTTACATTTAAAAAAAAAAAACATTCAAACTTTTTGAAGTGTTTGAATTAGGGAGAAGCTGTAAGAATGACTCACAATACATACAGATCAGAAAATGAGTCTGGGAGTTGAGAATTTTGTATTCATGGACTCTACACCAGAAAAAAAAATGCATACTGCTGATTATGCTGTCTTCCTCAAATGCTAAAGAGGATGCACGTATTTTAATAACCGAAGTTTATGCTTTGACTAAAAATCAAAGCTTTCAGATGTCTGTATCATAAGAATTACCGTAAATAATTCATTTAGACCCTAAGGTAAAAATCAGGAGTGCAAACATTTAGAAATAGTGATATGAAGATTCAGGAGTCCTGAAATCTGTTAAATCTCTTTTCCCTTCTGTGAAAAGTGCCAGTATTGTATTGGTCTGATTCTATGGTATATATCCCAGTCCATTGCAGTAATTCATATCTAATTGTATGTTCCTGTTTAGTCAATCAATAAATAGTCATCTGACAGTCTCTCTAATCATATCATGTGATGTTACTGGTAACTGAACAGGCTGCCTCTCAAATGCAATGTTGTTGGTCACTCTCAATACTTCTGGTGGTTTGTTCCAAAGGTTTTAAAATCTTTCATTCTTCTTGTGCTAATAATATCTTCTAGGCTTTCTCATCACTGTGTTTTCACTCCAAGATATTAGACTACCACATATACAGGTAGAGGAGTAGGAATCATTTAGTGTACCCATGCTGAACTGGCCATGGCAGGCTTAGGTCTGTCTAGCTCTATCTTGTATATATCTTCACATACAGCCTATTTCCTATTTATGTACCTGGTCCTGGGAAAATATGAACAATATATAGCTGAGCAAGTAACTAACGGTAAATAATTTTACAAAGAAGTTTGCATATTTTTTAATTGCTGCAAGTACCATCTAACTGTTTTTATCTTAGCTTAATTTTTTTCTGAGATAATAATTGTGAATATAAATATCTTGAATAGTTTCAGTATGCCATGTTTGCTTGACTTTCATGAGATCTGAAATTTTAGACAGCACTTGATGTTCTTCTCAGCCATATTTATAATTAGGTAAATATTGTGAATAACTGGATATGTCTGTACTTTTAAGGAGTATTCTGCTTAAAATTCTTGGATTCAGAAGTAAGCCCTCCTGCCAATAATCCACAGACAATCAACCCAAAAAGGAGTGAACACAGTTCATGAAAATTCATTAAAAATTTAAAAAAAAATTCACAGATTGATTGTTTTTGTAATATATAAAACTTTTCTAATTATAAACACTTCATAAATTTGTGACTTGACAGTAGCAAAATGGATGCTTAGAGGCAGCAACCTGAGAATGGGTGTTATGGGAAAAGACTGCTAGGACACAAAAAACTGATGGTGGAGCTAATACTGTGAATGGTCATTTTGTGTGGGTGCAGGTGCATAGCACATGGAAGAGTGGAGAAAGCTGCATTTCCTGCAAAGAGGGAAATTGAGTCTTTGTTCTTTCCTGGGGGAAAAAAGTGCTATAAGTTACTGTGACTCTATCCTTTGTTGTAAAATAATTTTGATAATGAACATACTGCAGTAACTAGTGGATATCTATTGCAAGAAGTTACCAAAGCATTATATCTGCCTGTGTCTGTAGATACATATGCCTTTGAATGGTTCATTATTTTTGTAAAGTGAATGATTCAGTGACCTTGGAACAAGGATCTATGTGTGATGGGGTTGTGCTAATAAAACATTAGTTATGCTATTAGGAAACCACAGCTTGAAGGCTGTTGAAGAAAAACAGAGGATTGTAACAGAGACTCCCCAAAAGTTCAAATATAGGATAATTGCACAGGCCTGGAAAGTGCAAGTAAGGAACAATACTAGAGGCGCCGTGTCTATTAACACAGATCACAAATGGTCATTTCCTGGTCATTAATGAAATGAAACCTTGAGAGCTGAGTGGAACTTGTTTCAAAGATAAAAAGGAGAACAAAGAACAAGCATTACACGTATATGAACCTTACATTACATAGTAAATTTGAATATACCATCAAACTGTGAACCAGTGAGAAAAGAGCAAATAAGCATAGTGTTAGCAAACGTATAGAAATGCCCTAGGCAGACCCAGAGTGAGGAGAAAGCATCAGCTTCAATGCTTCTCCCACAGAAGAACTTGAGGTGTTACAAATTTATCGTAACCCCATGCTTATGCTTGTCTTCAAAGAAGATTGATACCCCGATTTTAGGACCCAAGGGGTAGCAAAAGTGTAGAGATAGTGCCAGAGAAAGAGGTAGATACTAGAAAGTTTGTGGATATCAGTTTTAACTCCATCATTATTGGGAATGAACTGTAATAGTTGTATAATCATAGAATAATTTAGTTTAGAAAAGGATATCTGGAGGTCGTCTAGTCAAATTACCTTAGTCAGAGCAGGACAAACAGATATTATTTAGGGCCTTCTCTAGTTTTGAGTATCTCTAGGGGTGGAGAATTCACAGCCTCTCTGGTCAACCTGTTACAATATCTTACCACACAAGGTGAAACATTTTCTACTAACATATAATCAGAATTGTCATGTTGGAAATTGTGCCTGTTGCTCATCCTGTTATCACTGTACACGTTATCTACATCAGCTTGTGGTGGGTGTCTTGCGTTCTGTACAATTAAGGGGGAAGTTGAGAGAAAACAACTTTAACTCAGCTGAATCAATGATTAGGGTGCAATCATGCTTCAGAAATCTGAATGCATTGCCTTCAGTTTCCAGAAGCACCGTTTTATTCATGCTTCAGGGCAAAGCATCTTCTCATCACTGCATGCCCAGGAGTCTATTTAAATAATACAAATAAGTCCGGTGGTGATGAATAGCTTACCTTTTATCCATAGCTATAATATTTTGTCATCACCACCTGACTAAATTTTCTCTTATACATTAATGATGGGCAGAGCTGAAAAGGTTCAGATTTCATGTGCCACTTCCTACCTGAATCATTTTTGAATCAACAGTATTTTGAATTGCAGATCTCCTTGGGAACAGTTTTTTTATTTAGAAGGAGCATAAGGCATCCTATTCCAGTTCTTGGACAGACAAGTAGAGTGTACTATGCTGTTTCTGCCTAAAGCAAGTCCCCAGAAATATAAAATGGTTAACTAAATTTTTGAGAGTTTTCAGAAAAATGGGGAATTGAATTCAATTTCAAATTAGTGCCTTTCTTAAATCGTTGCATGTTTCACAACAACAATCAATAGAAACCAAATATTTTTAGGGAAAGCATGTAAACATTTCAAATCACTTCTGTAAGGAGAGCAATGTCTATGTTTCTTGCAGCTCAGAGAGTGCTTTCAAGTGAAAACAGACTTGACTGCTGGAAGAATATGGAGCCTCAAGATACTATTTTGTCTTCTGAAGCTTCTGTACACTTTTTGACCAAAGAGGCTGAAAAAGTTGTTGCACACACAATTATCCCTCTGATCATTCCCATTGGATTACATGAAAGAGTGCTTTGTAAAACAAACTGAAGGCATACATACACAGTTCACAAAAATCTCTTACTGATTTTTTATCTAATTAAGCAAGAACATAATAATATTTTCATGGATACAGAAGTATTTTTCATCTGCACATCTGAAAGCACTCTAACACACCTTAATTAGAGCCACGAAGATGGTGAAGGGTTTAGAGGGGAAGCCGTATGAGGAGCGGCTGAAGTCACTTGGTCTGCTCAGCCTGGAGACGAGGAGACTGAGGGGAGACCTCATTGCGGTCTGCAGATTCCTCAGAAGGGAAGGAAAGAGGGGCAGGTGCTGATCTCTTCTCCCTGACGGCCAATGATAGAACCTGAGGGAAGGGCAGGAAGATATGCCAGGGGAGGTGTAGGTTGGACATTAGGAAAAGGTTCTTCACCCAGAGGGTGGTGGAGCATTGGAACACGCTCCCCTGGGAGGTGGTCATGCTGCCAAGCCTGACAACATTTAAGAAGCAATTGGACAATGCCCTCAGACATATGGTGTGAATTTTGGGGTTGTCCTATGCAGGGACAGGAGTTGGACTCGATGGTCCTTGTGGGTCCCTTCCAACTCAGGACATTCTATGCTTCTATGATTCTATGATTCTAATTAATTCCATTCCAAAGTTCCATTTCATAGATAAGTAAAAGGAGAAATAAAGTAAAATGCCTGGCTAGTGATCCCACAATTGGTCTTAAATGGGACAGAAGTGAGGTATTGTTGTTCCAGTCCAGAGACAGCAAAAGATATCTGAAATCATCATCTCTGGTCATGTGAAAAGGAGGTATTTGCTTGGGCACCAGGAAATCAGAAGTTCAATAGTAAATGTGAAATGGGAAAAATCCCAAGGTTTTCACTTTTTCCAAGGACACAGCTCACTTCTTCCTGAAGTGAAGAGAAATGCAGACAGGCTGGAACTTATATTTTAAAAGCTAATTCTAGTTCAAGCTCATCTGAAGTGAACTGCCTTCCTGAACACAACACCCCCAAAAAAATTCTTAAAAATGAACTGAAACACGATCAATAAATAAATAATCTTCCCCAGTAACAATAAAACCAAATGTAAGTAAACCAGGTACTGAGAGTACAGCTGTGAGACAGAGTTTTTATTTCTCTTGCTTTAATACTTTGAGTGTAACATGGCTGTAAACCAACAGGCAGTCATAAACACCAACACAAAGAGTTTAAATCAATATGAAAGAAAAAGTTTTCCAACTGCAGCCTTTGTGATCTTAAAAACAGCACTAAGAGGCAGAAGGAACCCATTGCATTCACCATACAATTTTATGAGTGTCACAGAAGTTAAGAGTGTCCTTGGACACATCAGCAGGTAAATCCTCTTCATTTGTATGAAAACCAGTAAGGACATTTGTAATTTGCAGCAAGGGATCTGGGCATGGTCTTCAGCTTTTCATCAATGAAGAGCCTTTCTGTTGTTTAGGCACTGTGTGTGGCAGAATTTCCAGTTGTTTGTTTACATAAGAAAATTGACTCTGCTAAAGTTTATGATGTGCATACTTGAATTAAATCTCAGACATCTCAGATTTATTTCTCAGATCATATTTCCAACAGTAGAATTTTTGTGTCTTGCACTCTTTCCCCACTTCCCCAAGTCAATGGCAATGCAATCGTTTAACGCTTGGCCTCCTGAAGACAGACCCATATTTTTTTTAACTACCAGTGAATGTGATGTCATAGCTACCTAGCAGATGAGCTGCAGCTAATATGACAGTAATCACAAATCACTGGCTGGGTCGCACAAGTTACATTCTTCCTCTTTCCAACTTAATTGTTCCAAAATTTTAATAAAGTATAAGTCAATTGTATTTTTATGGAAGAAAGAAGGTTTTTTTGCTTGTGGGAAAATCCAAAGGACCTGTTCTCCTGAGTTTTATAGTACTGAAAAACACAGCTGAAAGAAATATGTTGAGGAAATTCCATATACATGTGCTCATTTTGATAAACAAAGATTCCAACATTTAGTTTCAGCAACAAAACTAGTCTGAATGATCAGCCCTTCTCACCTCTATGATAACAAATTTACATCTGTAGAGGAGATAACATATTTTTTAACTGTCTGTATGTCAAACTTTGAAGTAATTCATTTTTGTGATTTACCAAATCTTGAATTTGATAAAGTTAGGAGATGGGTGTTGTTCATGATATTACTCTTTGACTGATCTTTGATGTTTTTACTGTTCTTTCTAGAAAGGGCTAGTAATAATGCTGATGGTCTTTAGTCCAAGACAAGTTTCCAAGATTACTGCTGAATTGCCTGGGTTACTTGGATTGTTAAGAGTTCTGCTATTTGATTTCAGCTGTAAGAAGCTATTTCAAACCTGTAAACTAACAAAAACTCCTTTTTGACTGTCAGGAGATATTCTCACAGAGGCATAAATCACAGTAGTTTTAGGAATCTAATGAGTATAGTATAGAGGAACAAAGTTAGAAAATAAAATCTTGCTATACTCAATGCAGTTAATATGTAATTACTATTATACTTAATATTTGTATAGAAATAAGCTACTTTTGGTCTTCTAAGTTTTCATCATTGTTGCTCAACACTTGTTTCACTGGTGAACAATTCAATAGTCATATTTTTTTTCTGAAAGGTGTCAATGTTTGGATCTTTCTCTGACACCTATAATCAAGGTTGTCAAGGTGGATGGAGGAGAGGAGTAGCTGGGGCAGAATTGCACAGCTGTTGTTGAGACATACTCAGATGCAGAGTTATTTGCAGGGTCCATCGCTAATGGCATACATTAGCTTTAATGGTAAACATTATTTTGGGGAAAAAAAAGGAAAGCAGTTTCAAAAAAGTCTATAAATCATTGAAAACTACAGAAATTCATTTAAATGACACAGGTCCTAAACTGTCACCATCCATATAAAGAAAACTGTCAGATTTAAACACGAATGATCAACCTGTTAATTTAAGGCCTTTATTGTGTCCAGGTTCTTAACACCTGAAAGCAAATTGTTCTGTAATTTAGCACTAATGATGATTTGATGCTGTAAATGTTAATACTATGTAAATGCAACTGCAAAGTTTTTTTTTATTTTAAGAGCACAGACTCAAAATACTGCTCTGTCACAAAGTGAATCTTTCATACATTTTGTAATGCTAGTTAAGTAAAAAACAACCAACATGCTTCGTTGATAGAGCTACGCTGTTTAGTTTGCAAAATATGACACTTTGAAAGATAATTTAAGGCTACTCAAGTTAAAAGCTGTTTTTATCTTTGAAGGTACCAAGTATATTTCACACATGCATCACATTATTTTGCTATGCATTATGGTCCTTTTTCTCATCATACCATTGTGTGTGTTTATATTTAGTGGAAAGATAAAATATTCACAGCATGGTATCTACCTGAAAAAAACAGTAAATGTTACTGTATGATATTGAAAGCACATACAAGATCACCTTGATAATTTTTTTGTCATTCAGACGTTATGTGACAAAGTTTGTCTTATATACATCTTAATAGTCATGAGCATATCTGTTATTTTTATATATTTGCAAAGTTGTTTGGCCTCTCTACTACATTTTAGTTTAAAGGAACATTGTTAACCTACTAAAAGTGGTAATGAAATTTACGTGATCTGGCAAGTTATGTGAAACTACCTGTACTCTTTACTCTGAATTTTAACTATATGAATGAAAAGAAGAGGAAAATTCCTTACCAGCAATTTCATGTCTTAAAAAGAACAGCCTCTTCTACTCCAAACAAAATTATGGTAAATTTAAGGCTGTGACAGAAAAATTCAAAGGAAACAAAGCACATAAGTCCCTGGTGAGATAAAATTATGCATGTAAAATTACTTTCATTTATTCATGTTGTATACCAGAAAGGTTATCTGTTATTAATTTACATCAATGCATCTTCAAGAAGCACTTGAAAATATTGTTTTACTTGATAGAAAATTAGTTTGCTTTCTGAACTCTGAACTCACAATAAATTATGAGAATGGTCTGAGCAATTTATTTGGTGAGCTGATCTTTTAAAAGTACATTTTCAACATTTTCTTCCGTAGGATTTCTTCTCTCTTATAGGTGAACCTCAGAGTTGGCAAAAGGTGGTTTCCACAGGCACTGGAACACGCAAAACTTTATTCAGCCTATATGTCCCTTTAGCAAATAATGATCAGATGGAATCCTCAGGCAACGTGGACGTTTTGTAAAGCTAAAAGTCTCTATTTCCTAACTGGTAAGGAAAGGATAATGACAGTGGCTGTCTTGGTGGAGTGCTTTTTAGGCTTTTGAATTCAAGGTGTTATATAAGAACACAGTCTTTTATAATTTAATTTCAGATCCCGTCCAGAATAAAGAATTCATGGTGGGCAAAAATTGAAAACAGTGGCTGAAAGGAATGAAGCTAGTACAGAAACATTTAAAGTGCAAAAATGTTCAGATCCTGTTCACTATGATTTTCAGAGTAATTGCAAGTCATTTTTTATCCTTTCTAAACTGATTTGTTCATCTTCAGTTAGTGTTATTGCTCTTACTGCATATATTTTTTGTTCCTCTTGCTTTTGCTCTGTCAGTAGCACATTATACTTAATGACGCATACCTTTTTTTTATTTTTTCACTGCATAGGACACTTTAGTATTATACTGGAAAAGAAGTGCCATCCCAATGAATAAATGATGGTAATTTTAAAATATAATAATTTAAATATGAAATAGGAATGCAATTGCTAAGAAGAGGAAATGTTGCATTTACTATTTTTAGTCTTGTAAATGTATGCAATATAAGCTTAACACACATGACCATTATAAGAGGGTTTGAATTTTAAATTTGTTCTCTCTTCTTTGAAGAAATTGACCAAACCCCCAGTGACATGAGTATTCAAAACCGTACCTCATATTTTTAATTGCCAACATAATTCAGAATTTTTCTACTTAAAATCCATTTAAAAAATGGACAAAGTCTAATCATAAACCTCATGAGAGCAATTCTTTCCTTGTTTTAATAGATTAGATTTATTCCACTGGTGTAACTCGGAACATGGGACTACTAATGGTTATATCCATTCTTTTGCTGTACTGAAGAAATATGCTTGGGGAGGTCTAGAATAAAGCATAAGCAAAATAAACAGTTGCTTAAGGCAGGCTGCATATGACTAATTACTGAGACTAGAGATCTCATAAAAGAAAGTCCTGTTTGCATAACTCAGTAAAACGAAATTATTTTGTTCTCGTATTTGAGAACAAAATATCTTTTCTTGTTGTTGTTGTTCTTTCTTGTATTGCAGAGAAGTTTTCTTCTGCATCTGGAAACACAGGTTGGTTAACATTGCTCCAGAAGTTGTCCGATCTAGCCAGGTATTACAGATATGTTCTTCATAGACATCTTTCTTTGTTTATCATGTAGACATGTTGTTCATTTATGTTAGTAGTCCTTGACACAAGTGAGCACGCCTCATCATCAAATTGATACGTAAGGTGGATTCTGAAGTCAGGTGTTTGAAACTAATTTTAAACATTTTGCATAAATCTGAATTGTAAATAAAATCACATTCATTTCACTGTATCAAGATAATGACAGACTATGGAAGTGATACTTTCCTCCCTACTCAGATTAAAGTTTATTTTTATTTTAGAAATAAATACTTTTATAGAAGTAATACTTTTGAGATTTGCAGGTCTGACCTTGCCTTGAAGCTTTCTATCTGAATGCTTTTGAAAGACACAGTTTTTCATCCTGGCTTAAATCTCTAGGACAGAATACAGCCCATTGGCTTAGACTTGATTTTCACACTTCGCTCCCACACACTGACATACACACAGAAATACATACACAGAAAGGTTGGATAAATTCCTTATGTTTAGAAGCATTGAGAACGGTATACTTTCTGCTAATTTAAAGGGAACATTTTTGCTGAATGTGTGAGGCAAAACCAATCTTACTTCCATGTCATAACATCTTAGCAGGCAGGCAATGCCAACAGACTTTTGCAGTTGCAGCTTAGAGATCCACAGCCAAAACACTGCAAGGACATGGAAAAGAGGCTGAACCTTGAGATTCACATTTAAATAAAAATCTTTCCTAAGGTTTGAAGGTATTTGGCTTATCTAGCTTTTGCTTTGCAGTTCTCCAGTAGAGCTTGGTTTTGTTTGCTTTAGAAATACAAAAGGCTTATTTGAAGTAGCTGAGACTGGAAACTCCAGCTCCACTGAGCATGAATGCTCAGCTCTGAGGCTTAGGCAATACCGTCCCCAATAGAAGACCTTGGATTAAGAATGTCTTTCTCAAAATTATTTTAATGGTTAAAACTCAATTTATTTTTTTAATTTGATTGTCAATTTCTATTAGAAAGATAAATTCCAGCAAATAGCAGGCTTTTCTGGGAGGTGGGAGTGAATTCACAATTACTCTTTAGGCATTACAAAAGATCCTCCTGAAAACAATGGGCTAGATCCTGTAGCTGTGACAATATATCAAAGCAGTGCATAAGAATATGGTATGACTGCTTGTAGAAAGGACAAGTTAACAAGTTGTAAATTAGATGTAAAGGAATCCTAAGAAGGCATGGTGGCTTTGTTTGGTTCAGAGAGTAAGATCGTGAAGAAATGTTTCAAAATTAGTCTTACACTTGGTTCCATATGTTTATTTCTGCTCTTTAACGTTTGGTTTAGGGGACATTCCATCAAAATTCATGTTCACTTAAAAAATAAGTGTAGGCTTGCTAACGTGCCTACAGATTTACAGGAAACTTTAAATGTAGTTTGATTAAACAACTTCATTTATATGAAGTGCAGCACCTTTTGCATAGTGTCAAGTATCTTATGAAGTCACAGGGGCTTTAAATAAAATTCAGTTGTCAAAAACACAGAGGAAATATCCTGAAGGTAATAGGCTCACTTTGTCAGGATTTTGGGAATTGAATGACAAAAAATAGGCTTTGGGTCTTTTAATTCTTTGGATTTGGTGAGAAAAATTTAGAAAGGTTAAACAAAGGTTGAATGAGGTCCTACAGCACCTTCAGAATGGTGTTATGCTGCTCGTGTGATAAGGTTAAGCTAAAAATTCTGCTGCCTTTCTTTATAACAGGCTGCTCATTTAATGTTCATTATTTAAAACTAAAGAGGCATAAAGGAAAGATATAAATTATCATTTGGATGACAAATTATAAACTAAACTTAATAGGGACTTAATAAATTCAAGTACGAATTGGAGATTAAATACATTCAACAGACGTTATTCTCTAATACACACCATACTCCATTAAAAACATAAACTGAAGAAATGAAGTCTAATGATGGCTTTTGAAATTATTGAATGACATATACTAATCCTTTTTAATCCTAAACTTTCCTACTAAGAAATTTGACTGTTTTAGTTAATACACACTAAGCAGGTCTCATTTACTCAGAGCTGGTTAATGGACCAAAAGATGATGATAGAAAACATCCACTCCTCATCTTACTGTCTGTCTGCTTCCCCTCCCTCAAGAGAATTGGTCAGCTGCATTCCGCAAGCTGTACCCTCCTAAGCTTCAGTACAATTTTGGTAACTGTCCTGGACCACAGTTAGGAGACATTTTAGAGCAATGCAGTTTTGAGTGAGCTAATTTATATCAAATTACTGCTGATGCACTTCTTCCTTCAAAATGGGAAATGGACTAACTTTTCTAAGTTAAAATCTTTGGAAAATCTCCTTATACCCTTTGTGTACATTTTCCATCTTCTACATGCAGTTCAGTATGGGAATGGAAGGCAGTAACAGAAGTCCACAAAACAATTAAAATTACTGAAATTTCATGTGAAAGCTTTTCCATTACCATTAGAGAAGCAGCCTGGACAAAGTTTGTGTAAATATTTGACTACTGATCTGGACAAAATATTGATCTCATTCCCTTAAAGCCAAGAAAAGGCATTATATAAATTTAAAATTATGTATTTAATATTCTGGATCATTCTATTACACTGATCATTCAATTTGCTACTATATATTTGCAGCTTTATATCATCATCATAATTACTGAGAATTATTGAATGAGAAGATACCTGCTTGCCTTGCTAATGATTAGTTTTCACTTTTATAAAAAGGCACCTTTCTAGCCTTTTTGTTTTAAGTGAGCAGGTTTTCAATATTTATTTTCGATTAGTATTTTCAATATTTCAGTCCCTGTTCTTAGGGAAAACTGATAAAAATCCATCTGAAATACATATAGTTGAACTGACAAACTAATTGAAAATCAAACTTTCTTAAAAATGTAATAATTTTTAAATTTATAAAATATTATGTTGTTTTGGAAATCCTGAAAATATTTTTTTTACAATGTCCAATCTAGGGATTGTCTAAGTAATCAATTTTTTATGAATGCCTTCTCCTGTCTTTTCTGGTTCTGTATTTCTGTAGTGTGTCTCAGTCTGAGGAGCTGACCAGCATCCAAAGTATCATTAAATAATAAATCAGTAAGCAGTACTCGCCTCATCATACTCCAGGTCACACAAATCCAACATTTCTGAGAATTCTCATTAACTCTTGTGGTTTAGTAAACTGTAAATATACTTTGTCATTGAAATGAAGGAAGAAGATGCAAGGAGAAAGATCTCTTTTGTAGGTTCCACTTCTCAGAGCAGGATAACTTTGTCCTGAGAGGGACTAACACCATTTCCCTTTGGAACTGTTGTTTCTCTTCACATGCTGATTGTATTTTACAATGTGTTTGGGTTTATTGTGCTAAACATACATTGAAACTTTATTTATTGTTCTTAATCTTATCTGATGACAGAAGGAGAGAAGCAGAGGGGAATAACTTGTGTTGGACATGTCTTGGCAGCAGCTGACAGCAGTCACCGTGTGGTGTTTGATCCTGAACCATGTGAACCACTGTTGAACTACTATGATCTGTTTTGGTGATTCTGGTAAAAATTCTATTCAGTAAAGACAAGCAAAAAGGAACTGCGGAAAAAAAAGGAAAAAAGGGCCATTCTTCAACACAGGAGTAGCAGTTTAGGAGAAACACATTACCTGCCTGTTTCCTGTACTTGCTACTAATTCAGGCTAAATACTTCTTTGGTTCGCCCCTTTTGTGTCATGAAAAGGCATTCATTACTCTAAATGCAGTTTCAGGCTTTGTGTCAGCTTGTAATAGTGCAGTTTATCAGCACAGCAAGAGCGAAAAGCACAGAAAAATTAGGTTAATCAATACCACTGCAGTGTGTTTGACATTACATTCAGGAAAAGTTTAGCATGTCATTCCTAACTACAGGCATAATCTGCCTGAGGTCTGTGTATGCTCTTGATGTGAATGCTGGTTCTTCATGCAGATCGAGGGCAGAATATAGCCGTAAGCTTTTGCTAATCATACACCCCCTGCAGACCACTAACACCTTGGATTGTAAAAAATGCAATACCACTGCTTCCAATATTCCTCCTCCTGAAAAAAACTTACAATGTTTCTGAGTCTCTAACTGGCAGACCTAGGCAAAAATCCCTAACCAAATGTTGTGTTTAAAACCTGCGCTTATGAGCAATATTTTTTTTTAACATTTAAAACTATTCATTCAGTGTTTGGGGAGTGGGGATTTGTTGTTGGGGGCTGGTGTTTGGGTTTTTATGAGCATTTTGGTACCTTTACACTGGGTCAAGGTGGGAAATGACAACCTGTCACTGGAGAAAGTATTTTTGAGGCACTTCATTAGCAAGAGATGGGTTGTAGCACAATATGTTTACAACCACAGGGAACTTAGGGGGAAAAAAATACTCTTTTTGTACTGCAAAACCACAGGGCTTCCAAAAATGTGCAGATTCACTTCTGTGATAAAAATTCATGTGAATCACCTTATTTATGGAAATACAATGTTCTTTTATACTGAATGGGAACTTGAGCAAATGCTGGTGACGGCTGTGATGATGCTTTGTGATGACAATGACAAACATGACACATTTTTGTAACACTGAAAGTTTATGCCTGTGTCTTTCATCTCAAAACTTCCCATAGCCTTGTGTGTTGTAATCCCCTGTGAAGTAGGTAGTTTTTATCTTTAACTTATTTGTTAAAAGCCACGAATTTTCTTGAAGTTTGTTCAGAACAAGGACTGAGCACCGTGGGTTTTAGCATTGTACAAAACATTGGTATAGTTTAAAACATATTTTATATCAGTTACTTTAAATAAGATGTTGTTGAAGATACATCATCATTTACTGTAAACCCTCAATAAAAGATTCCTTTGTTTAAGAGATCATAGAATCATAGAATGCTTTGGGATGGAAGGGACCTTTAAAGGCCATCTAGGCCATCCCCCCTGCAATGGGCTAGTTCAACTCCTCTGCAATAAGCAGGGACATCTTCAACTAGATCAGGTTGCTCAGAGCCCCATCCAGCCTGGCCTTGAATGTTCCCAAGGATGGGGCACCTACCACCTCTCTGGGCAACCCGTTCCAGTGTTCCACCATCTTCATTGTAAAAAACTTCTTCCTTATATCCAGTCTAAATCTACCCTCTTTTGGTTTAAAACCATTACCCCTTGTCCTATCGCTATTGGCCCTGCTAAAAAGTCTGTCCCCATCTTTCTTGTAAGCCCCCTTTAAGTATTGAAAGGGTGCAATAAGGTCTCCCTGCAGCCTTCTCTTCTCCAGGCTGAACAACCCCAAAGATGCTGTGTACAGTTTATACAATTAATAGTCTGAGATAAAGTTCAAAGCCTCAGCGATGAATATCACTCAAATTTACAGAAACCTGCAGTCCAGATACGTAGTAAGCTTAAAGAGACATTATTTCATTGAAATCAATGGGGCTATACAGACTTGCTCCAGCTCAGAATCTGTACTGGAATGTTTACCTAAAGCTAATTTAAAAATCTTTCATCTTGAAATTGAGTAAGGTAGTTCATAAATACGGGCTTTCCAGCAAGAGTTTTGGTATGAGTGTGATTTTTACTTCAATGAGGACAAAAGGGCTACTCCCTGCATAAATCGGAGATAAAACAGGAAGAGGAAAAAAAGACAATTAGAAAGATTACACTGGTCAACTGATAAGGCTTGAGTACAAGTGAGATATGTTCAGTGAATTAACCCTGAGCTTTTTATACTAAGAGTGGAGTTCTGATGTGCTATTAAAATTTCACAACATAAGGTTTATTTCTGATGTCTTTTTCTACTTCCATGTTTAAAAAAAAAAAAATGTTAAAAACTCCCCTCCCCAACTTTAGATGAATTTATTTTAGAGTCAGAAGGGGACCATTATAATCATTTAGTCTGAACTTTTGTATAATGGCTGCCACATGTTTTGAAGCAAAATAATACTATTTCCTCCATAATAATTTGTATTTTTATGTCTGTTATTTTTTTGCACAATATTTCTACAAAGTGAGATATATGGATTTCACTGGGGACAGTGTCTCACCCTGTGCTTTAAGTTGGCTGTGTAGAATAGGTAGCATTTTGTGGGATAGGCCTTCCAAAGCCTTCCAGTGCTTACATCTTACATACTAGATTGTTTGGTCTCTGAGCCTGTAATCATTTATTCAGAAGCACATTTAAGGGCTTATACATTTATTTGTAAAAATGAGTCTTAAAGAATTGCATTTTTAATTGGTATTTTGAATGATTTAGTTGTGGTTTTGTCATTGACTACTATCATTATCATAATTTTTAATCATGGTAGAATACATATTTCTGAAAAACTGGAGGGCAAAACTCAGGCTGGCAGCTCTGCAACATCTCCTTATAGCCAATTCCTTGTATTGCTTTGCTATATTAGTCTATCATTTGACATAGGAGGAAGGACAGAGGCAGTTAATAATATATATTAAGATATTTCTCCGAAAGGAATCGGTGTTATTCACGCTTGCAGGCCCAAGTATAATATGCTCATTACAAATGCAAACTCGAGAAGGAGTCTAGCTGTGATTCTGGATGAAATTATTTAGAGGAATTTTGCAGTTGTAAGCCAAATGTCAAATTCGGTGAGAATCCAAGGGGATAGTAATACGACAAGGGTGGCAATAAAGGTGCTTTGGACCACAGAGTGATTCACCTAGTCTTGGGGCCCCTTCAAGTGTTGGCAACAGTGCAGTGGATGCTTGTAGGCAGACCAATGTCTTTGAGTACTTTATTCTGGCAGCTAATAATAAATTCACTGTGTATTTTATCAGTCCTGATATTCTCTGGGTAATGGCCAAAGTGAAAAGCATTTATCTACCATGTGCATCTACTTAAAAGCTGGAACAAATCTTCATTTTTATTAAACAAGTCACTCACTCATAGCCTTCGTTCTTGCATAGCAAGTGCAAAAGATTTTCTGGAGCATTTCTGTGCAATTATGCTCTTTCCTGGAAAATCTACATTAGGAAGGAGATACATTATTAATATCAAATGAAATGTTGTTAACCACCTAAAAGCCAAAACTGAATGAAATTTTGTAACTGTGCCTCTCTTTTAGACTTAGCATGTTCATCACCTTTTTTGTACCCTGCATATCATCCAAGTTTGTTTAAATGAATTTTATACTGCCATATGATGTGATGAAGTAAATAAGGGGAATGATAATCATCATGACTGGCTAAGTATGAAGATTGGAAAATTGAGATTGGACCCATTTGCTAAAATCCAGGGGGCTTTTTATAGTAATAATAATTTTGCTGAGTTTTCAAATGATAAAATTCAGAAATGTTAAGTACTATTACCTTATCAGACATGATTACATGGGGAAAAAATTGTGCTGTGAAACTGAAAACTTTTGGAACCTGATATTGGGTCCATGAAAAGTTGTTACCGGAGTTGTATGACAATTTGGCATGGTGTACTAAGTGTATATTGATCATTTTGAAAAGTGGCATTTTTGATTTGTAGAGATTCATATGAAACTCTAGTTAAACTTCACTTCACATCTGCTCACACCACCTGAAAACTCCGTGAATGATGCAGAACGGTTCTCTATAGTTTATTAACACAATATGTGAACAGATTATTGGAATGTTTCTCAACATTGTTTAATAGCAGATTGTTTGACAAACAGGCAGGAAGACATGACTGGAGACAAGCATTTTCATATAACTTCTGGGCTTATTAAAAATGTGTTTTGAGCTATTTTAATTAGGACATTATACTTCTATGGCTAGAAATTGGAAGAACAATGTTCGGAAAGAACAGGCTAAAAACATAAAAGGATTTTCTTATACCACAGCAAAATCTTCTGGGTGTTTAAAATAAATAGATGCAAACAGCTCTGCTCCCCTCTGCTTGAGATATAAATTAATAAAGCTTATCTGAGTGTAGAAGATTATTTTTATCTTAAGGTATTCCTTCTTCCTACTATTAGGATTAAATAATATTTTAGTTTGAGAAAACTAATTTAAAGCCCAGTATTGCTGTAACATTGGGTACCTCTGCTTTGCGAATTGACTGCATCAGATGCATCTAAAAGATGGAAATTTGCAAATTTTTAGGTTGAATGTGTTCTTGTAGTATTTACCAGGAACCTAAGTGGAGCTCCTCTGGGATGCTATTGAGAGCACCACATGTGCATTATGGGCAGAAGATACCATCCTTGGGAGGAAAGCATACTTTCTCTCAGGACCTCTAGCAATTTGTTCGCTGTGTATGCAGAAGTTTCTGTTAGTAATGGCAAGACAATCTGAGATACAGAAATTTATTTCATATCATCTATTAAGCATAGACATACATTGCCTCTGTATGACCAGCAACTGCTGCAAGCTTCGTTGCTAGTAAACAAGCAATGGTGATAGAATCATACTGGTCTACAACACATGAAACCCTGATCTTTCTGGCTTTGCATCATACCAGTTGCTAATGTAGATTAGTCCAATGATGACAACTGGTAAATGGATGTTCAAATGCATTTTACTGGATGAAGTATAGAATGAAGTTTGATCTCTTATGAGGAAATTGAGGCTAGCCCTGTGGAGAAGGACTTGGATGTACTGGTGGGTGAAAAGCTGGACATTGAGCAGACAATGTGCGCTTGCAGCTCAGAAAGCCAACCTTATCCTGGGCTGCATCAAAAGGAGCGTGGCCAGCAGGTTGAGGGAGGTGATTCTGCCCCTCTACTCTGCTCTGGTGAGACCCCACCTGGAGTACTGCATCCAGCTCTGGAGTCCTCGGTACAGGAAAGTCATGGACCTGTTGGATTGGGTCCAGAGGAGGGCCACAAAAATGATCAGAGGCATGGAACACCTCTCCTTTGAGGAAAGGTTGAGAGAGTTGGTGTTGTTCAGCCTGGAGAAGAGAAGGCTCCAGGAAGACCTTATTGCACCCTTTCAATATTTAAAGGAGGCTTATAAGAAAGATGAGGACAGACTTTTTAGCAGGGCCTGTAGCAATAGGACAAGGGGTAATGCTTTTAAACTAAAAGAGGGTAGTTTCAGACTAGATATAGGGAAGAAATTCTTTATGATGAGGGTGGTGAAACACTGAAACGGGTTGCCCAGAGAGGTGGTAGATGCCCCATCTGTGGAAACATTCAAGGTCAGGCTGGATGGGGCTCTGAGCAACCTGATCTAGTTGAAGATGTCCCTGCTTATTGCAGAGGAGTTGAACTAGATGACCTTTAAAGGTCCCTTCCATCCCAAACCATTTTATGATTCTGTGATTCTATGAAATTGAAATGTGTGAAATCAGCTGTTCTTATGAAATATTCTGACTGCTAAAGGGATGTGGCAATAGTCACAGTTTGAAAAAGACTATGATTTAGTCATCATTTGTTCTTAACTATCTTTTATTCTCTTTTTCTTCTTTATAGGGTCAGTATCCACTGTGATTTCCTGCTTGACTAATATAGCATTAAGTAGCATCTTCTACAGAAGATTTCTCTTTTATATTCACCCTGGTGTTCAGGCACCATGAGAAAGGTTTATAAGCTCTAGCACTGCTTTAACCGTGACACCTACTTAGTACTGATTCATGTCTATGTGGCTTCAATCAAACATGAAGTGACCTTACATCCACTTGCAAAAGATTATGTAGATGTGCCATTATAATATTAATGGTAACCCAGGTCATTACAGAAGAAAAGAATTATTCAAATTCTTAGCATGAACTACTGTGATTTTTTTGAAAATCTTGAACATAATGTTGTTTCTAGTGTCTCCCAATGATAAATCCAAAGGGGATCTCCTGGTAGATGAGGATCTTCAAGTCATATAACAATTTGGCTTTGCCATTTTCAGGCAACATAAACTGTCACGTGATCTTGATCTTAACCCTGCACAGACTTTGCCATAGTATGTTCCATGAGAGAGTAATTCCTTATCCTTAATAAAGGCATCCTGACTGGAAGTAATTTGATCTTCACTGACTATGAAAGCACATTACAGATGTAACTTAATCAAGACTATCTTTTGATAGCTAAATCAAGATGAGATGGATCCTACTTTTGCTGAGTTTCTCAAAACCTTTATAAAAAATTTTCCTGATAGAGCTTAGTCATTCTGTATTCCTTTCTAAGATAAGGACTTGAAAAGTATCTGATGATAAGTGCTGTGGAACAATGACATTTTGATTCTTTTTTCTCCCAGAATGTTGTTGAAACATTCCCATGAGTTTCTACTTTAGCAAACTTAGCAGGGGGTGGTAGGATCATTATCCATACTGAAATATCAGAGCAATAATGTAGTATTGCCATGGACAGAAACACTGGACATAAAATAAGGCAGTTTCCAAAGCATTATGAAGACAATTGATGTCTTCACTGTTTTGCACTGGCATCACACACAGTTCACTCGTTCACCTATATGCTGTTGGTTGTATAGATCATTGTTCTAACCTCCTGTTAAGTAATAAAGATATGTGGTATGTACATTTGTGAGTATAAATCCTGTGTATATGGAGTACATATTTCAGAAGAGGAACACACCGTCTTTCATAGAACATCTGTGATCAAATCAAGAGCTTTAAGCACAGTATAATAAAGTTTTAAAGTACTGCAATCATATATATGGATATATAAATATGTATATATTTACACAGTACTTAAACATCTTCATTTGATCACAGCTGTTCCATTTGGTGTGCAGATGTACTTGCATTTTAATCTGCAAAACCTCAAGTTTGTGGAAACCTTGACTGGTGAAAGTATGAAAAGCATATTTCAAGGTTTTATCTTCCCTTTGCTTAAGAAATGCTATGAAACGTGATGCGAGACATGGAATGTTTCATCAAGTTGTATAAATAAGTGAAAACATTTGTCTTTCTGATCCTCTTGAACCATGTAAATGCTGTCAGGATAAAATGGCTATTAAGAAAATGGAACATAATTAGACCTGACTTATTCCAAATACCCTCTGTATAACTCAAACTGAGGAAGCTTAATATTTAAGAGGAGGCAATTAAGATAGCAGTCTTTTTTCTTAACATTTCTCCTCAGTGTTTCTTTGTCAAGCAATTTGGGTTGTTTATATTCAGTATAGCTTCTGTATATAATATGACAGGAAAATGCTGGCATTCACTGGGGCACTGGTAGTTTAATGCGACTGCTACTACAAGAGAAAGGTCTGCAATAATTCTGCTACTCCTCTGAAAAGAAATCTTTAAATCAACAGAGGACTGAAATTCATTCTTTTTGTCTGAGTTTGAATAACTAAGACAGTTCATTAGTTTTGGATTTCACTTATTGAATCGTTGTAAACAAAAGGAGAAATACATTCATCAATACAAAAATTAATCTAAACAAAACATTTCATTTTTTTCTAATTTAAATTGGAATTTCCAATCAGATTAACCTTTCATTTTTATTTAGATTGTAGTCTGCTGAGGCAGGAAACTTTATATTGTGTCTAGCATCTGCAAATGTCTATTATGGAGGCTCCTCTCTGCTACTCCAGTAAAACTGGAAATCTGTTTTTAAGTACATATTTATATATCTTCATGCCAGTTAGAATGAAACTGTCAAGATACAGAAAGTCATTTTTATTCTTTTCTTGATTTGACAGGTTACTTGCCAGGCCAATAAATTTTGAAATAAAAAAGATAAACATCCCAAAACAGCCTATATATGTATACAGGTCACTTTACTATACCTCAAAGTCTGAGGGGACGAAATAGAATTCATTTTACCTGCTCTACTGTGATTTTCAATTAATACCTGTAATTTATTATGAAGTTATAGACTGTAATCTGTAGTATTTTAGGTACTGTTTAATTGTAGATCTTTTATCTCAACTGAAATTATGCCTATTAATTTTAAGTCAAATGGTGGGGCAGCATGATGATTCTTGTTAAAGTTTTGAATTTCCTTAAACATTTGTACATCAAATTAAGTACAGACTCCTCTGGAGTAATCGAGATACTTAATCTTGTATTTTTCAGCTACAGGGTAGGTTATTTAATTCTGGAGCAGAACAGAGTTTCATTACACTGAGCATTTTGTGCAATTTTTCGTTTCCTCAGTTTGCCACATGTCTCAATTTCCTTAGTGCAAGTTTTTTCATTTGCATCCAAACTTGTTAACCAAAAGTCAGCTCATATCCAATTGAATACATCATAGTCCTTTGTGGATGCAAGCATAATACATGAGGCAACGGGATCAGACAGAGTAACCCATCAGAACAGATAGACTTTGAGGCTTAACTATACAATATACAACAGTAATGACAGACATCTTTACTGAGTGTAGCTAAGCAAGGTAAAACAACTACATGAAATATGAGACATTCATTGGTGTATTTGCATATTTTTGTCCTTTGGAATGACAAGAATGATGGTGAAAGAAGCTTTCTGTCAGCTGTGATGGTTAAATTCCTCTGTGTTGCTAAAAGAATATCTTGTAAGCTTTCATATGCTGCCTACCATGCCCTCAACTTTGCTTTCTTGGGACTAAGTATAGGACTGGTAGAGTAGTGAGGTTACACATATATCCACTCTTAAGCTTTTAAACGGAGACAAAATAAACAGAAAAAAACAAAGAAGAGGAAACGAAAAAATACACTTTGCTCTGATTCCTCTGATTACTTCCCTGACCAACTAGGAAAAAATGTAATTTTCTTCAGCATGGCCCATTTGACAAAAATACGCTTACAAAGGATATGGGTAGTGCATTTATGCAAATGCTGACTAGGTAGTGAGACAGGTGGATAGTAACTACTCATGTTTTAAGGAGAAGGCAGTGATATAGAGCTCAAGCATATTAATTAGAAATAAGATCTATCAGAATTATATGTTGATAAAATCATGACCAAAACAAGGATTGTGGCTCCTTAGTGTTGCTGCTGGGATAACTGTCCTTGATTTTATTTAGAAACTCCAGCTTTATAATGTCTGGTTCAGTTGATAGAATAGATACAGTTTCCTTTCCCTGCTGAGTGATTTATGATTCCTATGCTACATGTAAGAATCATGAAGACGCTCTATAGCTCTCCGTCTAAACTTCTTTCCAGTCCAGATAAAGAAACTTGAGTTGGAATCATTCTTCACCTGCCAGTAGATGTATCCCTCACAATGAAAGAGGGACAGATAACTTGCAAAGAATGATTTATTGGCTGAAGTTAGACCATCTTTCATATTCGTGAAAGCCAATGTGAATTTTAAATTCTCTTCAGAAGTAGTTTTTTTTCCAAATAATGTTTTTGAATTTTAGAGTTAATACTTCTTGCTAGTATTCTTCTATCCATTACTGTAAATTAATTATTTGAGAGATTTGATCAATTAACTAAGACACATAAAGTTTTTTTTTTTTTTTTTTGTCTGATATAGGATGAGTTAATTTTACTTTGAAGGCACAATTGCTTATTCACAAAAATATTTTAAATCTTAAAAAATGAAAATTTTTTCTTTGTTCACATATTCAAATGATAATATATTTTTCTGAATATTTATTAACAGAAATTTAAGAGTTGTTCAAACACATGAAATAATATTTCCAAATTTGCTGTTTGGTATTGGGTAATTTCTTTAAAAAATATTTTACTTTTCAGAATATTGGAATATCCTTTTTGTCTCATGTTTTTCGTCTCTGTTGTGTGCCTTCTGTCTTCCTATACTTGGCTGCACATCTAATTCTTTTTCCTGTAGTAACTAAGCACCACAAAATTCTGGGTATCTATCTTTAAATACATTTTGGAAGAAGAGAAGATGTTTAAGACACTGAAATTCTGGAAGTTCTGAATGTAATTTAGCTAGTATTTTCCTCACT
Source organism: Platalea leucorodia (assembly GCF_965183815.1). Classification (NCBI taxonomy): domain Eukaryota; kingdom Metazoa; phylum Chordata; class Aves; order Pelecaniformes; family Threskiornithidae; genus Platalea; species Platalea leucorodia. Next base: position 21,467,128 of record NC_138829.1, read on the forward strand.
TTCAATAGTTTACGTAATCTAAAAATAGGTATTGAATGTGAAAATCTAAAAGCCAAAGGCTGATCTTTGAATAAACCTAAAAAAGGCTGAGTGATCTCTTACTGAGATTTCAGGAGAAAAATGTCCTCAAAAGTACCATGCCACCATTTTCTTAGAAAAAATAATACAATTAAAATAGTTGTTTTATCATGCACACGGGATATGTGGGTAATCTGACATTTCAATCACTGGAACAAATGAATGACATATAAATGAATGCTCAGTGAGTACAGCAAATACAGATAGCGGTATGCATTCATTCTAAAGCTATGCTGAGAAATATAAGATAAATTAAATTAGTTTTAAAAATCATGGTTTTTAATCCATGGAAAGACAAAACTACTTTTTTTTCTTCTCAGCTATTGTTGCTGAAATGAATAGAAAACTGTATGTTTGCTTGAGAATCCTGTGTCTTGCATGTCTCACCTCCTTCTGCATCTTTTGACATGGTATCCTTCTAAAGCTCTTACCCTGAAATGCCTCAGCCAGACAAGAATCATGATGTGGCAGTGAGGGCACCCCAGCGGTATTTGGCAGGACTGATAGGTGCACAAGGGTCTGCGAAGAATGTTTCAACAAACACTGAGAAACAAAAGAGCTCAAAGATGAGATGATACAAAAGAACTCAAAGATAAGAAACATTGCAGTTGTGGAATAATGGGAGGCAGCACCACAAACCAGCCTCTTATTTTATGACCTCTTCAGCAGTGGATGATCTGGCAGAATGCATCCATTTTATAAAATCAATATACCTGTTCATGATGTTTGTAAATGCAGTCCTGATATATTAATTTTGGCCACAGTTATTTATTGTGTCATGCTAAATTGAAATTCAACTAAAGGTTTTTTTTCGTTTTAGTTTGTGTTCTTTAACTTAAACTTACTGGGTGTTTGATAGGTGGTTCTTAGGCTCTTCCTCATAAACATAAAGCATAAGGTATGTAAATAAATCTAGACAGAAAGATTCACAACATAGCTGTGCTCTACGGAATGTAAAATATGGATTCAAATGCCTCTCTACAGCATGGACAGTGAAAACTACTTATTTCTTGAACTTAAAGTAAACTTCCGGTGAAATCTAAGAAGTGAAGTATTTCAAAGCTCTGTGTAAATCCTCTTTGTGATTAGGCTTCCTTGCTCTATACTTTAGGTTTCTGAGACCAACCTCACTTGTCCAGTTCAGTATGAGATAAAGAACAAGAAAAGTGAAACTTTACAGATGTCTTATCCCATCTCCAGAGCAGATACTATCCAAATTAACTGAACTCTAACATTTCAAAGTATCTAGAAGCTGGGAAGCTTTTTATTCAGAGCAAGTCCAGCTACATTTTACATGACTCATGGAATATGAAGGAAAAACTGCAGTCAATACTGTATTGAATAATCCAGTTTAGTAAGCAATATTCTGACAGTGCTTAGAAACATTCTCAAAAATGCCACCATGCTGCATCTTTAGTTATAAAATGTAAAATAAGTTTGTTGCAAGTCTTTGCAGTTTTGTGCAAATCTTCTCAGATGAGGATATCTGCATTCATTATGATTTATTATAAAGCATTTTACTTCTACAAGAGCAGCTTGCCAAGAAAATACAATACTTGTTGAATCAAAATTAGAGACTGACCTTCAAAAACATGAAATTAACCTCTTGGTGCATGAAATGTTAGAATCAAATTTAGTTTTTTTGATGTGTATACTGGTTTTTTAACTTCCTCTTTTCAGTTTGTATGGTTATAACAATGTGTGTCATTCACACAGCTAGAAGTCTGGGGAATGCTAATCTACAACACTGGTTGGAGGACAGGGCTCTGCCTTAAGTGACAGATGAAGAACAGTTAACGATAAAACAAAATGAAGACATGACTGATCCAGGAAAAGACAGAAAATCCACTAGGCATCAACCTGGTGAGAAAGTACAGGACAACAAGCAGAGGACTTTTTTCTTCCTTTATGTTGTTTAAACAAGGATACCTACTGAGCTAGGTGGGCTGAAGAGCATAGGAGATGGTGAGATGACCTGGCTACAGAATTGGCAGAGTGCAGTGAAGGAGTTGCCCTCAACAGTTACCTCTCAGCTCATTTAAGCGCAAGCATTCACCTGTGAAAGTTTGCAGCAATGAAGGTGTGAGAACTGGAAGTGATCGTGTGCATACAAGAGTCTGAGGTCGTGATGCAGAAGAAGAAAGAGGAGGCAAATTGTTACTAAGATATAAGTCTGGAGTTCAAAGAAAAATGAAAATGACATTCAGGAGATCATAAAGGAAAAGAGAAAATAGGACAATCATCAGAAAGAAGGATGGCAGAGAGGAGGAAAGACAGTTTTATACCAACATCAAAAAAGCAGGATTCTATGATTAGGATTTTTTTTGTCAAAAACATTCAACATGCTGTTGTCATAAAACAGCAAATAAAAAAAAAAAAAAAACCAACAAAACATTTAGTAGGCATGGTATCATAAAGTATCATGCTTTGGAAGTGTCTGTCTTCCAGAAGCTACCTGACAGAAACGTATAAGATTTGTTTAAAAGATATATTTCTATTAAAGCTAGCAATTCATCAGCCAGAAATCATATCTGATGAAAAGACAATATTTAGTTAATCACAATATGAGTATGAGACACTGAAATGCTGTGGCTGTGGAAAAATCCAGTATCACTCTTGCACCAGAGAACGTATTTCCAGAAGACACTGGCACAATTCACCAATGAGACTTCACACGCAACCTCATATATAATGGGTCTGCTATACTGAAAAGCTAAATGAAAACAGAGCTAGTGCTTTCTTTTAATAGACAGATTTATAAGGCCTACATTGATAACCAGGAGGCTGGAAAATCTGTCTTATTAGTGAAAATTGAAAGATAGAAAATTGAAGATTATGTGGAAAAAGTGTTTGCACTTTAAAAATACAACAAGTGGGTATGCGCCAGAAAGAAAAAACATAATTTAATCTAGGTGAAAGATAATGCTGGTATAAGAAGAAATTGATATAAACTGATGATGCGTACAAACATTCAGGCAGTAAACTAAAATAGTAATTAAAATTACGGAAATAAGAATTTGGAAAGCAAAACCACCTCTTAGTTAATGTGGTGAGGGAAAAACCTAGCTAACTTTAAGATGGACCCTGATGGATGTACAAAATCAGCTAAATTGTGTGCATATCTACAACATTGGGAGACAGGATTAGTGATCCAAGATCCCACTTGTAATCCTGTGTCCCTGGGTTTGAAGGTATTTTCATACAATTTAAGATATTGCTCTTGTAACATACAAACAAGCCTGAATACTTATAAATGGAGAAATAAAAGTGACATCCTTAAGGATAAACATGGGAGACTCTTCATCCAAGATATGTCACTGCTGTCATTAAAGTTGTTGATGTACTGTGGCGTCCCTGTCTCTGTGAGTGATCATTGTTGTGCAGTGTCAGTTCAAGACCTACATGACATTAGTGAAAAGAAATCTTTGGAACATAAATCCTTTGGCACTGGCACAGCATATAATACCTTTCCTGATTTTTATTCATTTCTGACTCAGGAAAGGCAGCATTTTATTTCACTGCACAGTTTTACTGGCTATTTTGAAGTACTAAACTTTCAAATTTCTGGTTTCTCCAAACAAATTAAAAATAGCATGGGGCCAATACTGATGAGGTTCTAGCTCAAGCCAGGAGGAAAAACTCAAAACTCTCTATAGAGGATAGGTTTTCTGGCTTGTAGTATCAAATAAACCTATAGCATAGATTATAAGATTTTATGGTGTAAGGGACAAATACCACCATGGGACACAATGGGAGTTGCACTGCAAGATCAGAAGAGAATGCCTGGCAATACTCAAGCACTGTGAGCATTATCAGGTAGTGGGCGTTGGCATGGTTACATATAAATTTGGAGCACCTGCATCTCCAACAAAAGGGCTACATATATAGGGGAACGCCTCTGGTTTTTCTTAGACTGAGTTGAGCAGTTTTTCCCTGGGATGTCTGCCATTTGTGTCTGTCGGTAAGTATTTGTATGCAGGAGACAGAAATGAAAGTAGGCAGACACCCCAGGACCTTGCCTTCAAGGTACTCTATGTACTTTGCCTTCCAGCATCTTCCAAATGTTAAAGTGTTAGAACTTCAAAATAGTCTTTCCTAACCTGGAGTCTGGATATGTTTATTAGGTATCTTACCCAGGGCTTCCTAGTTCATAATCCCTTGGAAAGAGTCCCTGCTCTTGTCTCTGTAAAGGTTTTCATTTAGCAATCGTTAACCATCTTTCAGCCTTCTCAACAGTCTCCTTATACCTACCAAGATAGTCAGTGGAGTTTGCAAAGAAACTTTCCCTATGCATCTTAAGAAGAGTTTCTTAGCAGCTCCTCCTCCAACTCCTCACAGGCTTCTACACCAAACACTTGATGGATTTTCAGCTGGGCCACCCGATTGAAGTGTTGTTTAATCCCAGGTATGCTGGCCTCTAGCCAAGCCCCAAATAGTTCAAACGGTACAGTAGATATTTGCACAATTAAATATATCTCCTTTTGGTGGTCTATGGGGGCACACAGCTGGAGAGGATCATAGGCCAATGTGCAATAATTCAGAAGTCCTCTCTTTTAAGTGCCACCAGAAATCATAGGCTTTCATGCACTTCAAAACACTCCATAACAGACTTCATAGCAGTTAAAGATGAAACTACAACTGTTGTGTGCATGAGTAGGGCATGAGAGTGTAAAAACATATTTTTAAGCCCTTCGGAAAAGTGGTTAGCCCCATGTATAAACCAGTCCTCAATCAACCTCACACAGAGCTCTTGCAGATCCAGCTACTAGATCCACTGAGAAGTAAAACAACCTGCCCAAATTAAATTTCATTCTTGTGAGGAGAACTTGCATAAAAATTACATACTACCTATGTTTTTATGGAATATGGATATATATAAATGCATAGGCCTTCTGCCCAGAAATAAGTTGGGGAGAAATGAAGATGTTATATTTCTGAATGTCAGAAGCAGCCCAAAAAATGCATTTAGTTTCTATTTGCTTCAGCCTATTGTACCTTACCACTGACCTCAGGCCTTTTTTATGTCTTCTGAGCTAGTTCTACTTAGATTAGGTACTTCATTATTATTAATTTTACTATTCTACTTATTTTCTTCTTCCTACTGACTTTAAATATATGATTCATAGTCAGATCAAACCCTAGTAGGTATTACTTCCCTTAGCCACAGCCTGGACAATACTTGAAGTTAAACCTGAATTTTAACTTCGAGAAATAATGAAATCAGTGTTAGCAGCAGCCTGTCTGCCTAGTAATGCATTACCACCAGCCTGCCTCTAATTTGCCTGTGTGCATGGGACACCTACAGTAGTGTGTGAGAGGCAACAGATAATAATTTATATAAACTAAAATCAATAGTGGTTTGAGTACTGAGGCCAGTGGAATATCCTCTGGGCAAGTGGGAATTTTAAAGACTAAGGGCTTAGTCTTAGCTGCTTGGCTTCTTTCGTCAAGGTAAGATTTAAAAATATTAATTATAATTTATGAAATATTAATACCTGGAAAGCTTTTGAGTGGAGATATTATATTTCTGTACAGTCAAAATGAAGACTTCTTCAGGTTTCAAAGTACAATATCAATATGCTGAACTTTTTCAGCTTTAAAAAGCTTTTTATTTTCAATCTCATTAAAGGGAATTTTTTTTCTTTTTCCCTGAACATTTTTTTTTTTTAATAATTAATTTATTACTAAGAAGCATCATTTCTGATATCTTTGAAATTTGTTTTCTGGCCCAGAACCAGATTTTTTTTCTTCAAAATCAGAAGGGAAAATGTTTTTCATACTGTACTTCTATTACAATATAACTTTGTCACTTCTTTGTGTGTGAAGTTTGGAAAATTCATGCTATCCTTTACTTTAGTAGGAGCACTGGTTCTCAGGGCTATACCTTACAGTAGGTAAGAATTTGGCTAAAAGCCTTCATGAATATATTTATACAGAGAGAATGAACATATGTGTATATATATATATATTTCTGAAATTTGAAATATGCACCCACCTGAAGGACTAAAAAGTCCCTATTATTGTAATGGCTGCAGTGCTGCATTTCACAGAGCTGTTAATGACATCTGGATGCATTGAGTGACTTATTTAAAGTCATTCAGCAAGGAAATGGTGGTGTCCCAAAGCTTCTTGCTGTCACCATTAGACAGAAAACACTGCTTCTCTCAAAGGGTTAAAGTTGACAAGCAATAAAAAAACCCTTTTCTTAAACAGTGAGCAGATAATAATTCATGCTAAAATCTACATGTTAGTTTCAAGACACATACATTAGCCTCCCACAGAATTATATTATAATTTAATTTGTTCTTTTCTGCCCTGACATCTTGTATTTTAGTCCTGTTTGCAATTCTGCTTATTCTCACTTAACCTAGACTGTAAATGCTTTGGTGCAGGGAATGTATCTTTATTGATATTGTGAAGTGCACTGTTTATCTGTTGTATGGTGTGGGTCTTGTAAATCTAAATTAAATGTAGTTCTGGTCACCTTGGTATTATACATTGAATATTTTCCATGTCTTGCTTTTATCAAGCAGCACTTATCTAGAAAATAATTATATCCATGTGACCAATAGGCAATTGCTAACAGATACTGCCATCTCATATAAAGTGTTTTGTTTTGGATCAAGCACAACTTTTACTTTCTGCACTTTGTTTCTAAGGATACAGTCATGAACAGGGAACATTTTCCTCAGGAGCTCATCTGTTCCTGCTGCTTATCCCTCACCTGAAGTCATAATCCTTTCTTTGTGGCTATAATCATCTCTGCAGAAACTAATTGTGATGTCACAGGCATAAGATTATGACTTCAGGGGCAGAAGAAACAGCAGGAGCCGGTGACCTCTAAAACACGAGGCATCTCTTTCCATGCAAAGATTAACCAAATGAAAAATGGGAGAGAAGAGAAATGTGCCTATTTTCTTTGAGAAGAAAATATTTGTTCAGATTCATAAAAGGAATTAATTGACTTGCAAGAGCTAATTTTAAGTTAATTTCTCTGTGATTATATCAAGGAGAGATATTATATTCAGTATCAGCTGAATTATTAAGTTTGGTTTCTAATTTCTCATTTGATTAAATGACAAATACAACTACTGATGCAATCAGCAACTTCTCTATCTTTTCACATAAAGCTGGAATCATGTTACAACTAATTTCCTCTCCAGCTGACCTTTACTGTGAACTCAGTTATAAAATGGGTCAAATTTTTAAAGGTTTCTGCTTTTTCACTTTCCCTTCAGGTAGTGAACTGATCAGAGGGTCTTATATTTGATAGCTTTCTAAAGGAATGTTTGCATGAATTCACAGCTTGTTAAATGACAGCATTAAAGAATCAGAGTCATTTTGTAGGTTTTTTTTAGTTTGTGGAATAGTCAGAAGTTTGATAGTGCAATATTGTTTGTACTAACCAGATTTTTTTTCTTCAGTCCTATTCTGAGAAAATGTCACTCTGATGGCTTAGACTGGTATAAATGTAAGCAGCATTTTAAAGTTTCATAGGGAAGCTTCTTGAGATCAATTCCTACTGAAAATGCCTATTTATGGCATGTTACTATTGAGATTAGGACTACAAATGTGGTTCCATCACCATGATGGATTCATCCACAGATGATGGATCTGTGCTGCGACTGAAAGGAGTGTACCAGCTAACATGTTGGGTTTGGTGGTCTGCATACTAATGTATCAGGAGGCTGAGTGAAAACAGGCATTTATTTTAGATAGGATTCCTAATTTTTTTTTTCTTTGGGTCCACTTCAATTGTAGAGAAAATCTTATTTGCTATAATCTGTGTATTTTGGTCCAGGTAAATGACACTCAGGGAATGACTTTTTTTGTTTTTTTCACTTTAGGATAAGAATTTGTTCCTGAAGTAGGACTTTCTTTTTAGTATGATATTCGTTTATCCTGATATTTTATTTGTGAATAGCTTCACATCTACTTTGATCAGAGATGTGAACTTTACTTAGATGACCGCTGACTGTTTATTGAACTGTAATGCTCTCATGAATTTTGTGCTTAGGGATGCTAGCCACCAACAGGTTACAATTTTAAGATGTTTTTCACTGAAGGCAGCTCAGGGAAAATTGTGGGCCTGCTCTGGGAGCTCAGATAGACCATTCTGTGTCAGTTTTGTGATCTGTAAATTGGAGAATAAAAGCACCATTTTTTTTGAGGTCAGTGGCTGCAAACATGCCAATAAATAGTACTAATGAGAAAACAATACTGAAATGTTACAGTACACTCTTGTAACGGATTTTCAAATGCCATTCCCCAGTTGAATGTGGAAATGGTAATTTGTATATGCAATCACGATCACTGCCCCAACAAAGTAATTGTATAACTGACCAGAGAATTTTATACTCATAATTTTGGGGAAACAAACAAACAAACAAACAAACCAACAAAACTGACAAAACAAAACATATCTCCCCTATAAGCATCTGCATGTGCTGAATTTACTACGGTTGGTTAGTTCAGAGTTATGAAGAATCTGCATTATTTACAAGAAAAGGGAAGAAAAAATGTTTTTTATAAAGCATAAGATTAAATTATGTAAAAATATCATTCTATCATTACAGCATTTTTCCAGGTAGTACTGAAAAAGCAGGAAAGCATGAGAAACCATTAGGCAATTAAAAGAGAATCTTACTTTGTCTTTCACAGGTACTGTAAGTGGCAGAGGGTATTACAGTTTTCTTGAAGAGTATAATAGTTTAATAAAAACCTGCATTCCTTAATGGCACATAAATTAAATATAGTCTTTTTACAGATTTAACATGCAAACATATTTCTTTTGATAAAAGTTTTAATTTCTTCCCCTGTAATGATCCAGCCTATTTTGCACACTGGTGGAGAGTAAAATTCTCTGAGCATTTCTCCTGACCTTTTACAAGTTCTAAAATTACTGCTAACAAAAATTTGTTTCCAATTTACTCTCACTAATTATGATTATTCCAGGGCAGAGCACTGTAGACATAATGCTTGTTGACATAACAGCACAGATGAGCTGAATAAGAATACATCTAACAACATTACTTGGAACAAAGCTACCTCTCTTTATGACCCTGTTTTTCGATGCATAGAAAAACAACACTGTAAGGATTTTAAAGTTTTTATCAGTATATACACAGTAAATGCTTTTATGGAAAATCTTATTAAACAAATTCCAGGCTGCAAGGAGAAAATAAAACCATTATTTAGTTCCCTATTCTACCACAGCTTGTGTATAACTTTGTCTGAGTGGTGCCTTTACCTTACAGCAAGAAAAACATAGCTTCTCATATCTCTAAAAATGGCATCGTTAAAATATTTAAAAATTTCTACCACAAGCCTAGTAAAAATTTGAATCCAAAGGAAAAAAAAAAAGTTTATTTTTGATCAGCTCTAGATCTCAGTGCAGATGCCTTAGCTATTTGAGATAAGAAAAAAAAATATTCCCATGAATGAACACAGCAGAAATGTTCTATCTTCTATGACATTCAAAGAATTAGTAAGTATCTTTGGAAAAACATAGAAGGTGAAATATCAAATATTGTTTATAGACTCCTCTATGTTATGAAGCAAACTGCTCCAGGGCTAAGGGCATAACCCAGCTGCAGAATACCACTGGAAAAAAAGTTATAAAACCTTCCTACTTTATTATTGTTATTATAATATATGTTTCACATTATTTACTAGCTCATTATAAGTTATGATGAATTACTAAAACTAGGCTTCACTTGTCAGAGCAAATGAAGAAAATATATTTTGTGATGTATTATCTTCTCGCATTTTTGTCGTTAAACTAATTCTCAAATTTAGTAAATTGCAATAGATTTTGCAGTTGTTAAGTATGATTCAGTGAGTTTCTTCTGTGTTACGGATTATATTAGGTACACTCACACATCTCTGTAACATACTATAAACATGGCTTTTTAAAAGACATCTTCTTGAAAGCTTTCTAAAATATAATTGAGGATTCCTCCATAGGTTTATTTTGCTAAAGAATAAACTATAAACTACCTTCCTGTTCTTTTTAGAGCTGTTTAATAAAAAAAAAAAAAAAAGTTTTATTCTTTGTTTAACATTTAATATCTAGAGCAAAAAGATCCACAATAAAATAAAGACAACAGAAGCAAAACTTCAGTGAGGATTTAGGGCATCTTGAGATTACATAGCAGCTGCTCAGACCCATTGTAGAACTGGGAGGTCTGTAAATTCTCAGCCTAATAATCTAATTCTTGCAAAGATGATGGGAATTGCCTAACTGTTGACATCCACTGGAGGGACATTCTATTTGTCTAACATAAAGGACTTGATCTTCAATTTAGAAGATGAGTGAGCAGCACATGATCCCTTCCAGTCTCTTGTAGTCTGTACAAAGTCAGGTTCAGAGAATTAGAAGTAAAAGAACTGAAAACAATGTGTATTTTTTATTATATAAAGATGTTTTTGAATAACTTCCCAAATTTTCTTTCTTTTTTCTTTACATAACTGCACTAAAATAAAAAAAAAATGTTCCTTTTTAAACATTGTGTTGCCACAGATATACTGATGAATTCCTGTAGTGTATTAAAAAACAATCAAAACAGTCCTCCATGTAGGATATAAAAATGCACAGGCAGAACATTCAATGTAGCAGAGTACAGAGCACCTCATCTCCCTTTAGTTAAGACTCTTCCCCTTTGAATGCACTACCTCGAAATTTTCCTGTACTTAACATCTCCATTCAGAATTTGAGGCTTCTCATCTTTTGTATATCTAACTAGCAGAACAGTCACCTTTATTAACTGATTATAAGTATTTTACTAGTTAATACCTTATATTTAGCAGTGTATAGAAAGACTCTATTGGTCCTAATGTCTAAATATATTTATGGCCTTTGAGTTTATAACCTCTGACAAATACCGTATTCCGTTTGGAAATCCCCAGTTCATTTTGTTCCTTCAGTTACAACTTCTATTAGAATATGAGAAGTAGCAGTCATACAGCCAGAGGTGGTAGAATTGAAAACTGCCTTTGATTAGTTTTTGTTTAAATAAAGAAATTAAGAGATTTGCTCAAGAGATTCAGTTTCATATACTTTAAATGTTTTCATTTCCAAGAAGACTGTCAATATGCACCTATCTCAGAGGTTTTAAACCAAAAATAAAGTTATACTTTGTAATCCAGTGCTTACTGAAATATGGTATGAATACCATCAAACACATACAAATACATAAATATTAATATTGATGGTAACTATCTAAGTTGTAATCTACCAGCTTCCTTTCCCAACTGTGAAGTATTTTACTTATATTTGTTTCCTCCTTTAAAGATGCTTTCTCACGTGAATCGCGGGGCTCTCCTGCTTGCACTGTTTCTGTGTAAACCCAAAACTTACATGGATTAGCGTACTTTAAGAAATGCAGGGGGATCATTCTAACTCATTAACCTTTGAACTTAACCTTTCAGTAGGTTGTATTCAGCAATAAATTCCATTATATTTTCAATAAAGCAGTTTATGACTTATGAGTTAGATATTATTAACAACTTTGTATTGGATGAGTTTAAAGCTAGTACAATTATTATAAAGTTCATTAGGAGGAAATTTAAGTTTCCAAAGTTGCTCACAAAGTTTTGAAACACAGAGCAGTAGCCCAATGACTTGTCATCTGTTACATTTCAAATTCCTTGCCTGAATACTCTAACGTATGATTTTTTTTTTTTCATTTAAGATACTTTGGTGAACAAAAGCACAGTAAATGGCTCTACTGTACACATTCATTTTTCTTCTTTGACATATGAAATACAAAACAGGTCACACTAATTAATCAAACCTTTTAGCATACTGGATGGGGTTTTGTTTTCTTTCTTTTTAAATGTTTTATTTCTATCCTTTCAGTAACTCCTCCTGATGATCACTGCTCTGGCAATATGACGTGCAATTTACATTCTTTGAGTTACAAATTTGATTAGCAAATCATATTAGTCATCTTCTCTTAAAGGATAAGTGCAGACAAAGAGACTGGAAGTCTGAAATCCCTATAAAGTACAGTCCAAAAAGTTTGTATTTGCCTTGATTAACTCCTTAGATTGGTGATACATATTGGATTACAGCCACTTTTAATAATGAACCTCTATTAAATCAGTACAATTAAGAAGAAGAGGATTATAGTCTATGGCATGTGTATTTATCCACCTAATAAAACTGTTCATTTGATAAGGTTATTGAAATTTCAAAACAACTACCATAGTCTGTATAGGTTATATTACAATGACCTAATACAGTGGCTACTAAGTGTAGGTCTTCACCACAGAAAAAAAGGAAACACAGACACAGACACACAAATGAATACAAACATAAAATAAATTTTAATCACTGTTATTCTTGTATCCACCAGGGAGAAGCCCACTGGGACATACAACTGTGCACCACCTTGACAAATAAAGGAAAGAGCTTTTAGGGAAGAATGGGACCAGCTTGCTCAGTGTGACTTTTTGTCTAAAAAACAGCCTTAAATTTGTGGAAACCTAGCCATCTGCTTTTGATACGTGTCTGGTTTCTCACATGCAGTTCAACTTTTTGTCACAATACTGCTAGCAAAAACAGAGATATAAGTCACATGTGCTCAACTTATTGGTACTACAAAGCCCACAGAATAACTTATACCCTTTATATTCCTTTCCTGATAAAAGGAATGGTCCATTCAAAATAAAGACAAGACCATTGGGACAGATACTTTGACAATGTAGTTTGTCTTATGATGGACTTCAAACACAGTTTCAGTCAGAAGCGCTGCATTTTCCCTACTTACTTGCACCTTACTTAAATTAAATTCCCAGTAATCTGAGAGAAATCCACTAATATTTTGCAATAAATTCCATTGTTAATACATGATTGAACATTGCATCTCTTTCTTAATGTATGACAATTACAGGAAGTTCTGTTCTAAATAACACAATTCTAATGCACGAGAACATCGAGAGTTCAATAGTCTTAAAAATTTCCCATTTCCAGAAACACATTTTTATCTTTGTTTCTATAGCTAGAACTTAAAAAATAAAACAACCTCCCCCAAAAAACCAAAACACCCAAACCAAGGAAGAGTACCTCATTACATAAATAGTTGTACAGTTGTTATTACTTTAATCTGTGTAAATGTTTAAAATAATTTATAACTTACAATTGCCAAATACTTATTTTCCATAACATATCATTTAAAACCAAGACCTTATCATATATTCAGTCCTGATCCGTGTACAATTATACTTTTCTGCTCTGTTTTCTGTGAAAGCCAATAAGATATCTTTAAGTGTGATTCTCATGTTCCTTAAAGTCCTGATCTCAGGAGTTTTTACTTTAAAGTTCTGCTCCTCAGAGGTGTTAATATATTCTTGTGGAAGTTGCCCTATATGTATATTTTTTTTCTCCAGGCTCACGTTAATGGTGATGACATGTAGGAGGGCACCAGACAAAGCTCTAGAGGGGATAATGTAAGTTCCTTCTGGGTTCCCCAGAACAGAGTGCTGGACATTTTAGTTACAGTGCTGAGCAAGGTGGTGCAGAATGACAGCATATGCAGAAGATTTCCAGAAATGTTTTTGTGATCCCAGTACCATGTCTACTGTTTTGATTCCTTCTTGTGCTCCTAGATAGAAGCTTATCTGCCCCTTTGATGCTGTGTCAGCTAGGGGTGAAATGAATTGCTCAGGCAGTTCGTAACACATTTAGTGACCAGGGCTAAACCTCTTTCAGGAGTAGGGCTGCTTGTGAGGAGTTAACACAGAAAGCGCCAGTAGATGGTGCTCAAGGCTACTTAGCAGAGACCGTGGCTTCTGTAGGACAGATAAACCTCTTCCTCATTGCGTGCTTCAAAGTGCTTCCTGCTGCAACCCTTATCTCAAGTTCTTAGCAAATCCCGTTCCAGTTCAGATGCTGGAATCTGATGCCTCCGAAATTTTCGAACCACTTATCTTTCTGGCGATGAATCTCAACTACAAATCTTAGCACATTACAGTTCAGAACACCCTCATTTTCATCCAGGTCTACACCTTAGTGGCTTATGTAGATCTCAGTGACGTAAGGTTAATTCTCCTTTGACTCACAAGATGTTATTTTTTTTTTTTTTTGTGACACTTAATCGACTTCTGCGACAGTAGTATGGGGTCCTGTCACATGCCTCACCTCTGGAAAAGTCCATGTTGTGGAAAGGAAGTTTAGGCATTAAGTTTCAAGAATAAAAGCAGGAGCTGGAAAGACGAGGAATAGAAGTTGCTGCACTAATGAGGAAAAAGTCACCAAAATCATAAGTCAGAGCTGAAAGTTCCTGGGCAGAAAAGTGTAGGCTACCATGATTACAATGAGATGGCTGTGAAAAGAGGAGGAAAAAAATGAGACCGTCAGATAGGAACATAAAAAGAAAAAGGCCAAGGGTACACAGTTAGATCAAAGGTCTCTCTGTGCTGGCATGCTGTTTCTGACAGTTGCTAATACCAAATCTTAAAGAGGCGCACAAGAACAGAGCAAGTGCATAGTCCTACTGCCCCAGAGTATTCTTCTCTTCAGCCATTTCTGGCTCAGGGACTTTTAAAGCCAGATATACTGTCAGTTGTCACCTTAAATCAGGAGATAGGGCAACTGTGAGGCAGGCTTGGAAGTACAGTCAATGTAATCCTTGAGAAAACAGAATGCCACTCAATGGTTCCATTTATTTACAGTAAAACACAAGATCTTCTGATCTAATTCCATTTAAGGGAGAGTTGGAACTCAGATTTCCATTTTGTGGTTTATGGCATCACAACTAATCACTGCCTGGCTGAATCCCCTAGCACAGTGAGAACTCATCACCTACAGCTACATAGCATTTATTCTCTCTGTCCCCTTCTCCTCTCCCCCTCCTTTCCTCTCTGATGGCATCTGGATATTAATCTTTATGGGAGTGGACATTTCAGCTAAAATAACTCACCCCTTTACCACCTACTCTTGTCTTTGCATCTTTTTTTATAAGCTTGGTGTTCCTGAGCTGTTTGTTATCCTCTACAAGTGTTGGAAATTTTATAGGACAATCCTTATTGAGTCTAATTTTTTTTTTTTTTTAGATCTGTGTCAAGATGAGCTGGAGAAAAAGGCATTATCACAAAACTATTAAGTTTAAACAATAGGAGCCACATGACATGCCTGGATTCAGTTTTCTGTCCTTTTTCTTTGTGTTTTGCTTGTTTGTTTCTCTGTGTTTTGTTTGGTTTTATTTCTTTATTTATCCCTGTGGATAGGTACAGATTTATTCCTGATATAAACAAGGAATCATTCCTGTGGGAGCGATCGCGTGGCCCTGCCCTTGGGACATACCTTGATAACAACATTTGTTAAGGTAGGAATGTGAATGTGAACAGTATGAGTGAATAAGTGAACTGACACTACCAGAAAAAGCTGTATATGCTTGTGACCCATATGTCCTATGGGAGGTGGGGATGTATATGTGACTCTGTGCATGCATCTCTGTGTGTGTGTGGTTAGAGCTTTGGGGATTAGTAACAGAAGGCTGTTTAGGTATTTTTAATATTTTATTAACATTTTGTAAGCATCCAGTATAGTCGTTCATCTGCAGTGTTACTGATACTCAACCAAAATGTATAGCTCACTGATTGCCAATTTGTTATGCATTGCTAATACATGAACAAACCACTTTGATTCTGATTTGATTTTTTCTGACATGATGGAGCAGTTTCTCCCTGTGACAACTCCCAGTACTGTCATTCCAGTTTTGTCTCTGACAGTTGATACTGGTTTACAAAGTTCAGGATTTGGTAAGTCCTGTGGCCCTGTCACTCAATGCTAGTAGAAGCCATCTAGTTTCAAGTAATTTTTGAAAAATCTTGTTATACGGGATGATAGCTCCTGAAGTCTGGTGTAGGTACCTCAACATAGGTGATAAAATCATAGGTGATAAAGTCCCCACATCAGTCAGCAATTCAATATACAGTAAGGCTGCAGAGAAAGGTCTGCTTACTTCTTTTATATGAGACAGACACAAAATAATGTATGGTAGATTAGTAGCCTCTAGTGTTCCTCTCTTAAATGAAAGAATGAAATACCTCAAATAGTATGTAAAGGAGGACTGTCCCAACCTGCTGAAATAAAGTATATTTTTTCACATGCTACGGAATTAGGCAATGACATGCATTACTATTTAATGCTGAAGCCAAGATCTGTGCTGTATTCAACAAGTCAATATGCATATATATAGATGTGGATAAGAAAAGTTATAATTAGAAAGTGGTGAAGAAAAAGATTTGCAATGGAAATAAAAATCTCATGAGCAGGACATGTCTTAACTCTTAGAGATTTGGCAAAGATTTCACTGAGGGAGATGATCTTCTGCCCTTTGCAAGGTCTTTTGCATTTTCCTATGAAGCATCTAGTATATTCAATTGTGGAAGACTTATCAGCATATTACAGAAATAAGGGTTTTGACTAGGAGTGGCAAGTCCTATTAAAAGAAAAATAAAGGAGAGACTTAAATATTAAGAGAGGAAGTAAACGTGATGAAGGCAAGATCCTAAGTGAGCCTCTCTGATATAAAGAAAAATATTAAACAGTTATTTCTCAAGTGATAAGGAAGACAGTATCATTACACAATTTGTTTTCATTTGCATTCCATAAAAAATGAATCAGAATATAAAATTGTTAAAAGTGTTCTCTAGCCTTGTTAAGGAAGGTACAGCAATGTGAGGTCACCTTCAATAAAAGAAACATCAGCTAAGGGCATAAATATTGCCTTATATTTACATGTTATAGATGCTAGTTTGCTTGATGTTAATAGGTAGCACCTTTACTTTTACCTTCTGGTTGAAATGTTTGGTATAATTAATAATTAATTCCCTTTTTTGTAAATGGATACGAATATGGAGAACCATCTAGCTTGACTGTAGGAGATTTTCTTTTTTTTTTTCTTTTGCACACGTTTCACAATTCCAGAATGGAATAAATCCTCCAAAGTTCAAAATACTTTTTCTTCCCATTATAAAAAACAGATCACTTATTTAAGGCCCTACTGTAGCATAGGAAGATATTATGATGGGTCCAGGCAAACCTATATATTGTAGAATACACTGGATTTTCTACACCAGCTGAATCTCCAGTCACCCACTTTTATAGAGTTGCTGGAAGCCCAGAGGTCTGAAATGGCATCAGGCAGCTATGATTCAAGCCCTAAATTTCCAATGTCTGTAGAATAAGCCTCGAAATCTAGTTTGCACATAGGTACAAAGAGAAATTTTAGATTATATGTGTGTCTTAACCTGGAGCTGAATCTCACCCTTTGTTTGTGATAACCTTCAGCCTTCTAATTAATTTAAGTGTTATTTGAGCTATATATTTTCCATAAAGTCTACTAGTAACTTTACTGCTTTGTGTATGTGTATGCTTTCATCTTTATTATATTGATTTTTCAAGTTCATATAAAAACATTTCTGAAATTTATTATTCTCTTGCTATGAAATGAAATAAGAATACAATATTACAAAACAAGGGCAGCAGCACTAAAAAATTCCATACTGACTTGAATATAACACCTGCAATACCTACACAGTCATATATAATTGTATGGTATTATAAAGAAGGCTGTGCTCAGGAAAATGTGCAGTATGAAGCATATTTCTCCCTTTACTGATAGACTATGTGTCTATATTTCTGCAAATGAATTTTGCTTTCAGCAGGGTGCCTTTGGCATGTCCTCAATTAGTTCTTAATAACCTTATTCTATAGCAAAGATATTACATATGTCATTTTCTGTAAGAAAAATATGGCTGAAGAAAATAAAAAAGAAGAAAAAAATTATGTAAATTTTGATATAGTAAAAGGGCCAATACAGGATGTAATATCCAAATCCACTGGAATACAAGACAACTGAAAAAATATATGTCATTGGCTTATTGTAAAAGAAAAGTAGTAGGTACTCAGATGAGAACCTCTTTTCACAACAGCATTCATTCCCTGGTGCCATCAGTAGAACTTAGAAAAAAAAATATGCTTAAGGGCCTATCCAAGGCCCCAGCTACGCTGCTACAGTGCAAAGCAGTATTAGAGACACCTAACAAAGATGCAGACATAACACAGTGCAAAGCCATATAGAAATAATAGCTAAAGTCCCAGAAGCATAATAGATATGACTGTATTATTTCCATTTGTGGACCTCATTTACTTGAGAGACACAGGTATCCCAGGACACCTCTGTGAATTTTATTCTGAACTGAGTCTGAATAAGATGTTTAAGTGATTTTTCAGCATCTCAGTTTCTCCATATGTTTAAACTGTGATCATGATATTTATATACGACTCAAAAGAGATTGGGAGACCTAAATCACTGAAGTGTAAAACACTTTAAGAACTATAGCTAAGGCTGCTATATTATTATCTAGTAATTCCAAGGAAAATGGATTAAAAATTATAGGGTATGAGGACAGTGAGGGAAACAAAGATAGGGATGGTTAAGGAAGTTGATTTGATATTATTAGATGAGATTTTTTAATAATAATTTGAGAGCATGCATGTTTTGGTAGTCAGGGAGCTCTCACTTCTACCTCAATTAGAAATGGTTGCAGGCAGTTACAAAGTTCAGGGCAATATTCAACTTCATTTGGGTGTTTCTTTCTCTTTAGATTTGCTGTGTCTAGTTTTACAGTAGTTTGAACATTTGTAGTAATTACAATGTATCGTAATTCAGCATCTTCTACGTGGAAGTCACAGCATTCCCATAGTGAAATGAGTCCACACTCATGGGAAGAGGCTGTTTTAGTGAGTTTTGAAAGAGA
This sequence comes from Platalea leucorodia, assembly GCF_965183815.1. Taxonomy (NCBI): domain Eukaryota; kingdom Metazoa; phylum Chordata; class Aves; order Pelecaniformes; family Threskiornithidae; genus Platalea; species Platalea leucorodia. Next base: position 21,485,977 of record NC_138829.1, read on the forward strand.
ATGGGAAGAGCATCATTGACATAACATTTCAGGATAGCTTTTTCGCAGAAAGTGAAAAGACCCACTTAGAACTTACAACTGAGTTATGTCTTTGGGGCCTTGTTAATATACACTGTGCAAAACGCCAAAACAGATTGGAAAACCATATAGGAGTACAGGGAACAGAGTCTATGAAGAAGTGACACCTGTGAGTGAATAACCATATGGTTTCAGACTGGGATGTGATTGAGATGGATCAACCAGCAGGAGAGGTGACAATCCAGGACTGCTCAGAGATGCAGGATTGGTCAGACACAGAGACATTAGGTGTTGGCATCAATCAAGAACACAAACCATTATAAATGTTGGAGGTAGACATTCTGATATTGCTCAAATGTGTTAAGAATGGAAGAGATCAGTTAGGTCACTGAGCTCAGTCCCCCACAATAAGTAAAAATGCTTAGTTCAGGTAAGTCTAGAGAACTTTTAAGTTTTCTGAAGATCAGACGCCTTGCTTGAGACCCTCACTGTTGTAGGACTAGTTTTTTGTGCCTCTTTACTACTAATTTTCAGCAAAGGGTTGCTTTTATTCTGAATACTTCCTCAACCTAGACAGGGGTTATCAGTGACTACTGTGCTGATAAAAGGCATGGATATAGCCAGAGAGACTTCCTATCATAAGAGCTCTTTTCCTGCAAGTTGGTCTTTTAAGAGAGGTGATGGAACCTCTGACACTTGAGGTATTTAAAACTGCATTGAACAAAATGTTAAGGAGCATATTGAAAAGAGCAATACTATACTAATAGATAAATGTAGCAGGTGACCTGTTAAATCTTTTTAAGCTTCACTGCCATTTGATAGCTCTTTTAAAGCAAATCCTGTACTTCCAAGTTCCAAGTGAAAGAAACATTGGATTGGAAAAGATCTCTTGAACTACTGAATCTAGTTTCCTACTCTTGCAGACAATGAAGTGAAATAAATCCCATCAAGTGTTCTCTGTTGCAGCAAAATTGTTAACATATTAGGGAAGATGATTGTTGTCAAATTCCTACCCTGCCTGAGGGTAGTAGTATTTCTAATAAAACATTTTTTAGAATAAGATTGTCAAACCAATTTAGTAATTTTTAGATCTTGGAACCTTCATCAAAAACTTCATATAGACTTTTGCATAATCAGTGTTCATTAGAGCCTACTACTGCTATGCTGTATAGAGGAAGCAAAAATTTGGCTGGAAAAATATAGCATAGGTACTGCTCAGCTCTTACCATCCAAAGTTTATCCAAGGCTATAGCAACCGTTATTTAGCAACTATAGGTAAATGGTTTTATTTCATGGAAGAATAAAGGTTTTCTTTCACACGCAAAATATACTGATTAGCACTTCAAAATGGTAACAAGATCATTTAATTCTGTGCACTTGTTGAGAGTGACCTTACTAGGGAGATACTGGTACATAACTCCCAGTGAGCCTGTCAGCAGAATGTCACTAAATATATTGGAAGCTCACACTCAAGCCTGTTCAGCAAACCACATAACCAGTGTGGGCCTCTTTTCTCATTTCAGTCAGGCTTATTTTTCACCTGAAGCAGGTACAGAAAGATAATCTGACCTACAAACTGTAAGAACACATCTAGGCCATCACACTGAAAGTCTAATTGATAATTTCTAATTGGTAATTTTCTTTGGTTTTGGCATTTAAAATGTAGATACTGAACTATTTTACAGTTATGAAAGTGGTAAGTTCTGTTGTCATTCTGTTAACAGGTGGGAAGGAAAGAACATGTATTTTATGGACTATTTTATGAGGTGTCACTAACAGAGCAGTCTGTGTTCCTCTCTCTTGAAGTAGCAGTGTAGCCAAGATTAATGTTTTACTGAATACCTGAAAGAAAACCATAAATCTTGGTTGACTTTCAAGGATTACCTCCTCCAAGCTCAAGAACTGCCCATTCCAACATGCCAGAAGTCAAGCAAAGGTGGCAGGGTGAATGCATGGATGAGCAAGGAGTTCCTGACTAAGCTCATACATAAAAAAAAAAAAAAAGGCACAAGAGATGGAAGCAGCGGCATGTGGCCAAGGAGGAATATAGAGATACTGTCCAAGTGTGCAGGGATGGGATTAGGAAAGCCCACCTGGAGCTGAACCTCATGAAATTCAGCAAAAGCAAATGCAAAGTCCTGCACCTGGGGAGGAATAATCCTATGCCCCAGGACAGACTGGGGCCAACTGACTGGAAAGCAGCTTGACAGAGAGTGACCCAGGGGTCCTGGTGGACAGCAAGCTGACTATGACCCAACAATGTGCCCTTGTGGCAAAGAAGTTCAACAGCATCCTGGGCTGCTTTAGGAAAAGCATTGCCAGCAAGTTGAGGGAGGTCATCCTTCGTTTTTACTCTGCAGTGTTGAGACCCCATCTGGAGTGCTGTTCCCCAGAACAGAAGAGAAATGAATATACAGGAGCTGGTTCACCAAAGGGCTGCAAGGATTACTAAGGGATTGGAGCATCTGTCATAGAAGGAGAAGCTTGAGAAGTGGGCCCATATAGACTGAACGAGGTTCAACAAGTCCAAGTGTAAGGTCCTGCACCTGGGTTGAGGCAATCCCAGACGTGAGTACAGACTGGGAGAAGAACTCATTGACAACAGCCACACAGGGAAGGACTTGGGGGTCCTGGTGGCCAGAAAGCTGGATATGATCCAGCAATGTCCACTAGCAACCCAGAAAGCTAACCGTATCCTGGGCTGCATCAGAAGAGGCATGGCCAGCAGGTTGAGGCAGGTAATTCTCCCTCTCTACTCTGCCTTCGTGAGACCCCACCAAGAGTACTGCATCCAGCTCTGGAGCCCTCAGCACAAGAAAGATGTGGACCTTTTAGAACAGATCCAGAGGAGGGCCACAAAGATGGTCAGAGGGCTGGAGCACCTCTGCTATGAAGACAGGCTGAGAGACTTGGGGTTGTTCAGCCTGGAGAAAAGAAGGTTCCGGGGAGACCTTATAGTGGCGTTCTAGTACTTAAAGCGGGCTTATATAAAAGAGGGGGAGAGACTTTTTATAAGGGCAGATAGCGATAGGACAAGGGGGAACAGTTTCAAACTGAAAGAGGGGAGATTTACATTAGATGTTAGGAAAAAATTCTTTACTCAGAGGGTGGTGAGGCACTGAAACAGGTTGCCCAGAGAGGTTGTGGACACCCTGTCCCTGGCAGTGTTCAAGGCCGGGTTGGATGGGGCCCTGAGCAACCTGGTCTAGTGGGTGGTGTCCCTGCCCATGGCAGGGGTGTTGGAGTTCGATGATCTTTAAGGTCCCTTCCAGCCCAAGCCATTCTATGATTCTATGATTCTATGACAGGCTGAGAGAGCTGAGATTGTTCAGCTTGGAGAAGAGAACCTCAGGGGTGGTCTTATGTGTGTCCTGTTTGAAATATTTGTCTTTCTACACAGAGTATAAAAACTGAAGAACTGTAACATGCTGGTTTTATTATCTGATGGTATTTTTGCTTCAATGCAATAACTAAACCTTATGTACAAGTCTGCTGAACACCGATATGAAAACAAATATTACTATTGTGAACATGCTATCTTTTGCAGTGATGAGGATTGTTACATTTTCTTTGGGCAACATTCAAACCTACAACCACAAAGCATGTTCAGAACTTTAGAGACAGAGCCTTGAGTACAAGTCATTGTGAACTTGCAATGCAAAATGCCTGCAATTCCTTCCATTCTTCCACGTGGGAGAAGATCTCAAACTAGCATAAAAACTTTGGCAGTATGCGCACAGCTTTGGGCTTGATGCCTGCTATGATCTCCTGCTTTCCTTTGTAGAGTCACTTAACCCATAAGTAAGCAACATCACAAATCATTTCCAGCAATCATCTGAAGTGGGTAGGATTCAATAAAAATGCAGACAGACTGGAGTCCAGGTTTGTAGAAACAAGGGAGGTTGACAGAGGAAATTATGTTAGGTCCCAGCTTGAAATCATGAGGCAGCATAATCCAAATAAGAAAAAAGAGGATGAACAGCACATATCCTGCTTCACATCTCAGTTGAGCTATCACGTAAACCAGGACTGGGAATGATTATTGCCACCACTATCCCCAGCTGTCATTGCCATTTTTTTGTGAGCTAAATAAATTTGGGTATAAGCAACATATTTGTAAAATATACATAATTTGGAAAGGCTTGTTCTTTCCAAAATATTGTTCTGTGATCATGTTAGGTCAGTTACGCTGGTTGTTTTAAATGTAGATATATCTATGACTTATTCTTCTCCACTTCTCCAAAAAAAATGCACTGTCTTTGGACTCAAGAGAATGAAGAGACAGAATTTAAACCTATACTGTCTGCTTTTTGCCCATGTAACAGCCAATTAGGGGCCCCAACGGGTCTCAGACAAGAACCAAATTCTTGCTACTGAATCTTCAACTTTTTTTAGACTCACAATTCTGGTCTCTCTAGGGGCATACAAGGAAGTGGGTAAAACTCAAGCAATCCAAAATGTCATAAGGGAGATTATTATACATATGAAATCTGCATATTTCTTATATCTTGTAAGCTAAAGAGTACTTCTTCCTACTTATTAAAAAAAAAGATTCAGGCATTATTGCTTTGATTAATTCTGAATATTTTCCACAAGAAAACCTATTTTATTTCATAACACTGCAGGCAAAACTGAAAAACCTTGTTTTGTTTCCATCATTTTGCTTGCCTCCTCAGGCATCTGTGGAAGTCAGTCCTTTCACAGAAAAATAGCAGTAATATGAGTACTACCATTAATGCAAAGTCAATATTTCATTGATGTCTAAAGAGAATGGCTATAAAAACATTATTGCATGTATGTTACTTGCTTTCTTGCTTATAAGAATTTTTATGTTCTAGCATCATATGCTAACAATTGTTCCAGCCAAAATGTTACCATCGTGGTTTTGTTACCATCATACATTTGTGTGTTTACGCTCAATGCGCTAACAGAAAGAAATTTTTTTTTACTTTTATTCTGGCAGTCACAGTATAGGCATAGAAATACCAACTAGGGTATAATCTGTTCCATATATCATTAATTAGATAATACATATATGTTGTTTTGACAAAAAAAGCGCTATTATTTATTCTAATTTCTTTGAAATTAAAATAATGAGCAAATGTCACTTGCAGAACATTTAGGATTGACTGTGACCTAAGACACAGAACAAATCAAGAAATATTTTAGTCCAAGCCTGAGATTGTGACACTCGAAGAAAGAGAAAACACATTAGCTTAATTGAACAGGAAGTGCCTGAAAGAGAATAAATAGAGAAACTTCTGTCAGGTACTTGTCTCTTTTCTGATAAAAATATCTTCCTCAGAAAATCTAGCTTGAAACAGATTTACTGTTTCACTTGGTGGATATATAGAACAAATAAATATGCTTTGGGTCTTTCTTTTTTCTTACAGCTTTTCTTTATTCTGCTATGGCCCTTTTTTCTTATTTTTCTTTCACACTGTTCTTATTATTGCTACTTCCATGAGAGCCAAAGGCAACAGACATTCATACATTAGTTATTACACTTATAAAATAAGGTCTCCTAAGCATACATGTTTTGGCAGATTTCCTTGTACACTCAACTCATCATTAGGGGATCGTTTATTTCCTATCAATTTTGAATCTGTCCTATATGATTCTTTCAGTAAATTTGAGTTTGTGATGCAGCTGAATAGGATAGAATTATTATGAATTAAATAAAAAATTTTGAAGTGTTAAAATATATCGGGTTCAAACCTTATTGAGAGTTACTTAATTTGTGGATTTAGCACCTAGTTAGGTGTTAAATGGTGTTAAAAAAAAAGTCAGTAATAATCTGGTTACTTTTTAGTACCTAATTATTGCCACACAGGAGACTAGGCTAAACAGTGAAGAAATAGAATGCCTAATAGATTTCAGAAAGATTTTTTTTTTTGTTGCTAGCTCCTTTTTCTTGCTACAGATAATATTATTATTCTAACAAATATCAAAAAGTAGTTAAAAAGAACATGAAAAATATGGATATAGAAAAGAAATATAAGGTGACAAGGAGCAGATGTTTAATTCCTTATCCCTTAACTGGATTGTAGCTCAGAAGTGAGATCATCTCTGAATCTTTTTCCATAAAACTGGATCAGTACAGAGAGCACAATCACTGAGAAATGGAGCCACAAGGCGGGTTTTTAAAGACTCATTTTAAATCTTATTTTGGGTAAGGTGATGCAAGTGGGGCTCACTGTATGTCTTTTTCATGGAGTTTGTGTGTCTTATACATAGAGTAAAAGGAGCAGATTTCTACCCTGTTAACTGATTCTTCAACACTTGACAAAAAGCATTCAGGAGAAGGATTTACCGTCCATCTTACTGGAACAGGACTAAAGCAACACAGGAATTTTGGGAAGCAAATCCATTTCTGCTGGGCACCTATTAGACAGGTCTTCCAGGGTGTTTCATTTGTGTAGAAAGTAGTGTGGGGTGAGGAGGGAATGATCTTGTCCTGTTAGTTGCTCAGGTTTTTTTAAGTTCCCATTATCGTCTTCCTATTTGTGCATTTTTTTTTACTCTGCTGTTCTTTAAATGAAATACAATAATCATAACTAGAAGAGTTACAGAGGGAGCCTCACAGTTTTCTATGATTTTTCAAGTAAATAGGCAACAGCTTTGTTTTGTTTTCATGCATTATTCTATCATTGTAAAGTAATCTCTCCTAAAAGGTGATTATAATGGTATTTTTAAGAAATTGCTTTAAAATTATGATTGATATTTTATGACCAACATAAACCAATATTATGTGAGGCTGACTTGTTTTCTTTGCTTGATGGCTTAATTTGGATCCAAAGCACAGTTTGCTAAAGAAGAGATAAGAAATTCAAAGTTGTATCATATGTACATACTGAAATCTGAAGAAAATGCAGAATGCAAAATTAAGCATAAAGAAAGCAGATAAGAATGAAGCCAGTGAATTTGAATAAAGCCATTTCAACACTTGATGATTGCTGGCATGTTCTAATTACTGTATCAGGACATCTGAAGAACAATCAATAGAACCAGAATAATCAAGTAATTGCCCTGATATTTAAGCTCAATGCAAAGACACTGTATAAGTAACTTAGTTGCACTGCTTTATTTATTTGTGTTACATCTTTATGGGTTGAATCTTGAAGCAATTGTGACAATTTTATTGAATGAAATACCTAAACTCTTATGTTTATCTTGAGTGATTCTTATTCTAAACATACTGGCATCTTTATCACTCAAACATGTTCAAGGATACTCAGAATATGAAAAAACTGGGGAGATCTTTCAGCATGCTTTGAAGTTTGAACATGTTAACTTGTTAAATCAGGTTTCTCTTCACTGGCTCAGCAATAAAAAGGCAGGAACACTATAGAGTGTTATCTCTGTAGTGACTAGGATTTCTATAGGAAGGGAAATTCAGGCTTAACAATGCAATGTGAAGCTAGTTCAGGGACTCTTAAGCAACATATAACAGAAGACAAACTCTCAGCTGGTAATGAATTTCTAGTGGAAAAGGTGATCTACAAAAGTTATTGAAAGGGCATATAGCTGTTGGTGGTTTAGGACCTTAATATCCATTTTAATAATAAATTAGTTAAGTTTAATAATAAATAACTGTGTCTTTGGGGTAAGGGATCAGTCAGAGACTAGCTGATATGTGGTTATTCAGCATCATCACATTCAAAATGTTCCAGGAATTCATGGGCTGTCATCATCCCAAACAGAAAATAGTACCACAGAAATCATGCCTCTAGTCTTAAATCTAACCCTGTTTTCCTTTTCTTACAGAGCTTTACAGTGACTACTTTTGAAAATTGTAGCCATACTTTTTTATTAATTGCAATGGAAAACCCCCTTAGTCAGGGCATCGTAGTAAACCTGCGTAAATCAATTGTCAATTCACTGTAGAAACCAATCTGCTACCTATCAAACATGTCAGTTATCTGTGAGTCTATGAATAGTCAGTGATTCAAGTGCGTCACAGTCCTTCTCTAGCTCAGTACACCGCTTTCAAAACTTTTTCCTTATGAGCATCATTTATCATTCTGTCTTCTCTAAAGAAGGGCAAGTACAAGTTAGTTTGAAATAAGAAGCTTGCTTATTTTTCCAGTTTTCTGGAAGCTGATGGAACCTTTTGTCCTCATGTAGATCTGTTAGTCTATCGCCATCCATGGATTTATCCTACAAGTTACTCTTGTGTCTGTTATATTGTTTGTATGAAAGCACAAGCTGTCAACACTCATTCATTGTCAGTGAAGTAGCCTACAGCCACGGAAAATTATTTTCCTCTGTATGATGTGCATGAATTACATAAGGTAAATGTCTTTCACTGAAACAATTTGTCCTAAGTTACCTGTTAGGAAAAATAATACAAAGTGGTTCTTTGAATATTACAGATATAACTACCAACTTTCTGTGACTCAACATATAGTGCAGGCAGTTACCTAATCATAAATGTCAGCATAGCAAGCACCTCTGAAGCTTCCTGTGTCCTCTGCTCACTCCTGTCCCGTGGCTCATCTGCTGCATTCAGCTCAGTGTGGCCTACGGTCTTAGACCTACAAAGCATGAAGGGAGGTGAGGAGGCTGAAATTTACGTGCTGCTTAATATACTATTTCAGCTTTGATTTATTATGTAATGCTATACAGAATAGGTAACTTCTAAGTTCATTGATGAGCTACCTGTAAAATAATGCTGACAACAATGTAGGGCTATGGAGAAGACTAGTTAAGTAGAGGCATCAACTGTGTTTTTATTTTGGAGATAGTTATTGGGGTTTTTTGAAGCTTATTCCTATGAACTCTTCAGTATATTGGGACATTTTTAAACTGTCTTTTCAAGGATTTCTGTCTGCTAATGGTCCCTCATTCTGCTTCCTCCATCTACAAGATAAATTCAATTTCATGACTGTTTATCAAATCTGTTTAAAAGATTGTGATCTTTCTTTGATGCTGTGGAGAGTTATCCATGCCTCTTAAAGCTCTGGATTTCATTGCTGCTCTATCTTCTATGTAGCACTGCCATAAGCACTACTTATGCTATTGCAAAGTCAATTGATCCCTTTTCTTAGCAGAGTACTCCTGTATGAGTATATCAGGACTTAAATGGGCTTTATCTCTTTTTATGTGCAAATTGATATATCAGTTTTAACCTACTATTTCATTTCCTCTGCTGTTTGATGACCATTTTAGAGACTAGTTTTGCACCACTACAATAGCAGACAATCCAGCCAGCCTATTTTAAAAATAAAGCAGTGGATTTGTCTGCACAATAAGGCCCAGACAACAACATACTAGCACTACATGCATTTTGGATTGATGGATTTTGTCCCAGCTTCTATCTGATGCTTGGTGCAGTTCACAGTGTGGACATTAACCATGGCACCTCCTAGGTATCTAGATTTTGAAGAGGTTTAAACATGACTTAAATGTTCAATCCTGTGAAAACTATAACACTTTTGAGAATGTGCACAAACACTCCGATTGATAGTCTGAGAACTTTAAGGGCGAAATAGATATTCAAGGTGCTTAGAGCAGAGGGTCGAAGAACCTCAGCTATGGCATTTAGGTGCCTGATTTGTTTTTTAATCTAACATTTCCTTGCTTAGTAAGGGTCTGGTGTCAGCAATGAAACCAGACATAATGCACAATAGTATTATGCAAGACCACACAGCACCAACAATACCTCTTAATCTACCTTGCACCTATTCCAAGGATATGTTCTTTAAGCAGGCTGCAAAACAAAAATTCTGAATTGTGTTAGAATGATTGGCAGCTGGCAGAGAGGCATGGTCATTATTGGCTGGAAGCACCAAATGAATTTTCACCTCTGTTCCTGTGATGGATTGACCATGGCTGGATGCCAGGTGCCCACCAAGCTGTCTGTCACTCCTCCTCCCTCAACTGGACAGGGGAGAAAACTACGATGAAAGGCTCATGGGTCAAGATAAGGACAGGGAGATTACTCACCAACTACCATCATGGGCAAAACAGACTTGACTTGAGGAAATTAATTTAATTTATTACCAGTCAAAATCAGAGTAGCGTAATGAGAAATAAAACAAAATCTTAAAACACCTTCCCCCTCTCTCTCTCTTCTTCCTGGGCTCAACTTTACTCATGAGTTCTCTACCTCCTCCCCTCTGAGCAGCGCAGAGGTATGGGGAATGGGGATTGCGGTCAATTCATCACACGTTGTCTCTGATGCTCCTTACTCCTCAGGAGGAGGGCTCCTCACACTCTTCCCCTGCTCCAGGGTGAGGTCCCACCGATGGGAGACAGTCCTCCACGAACTTCTCCAATGTGAGTCCTTCCCACGGGCTGCAGTTCTTAACAAACTGCTTCAGTGTGGGTTCTTTTCCATGGGGTGCAGTCCTTCAGGAACAGACTGCTCCAGCATGGGTCTCCCACAGGGTCACAAGTCCTGCCAGCAAACGTACTCCAGTGTGGGCTCCTGTCCACAGGTCCTGCCAAGAGCCTGTTCCAGTGTGGGCTTCCCATGGGGTCACAGCCTCCTTCAGGCACATCCCCCTGCTCCAGCGTGGGTCCTCCATGGTCTGCAGGTGGATATCTGCTCCACCGATAACCTCCATGGGCTGCAGGGTGACAGCCTGCCCCACCATGATCTTCACCATGGGCTGCTGGGGAATCTCTGCTCTAGTGCCTGGAGCACCTCCTCTCCCTCCTTATTCACTGATTTTGGTGTCTGGAGGGTTGTTCCTTTTACATATTCTCACTCCTCTCTCCGGCTGCAGTTGCACAGGTTTTTTTCCCCTTCTTAAATATGTTATCACAGAGGCGCTACCACTGTCCCTGATTGGCTCTGCTTTGCCAATGGTGGATCCATCTTGGAGGTGACTGCCATTGTCTCTATCAGACATAGAGGAAGCTTCTGGCATGTTCTCACAGAAGCCACCCCTGTAGCTCCCCCACTACGAAAACTTGGCCACACAAACCAAATACAGTCCTGTATACCACACTGAGAAACTGAAAAGTCAGCACATCAGATCACTGCATATAAGACCCTTTCTTAAGTTATAGCAGGTGAAAAGTTGACAAGCATATACCAGAACAAATACACTTCAGGTTCAAAATTTAATGTTCAGCTTTTGCTTTGACAAAAAATAGATAAAAGTTTGAAATGAGTGGTTTTGGTGTGCAGGGGTCAAAATCATTTAGAAAATCACCTGGGACAAACAATCTGCATTGTCATTTCTAGTGGGGTCTCCATGAATTTTCTGGATGGTCTATGAAGTCAGAAGCACAGAGATCTGAAGCTGCAGCTCTGTATACAAGTTTAAGAAATCATATTACACATCCCTTTTCATGTACCATTGCATTAAAACTTGTCATAGCATGATATAACCATAGTTAGTGCCTGACAGTTAAATACATGAATGGGTGCATTAAAAAAATCTGGATTTGTGAACTTGGCCCTTAGTTGTGGGTAGAAGCTAAAAAGAATATGCCATAGTTCTGTTGTGATCCATGATGGTAGTTCAGCTGTTGCTAATTGCAAAAAATGTCTATGAGGCGTTTACAATATTTGGTTAGAAGGATGGAATCCTCGTGAGAAAAGAGTCAAAACCCTCCCTACCTTGAGCATCATTTTGGCTCACAACTTTGTGGTGCTTTCCCAGCTAGTGGGTTTAATGTTAGTCTTCGTCACTGTAACTGAAAACAAAAGTTGTTTTTATTTTTAACTGCTTATACCTTGGTAGAAATGTTAACCTGGAGAAAGGGCCTGGTTGTAGAAATGCTGAACTGCTGACCAGATGAAGTCAATAGCGACTGGGAATTCAGCACTCTCAAACAAAAATCATAGGGGTGAAATTTTGAGCCCTGTGAACATAAACTTCAAGGGATTTCAATGAAACCAGGATTTCATGCTAAATCTCAGAAAGTAGGTACCCAAGATGAAAAGTGCCCAAACTAAGAGGCCCCTTTGGAAAACCAGCTTTTGAATGACATACTAGAATTCACACAAGGAGTCATTGTCAGAACTGAGATGAACTCATGATTTCCTGGCTCTCACTGATTAAAATTACTTCTTAGAACTGGCTAGCATAGCAATAAAAGCAAATTTTGTTCTGCAATCATTTCTGATACTGTGTTCAATTTTATATATATGTTCCTTGGGGGTGAAATTAATGAGCAACACATAAAGACTGCTTATTCACACTTTATGCAGCTGCACTTATGAGAGGATTGGGAAAGATGAAATCCAGTCTCAATAGAGGGCCGTGATGTGATGTGGCCAGACTTCAGGGGGTTGTGGCTTTTATTTAACCTTATAGGCTGGAGTAATAGCTGCTGAATCTCTGCATGTTCTTCATAAGGATTTCAAGTGACTTGATCTTGACCTAACATTTTGCAGCTCTTTTCCAAGCCTATTCCTAAATTCTTTGCCGCAACTTTGTTTGAAGAAGAATCAGGCCTTCTTCCGTGGCTTTTGTACAGGAGGGGTACATTCCTACTTCTGATAATTCCTTTATCAACAGTTTCTGTGTAGGATCTACTTATTGCACTTCTGTGAGGTTGATGACTTCAGGTAATTTATGGGCAATGCACAGAAGATGGCTTAAAAAAATTTCCTCTGGCACTGTCTATGTTATATGGATAATAGTGAGCTTTCATACAGTGTTGCATCCTATCATTCACAGACCAGATATTAACATATGTAAGACTTATCAGTTAAATGAGAGCTGTGGAGAGCAACCAAGTATCAGGGAAGAGTGGCATACAAACGTGGTTGTCTGCCCAGTTTTTGCTCCGTAGGTTCTGTGTTGCACTTAGTTTAGATAGGCAGTCTCATTTTTTAGCAAAGAAAGGGGGGAAAAAAACCCCACACCATAAGAACGTTTGCTGAGAAGGAGCTAAAATGAAATGAGACCTAATCATCCTTTTTTTTCTCTAGTTATGCCCTTTTCACCATGCAGGCAAAGGGGTATATTGCATGATAAATCATAATATTGGTGATTTTCAAATTATTTGAGAGAATTTTGTTAATTAATATTAATTTTTTTCAGAGGCTGCCCTCTTTCTTATGAAAGACACACACAATTCCTTTCATCAGGAGTCTGTCTTCTGAGGTCTAAATATTACCAACTTTGTTAAATCAAAATTTCTCCTAAAAATCAATAGGATTTGGACTGCAGAAAGCCTGGAAATTAACCACAGAGCTTGGCTGTAAACTAGAAGGGCTGGATTATATACCCACTAAGGTACAGTAACACTCATAAAAATGCTTTAAATTTAAAATTTGTTTTGTTAATCTCAGATGGAGTACTCTCTTATTCACAAGCCACACTTTGCTGTATTTTTACATAGTCTTCTCTGATGATAACTGTGGCAGGATTCCTGTGTGGTAAAATAGCATTTACAGCATATCTACATGATATTTTGCCAGCTGATGGGAGTTCAGTCTGCCCCTACTTGCAGTTAGCTCGACATCATACAAACACGGATAGCTCATCTCTAAGACCAGGCTAATATTTGTGTTAGCTCATCTCCAGCACAGCTACATCCCTTCAGTACCATTATAATTACAGTAATTTCATGACTTCCAGTACAAGAGGAGTTTGGAGATGAAGAGCTGAGTGAGATCATGTCAGTACACCAGTGTAGGCATGTCCAACGGTGTTAATTAGGGTGGGAAATCCTATCTTCTTAATACAGTAGATGAAGATGAGGAAATATTCTTAAAGGAGGAAGGTGGTTGAAGAATGATAAATGTATTAAAATAGAAGAGGCTGATAATCCCAAGCTAGTCAGAAGCAAGAGCTATACAGAATATTATGAATAACTTCCTCAGAAAGAAAATAAGTTTACTGTATTGATCTTGAAGAGAATTACACCATACTTTCTTATTATCCTACTTGCAGACTTCTTAGGTGAGCTCCCAAAAATACCAAAGGTAATTATAAACCTCCTCTGTTATGAGTGCCATTTGATTCCAAAGAAAGACACCCTGATGAAGAGAGAGTTAGAAATATAGCTTTAGAAAAATATTTGTTTCACCTCACAAATAGATGGTATCTTTTAAAATCCCTGTTGGATTGTCCCACCTACTGTGTTTAACAGTAGACTTTCATGGTAGTATAAAAGAGGAACTATTTATGACTTCCCATGTTAACCACATTGCAAAATAATCACTTTATAAGGAAACACCTGACATATTTAAAAGAAAAGTATTCCTTCTATAAAAAGTTCATCTAAAATTTCCTGTGTTTGACTACTCCTAAGACTAATCTTCTACCCCCTGCTTTTATATAAATATTCAGAAAAAAAATCGGTTATTAGAACTGTTCTTGCTGTTGGTCTGTTCAGTTAAGCATGTGCTCTTATTGCTTTGTGATGAAGATTAATTTGTCTTATCTCTTTATTTTGATGACTTATTTGTAACACACAGAAACAACCCCCCTAAAAAGTTGGGAATCTAAGATGGCCTTCAAAAAATCAGCAAAACAAAATAGATCACTAGAACAAAAAAGATTAAATTCCTGAAAGCTTAGAAGAGAGTTGCTTGAACAGATTGTTTAGACATTTTCTTGTTGTCAACTTCCATAAAAATCAGGTGAAATAATTTTCCTTCTTTTTTGACAGCTGCATTTTTATTACACATTTATTTCATTTTTATTCAGCAGGCATTTTCTTTACATTCACTTTTGTGGGCCCTCATAGCATATGTAATGCCATTGGTTTTGGAAGGTATATATCCCATTTGGGTTGAGGCCCACTGGTGAAAAGGAATGAAAATAGTTTAATATAATTATTATACAGTTTTAGTGTATCTAGAAAGTGCTGTAAATTATATTTTTTTGATAACTGTTATCTCCAACCAATACTTAATTTAATAAAAAATTAATTAGTTCATCTTAGGATACCAGATTTTGTTGCAGAGCTGAGCTCTGGCTAGAACAGAATAAAATTGATGTGCTTGTTTAGATTATTTACTTGTTTGAAATGGTGACTTTCTTCTGTATTCTGAAGACATAAAAGGGATCAGATTCATTTGATTACTTCTGAACATCATAATTATGTTTTCTTCCTGGCAACATGAATGTAGTAAACAAATATAAGAAGGCTCCAGGAGAATGCTTACACACTACTTCCTATTGGAAACGAAATAAAGACCCCACTGAACATTTAATGTCATGAGGTAATGTTGAACTCTCCCCTCTGTCTGCAAAACAGACTAAATGATGCCTTTCCAATTAAAAAATATACAGTGCTTCGTAGCTTCCTAAATATTTTCAAGTATGGCTAAGTTATTATGCAAAATCTTCTATATCATTAGAAATATAAGCACTCCTAAGAAAATGAGGTTTCTTAATCGCAAGCTGCAGAACATGATGGTTTCCAAAACCTGGTGGTAAAGTATACTTAGATGTTTATGCAACAGGCAATACTGAAGTTGTAGCAATACTAAGACAAGCTGAAAGTAAAAGAACGTTGGTACTTAAAGGTGAAAGAAGAAAAGCTGGAAGAGCCTTGTAGAGCAGTTTGAACTTTAGATAAATCTACTGGACAAATTTCCATCACTTCCCAATATCCTGTTTTTCTAGCACTACATGGCAAAGAAGGACTAGTAGAGGACTGATTTATGGCTGTTGTGTGTAGTTGTGCTCTCTGGATTCATTACAGTAATAAGCAATAGGGTTGTAATGCTGATTCAAATCCTAGAGGACTTTGGTTAGATCTATAAATGAGCAAGCTTTTAGCAGCTCAGAACTTCACCCTGTACAGGCAAGTGGACTATGAATCCTATGTGACACTACCCAGCAATGACTTCTCTAAACCCTCTATGATAGTCACAGGACTGCATATTTGGTTAGTCTCTATATAATCAAAGTTCACATGTTTATCAATTTGTGACTCTGTTCCTTCCACATGGTATGGATCCTTAACACTGACTGATGACTGAGAGTTTAGAATGGATATCATCCTTCAGTCTGAGTTTGATTAAATATGAAGAGATTACGGATCATTAAAGAAAAAAGAAAAAAATCATTGCATTTGGCTCCTCCTGTCCTTGAGAGGTCCTCTGCTACAAGTTACGTAATGATAAGAAAGGAGAGAAATAAGTCGTCTAAACATCTATTCCACTACCAGACTGTTTCTTTCTTAGTTTGTCTGAAGGGACAATGTTTATTGAGTTTAAGAATGCAAATTCACCTACAGCACATCTTTTACTTCAATAGGAGTATGGTCTCAGAAAAGGGGAAAACCCAACAGAATAGTAGCAAGATTTTCCCTTTAATTGTATTTTAGCTTTAGTTCTGGGTAGCTCAGGTGAGCAGACTCTACACTTATTCTTTTCCATTGTTAGTATTGGATAAAAGCACTTCTCTTAATTGAAATGGAATGATGGATCCTTAGAGTTTATTATTAGGACTAAAATCTTTCAATCCATTATCAAATTTATGAAATATTTCAAGTATTTTCATTTCTTCAAAACAGATTATGAAACAGAAGCCAAGTCAGGGAGAGAGAACAATGGTGGATTTTTATTCATAGCTATCTTTGCAAGAACTGAATTTCATTTTTAGTGTGAGTGTCAGTGATTCATTTTCTCTCTCATTTATCTGGTTTTCCTTCTGCACAGCTTTGGAAGAAAGATCTGCACAAGTGACATGGAAATGTGTATGTTATTTCTCTCACTGAAAAGAAACAGTAGGAATTGCGTATATTCTTAAAACTAATTTCTTGTTTTCACATGGGAAGGACAACTTTTTCAGAGGTTACTATACAATGTGACCTTTTTGTGTCTCACAAGTTTTCAATTAGATTTTGAATCTGAGCAGATCTTTAAAAAAGAATGATTGAGACAGAAATGTCTTATAAGCAGAGAAATAAGGTTGAGGTCTCACATAATCTCACATCCAAAGATTTCATTCATGGAAATGCATAAACAAAATAGATTAAAAAGTCTTTGAGACTGGAAAACAGAGAACAATTTATCTAATGGTGTTGTAGTTTTATTTATTTATTGATTATATTGATTTTCTTGTCATCAACCGTGAAACAAACCATGTTCCTGAGTCAGCCTCCCCAGCAACACCCCAGGCAAAATAACACCTTCATTAAAGTACGTATTTACAACAAAGAGAGTACTTATAGCGTACTCTAATTCTATTAGACACATTTGGGAGATGACTATGTATTATATTTTCTCCTGACAGTGTGGTGGTGTGTTCCCCCTGCCCCCCCGACGTGACCTTTTCCCATAATTCTGATCAAGTGATAACCACCAGTGGTGCCCATGATGGGTGCATCTGGTCTTGATGGTTACATCTAGCTCAAGACTCAGGGTGGATTTGGGGGAGACAGGGATTTGGGGGAGACAGATAACAACATGATAGCTAAGGGCTAATTTATGGTAATGTGCTGGTCTGTGCCTGACTCAAGCCAGATTTGGAAGAAACTGGCATCTGCGGTCGGTATGCAAATATGACTATGTCAATCATCTTACCCCCATAAACAGTGAGCAGCCTAAGAGCCCATTGAGCTCTCCTGCACGGTGGCGGGCCTCTCGCCTGGATCTCCCCTTGAGTAGGGATGCCTCTCAAGGTTACTCCTCAAAGTTGAGAGAATCCTTATTGCACCATCTACTCAGTAGGTGAACTAGGAACAAGTGCACAGAAACTTTGTAATATTAGTCTAAGTAATACAAAGGATTGATTGTGCATATATAATCCTTTAGACATAAACTGTTGACCAAGTCTGAGGCTAAGTCTGGATCCAGCCACACCTAGACTCCTCTCTGAGAAGGAGTTTAGAAAGCAAGGGAATCCTTTCTGAACCTCGTGACTCAACAGGAGAGTCTCCCTGACAGTCTTGACTGACCCTGTCCCTTATGCAGTAAATAATCCAGTGAACCTTGCCATCAAATCTTGTTAAACCACTGTCGCATTTACTATCAAACTTTGTTATCAATAAACACATTGTTGCTTCTCTTTTACGAGTGAAGTGCATCACTCCATCCTCAACAAATTGGTGTAGTCAGCAGGATGGCAAGTAGCATCACCAGTTATTTATGGAGGCATGGAGTGAATCCAAGTCCCAAATTCTCAGAAGAATGGGCTCGTGAAAATTGGCATAATTGGGAAGCTGTTGAAGGGCACCTAAAAATAACAAAGGGCCGCACAAAGGATGGAAAAAAGAAAGGAGTTATCTGGATACCTGTTTAGAAGCTGCATATCAAGAAAGAGAGAACAGAAATAGAAAGGTACAGGACCTAGAGAAAGAAATAGAAAGCAAAAAGGCAACGGAGCTGTTACTGTCCTTAAAAATTGAACAACTGCAGAAACAGTAGCAGGAAGAAAAAGAGAAAAGTCAACGGCTGGGAGAAAAGGTCAAGATGATGCTTATACAGGCTCCCCGCCCCCCTGACATCCTACAGATTAGGAAACTAATAGTACCTCCTGAAGACTGGGACAGAGATATCTTGGGCAATCCCACTGATAGCGAACCAGAAGATGACCCTTTGTTCCCCACAGATCCTCCTGAATATGAAGCCAGACCCGTTGTTAAAAAAGAAAGAACTGTGGGACCTCAGGGTGGTCATCCACACCATACTACGAGAACCATCCCCTGGGATCTGTTGCAACTGACAAATTTGCAAGAGACATATAGCAGAAACCTGGGTGAAACAGAAGCTGAATACTTGTGGCGAGTATGCCTAAGCGGTGGCGACCGAATAATGTTGAGTGAGGATGAAGCAAACAGCTATTGGGGTCCGGGAGTTTTCTTAAATTTAGGACCCAACCTGACAAATACACCCCATTCTATCACCAGCCGAGTAGCTTATTGGACTGGAGGAATAGACACCACGGAGCAAGGTGAACCCTCCATAATCCCCATTAAATCTCTAAGAGAGCTTTCTACAGCTATCACAAAACCCGCTTGCATATGAGCCGTGCACAAACGAGGACTCCATGATGTCCCACTATCTGCTACAGTAGATTTCACATTAAAACCACTGATTAGAGGAGCCCCGGCAATTCTTAAAACGTATTTAGTTGCAAAACAGGATGGGACAGAGTGAAAATTGGCTAACAATGATAACTCAAAGTGTTGAAAAGTAGAGCATAAATGCGTTTTCCTTTCCTTCCCTGCCTTCCTAGAAGACAGAGAAGGAGAAGACTTAACATGGAATATATCTCAAATTGTGGGGATCCAATCCTATTTTTGCTGACTGTAGGGTTTTCTACCTTATGAAAAATCAATGAGACTTGACAGAACAGAAATATGAAAAAGATGTAGATTTCAGATTGTAAATTCTCCTTGTAAGGACTCCCAATACACAGATTTCATAAGTGGGCCTTCATCACAGCTGAGACTGTTATAGAACCAATGTTACTCTGAACAGCTGCAAATACAATGGGTTATTATTTGTATTTATAACATACCAGTATGACTTGATGGCTTTGGACCTAAAAAATCTGCATTTCTAACTTGCTGATTCCCATGATTATCACATACAGTAAGACTAACAATCCTTTTCGGCATATTAATTTTTGTGGGTATTCATCTGTTATTCTAGGTGTTTCTACTGTGTTTTCCACAGTAGTCTCTAGTTTCTGCAGAACTTTTGTGTTGCTTGGACAGCTGTCGTGTCACACCCAAACAGACTCTGTAATATGAATGCAGAAGATTGTTTACAGGCATCTCTAAAAGGATTGAAATCTTGGATGGTTGCTCTTTATATAAGAATTTTGGCTGTTGTCGAGAAATGTCTTTTCATAGATGACTGTTGCCAGTCTAAATGACATCACTGTTAAATATGTTTTTTCTGTTACACATCTGAATTTACTGAGGTAAAACAAACACATGTTTATACTCTATGCTGCACAAAACCTTAACACTCCAGAGCCTACATTTTTATTTCAAAACATGAAAGTTCTTTACCCATATGGCTGCAAAATTAATTTTTGAATTATGAATCAAACACATTTCACACAGCGCTATCTTTTTTTTACATCCTTTTGCTAAAGAGGTTTTCTTTGCAATGTTCTTTTTCTTTATATAAAGATGAATTAGAGGTGACAGGGAATCTATAAAAAGAATATGCTATTTAGCATGGTAGACTATGTTTTATCAGAATAAATGTTGATATCCTGTCTTATAAAAGTCCATCCATCATTGTCATACATTATGAATGAATACACTAAATTCAGTGTATTTTTAATTAAATAGAATCCTTATAGTATTTAAAATATAAATTCCAAGAACTCTGGTGACTTTTCCAGATAAAATTGAATATTTTTCATCACAATCAGGCTTAACAGGATAAGCAATTGTTCTTTGCCTTTTGTGTTTCTACCCTTCAAATGCTTACACAAGGTAATCATATACAGATGGTTGTTATTTGTCTAAGGTAATCATATACCCGTAGTTATTTGTTTAGATTACACAAGCCCAGCTTTAGTTCTTTTTTAGTTCTTTTTTTTTTGTCATAAGCCTGATTTTTCCATCATCTTACTCATTCCTGTTGCTCTGCTTCTGGTTCCTTCTGATATTTTTCTACCTGTTTAGGACAGCTAAAACTGAATAAAGCATGAAAGATACAATTTAACAGAAGTATATAGAAATGGACTATAAACCTTCAGAATATATAATCAAAAGGAGACAAAAATACCTCTTGCCAACATTCAGGATTCCAATGCATTACAGAGAGTCATGTAAAAAGTTAGCTTTCTGATTTACTGCATATATGTCCTTTACTGAGTGTAATAAAAGAATCTCCTTTAGTCATTAATGCCATGCAGCCTAATACATACCATATACTGTCCTTGATCCATTGCTGAAAGGTCTGGCAGAAGATTAAAATGTTTCATGCAAATGTCAAGGTGCCTGTGTCCCTGATGGCTTGCCCAGTAAGTAGTAGGATAAAATAGGGTAATTGTTGTTAGCCTTCTCTGAGTGCAGTTGTTCTTAATAATGCCCAGAAATAAAGCCTGTCACTTTTCAACAAAATAAAAACTGTATAATAATAGGAAGCTGAAAAACTAACTCTTCAGAGTTTCACTGGGCTAGGGCATTAGTGTAGATAGGTGTAGTTTCATTTAATAGGGTTAACTTTGGTAAACTGAGAGTCTGACCCCTATGAGCAGATTTGCAACATATAAGCAAAAATTAGCTTGAGTACTGGACATCTTTTAGAAATTGCTAAGAGATGGCATTTGGGATTACATCCAATTTTTGAACATAATTTATAAAGTATGTTAACTAAAGAAAGGTTGTTTGGACAGATTCAGTAGGGAGGGGTGATATTTATTCTTTCATTGAAGGTCAGCTCTGGGCAAGTATGTTTCTTACTCCTGCAAAGAGTATTCAAGTGAGAATTAGGTAGTACTTGGAACAGAAGTGCCAAGAATCAAATTCCAAGGTGGCTCACAGGAATTTATTTCTGAGATCACAGACACAAAAGAAAATCAAGTGTTTGTGCTCATCTGCAGAAATGTGATCCTGGAAGAAGTCAGCTTCCAGAAATGAAGTTGCAACTAAAGAAGGTTGACATTAACCTTGGGCTAGTCTACTAAATTTACATGAATTTTGCCCTTTATGGGTAATTGTGACTGATCAGACATATGTCTACAAGAGCTGTAGGAATAATACAAGCTTTGTAGGGAACAAGTTCTTGATATGTAAATAGCAGTCCTTCCATATCAGATGTGCGTTTCATTTAAGAAATATGGACACATCTTGCTCACTGTGGAACGTGGAACACGGAACACAGCAGCCAGTAAAAAATGTACTGCTGAGGAAACAGGAACATCAGATGAAGCAGGACTGGGCAATAACATTAACAGATTGGGTATAGGAAATGTAAGATACTATGTTTATTACGCAGAGGTGTTCATTCTATTGTCTCAGTTTCATTTTAGTGTGAACAATTGTTCCAGCCTCTGGCATGTCAAGTAGAGAAGAATAACTAGCCAAGCAGCACTTGTGGTTTCAGTGACACAACACATATTTCCTATGTGTTATTTCCTACCTCTTGTTTTTCACAGTTGATTTGTGTTAGAAAATTCTTGCACTCTGCCCCAGGGAGAGATGCACTTCAGAAATTCCTTCCTTCATGAATAACTACCTACCTAGTTCAAAACTGTGTCTACAGCCATGGTCATTATTATATATGTCAGAGAAAGGTGAAAAACCTCCTCTTATTAAATGGTTTTCAAGCATTTTGTAGCATTTGAAGTGCGCATAAAAAATATCTGTACTTCAGGAGTCCAAAACTAATATTGCCTTCTTTTGATTTCCTAGGAGGGACTGGTACTCTGCAAAGCTTACTAACTTGGTATGTACCCTACCTGTATTACCCAGTTTGGGAACTGCTTCCCTAGATAAAAATCATGAAGCAATTTATCTATCAGAAGCTCCTCCCTGAACTTGTCTGTTAGTGATTACTTTACATATTAGGGCATGAGAGTGGTATTTTTAAAATATACCTCACTCTCAAAATTTTACTCACCTTTCTCTGAAGCTGGATCACATCTGGCAGAAATCAACAGACTGTCTAACTCCTACTATTATTTCTGTTGGATTAAGAAACAAGTGTCCTGGTAAGAAGCAATGTGCAAACAAAAAGTAGAAACTTTTTTATTTAAATGACAGGCACATATATATTCTCAACAACAACAAAAATATCATGTTACTTAACACTTGATGTCACTCAAAATTTGGGAAGATTTGTCGTCTTTGCGCGTGTCCTCTGCACCTCTCCTAGCGAATATTGCCATTACTGAGTACTATAGCACTGAGTTCCTCTGGTGATTTGTATAGTATGTCAAAGATACATTTTAATGTCTTGCTTCTTACTTTCACTGGTAGGTTCTTTCTCCTTGCATTAAAAGAAAAATCAAATAGGAAGAACTTGTTTGGTTTTTTCACACTATCACCAAGACTGTGTTGAGTAAGAATCCTGAGATGAACTTCAGTGATATCTCATGATGGCTGGAGAAACAGCCCAGCATACAAAAATTGCGTCATGCTGTAGAAAAAAATTTTGTCACAGGAATGAAGCTGATGTAAATCTCTTCTCATCTTCTTCTTTCCCTTTCCCTCCCTCTGTCTCACACACATTTAAAATTTGATCTTTATCTCTTTTCATTAATTCAGGCTGTCATTTTATGTAGAAAATAGACAAACATTCTTTAATTTTTTTCTAAATTTGAAGCTCAGACTGCATGATGACATAGTGAAGTCTACCATTTATGCATTACACAGAGAAAAGCTATGTTCATTTTATTTTTTGCCATCTTTCAATTAATCACATGTCCTCTTTTCATCAGTTATGGGAAAAGGGAAAAAAAAAAAGTATTTTTTTTTTAAATATACATTTTTTCATTTTACTTGTCTTATTTAGTCCCTCACTAAACCTGGCTTGATTTTTTTGAGTTTGTTTTCATGTAAGTGTTTTCCAGTGATTATTTTTCCTGTCAGTGTATCTTTGACCGCATTATCATTAACATGGTGCCGCTCACACTTCTCAGTCATGATCATCACCCAAAGCTCAGAAACGAGTGACCAACAGTCCTGCTCGAGGTTTTGTGTTTGCATTAGACCACATTCCCTCTTCTTTCAAATCTGTCAAGACTTCAGGTAATGGACTCATGACCTGTACGTAAAGTAATATTCACACCTATATTAAAGTCCTGAAAACAAATGTGAACTGTCAGAGAGAGGCAATTGGATCATCAATGCTTTCATTCTCAGGTAGAAAATATCTTCTATTATTTGGCAACTGTCAGTGAAACAAATGCTTAGTGTGAAGTGTGTTTTATATCTTATCAAAACTGTTAATTCAGTTTCAGGAAAAAAAAAGAAAAAAAGAGTCTTTAATTAGGAGGCTAGAAAGCAACTGCTCTAATGTATTTTTGTAACCTTTACAACAACATAGAAAACATTCAAGAATAGGTTGCCCTCAGAGCACAGCCCCATGGAAATAAATAATTGTTTGTTCACATACATTAATAAGGTTCAAAGAGACATTGATTTATTAAATGATGGGTCATTAGTAGTGGAGGCAAAGGCTAAACAAGCTCACATGGAAAGTGTATTACTCTAAAAGATGACACTGTAATTCTTGTTATCACTAACATATGTAAATCAATTTAGACTGAATTACTGAAAGTTTGACTGTATTTAAGATATGCAATTTTGTACACTATTTCTAACTTTAATGTGTGCATAGTTAATATAAGCTGGCATGGTTCCATTCTTTCCAACAGAACTCTGTTGATTTACCCCACCTTAAGATCTTGCTCATTAACAGCAGTTATCCTCCATTTGTTATAATAATATTAATACATGACTATAAGGAAATTTTTTTAAAGAGAAATATTTAAAGAGTCCTTGATACCTTGCTTCTCATAATGCCTATGGAAATGTAGGTTGTCTAGATATAAACACACTCTGAAAATGAGAGTAATTGTCCACCTGGAGAGAAATTGCAATTGGTAATAATGCCTGTCTAAAAATTTTAAAAAGCAATGAAATGTTATGCTGAGAAAACAATAATTTAGAAAAATGTCACCAAGTAGATTGAATATATCTTGAATATATTCAATTTACTTTATATCATTTGCTTTCATAAAAATTGTGTTTGCTTTGGTTTTGTTTGTGTCTAACTATGATCTACCTAGAAAGTAAATTAGGTCCCTCTTCAGGCAGAAGCATCAGTTATTTTTCAGAGGTACTACTTTCCAAAAGGAAAATAAGCCCATTTGTTAAGAAACATTGTGGTGGGGGAAAAAGAAGAGGAACAAAACCCAAAGGGGAAAGCCAACTGATGGTTTCTTAGGTTTACTCCTACATGCTGATATACAAATACATTCACGTTACGTAAGTTAATTTTATTATTCTGAAAACATGCCATATTATTTTATGGATGATAAAATTACTAGTTTTGAATTGATAATACTGGACCATAAGTACTGTAGTAGCTAATTAAACTGAGTAGCAAAGAGGGAAGTAAAAAAAAAAAAAATGTATCTAGAATTAGAGTTATAACATATGTAAGTAGAAATATAACATGGGTATACAGAAAGTGGAGTTTTGATAAAAAGCATTCTGCAGTGTAGTTTTATACTGTGACGTCAATGTTTTTTGGCTACCATTTGAAAAGCAAAGCGTTTTAATATTCTTACCCTCTGTTCATGCATTAATATAATATTCATACTCCATGGTGATAAACTTCATCTCGGGTGAATATGTATATGTAAGTTATAAAAAGAATGGGTTTGAAAAATGCACAACTATTTTTTATTTAAATACTGGCTGCATACCTCATTGACCTATTATGAAAATGTGACTCATTTAGCGTACCCAAAAGATTAAAATAATACTGTATAAAGGACAATACATTCAAGTATGTTTAAGATACATATTGTAACAGTTGAGTGTACTTAAAATATATCTTTAAGTCAGTGGGAACATTTAAAGCTTTAAAGGGCAAAAATATGTTACCACTTTGCCAAAAACTCTACATCAGAGAACAACACAGCAGCTCACCATAAATGCGTGCAGAAGGAATATGAAATGAAAGAAGGGGATGAGGAGGAATGAGCAGTTGGTTACACAATACAGTCAAACTTCAAACAGCTATTACTCAAAACGTTTACATTTTCAGTCAGCTGCATGCTATCGTATTTGAACAGAGAGTTCATTTTCATCTGGAATGCTATTAATTTAGGGAAATGATAACACTAAAAGAGAGGCTGAAACATTATTTTGTGTTCCAGCTTCTACATCCCTCTTCCTCCCTGTCAAACCTGAGACCATCTGACATCAGAGCACTGAGGTTTTTTGCTTGTTTGTTTTCTTGTGCAAAACCACATTGGGGTACTTCCCAATTAGTGGAACCGTACCAGGTCCCACTGTAGAGTTAATCAGCAGTGATCCATCACAGCAGTCACATCTGGCCTTGTACTATACTTTTCAATATATTTCAGATGTTTTTAATGCATGCCTTATACTTCAACATAAACATGTTCTGAATTTTATGAACCTAATAAATTTAATAAATTAATTCAGCCTATAAAAACATAACAAAAGCACAAGAAAGTATTAAGAAAAAAATTATGTCACCTCATGTGTGAATGTAGTAATAGTCTATTTCCACTTCCATTACATTTATTGTACGTTTTTAACATGCTATCTACATTATTTCTGAATGTCTCTTAGTCTGAATCTTGCTTAAACAAACTTGGTAAAGATAGCATGAAAAGTGTCTTTGTTGTATCTTAGTTTTTCTTGGCTCTGTTAGACACAGCACGAAAGCAAGAAGTATTTGGCCCTGTGCATCTAAGTTGTCATTTGGAAATTTCAAGTTTTGGTTTCTTTCCTGCATGCTGAGGTTTAATTTAAACCATGTCACCCACCTTGAGCAATGATGTCATATCCCTTTGTGATAGCACTCTGAAGTTCTCTGAAGTTGCTGGTGAGTTAGTGCCATTCTCTCCTCTCATAAATGTTGAACAAGTGCAATAAAGAAAAATCTAGCACTCGTTCATGGAGCAAACTTTGTAATTTATAGGACAAATGCCAGAGTCAATGTTTAATCCTCCATTAACATAGAATGAAAAATAATTAAAAAAGCTTCCAGAATTTAATTTTAGCTCAGTTTAGTCATATAATTATTATGGTTGTTCTGACTTCAGGCTTTCAGTTCCATTTCCAGGAAACTGCATTTCTTGCTTTACAATAGCAAGTATTGTGGTTCCTGACCTACTCATGCCAGCTTTCAAAGTTTTCAGAGATTCATGGTGGGAGAAAAGACTTTCCATGTTATTTTACCCTTTTCCCTTTCTAGAACTGGATTACTCTTTATAATGGACACTGCAGAACTGTGTTCAGTGTAGCTTCAAATGGCTGATCAAATGGCTTCCATCACCACCTACCATTTAACAGATGTAATGACATATGTAAACTTTGTTTTTCAAATGTAGTAGAAACTGTATTCTGAACTTTCGTTCAAAGGACTCATTAATACAGAAAACCAAAGTAAGAGATCCATCTGTATCTACTTGATACTTCATTCCTGTATCTATGGGAATCATTCTGATTTATAATCTGATACAGATGATATGATGAGACAGAAGAAGGAACAGAGTGGAGGCAGACTGTGATGGTGGAGTAGGGACTGGTGTGGTTCAGAAGAGAACCTCTATTGCAAGGTGGGGAAAACTAATGTAAACTCGACCAAATTGTATTTTAGCTATATGGCACACAGAACCAAGTTTTGTGAGTCTTCCATTACGTACCATTTCTTTGTGTTAACAGTCTCCATGAACTTCTCTTCACTGGAAAAATAAGATTAAAGGGTTAAGGTATGTAGTATAAGTTACTTTTATGGATGACAAAGAAAGATGAACACACCCTAAGAAAAGGGGGAAGAATGGATTTCTTGAGAAATTTTGGGTTATATTGACTATAAATAGACCCTACAATGTGGCAGAGATAAGACAACCAACTCTGAGATGGGTAGAGTTAGGCGAAATGCTGGCTTAAGCAGCCAAGGCCCATACTGACCATGTACTGCTAGATTTTAACTGTGTTCAAAAACGGTTACACCCTCCAAAGTTTCAGATGTCTAGAAAATTTGAAAATATTTTGGGAAACCAAGTTTTCACAAACGTCTTTTATATCATCATGATTGTGGAAAAAACCCCCACAACCTATGTCAAATATTGAATAAATACTTTGTGATGCTGTGCGTTGGATAAATATTTTGGATTTGAGGCATGAGGAATGTTTCTGTTAACATGACAAACCTCTAACAAACTGGTAAGTAACAATGATGAAATTTAGATTTATACATTTTATTTTCTCTATATACAACAAGGTGAAATCAATCGTTATAGACTATTTTATACAAGCCTGTCAACTCCAAGAATGTTTCTATAGCAGAAAATAAAGACTGTGTCCTTTTTCTTAGCTTTTAAAAATCTTGCTTACAGGTATACCACTGAAGATTTTTACATATTGCCTTTGGTTTTGCCTGAAAAACAGTAGTTCTTTGTGTAAATTATTTTGCCCTATTCCTTCTCCAATGGAGATTTCTGCATATGAACTGACAGGTGCTAGAAATATTGTTTATGCCTCTCGCCTGAGAAGCATGCATTGGGGATGGTTTTGCTTTTTTTTTTTTTTTTTTTTTTTTTTTTTTTTTTTTTTTTTATTCTTGTGTTGTTGTATATATTACTTACCTTGGAGAAAATAATTTAAAACATTTGGTTTAATTCCCACCTCTAACATTTTATTCCTAAGGAAAACAAAACCAAAACAAAAAAACCCTCCAAGATTCTTTATGAATCTTTCCTGGTCTGTGAAAGTAGTATCTTTTACACTGATACTTTTGATGGCTGTGTTTAGTTACTTTTCTTTGAGCAACTGGAAGCTTCTCTTCATTAAAACAGAATGTATCTTTCACCGTTCCAATTAAATCAAATCTTTTCCATAGAATCAACTCAGCAAGTGTAAGGGTATGGGTTTCCTGATTTATGACTACACCTATATTAAACAGTTTTGCACTGGCCTAATTTTGTTCAGTGAAGAGTGCATCAATATAATTCTGCTGTCAAAAATATAGCAATTTTTAGGTGTGTAACTCTTTATGCTAATATAAAACTGTGTAGACTACGTAACCATAGTCCACTGTAAAATGTTCAGATTACTTCAGCATGATAAAAGAAGAACCCATGAAGGAAGAGAGAAATCCTGTTTCTGAGAACAGAAGGAATGTACTTCAAGGGCAGGGAAGTATTTGTCCTTCCATCCTCATGCTGTGGTGGGAACAGTAGTAAGTTATCCCTTGTTTCAGTAAGTCTGCTTTTCAAGAGTGGTAAGACTGTTCAGACAGAAACAAGACATTCCATGAGGGTTGTTTTTCTTTGTCTAATGTATGTCTCTTGTGTTCTGTGTCCTCTGGGACCCAAGTAATCTTCCCATGACAATTTTAATTTAGTATGAATATATAAAAATGTATATACATATAAATGTGTACATATATAAACACAGACACATATATACTGTATATACCCATATTATATATGCATATATTATCTATATGTGTACATATGTATAAACACATATATCCATATATATTTGTATATGTACATATGAGGGCTTCAGGTCAAAATACCTCAAGTTCTTGGAGGGCTGTTCTGCCTCTGACTACAGTGGAGTTCTTACAGAATGATGATGAAACTGTATCCTGATGTTTGAAGGCACCAGAACTGTTTGAATAGTTTTGAAAGGTATTGTAAGGTGGGGGATGCCAAAATTGGCACTTTGTCATTCCTTATTATTTACAGGGAACAGCCTCTGCACCTGTCCCAGAAATCTCCCCCAGATTTTGACTTAGCAGAAACTATTTTATTGGTTCCAAAATAAAGCCCAGGAGCTAGACAATCTGCAGACCAATACTCAAGATCAAAGCTTTTCAGTGCATACACACCCCCAGAGTATCTAGGGAGCACTGGCTTTGAAATTCAAGCTTTATTGACCCTGTTGTTCATGAAATTACTTGTTTCAATGTATTTTTTTCCAGGAATATACTACTTATTGCTTTTTGTGATGTTCTAATTAATGTTCACAAATGTTATCAGATGAAGGGGAATAAATAAGGAGAAAATATTCTTGCTATTAAATAGTAGCTTGCAGAAGTAATAACATCAAGCTGCCAACTGTGCTTTAATATGTGTCTTTATCTTCCATATTAATTTGTTTACATCCAAGTGCAGAATACCTATAGCTTAAGTAAGTTCCTTTTTCGCTGCTGGAAATCTTTTTTACTTCATCATGTAAATGGAAATGTTTTCACATCCTCCCCCAAATATTTAAGTCTGCATGCATGGCAGGATATTGCCTCTGTATAATGTATCTCCCAGTACAGTATAACAGGCTCAGCCTGGGAATATGTGTATGCCCAGTATGCCATGAAAAAAGAACAGAGATATCAGAAACAAAGATTTCTTTAGTTGTTTTTTTTGGGGGACAATGACAATGCTATTAGAGAGACATAAAACTTACTAACGTTCCAAACAACATTTGTGAAAATGTAAAAACATTTACTTTTTGTATTGGTAGCCATTTTTCATCATATTTTTAGTTGTATTTCTGAAAAAAACAACAAGAAAAAAAGCCCGCTTCTCCTAATAGATCATTCATGTTCTAATAAAGAAGAGACTATTTAAATTGTGCATTATATCATCAAATGTTAATACCAACTGTAATGAAGCAAGTACATGTACATTCCACCTACATAAAAAGAATAGCAGTCAAATGCAACCTTTCATTCCTGCTTACTATCTATTAACATCTACAATTACGTTAATCTTTTTTTAAAGGAGTTATTGAGTTTTGTTTATTTTTAAAGTATTTAAATACCAAAATAAGAGGAAAAAGAATGAAAAAAAAGGAACAGAGTATCTTCTGCCTTCATTGTCTAGATGGCAGGAGGTCTTTGAGAACAAAGAGATTTAGCTGTCAGTGAAGACAGTACCTAGCAGAATGAGGCACCTGTCCCAAACTGCACAGTAGTTTTCTTTGCCACTTTGTTTTCATGCTTTGTTTCTCATTTCTGTCTTGTTTGTTTTCCTCCTTTGTTTGCTTTTACTGTCTAAGTGAAAATGCACACCAACGTACATAATTTGCATGTCAGGGATGGGACACACTCTATCAGCACATCACAGACGAGGAATTAAGTAACACATCTCTCATTGTATAATCTAGAAATCAGAGCTGAAAGGAAACATTTAGTGCTCTGTTTTTCTGTCTTCCTGCTGTGCAATCTCAAATCCCTCTTAATAGACTCCAAAATATCACTCAAGCAGGCGATGCAGGAGATTGAAATCTATTAAGCCAGGTAACGCTTCATTTTCCACAGACCTCTAGATGAGAAGAGGTCATTTAAAAAAAAAGGTACTTTTAACAAAGGTACTTTTAGTCATGTAGTTAACATTTGAATGTTAAATGAAAAATGCTGCCTCTCCTACTCATCACAGCTCACTTCAAAATGCAGATTTTTTTTTTTAAGGATAAAGTTATAACACTAATATTCTAATGCACACAGAGTCCTTTATTTTCACATAAGGACCGATTAGCATGCTGTCCCAGTCATTACTGGATGAGCTGTGCGACATGAATAGTGTTAGGCATTAGAAGAACAGGACAAGAGGATCCCCATGAAGTTCAACAAGGAGAAGTGCAGACAGAACTCCACGTGTCTGTACAGGCAGGGAGCAGTCTTGCAGACAAGGTCCTAGGAGCCTTGGTGGATAAGTTAATGTGGCTCAACAGTGCATTCTTGCAGTGATAAAGACTAACCACAGCCCTTGGGCTGCATTAGCCAGAGGGTGTCCTGGTTTCAGCTAGAATAAAGTTAATTTTCTTCCTAGTAGCTGGTAGAGTGCTATGCTTTGGATTTAGTATCAGAATAATGTTGATAACACACTGATGTTTTAGTTATTGCTAAGTAATGTTTATACTAGTCAAGGACTTTTTAGCTTCCCATGCTCCCGTGCACAAGAAGCTGGGAGGAAGCACAGCCAGGACAGCTGACCCAGACTGGCCAAAGGGCTATGCCATACTATATGACATCATGCTCAGTATACAAGCTGGGGGAAGTTGGCTGGGGAGCAGTGATCGCTGCTTGGGGACAGGCTGGACATCAGTCAGCAGGTGATGAGCAATTGTATTGAACATCAATTGTTTTGTGTATTCTTTTATCATTATTATTTTTTTTTTCTTTCTCTGCTGTCCTATTAAACTGTCTTTGTCTCAACACACAGGTTTTACTTTTTTTTGCCAATTCTCTCCCCCATCCCACCAGGGGAGAGGGATGGTGAGCGAGCAGCTGTGTGGTGGTTAGTTGCCGACTGGGGTTAAACCACGACAGAGGTAACCCACAAGTTGAGGATTGTGCTTACTCTCCTCTACTCCCCACTTTTGATCTTGCATCCTGAATAGTTTGTCCAGTTTTAGGCCCTCTGTACAAGAGAAATGTCAACAAACTGGAGAGAGTTTAGTACCGGGCCACCAAGATGGTTAGGGAGCTGCAACACATGACCTGAGAAGAGAAAAAGTTGACCGAATTTGTTTGGCTTGGATGAGAAAAGACTGAAGAGTATAAGTAGTAGGTATACTTCTATAATGCTAATAGCAGTCTTCAGCTGCTTAAAAGGGGAGTTATAGAGAACATGGACCCAGACTCATTTTCGGTGCATAATAAAAGAACAGAGTACAGTGGTCACAAGTGGCAGCAAAAGAAACACAATTGGGCACAAGGAAAAAATTCTTCCCCTTGTCAGTGGTTAAACATTGGAAAAGGTTGCCTGGAGCAGCTGCAGGATCACCATTCTTAAAGACTTTCAGCATTCAGCTGGGCAAGGCTTTATGGTGTCTGATCTAACTTTGAAGTTAACCTTGCTCTGAGAAAAAGTTTGGAGCAGATGACTTCCAGTGATCTCTTCCAATCTAAATTTTTCTTTGATTCTGTGTTCAAGAGTTTAAAACTTAATTTCAGAAGACTCTTTTGGAGGTTTTTTTTTGGCCCTTGTAATGGTCAACATGATCCAGAATTGCCTTGTTTTTCCTTAAAAAAATGAGCTCACAAAAACTTGGGATAAATACAGAGCACCTTTCAAAACTGAATTTCAGAATATCTTTGTTTTAACTGATATTAGCAACTCTATCATGCATTTCCACAATCACCCCAAATAATTCTACCACTGGAATTTTAGCTATGATCTCCTGCTTGATTAGAGAGGATAAACAGGAGATAGTTAATAACCCTGCTCTGAAGAGGAAGGCATTAGGTATCTTGTTTATATATTTTCATAGATGGTTTTCATCAATGTTACTACCTAAGCATCTCACAATCCTCTGTTGGATTGAAAATCCACTGATCACAGGAACTGCTTTGCACAAGAAGGCAAAAAAGAAGGGTAATTCTCTGTATTTCAGATTGCCACATTTATAAGACTTGCTGCACTTCCCCTCACCCCTGTCCCCCCCTTTCTCCCTTAACGTTGCTTTTATGGTCCTATGTCTTCTGTTGCTAAATAATCCAGGGTAGAATTTCACAGTTCTCCTGGCCATTGGTTACAACTTGTGCATTAAATACTGACTGAACACAGGCATCTGTTGTCTTTCTCTTATAGAATTTGAGATCACAAAGTATAAACAAGATATTTTTTAAGTAAAAATAATATTTATTTGAAATAGATAGGAGAAAGCAAAGAAATAAAATGGGAAAGTCTACGAGAATGTCTATCTCATGGTAATGTGAGCAGTCTGAACTTTTTGAATCGTATGTTAATGAACCTATCTGTTTTCCTCAGGTTGGGTTCAATTATTTTAGAGCTTTAACAAGCTATTCTTTGGTCTATCTGCATTAGCTGAGCAACTGCTTCTTCTGAGATATTCTTTCCCTCCTTAGGTTTTTAATCATAGAGCTTCCATTTAAAATAACCCAATATATACTGATACAATAAGTGTCTCAACAACTTACAAAACATATAGTGAAAATAAGCTGTTATTAGCAGCTTCCAATTTCTCTAACAGACTGATAGTAAATGGCTATCTTCTAGGACTAAGAAAAAAAACATGATAAAACAACAGGTTTTCAGAGTCACCATGCCTGAAGCTGCTCCAATTTGCACAACACCTTCAGCCTGGGGCTGTGTCAAGGTCTATTAGCTGAAGTCTGCAGGCCAAACAAATACTGAGGCCAGTTCAGATAAGTTTCCAAACTTTTGAATTTTAACTGAGGTAACCATGAATTGATAAACTGCTGGGATGTACACATGACTGTTAGGTTCAAATATTGAGGGGAGAAAATATTTCCTGTCAAAAAATGAAACAAAAATTACATCAGGATTTAAGATGATTAATATTTTTCATTGTATTCCTCTGTGAGGTGACAGTTATTGAACAAAAAACATGTTTGCATAAAACTCACTTTAAGTGATTTAACAATAAATAAAGGAGAATAATTATTTTAGAAGCTAAAGAGGTTTGAAACCATTTCAAGAATGTTAGTGGAAATTACATGTTACTTATAACTCTTTGTGCCTCCTCGTGTTGGTTATAAAGACTTGTGAAGTTGGGATAGTTAACAATGAGATAATCTAAATCATTTATATGGTAAATTAATGGCCAAGAAACCAAGATGGAACTATTCCAAGACAGGTAGTTTGGGCTACTATCGCTGAGAACAGCAATTTAATTATTTTTTAAAATGGTTGCTCCTAGGGTGATCCATTATCTTAATTTTCATTTGGAGTAAATTTTTTTCCACAATCTACAGTTTTTCTCACACTCATAAACAAATTTCTTTTAAGCAAAATTATTCCTAACCTGTTTATTACAAAAACTAGATGATGTGTCTCTATATTGTATGTAATATATATACATTACATATGTTATTGTATATGATATTGTCTATAATGTATTGTTTCTAAAAAATATACAAGAAATCAGTGATGTGAATTTGGCTCTGTATGCCTGTCCTATTTAATTTTCAGAGATGTTGTATTAACATCATAACATATTTGCATGAGTTGCATTAAGGGAAGGCATAAATAATACTTTTTCTGATAATAATTCTTTGTTGTCTCTTTTAATATTCATGATAAATCTGTTTTATTTGTCTCATTATGACAGTCTATAGTTGAAAGATTTTTTTTTTCCAAATTTATTTAAACTTTATAGATTTAGGCTGCTCAGTTGCACGGAGAGGTCTAAGCTATGGTGTTTGCATCAGGATCAATCTTTTTGAAAATATTAATATATTTCGTTCATTTTCTGTTCAGATCTGTCTTAGTCAGTAGTGACCTTCAGCCCTAAAAGCGAGCAAACTTTGGTTTCTCCTCATTTTGACTTATAAATAACTTTGGATATATGCAACAGGGTCGTCTTCGGTTACTTCCTCTTGCTGCAGTTTTGTCTCTCAGAAAACACTGTGCAAGACAATAATATAGTTTCATGCAAATTGACCTAAACACAACTGTTATGGTATGAATAAATGACTGTACTGGAAAGGCCTTAGTGCTTTTCATATAGTTAAACAGCTGGCATTGCATTTAAACTGATTACTCAGCCTGTGATCTTCCTTTTGAAAGGAAAAAAAGGAAAATAATTTCTTTCATGTACCAATACCATCTTATCTTCTAGCTCATTCTGCTTTCCACTGGTCTGGTCTTTTCCGTTTTGCTGTTTTGTTTAATTTCATGATAAATTCAAAGACTGTTAATTCTTGCAAACTGTTCTCATTTTCCCAGATTTCTTGGGAAAATTTTCCCCTAAAATCTTGAAATATATACTTCTACACTTCTCTGGTGTCAGAAATGTGTAAAGTTTTTTTTTTTTTTTTCATTCTTGAATGTAAACGGTCCTTTTTTGTCATGAAAAAGTAACAGGAGATGTACTTACTTGTAATTCAATAGCTGTTGAAATAGAACAGATGTGATCTTTGTGATTGTCATCTGATCAGTTGTCCATGCTTAGTTAAAAGAACTGGTTAACATTCTTCAATGGAGATTAATAAACCCACCCACACCCTCCAAAAAAAAAAAAAAAACAACCAAAAACAAAAACAAGAAAAAGAAAGATTAGAAAGAAGTAGGAAATTTAAAAATTCCAATGGGGAAGAAAGTACACTATTTGCTCACAGATAATGTAAATTCTCTAATGGTGTGAAAGAAGATGCATGATGCATAAGAAGATGCATGACCAAGAAAGCACAATGAAAAGAAAGAAATATAGGGTGAGAAAGGGTCGTGTTGTATTACTCCTATTTTTGCCCTCCTGAATGCATTTTTTATATGCTTTTTACCAAGGTGAAGGAAGGTATTTTCTATTAGATGCTAAATGGTTATAAACTGAGATTAGAAGCCTAATCATTGGATCAGAGAAGGGTGTGATGAAGCTCCTGTGCCAAAAAGCCTCCACTTATTTTATAGTTGGGTCAGCTGGTCTAAAGAAAATTGCTCTAACTTTTCTACAGACTTTGCTTTCATTTTCCTTTCTAGATTTTCATTGCTGCAGTAAGCTTTATAAACCACATATATTTGACATATTTTTATTTGAGAAGCAATTGCTTACCCTATCAGTGATGCTGTGAGAAATGAGGAGAGTCATGGAATACTTGGACCTTAATTTTCACTTATCCTTAGCCCCCTTGATTTGCTCTGGCTGTGTAAAGTGGCTTTAAAATTACATTTACCATGTCTTAAAGGCTCCTAATCAGTACCACTGCCAGAGAAAAGGGGCTTAGTGTAAATGAGAATCAGGACTCCTGAAGAGTGTTTGCACAGCAGGTTGTCACTAAGGTTATTTAGCTGCAGCTGCTTCTGCAGTAGAGGCACATTTAGAAAATTCACTCTTAAATGAAATTCCAACTCCCATTTTCTTTGCACCTCCTAGGATGATCAGAAGCCAGAGCATAACGATGCAACACAAAGCTTGTGGAACTGTAAGAAATATAATGTATCCAAGTAACCTCTTTTTTTCCAGGATGTGGTCCTCTTACTGGTTAGCAAGCCATCTAAGTGTGTTAGAACAAAATGTTGTTTTGGAGTGCTTTTAAATAGCTCACCAGTGCTAACACTTATTTTCTGTTATAATGTTCTGGAAAGGTCTAATTTCTGCTCTGTACTGGGCATGTAGACAACTAAAGTTAGAGATAGATTTTAGTGATTTCCATATGTAAGTGTGGTCTTTCTGACGGAAAAAAAAAAAAAAAAAAAAAAAAAAGAAGTAAATAAGTTAAGTCCACAACTTCTTGTGACTTTAATTCAATATTGGTTGTCTTATTCTTGTTTGTACCAAAAAGATATAGAGGAATTGGGGGAAAAAAAAATCTCTTTCCTATTCTTCCAGTACAGGTTCATAATTCTTCTGTGTGTGGCTGGAATCTGGATGGATTGTTCAGTAGGTTACAGTGGCAAATGCAGTTTTGCCAGGAAAATGTCTTTTGACGAGCCTACAAAAGATCTGTTTGTAAAGGAAGTACACAGTCCTTGGCAGAAGGATGCATTGGGATTGTATAGTTGCTTTCACAAAGGACAATGTTCTGAATCTGGTAGGTTTCTCTTCTGAAAACTAAAGAGTTCTTCATGAGTAACTTTAACAGCCAGAGAATAACATTCTACTCTAGCAGGAAAAGTTTACTATTCTGTCCAGAAAAGCAATAAATTCCCTGTGGGTTGAAAGAACATAAAGGTAGGGGAAGATCAGATTCATCCATGCTGTAATAAAGCAATATTTGCATTTTGTGTTCTCATTCAACCTTCTATTACTGAAATATATTGATATTAGTATACATTATATTTGCAGAATACATTTATGAACTTGTTCCTGTTTCTTCAACATTTGTTTCCTTATATTTTCTTCTTCTGTCTATTGGTAGTGGGAAGGAACAAACATAGATAATTGCTTTCAAAAAAAATCTTCCTTTTCAGCTTTTCTGAAGGTTCAATCAGTTCACAAACATCTGTGGAATCATTTGTCCTTGAAGAATTTTCATTGAGTCTTTTGGAGCTACAGCCGATGGTTTGGCTAGACAAAATTTCATGTGAGCTTCCAGGCTGTTATACATAGTCTGATTTTACAGACGCCTGATCTTAGTACAATCTTACTGGATTAACCTAAGTGTCTCAAGTAACATCATAGCCCTGCAACTGCCATTTGGAAAGGCCGTGCCTTAATTTCAGAACATTTGTGGCAGATATTTTTCTTTTGTATTCTTTCCATAAAGCAAACAAAGTAAAAATGATTTAAGTAGCCACTTTATTGAAATCAGAAGGATGAGATATGTGGATCTAGTATTTCAGTTTTTCTAAGTAACTTTTCCCACTCTACTATCATAATAAATCAAAATATATTGTTATATATTTGAACCTTTGATAAGGTCTAACTGCCCTTCTTCTTTATGGCTTCTAATACCCTTTCATGATTAGTTCCAACAGACATTCAGTTAAATTGCTGAAGTCAACTTTCTCAGATTTTTATGCCTGTTTTCCCAGGCCAAAGCAACTGATATTTTGACGTATTATGAAGTTTGAGTCAATATGTTTTTACTGTTCACTGGCATGTGCATTTATGCTTGCAAGTTTATAAGTTCTGTTTCTACAAATTATATTTTCTTTCCTCATTCTTTCTGTTTTCATTTTCTTAAAAAAGCTGAAGCTAGGCTGCATGATCCAAACATCCTGTCCATCATTCACCAAAAACAAAACAACTGAAACCAATCCCAACCTGCCTTTGATTTAAATGTTTAGTTTGACTGAAAATTCTGTCAATAGCAGAAATATTATGAAATGAACTAAATTATACATGCAAAATGGATGAGTAACGTGCTTGAGCATTTAGTAGTAGAACACAGAACCTTTGTACTCCAGCTACTGGTTTATTCCCAACCCAGACCTATAGCAACCATAGCTAAAATCTAGTGGATTTGTCATAATGGACATGGTTTACAAATAGACAGAAAGGAAATAAAACCAAACAAGAGCAAAAATAAAATAACAGCAGTGCAGAATACTATACATGTATTGAAACATAAAAATAGTATTTTTTAAATTTGTACATCACTCCTTACTATTTCTTCTTTTTGTTGCATCCACACATTGGGAAGCTGTTTACTGAAACTTATCCATCCACTATCCGTTGCTCGCTGGCACTTTGAATCAAAACCCACTGACTGCATGATCAAATGTTACAGTAGAATTTTATCAATGATTTCCATGGGACAAAATTTTCAACCTTAATTTTTTCAGAAGCTTTTGTAAAACCTTAAACAGCTCATAAGTTCCCCTATTTAACTAAGGAATAAATGTACTCTCTGCAGCTGTTGAAAATAGTTTCATGAGAAAAGGAAGTTTTGTTTTCAATTGATGTGTTTAAAATAAATATGTTGGATTTTTCATTGGCTTTTCAAATTAAATCGTTTACCACAGCCATAGCAAAATGATTATAGAAATACTTTATTTAATGACTTTTAGAGGAATATAAGAATTAAAAGTCAAGTGAATATCTATAGTAAAATTTAATCTGGGAAAAAAAAAGTGGAAAAAAAATTGAAAAAAGTAATTTCAATAGAGAAAGAAGGCTATTTGTCAAGAAGAGTTGTCCTGCTTTTGTTAACTTCTGAAGCAAATCTTATTCATCACCTGATCTCTGTTAGTATGATTTCAGTACTTGTAATATTAAGTGCCCTAAGCATTTTGCAGACTGGAATAAGTTTGACTTTCCTATCAAATTAAGGTGATTGAGGCTGTCAGTCATCTTTGTTTACGTGACTGGCTATGCAAAGCCCATATGACATAACACACTGGTAGAATCCATTTTGTGTGGTTGCATCCAATGGTTGCAACTGCAATCCAAGCAGAATAAATACACATCCATTTTTTTGTGCAGGAAACAATGCTGGCATTTTTTTATAAAGTCTAGGTATGTGAGGTTCCCTCTGTGTGGAAGACACAGTCACACTACGGGTTCTGCTGGGGAATATGTGCTGGCTGATACTAATAAAATTGTTCTTAACCATGGACGCAGGCTTTGTTACTGCAAAGAAAAGAGGGTAAAAAAATGTCAAGTGCTATACTGTAATCACATTTACTTGTAGGACTTTCATTTTATTCTGTTCTGATCAGGCTTAACAATTTTGGAGAAATGCCTCAGAGTTCTGTTTTCAGAAACTGCTATTTAGTATTCAGAAGGTTGCTTAATGCCACTGCCTTCTTGTGGGTAGAGCTGTACCTTGCTGATATTTCATCTGTGGTGATGACATCTTCCTTCAAAAAGCCAAAAACCTAAAGAAGGGTGAATCTGTGGAATCTGTAATTGATTGTCTGCCCCAGTAGAAGAAACCTGTTTTGCTTCCACAATTGATATAAAAATTAGCAGATTTACAACATCTTTGCTTAGAATACAATGTAACGGCACATTTCATTTCACTCTGAGAACACAGAATGACTTACAGAGATCAGGGAATTACACTACAGGGTACATAAGCCCTCTGCAGTGACAAATTTCTCTCCTTGTTCAGGTGTTATAGGCACATTGGAGCCTCTTAAGAAGGATAACAGTTAGCACTGAGTTTACTGGAACTTGTTAAAATTTCTTTTGTCATGACTGGCTCTTTGTTTCTTTCACAGATTATCTGCTCTATGATAAGTATGTACACAAAAGATCGAGAATAATATATGGCTTCTTTCAAGGCAAGGCCAAAATTGCAACGTGGAAGTGTAGATGAGGCCCATAAAACAGCTGTCACAGAAGTACAAACAATGCATCCAAACAAAAAAGGTGTTCTAATCCAGGAGAATAATTAAAGAATCTTCTTGAAATCCCATACTGCAAATAAAAGGATAACGTAAGAGTAATCCCAGCTTTCAGTTTCGTGATGTTAAATTTGAAAGTAATAAGCATGAATAATAAAAGTAACAGTTACTCCAGCATAAGTATTTTCTCCCCAAAAACCTTTACAAAATATACATCAGGCCATAAAAAATCAAGGTTTTTTTTACCCTAAAAAAGAGGAAAACAAGCAATACTGAAGACTACATTGACGTTTTATAAATAAGTCCATATCCAAATTAAAGTCTAGTATCATTTCATTTCAGACATTTGACTAAAATCTAGTCTGAATTAATCTCTTTTAGCCATGACATTCTAACTTTCCTTTTAAATAGAGGAGGGAAGATCCTGTTAATTTCATATATAGTTCTGTGCATCTTTCTTTGTTTTGGGATTTTTTTTCCTATTCGAAAAGCAGATTCAAATATGCACATATTAAAATTCAGTCTAAGTCCACTGGGCTAACTACTTCTGTTCATCTATTTACTTTTATTATGAGGGATGCCTAATGTTTGGCTGTCTTTTGAGTCTGTATTTTCAAAGCTCCAACTAGATGATGCAGCTGAAATCTTAGTAGTTTTGTAACAGAGCATCATAACAAGAGTCAAGTAATTGTGGGGTCAGATCTTAGTTGTCATATTTTGCCTCAGTTCCACATCTGTAATACAAAACACTTTTTTTCTTTTATCTTATAATTTGTTATTTTTTTACTAATAACGGAAGATATTACTGGAAAACGGGTATCTTACTATGTTTCTCTATAGTGGCCTTCAGCTTTATCTGGGAGCCCAACATAAGCCTCTGTGATATAGACACACGTAGAATCATAGAATCACTTCAGTGAGTGGCTAATGATGGGCTGTAACAGGAAAGTCTGATATTTATGATGACTGTAGGCAGAAATGAGCATTCTTCTTCTCAAAATAATTAATTCTGAACCACATGTGGAATCAATTGCTGAGTTCAGACAAGCATTCAATGGACGTTCTCACCCTCTTTTTTCATTGACGAGGATGTGAGCAGACTAATATAGACATCAGAATATCTTCCCAGCTCAGAAATTGTTGACGCACGTTGGCAGGAGCACAGCAAGAAAAGCCAGCAGTATAGGCTGGGGGGATTTCCATCACTAGCACTGTCAGGTAGCTCTTCTCAGCCGAAATAAATTTGTTTAAATTATATGTATACACAGTTAAAAGAATGTACAATAAATTGCATCTGGCTTAGAAAACTGTCACCCAAGCTTCAGCTTTAAATTATCTAAATCAGCTCTGTCCATCCCCACTGTTGTGGCGTCTGCTAACAGACCTTTAAATACAATATTTCTGATAAAGACTTAATGCTGTGAAGACATGTGGGAATATTCTAATTATGTATCTGTGAAGGAGATTTTGTCATAACCTCTGCCACTGGAGTTTTGTTCTTAAACATGAAAGCAACAGGCTTGGACATGAGGAATCGGGCAGTAATAAAAGTACTTCCTTCCCCATTAGCATTGCCTGGTACAGAGGACATATTGCTAGGTGTGAAAATTAGCAGTTTGCAACACTTTCAAATCTACTGAGGCAGCCCCTGAAATGTTCCTTATATGGCTGTGATGTGGAAATACAACTCTATACTTATATTGATATCTCAAAAGCTGTTTGCTATTGAGTTCAGAGGCATGAAGGGAGACAGCAGTGACTGCCTGCCTGTTCCTCCTCTTCTGGATGAATATGAGCCGGCAGTGTGCCCAGGTGGCCAAGAAAGCCAATAACATCCTGGCTTGCATCAGAAATAGTGTGGTCAGTAGGACTAGGGAAGTGATTGTACCCCTGTACTCAGCACTGGTGAGGCCGCACCTCAAATACTGTGTTCAGTTTTGGGCCCCTCCCTACAGGAACGATACTGAGGTTCTGCAGCATGTCCAAAGAAGGGCAATGAAGCTGGTGAAGGGTCTAGAGAACAAGTGTCATGAGGAGCAGCTGAGGGAACTAGGGTTGTTTAGCCTGGAGAAGAGGAGGTTGAGGGGAGACCTTATTGCTCTCTACAACTACCTGAAAGGAGGTTGTAGTGAGGTGGGTGTCGGTCTCTTCTGCCAAGTAACAAGCAATAAGACAAGAGGAAATGGCCTCAAGTTGCGCCAGGGGAGATTTAGATGGGATATTAGGAAAAACTTCTTCACTGAAAGGGTTGTCAAGCATTGGAACAGGCTGCCCAAGGAAGTGGTTGAGTCTTCATCCCTGGAGGTATTTAAAAGATGTGTAGATGTGGTGCTTAGGGACATGGTTTAGTGGTGGACTTGGCAGTGCTAGGTTAATGGTTGGACTCGATGACCTTAAAGGTCTTTTCCAACCTAAACAATTCTATGATTCTACGATTCCTCCTTCTCTTCCTTCCCTTTTCATCACAAAGCATTTTTATGGGAATGAGGGGAAGGACAGAAAGGAGTAAATTTTTTGGCCATCTTCCATTAATGTGCTTGAATTGTCACCAAGAGTCTGCAGAAGAGAAACAAACTCTGTCCTTTCTGCAGCTACAGTAAATTCGTAGCCCTTGAGAACCTCTTGGCATTGCCCCCTGCACATGGCTGAGTCAAAAAATTTCAACCTTCCCTTAAAGAACCAGCAAACAAACAAAACCATATTTTTTATCAATTACTGAGAACAAAGAAACTGTGTCTACCAGGAATTCTGTGTTTTGTGATTCATTGAAAAGCAAATACATTACCATCTGCATATATCAAATGTTTATGTCTGGAAATAAGCACTTTCTCAAAAGACAGCAGTGAAATTTAATATTGCTGGGTTTTGAAAGGGCTGAGATTCTGTTCTTCTCCTCTCAAGGGCCTTTCCCATTACAAACCTGTTATAGATTCTAGGACAGTTAAAAAGTTTGGAAATGTAAAGCTCTGAAAAGCCAAACAAGTGAGAGGTCACTTAGTGATAATGTAAATAATGTAGCTACCAATATATTTCGTTAGATGAAGTATTTCAAAATTTCAGTCATTTGCAGTAACTATATGTATTACATGTACAGCTTTATTGAAGATTAGGACATATATAAAAGAAAGTATAAGAGATTTTGGAGAATATGAATGTATTTGACAGCATCTTTACCATAACAGGAACAGCAACATTAAGAAGTGAAGAAGCAGGGTTCCCTAAGGCACGCTACTGTGCTCAAATACTAGAAATTGTTTAGCACAGATACATGTCTTAAGTATCAGCAAGAAAACACTTCAGCCAACCTTCTGCTTTTTACTGTGCATTTTGTTATATAACATAAGTTACTCTGCAGGGTTTAGAATGATAGTTTTCTTCAGCAGATTTCAAAGCAGTACACAAAAAAAGAGGCAACATCATTTTCTTCTTTTTCGTATGGGAAAGTGGAGAAATGGAAGGTCAAATACCTTGCTGAATGTGAAGAGTCAAGATTTCACCTCAACATTTTATGTATGTACTAATCAATGAAGATATATGTGCAGCTTTAGACACAGTGAGACCCAACTTCCATTTGCTTTCTGGATTTAAAACACAGGTGAATATTTTGTGAAGTTCTTTGGTAAATAGTAGTTTATACTTCCTGCTTGCTCTCTGACTTTTGCTCTCATCTGAATTGTGTTTGAAAGGAAAAACAAAATATAGAAATTAATTGCTCTGGTATTTGACATCAGGCTGAAAACATGAAATAGGATAAGAATTGATGAGAAACCTGGAAGAGGAAGGCTGAGTAAATTTGAATCAGGGACTGGGGTTCAAGTCTTATCAGAATAATTGTCTTGTTACCATATCATCAAACAAGGTCACACATTCTGCTTCGCTTCAGTGAGGACTTCTGAAATATGATGGTTATCTTAAATGCTTGTAGAATGTTGGTTGAAATTGCTTAAATGCTTGAAAAATTCTGTACATAAAATCTGCAGGTATATTTTTAATAAAATCTGCAGGTATATTTTTAATGGCTGATTCTGATCCGCTTAGCCAACAGAATCAGCAAGTGGAAAAGATGCTATGGACAGTAGATGCACTGCTACCCGGTTTGCTGCTACAGATAAGTGCATTTTGAAATATGCTATTCCTTTAAAGCTTAAACAAGGGAGAAAGTAAAAAGGCTGAAGACAATAAGAACATGATCATATGTTTTACCTTTCTCTTGGTCCCATGCATTCTTTTCTATTATCATTGAAAGCTTGCCCAAAGGAACAATACAATATAGAAAAAGATATAATTCTAATAAAATAGTATTTTTGAAGTTTCCAAGATGAAATATTTGCTGTTTAGCCATGATAGCAGTGACCTTTATTCTCCCTGAAATGATCAAATATTTGTTTGATAATTCTTTTTCAGGTATTTATTTGATAGTTCTTTTTTTTTCCTATCCTTTTCCCTCTCCATCCTCCTAGAAATGCCACCATTAAGCTTACAGTACAATTACATACAAAGTTTATTTTTTTAGTTTAATTCTTTCATTCTTTATGTTGGGGTTTTTTATTGGTGATGGTGCGGGTTTTTTTTGTTTGGCTTGTTTGTTTGGTTTTTTTTTTTTTTTTTAATGAAAATATCT
Source organism: Platalea leucorodia (assembly GCF_965183815.1). NCBI lineage: Eukaryota > Metazoa > Chordata > Aves > Pelecaniformes > Threskiornithidae > Platalea > Platalea leucorodia. Next base: position 21,530,893 of record NC_138829.1, read on the forward strand.
GCCTTCTTTTTATTTCTAAAGGAATTTCTTCACAAAGATATTCCCAAAGATTTCTTCTTATAGCCAGATGTAAATGAACAATTTATACAGTATTAAAAGAAAACTTTCTCAAAGTTTTGTAAGAGAGAGTAAAATTGATTTAATTTTAAATTAATATAATCTATAATAATTCCACAGCTGAATCCATCAAATGCCAACCATTTATTGCCTACTTTTATGCATTTTAGATTTTGTTAACTGCATCAGATTAAGGAGTTAGTTAGTTACTTTTATTGATGAACATTATAGGAACATAGCTAGAGACTGATCAGGTGACTAGAATTCTAATGCATGGTTAGATGAAGATGTGGCTCAAATCTTGCTGGTATTAGAAGCAAACAGGAAGGCAGCAAAAATTGAACTATACAGCAGGGTTGTGCTTCCCCTTCCAAAAAAATTCCTCATTGGAAACAAACCGGAACATTTTCATGTTAGCCCCGAGAGTGAAAACATAAAGCATTCAGTAGGGTAGCAGTGAATGCATAGGTAAGTTGATCCACATCCTCACATGTTGAGGAAATCCATAAGTTTCCAAATAGTGGAACTGGAGGGATTATTATATGAATACTACTGACAACAATGTTTTTACTTTAACTTGAAATATTTCCTATTACATTAAATGAAATCTCTGTTTTACCTCTTAAATCATTCCAGTGAATAAAGCCAAATACCATAGTAAAGGAGAGTTAATGTGGCTTTAAGTGATTATGGATTTCTTCTTCAATGAACTAAGTAGAGACCGGAATTATGTTTATTGTGTTGCAGAAGAGAACTTTTCTCAAAGTCAGTGTTAAGGTCCAATTTTTAGGATCTGCCATTAGTAAACTCATTATGTGAAAGAGTTCTACTAATTTTGGGGAAGTGAGAGATAAAATCTCTCTCTATATAAAATCTCTATGAGGTTAAAAGCGTTGAATTCAAAATAGGCTTTATATCACTGACATTACATTATTCCATCTAAGTCCTTACCTCATCAGAACCATTAGATTAAAATGACCAATTTATTACAAACAGCAACATTTCTACAATACACAATCTTGAAACTTGACAGAAATGTATGTGAGAGTGAAGAAATATTTGTGGACACATCTGCATCTTTCATTTGTTTTTCTCAGTCAATAGTTCTCTCAAAGTGGTGACATGGTTTTGGTAATTAATCATAAATACCATTAGTTAAAAAACACCTAAAACATAGGCTAAAATTTGTTTATTTAGAAATTGTTCTGATTAACAATGTATTCAGAGCAATAAGGACAGGTTTCTAAACAAATCACCAATTAATGTGCAATAAACTGTGTTCCTATAGCGCAGAGCACAGCCTTAGCACACCTACTATTCTTATAATTGTATTCCAGCAGGAGAAGAATCCAAGAGTTCAGGTGTTCTCATCCCTAAGAACTAACTATTGATCAGACACACTTCCTCTGCAAACCGTGTAATACCACATAAAGGTCATCATGGACAGCACAAATTGCTTTTATTGAACAGTATACTGAAGAGGCCTTTAAGACAAAAAAGCACCTTTATGTTATTTTGGCAGGTAGTTGATTGTTTGTGACTGTATAGTTCATAGTTCTGAAGTCTGAAACTGTAACTCTCTGGCTCGCCTGAATACCTAAGACTATTTACTTTGGGAGTTCAGTATCTCCCAAATGAATCAGGCTGAACAATCTGTTTACACAGAGCAATAAAGGATGAAAAGACTAATGAAATGCACCTGCAACATGTTTTCTGAACCCCCACACAGGTGAAGGGAGTCACTCTTTAGAAGACAAACATACATTCAACTGTGTCAGATGCTTTAATTCACATTTTGTTATTTGATTGTTAATAACTGGTATATCCTGCTTCAAAACAAGTGATTTCACTAAAACAGTATTTATAGTCATAGATGAGTGTACCATAAAAAACAAAACCCAAACCAATAGATGTAAAAATCCCCAACCATATTGTATTAATTAGGAAAATGAAGTGTTTTGATGCTTCTGAAATTTGAATTTCATTCAATTTCTTCCTTTGGTAGAAAAGTTATTCAACAAAATTGAAATTGTTCCCATACAATACTCAGATTGGACAGAAAGGATAACATTCTATTGAAAAACCCCTAACAGCATTCACCAAATCTGAAAAGGCAAAAATGTGTGTTTTATAAGAGAACTGTTTGATGCTGTGTTCCACCATTGCTATTGAGACTGTTCCACCATTGTGAAACAGCTATTAATGAGCTTGTGAATCTTGCTATATGGGGGATGTCAGTGCCTAGCGTCATTACTTTTATAAGCCACAAAGGATAAGTCATCCAAGGAGATTGCTGGGGGACAGCTCACTGTCTGAAGACCAGCATGTGTTCAAGCACACTGGAGACAGAGCTCAAATGTAAACAATCCTGACAAACTGATTTAAAAAAAAAAGAAAAAATAAAAGAGCACCATTCAGTAAGGAGGTGTGGAAGGATTTCCGTCTAATAGGCATAATCAGCTGAAGAAATATAGGATGGGCAATAAACAGCTTTGCAAGAATGTTGTCAGACATTTGGAGACACTCTATAGGAAAGCAGTGACACTGGTCAGAAATCAAGAAAACAGAATATATGGGAAAAGGTTAAGAGTTTGGTTTATATAAAAGGCAATGAACAGAGTGAGGGCTATGTTGTAATGCTTTTCAGACAAGTATAAGCCTACTGCAAAGAAAAAATAAATAGTATGTTTTATATCTCCCTAAAGAATGGGACAAAAATCTTTAGTTGTAGCAATATGAATTCAGATTAAGACAAACTTTCCAACTGCGGAAATTATTAAGCACCAGGCCTATATCTAAGCAGTGTCGAGTCCTGATATTCATTACTGCAGAATACAATTTGAGACAGTAATTAAAGTTTTCTTTACAAGAGATGTTGAGGCGGCTCTGAGTTCATGTGCAGCAATGGCAATTGCTATAACTAAAATGGCAGGCATTATCAGTTTTAAACTTTCTAAAACCAAGTGGATCACCACCTGGGATACAGAAGATACTTGTCTAACAATATCAGATGGCACATTTAAGCTCATTATGGGGGTTTATCCTTTCTCATATGGCATTTTTTACTCTGGCAACAGGTTACTATATTATATGCTATCAGGGTATTCTGTTCTTGTGTCACACTTTCTGTGCTGCTAAATGATGCACAGAGAGATTTCTCCAAGTCAGAAGGTGAAAACATATATCCTTCAGAGAGGAAATGGCCATCTTTTTTCAAATTGTGAAAGCATAACACTAAATACTTGAAGAGTATAGAATTCCTTGTATCATATTCAGCATTTAAGCATTCTTGAGACCATGAAAAAGCTAAAGCACTCTGCAAGTTAAGAGCCTGTCTAGACAGCAAACGAAGACAGAATAGAAGATCTGTTGCCAGTGATGGCTACTGTGGCTTTTCCCGAGAATGGGGATAGTGAAGACGTGTAGAAATCCCCACCAAGAAAGAAAATGAAGCAAAGCACAGACACTTGAAGGTAACAGAGGGAGCTGCAGAGAGACAAAAATGGCTGAGTGGCTGGTTAGGGAATAAAACAACAGTCCCAAATCACTCTGCTGGAAATCAGCTGACAAACCTGGTTAAGTAATTCTATCATTCAAAAACAAAAGCAGCAGGTGAAGTGTGATTTTCAAGCTCTGCCTTGCTGTCTAACATACACAGATGTGAAATGTGGAGACACATAAAGATGTACATTGCTTTTTAACAGCTGATTGAAACTATCTACAGTCCAAGTACAGACCTTCACGTCAAATACAAACTGAATTGGTTGTTGCTCTGCTGTTGTTTTTAAGATTGTTGTATCTAAATGGCAAACTTGAATGAGGAATTTATTTTCATATTTACCTTCAATCTTAACTTTCCAGAGGTCAGCAACATGTAGTATTTCAAAGGAATTTAAGTTTAATTCATGCTGCAGTAATCAAACATCACAGATGGAAATCTGTATGCTCTGACCTATCTTCAGATATAGTAGAATACTCTGTTTTCATTCACATTGTCGAAGATGTTGTATTTTGGGTAAATGTTGCTCTAAACTAGATCAAAATCAGGCCTGGTGTTAATGCTGTTCATATCCTTTTTTTTTTTTTTTTTTCCTATGAGGTAGATCCAATAAAAGCAAAAAAAAAAAAATCCCCAAAGCTCAGAGTTCTCTTTCTTGTGATCATAAGCAAACTGGTGAACATTAGAGAAATCTTTCTATGTTTGTGAATATTCCTATTCTACACTTTCTTAAACCAGCCAAGTTTGGAAGCAGAAATATGAAAGGAAAATACTTATCAAGGTTTCTAATTAATATCACCTGAAGCCTGAAATTATAAAAAAAAGAATTGTAGCTGTCCAACAAAAACAGGTTCTTGTTTGCCAAAGGTTGTCCTTTAAGAAACAGCTACAGGGTATATAGAGATATAGTTAATTAGATTTTAAATCATTCAGTTAGTGAAAAATAAACCTAAAGTCCTTGATAGGATTTCAGTTTTGGTATTGATATCCCTATCTTTAGCTTCAGAAAATCAAATACTTTGATTCGCTATGGTATGATTGCAAAGTTTAAACTTCTGAGTAAATGTGAAGAAAATCACTGTTTATAATACAATGTTGTCTAAAAATCCAAAGAAATAAGTCCTGACACCAGAGGTCTGGAAGAAATACTCCTTTAGGAAAGACTGAAAGAGTTACTGGAGTGGAGAGTTTGTTAAGGAACACAAATCAGGAATATTTTTGTATATTTTTTGCCCACTGTTTCCATATCTAAATTCTTCACTTGCAATTCAGAGTAAATAACAAAGACAGTTTTTCTGATAGTGAGAGTCTAAAATAAATGCTTGCAGAAAAAGTTGGCAGCTTCATTGTTTAGCAACTTTCAGCAGTAAAATAAATCGTAGCAGCAGCCCAATGCTGGCCTCAAAGACCTTGTTTTTATTCTCCTTTGCACAAAGCAACCTTCTGTGCTTGCTGTGCCTGAATCCTCCTTCTAGCTAGAACAGAACAGAGAAAGAAAAATCTATTTCAGGACAACTCTTGATATTTCAAAATTTGCTTTTATTTTTCATTCAAACAAATGTCATATCTATCATTTGCTTGTAAAAAAAGAAGTGTGTGAGGTGGCAGTTCATGTAGTTCTCTCCAGTTTCATTACTAAAGGATACTAATCTAGGAAATATGAAATGTACTGTGGGATTCAGTTTGTCTAAGTTCAAGGATGTGTTTCATCTCCAAATTAAGACATGTGGGATTCATGCCCACACATGGATGTGTAGTGCCATTTGAAATACCTGCTGCTGACCTCCAGCTGTTTTTCCAGAATGATACAGAACTCCCCTCAATCTTTTGTCACTTCTGCCAAGTGTGAGCAGATTTTTGGATCTGGATGCTCTGGGGCACCTCAAGTACTCATGTTATGCACATATGTGGGGGAAATGAATCAAACCCATAAGGAGGTATTAATTTTGAAGTTAAGATACTTAAATTTAAGTGTTTGCATGTGAACCAGGTATGTCAGCTTACACTATGGTTCATGGGGTGCAAGTCACTGCAGTCAGGGATGTGCGGAACACTATTCAGCTCACTCCAAAGTAGATTGGGCTGAACTGAGCTTCTGGTCTTTACAGACCACTGGTTACCTTTGTGCAGCTATCTAAATTTACATTTTACTCTGAAGAGATCAGGTCAATACAGTCAATGGAGTTAAGAGAGGAATTCATCTTATCCTAAAGCAGATGGCTATATACTTTAGACTCCGCTGTCTGTATTGACTTCCATTTACTAAAATGGACATCCATGATCCTGTCAGAAGTAGATGGCTAACCCTGTAGACATTAAATGTCAAAGGGAGGAATCCCACCTCTACATTTAAGTCTTGAATCAGAAGAGTGTTTTCATTCATACTAGTCTCTATAGAAAAACCTGAATGTAGGTTTCTTCACATTGCAGACCAGCTGGTATATCCATGAAAGTCTCCATTCACATAGAGTAGCCTTTTTTAAGGAAAGTTTGAAACAAGTAATTCTCAGGCAAGGACTTTGTCTTTGTAAAGCCAAAGCATGGCTTTTCAATGTAACTTTTGGTGAAAATCTTTCACTTAGGCCCACTAATATCCTTCTCTTGACATGTCTGAGTAGGCCTCTTAAAGAAGGTTTCTAATAAGTTTTCTTCCTTAATATTCCAACAAAAATGTAGAAATTCTGAAATTCACAGTTTATAAGATTTTCCTTGCAGAGATCAAGCCTAAAACCACTGAAGTTTCCAAGCCTTTTAATTGATTAAAATAGACTTTAGGCAAGAGTTTAAACTTTGAGTAATATTGATGACTATTTCATTTCAATTTAAGAAAGAGTAATTGCTTCTTTTAATTAAAAAAAAGAGTATTTTTATATAAAATATTCTATCAAGAGCCACAAAACCAGCATTTTCCCCAGATTAATGGACATACACTTCTATGATCTTCTGTCATTACCCTTCCAATTTTTTTTATCATTTCCCTGCTGTAGTCGGATATCTATACTGACAGTAAAAGCTAGATATGACATAAGGCATCTAATTACTCAGTTTTAACAATGGATATACCTTATATGAACAACATTCTTGTTACTGGAATAGAATAAACATATATATATATGTGTGCATGCATATAAATATGTATAAGTAAGCAGAATGATATAAATGGTTTTAAACAGATTTCTCATTTAAAGAATAATATTCAAATCTTCTTGAAATATAGTATTTCAGAGGAAGATTTCAAGAAAAAAAAATGACTTCTAGATGTTAGTGACCATTTTCATAACATGTAATTTCACTATATGTCTTATAATTGGAGCTGAAACCTTATATGGCCTGAATACCTTTTAAAATATTCTACCGATATAATTAATTTTAACTGGATACAATGGGTTTATATTGCGCTACAGAAGTTTGGTTTTTTGGATGCATAAAAAATGAGTGTTGGCAATATAATAAAGACCTGGGAAACAGTATGCATGTTTTAGATTGCAAACCAGTGCATGGTTTAAAGGAAAAACATAGGCAAAATTGTGTTGGAAATGTTACAAATGAATGTCCTTTGAATCCTATTTTGCATACAGTGGGTCTTTAAAAGGAAATCTGCCAGGGGAAAGCTGCCTCCAAACTACTGAAATTGGTTCTGAGAAGGCAACATATCATGATGAATAGGACAAAAGTGTGATTTAGCTATTACTCGACTGAAGGTTTTCATGATTTTTCTTACATCCTGAAGACAAACTACAGAACAGACACCTGAAGGATAAATTATGTCTCTATGTGACACTTGATCATGCTTCAGCTAAGAATTATGAAGACTTTGTTACCTGCATCTATATTGAAAACTATTTGACTCTTAGTTTTACTAGAGCTGACTTATTTTTTTATCATAACATGCAAAATTAAGAATTTTCAGTAATTGTATCCTATGGTATAAGATGTCAAATAACAACTTAAGGAAATATTATACACAAATAGACAAGTAGCAGGAGGCCTCGACCACTGCATTTATGAGATGATTGCAAAAAGTCTTGGACTTGTAATGATGTAGAAAATAAACTGGAATTATTAGTGACACAAAATAAATGACCTAATGAAACAGACCCGTGTTTACTTTACAGAACTTCATAACTTGCTCTGTGAATTAATTTCTTTCTCTTTGAGAGCTAAATTTGGAGAATAATAGAACGGCCCTGTCCTGGCTAATGCAAAGTCACATGCAGTCATTCACACTCCTCGTCCTTCTTCTTTCATGAATATATCATTGAAGAAAGACCCTTCTATAGTTAAACGTTGACTGATGCACTTGTTGCGGTTACCCACTCTAAGCCACCCTTATTCAGGTCATGTCCAGATAATGGCAACGGGAAGCAATGAATGAATGTTGTACAGATATTTTGTCCTTTAAAATTTTTACCTTCTTTTAGAGTAAACTTCATGTTCTTTTAAAAAAAACTTTAAAATTGGGTGATGACTTTTCAAAGTCTCAGAACATCTGCCTAATGTTATTCCATCTGTGATAAAAGGCTCCAAGGAAGTTCTGTGAACTCTTTCACTGACCTTCTCTTTTGAAATACTTACAGTTCTATCTAAAAGTATTTTCGTTGCCTAGGACCAAGCTATCTATAGACAGTCTGAATAAATGGATGGCACATAAGCACTTTAAAGGTACTTCTTCAACAGTAAAAAAGTGTGTGTGATAAGGTTGTAATGATAAAGCTGTTTAACAATGCATATTGAAAATTACTAGAACAAAAGTAATAATTTCATTAATTTGTGCCTTCCATCATGGACTAATGTTTTACTGCCCCAGAAAATATCAGAGAAGCTGTAAATACATGCAAGAAAGATGGGGTTGACAGGAATTCAGTAAAAATTTGTGAAGTAACAAAACAGTGCATTTTCTGTGCAGAAAATCTTCATGTACACAGAAAAGCATACATCCTTCTTAAATATGCCTCAAAGAATGTTCAGCAATTTAAAAGAAATTGATCATACTGATGCAATGGTAACTCAAAATTCAGTGTGCAAAGCTGTGCATCAGAATCTGTCAGCTTTTTACAAAGTCAAAACTCAAAGACATTTTTGGTCAAACCAGTTAGTTAACTTTAAGCTTAAAACCTTCTAACGGATAACTGCTGCATTTATTTATAGCTTAGGGTCCTCAGTCTTATGCTGTATTATAAACCAGGAATTAAATTAATAGAATTTGCAGCACTGAAATAATTCTGAAAAATATGGTTTCTGCAGTTTTGACCTATCTTGATAGACTGAAGGGAGGATGATGAAAGCTGCAATCTTAATAAATCTCCTGCAGCTAAAGGTTTGAAACTCACACTGTTTCAAATTAGTGAGGACAGCAATATTTATTTGCTGCTGAATTCTAGCCAGCGTGACATTTCAGCGGGAAACACTTTATAAGACTTAAACTTATGACACAGAAGTTGCAAACTAGTACTTAAACCATGCATAAGTAGGAAGGTTTGTATATTGAACAAAAAGACAAGTAAAATTGATGATCATTTCTGTCTTTGATCTTTCCAGAATCAGAAAGGTACACATTTTTGCAAAATATTCTGCAGTTCACAAAATGGACTACAAGCAAATGAAGCCTGGAAAGGACAGGAAATAAAGACAACATATACATTATTGTCCCTGCATGCTCAGGGGCAATTGAACAACATTACAGTTCATCAAATCCAGTGCTTTCCAGCAGGATGTCTATGTAAAATAACAACTAGGAAGATGTGCATCCAGGTGACATTTTTCTTGTTTGTTTGTTTGTTTGTCTATTTGTTTTCTTCTTCAAAGGGGAGTTGGATGACTAGCTAGCAGAAGGAAATGGAGAGTAAAGCTATCAGCAGAAGAAGCAGTTACCAGGTGGCTTGCAACCACCTTTTAATGTGGAACTTCATAATTTAGCTAGTTTGAGATTAGAAGAGAAATCTTCAATGAAAAAGAAGTATTAGTGTTACAATAGAAAACATTATTTCCTTTATATCAAAGTGATTCAGTAGTTTAGGGGCAGAGACACTCCAGGTGGATATCTGCAGTCACTTGAAATTATGTTAACTGATGATGTCGGGCAACGTAAAACGGTGTAAATACAGTTTATATGAATAGGAATTAATCAGAAGTTTCCCAAAGGAACATTTTTTTTTTTATAGAAAAAATAATCACAGGAAGATGTCACATGCTGAACCCTTCTGGCAATAGTTTTAAAGATCTAAGAAAAGAAACATTGCAACGCTTTGTGATTATAACACTTTCCTTTTAATGCAGATATTCCTTTGATGTAATAAAAGGTGAAAAAATGTCAAAATAAAATATTTCAGTAGGCTGAAAATAATGAAAGACCCAACCCTAAACAATCATGATTTCACGTTGTGAAACATTTCTACAGAAAGCTATGCTTTGTTCTTTTTGAAAAAAAAGCAACAAAAAAAATTTCATATGACTCAGGAAATTCAAAACCAGTTCAGACCTGTCTTAGAAATGAATGAAAAGTACAGGTTATTGTCATTTGGATGACACATCCTCTAAATTTGGTGTGCTGGCCATCTTCCAAAATGGATAATTACATTCTGCTTACCTGATATTCTCCTGCTGTTTTTCTTGTAAGATGTATTCTTTGTTACATCCTGTTCCAAAATATTGTTAATGATGCTGTCTTCACAATACTGTTTTTTTCTTTTTTTTAAAACATTCAAAAATACACTTCCTATTGAATATATGCTTTAAACAACAAACAGTAACAGATAATCTCTGACACCCAAAAATGACTAATTCTATAACAACAGATCTACCTGTCTCTTTTTGAGCCTTCAGTAGTATGAAATGAACTTTGGAAAAAAAAAAAATCCACAGCACCTGTCATGCCATAAAACTCTGGTTTTGGATAACCTTAAGATCAGCCAAGAGCAAAAAATGAAATCTAGAGAATTCTTCTTAACTGATGCAGCTAGTGTAAAGATTATGATCAAAGATTAAATTGTACATTTACCTACTACAAAGAGAAGGATTTAATTCTTGTGTAAACTTTCTTTTCTGAGGTTTCAAGCATTTGAAATATCAATGGTACTATGTAATTATGTAAACAAATAAAAATCCAGTGCCTGCACTGGTTAGTTCTCCCACCTACTCCTTATCAGTATTTGTACTGGCTACTAGTAAAATTCAAAGGTATAGGAGGAACCTTTTACATATATGACCTTTATTTAAAGTTTATAATTCTACTTTTCTAATAGTTCCCTATAGTGCTATCTCAAAGAGCTATTTCATTTCTACAGTTCTATGTCCAGCCATGTTCTCTGTACACATCTCTCTATCACTAGAAATTTTGTTGGACTGGTTTCCATCTTCATCTTCCAGGCAAAACATCCAATGCCTGTATGCCCAAGTATCTTCTCTGGTAGGCTTAAATACCTGTTCTGGAAGACACAGGACTTTTGTGCCATTCCAGCACTTTCCAGCTACTGGGATTTCAGCTATTCTTATTATCCCACAATTCAAATTCTAATAATGAAAGGAGTTAGACTTCATCGCTAAGATTTAGAGTACAGATGTGTTGATGGAGAATCACTTGCTAACTGTAAATGGAACAAATCCTGGCCTATGGGATATTACAAAATAAATATGGAGAAATAAATAAGCAGGTTGTTCTCCAGGCAATCGACCAGAGTCCTTTTGTAGAGAGTAGTGATTAGTGGTGTTTTTGGTTTTAAGGATGGAGAACTTGAATAGCATATTCCCCTTCCCCCTCCCCCTTCCCTTCCCTTCCCTTCCCTTCCCTTCCCTTCCCTTCCCTTCCCTTCCCTTCCCTTCCCTTCCCTTCCCTTCCCTTCCCTTCCCTTCCCTTCCCTTCCCTTCCCTTCCCTTCCCTTCCCTTCCCTTCCCTTCCCTTCCCTTCCCTTCCCTTCCCTTCCCTTCCCTTCCCTTCCCTTCCCTTCCTGTTTCAGCACATGTGCCTGTCAGAACTTACCAAATGAGCCATCTATTATAAAGAGAGAGATTTGACTGTTGTTTTTAATACATGTAAAATAAAAAATGTTTACCTGATTCCTAAATTTTGGCATATGTCCTCAGAGAAGGTGTATCTCCTTCCAGTCAGGATTTTAAAACTGGTATTTAATTTTCATTTTTCAAGTCTATTTAGAGCAATGTGTTCTTCAAATCTTTGGCTTGCCTGGCTTTCATATGATAATCAGACCTGCCATATGTTTAAGAGATTTGCTTCTCACTTAACTGCTTTAACATGCAGAAATAATCAGCATGACTCAAAGCCAAATTCAATAGCTTGATGAATAGAACACTCACGAAGCAACTGTCCATCAGTTTTTCATACTGTGACAAAATGGTTTTCATTTTACTGCAATTATTTTGAGCCGTTGTTGTGTGTTCACAGGATTCTGTTTTAAACTTCATTTTGAGAACAGAGCTGAGTTAATCTCAATGAAATAACTATTGCACTCATGTATATATTTTGCTTACTCTTTCATGGGCATGGTAAACAAAACTCAAGTTTCTATAGACTAAAATACTAATTTAAACACACTTCAAATCACATATATAGCCAAATTAGAGACAATATAACACCTGTCCCAAGTCACCATGTTATGGTGCTTAGATTCGTGTCATAAATCAAAACCTAGTGTAGATATGTTTTGCTGAATGAGAAACCTGACCAGGAAGTGCTTGCCAAATCAAATGTAGCTTCCTTGTGTTCTTACTTGACTATTGGTTCAATTTTAAGCAGTGAAAAGAAAAAATGGATACAATTTTGGACATGATTTACATACACTAAGACAGATATTTAGTGTCTTCATTAGGAAAGCCTAGGTAATCCTTTTTTAGGCTAGAAGGATACACATTGCATGCCTAACACAAAACTTGCTGAATCTTAAAAATAATTGCATTTGAGTAAGCCCTAAATGAGCTTCACCTGCTGGTACATCTTAATATAAAATAAAAACTTATGATTTTCTCTAAAAGTTGACTTCATTTCTTACCCTGTTTTCATACAAATTGTAGGAAGGGAAGGCAATAAATGTAACTAGAAAATATATTTCCATTAATCCCATAGCTGTATATAATAATTTTTATTATAATTGTTAATAATTTGAAGTCTGAATATTTCTAATCAGCTGTGAACATAAACTCTATTTACTGTTTTCTACCCATTTACCTGGAATTAAAACTACATTGTTTACTCATTAGCTGCACAAAAGTCTAGGTTATGTCATATCTTTCTATTTTTATCATATTTTATCAATATATTTATATGCACATATATATTGTATAATTTTTACTTAAAGAAGAAAAATGGCAATATTTTCACCTTACCAAGCATCTTAACACAAAATTATACATGTATTATAGATTCAGAATTAATATCAACATAGAAATACCAGAAAAATCTCAAGAGAGAAACCAAAGATTAAGAACTGCTTAAGTTTTCTGGGAAAAGGGAACTAAAGGTTATATTAGAAAAATCTTCTATAACTTAGCTACAATAAATACGGAAGTATTTTTCTCCAGGAATCTGATACGTTAATATCAGAATTGTTTCTTTCATCAATTTCAGTGATTTTTTGGGTGTGTTTTAGCAAGTAAGGTAAGTTTGTTTCTATGTATATAAATGTCCTTGTATCCTTTAAGTAGGCATAAGAAAAAAAATGGCATCAGCTGAATTATTTCCTATTGGAGTTATCTTTTATAATTTCTATCACGTCAGAAACCAGGTAGAGCTGGTTATATAGCATATAAGCATATATATAAAAATATATATATAGCATATAGATATATATCATGTATGTAGCTTTGCTTTGCTTATTTTGGTGCGCTTTTAAAACAGAATTTTAGAGCACACAAGAAGAGCACAGGGAACTAATTAATACGAGAGTTAATCACAGTCAAGTGACTGAGTGAGAGTGATCAGAGCATAATTACATTGAAATGTTAGACACCATCAAGAGTTGCAGTCACATAAGACTTCAGGAAAGGAGGTGCTGGTGAAATGTGACAGGTCCTAATATTAACATGAAAGGTTGCTATGTCTTAGAAGTAACACGAATGTCACTTAAGGAAATGATAATACCTGTGCAGGAGAGGTAATATAGTTATCTCACATCTTCCTAGTTCAGGTTTTTTACACCTTCTGCTGAAGCTGCCAGTGTTGGTCGCTTTGACAAGCACATTACTGGAGTGCATGAGGAACCATGTAGCCCTGTAATATGGTGTTGCCATTGCTTGTAACAGGTCTAATGCTTGTAGCTTTGTTTTATTTGGTTTATCTGAAATAATAATTTCTCCAATTGACCAGTTGTCTATATCTAATTTGTTTTAATTCTGTTTATCTTTGTATGATACAACTACAGTTTTACACAGATAGCAGTAATGAGCAGTTCCAGGTAGCATGAGATGTTTACAGCTAACGCAATGTAGTGTAGAGAAATACAGACCTGGTACAATAGCAGTGGCCTTGAGAAATGCAGCTAAAGGTTGCCGAAGTATTTGAACTGCATTATTATTCTTTGTACAATGATCATTCTTTAATTAGAATTAAGATTTCCATTATACTAACAATAAATTCATGGCTTTACTTATACATATGTAAGGTGTACTCCCTGCTCCCTTTTTTACACATAGACAGGATTTTGAATGTAACACATTTGTATACATTCATATACTTACAAGCTATATGTATATGTTTAGACAGATGCTAGATACTTTGGTATAGGGTTGGGGAGAAGGGTAGACCGTATCTGAGTTCTTTGCATTTTACAGAAAAAAGTAATTTTTCACTCAGCCATTATAACTCAGTCCCATTCTGTATAATGTTTATAAGTTTTTCAGTTTTCTGCACTTGACACATTTTAGTTGTTAGAGAAGTAATACCCATTACAAAGAATATACAAGATTTTAATTTTTTCAAGATGACATGCGCTATCGTACTTATCATAGATAATTCAGTCACCATTCAAATTGTTCCTCCAGTTAATACAACCAAAGCTTCAGGAATAAAATGATTTGCCTTATTGGTAATGCTAATTTCACCTTTTCCTTTGATCAAAATACCTAACATTGTTGGAAAATCAGTTATTGTCTATTAAAAGAAAAAGTTATTTAATCATTATCGATGGTCAAAATATTATATGAGATAAAAGTGACATTATAGGAAAAATCCATTTTCATAAAAATGCCTTTCTAATCTAGCACTTATATTTGGTGTTTCTTTTGCCTAGAGGGGACCCCTTGATGATGCTGATGATTATTTATATTTATATCTATCTACATCTACATCTACATCTACATCTACATCTACATCTATATCTATACTTTTGCCTAGAAGATTTAGATCATTTTTAAAGTAAAAGTGTTCATAAGATTTCTGTGTATCAGAAATATTCTGCCTTTTCCCTTTTTTTTTTTTTTTTTTTTTTTTTTTTACTTTAAGGCTGAATAAATAGGAAAGTGCCGTTTTAAGCAGATAACATTAGAAGCTTGCATACTGCAAAGTAATTAAAGGACATAATACCCATTATACAAGATCAATATGCACTTGAGATCAGGGCACTATCTATTCCTGAAATTATATAGCTCACGCTGATTTTTATCACATTTTCAGTATTGATCCGATCAGAAGATACTTCACAGCTTGTTGTTTGCAGAGGTTTGAAGACTTGCCTGTGCCTCCAGAGTGAAATTAAAGTCAGGTCTGTTTGCATGTCTCCATAAACTGCTGTTAGCAGGTCTCAGTCACAGATTCTTCAGTAAACAAGCTGTGTATTTATTTGAAATGATCAGTCCTGGCTGTGTTTTAACAATTTCTAACAAACTGGTTTTCATGAGAAATTCTTTGATGGGAATAGTGAGTGCAAGAAACATGTAGCTATAGGATATTACTTTCTTTTACATGTTGTTTGTTCTTCTGTGTATGAAGAAGCTCTTTACAGTATTCTGATAAGAAAAATGCTGGTGGGGAAATTTTGGCAATGATTCTGAATTGGCTTTACTTCAGCTAGATATAGTTGGTATCAGCAATTATTTGAATGAAAATAACTGAATTAAGGGAATGACAAGGAATCATTGCAGCGTTGCTTAAAAACACAACAGCCAACAGAAAAGGCCAATCTCATTTTCCTTAGTTTATTGGAATTAGAAACTCCAGAAAAACACCTGCAGACTTTCATTTGCACACAGGTCCAAGATATCCTTTTCACTTTACTGCAAGCCAAATTTCTTGCTCCTTCTGTCATATGGGAGGAACAGGGACTTTGGAGGATGGCTGGCAGCACTTATAGTGGGTCATTGGCACGGCTTAAAGGTTGGACTCCAAAACTGCAATTCTAAACTGCTAAGCTTCCACACAGCTCTTCAAGTGCACAGATTCAGGTAACTGTAGTCAACTTTTATTCAAACACCAGGGGAAGTTTAAAATTTTCTTCAAGATGTGAAAAGGGAAGACTGACAATACTGAATAACATGGTTCTTACCTTGTGCTTAAACCATATTGGGATTTGTAAGACAGACAGAAGTCGTGGCATGTATTTGTACTAAGGATCTGTATGCAAATTTGTTACATAAAAGAGGAATAGAAGAGAAAAACGTATTTCTCTCTTCTCCCCATGGATCTGGCATTTCAAAGGTTAGATGTCAATTTGAGAGAGCTGGGTTCAAGTCTGAATTTTGAGATTTTCTGACCACCATAACCATGAGGTATTAAGCTATTGAAGTGGGTCATCCACCATCCTTGTAAAGGGCTCTGGAGTCACTGGATCAAAGTCACTGGCTTGAGTGCTGATTGCAGTTGTTGCAGAGGTGAAATAATTACAGAAAAGGTTCCCTATAAAATGTATTCACACTCCTCTCAGAGGAAATGAGGTGTTTGTGTGAGGCAGTGGGAGGAATGGTACTAAAACCCAAGCCAGAGACGTAGGCTCTCATGTCTGGACACTGTGAATCTTGAAGTTTTTTTTTTTTACGTGAAGCAGAACAGCTTCCTGAGAAGGGAGTGGGAGTAAGAGTGCTCCTGCCCCCATCTTTTCTTCAGCCTGCTAATTAGGACACTCCCGTGGGAGGTGAGATGCGGGTTTTGGTGTCCTACACTCCCACATCATAGACAAGGTCTCTGATGCTCCAGCATGAAATGAAAGGATCACAGTAACAGATCCTCCTCCAGCTGTCTCTTATGAAAAGTGGTGACTCATGTTCCATTTAGAAAGAGAGGTGGAAGATACCTGGTACAGCAAGAAGGCCTGGTGAACAGAAATGCTTCTCAGTAACACAGAGTTCATTGTTTAGCACAACCACAGCTTCTTTGGGTTTCTCTGTTAGCTGGTTTAGGAAGTTCCCCACTGAGTAAACTGTTCTATATTTTTGGACCCTATTCTGAGCTGTCTGACTTTCTCCAGGCTGATCAGGGAATCCAAGTAATTTGGTCAGAGACTGTTGATTGTGTTATGAGGATTAGACGCTTCTATCCCTTTTGGTACCTGAGGCTGTAACTCTTAGGTATTTTTTAAATTTCTATATTTATTTTTCCACAAATGAGTAATGGAAGCTCTTGAACTTAAAAACCCCCATCTTTTTAAAAGAGATAATACCTTGTCTTTTTCTACAAGGAATCACTCATTTCTGTGGTGATACATAACCAGTATTTGTATTTTATGCATTATCTGAGGCTTTCTTGTGATAGTTCCAGAAGTCTGTTTTTTTGGTCAGAATCAAAGTTGCAAAAGAACCCTTTCTGATATTATTTTGGCATACTGACTTCCATCTAGAATCCTCAAAAATCAAAAGTGTTTTCAAAGAGGGTAAACAGTTTGTTGTTGTTGTTGGTTTGTTTTTTTTTTTTGTGTCAGTAGCTTAAACTTGCATTTGGCTTGACTTGCTGGTAGATCTGATTTTAGTTTGTCCATACTGAATTTGTCCATTCTGAGGGGAAGATACAGCTTTTCATTAAGGGATTGCTTCTCAGATTATGTATATCAATGTTGTTCAATTGACTTTAGCATTATGCTGATCTGCACAAACTGAGGATCTGGCCCAAACCTTAGCTTGTACATTTTATGACCTAGAATCTTTTTTTTTTTTTTTTTTTTTTTTTATTTTAATCTCAAAAAGCTTAGTTATATTTTGTCTAGATTTCTAGTTATGCAAAGAACGGACATCCAGTGCCTCTAGTGCTGCCTAGTCGTTAGGAAGTACTACAGACAGCAAAACAAAAGATTTGTAATTTACCCCCATGACTCCTTGCATCTTAAATCTACGAGATTAAATGCTTAAATGTTGCAGTGTCTACAGTAGCTTAACATTCAAGGAACATTTACTCGGTTGAATCATGTAAGTGGCTTAAGGAGGTTAATGAAAATGCAAAAGAGACTCAAGTTTGTTAAATAGAAGCTGGAGGGTGTTTTTCAAAAAATAAAAAGTATAAGATCTTAGATATTTAAGAGGACAGTGCAAAGCTCCTTTCCTGACCTATTTCACTGTAAAAGAAGAAAGTAAAGATCATCATCCTGTTTTAGCAGTTTGGACTTGTTTATTAGCAAAGATTTCATCAAATTGTGGTTTTTTTTTTCTGTGTAATAAGTTAAATAAGATACATAGCATGAAATGTAATGCACAAAGACAATTTAATAAAATAAAAATTCTGATTATGCTTATGTTGATACATTGAGATCTAATTGGAAACCAAGAATGATGTGATCACCATCCTATTTTATGAAGCTAATTGTGGAGGTTCTTATTGAACTTTTACTCAATTGTGAGAGACAGGGATTTGGAATCAGCCTCTCCGCTGAAATCCCAGCTGCGCTGCTATTCTGAATTGCCCTTGGAAAAATGTGAATTTGTGCCTTAAACATACTTCTACAGTGAATTGATTCAAGAGATTTCCCTGTTCTTCATTAAACCTGACTATAGGTATAAATTCCTGAAACATAATGAAGGAATAAAAATGTTTCAGAGGTTTCTCATAGAAACCAACTATGAAACCAAGTTGCTGCCATGTCTTTCAACAAATGTGTGTAGATGAGTTTAGATATAGCCTATTTGTAGACTTACTGCTATAAGCCACTGCAAAGATCAGATAACAGTCCAAAACAACACTAAATAGCCATGGTGTTTTTAGTCCTCCTTTAAAAAGTATTCTCATTCTTGGAATGTTTTATTCCCAGAATGAAAAGGTCTTGTCATCGTATTTACTTTATAGTCTAAAATATCCATATACAAATCTCTGGACATCATAGTAATTTTTTTCCTTTAATGATGTTTTCACTTATGTTATGTATAATTATAAAATAACCATCACACACGCACGATGAAAATGAAATCAGTTTAATTATTTCTTAGATGCAAAAAAAATCACCTCTCAAGAAATAATAGGAAACCAGAATTTGCCTAAAGGGTTGGATTGATTGTGCACTTAGTTCAGTATTAGCCAACATCTAATCATAAGATGATAGATGTTAAGATTAGGATTATTTACCTTCTGTTGTAAAAATACAGACAAATATTTTCTGATTTTCTGCAACATGATTTTGGAATGTCTATATTTAGATAAATTTCATCAAACTTTTGCAAATTAAGTGGGAATTCAAGAAAATAAATTATTTCTAAACATTTGTTGGACAAAGCACTCTTGATATGTTATTGGTTTTGCTAAAATTCACCAGATATAAATAGAATATAGTCATTAAACTAAAAGTTTTACTGAGTCCTTTGGAGAACTGGAATATCTATAGTCTACTTTTTGGATGGAGGTCTTCCAACTTTCCTACATGTTCTAACTAGACTAATTTAGCTTCTCACTAATATTCTTTTCTCAGGTGAGATTCCTTCATTTTGGAACACTCATTAATGCTGTAGGCAGAAACTATGCAGGCTACCCAGGTGTAACTCTTTTAAAAATACTTAAGTGAACATTTACCATTTCAGGGTCAGTTTGCATTCTGGATGAATACTCAGATCTCCTTTTTTTATACCTACTGACTTACCCAGCCCCCCAGTTACTACCTGCTTGGAATTCAGAATCACATCTTATATCTCACCATTTGTGCGGATGTTGTATGTCATCACTCCATGCTAATAAACATCTGTGATCCCAACTTTTCTTAATTCTTAGCAACTGTGTAAACAAAAATGCAAAGGATAATCTTGGAGGGAAAAAATAATAAAGAGGGGAAATAAACCCTTTCACCTGTGAAACCTCAGTCTGGGCTGCTAGAAAGAAATAGGTTTAGCTTGGCTTCTATTCATTTCTTAACTTACATCCCAAAATTGTCATGCATAATTTGATCCAAATGGATTGCTTTAGTTTCAGGAGGGGAAACACACAGCTCAACTAGCGGAAAAGAGTGAATCACCTGTAAGCCATGGAGAAGTCAGACACCCCCCCCCCCCCCCCCCCCCGCCCCGGGTCAAGGTTAGGGTAATTAGCTGGTCAGCTCAAACTGTGATTTGCCTGAGGAGAAACAAATGAATTTGGTTTCCACATTTTCAGTGTGACCTTTGTTGCATTCTTCCTGAATCCAACAACCTCTTCCTTATACATGACTGAAAAATAATTTTCCCACTACTAGAATAGTAATATTTCTGTCAAAGACAGCAGTGGGTATCAGCAGTCAGCTCCATTCATGAATGTCTCTAATTTCTTGCTGGTCTGCTACAGTTTTCACACTTTTTACCATTGACATTGCAGACTAAGCCAGCTGTAACTAGATTATGCATGCCTTTTATTTTTCAGTTCCCCATAATTTTCTCAGTAAATACAGAAACCTGAGTTATTTGCTGCAACACATTGCCCAAGCTTTTGTAACACAAGCACAACATTTATTTGTGATTCTTGTCTCTTTCTCAGTATTTTTTTATATTGTATTTTTAAATGTTATATATTTGTTGTTGCTTTATGCATATGTAAAAATGCCCTATTTAGCAATTACAGACATCGAATCATTTAATTGCCTCCAGTAAAGACACAGAGGAAGCTTCCAGCTGACCTCATTATTGTACCTTAGCCAGTGTCCAGAATGATCACACCAAAGGATTAAGTTCAGTCTAAGCAGTCTGTTCTACTTGGTGCACTAGACTGCCAGAAAAGTTCAAATTAGCATTATTTCTGTTTGTGGTTCTTTAGTCAGAATCTTCTTTACACATACACATGTATGTACATACAACTTTTTTAAGTGTGAGAAAGCCGTAAAATATAAGATTACCTGCTTTGAGCTGGAGCTTGGCCTGGATGCTCTCCAAAGCCTTCTTCCAACCTAAATCATTCTGTAATTTTCAGATAGTAACAGATTCTACTGACTCTTTCTATCTTGACAAAGCTTCCTTGAATCTTTTGAATTGGGAACAAATATTTCTGTGATAACTTATTAATATCCCCACCATTCATTCCTTTCAATTAGGTACATTTTCATGCATTAAAAATGGTAAAAAGACTTCTTATGTATTTAATGTTAGTATTCCCATTAATAGGATAAAGATCTTCTTGTGCTTTGAACTGTACACATATGCAGAGACAGCCTATATTCTTATGCTAAACTAATTCTAAGGGCCTGTTTGTGGAACTGGAGCTATTTAGGCTTTGGCTTATATGGCATTTCACCCAAGGGAGTGCAACTATGGCATTAAAGAATGAATAGGTAATATAAAGTAACACATGGGTCTGACTGTCAATGGAGATGGACAGTGGAGAACAAAAGGTATTGAGTAAACCAGTTAAGATCATGTTGTTGATTTAAACTAGATTAGCACAGGATTTGGTTGATACAGCATTTTGCCTACATTTAAATGTGCAACATAGAACTCACATTTATCAAAGGAAGAAAATTACTTAGGTCATATTGGGTAGGACTTGTAGGGTTTATGAATCTATTATAGAAATTAAAAGAATTTGAGAAACCCAGCATCCAGCAGGTTTTGCTTTCCTCTATGATGAACCACACTGGTGGATCGTTACTACCACCTTGATTCCCAGACCTTGTCCAATTGCACAGCGTCCAGAAGAGCACCCATAAAGCACTTGCAAGGCTTACTTTTATTAAAAAAACCCACAAACTGCATTTGTGCACGTGAGAAAAATAATCTATTTGGGGGGAAAAGTTATTTAGACCTTCTGTAGAGAAAGATTTCTATATTCCTATTAATCAGTCAGTATCCTCAAGTCAAGTCTAACCTTTCCAGATCATGCCCTGTGGTTACCACTCAATTGGCTGTTTATTTGCACAGCTCACTTCATTAAGGTACGAAACCATGAGCTGCCTTGAACTTTTACAAAGCAAGGTGCTTGTATATCAGCAAGTCTATGTCATTTTCAGCCCTGTATAATTGTATCTTGTTTTCTTTGCTTTCTTTCGGTAAACAATCTGTCCTTTTCCATTTCACATTTTCATGCCAAAAATATATCACAGTCTCTCGAAGTAATGTCTAGGCAGAACTTCAGGGTAAAATTTTTTGTTTCCCCTTGGGGGAAAACATGTGAACACACAAATACATATATGCACCCATTATCAGCTACAGCCTGAGGCTTCCCATCAGCCAGCTTAAATTGCTTCAAGGTAGATTTTCTGTGCTCCATTCTTATGCTATTTTGTTATTGGTGATTTGGTGATGAAACAATATTTTTTGTCTCTATTTGTAATCTTTAAATCATTCACAAAAGGTCTGAAAAACTGTCCAACATATTTGGCTTTAAATACTTTAATGCTGCCACTAAGTTTGGAGGAAGCAACTCTCAGTTTGAAAGCAAATGACGGAAAGCCAGTATGCTTACATTGTGATTATCAAGGCAAATTCAATACACATTTAGATTCCATGCCAGCCCATTCAGAAACATTTCAGCTCATTGGCAAACTGGCATTAGACTACATTTAGACCTCATCAACAAGCCATTCAATTTAAGGTGCAGTACTTAGTTTTCGGATAGGATGCACTAGGACAGAATGATCTTACTCAGTGATATTTATATACCACACAAAGTACATCAGGCACTTCAGAGATCAGAATAAATATGCACTTTTATTCCTAAGGAATTTGTTATCACAGACAGCTTATCTGGTATGAAGATATCTTTCCTGTCCCTTCTGCTTTTACAAGATAAAAAGGAAGGGTTTAAGCTGTTTCCCTCAGCTTACCATAGTGCTTTGAAACAGAGCAGTGTTTTGATGTCCAGATGTGATGGCCACACCAAGACAGCAATTGAGTTATCTGCCAGGGCAATGTGGCTGTCTTGCCTCACAAGATCATTTGTGATACCATGATCAGCGTAATCAGACAGATATTGTTCTCTATGCTGTATTTCCCACGATTCTGTTAAGGCATAAAAAACACAACAAAGTGGCTGGACTGTAGCTACCAGAGATGTCAGAAGCAAGGCATCATGGAGTAGTTATGTTCCAGTGCATTAATGTCATTTGCATGGTACAGGTCCATGGGCAGGGGGTGAGAGTGATGATGTACCTCTCTGTAGCTACCAAGGGATAAAATAGCATTAAACATATATGTATGTGCTCTGCTTGTGCCATCTAGGCATGCTATGATCAGCTGATATCATACCATGTTCAGACATGGAGCATTTGTGGTAGATTGGCCCTGGCTAGCAGCCCAGCACTTACCCAACTGCTTGCACACTCCTTTCTCTCTGGTGTGATGGGGAAGAAAACAGGAGGATCAGGTGCATGAAATCTCGTGAGTCAAAACAAAGATAGGGAAATCACACATGAAGTACTGTCATGGGCAAAACAGGCTTGATTTGGGGAATTTAACTGAATTTATTACCAAGTAACATAACTATGTAATTAGTGATTTGGGTATTGGGAAAAAAAAACCCAACCAAACAAATAAAATAGACAAACATTAAAGCACTTGGGGAAAAAATACCTTTTCCCTCCTTTGCCAGGCTCAACTTCACTCCCGACCTCACTTCACTTCAAATACTTTTCTGTTCTCTACTTCATTCCTTCACCCCAGACACCTCTCCTCCTGCCTTTTTCCTCACTGCAGATCTCAGTCCCTTCAGTGCGGCAACAAGTAGCGCAGGGGCTGGGGTCAGGACACAGTGGTTTCTCTCTGCCTCTCCTTCTTTCTCACTCTTTTCTGCTCCAGCACAGGTCCTCCATGGGCTTCAGTTCCTTTGGGAATATTTGCTCTGCTATGGAGTACCTCCTCCTCTGACCTTGGTGTTCCCTCTGCTTTTTCTCACTCCTTTTTTTCCCCCTCCTCCTCTGCCTGTCCAGAATTTCTGACCTTTTTAAAAGACATTTTCCAAGAGGTACTACCAGCTTGGCTGACAGACTCAGTGGTGTCCTATGGTGGGTCTGCTGGAGTTGGCTGGAACCAGCATTGTCTGGTACAGGGCAGCCCCTGGAATCTTCTCCCTACAGCCCCCTTGTTGCCAACACCTTGACACCTACAGGAAATGCAGTCCTACACGGCAGATTTTTTCTACCTGATGCTCCCTGTGGCATTTAGCTAGGTGCACTGATGCAAGGCCTCCTGTAGACGGGCCAGACGGAAGTCTGGGGGCTGACCTGGGTCAGCTGTGCAGCTCTTTCCCTGCCATTGAGGGCATGAAGCAGGCTTTGATTTTGCCTAAGTTTGGATGCCTAGTGACTCCCAAACTGCTACAAGTCCTTCACCTGAGGAGGCACTATTTTACTGTCATAACTGTACAGGTAAATGTTTCAAAAAGACTGTACGTTTTGCCTACACTGCAGACTTTCCAGGGAATAAAGTGTGGACCCCAGGGTGCTCTTAGAGCCAAAACCCAAGTGCGCAACTTAAAACTGGCAAATAACTGGCTGGAAAGTGAGGTGTAGTAGATGCTGAGCTAGCTGTGAAACAAATCATATTTCAAAATATTAATATGGATCTAATTGAAACACAGAAACCAGTTATAGTTTTCTATTTAACATTAGTGCATCTTAAGCCTAGTACTGACTACCCTGCTGTAAGCTAATATTTATAAACTGGATAAGCATAAAGTTAGGGGGAAGCTGAAAGAATTGTACTGGCTTAGTATATAAAGGAGAAGACTAAACAGGGATATTAGAGTAGTCTTGTAATATCTATGTCCTATGTAAGAAACGAGGTATCAGAATCAAGAGAAATTTAGACTAGCAATGTATATAGTTGGAAAATGGTACCAAAAACTGTAACAAACATCCCATGGAATTTTGAGAATATTTGTGAATAAACAGTTTGGTTTCTAGGCTTTTTTTGATATGCTGTTTTTCATCAGAGCTTAGATAATTCTTTTTAATGATAGACTCAAGGACTAAATGTAGCAGATCCTCACTTAGATTATGTTCTAGACAATATTTTCAGGCTCACTTTCAGCCCTGAAGTTCACTTTAAAGAGAAACATAACTATTCTCCTGTGAGTTTACACCTTCAAATATATAGATTTATTTATTGTTAAAAAAAGTAAAAAGTATGTTTGAGAGAAAATATTTTCATTCAAAAGTGGGCACTCTTTCATTCAAAGATAGGTGGCTTGCAAAAGATATTTATTTACTGTCTGGAGACAGAGAAAACGGCATTTACATTACAAATAGTTTGAAAATTCATTGATGACTTACAATTTTCAGTTCTTTCCCTCTAATTATGATCATTAATGGAGTACCAATTAATGGCCTTTATTCCAAAAAGTGCACAAATATATGTTTAAATCCATCCATATTCACTCAAGAACAAAAGCTTGTTTTAAAAGGTGAGCTTAAGAGACTAACACATGTTTGTACATTTACACATCTGCTTGAGAGCTCTGCTGAGAAGCAGTCTGGAAACTATATGTAAATGCATGTAGAAGGTTTGTATAACAGTTTCCTTCCTTTATATTTTTAATAGAAATCTCCCGGGGATATAACTTTCTAAATAAAGCTAATTAAAAAAAAGTTCAAATTAATCAAATCAAAAAAATGACTGTAATTGGTCAGTCTGCAGTGGCTTCCTGTGACACTGATGGATACAGAGGCATTGCTGGAGATGTCAATACAAGAGTTGACAAAGCCTGCCAAGGAGCCAGATGCTGTTGTCAAAAAGAGATAAAAATGATCTTCAGTTTCATATCTGTTTTCTATGGTTAACATCAGCAGTACACCATCACTGATTCTCTCAGATTAATTAATCTAGTGGGAAGAGTCTCATAAAATACATTTGTACAAAGTAACATCTGGTTTAGGTTTCTTGCCCTGTCCTCCCTTTAATTTCTCATAAATATCTTTTATTTAATTTTGTTGTGAGTATTTGCCTAAGTTTACTGAGACAATAAAGATGTCAAAGATTTGTATTTTTTGAGTGAAGGCTATTTCCAGAGGACAGTCCTCTAATTATCTGCACCGTGTGCTCTATTTGTTTTATAAAAATTTATTCAGTGACAGTAGGTTTCCTCAACATAAAGATCCTTTTCTACTCTTGAGCTGGCTAAGTAATATTTGTGAATTGTTTATTTGATTCCTGCTTTTCCCACACTAATTGATGAATACATTTGTTCACAAATGAAATGTATTCATTATTGGACTACATTGCAGATGGTTGAGTAATATTAAACAAAGAAATGATCTGCAATATTTTTTCTTGTTTAACTGTTAATCATAGCTGACTCTCTCATCTCACCTTATTTGACATCCCATTTCACCCATCACCCAATCCACACTTACTTATTTCTGTTGAATATGAACCACATAACCACAAAAAAAAAAAATTGCAAAAAAGTTTCCCAGATCACAACAGGCTTTTATATTACAGCTCCAAGGCCTTTCTTTAGTATGTCCAAATGGTCTGTTAGAACCTCAAAGCTCCTTCAAACTAGACCCACCTCCATTCCTGCCTCAGGTGAACCAGGAACAGCTTCTCCAGACCATAGTGCACACCATGCCCTTGGGCACACTTCCAGCAATGATGGATTAGGCGGCCCTCAGAGAGTCTAGTAGTGTTGGGCTAGTGGACAGTGGGTTAGGAGATAAGCACCAGGCTTCATAGTATTCTTCTCTTTTAAAATACTTCAGCTATAGCCAAAGCTTACTGATATTTATAGCTTGGGATCTTCAAACAGAACAAGTGTCTGGGTATATAGCTAAAAGCATTTGACCACAAAAGTTTATTTTTAAGAAAGAAATAGGGTTAATGGACTATGTCCTGAGAAATCTGACTTCAGCTCCTGTGTTGGCTCAATTATTTTTTCTAAACTATGCAAAAAAGCCCAGTGTTTTGCATCAGCTGCGCTCTGTAATTAATTAAAACAGTAATGTAGTAATATCTTTTTCCCCTAAAAAGGAATGCTATACATATTCCACTCTAAATGGGTTACATTGTCTTGAACCAATGTCCTGTAGTGTTCCTATGGCCGTATCTTGATTTAATTTCATGATGGGAATATTTGAGCATTTTACTGATCATGACAGCTTGAAAAAGAGGAGGAATAACCTTTCCATTTAGAAGAATATCTGTCTTCAATCGACTAGTGATAGTCTGCTCTGTTGCTTTTCTCTCTGATATTTAAACTTTTTCTCCCATTTTTTTTCCTTAGTAAAGCCACTGCTTTCTCTCCCTTTCATTGATGTAGTCCAGACTTTGAAGAGCTTAGGAGTCAGTCCAATTGCCTTTGTTTAGGAATCAAGAAAGATTTCTTCTCTCTTAGGTAAAAATGGCATAGGCATGATGGATTTGCTCAGCTTCTTCAAAGTGTAAGTGAAGCAAGGGTATATACTTCTTGGAGAGGATTCAGGAACTGTCATTAGTCACCTATAAGAGTATTGTGCCCCTTGTGAATAAAGATCAAATAACCAATTTTAGTAAGTAAGGGAATCCTGGGATTTCATCAGTAGACCTTGAAAGAAGAATAGAGAAGAATCAGTCTTTATAAATGAATGTCTTCATTTGAGATCCTTTCACCTGTTGCACATCTGTAGGATGGTAGGATAAAAAGAGACTGATGAGAATATCTTTTGGAGCAGCCCGAAGACAACCCTATTTCTGCAATGTATTATATGATGTAAGTCTTGTAACTTGATCCTTTTAAAGTCTGGAAAATTAAGTTAATACACTGAATCCTGCTGCTTAAATTGTTCCTGTTATTTCAATTACCTGTATATTCAATTACTTATTGAATTGTATTTCGGTCAATCAGCTTTGGCTAGGAACTCTCTGTCACCACTGTACTGGCTCTAAGCTTTTTTAAGCCCTATACTGGTGGGATGGATAAGCTTATTTTTATGAAGGCCTCTCAATTCCAGAGGAGTACAATGTAATTGTTGTAGAGTTTCAGAGAAACTGCAAGAAAAATTGTTAGACTGGGACCCTGAAATCTTTTGAATCAGGCAGCAAGCTGCCTGGTGAAATTAAAATCAGCTCCGGTAACTCAGCCAGTAGAGGGAACTCTTACACAGTACAAAGTCAGGCCAGGAATTCATCGTAGAAGATTAACGGACACAAATATGCAGAAGCGTGTACATTGCAAAAATCTAACAATGGTTTTTGGCTTCTTTGTATGTGGCACCTTCACCTTTGTGTTTTGATCCAACTGTGATTTAAAACAGTGAAAGTATGACTATGCTAGATATCAGACTGTAACTATTTTCAATTCAAAAGTCATCTCACAAGATTTAGTGAATGTTTAAGGGGAAGAAGAGGGAACATCTGTGACTAGTCTTTTCATTAAAGCCTACAATTCATCTTTGAGAGTGGCAAACCACTTTTTTCATTTCCTGAATATTTTTGTTTTAGAGACTTTTTGTTTTCAGAATGTGATTTTTTCACTCTGAAACTTTCAGTGCTGTGACTATGTGACTTACTTCAAGTGTTTTGTTCCCTGTGCTCGGAAAAAACATTGCTGACTAAAGTGAGAAACAAGTATTATTATATTGGCCCCATGGGCTAGATTTACAGCAGTGCTTAACATCATCTCTGCAGGTACTTCCAAGAGACATCTAGATTTTTGTAAGTGGTTTGGGGCATTAAGTACTTTAAAAAATATTTTCAGCGAACACTAAAGATTTGTCCCTGTCTCCCTGTTACTGTGTTTTATCTAGACCCACTGTTTGACCACAGCTATCACACATTTATAACTCTAATAGTTCATTTTCTGAGCTATTGGTAATCAACTGAGTGATGACTGTTCTTCATTGTCTAGTCAACCCAGATACTGCTTCAGGACTCACTTATTAAGAGTTTGCAAGAACACTTTTAGTTTTCACAGCATAAAAGGACCTTTTCTATTTGTATCTGATACTGGTGTCAGCCCTAAAAAGAAGTACAAAATTCTACTTTTATCAAAGGCAACTATTCATGGAAGAGCCCTTATAATTAGGCACATTGCCATCTATAATCCTGCATCTCATTCCTGTCTGGCAAACCAAATACAGTGTTTACTTTTTCTTTTGCATGGTACTTAGTATAATTTCTTTCTGTTATGAGCTTTGGTGGCCCTAACCAGGTACTTTTGTTGCTTTTTAGTCTTGTCTTTCCTATTTCCTTTTCCCCCAGTTTGGGCAGTCTCTGCTTATTTTGTGGCTGGTAGTTGTGGCCTGTTTTCTGATGGTTATGAATGTGTGTCAAACTTTTTTTGAGTCCTTTGTGGTGTCCTTCTTCCATCTATGGCAACAGAACAAGAGAGGTATGCACTACACTGGATTCTGTTTTCTCATTGCTGTAAATTCAGAGTAACTTCTCTGAAAACACATATTCATCCAGTGTTCAGTGAACAGATATTTTGTCTTAGCACTTTCTCATTTCCTAAAGAAAGCCAGTATGTTCCCATACCAACTGGCTGTGATGGATGTTTTGACATGTAAATAAGTGATTTTTTTTAGTCCCTCTCATGTCACTCAATCACTAAGGGTGATAATTATCTTTTTCAATGTTTCCATGGAGTTCAGAAAGCTCTTTTCAGCAAAGAAAGTTGAAAACACAGCATATAGGTCTCTCCTTAAAATGAATTTTGTGGTTTTAGAAGCTATTCTGTATGGAACCCTCCCTGCTCCATTTTCTCTCACTTGGGCCATTTTGTTGCATATTTCCAGGACTTAAAGTAGTAACACTTCAGGCCTTTTGGCCTCATAGGGGCAGAGGCACCATAAATGACCTGTAATCCCAGCAGAAACACCCCAATTCAGGCAGAATTGTGTCTCCATTTGCTCAGTGGTGCACCCACACTAATAATCTCCTCCAAGTAGGTACTTGCCTGCCAGCCTTCTAGATGTTGCTCTGTAATTTCCAAACTGGAACTTTGCATCATTTAGGGCTACCATATGGACATGCCAGACCTGATAACTGCTAGTCTAGGCATCCATGTCGACACGTACATCATTGTACTGTCAGTGAGAGTATGTTTAAACCAAAACTTGAGTAAATTGAAGCAGAGATCATCATACTTAACTCTGCATTGAAAAAGGGAGAGTAAAAGATGTTTAAATGTAATGTTTTCACACTAATCATGAAGATACATTCTTTTCACTTACATATAAAGAAACAAAAAAAATATCATTGAAGCCAGTCTGGTAAAGCCAGATTTAGCCTTCATGTGACAAGGTTCTTTGTGGTCCTCGCAGTAAATCTTACATAGCTGATTAGAAAAAAACAAAAAGGAAAATTGTATCACTAGTAGCACAGTGGGAAAGAGCTAGGAAATAATAGAAATCACACCCCATTCCCCCAGCAGCCCCCCTCTAGCCCCAGAAGATCAAAGTCTTTCTATTTCAGAACCAAAGCTTCTTTATATTAAATACCAAGAAAGTATGTTTAGATAACGTTAAGGGACTGACTTAAACCATAAAAGTCAGGAAATTCAGAATTAAGGCTGGCACTCTGATCTTAAATTACACAGTGGAGAAAGGCAAGGGTGGGGATGGGAAGGTGAACCCAGGCACAGCAGCATAAGCTGAGGATGGAAAGTGAGACCTATCTTGGTGTATTCCTACTTGTGCCACTGGAAACCTAAAGAGTGTGTGGTTTGAGGGGTTTATTAATGTCCATTATGTCACTGCTTGCTTTTTTTCTGGCATATTGGCCAAACAAATAGGTATTTTGGCAGCTGCACAAAGTTTTCAGTAAATGCTCATCAGAGATCAGCTGTGCTTTCTGTAGCTATCCTATTCAGTCAGCGGAGAAAGGGTGATTAGTCAGGCTTGTTTTCTTTTTCTTCTGAAATTCATGCTGCTCTTAGCCACACTGGTATCAAGTTATAGCTACCCTATTCTGAAAGCTAGCTTTAAAACTTTTTTTTTTAATTGAAATAGCAGTTATATCCTTATAGATTTTCCTGTGCAGCTTCAATAAGATTCAGTTTTTCTCTTCTTAAATTTTTGAGTAGACTGTTGTTAAAAAAGCTGAATCTTTTCACCCTGAATGTGGCTTCATTTCAGTCAAGACTAAAGTGATTCCTCTATATAGACACATACAGTCTGTATAATCACAGTATGCATGGCTGGGATCATTCAGAACAAAAGAAAAAAAAAGTATAAATGCCACAGTATTTATTCACTATGAACAAAAATTTACTTTTTTGCATCGAGAAAAAAGTCTACTCATCAATTATAGTTTTAAATAGACATTAATGTGTGCTGATAAGAAACACTTCACCTATCTGTAAGACTGAAAGTGGCAGCTCTGAAAAGTCTGTAACTGTTAGAACTTCTATTTAAGATTTTCAAATGTTTATTCCTGGTGCTCCTGGTATTGTATGATGGGTGTCAGAAACTAAAATTCCTCTTTTATTTATTAAAATCAGAAAGAACACAGATTGTAATAACTTTAAATGTTAAAACATTGAAATATTGTTTCAATATATATGTATATTAGAAACTATTCAAAAGATAAAAATAGCAACACATCTTCCATTTCTTTCATAGAATTATTTTTAAATGGAAATCATAGAATCATAGAATCATAGAATGTCCTGAGTTGGAAGGGACCCACAAGGATCATAAAGTCCAACTCCTGTCCCTGCATAGGAAAACCCCAAAATTCACACCATATGTCTGAGGGCGTTGTCCAAATGCTTATTGAATATTGTCAAGCTTGGCAGCGTGACTACCTCCTGGGGCAGCTTGTTCCAGTGCTCCATCACCCTCTGGGTGAAAAACCTTTTCCTAATATCCAACCTACACCTCCCCTGGCATATCTTCCTGCCCTTCCCTCGGGTTCTATCACTGGTCACCAGGGAGAAGAGATCAGCACCTGCCCCTCCTCCTTCCCTTGTGAGGAAGCTGTAAACCGCAATGAGGTCTCCCCTCAGTCTCCTCTTCTCCAGGCTGAACAGACCAAGTGACTTCAGCCGCTCCTCGTACGGCTTCCCCTCTAAACCCTTCTCCATCTTTGTGGCTCTCCTCTGGACACTCCCTAGTAGCTTCGTATCCTTCTTGTATTGTGGCACCCAAAACTGCACACAGTACTCAAGATGAGGCTGCCCCAGGAAAATACTGAAATATAAAAAGAAAAATAAGATGGAAGCTGTATACCTTACTTTTCCATTCATTCTTCATGATCTTAACGAACCATTAGATGAAAGATGATGGGACACATCACTTGGCCCATTCCTTTTTGGTTTGCAAGGATAGCAGCTGAGTGTTGCTAGGTGTTCTTGCAAAGAATCTTAGCTCCTATCAGTGTTGCCTTCTTCAAGAGGACAAAGTGCTGAACAATCCCAGGAATGTTCATTTACATTTTGAAACAAAATGTTCATTGTTATATAAATTCCATTTTTGCATTTGATCTTCACTTTGTCCACAATGAATTAGCCAGCGGGATGGTCTTGGAAAGAAGTTAGTGTATTTGGAAACTAATCAGAGAAATTGTAATCGTGAACAAGTAGGAAAAGCATAAGCATATTTGTATGAGAGATCTGATTTAAGAGAAAATAAATCTAAGCAGGGTACAAACACAGAACACATGAGCAGAGCATGATGGTGTGGAAAGAATGATATTTGTATAGTATGGCAATATTTGAGATAGATATATAAACATTTTCACTTTTCCAATCCAGATAAGAAATTGATATTGACAATATCTACATACTGTGATTTAAAAAAGTTTTGGAATGCTTTTCTGTTGATTTTTTTCATCAAATTTGGAATATTATCATTTGAGTTAAAAAAGAATAACTAACTTACATTTCAAAGAAAAAAATTGTTTAAAGCCTGAAGCAAATCACAGAATTACTCTTATTTCCACTTAAATATATAAAAATGAAATGTTTCTTCAATTGCTAAACTTCTGTTTGATTCTTTTTTAAATTTTTTTCTGCTCAATTAAAGTAGATTAACTATCCTTTTATACTTTTATGAAATACAGATTTCATTTTCAGTGTGTAGCAGTGAAATAAAAATAGGTGAAAACATTCTGGCTAGTTCTGCATGGAAGGAAGAATAAAATGTTGGCTCACACAAACCAGTAGCCAATATCCCACTGATTCTTGTCAAAATTTTGTCCAGTTTTCCTTCCACCCAATCAAAACTTTTTGTGTATAAACATTTGATTATATAATACAAGGTACAGATCCGAAATTCTTTAAAAGAATTAGTTCTTTAAAGTTCTAAGTACTAAAAACATTTGAAAGGAGTCATTATTTTTCACCAGAGACAAGCCATAAACAGGATTATATGTTGATATACTATTGCACAAGTAGTACAAACACCAGCTTCACTAGCTATAAGGCCAATCCACTTTAGCAGTGTGGCTGCTGACCTGTTTTTTTTTTGTTTGGTTTGTTGGGTTTTTTGTTTGTTTGTTTGTTTTAATTTTATCTTATTATTGCACTTTTAAATGGGCTAGCTCTGATACAGTTCTGCATCGTTCCAGGCAGACAAAGCATATGTGATTCTTTGGACCTATGAATGGGTTCCACAGCTGAGCTAGAGCACAACTCAGCTCCTGTTTTCTATTTCCTTTGGACATAGGTGATAGAACGTAGACCATGGCACGTAGCAGATGTATACTAGCACACAGGCATATACAAAGCTAAACATATTAGCACTGGAATGATTCTGACTGCTCCAAATGATGTCTGACTGACTTGTTTAATATTAACATGGTAAAATCATGCACTGCAGAGGAAGTAAAATACAAGTCAAAGACATTTTTAGCATAAACTGAAAACTCCATCCAGACAGGATTATTCTGATTAAAAGTCAGACTTAGTGCTGTGTCAAAAAAATGAATAATTAAAATGGCCATAAGGTTAGCTTAATTATATTTCACTTAAATGCATATAGCTTTTATTTATATTTTGGTGCCTGTCCAGATTCTGCTGTTACCATTTTGGAATCTGTAGCTTAGAGATCTCCAGAGTAATTTTTTTTGCCTTTGTTTAAATAGGTCAAAGATATCCATCCTACATATGAAAAACCTGGATGCTTGATTCCAGTATCAGGCAATTCATGCTGCAGAAATGTAAAGTTCTTAAGATAAAGGTTATTGTGGAAATGCTGACAAACCTTTATGTGATACTGAAAATAGGGATCCTGTAACCAGAATTAGGTTAACTACCTATTATCCTTCCTTATTATGATTGGCTTCATCAAGTTAAGAAAACAATAATGTGAAGCTACCAACATACATGCAATTGATCTTCACTGCTTTAATGTAATTAGTTCTTAATTCTCTCACTAGGTCCTCTGGATCTGCTTAAATTTTGAAAGTGATTCACAGGGATGCCTTAATTATTACAATATGCAGCTTAATGCAGGTTCTACAGAATCTCAGCAATGAACACCTACAAGTTTCCCCCTCCATCCCTTCTCTTAGTGTCTGTATTCAATTTCCAGTTTTCTAAAATCCAAGCGTGCAGTCTCAGCAGACCCACAAAGCAGGTTAATCATTGTTCTATTACAGCACACACACATCCCGGACTAACCATTTGGTTGATTTATGTGAAGCATACACTTTTGTCCTTTTTTTGTCTCTTTTCCACTGTCTTGGTATATAAACTTGACAATGTCTTTGCAATAAATACTGTATCTTCTTTTTTTATTTCTTTATTACAGATTAGATCCTGTATGCTTCAGCAACACCCTTCTTCAGACGAACTGGAAATGGAAACAAAGTATCAGAGACCTATTGAGCACATTACTAAGCAAATCTGATTTGACTGAGAAATTCTGTCCAATACTTAGTAGCACCATGCATAGTGCAGTTCCATATTATAGCAGCCAACATATAGAGAGCTTCCTATTCTTTACGTGGGTTTTGCTGGCTGCTTATTAAACCTGCAAATTAAGGACATGTCCGTTGTGTCAACCTAGCTGTGTTTTCCCTGGAGTTAAGAGTATTCAGTACTTACAAATGCACCTCTTGTATGCAGCTCTTGTCTACTAACAGAGTAAGGAAAGGTATTTCTGTTATTTGAAGTGATACAGGA
This sequence comes from Platalea leucorodia, assembly GCF_965183815.1. Lineage (NCBI taxonomy): Eukaryota > Metazoa > Chordata > Aves > Pelecaniformes > Threskiornithidae > Platalea > Platalea leucorodia. The sequence goes on from NC_138829.1 coordinate 21,565,800, forward strand.
CTAAGAAATACTAGTACATGCAGTTACTGAAACAAAAGACAGAAGAGGATAAAAAATACAAAATAGAAGGGTTTAGAGAAAATTTGTCTCAAATATTTAATCAGAAGAAAAAAGAGTGGTAGAATAATACAGTGATCTTACACTTTTCATAAACCCCTCCCTCTTATGAATATGAGAAGAGGGCAGCTAAAATACATCAAGGGACAAAATAGCCTAGTTAAGAATCTAGACTTGAAAGTTAGGAAGCCTGGGGGTCCCCAAGCTGTGGTCAGCATGTGTAGCAGAGCTCTCCTGAAGTCGCACACCCCATGATGTTGCTCTTCCAACTGCCCCATTCGCACTGGTGGAATGTCATGAAGCCATGCAGCTTCCCAAGGCCACGTTTCAGAGAAGTTCATAAAACTGATGCTACTTTTCACCAGACCAGTTTGGTTTTTACAAAAAAAGATGTTTTTAGCACAAAAAGAATTCTGTTGTTTTTTTGTTTTTTTTGTTTTTTTCTGAAACTTCCTGACCAAATCTAGCCTTAAACAGATGTGCAGAACCTGTCTTCTGTTCATTCCAAAGCTTTGAGATTTATCTTTGTTTTAATTATGTGGTGTCATTTTCAGATATAAATGTTTCTCTGAAATTCACAAGGACCTACCAGAGATCCATCTTGTCCTTTATCATATATCTAGCAAGGGCCAAGATCACATCCTTCAGCAGAACACCACAAAGGATAGCTATTAGTTATGATTATGTCTAACCGTAACAATACAGTGTACTATTAAGATTAAGTCTGATAACTGAATATCATTAATATCTGTACAAGCAACCAATCCACTCAAATAACATTGATGGCTTCTGTAGTTTCCTGGGAAGAGGTTACAAAGCGTACTCTCATTTTGAGTGAAAAATGTTTCTTTTACAGGCTTTGAATTTTACTCCTTTTAATTTTAGTATGCCCTGTTGTTTTTGTATTACAAGCTAGGGAATTCAGTAGGACTTTAAAAAGCTCTCTAAACCGTATGTCTCTTTCTTTTGCTAACTTCTTCATTACTTAAATTTCCAATATCCATTTTTCTGGAATGAGGGGTATATATCAATTAAACTGTTGACAATACCAAATATAAAAGAAGTATATGTTACAATTTTGTCATTCTTTATTCCTAAGTACTTATAATAACCATGGGAATTGCTTGAAATTATAGTAAAAGATACTACAGCAGATTGTATGTCTTCTTATTTTTTTAAGAAATGGTCTCTTCCATTTTGAAAGTAGTAATAATGACTATTCTCTAAAAGTGTGTGTTGGTACATATCACTTCATGTCACAAAGAAACTCCATTTTTCCTTTGAATGGCTTGGTGTAAGGCCCTAGGAGACTAAACCCATATGATACTACAAAGCTAGAAAAACATGATTCAAGGAATCAAACCTAATTTAGCTGGACTAACTCAAGTTTTATGCTTTTAGCTATGATGCTAAACTGAGCCAAAATGTTATCAGGTCATATCATACATGAATTTTTAATAGCAATCATTGTCATGCAAGTTCAGAACCACTTCTAAGGGGTCTGGTGTACTGACAACCACTCTGGTACAGTGACAAATATAGAGTCTGTATACTGAACACTGAATTAAAATAAAGTGAATAAATCTATAAGCAAATATATATAGTTTGAAGTACAAAAGGTGTTATTAAGATGCAAAGAGGAAAAAGATAAAACTACATTGGGAGCGTAAAAACCAGAGTCAATATTATACCAAATGTTTTAAGGAGTAATTTCCATTTATTTCAAAGCATTTCCAATTAGTTTTACCAGGAAGAAAATCCTTGACATTAATTAGTTCTTCTAAAAGTAAGATAATCTCCAATAATTAAAGAGTTAGAATTAATCCTTTTTAAAGACAGAACATCCACCTTGCGGACATTAAATTACTCTTGAACACCCTTCAAAGCAAAGAAATTATTTAACAGGGACTTGTTCTATTGAAAATTGTCAAATGAAGGAATTTCCAAATTTAATTTTATTTGCAATGATTTGAAACACATTATATCAGATTATCTTTAATATTATTTACCATAAATATAAATGCAGTGAAATCGGGCTCTATTTATAATCATGGCTATTGTAAAATTACTGTGCTGTTTTGTTGGCACTTAGAAATGTCAATTCTGTAATTTCAGTAAATAGAATTTCATACAGGAAATACAGTCTGCGTTTTAGACCAATACCACAGGAGATTAATAAAGTTTTTCAGTAAGCCTTTTCTTCTTCAGTTTTCAGGTGCCACCCTCTCAATACTGTGAGCTTACTTCGGTGTGCTATGCATGAAATAAAACAGAACTTATGTGGAAACCTGTGAATTTACCAGATACACACTTACAAATTATTTCATCTTGTATAGTTTCACCATTGCACTGCAGTCTTCCAGTTCACTTTCAGAAGCTGCCACATATATCAACTCCTAAGTCAGCTGCTAAATTTAGAGAAAAGATAAAAATTTGGAAATACAACTGTTACAAATGTGTGTGCTCTCTGGTGAAAAATAAGAATTTAAATAAGTTCACTTGAGCAGTAAAATGTCAGAACATGCCTTGAAATGAATTAGAAGGATGATGAGCAGCCTTATTGCTGGATACAGGTTTTTTATTTTCCTTCCAGATTTCCACAAATCAGTAACACAGCAAGCAGAGAGCAAGCGAACACATGCAGCAGCAAACTAAGCTTTGTCAAAAGCCTGTAAGGAAAAACAAAATTAACATTGGGAAGGTAGGTATAGCTGAGGATGATCAAGCACCCCTCACAGCTGGGAGATAGAATTTTTTTCTAGAAAAATTTTATCATTATCAAATTCTAAAATGACTGAATTACTAGATACGATACATTTGATGACATACTAGCCCTAGAAAGATGGCAAGGGGCAGATATTGGAAATTTAGGATGGAGGATATTATCCCTCTATTTTGAAGAGGAATAGTGATTTGGGATAATTTGCTGGGGGGATAGGGGGTGTTCTGGTTGGTTTTTTTTCTTTCTTTCTTTTCTTTTTTCTCTTCTTTTCCCTCGACTCCAAATTCTAGGTACAACGTATCTAAATTAATCTAATTGGTATGTGGTAATGGACACAAATCCTTTTCAAGCCAAATAAAAGCTTAACTAGACCATGAATCGGGCCCCACATTTCATTTCCTATTACATTTATTAGATTTGGATGAGCTTTTGGTAATGAATCAACCAGCAAGTAAACTCAGCCCATCCCTCTATTTACATCTTACTTCAAAAGATTGATTTAGCTTGAATTTCTCATGGGACTATGGCGGTCTAGTCTGAATGTACATCAGTTAGGAAGTTAAAATCCTGATTCCCAGAACCCTCCTTGTATAGGTTATATACTCATTACGTCATAATCTTTCCTGCTTCTTCATTCAGCCACAGCTCAAGCATATTACCTCGGCTCACGGGCAAAGTCTAAACTCCTAATAGTCCCACTGGAACTTGCTTAAGTATCCTGGGTGAACAAGACTCCTTTTCTTTGCCTTCTGAAAATTAAACAAGCAATGTACACTTGAAAGCTTCTGAATTCAAACCTCAAATAACAGGTCTCTGCATTTAAAACATGGCTTGTTGGTTCATCTTACTTTTGATTTCTGCATCCTTTCCTGGTAGACATTAATCTTCCACTCTTTAATATAAAATGCTGAAGGAAGGAAGGGGCACCAATTAAGCCTCTGTTATCTCAGTAAAGGCAGGCAATTTCTTCGCAAATTGAATTAAGGATTGTGGAGGGCAGCCATTTCACTATAATCCAAATTTGTTTCTGTAATTAATAAAACATGCCTCTGATGCTGGCCAGTTAAAATCAGAATCTTAACTAATATTTGACCTTAAGGAAAGATCATTATTTCTAATACATGGACAAATGTATTTTCAGCAGTGTTTATTCAGTAATATCAGCAACTGGTGGTTTGTTTTTTTTTTAATGTGTAAGACAATATTTTCTTAAAAAGAAAGATTACACTAGATGGTAGTATAAACCCTCATAAATGGATAACTTTCTCACAGGGAGAGACAGCGAATGTAATGCCTAAAGGGCACCACTGGGTAAATAATGTAGCATTAAAAATGTGAATCTATGCTTTGATGCAAACTTTACTTTATGTTTGGATGCTGGCCCATACGAAGAAGCTGAGGGTTTGATTTTCTTTCATATGTTGGAGCCATATTAGAATGAAAATAAAAATCTTCCCTTTTTATTGTTGTTTTACTTTTTCCTTTATATTTTGTTATAAGACCAGAATCTTGATTGAGCATGTTTACTAGCACCCCTATCCTGCTACACATTTTTAGTTGTCCATATGGAGGTGTCAGATATAATCTAAAAAATGGCAATAGTATTAACATTCAGAGTTGTTACTCTTGTGATAACTGTTTCACAGAAAAGATAACACACCTCACTCTGTACTAGTGTGTTATTGTCACACAAGGTGCAGAAAACAATATGCTTATGCAGCTTCTGAGATGACACTTTTAACTGTGGGATAGCATCACCAGCAATGTTTAAGGAATAAAATAGTCTCCTATCCAGTCAGCTATCCTTTTTTTTTAACATTTTACCAATTTTTTTAATCCATTGCCTGAGATCTAGAGCATTTGCCATCAAATACATAGAGAAGCATGACTTGATCTGTGTCAGAAATTTTAATTTATGAAGTAATTATTTCACTTTTCAGTTCTGTTGACTCCAAGTCAACAAGATTCTTAATTTTATGCCCAAGATTCTTAATTTTAATGTTAACTTGATGATTTAGGTTTAACATTTATTAACAAAGATCATAACATTTTTATGAAAACATAATAATGTAGCTTACATGATGTACATTTATTTCAGTGGACACTGGACTGGACTTAAAGTGATGGATTTTTACTCATATTATTTTAGAAATACCAATTCAATTTATATTTCATTAAATGGGGAACATATGTTTAAAAATAAGTAGATAACTTTAAATGAAAACTCTACAGATTAGCACTGAATTTTGATACGTTATATTCTCTTCATGCATATTCAGTTAAACGACATAAACTCAGAGAGTTCATAGTATCCTTGTTTTCCAAAGGTCTCTAAAAATAAAAGACCTAATCCGCTACATAATAGCTAGAGGTTTATTCTGGAGTAATACTAAAGATGTCAACAGAATTACACCTATATTGGAGTAAAGTCATGGTGATTCAGGCCTGAAGAATTATAAAGCCTATTAAACTTGTGTCACTAAGCAAAAGGTCTAAATATCTGAAGAAATAACTTTAATATAATACCGCAAGAAACACACAGACACACACATGAGTCCTCAGAGCTCACTTGGAAGTTTTCTCTTAATACAAAGTACACAGCTATCCTTTGTCATGAAGGAATGCAGGGTGACATTAACAGTACAATTAATAAAACTACAATGGCCAGCATTTACAGTACAAAAAACTTTTGTTCAGGGAAAGAAAAAAATGAATGCAGAAATGTAAACTAAAGGGGGAAAAAAAGAAGAAAAGGAAAAAAATCTACCCACAGAATACAGTTACTGGAAAACAGAGGTTTAATTTCTCAGCCAGTATAAATCAGCACAGCTTCCCTGGCGTGAACAGAGTATTGCCAGTAAACCCAATAGTTGGGAATCTGGACTAATAAAGAAAAAAGGTTGTTATGGAGGAAATGAAAGGATTACAACAATAGAAGATTCAGAAACACCCTTTATTTTACTGCATACACATCTGTGCCTCTTAAATATATGGGTGGGCATTTGAAACCAGATGTAATGTTTAGATGTTGGGTTTTTGTTTTTTTTTTTTTTTTTAATTTTTAGTATTTGGAAAACTTAAAAACATATGGTCCAGGTGGAGAACTATCAATGTTCTTGAAAATGTGGAAAATGCTTGAAGAACATACTTTCTTCTCAGAAAAAGGCAAAGTGAAATAAAAGTGCTGTAATGAGTATCCTATCTCTGCTCTGACAAAACAAATAAATCAAAACATGATCGTATGTTGGCAGAAAAGACAGTGTCATATCATTTCCAACTGCCATAAACATGATCTGAATTCTGGATAGAAAGCCACAGTAGCCTTGCTATTCTGGCAGAATATTCCTGTTGTGTGTCTCAGTGTTCAACAAGAAACTATGATAAAAATCAAAGACCAGGGAGTTGCGGAGAGCTTGAAATAAAGGGTTTCCTACTGTGAAATGTTTACAATTCTCATTGCAGGGAAGAAAATTTGGCAAGAAAATAGGCAAGCAAGCAGCTATTTCATGGTTAATAAAGATAATGTCAGATTACACCGGTAATTCTAGAAATAGTTTTTATTTCTTTCTAGGATGTAATAAATATCCAGCAAATGTCTATTTTCCCAGGTATGTGCATACACACATACAAGTTATGCATTAAATAACAAACAATAAAGATAGAAGAAGCCTCTCAGGTGATTACACTGTCACTTACATTTCTTACCTAGTCTGATTCCAGTTATTACGCTTATCCTAAAATCTCTCATTTAATTAGAAAATTATATTCTTCATTTTCTGAGCTAATAAACATGCAAACACATATGCACACATGTTTGTCTTCAATACTGTTTCTTCCCTACACCCACTGAGGTACATTTGGCATGCCAGCTTTGTAGTGTCTGTGGGTTGGTGGTACCAGCAATAGCTACATTTATGAATATACGTGCTTCTATTCTCTTCTATTTAAATCTTCAGGATTTAAATATGTGCTTGTTAGGAAGCAAGGCTCTGAGGAAAGTAATAGCAGACCTTGCACAGGTTGTATTGTGCTCTTATTTATTCTCATATAAATTATTACTATTATTACATTTGTTGTTCCTTTCTTCTGTTTACTTCTGGTCTGAAAGAAAACTTCCTAGGTTTATCTGTCTTTTATAATAGTAATAATCCCACGAGTAAGGCAGAAATGGAGAGCCACTGCCACCCAGCTGATTGCTCTAACTAGCCGGCCCGACATGCCATGCTCAGTGCTACATCACTCTTTATGGCCCTTGGCTCCAGCATTCTTGGATCCGCATTGACTCAGATACAAGAGACATGAAATAACCTCATTCAGACTAGTCTATAGCCAAGCAGTTAAATTATATTCTCAGGAAGTGAGCAATAGGGGTTTGAAACCTTTCAGGCTAAGGAAAAAATGAAAAGCAAGACTCCTGCTTACAGAGTGCATATTTTTTTCAATATGTTGTTATGCAAAAGATGCAAGACTATAGTTGTAATGCACTGTATTGGGTTCAGATTATAGGTCTTCAGAACACTTATAAGGATATTAAGCAGGTTGAGGTTAATCTACCAATGACAATAAAGCAGAAACTTTATTCCCAGACGGTATGTGCTCCTGGTACTCAGTCCCCACGACTAGTATACCTTTTAAATACAGCTACTGCAGATGAATTTCTTAGTATTAAGCAATTAAATTCCACCAAAATCTCATTTTAGGAAATGAAATTAGGAACCTTGAGTATAATTTCTATCCTGTTCCCTGTTCATCCACTGATCTGCTAGGTAGCTCCAAGCAAGTCATTGCGCTCTCTGCTATCTTTTGTTGTTGTCTATACAGACAGTTTCAAAAAAAGCAGGAGTGATTCAGTGCTGTTGTTTGCGAAATGTCCAGTTCAAATGATCCCCAACATAGATACTACTGTGATAAAAGTCTTTGATGCTTTTTCTGTGGTTGCTGCTTAGAACATGATGCTCCCACATTTGGTGAGGTACTGCCAAAGCCAAGTATGTCTGTTGGCCAGTTGGACAGTATTAAATAGAAAGAAACATCCATCAATCAAAAGAGTGGAGAAAAAAAGATTTATACTGAAGACCTTTAAATTGTTTCCATTTCCGTTTTGATCTGACTCATCTAAGTGTGGTGTTCTGGCCCACTGGATGCTGTTTGATCACTTGGACGACAGCCAATACATTGTTGTATATGTTTGAAGTTTTGCCTGCTTGCCAAATGTATCACTACAGCCTCTTAGACCCTGTACTTCTGCTAGGCACAGCAAAGTGGCCTGACAATGCCTGTCATGGTTGATGGGTGCAACGCAAGGCCAGCATAGCTTTTTAAAGTTATGTACTCATTATTTATTGTTTCTCACTTTTCCTTTTTCTAATGCATTCTTTTACAGCATATAGCTCAATGGAAACATATGTCCAACTTGTAGCAGCAGTTACAAGAAATCAAGTGGTGCAAGGCTGTATTTTTAAAAAATAAAGGATATACTAACAATACTATAAATACATTATACAAATCAGTGGTTCATCAGTATCTTGAATATATTGTTCTCTGTAGTTTTTATGTCTCTGAATGCAGTGGTCAGGTTGCTTATATTTGTCATGCTTTCATTACCTCTGTCATCTCTGTTTATTATATACACCCATAATTAAGAAGTAGGCATAATTGGTTTTTTTTTCTAAATGTGCTGGTTTTGTCTACGATAGAGTTAATTTTCTTCCTAGTATCTAGTATGTTGCTATGTTTTGGATTTGTGCTGGAAACAGTGTTGGTAACACAGGGATGTTTTAGTTACTGCTGAGCAGTGCTTACACAGAGTCAAGGCCTTTTCTGCTTCTCACCCCACCCCACCAGCAACTGGGCTGGCGGTGCACAAGAAGCTGGGAGGGGACACAGCTGGGACAGCTGAACCCAACTGACCAAAGGGATGTTCCATACCATATGACGTCATGCTCAGCATATAAAGCCGGGGGAAAAAGAAGGAAGGGGGGGACGCTCGGAGTGATGGCATTTGTCTTCCCAAGTAACCACTATGTGTGATGGAGCCCTGCTTTCCTGGAGATGGTTGAACACCTGCCTGCCGATAGGAAGTAGTGAATGAGTTCCTTGCTTTGCTTTGCTTTGGTTGCATGCACAGCTTTTGCTTTACTTATTAAACTGTCTTTATCTCAACCCATGAGTTTTGTCACTTTTATTCTTCTGATTCTCTCCCCCACCCCACTGGGGGGCGGTGAGCAAGTGTCTGTGTGGTTAGTTGCCAGCTGGGGTTAAACCACGACCTAAATAAAGCAAAAATCTGGAAGAAACAAATATTTTCAGTCTTAAGACAGTGAAAGTGTTCAGCTACATCTATGAAGAAAGAGCATGACTAGGAAAAACACTAGCAATGGCTGTGAAAACATATGTGAACAAAGCTGAGATTCAACTCTTCCTAAATTCATTCAGTTTCTACTTTTATATGGCCAAAATATCAAAGATCTAATGCAATCACTGAAAGCATAATACTCTCTTATGTCATACTAAAAGCATAGCTGGCTTTTGCATTCATGCACCCATAATCCAAGCTGCAAAACATTTAAAACACAGGGATAAAAGACAATCCCTGCCCCAATTAACTGTTGTTTTATGCATAAAACCAGTGGTAGGAGGTGGATAAATACAAAAACCATGAGACAATACTGGCTAAATCAATATGCAGTAGGAATGAGTACATCAGCAGCTGAACTGATACTGGCATTTTTCATAAACATCATGATGCAGAATGTTAAGGGGAGAGGTGAAATATGGTAACAGTTAGTTGCTCTGAAAATATTTCTGAGAAACTCCTCCCATGTTTGAGAGGCAGCATGAAGCTTATTTGAAAATATAACAAATAGTGGTGCATCCATCCAAGGTGTGAGCTGACATTTTATCATAAATAAGATATGATAGCTGGGTGTTTCAAGGTTGTGAAGGTCCTTGAAAATGAAGGAAAGTGGATTATGCTTGATTGTAAAGAGATGATGAAGTAGCTGATGGAAGAATTTAAAAAGGGAGGGAAAAAACAATGAAGAAAGTATAGTGGATGAATATAAGTGGGTCAGCACTTACCAGTGGATGTCAAATAAGAGAGAAAACATTGCATTAATTGAAAAGCTAGCAGATGAGTAGCTAGACAAGAGTTTTAGAAACTACACCTTAAACAAGTGCAAAGAAAATTAGGCTCTGAAGAGCCAGAGTGAAATCAAAGACAAAAAATGCCACTTAAAGCAGGCTACTATCATGGAAAAAGGACATTATATTAGCATTTCTGCTTTAGAGCCTCTGCCGGTACTCTTACCATGAGATGATGTAATGGGAACAATTTCCATTTGTGAGATAAGAAAATTGTACTGAAACAATAAGAAATTAAAGGCTTATTTGACTGTGAATTCTGCCTGTGCATTACATTTTCTGTAGGAAAAAGCCCTGCAAGAGCAGGAGTAAGCAATTGGAAATGAAGGGTGAGAAGAAAGAGAAGGACATTTCCTGTTCTTTAAAAGACTAACTGTATTACACAGGCAAAAGGTGACCAGGAAAGGGCAGACTCAAGAAAACAAAATCATACAAGTTTTCAGGAAGATCTTGGTTAATAGCACTGAAAGCAGTTGATCAGTCAAGGAGTGTAAAAGTGACATAATTGTACTGAATTTGACTGTGTTTCAAAACAGTAGGAAGAATGGCCTCATGTCAGGCAGACAATTGATTAAATAGCTTTAATCCCTCTTAAATTCTGTTGCTCTTAGTGTTTTTTGTAATTCAAATTGAAGGAATATCTAAAAGGAAATACAGTTGCCATATAGAGTTTGTGGAAGTCATTATTAATAGGTTTCTTTTGGTTATTTTTCCATTTGTAACTTCAGTCCTCTTTTTTAATTATCTAGCAAGCACATGATAAATCCAAAACCTTCTTTCTCTCTCTTTTTTTTTTTTTTAACTGCTTTTAATATGTATTTGAAAATAGGGAGTTGAATATTGGTCTCCTGATTCCAGCAAAAGGATTTCTACAAAAAGTGTTTCAGGATAAAGCATGAAATTAATATTTTAAAATTGTAGAATAATATTAAAAAAAAGACATAAAAGAGATGGAAATTCCTTTTGGATTCCTGCTTTTGGAGTAGCAGGTCCATAGCAGGCCCACTAACAACCTTACGATTACCTCTGTCTTGTAAGTCAACAAACTTTTCATCTTTAGAAAAGGCTGTGGAGGACAGGCCTATAAAACTAGCTAATTGAGTATTTACCAAGACTATATGAAATGTGAAAGAAAAACAATTTTTTCATCAGAACTCTTATGAAATTACACTGTTTTGGACAAGCAGACTCCTTAGAAAAATACACTGCTTTGGATATATCAATACTCTTTCATGTGCAGGACAATAAGCATCCAGAAACAGCCAAAAATCTTTAGAAACAAAAAAACAGAGCTTTAGTGTGCTGTTGAAATACTAGAAATGCAGAGATACTTGCATGGTAGCAGATTCTAGAGGTTTGGGGTGGGGTTTTTTTTTTGTGTTATCGGCAAAAGTAAAGGTACAGATTTCCTGAAGGTTTTTGTGTGTCTAGAATGTATGTTCAGTAGAATTTGCAGTAGGACTGACAACCCTAGCTTCAATGACAGTCTGGCACTCCAGCTACTGAAGTAATTTTATTAGTCTCATTCAACAGAACTTCTATACTTTTAGTTACTTAATTATTTTTGGAAATCTGGTCCAAGGTACTTTTCATTAGATACAGATCTCGCAACTGCTGTCTTTGTCATCTCAAAATCAAAATACTGTAAGTTTTCATGCATCTTTCATTTCTGTATTTCAACACTATTTAAATATAGCAGCTAGTCCAGAATACATACACTCATTTGTTATTTGAACACTTCTTGCCAGAAAAACCTTACTATATGTTGCTGCACCTGTTGCCTTTTAAGTTCCAGATAAAACTAAACATGTGGTATTTAAATGTTTGAGTCCTACATGCCTTGAAAACCAGCAATCTCAGACATTGCACCAGTAAAGACTGAGGTTTTAATTTTATGTCATCCTTTAATTTTATTTCTTTGGATCTGAAAAGTGCATTATAAAATGGCCAGTATTGACCAATTTTGTATTTTACTGTATAGAACTTAAATTATCCTTTTTTCCCCAAAACAGATTGGAGAATTGCAATTTTCAACAGTTTTCCGTCTATCTATCAATATATCTTTCAGCAGTCTCTTGAACTAGCAATTCTCTTCTGTGCCACTGGGAAGTGTAAATTGTCAATGTTAAAAAGTGACTACAAATGCACTTCTCAAACAGCAGCTGCCCTCTTCTCAGCTAAAGTTAATTCATGGAGAGACTGTCATGTTAAGCTCTAAAACAGAAATCACACTTGATGAGCAAAAATGCTAAATCGACTAATTGCAGCTTATTGCTTGCTGGATGCCAACTCTATTAAACAGTTTCTGTAACTCAGGTGCTCTATAGCTGAGCAAAAATAAAGTACATCAGCATAGGTATAACCTGTTAAGTGATCACTTCATGTAAGTTTCCAGAAAGCTATTACAGCGAGAGTATTGGATGTATTTAAGGGCTAAGCTTCACTACCTGGTAGCGGTATGGAATGTGTTATATTGGAGACATAGAACATTTGCAATAACGTGAAATACTACATAAAATTAGGAGAAAGGACTCTAGGTAAGCCTCTAGAAACAAACACAAAAAATAAAATAATTTTAATTTCTAAGCTCCAAAATCAGTTTCAAGAAATGCAAAACAACATGACAATTCCATGTTCATTTCCAGAGTTTCTCTGGTGCCTCTTACTCTTATTGTGCCAAATGCTTTGTCAGGTTTTGAAAGCACTCTCAAGAACTGTCATTTTCCTGCATATACAACTTCTTAGTTCCCTGTTTGTCCAGCCTAATACTCTTGCAAGTCTTTGACATTTCTGCAGCTGTTAAAAACTGGAGATGCTGATCTGGACTATATGGTTTTGCCTAATCTCTCAATTTTCAGGTTTTATCTGTAATAACATCTAATCTACATATTTTTTTTTTCCTTTTTGTATGTGTTAGTTGCCCTGTACTGGACAAATTGAATTGAAATGGCTGAGGAATAGAAACAATAGGTGATTTCCTGTCAATCAGCATTTTTTTAAAAACTATCATCATTTTTTAAACATTGTTTTCTAATACACTATGGCAACTAAATGACGTACAATACCAGAGAAACAGTCCAGCAGCAATTCACTTAAAGGGAAATTGTAAAAGTAAATTATCCGAGCAACAAACCTCACAGTTAAATATCATGTCTCAAAAGTATCAAAACATGTCTACCTTTCCAAATTAAACAAGAATAAGGATCTGAAGTTTCAGTATTTCCTTTTTTTTTTTTTTTCCCAATTTGAGACAAAAATGTTGAAATCTTCCCTATATGATAGGATTAATTGTCAGGAATCACTGGAGAGTAAGTGGGATACAGAGTGTAAGAATCTTTCTTTGTATGTCCTCTCATTCTTGGGCATTACATTCTTAAGGCTACTCTTTAAAGTACTAGTCATATCTTAGGATCACCAAAAATTTAAAGTACAGAGAACAGCTGCTTTTTTAGTATGGTGAGATGCATCTTGTGAGGATAATGCAACTCTATGGATCTTTAAAGGTAGGATACATTTGTGTCTATTTTTCAGGCTTCATTCTTTTTGAGGACCTTTGGGACAGTGCTCTCACACTGTGATTTAGCTTTTCTCCTGCTTGTGCTCTCTCCTACATCCTAAATAACCCACGGAGAGGTAGTCACTGTCTTGATTAGAAGATAAGATGAGAAAATATATGTATAACAGTGAGACCAAGATCAGGTACAATTAAGCACACCATAAATTGGCAATTCAGTTAAAATTTCTCAGTTGTACTTGTTGTCTGAAAATTACTCTCCTCAAAAAGTCTGTAGAAAGCTAGTTCCCATAGTTACTTCATGTTCCATTATTAAAATTCAACCCAAATGAATTCACTGCATATATATATATATATAAAAATACATATAATATTTGTGAAATGTCATGTTAATTTCTTTGACATTTTGAAGTCTGCACAACTTCAGTGCTGAGTAGAAGCATTTTATTAATGTTGGTTCAGAATCAGACATAGATGAAAGCTTAACTCACAACCCTGATACTATAGCAATAGGTTAGTCCAGCTCCACTGAAATAACTGTTTTAACAACAGATTAAAAATAAAAGAAAACCCCAATTGGAACCAAAGAAAATCATGTAAAATTAATTATTTTATCTTTCCTTTCTAAGAAGATCAATGTTTTTTAAAATTTATATCTTTATATTAACCATCTTAATTTTTTTGTTTTGGGGTTTTTTTGTTTGTTTGGTTTGGTTTGTTTTCTACTTGTTTGGTTTGTGTTTTCTTTTTGTTTTTATTTCTGTAGATTGTCCTGTACCAGACAATTTATTTTCTAATTTTAACAAAAATCAGCCTTTGTCAATATTCAGCGAAAGATGTCAACATATATCAATGGATATATCTCCAATGTATACTTCCCATTTCATTGGCTAAACAGTAATAAAAATTGTTATTGTTATTTTTATTCTTCATTTTTTTTGGTGCTTTGATTCCCAAAGCATCTTTCTTCATGAAAGTTCTTGCAGAAACACTCCGTCCTTCACCTATAACTCTACTCATTATTAATATTAATATTCACTGACTTGATACTCTTGAATACTTCAAATTAGGTAGCAACATGTTTCCCTACAATACTCTAAATATGATGAATTACCAACTTTTAAGTGACAGCGTAAGAGAAAATATTTGGTTATCTATCTTCTCCCTTAAAGAAAGGATGGTTGTGCTACTTCATAAACTTGGAGAACAGACAAAACTCTTGTTAAAGGCGCACACACACAGAGTATCGTGTATTTCCTCTGTGAACTATTTACTGGCATTTACATATAATTTCTTCCTCTGCTAGGAAAATAAAGTATTACATTCATAACACTTGTTGTGACCCTTTTATAAGTGATTTTACCGTAATTTTGGGTTGCTTACCTCGAGAAATGTTATATCATCTCATTGTTTGAAATCCTCTGCATGCTTCCCCCAAATTTTTTTCTTATGTACCTTAAATTGTACACTAATAAAAAAAAAAAACAAAGAAAGAAGAAGAAAGAGGCTGCATATCTCTGTATAAAGGGCTATACAAATATCCCGGCAAGTAGCAGAAGTGAGAGTAAAAATGAAAAGTTATGAAATGATGGAATTAAAAGAAGGTCAAAGGAACTATTGTAGTCTTAGATGGAGCAAAAATGAATCACTGCAAAGATTGTTTTTGTAGTTTGGCTTTATTTTATCTTAGAACACTGTACTATGCACGTTTTAATGCTAAAACATTGTCTTAGATGGCCCAGGAATATAAATCCTCAAATTAACTTGTGTGTGATAAAGAGCTGTCAATATTATTTATGTACATGTGGAAGGCTGTTCAAATGTTTCACCACCAGGGATGTCTTTTTACCAGCAGGATTTAGGTAATATTAATAGAGCAGGATTAATACTTTAGTGTTCTATAACATGCTCGGGTGAAGCTCTTCAGGCTGCCAAACCCATGTTGAATATGTGTGTTTTTAAAACAGATGATACACAAAAGTAATTCAGTACAAAGAATACTTTTCGTTAGTGTGCTCAGAATAGCATGAACATTCCGCAAGACCAAGGAGAAGTCTCTTATTTTACTGCTTCTACCATATCATTGGCTGGGCAGACTGTGCTCCAGATTATCAGATGGCATAAGACATTACAGCTTCAGTAATGTCAAAGTTCATAAGAAGGATCCTTCACAAGTTTAATCAAAGGGACCCTTCTTTAACACATGGCTTCTCTGATGGTTCAGGAAAATGGATACCCCATAGAATGACTTTCAGAGGTTAGCATTATTGGCAAAGAGGGGAAGTGGTGGAAGAATGGAGATATGTTTGATTACTTATGAATAGCAGTAGACAGCAGGAATTCCTGTTTGCAAGACACCCTCTCATTCTAGCTTAGAAAAGAATTTTTTACAAGCATAATTTTCTCTCAAAATATATACTGAAGGTCTTGTTCTTATAAAAGAAAGAAAGATGCAATCACTGCTTTTCATAAGATTTGGCTGGAATATGTTTGGGGTTAAGATAATAGCTGCTTTGGAGGGCTCAGCTGAAACAAATACTGAATTTTTATTAAGTTTATTCCCTATATATATTTATGTATATATACACATGGAAAGCAGTTAGCTCATTAGAATAACCTGAGCTGGAAACAGTGCAGTTTGGAATTAAATCAATGCATGTTAATTTTCATCCTATAGGTCAATTCATTAATTAAGTTAGGAGATTAGATTGTTTTAACTCCATTAAAAAGAGGAAATATTTATATTTCACATAGAAAAATCCATCCATTATGAAAATGCTGTAATGAAACCAAATATGTGTTACCAGGTATGTGGACATGACAATTATGCCTACTTGGTATTATGAATAAAAGTATGACATTAAAGATCCAGTTCTCCTTTTAAATAGATGTGTTTACTGACTCTACACAGTGTCAAAATAAAGCTTATTACCCTATGCTTGACATTGGTATAATATTTTTTTTGTCTAAATGATGGAAGATTATGAGAAAAAACTGAAAAGTAATTAAAAATAATGTGCCAGGCTTAAAGCCTATTTATTGTGTAACACTTTTTGCATTTACATTTATGTTTATTGTCTAACACTTTAAAAGGGCGAGTGCACGTATTCCTCAATGAACCAATTATTAGAAGATCACCTTGTTATGAAAGAATAAGTTTCTGCATTTATCTGAGAAAGAGTGATGCTATACTCGATATAAAACAAAGTTCACAACAAAATAAGGTGTGAGTACGCTTACAACAGCCAGGCATTTAAACACTTTACCTCTCTTACTGAACCTTCCTAATATTTTGTAAGTTTGGGATTTTTGCCTCATATCGTGAACACCTCGACCAAAAGGGTAAACAAGACTGAAATCACAACTAAAAAAAAAGTTCTTATAAAGACTCACAGAAAGGAGAAGAAGGAATAGAAGAGTGTAATAATGACACTGGCCCTGCTGAGCTACCCAGTGTCTAGAAAACCCGTCTTTATATTTTTCTATTAAAGATGAAAAAATATTTGCCATTATATTAGAAGGACAGATTAATCAATAGGTAGGTCAGATTTTCTCTGATTCTCCTTAAATTAGTAAGGCAAGTGTGTACAAGCATCTATTTGTATATGCAAAACCACAGATTTGCATGATAGAAATAATTTCATGACCATGTTTTTTGGGAGCATGTATGGTAAATCACTTCACATCAGTCTAATAAAGCAGATTATTTATTTTTCATGTGTAACTGACCAGCCAACAGTCACCTCCTTAAAACTTCAAACCTCTTTATTTTGCCATCTTCCCTGTCACAAGTGCATTTTCCTGAGGTAACTGTGACATACATACATACGTGCATACATACACACACAAATATGTGTGTGCGCAATGATAGAATATTTTAGGAAGCTATAAAAATATGTTATGTATGTCAGTCTTTTAAAGCACTGCTTTCATAACAGTAGGAAGAACCAAAATTAAATACATCTGACCAAATCTGTAAACAATTTAGTTACCTGCAAGTTTTCAATGTTTTCAATTTGCAGTAATCAGTAATAGTGTCTGTCTTATTTAGCATACATAAAAATAGTTTAGAAAGAGAAATTAAAAGTTAACAGTTACATTTACAAATTATAACAACTTGGAAGAATTTGTGAATACCAGTGAAAATGCAGCAATACATCACATAAATAAGAACAGATGAGATTCATTGGCTAAAGCATTATAAAATGAGACTGACCCTAGAAAAACTTCAGCTCAGTATGATGATCTGAATAACAGATAATACTTAATGATATAAGTACCTGGGAAACAGTAATATTAGAACAGACCATAATGTAAATGTAAAACAAATTGAACACAAGTTTATAATGAGATATTATTGCAGTGAAAACAACCAGTGCAATAAGGATGCTTCATTCAACAGAGTAAGAGGACCATTAAGTGAAGTGAGTGTACAAGGAAAAAGGGAGAAATCCTTTTACTAGTAAATCTTGATGAAAATGAAGCAACACCAAGGTAAATATAACTTTTGATATTTGACTATAGCATCAGGATTACTGCCATCCAGTCTTACATGCACTGTTGCAGAATATATCCTTCTGAGGTACAATAAAAAAGGTGTGATGGTATTTAAGAAAATGCATTTGACAAACGTAAGTTTCTGGATGGTCTTCATGTTAGAGGATATCAAATGTACACAGAAAGAGTTCTCCTTGAATATTAAAAATTGATGATAAGGGAAAGAAGAAAAAAATATTAAAAAAGGAGATTCAAGTATTCTTTGGCATTGGATGGAGATTTTAGCCAGGTAAAATGTTCCTTAAGTTGTGTGGTGAGATATTTTTCTTTGGCAATGAAAAAACTCTCTCTGTTTGAACTTAAATGACATAACTGCATTACTTCTGTAACAGGCACAGAAGCTTCAGAGCTTGCATTTTGGAGTCCATTAAAAATGTTGAAATATTTCACCCTGAAAACATCTGTATTAATTCTCTTCCTCCACTCTCCCTTCTTCCCAAATGTATTAAAAATTCAAGAAGTTTGAAAGCAGTATTCTTGTGGCTGTGCAAAAGCTTTTATTGGCAGCTTTTGCGTTTTCTCTTTAGCAAATGGATTTTTTTAAATCTTAATGAACTCTGGATTTGTGACCCACCCCATTATTTCTGCTAAAGAAACAAACCATCTGGACAACACTTCTGCAGGTTGATTTGTGTTTATTTAAATTAACAGTAGTGTATGTCATTTTCAACCATCACCAGCTCTTTCCATTCAGGTGAATTCTCTGTAGTCCTTAAACTTTATGGCTTGAAGTATTAAAGCTATAGTGAGCACATTGAAACAATTACACTGAGGTAAAGGTGGTCATAAAATCAAGACTGTGTGCCCCTCAAAAGCGAGTGAAAAGCACTCATGGAAACAGAAGGAGAAGACAGGGCAAGTTTGAGGGGAACCAAAATCTGCTACCACATGCAATTGAGAGGGATGCATTTTGGGAATACTTTGACTACTTTTCATTTAGGATGATGGTACTGACATAGAATTAAGAACTGGTATGATAGTACAGAAAGTACTTCTTTCCTTTTTTAATCTTCAGCTGTGCCATGTTCTGAAACTTTTCCATATCTTAAATACAGGGGATTTAGTACCCCCTATCCTGTGTCAGATCATTAATGCAGGCCTAGCACAATAACTGAACGACCATATAGATTTGACCTCAATTACTGAGATGTTACTTTAAGATAATTCACTTTTTTTCAGATCTTCTTTTCTTGGTTTCTGCATTTTATCTTTCTGCTTTCCTTGTGTTGCCTATTCAGAAGAAATCATAACAAACCTTCTTATATTCAATTATTGGAAGAAATATTCTGCTGCTGCACATAGCACCATGCTCTAGCAGTCATAATGCCAAAGCTCACAGACATTTTTCCACTATACTACTCTCTGTTTTCACTTTCATCTCCAGGACTTGTGAGAGAAATGCTTTTCTCTTGTGTCTCCTATACATTTGTACACACACATAAAGGCTTTTTAATTACACTGTGTTAATAAAGTGAAAATAAGATAGAAATTAACATAAGCTATAAGGCTTTACTGAAAGGTGTGAGCACATCCATGCAAAATGTTCAGATGATAAACTCCAGTTCAGTTCTGCCAAAACCATATACAAAACCTGCAGTTATAATTGGTCATGAAATCAGGAATTGATACTGAATACAAATTGTTGTGTTGTTTTTTTTTCTCTCACCATCTATAATGAGATTTTTACACACGCTTTATACATTCATTTTACGTGCAGAATATCCATTATCAGTCCATGCTGACACATTTGAAAGGGAAAAGAAGGGAATTTGCTAGCTCTGTTGCGTTCCAGAAGGTGTTGTGCTACTCTCGGTAGTTTGATGACTAAAATGACAGGATTATAGCAGGGTTGCCCTAACTTCCCTTGCTGCCATATTAACTACTCTTCTGCCATGATAATGTGGAGGACTGGAAGAGGAGTGGAGCCAGCCCCAGGTGGGAATTCTCCTAACTTTTCTGTAGGGGCAACTTTCTTTTGTTTTTCCTGCCTAATAATGGAGATTGTTCTGAATTTCCCCATGTGCCATCAGAGGGCTGACAAGTTAGAAAGACTTTCCCTTTCTACATGCAGAGAATATTCTCAAACAAGGAAACAAAATCATGGCAAACGGCCTAGGAAAGTGAGGAAGTGCATCCTAAAATAGTATGAATTTTTTCCAAATTTTATGTGGAAAAAATCCCAACACACTAAATAAGTTTATTGCTCTTTATTGTAAATTTTGCCCCTTCTGTCCTCAATGAAGAATCAGAAGTAAGGAGAAAAGTACCATGAATTTTTTGTTCCATTTTCTCTTAGGCCCTCTTTTAGGAGGGTGATGTACCCCATCTATGGGAGTAGTTATTCTTAAAAGGGAGTAAGGAAGTATGACACCTACCAACTTTGCAACCTGATAGGGTTAAACTCAACTCTGGTACAGATGAGCAGCAGCCAAATGAACACAATGGAATTAGTTCCACAAACATAAAGTCTGAGATTGGCTCCAAGAGACTGGTTTGCTTAGATGGGCTACAGAAAATTCAAATTACTCTGTTACAGCCAGAATTTCACTCTTTCAATCTTTATGTTTATCTACTCCAAGCCTCTGAACATTGAAAAGTTCCCCTATCACTCATCAAATCATGTTTCCAAAACAGACAGGATTCAAATGTTGATCTGTTTTCACAGTTCAAATTATTTCCTAGGCTGTCTGATGCATTCTGCGGCTAGATTTCACCATCAAAGGCCATTGTGGAAAACAAGCCTTATATTGCAGAGGCAAAAAGTTTCTTTAAAAAAATAAGTATTTAGGTACTGAGATTCCTGAGTTTCCAAAGGCAAGGCTTCATTTAACAGATTAGCCTCTATTCTCAGTTCTGCATTTTGCTAGTGACTTGACAGCTTAACAGCTGTTGCCAAAAATTTCAATAAATCTATGTGTTTTGAAAAAGGAAGCTGAAAATACTCTACTTTCCTCTTCAATTCGAACAAAACCAAGGCCATTCAAAACCATTTTTGCTCTACAGGAGGTGATGTTAATCACAGAAAAAGAATAATTAGATGCTTTGAACCATGTGCTTCACATCTTTCAGTGTCTTTTTCAGTAATCTCCACCCAAGCAGTAGGGGTGATCCTTCTGTGAATTTTGCTAGAAATGGTGTAGATTAGAAAGAACAATTCAAGGCTATAAGTTCTAGATGCTGCTAAATTTCTTTCTTTGAACTTGGAGTGGGGTATCTCAACTTCTCACTAGTGTCCAGTGTACATTCATTCATTTAAATGTTTTTTTTTTAGAGGCAGCTGCTAGCCAACTTAGATGGCACCACATGTAAGGAGGCTGAATTGCTAGCTATTATGAATTTCTGCTCTTGGTGCTCGGATCTCCCATATGGCATAAGGTAAAACTATGAATTTCATACTAGGTACAGGCACCTAGAAATCAGGCATTGCACTGAGCATTGGAAGTGAATTTTTAGATTTTGGTTTTTTTTCCTCTGTAGCCCTATTTTATATTTAATAAAAAAAATGAAGATTGTGAGCAGAAGTACTCTGTTGCTTTGGTAATGAAATCTATAGCAGTGTCTTCAGGATTAGCAAATATATATGATGAATTTATATAAATAAATGAAACCACCATATGCACAAAGCTAACATTTCTTGCTGTATTCCCCAGTGTAGTCACTACTTCATGCTTCAAACTAACAACTCTTCACATAGCTACTGCCAATATGCTCAAGGGTTTAAAATCAAAAGGTCTTTGTAAACACGGAAACCAGCAGAAATGCTAAGCCCCAAGGTAACAATAGCTTAAAAAGAAAGAACAATATCATAATCTCACACCCGTGACTGCCACGTTTTGTGGGTTTAATTACTTGACTTGACTTTAATTGAGGTTGTCCTTGCACTGAGAATTTAATTAAATAAATAAATAAAACAGTCTTGATGTCCAGACTGTTTTTTGGCTAACTACATCCTACTGTGCATTCCCATAGGCAATTCACTTAAGACTTTAGGGCTTGGACATAAATCGATGATCTGTTTTTCCTTTATAAAAATATGTATTCTAATGATGGAAAGATTTCCTATCCCACATGAATTCTTATTATAAGCCTTCCTCCAGGGAAGATGGGACGCTGAATGATCTGCAAGCTGCAATGGATGAACTGCAAAAGATGAGGAAGGCATGCCAATCCTTTAAGACTACAGCTAGACTTGGAAAGAGCAGAATGAGACTTACTCAAAAAGAGAAGTATGAGACTTTGGACATTTAGAGTCTTCCTTTAGGGAGAAGCCATCACAGACTTAATAAATGTAAGCAAGTAACTAAGTATGAGTAAGAAATACAAAACCTGATATACTTGTTTAGTTGTTTATCCTTAAAAATCTCTGAATCATCTTCACTACTTTACTCAAATATATGCTTTAAAAATTCTGACTCCCTGTGAACACAACTTAAAACTCTTACTGTATTTCTGGCATTTGAAATAGTATTGAAATAAAAAGAAGTTATTTAGTTTATTATTTGTAATTCAAGCACTATTTTGCTGTATGTTTACTCTGACTTCAGCAAGGGTGAGAAAGTACACTGGACCTGCTGCTTCACATACCTTGTTGCACTAATGTATTGCATGACTTCAGAAATAAACACCAGAGTATTATCTGGATGTCTTCAGGATTTGGTAGAGGGGCAGAAGATGTAAAGTCCTGCTTCCCTTGTTGTTCAGGAAGAGGCCTTCAATAGGACTCAAGGGTAAAACTCTGAGGGTAGGTGTGGTTCCTAGTCTCTACCTAGGCTTCTGAACTAAAAAATTTTCAGAAGAGAGTATCATTTTTTTTTTATTAACTCAAAGTAGATATGGGCTGAATTGGCTATACAACAGCATCAGATAAAACTAAGGATGATAAGCTGCCTTATGATCTCACTTAGTTCTAAATTGAAATAGGAGTTAGTGAAAGAAACAAGAGCTTCCAAGGCATTATCACTCTAAACATGTTATTTATGTTTTACATATGTATATGTATGTTATAAATTCTACTTTAAAATAAAATTGGTCATGTCATGAAAAGCCTATTTTTAGTGAAAGAAAGGAAAGAAATCTTAGGGTGATTAATCCAGTTGCAGAAACCATCACTGCTTTCTGGCTAAGATGTTTGGGCCACACCTATAGTAGGCTGATAACAAAGTTTCAAAAGAATCAAGACTGTCGGTTTCTCTCTCTTACCATTCTTCTCTGATAAAAATTTCTGATTAATAGTTTGACCTAACCTTTTTACCAATGTGTAAGAAATGAGTATTTCAAGATAAACACTCATCCAGTAGAAAATACCACAAATTGGCTGGGTCACTAGCACCTTGTACCAAATGCAATCATATACAGACATGGAGATAGAGCTTAAAAGCTTATATGTCCTGAGCATCATAACCTTTTGGTACAGTGGAGAGGCTGTCAGCAAGCTATAACCCAACACATCCTCTCAAGTGTCTGTGTCTTGTCTTTTCTTCATTGCTGACTTCCATCAGCTGAAACATTAAGTGCTTGCCTGAAATATTGCTGCAGTTATGTAAAGCTTTTTAGGAAACATCACTTCAGACAGATGTTTAACCTCCAAGCCCTGAAGGGATAGGTCTGCCAGTTGCCAGGCTTGTCAATTAATTTTATATTGACAATCATGCTAATGTAGTTTGACACAAAGAAGAGCTTTTGCAGCCAGCCAGCTACATTAGATAAACAAGGCAGATGAGTGCAATTCACTGCAAAATTCATCTGAACACACAGCACATCACAGTGTATGTCTCATAAGTAGCACTGCTCAATTTTGTCTCAGCTACCACCCCAGATGGCACCAGAACTAGTGAAAATCATTTTTTTACTCACCTGTGAACCTCTGAACTGTTTCTTTTTCCCTTTCTTTTGTTGTCATAAGTTACCACAAATGTATACAAGAAAAATGAGAGTCTAATATAGCTGAATACTTGGCTTACAATATGAGCTGCCAAGCAAGATATGTACTGCTGAGATGTCCCTGATACAACTGCTTTAAACTTGAGGCATCTCATTCAAATCAAGTCAACAAAGTGGAAGCAACTCAGAGAAGAGCAACAAAGAATATTAATGGGTTGGAAGGAATGATTTACGAGAATACTTTAAATAAGCTGAATATGTGCAACTTGGCTCAGTAATGAGGAAGGAGTGATGAGGATATGATAAAAGTCTAGAATTACCTAACAAGTAAAAGCAAGGACAACAGTAGTTGCAACATGAGAGAATAAAAGTAGATATTAGATTAAAATAGAAAGGGTCAGCTACACCAGATTCCAAAAAATATTTGACACCAACGAGAAAGTGTGGAGTAGTTGACCCAAGGTAAATAAAGTAACATCAGCTAGAACAGTTAGAGTAAGGCTGAATATAGATGCAATCTGGAATCAAACAGGTATCGTCTAATGAGTAGCTTTAAAGGTAAGTGTCTTTGTCTCTAACTTCAAATTCTCTGAGTCTCATTACTGAGAATTATTATTTCTAGGTTTGGAAGTGATCAAAAACCAAAAGGTTGAGAGAACTGTTGGGGTTTTCTGTTTTTGTGTTTTGTCCTCCCTCTTTCTTTTCGACTCTGATTTCATTCTAAGCAAAATTCTCACTTTTAAAAATGATCTGAGCATGCATAAAGGTTTAATTCCATTTAAGATGTTAAATAATTATGAGAATAAGGAAATTAGAAATATTTTCCTTTCATGAGCCTGCAGAAAAAAATCCAAAATTCTAAAACTGAATATTGTGATGAATATAAATGAGCCTAGTATAAGACCTATGAATATGAATTCAAACATTAGTCCTTGACACTTCCCATCAACAGTATACCTTTATGAGCTTGACTGTGAGCCTGATTGTGTCCTGTTTTTTCACAGTCATGTAGTGCAGCTGAGGGTGTAAACCCCTCTACCTTTATATGTACCTCCTGATTAAAAAAAAAAAAAAAAAAAAAGAGAAACAATTTGACAGGATAAAAAGTCTGGGAAAGTATTGCAGGTTTTGTGTGCAAGCAAAACTTCTTTTTTCTCCCTGGGCAGACTGTTGTAATCCTTAACCATGGAGAAAATTGCTCCATAAGTGTCTTGAAACATATATCTCTCATGCTGTAAAACAGAAAGAAAGACTTGATCATTGTTTTTTATCATTTTGCAGCAAGTAGGAAAGGCAAGATAGTAGTGCACGCAAGTGGCCCTTTAGCTCAGAGAGTGATTAACAATGGATGATACAGTGCCTGATGCACAGTGACAATGATGGCAACAAGGAACAGGCAGCTGCTTACGAAAAGAAGATACTCTGAACTAAACCATAGATGTTTCTAATGAAAATACTTTCCTGTTTATATCTGCAAATATATCGTTTCCCCTTCATTGTATCTTAGAGCATAGACTCTCAAGACAGAGACTGGTTTTTTTTCAGTTCTTATGCACCATTTAACCCAGTGGACCAGGGCTTTGGTAGCCTGTGGTCAACAATGTTGAGCAACTACCAAACCTCAGAAAAAACTTACTGCCTCCATTGGTCTCAGTTGTAACAATGGCAGCCCCAGTTTTAACTTTTTAATTACCTATGGTCATGAACAATGTCAAGGCCCCCATCTACAACACATTCATGAACTGCAAGCTGGGGCCATTTATCTATCACAGTGCAGCTCTGGTCTTTGTCTCAGCCATGTATATAATAATAATAATTACTAATTTTTAAAAATGTTCCTTTTTGTTATTCTGTTGTAGAAGAGTAGTTATCTTAGTAAAACTGATATGCAGATTTGGCTGATTGAAAAGCTGGACAATATATCAGAACATGTTAGGCAGCTATCAGACAAATTAGTGACAGAGCTGAAATTATCCACAAGCTTTCTTGGAAGTCCTAATTCATTAATTAGGAAGTATTCAAAAATTGTATTGAAATAAATAATTCTTGATCTGAGCATTGTTTGTAAACCATTCTGTCTAAATATTATGGATTTTTACTAAGTTTGCATTAGGCAGCACTGCAGGCAAGGGGACTGGGACCAAAAGAAGTGAAATTCACAAACAAAAATTAAAATTTTTGTCTTTTGAAAATAGCCATGGAATTTTGTGAAGAGGTAACAGTGATATATGGAGAAAATCTAAAGCTTCTCCATTATTTTAATAAAGAAGTCAGAGGGACAGCTGTGACTGTATTGCACATCTTGAGAGACATAGATATCCCTGCTATACAAGGGCAGCAAGAAGAGGAGAGGTTTACTGATCAGCAGTGATAGGTCGGCCTGGAGAAGCGATACAGTGCTATAGTTTTGTGACAGTGTTTGGAAGAGGTAGGAGGATGGAAAAGTCAAAATTATCTGGAAAAGAATAGATGGCTGGAAGTGAGGTTAGAGGTGGTGAAGCTGAAATGGGCCAGATATTACAATCAGTGTGCCTGGAAGAGAAAGTAGAATAGTTAGTCGTTGTGGGATATAATTAATTTTTTTATTGATCAATTAAGTTTGAATATTATCAACTCCAATTATATACTATTCTTTCTGCTCCCTGAATTGCTTGCTTATATTCTTAAACAGTCGGAGAGAATGTGCTTTGATTTGCATATTCACAAGGCAAAGTAATCTATAAATGCAGAATCTGTAGTTTTGTTGATTAGTTGAGTAACTTTCAAGCATTTGTGGTGGAATGTATTACTCAAGAGTATTCTTCCTGGTAGAATGTGTTTGCCAGTATAGTTTTCTAAACTGAATACATAAAAAGTTATATCCAGATTATTAAGGTAAATATGTTTGGAATACAAATGCAGCATCAGAGGTTATTTTCTCACCAAGACTGCCCCAGCCATCCATTTGGGAGTCCATTTTAATATTCAGTCTTCTCTTGTGCCTCAGAAAAAATGCCAAATATTCATAGTTCAAAGCCTCAGATAACCCATAGTATTTCCATCCACTAAGCGGTAGCAAGCTCTGAGCAGCTCTTGAGAATTCTCTGTCCCTTGCAAATAAAGGCAGAATTTGTTGTAAACTTGTGGATTTCTGCCATCTTTTTCAGAGGAGCTAGGAATGAATTGATGAGAAGGAAGTAATAAAGTGAAATGTTTGTTAAAGAAGCTTGGTTCTCCTTTTGTGCTTCTGCTTTTAGGAGCAAGCTTTCTACCACAACTTAGAAACCAGACATTAGAATTCAAAGCTTTCGCTCCTGGGGTCATTTCCCTATTCTTTATTCTTCTCTTTGTACTGGCAATGAATTTGCAAACCTCTGCCAGACAGACCTCTCAAACCCTCATCATTCTTAAAAAGAAGTCCAGTGTTGGCAAGTTCTTACACTGGACAAACATGTCAACAAACATTGACAGTGCTGCCTCCAACTAGCAGAGCACACTAGGGCTGTGTTTACTCGAACTTGCCACTACCAGGCTTCATTAAGAGTGATGACATTTTTAAGCACCATCTCTGTAGTTACTATGTGATACAAATCAAACCTAGCAGCCACACAAAGGCCTTTGTCCCTGCTAAAGGCATGTACCAACTTCTGAGGTTAAAGATATGACCACATTTTCTGGCTGAAGGAAAAGAACTGCAAGGAACTGATCCTAAACTGAAGAAAGTGAATAGAAGAGTTCTCCTTTGATACTAGTGAGTTTAGATTCAAGCTATAAAATATGGCATTTACACTGCTTCCCCTTGCCAACACACACAAAAATCTAAAGTTGATATACAGAAGGCATAGAGAGCAATACATAATTCTAAATTATGGATGTGACCACTAAAAAAAAAAAATTAAACAGTTCCTACCGTTACCCAGGAGCTTACTTTCTGAACTTGACCCTGCCTTTGCAAAACAGAGAAAGCCACCTTTGACCTGTAAAGCCATCTTCCACATTCTTCTTCAGCAGGAGCATTGCTTCATGTTTGTCTTGTCAACTCATTGAAATATGTTCTTATATATGAAGATAGATATGAAGGTCCACATTAATTCCATTCAACTTTAGGCACATAACGTGCAATATTATGACATTGAAATGTCTAATGTGTGCATATATTTTGAGCAGCAAGTTGCTAGACTCCTCCATTCAATGTGCAGAGGGAGACACTTTCAAAGAGTGAACTATATTGTAAGACAATGGACACGATTCACTTTTTCTCTGGAGAAGGGGGCTAGACTTCAAGGTAAGGTTGGTATCAAGGTGAAATTAATACAATTCTACAACAGACTTGTAAAGAGTTTTAAAAGGAGGGACTTTTTCCTTTTACACTCACCTATTTTTTTTTTTTTTGTCGGGGGGGTTGGAAAGGAAGTTTCTTATAATATAGTTATATATCACCTTCCTTGAATATGCAAGTAAGGACAGAACTCCACTGCAGCACTGGTTACAGTCCCAGGAAGCACCACATTAATTTAGATGTATACCTATACTGTGTGTGCTTTTCAAATACCTTCTACCTGTTACTAAATTATCTCCAAGAAAACAATATGCAAGCTTCCATTTACTAGGCTTTGTGGGTAGAATTGTTAAAAAAATTGGAGGCCTTTTTCTGAGTGGTTTTATTATTAGCTGTTGTTTTCAAGTGACAGATTTAAAATAGCTTGAAAAGTTGGAAAAACACTTTTTAAATGTGAACTATGGAATTTATTACAAACCCAGAGAAAACAAGTACATTTACAATGTGAAAATGACATAGGCTGCTGTTTTCACACATATGTGCCTCTGGATAACAGCCTTAATTCCTATTTAGGCACCAAACCAGAACAAGCATATTTTCAACAGTACTGAATATCTGCAGGGCAATTATATCAGAAATTACACTGAGATAAAATCTCTCCAGCAAGCATACATTACATAAAAATAAAAATAGCAACCATTGGCATCTAGATTGGTATGTACTGATTCCGTTCGAACATGTAAGGCCATATCTAAATCACTAACTTTAGTATTCAGGTATGATTCAGCCAAATAATAACACATGCCTTTAAGTTCAAGCATATACTTGACTAAATCTTTATTCAGAAAAGCACAAACTTACACACTTCTTATTTTCAAAGTGATATATTTTGTATGTTATGTTACTGACTGATGACCAAAGTGCTTAAGCAAAGTCCTTAAGTGATGGAAAACCTAGTTCCAGTTACATGAAGGAACAAGTTTCCTATAGAAATATTCCCTCCTAAAGCATGCAGATTGCTTGCTAAAAGTAGGGAAAGAATTTCCAAACCAACACCTTATGTAATTTTGTAATCCATTTGGCTCTGCACAGATTTCAGTAGGGCCAATGTTTGCTTTTTGATGATATTCCCTTATATGGAACAGCATTCATCAATTTTGGTGATTTTTGCAAAACTGTTACTGCAAAGTTTTATCCACTATTTGCCAATGTTGTCCTTACTTTGTTAAGTTGTTTTTTTTTTTTTTTTTGTAAGTAAACAGGATTTAGTTTTGTAAAATTATCACTTATTTATGGCATTTGCTGCAGTTCTACATTTGCTGTTGCTTTTATTTTTCGCTTGTTTTTTCTTTCTGTACAAAATTGACAGTGGCCAAAATGTACTGATTTCTAAAAATGCACTGGAAAGAAACATCAGGGGAAGGAAAGAAAATCTCCATACATTTAGGGACAGAGTAACGCTATCACCAACAGTGAAAACTTTATAGGACTGCACTTTATTAACTGTCCATTTCAAGCTACTAATAATTAGCTCAGCACAAAATGATCGCTTACCATTCAACAGAAAAGGTAGCATTTCTCCAGAAGGAACTTTGTTATTGGAGACTGTTTTTATAAATGCATAGTTTCCTTAATTCCAGTATAATGATCTTTCCTGACTTAGTTATTGTTGTTTTAAGTGGCTAAAATAAACACTCTTGTTCATGTACTTTCAAATGAAAACATGAGTGTTCATGGCTTTATATTACTGAAGCTTTCCCTTATTGCCCCTACCCTCCCACCGCTTTCTTTTTTTTCAGACTACAGTCTCTAGGTACTTTGATAGTTTATACTTTCTTCTCAAAGTGAGGTGTTGTAGTAAAAAAGGTCCTTTGGCAGCTACCAAAACATGTCACATATTGACTGTAACCTTTTCAAAAGGTAATGCTCCAAGGAGCTTTGATTGTGTAAACAGTGCATTCTGTCCTGAAAATGAGGACATTGTAGAGGAAGAAATGACATGAAGGCATATATATTTTTTCTAACTTCATTTTAATACTTAAAGGTGCCTCTTTAAGACTACTGTGCTGTACAGTTGTATTGCTAAGACAAAGTACTACTTTTTCTGTGTGTAATGTTGTTATGAGCAGATGTGTTAGAGACATTGGTTATTGTTTTGAACTCAATCATTTCCTACGTTGGCTTAAGTCAGAGCAGAGCAACTATTCTGTGGGGGTTGCAGGGAAATGGAGGTCCAGAACAGCGCAAACACACTATTGTCATTGGGTGAGGACAAGGGAATCTGCACAGAAGGGAGTGAGGCACACATCAAGCAGGTTTTATTTATATTCAGTGTTTGCTAGGATTTGGGTTACTTCTGTGAAACCCATACCATAACTAAGAGATGATCATGTTTGGAAAATCCTGTGCAGCAAAGCTGTGTCCCAAGTTTTGATCACTCTAAGTTAATTCTGCAACTTAAATCTTGGGATACAGATTTTGGATAAAATTTGGATGGTGAAGCATTTTGTTACATTAGAGAGTGGTTTAATTTAAGGAGGTATTCCTGTTTTTTCATGGAAAAGATACTGCATCAACTCTGAAGATCTGAAGTCATCACAAGGTGGGAGGATGGAACAGACATCTGCAAAACCCAGCTACTGCTTGGGTCTTCTAGATCATCTTTTACTTAGGAAAGACTTCCCTACCTAACAGCCTATTCTAAGATCAGTGTTAGAGCCTGCGAAATTCAAGATTCTTTCTGGTTAATTAACTTCAATTGTATTGTGGCTGGGTCCAGGTTAGCAGTTAAGTATCCCATCAAAACCCTCTAGGAAGATATGGGCTTAGACTCTTACTGATATATCCTGTGGAAAGATAGTTTGTCTGTAGTGGACTATTGTTGTCAGTTATTGCATTTACCCTTTCTTCCTTCCATCACCTTTTTACATTCCACAATGAAGTGTTTTTTTGTGGAAGCCTTATTTAATTTTGTGCTTGTGAGTAGATAATTATAGTTACATGACACACTAGGTCATCTAATTTAAATTCTGAAGTCTCAGCTGTAAGAATCGAGATAGTATTTGTTTAGAATTTTGCTAAGATCTCTTTGATATTAAAACCAGACAATAGTGGAGAAGAGGCCTATATCTATGCTTATCTAAACCCACTACTATAATATAAATCTTTTCTCCCTTAAATTTCACACAATGGCATTTTAGAATTATTTGGGAGCTAGGTAAGTGACACATGGACTCATGAATATGCTTTGACTTAGAAAACTTTCCATAGTTTGAAAAAATTTTGATTGAAAACTAACTCATAAAAACTCAATTTTGAATTAAAAAAAGTTTTCAGATTTTATTTTCCTGTGAAAATATCTCTGAAAACTGGATAAAAATGTCATAAAAATATAGCCTTCTCTTGATTTATGCACTTTGTCAGAAAGTTTTTGACCAGACCTATTTTCAGTGCAGCTTGTTTGGCAAGCAATTATGGTCACAATATGTCATGTAGGCATTACAGATGACAACAAGAACACTTTGTTCCTAAAGTCTAAAATTAAAATATCTTCAACCAATGTAGAGAGCCATTATGATGCTGCTTAGGTGTCTCTCAATATCGGTTTGACAAAAACTTTCTTCTTATAATGTCTGACGTAGTTCATGATCACTGGATATTAGGTGCAACAAAATTCCTAAAGAATCAGTAGGAGTTCTAGTATCCTTAAAAAGTCTTAAAGATACTGTTTCCAGCCAAACAACAACAAACAGAACAAACAGTAGTACAGAATGCTAAAAAGCTTCCCTGAATATGAGGTCTTTCCTTAGAGGTGCTTAATAAAGAAAGGTACCAGGAGATAATAGGAAAGATCTTTGTGAATTAATTATTGGTTGAAAGGAAGTAAAGTGTAGCATTAAATAACAATGTTTTACAATGGAAGATTAGCAATAGGGTCTCAGAACAGTTCAGTGCTCAAAGTGCAGAAGCGGCTCATACAAAAAACTTAACAGATAATTGAAAAAAAACATGATATAGGTCTATAAAAGCACAAGTGCTCTGAAGTTGAAAACTTTATTCTTCATTTCACAATAATAAAGAAATTAGTGTAGTCCCAGAAAAATTATGAGATAGCAGCTTAAAATCAAACCAAAAGGAAATAGCTTCCCTCCTCCCCCCTCACCTCAAATCAAATATATAATACTTAATAATCATTGGATCTTGTGAAGATTAGGAAGGTTTTAGCAATTGGGTAGACAGTCTTAATGCTCTGTTTTTCTCCCCTCATAACACCTGCGAGAATCCTTCTGGCATGTCAGTTGCAGGAAAATGTTCAACATCTGCCATATCTTGCCAAATCTCTTTCTTTTTAGTAGTGGACAACATCACACTCTTTAAAAATTTTGGTTCTTCTAGTTGTATATGTAAAATAAAATCCCTTGCTTTCTGCTCCCACGATCAATGAATGTGTCTATTTTAGTCATTTATTACACCTTCTATCATCATCAAACAGTGAATCCATCCAGATTCTCTTCCCTTGAATGCAGAGCAAAATGGAGGTCTTCTGACTGGAAATGGGGTAGCTGTCTTCTCTATTTAAGGGCCTTTCTTTTGATAATTCACCTTTTTTTTTTGAACTGCTAAAGGATCAGGGGGCCCAAAGTGAATAAATCCGCTTGAGGAAACCAAGATCTTCATACCAGTATTCAAATAGAAGTGGGAATCGTTTTTCTAATGGTACAGTAGTAAACTGTGTATTTCCTAATTAATTCCCCCCCACACACACATTTAGTTCACATACCTCCTATATTAGGAATAACCTTTTCCTCTAATATCTGAATGTTGTATATTTCTGCCTTTGGCTTTTCACATGTGGCTACCATCACTATTTTTGTCATTACATTGTCTTGCACAACTATCTTGATCTTAAAATTAACATTCCTTTTGTTCATGGCTACTAATTCCTTCATCTTCCACTGCAAAACCATTTGCTGTTCTTACAAGGTTTCCTGTGTACTAGCAGTGCTGTTCTGATCCTCTTTGTCAAGTTCTATATTTGTAACTCCTTGAAATTGAACTATTCCACTGCAGTTCTTATATCTTTGTCCCTGTACCAGGCATTGATCCAGGTTATATTTGACACAGTATATATGACTGCATATATGATAGTTTGTGGACTCTGATTTCGAGCACTATATGCCTTTCTTAATTGGAAGTGAAGACTTCTGTAGCTCGGCTAGAATAGCCTTCATTACTTTTTACAATTGACATTGCTAAAGCAACACATCAAAGACAAGGATGTTGGGATGGGTTGGGAGATTATGAACTGTTAGGACAGAGAGTTTAAATCAAATTATCGAGTGTTATTATAGATATCTTAATGTGCACTTTGCACTGAGATTAATGAGGTATATGTATTTAAAAAAATTATTTCCATGTTTGTATTTTGAGACTGTTCGTCAGCTGTGACCTAGTAACAGTCTTTCTTTCCATGTCTAGGTAACAACTTCATATGTCAGAAAAAGCTAATAAAAAACCCATTGTATATTCTCTAGAAGTAAATTGTCTAACTTCCCAGTTCCAAAGAAGGAAATTTGCACTGATTCTCTTTATTCCATATCTGATGTAGAGTTGAAGAGACGACTTAGATGTGCCGGACTATTCGCTCTATCCTTTTCAAGATGTTTCAATTCTTGAAGAGGCAAAAATGTGTCTTTCGCAAGATCTCTGTTGCGCATTCCAGAAAAAAAAAATGAAAAACTGAAAAGGCAGAACACAAATTTCTAAGACAATTTATTCTCACCAGGGCTGTGAATAAACTTGTGGAGCTTAGAGTTTTATTACTTAGGTAAAAAGGTCGTACAGCACTCAGTAACACTGGTTTTATGCACTTCTTTAAATAGTATAATTAAACTTTCTACAATAACAGGCCCTGATGTTTCTCCCATCTAGCATCTCCTTAGCATGCTTGAGGACTATATCCACAACTGCTAAAAATTATTAAAAATTGCCTGTTTTATATTAAAATGGAAACACTAGGCTGAGCTTCTTCCAGCCTGTCAAAATGAACAAGGTTTCAAAGGTTTCAAAATGAACAAGGGACTACATACATTTTACTACATCTGGTGCTTACAAAGGCAGATGAAATCTGGATCTTCAATACTGCCTTCAGGGTATTATTAAGAGATTCTAGATAACTATGTCACACAGAAACAAAGGTAACTGGAGTACATTAGAAACAAGTTTTCCTCCAACGTTATTCTGTGGGAGAGAGTCAAGTGAATAAAAAACACATCATGGTATTTATGCTCTTCCTCCAGGCTGTTCTCATACAGGTCTTCCACAGAATGTGTCTCATTGGTAGACTATAGGTGAAATAACTGTAAAACTAAAACACAGTAGGAAAAAAAAAAAAAAAAGAACAAAAATCCCAAACCAGATGCAATCTGTTTCTTTGTAAAGAAAATGGGATATAAAATGTGTTACATGTAACATAAAGCATTTCATAATGAGAGTGCCTCAACATATAAACTTGCTTTTTTTCCTTGACTAGCAGAACCTGAAAAAAATTATTGACAATATCTTGGGATGTAAACTGTGTTCTGGTTCTTCCTACTTTTATTTAGACTGGAAGATACCCGAGATACTACTCTTCCAGTGATACAGTCTTTTGGTTTCCTAATGTAAGAAAGAGAAAGGGTAGAGCAAAAATAATTTTTTTTTCATGCTTGAAAAAACTTTTCATTTTTTTGAAGGACTTAGAGGTTTCTTTCATTCAAAACATAATTCTTCATTGCCAACACTCACAACAGTTCAAAACTGTTAGAATATAAACAGGCATATGAGAGATGGGAGAAAATCTGAACTTTCTTGGGTCTTGTGTCTTTCTTTCTTTCTTTTTTCCTGGCTTATTCCTCTTACTTTAGCTGTTTCATTCTAACCTTTTTTCTCCTCAAGTATGGTAAATGTCTTTTGAACATACAATATCTTTTTTCTTTTTATCCTTTTTCTTTAATAGGAGTTGTCCTAGATTTGAAGAACCACTTGAGCCACTTAATTGTTCAAAACTCAGTGATAAGACAATGCAAAATGTTCTGCAAAGCTTTTCAGAATCTAGTATCTTCCTAGAATAGCTCATTTAGCCTTAGTATTAGAGTAGTGGTGTGGGGAAAGTTATCAACAGATATTTTCCAATCACGTGTGATGCAATTTTTTTCTCCAACATACAACCCTGTCAGTTCACTGTGGCAGTGGTAGCAGGATATCAGTTACTGTCTATCTTTTTTCTTCTACTTGCTTGTAATGCAAAGTAGCAAAATAGGAGTATTTTGTAGGAAAAAAAAAAGGTCAGGTTTGACCAAGTGCCCCAGAAGTCTTAATCTAATATATCGTCAGATGTAAGTTTTCCACTTTGAATATGGGGTTGAGTTTAAAGCAGGTCATCTCAAAATCTGAACTTGGATTGGATTTCATTTTGGAATTTGGAGCTCTCTCCACATCTTACAATCCTAGAAACCACTAGACTAAACTCCACTTCTTATTAATACATTCCTAGCCTGCAGCCTCGTCTTCTGTTTCTGTAATTTATACAGTAAGTCAGCTACCATTTTAAGTCACTTCCAGTATGTTAGTTTTCCTATCATCTCCTCGGTTGTCTTCAGAACTCACACCCATTCACTATTTACCAAGCATGACTTACAGTTTCCAGCAGTTCTCTACCTTTATCATCAAATTTTTATCACTGGATCACAGCTGAACCCAGGGGAGGAAGTTGTTATATGCTACTGAAATAGACACTAGCTCTGCATTTTCAAAGAACAATGTTACCCAAATGAAAGTTCTGCCCTGCAAAGTAATGACTAAAAAAACCAAAACAACCCCAAACCAACCAAAAAACAACCCAAAACCCAACGCTCATACAGGAAAAGTCTTTACAGTTCAGAAGGGATCGGAACTATCGTACATAGTTAACCTATGTGGAGCATAACATTAGCAGTATGTTTTGTTAATCAGGACTGTGTGATTTCTTTCAGAATGAAGGAATTATTATTATTGCCAACAAAGTATTTCACTCCTTTAGGTTTATTCTGAATACTGTCAGTGACCTTAAAATGTGTTCACCTGAATAAGATATGAACATGCATAAAACATGATTTCATTTTCTTTATATTGCTTAAAGGATTTCCCAGTGGCCAGGTAAATGAGTATACATATTTTGAAAAGCACATACAAGAAGTGACCAACAATAACCTCTGGTTCTCTTGCTTCTATTAGCTGAGTTCTCTAAGCAGTTTTCATGTGTTACTTAATTAAGACTCATACATAGTCTATGAGATTAGACAGTGTTATTAGTTCTTCTTTATACCAAGGACCTGACACTGAAGGAAAAGGAAAGACAAGGAAAGTACAAGGAAAGTAATTTTTTTCATGACTAATACCACATTAAAACAAGGTATTACCTGAACTGACCACACCATTTCCTTTCTATTTTGACTTTATAATAAGCAACCAACCCATTCTACATCATTTGCTAAGTTCTATGTTCACATTTTCTTAAGAAAGAAGAGAAATACAATGGCCCAGGTTACAGCCCTGACCTGGTGGAATCAGGGAAAGGGGAGGAAGGGAATGGCTGTGGGCTGTGACTATGATCTGCGACCAAAAAAAAGGCCACATTTACTATTAGTGAAGTAGGGGAGGAAAAGAACTCAATCCACAGCTTCCGCATACCTTGTAAATCCAGCCTGGCTGGAGCAGACTGTGAGACCAAAAGGCTGGAAGGGAGCTATTTACAGGAATTTATTGCTATTCAATACCCTTCACTTTCCAAAGCAGGCAGAACCTGGAACACACAAAGAATTTGAAAAGCTCTTGAACTTTAGGAACATTATATGCTGTTTTGATATTTCTGGCTCAAGTTTAATGACAACTCCCAGAGTATTTTTTTTTTTATTTCCACTTTTCTCAAAACTAATCATAGATTCATGAAAGGCTATGACTCTGAGAAACTTTTAATGTTTAAATATCAGTGCAAGGGGTTCAAGATGAAAGTACCACCAAAATGCAAAATGGAAGCTGGATTATTTTGTCCAGCTTTGCCACTCTGCTGTTCATATTTTCACAAGGAATTTTCCAATACACTGAAGAGCCTTAGAAACCAAAATTCCACTGAAGCACACAGTGGTTCCTAAGCCATTTAAGTTTTTTTGAAAATCCTTTTAAAACTGTTAAATATCTTTTGAAAGTTCTGATTGGAAAAATGAATCTACAAATTTTCCACAGCTGTAGAATTTTAGTAACATACTATTCATCTGCCTATTACCCTAGAAATCCCATCTAGTGCCTGAAAATATTTTTGTTTCATTGCTTTTCAGATGTAAGAGTAAGCAGCTTTTAAAACATATTTCTTCGTTCTGAGTCCCTTAGAACTTTTTTTCAGATTTCAGCAGTTTCGATTCAGGAAATATGGGATTAAGATTTTCTGGGGTTCTCCTGTCCCCTAATTTCTATGCTTCCTTCCCTCTCCAACACTGTCTGCAGCTAATCTATAATAAAGGTTAATTTTGAAAAGCCAGCTCCATAATGTTTACACAATGAAGTCAAACACTGAATGAAACACACTTGTAAAAACAACAGCAGCCTTTTCCTTGTGCAATATAGGATGTGGTCAATCATTTGGCAATTCAGTTTTGGCACATCATGAACTATTTATTTGTTAAGCCCAGTTCTTGAGACTGCAAAAACTCTGGTAGGTTATTTCCTTTCTTTTCTTTTTTTGTTCCTTTCTATTCCCTCCACTGGAAACTATTAAATTTGCAGAGCCTGATGTTTATTTCACACTGAAACATGCACTATTGTATCGATAAATATTTAATAGTACTGGAGTTCAGTGGATATAGCCTCATGTGTTTCTTTTAAAAGGTGTTTTATTACCTGGTGAGTGCACTGTGGTCAATTGAGCAAGAAAAAAACAAACCCAAAACATAAACTTTCCACTAAAAGATGACACAGGGTTCAGTTTCAGTTTGAAGAGGGTGTGGAGGAAGCAAGTAAACATATATTTTTCTGAGACTCTCAGTCTTGGCACTGCACAGGCAATTCTATTTGGGATAAACATCAGGGGCATTACATAGATCGTAAAAGCATTTGAGCTGAGAAAGACAAGTGCTAGAAAAGATAAAGTACTAAAAAGGAGCTTTCAGGAAAAGCCCACAAAAAAAAAAAAAAAGAAAAAAAAAAAAAGAGAAAAAACCCCTATAAATTCACTTTTCCTTGAACCTGTGCACCTTCTGTGATAGATCTGCTGTGGCATATGCATGCTTAGACTGTAAGACTGGTTTAAATGCTCGTGCAAAGTGATTTCAAGTCTTTCTGGACAAACATTTGTTGAAATGAAATTTTAAAGATGATGTTAAATTATTTAAACAGATCTGCAAAACTGTTAACATGCACTTTACCTAATGTTGCACTTAAAACTACCTGGGATAACTTTGGCAGGAGAGGACCAAACTATAGCAAAACAAAAAAAACCCCCACTGATAGGCAACAATAAAAATTACATTATTGATATTCTCTTCTTTACATTTAATTCATATTCTAAACATCTACAGCTCCACTAACTGTCTAAACAGGCTTGAAAACTAAATTTTACCTTATCTAATTTTAAGCGTTAATATGTCTGAGCAAATTATAATTTCTAGCAAGAATGTTAAAGATTTCTTAAGTGGTTATCTATTCCTAAATTCAGCTGCAAGTCATACTCAGGTGTAATTTGATAAATCTGAAAAGTTGTTCATGTTTCTTAAGAAATCTCATATGGGTTAGTAAGCAAATACCATTTTTACAGAGAATTAGGACAAAACTCATGAAAAATTTGACATCAGAAATCTCTGTCAAACATGATGAATAAGATCAGTGCATGATACCTTGCAGGCAATGTTGCCTTCTTATTTATAGTTGAGACTCAGCAGCTATTAAGCTTACTCAGTTATAAACTAAATATTTTAAGACTAATTGAAGAATCATTGAGGTTATTACCTCAGCCTCGGTGGATTTGTTTGGCAAAAAACATATACTGCTGTGCCTGAAAGGTGCTTGGTTCAACTTCCATAGAAAGAATAAAAATAGCAAGAGGTCAAACAACCTGATGCTCTGATGGGAAATGATACACTTGAAAAATAAAGCTTGGATAAAAGTAATAAAAAAGATGCTTAAAACCATGGTGCCAGGATGAAAGGAAAATCAATCAGCTTGTGATGAATATTCTGAGCTCTTCTATCTTTTACTTCATGGAGTTTTAACTGTAGGACAATGCAAATAGCCTGAACTCAAGTTTCTACTACTCAGTCAAAGATCACGCTTGTATATCAGTAATCAGGGATCACAAATATCAGAAAAAAAATGCACACATTCACAATTAGGACCAGCGTCCTCCTAGGAACAAGTATTGATTGAGCATACTGTGTTAAATATGGGGAAAACCTCATTCACAAGTATGTCATGAGTTAATCAGTCTAGCATATCTGAGTTCCAATGTCTTTACAGATTTTAGTTAAATACCTTACTTAATTTAGGTGTTGAAAGCCATAGATTACTTTGAAATGCATACAGGCTACAAACAGAACTTTGGGGCATTAAATTAAACTTCTGCTGGGCACTAGAAATACTGTCCAGAAAATGACCTCTAAATAAATGAAACGGTTTCCCTATGTCTATGTTCATACTTTGCTCAAATCCTCAATTCACCATCACAGGCAAAGATCTGGCTTTTTCTCCCAGCATTAGTCAAGTGCAAACTTGAACTTGATGACCAAATGGAGTAATTTGCAGTGATGAATAGTGTCTTTTTGTTTCTCTTTGGAAAAAAAAAAAGAAAAAAAAAGCAGAAAATTGATGGATATCTGCACTTCTTATTTTACCTGTACTTTCAGGGGCTTCCTTGTCATATTTTTAGAATAATTGTGTTATTTATTCAATTTTTATTGTATAAATCTGCTTTATCTTGAGATCACTAGGAAATAGTAACTGGTTCCTGCAGCTTTAAGTCTTAATACAGATTAACTTTCTAAACAGATACGTGAATATTGCTTTGTCTCTCTTTTACTTTAGTTCCAAGAATGGAATCAGGATCCCTTGTGATTGTGTAAAACTATACTGAAGAAGCCCAAACATGGTTGTTAAATGTCAGTCAACAGCTCAATGTGCACCATAGGAATGAAGCTAGAGAAAAAAGTTCCCATTAGTATTTGCAGACTGAAATTATTAAGTTAAACATCCACAGGTCAGAGGGTGCTTTAGAAATTGTGCTGTACATTCCACTGCTGTGAAAAGTACTTCTATGCAATTTTCATATACAAAAAGTACCATTTTCACGCAGGCTGAATAGTGGGGCTCATGTGAGAAGACAATTTTGTTCCCAGAATGTGTTAGTTTTATTAGGGAAATTATACTGTTTCAGCTTCCATTCAAAACTATGACTTTCAGTAACTTGACCCAAAGAAGGCTTTGCCTGCTTGTAATCAACTTTTACCTTTAATTTGCAATGGTTGCAATTCAAAATCAGATAAACTGATTTCAAGTTCTTTGGTTCCCACTGACTATACCAAAGGAATGTTATATCTCACAGGAAGCCATCAGAGCCAGTACCTCACATGACTGAATTCTATGACTTTTATGGTTTTCACAGAGAGATTTATCCATTTTTTCTGGCTTTGGTTTTAGCTGAAAGCAAATGCTGCTATCTTCAGTGTATTTCTGAACAGAATGAAAATATGAAATACTGTAAATCGTTCAAGGCAATTTTTACCCACAGGATTGCTAGAAACTTTAAACCAGAAGCTTGGGTTTGTTTTGGTAAGCATCTGCACTGAACCTCTGAACCTTCAGAGATGAACCTGTTGCAATGAAGGATGTGTGTGTTTACACGATAGCAAGAGAGAGAAAGAGATTCTCCTAAATGTCTGCCTCACCGAGCAGATAAAGTACCTGTTACTTTCTTTTGAGAAGGACACCCCATAGGCCAAAGATTAAAAGAGTAAAACTTTGAAGCTCAGTGAGCAGAGATTAGTTCCAGTTCTGTGTTCATGTAATTTTTAAGTTATTTCTGATGCATATATGAATCCTCTCTTTTGACTGTACCACAGTTCTTTGTTATTGTCGTTAATTTTAGCCCCAATTGTAATTACACATTTTTCATTGTTAGGTGCTTTAGAATGCAACTGATAAGCAAAGGGGTAGAAAGAGCTTCTACAGTGGTGGTGGCAGGAAATCTCTGCAGGGACTGGTGGCATTGAAAACATCTAAATTCTGTATTTCAAGTGAAGGCTAAGTTACATGGACTTTTTGCAATGCAATGGAAGAACAAAGTGAGAAACAAAAATATGTAGTTGAGAACAGAAAGGAGATCTGGAAATGATATGAAGGAGATGACAGTGCTGAGACCTCAACATATTGTGTTTGCAGTATATATTGATACAGAGAGGAGAACTCAGCAAAACATGCCTGAGCATCATATTTCACTCCTATATCTGACCTAACAATGTGGGTTATAGCAATCCCACGTTGGCAAGAGATCTGTTTTTTTCTTCTGATGAGCAGGCCACATCCGTGTCTTTCTTTACTCTCTAATTACATAGAAACTCTGGTTTGCAAATTTGTATTTTTACTCTAGATAAGATTTCTACAATCCCTTTTCTCAAGCTAGCTTTCTCTTCCAGCTCTCTCACAATCACTGAAAATACAGCATACAGCTGCTACATTTTTCTGTTTCCCTCTTGGCCTGGTGAATAAATCATCTTTAATTCTCAACATTGAATTAATCCCTCCTATGTCATAATTGTTTTGCAAAACTTGAGTTTGACCTTGAAGTCTTTTCCATATATTTTGCCCTTGGATGCAGCCTGATCTAATTACCCTCACTATTTTTTGTTTCTATTTGTTTAGCTGTCATTTCCATAAACTGAAATTTTAGATTAAGTGATACATAAATCTCATAGACAATCACAGAGATAATACAATTTACCAGATCATACTATTATCAGAACTGTCCCTGGAATATCCAGACTTTTAGTGGATGGGGTAAGGTTCTGCCAAACAATTTAGTCTTTTATAAAAATTTATTTGAAATCAAATGAGACACAAGGAGCTAAAAAGACCTGATTTAAAGTC
This sequence comes from Platalea leucorodia, assembly GCF_965183815.1. Taxonomy (NCBI): domain Eukaryota; kingdom Metazoa; phylum Chordata; class Aves; order Pelecaniformes; family Threskiornithidae; genus Platalea; species Platalea leucorodia. The sequence goes on from NC_138829.1 coordinate 21,608,076, forward strand.
ATGTAATAATACAACAAGAGCAGGATTTCTTCAGTTCTTGCAGTTCCAAGCCAAACCAGATACTGTGTATGAATAAGGAAAAAAACATATCAGGAGGATGCGGAGAAAGAAACAAGTAGAGGGAATAATCATTTCCAAAGCCATATGAGCAATGTGGGCTAGGTCATGTTTGAGCTACGACTACAAGAAATCTCTCACTCTCACTTTTAATAGAGAGCACCAGTCAGTTCTGGACTTTAGCAATGGAGAAGATTACTTCTTTATTTTCTATAACACTGTTTTTCAAGGGAGAGAAAACACTGAAAAAGACCAGACATAAAGCAAAAGTTACTTTTCAAACTGGTACCCAGAAAGACAGATTAATTTAGAAAGTTTCAGGTCTCAGTTTGAAACTGTTCTCAGTTTCTTGTCTTTCATTAAATTGGAAGCAGGGCTATTTTGTGTTTGGTTTTTTTTTTTTTTTTTTTGATAATGCTCTGAGCAATTTGGCTTAAATCAGTTGTATCTGTACATGCTCAGTCTTTATCAGCTGATAGTATGCAAATTAGCTGTCATATCTGCTGGCAGTCAATACAGTGGTGAATAATTTCTAGTCAAATAAGGCTTTTCAAAATATTTTGTGTCAAAGAAGCTTAGTAACACACCTTGCATAAGCTGATTGCACTTCACAGAAATAAACCACCTTAGATAGCCTGATTATTCCCAAAGATTTTGTCTTTAATATTACTTAGTTTTATTGATTCCTGAATACAAGATTCTTAACATCTGTGAAAAAGTAACTTAGAGGTGAACAGCATCTTGGCTCTTTTCAGTGTTAGATATAGTTCATCCCTGCATGTCTATGAAGTTCTCTAGGATTTGGAGCGTATGGTAGATCTTACTTTGATGATGATGATGTTGACCCCCAGTGTCTGGAATCCCAGAACTCGCCCTGTGCTCCAGAGTTACGCACCTGGAAAGTGAAGATCTTCAGATCTCATGCTGCATCACTGCATGACAGATGCTCCCAACACTATATTGTTCGTTTTTTTGGGGGGGAGCAGAGGGAGGGCAGGGGAAGGGTTGATACGAGTGAAAAATGGGCTCGTTCCTTAGGGTAGCTGAATAAGGCCATGGAGATGCCTGTGTCTTCTTGATCTTATTAGAAAGAATGTGTGTGGGCAGGAAGAGATGAGACTGAGATTTCTTGCAACCCTGCTCTCTGGAGGATCACAAATCTGGTCATTTAAAACGGATTTATTTGGTTTTATTGCCCTTGTATTCTACAACTCCAATTTGTCTTTGCTCCTTTCATATTATTCTTGACCCCTTGGTGAAACACCCACATAAGTCCAGATAGTTCTCTTTAACAATTCAAGTAAGCCTTCTTTATTAATTTAAAAATTCTGTTGTTCTTCCCATTTTTTTTTCTTTTTTTTATGTTTATTTACCTAGAACTTTTTCTCATACCCTTTCCCTTTCAGCTATTGATTTATAATTTCTCCAGAGACATCAGTAATGATGGAAGAAGTTACAAGGTCACTTCGAAGAATAATATTTTACATTTTGTTGAAGATCTCAAAGCACCTTCCTAACAAATGATCTAAGCATTATTGTTCCCCTATGCATCCAGGCAATATTGCTGTCTCCATAGTACAGATAAAGCAGAGGCAGAAAGTGACCTACCCAGGGTAACACTACAAGCCAGAGAAAACATTTTGAATATTAGCAAAGAATCCAGACAGTTGGTCTCAGAAGCTATCCAGGAGACCATACTCTTTTTATTTAAACTGCCACATCACTGTGGAAAAACATTTCATCAGAAACCAATCATTTATTGCTTTGCATCTGAAAGGGGAAAAAAAAAAAAAAAAGACAAGACAGACAGACAGACATGGAAACAGACCACTGAACAAAGTAGTAGAAAATCTCACCATTTCTTTTGCAGCCAAGAGAAGGACTGGGAGCAAATGCTTAGTCTATTTTCTGCTTACTGTGGTTTCCTTGATGTATGTTTTCTCAGTGTTGGTAAGGAAGGTGGTGCATTATCATTGCCCAAAGCAGGCATATGTTACATCTACAAATTGTTCATACATGTGGAAATGACATCTTTGCAGATGTGGGTTTGCCATGGCAATGACAGGGTTTAGCCCTTGCCTCCCGTTAGCATCAGCATGAACAGTGAATCAATGAGCTACCTCAAGCTTAAGGGACACAGATTAAACAAATTGACTGAAAATTATACAATAGTTATTATTCGTCCTTTGTGTTAAGTGCATTCCTTAAAACTTATTGCCCTTGTATTTCCAAATATTCCTGTGGAGATCCTTCAGCAGGCACTCCAGTGCTCTGCATGACACCAACTCCGCTAAAAATACGATGGTGACAAGGAGGGGTGGAAAAAATTGTGCTGTTGAGAGTCAAGCCTAAGAGTTAGAAAGAAAAATGACAAAAATGTGTGAAGGAAGAGGCCAATCCAGCAAGAAGACAGGTATGAAGTATTGTAAATATGTTCAGCCCACCACTCCTGGCCAGGAGAAGACATTGTCATGTCCTTTGATGCTAAAAGTTAATGTTTGCATTTGATTTAGGACCAGAACTCTCTATTCATTTTAGGTAGGCACTAGTTGCCAAAGGACTCCCACTCTGTATATTTTACTTCTGGCTCAGAAATGCGTTTTATTAGTCCATAAATTAAACTTATGGAAGATCTTCAAGCTTCAAATTCACTGGGGGGGGAAGGGTAGAAATTTTGAGCTGGAACACAGAAATTTTTTCTACTATTATTCAGAACGCTGCTACCACTTGTAGGGGGTAAAGAATGGGAAAAGGTCTACTTTTTCATACAATTTTAGTAGCACAGCTGCATTTTGTAAAGAAAGCAGCAGTCATTAGAAATATAAACAGTTTGAAGGAATTACCACATTCTGACCTCAGGAGCTTGTGAGTCTTTCTGTATTTTCTACTCCCTCTCTGAGATAACAAAATTGTTAGTTAAGTCCTCAAAATCTTATCTTTAATTTAAAAAAATAGAATGTTGTCTTGATTTTTTTCTTTTTTCTTTTTTTAATTAATTTATTCATTTATTTTTATTTATCAGATTTTTAATTTCATTGCTTTTAGAATACCTGTTTGCAAGCTTTTCTTCACAACAGTTGGGGCTTGGAAACAGGCCACTTTCTAAATGAAGGGTTTGACTACCATTAAATAAAGCTGGGAATTTTACAGAAAAGCACCTGACCACACATAAATAATGTGACAAAGATTACACAGGAAACCTGAGATAGAATATAAGCCCTCAGCCAATTACCTAAGAAAAAAACATTGATAAAACTCTCAGCTGTGCTTTAGTTTGTACAATCTTTGTGCATGTCTAGGCTACACATATCAAATAAGTAATTATTTTAGATCAACATAATATGTTGTGCTGTAGTTTCAGATGTTTTGATTACAAGCTTTTGTGAATTATTTTTCATTTTGTGTTTGGACAGCTAGCACCACAGCATTCTACTGCAGTTTAAGGGTAGGGACATTTGTACTACTGCAGTATCACAATTACTACAGCTGCAGTTGGGCTGTTGAACCAGACCCACTAAAACAGTTAGCATTTAATTGCATTGCCATCTAGTGGCAACCACTGTGAATTCTTTGACTCCAGCTTCCAAGGTCTATTTTTGCACTGTTGCCATCTGACTTCTGTGAAACCTATCATTGCTCTTTGCTAACAGAGGAAAACAACCCAGATAATTAAGTTGAGTTAGAACTGTGGTCTGACTCATTCCAGCTGACTTCCTTTACTAAATTACATTTTGACTACATTTCTGTAGAGTGTGTAATGATGGTTCCAGTGGTTCCTCAAACCATTTACAATATAGTTTATGAAACAGATAACAAATAATACAGGAAGCAGGCACCAGTGGTAAAAGCAAAATTTTGGGATTCAGTGACTTTGGTTCTCTTCCTGCTTTGATAAACTGTATGACCTTGGGTAAATCACGTAAACTTTTTGATCCTAGTTACCTCTTTCTAAAATTGGGCTTGGTTTACTTCTTACTTTAGGAGGGTTTTTTGAGATTTAATTAAAGAATGTCATGCTAAGCACTTTTAAAAACCAGAAAATTAAAGAGGCTAGAGAAATATGGAGTATTGCTATACTTAGCATTATTTGTTTGCTGGTGTGATGCATTTCCCATTTTATTGATGGACTGTAATTGCACATCTCCCTCAGATACTACCCAGAATAAATCCTTCCAACATAGCTGGGAGGAACACAGAGCATTTATGTTTTCCAGTCATGAAACTTCTTCCATTGCAGTAAGATCAGGACATTCATTTCTTAATGCTCCCAGTTCCTGAGGGCAGTTTATGTTCTTAGTTCATTTTGCTTCTCTGTCAGAGACCTGTCTTCCCATGACTGTCAAATATTTGGAGCAGTCTTTTTTTTTGCATTTTTCTCAGGCCAAAGAACTTCAAAACTACATAGATTTATCCCTTCTAATAAACAGTTATTTATTTCTTTGCTTTTAGACTAGTAAGATCAGCTGCAGCAGTGGCAGTATTAGGTGTCATTAGCCTAAACCTTGCGTTTGTGACAGGATGTCACATTTGATCATGCCATCAGAAGTTGAGTGCTTTTGCTGACTCATGAATTCATGCTGGAAGACATGCCAGCTCATGACTTAAATCAATGGCACAAAGAGGAGATGGTCCTACAAAAGCTGCAAAAGCAAAGGAATAACATCCCTCTCTGAGAGGTAAGAATATAATAGTCACAGCATCGCTATGCACAAGAAGGACACACAACTCCTAAATAAATTACATGAAAGTGCAGAGGTTTTGGCATTGTATTGCACCTGGGGAATAGGTAGGAATGAGATGACCGCTCTCATCATAAGTCTGAGTACACTTGCATTAACCGTGCCCCTGTAATGCAGCTCCCAAAGTTGGAAGAAACTAGTAGGGAAAGTTTAAGGGATAAAGCTGGCTGAGGAGAAAGCTTACATGCAAGGCTTGTGTCAACCATAAAGAAAACCCCAAAGAAGCAACTCTGAATTCTGACAGTTTGTGAATATTCTCACACTACTTCATCACATTTAACCAGCCATTTTAGCATTTAAGAGACACTGATTCTGAAAGCATGGTGGGGACCATTCTTCTAACCTGTCACCCTATGTATCATGAAGTGAAACAGACGGATTTTTTAAAGCTAGACACTGATTGACCCAGTGATGGTGACAGTGTAGTTTTATGTCATGCTAAGGTTTTCTAAAGCTATGACCATTTTGTACTTACTACATGCATTAACTTAGATCCAGAAAAGAATAAGAATCCCTAAAATATAGGTGCATGGCACTTGGATTTCAGATTACGGTGTAGAATCCAAATGCCCAAATCAGATATCTGTAATCCCCATTTGGTGCCTCAGTGGGTAGGATTTACATGCCTCAAAATGGCAGTGCAGAAAGCCTACAAAGATCATACAGTCCAAACAAAAGCAGAAAGAAGACAGAAAGGTGTTGATACTAGCCTTCACCAGAGCCTGCGTAGAGCTTCTGGATGAGAGCGCTCTAGAAAGTTCTGAGATCCAGAAGAACCTACAAGCATTTTCTGCAGAACAGATATTTGCACACATACAACTCCAAGTGACAAAATCCTGTTGCCTTTTTTCCTTTCTTCTTATCATTCCACATTTCTAAACTAACAAAGTCTTAAAGAAGAAAGAGGATTGCAGAGAAGAAATATTTCCTACAAGCTAGCATTAACTGTATTTTCCTGAAAAATAAGTCTTATTTCCTCAAACTAACAAGAATAATGGATCTTCCATCCAAGAACAATGCAAGACACTGACTTGAGAACCACCACCACTTTTACGTAGAAATATCCATATTCATGTATAACACATGAATCTTCTCAATCAGTTTAGAAGAATCTCCTAAACTATGTCTCAAAGAACTTGGTAGAAGTTTCTAGAGCTTAGTCATAGGTATCTAGACAGCAGTAACCTCTAAAGGGAAAGCATTTCCTTAACACAGAAACTTTCAATCCTTGAAAGATACGGAAAGTTATTCAGTTCTGTGTTTCAGTAAGCTATTACATTATTTTGGGTTTTTTTCCATTCTCTGAGGTGTTCCCTTAAACCACCACCCCCAAGGCATTGTGATTGCAAAGTACAAACGAGCTGTGGGTGCTTACTCTTACCCGCTCAGGATCAACAAGGTATCTGTAAATTTAGACCCAGTTACTATCTTCTTTTCCTAAGCTTATGATTTATTTTTTAAAGTTGACTATTATGTGTGTGTGACCCATACACATGCAAAAAATGAATAATTCTTATTTTGCTCATGCTCGAAATCAGAGCAGTAGTGTTAAATGAGGGCAAATAAGACTGGAGTCAACATTCCTTATGAATAGGAAATTTATGAATAGTTCAAAATTAATCATAGAAAATGACTAAATGCTTAGATCTTTGGGCTATGTAAAGTAGAACAGCTATTAGGATTCTCTTGGGTTTGGTAGAAAGGCATTTGTGTAAAAAATATACATAATCTTCCCAAAATAAAAGGACTCATTCAATCCTTAGGGGCAAGATTTAAAGCCAGCATTTGTCTCTGTGATTCTCTGCTGGCTCTGTTCCTTACTGGCAGCATAGCTTCTCTTAAGCATAGCTGCCAGTGTGACTATTCAGTATTGTTTGATTTGAACTGCATTAATTTCTGGCTGGAGTTTTTGGGTGGAAATCCAGAATTCCTGGAAGGCTTGGAGGCCAGCAGCAACAGCAAGCATCACCTGATATGTTGTGATGCCAGCTCCAAATTCCCACCGCAAGCAGTTAGTTTCTAAGAATGCTAAAGAATGTAATGAGCAATTGGTGGAAATTACCTCTTTTTCAGCTAGAACAACAAAATCAAAATTTTTTAAATGAACTGACATTATCTCAAACATAATCAGAAATTAGACATTTTAAATGCCTAGAGATCTGCCTAGCCTGTTCTGTTTTATTTATACATTTTGTGGGCTAATTGAGAGTAAAAAATCCTCCTGAGCATGCCATTGCATTGTAAACTCTATTGCTTAGATTTTCTGATCACAGCTTTCCATCCCTCTCAGACATGTCACAGCCTTGAGGAATTATGGTCATTTAACCAGCATTGAGCATTTCCATGTTCAGCCTTCAAGCAGTGATACCAAAACTCCTGTTCACAAGTGATAGATGAATTCACTTACTCTATTGCCTTCCACATAGTGATACTTTAGAAACCAGCTAAAGTTCACCTTTCTCAAAAAAGTGGAGTTTATCAGCCCGATGACCTTCTAGAGGCTTTTTTTCTTTTTTCCTTTTTTTTTTTTTTTTATGTCAGTTTATAACAAGTGATTCAATATCAGTATAAACCTGGAGATCCTGAGAGAATAACAAAGGATTAAACTTGGAGCTGAGATATAGTTTGCAGAAAACATTTGCCTCTAGAATGTTTAAAGTAGACAATCTGTGATCAGCCTGCAGATACGCTGCACAACTTCAGAAGCTACTTAGCTATCTGGCCAGTAGCAGAATAAGACATTTCCAAGAAAAGCTTCTGTCACATTATGACCTTAACTGTGCTGGGAACTAGTGAGGAACTAGCTACAATGCAAGTTTCAATTCCTCTATATTATGTCCCCTGGTGACTTTTTTTCTTTTCCAAACTTCTTCATGACTTACTTTAATCCATTTCCAAAATAGACTAGAAAAGTGCTCCTATTACAGATTATATGGATACATCTACACTGCCATACAAAACCAGTTTTTCAGACAGGGCTGGAAGTCTATCCGCATTATCCACATAATGAAGCATGACTCTGGTCACTGCAGAAAGATCTACATGGTAGATCTACACGGAGGTTTTTTTCAGGTGCTATTGCACTTAAAGAATACTCCAGACCTTCATTCACACCAGGGGCTTTTTATATGACTTGATCATCTCCACCTACTTCTTCCCTTTGGAAATGTCATTTGATCAACAGAGGTTCTGGCATTACCAGAACCAGAGACAAATAAGGTTAACTGGAGCTTAAATTCTGACTGGGTTTGGACTACCTACGTGTCAGTGGATATTTATAAATCTGAATCTCAGGAGTATCCCTTGTTTTATAGGCATTGTGTGATCCCCAGTCTCTCAAAAAGATATATGTAGGCATTATTCAAGTGTGTGAGGCAAGAGGAAAGGAGGGTATCCAGTTCCAGTAGCTATGCTGCAAAATCCATCCTCTGCTGTTGTCTCATATAGAAAAACCATAAAATCAGTTGTTAAACTAAGGCCCACAATAGGCTGAAACATTCGTTGAGAAATTGAAGAAGGTGGTGACTGAGCTTGCAGAGCATAGGATTTTAATCGATGAGTTTTAGGAGAACTGTCATATTTAACAAATGCAAGTTAAAAAGAAATCTGGTGGAGCATAGCATGAACTTCAGCTTGAATGGTTCAGAGGAAACAGTTTGTGCAAGGAAATGTTTCATTATAAACTCTACAAATATGAAAGAATTGTAAAGCCATGCTTCAAGTGGGATTTTTGGATGGGGTAAGAAATGACTTATTTTTTGTTTATGCTTTTGCCACTGTGGGGAAAACAAAAAAGTTTTTGTGAACACAGAAAAAAGCCAAACAGAGCAGTCATTAGTTGAAAAGAGAGGTTTTTTCATTTTCTTTTGACTTCTTCCAGTCCCAGAGATTTGTTTTATGTTATATCTGAAAAAGATCCATGAGAAAAAAAAAAAAAACCAGAGAGAACTTTTGCATCCGTTCTGCCATCAATACTTGAGGAAGGGGAGGGGATTTACATGTATAACTCCTTATTAACATTAATGGGAGCTATGTGGGTAAATCCTAAATTCATCAAAACGGAAGAATTGTGTGTCATAAAAATTTAAGTGGAAATTATATAGGGAGTATGCACACATGCACTGACAATAATTTCAGTTAATAGGGTGTGTTTACCAATGCAGAGGTAGTTTGTTTTATACAGGCATAGGTAACACTGCAAAGAAAACATGAATGTGACTATAATTAAGATACTTGTCTGGGCTTTAGACAAGTTGATATCAGTCTCCAGTGTCATAAAAAGGGACCAATCTCATTTCATGTAATCTCTCAGTGCCTCAGTCACGTACCAATAGATATAATAACCTTTCCTTTCACTCACACTTCATCCTTCTTGACATTTGAGATTGTCAGCTCTTTGGGATTTGGATATGTTTTAACACAGGCAAAAGCCAATACATTTGCAGTCAAATGTAAAGTAATCTAAATTAGGTATAATGCATCTGTGCCATTTAGGAATTTCAAGTTATCTAATGAACCTCAAGACTACGCTTATTGCTGTGAACCAAGACTTTTTTTTTTTAATGAATCTGTATTTTGGAATTTAATTTTCCTGGAGTTTCTTCCAGAATTGTTAATTTACATATGCAGCATTTGTCTCACCAAACTGAAACAGTGGCTTGCCATGTCTCTCATATGGTCTTCAGAAGTGGATTTCCTAAAACAGCTGTCCACCTGAGTTTCACAGGAAAGGAATATGACAGGTTCATAGGACAATTAATTCAGGCTGGAAAGGACCTCACGAGGTCCCTAGTCCAATACCTTGCTCAAAGCAAGTTCAGCTATGAGGCCAGACCCGGGCTCAAGGTTTTATCCAGTTGGGTCTTGAAAACGGCCAAGGCTGGAGACTGCACAGCCACTGGGCAGGCTGTCCCACTGCCTGACTGTCCTCACAGTGGCAAAGCTTCTTTTTACATCTAGTCTGAAGCTCTGTTGTCTCAGCTTATATTGTCTCTCATTCTCCAACCCTGCATTGCTGTGAAAAGTAACTCTGTCTTCTTTGCAATCCTGTCAGTCCTTGTCAATCTTTGTCAGTATTGGGGGGCTGCTAGGTTGTCCCACCACAGCTGTCTCTCCTCCTGGCGGAACAAACCCTGGTACCTCAGCCGATCGTCACAGGTCAAGTGCCCCATCTCCCAGCCGTCTAGTGGTCTCTACTGAACGTGCTCTGGTTCATCATGGTCAATCTTTCTTCTTTGTCTTTGTTATTGCACTGGGAAAACTACACAAAAATTGAGTACTGAAAGGTTTGATTTTTACTCACAGATTTTACAGGCATTCTGGCTAGAGATCTGGGGACAAGTTGATTCTTGATTTCACTTTAATAAACTCTTTGGTAAACTGAGGTCTCCTAAGGCACCTGACATTTTGTGAATTGAAGCAGCATACCTGAGATTAGATGCATTGTACTCTGTCATCGAGATTTTGCTTCAGTATTTTCTTGTATTGCTTCCTTCAACGTAAATCAAGAGTAATTCAAAACAAAAGGCAAGATGTGCTTTTTGTACATAGCAATAGTAACTTCAAAATACCTTGTATGACAGAGACTTTCACATACTCCTGCATAACTAACTGTACATATACCATCAGCAAATATTCTCAAAATAGTATATGGGGCAAAATATTTTACCAGTTTTTACCAGCTGGCCCACTTATCTCAAATACAAGACATTGTGTTTATGTCTTATCTGTGATCCAGGAAAAAAGTGTATGCACAGATCAAACCTGAGTTGTATATTCTGCACATCAGTGGGAGTTCTGGACCAATGGAAGTTCTGTACAATGAAGACTGACAGTAAGAACTGGAAAAGACAATGTTGCTATACCCAAGGTTTGTTTCATATCACTCAATTCAACAGGAAACAAGGAAACAGTACATGTATAAAATTATGCACAGAAACATTGACACAGCATATGGAAAAACAATAAGGAAACCTGAGTGCTTGTCACAACTGCTTTCTAGCTTTCTCCAAGCCACTGCTGGAAACTTTCAAAACATCTGTACTTTGTTTTGTAGGAGAGGTGATAATTTTAAACCTCTTTGACAGTGCTTGAACCTTTTAAATTTTTTTTTTTTTTTGAGAACTGTAACTGAAAAGAAAAGAAAGTGAGATTCTACCACATTCTCAGTTTACAGAATAAGGTGCCAGTCTGATGGAACTCAGCAGTTAATGGCAGCCAGCAGAAAAATTGTCTTAGTGATTCAAAGGCACTTACATGCTTTAATGAGAGAAAAAATAATGGGCTAATAATAAGGCTACAGTATCTTTTTTTTTTTTTGAAAAAAAAAGGTATTGTCTCTTATTTAAAGCTTTATAGTTATGACCTAATTTACATTATGGTCTGATTTATAAACGCTAGGTGAAATCCACAGCCATGTTATAACGAGATTACATTGCCTTTACATCTTAAAACCAAGTAACATGATTAATCTTACATGACATACCTGAAATATGTTAAATCCATGTGAAACAGATGGATACAAACAATGGCAGTAAAAAAAATCTAGATTGTTAAGGATTTTATTGAAATCCTGAATTCCAAGAAACTTCATGTGTGTTTGAACAGGGAAAGTATCTGCAAAGCTAGAATTTATTTTAGCTAAATGACCCTAAGGTGACAACTATAACAATTATGTAACTATAGCTACGGCTCTATATTGCCCTGTCAGACAGAGAATGACATGAAAACTTATGCATTCAGAAGGTGACCAGACTATTTACCCAGATTGCCACTTCTATGTCAGTTTTAGTACCAAATCTGCCTATCTGAGGGTCAGGATCAACTGTGCTAGTTTGAAGTAATATAAATTTAGCATAAGCTATTGTTTGCACCAGAGCTTATGAGCAAGCTTAACAGTCAGTGGCACAGAGGGGCCTGAAAGCTTCTGTAAATATCTGTTATTACAAAAGTAACAACATAAAATTCCGGAGTCCAAAAGACTGTAATAAAAATCATGCTATCTTCCAAATCTTTCTTTTTAGATTCTCCTCAGTCAGTACAGTAGACATAGAGCAATCAAATTGCTTTAAACTTTTCTCCACATTTGGATATGTTAGTTTTATACACAGAAACATTTTATATATATTTGTGTAACTTCAGAATATAACTAAAAACCCCACATGATTCTCAAATGAAACCATGAGTTACTGCACCAAACTTTATCTGCCTTGATAGCACTCTTGGACACTAGTGTTTGCTCCACGTGAATTTCTCCTTTCTGGGAAAGATAAGGCCATATCACGGAAAAAAAAAAAAAAAAAAGGGCAAGACAAAGTGTCCTGATTTTGACATGTGTGCCAAAAGTGATACCCCTAATGGACTATTGAACTGGAACTTAAACCCAATCTAGATTGCCTTATTTTTTGTTCAATGAGTGTCAGACAGTTGAAAAATCATAGAGAAGGAAAGAAGTGTAAAGATCAGGATGTTCTATTTATGCAGGCTTTGATCTATTCCAGTAAACACCCCCTTGACAAGAAGTTATTTCTCTGTGTCAAACTAATTTGAGAGTCTGAATTCCTACTTGAAGTAACAGGTAAACACAGACCACATTAGTTACTAGGTTTTGTAGGTTTTTTCTTACTTTGTAAGGTTATATCAGCATTTGGGGGGAAACAACACATTTTTCTTCATCAATGGATCAAGTATTTCCTTTTTTTCCCCCTCCTCTTCCTCATCCATATATTTCTTCCTAACCTTTCCCATTATTCAAACACACTTCCACTATTATTTGTAATCTCCTTAGGTGTTTATTAACTTTTCCTGGCCTTGAAACCATCGGTCTGTTGATTTCACTGTTATTTTTCCAAGAAACTTTTGCCTAAGTGCTGCCAATTCTTTTGAAAATAAATATCTCACATGGCATTTCATTGAGGGAACATAATGCCATTGACCAAATGAATTAGTTGACGAAATTATATTGTTTCTATTGAGAGTCTAATAGATTAACCTCTGACCTTTCCAATATTTAATAGTTAAAAATGTTGGGATTCACAATGCCCTTTTGGTTCATTTAACAGTTGTTTCATGCAAGCGCTTTTCCATAGAGATTTTAGTTTCAATTACAAGATGCTGGAATTCAGTCCTCTTATTCCATCTAGTAACTATCACTTTCTGGAAGCAACTAGGATTGTCATTAGACAAACCTTAAGCTAACTTTCCTTAATAGGATTTTATACACATATTTTAACAGATTAATTTTGTGTCTGCCTTTCAAGAAAGTTAGACACATTTAATGATTTATTCCATATTGATTGATCATTTACATTAATCCTGTTTTCAATCCATGTAGTACTGCTGTCAGGCTGTTCAAGGCATCTCTTCAAATACCTTTGTCATGCTGAGATCTTTACTGCAAAATTCTGGAGCTTCAGATCTATATGAACGTGATAATCAGTTTCAAAAAATAGCAAAAAAAATTTCTGTAGGCCTAAAAGGATGAAATTTTAGTATCCTTCTGTGACAATATAACCTTAACTATCTTTCTAGTGTTTTGCAAAATAATTTTTGACAGCCAGTAAATACTGGTAGTCAGCTGATGAATAAAAACACCTCAGCTGACTCTGAGTCCAAACAAAACATGAATGCCTTTTGAATCACAGATATGTTTTGAATGTTTCATGAATATGTTCTGAATTTTTCATTCATGCATGCTAATGAACAACATCAAGATAGTTTATTCTTTCAGCCTGTGGAAGTGTTAATCCACTACAGTTATTTCTCTAGGCACAAGCTTGCAGACAAGTGGTATCCTGTCCACTAGTGGAAGGATTGATAAGAGTGACTAGAGTGATGGCTTGTTAAGATTGCCAGTAATTTATTAATTACAACATTGCTACCTAAAGCTCGAGGATCAAGGAACTTCTCATGGAAGCTAATCTTGTGATTGCTCAAATGAACTCTAGGGAAGGGTAACCACAGACATTTTTTGCATTCTGTAGGTATAAGACATTAGGAGATGGTGTACATCAGATGCACAGCAGCAAAGAGCTTTTGATGTGTATTTAGGTGTTGGAAACCTATTCAGGATTTGGTATCATATTATTTTCTAATATCACGTGTGTTATTTTAACACAGAAGGTAAAGGTTGAGGTGATGAAAAGCTGTCCCTTCCATGTAATGTTATATAGTTGGTGAGGAACTCCTGTTGAAACACCAAACACATTACAGAGAAAAAAAAATTGTTGACTCCACTAGAATACCTTGCATGCTTCCTGAAAGCTAAAGTCATAAATTATTTATAATAAATAAAGCAATTATATGAAGTTACATTACTGTAAAATAAAATTATGGAGTATAGATGACACAATCTTCTTATATACTACAGTCTATCCCAGGTCTGCTCATAATTTTTTTCTTTCAGTCCTTCAAATATGTTAATTTTAAATATTGCAAAGAGTTGTTGAGGTTATAAGATAGTCAAAACAATTTATTTGCTCCATCACAAGACTGTTGTCACAGTTGATGCAGAATGTATACCCCGTTAATCAACAATATTACACAAGTAATAGTTATCTAGGAGACATTGAAAGTTATTTCTTGAGATCATTTGACTAAGTAAAATGCTTTCAAATGACAACACAATTAATTCTTTCTATAGCAGTAAATGCATTATTTTTAGATAAACCTTTTGGAAGCTCAAGGAAATAACACTGACCAAAATGACTGATGTATCTGAACTATCTTATTTCATACTTAACTGGTTTTCAAAAGAACAATCTTATAGTAACATCTAACATACGATATATAATACAACACAACCTTTTAGGATTCTTTACAAAAAGGTTAGCTCACTTCGATAAAAGCAAAAAAGAGGGGAAAAAAAAAACCAAACCAAACTTTCAAAGCCTCAGGTTAGAACATTTGGACTATAGACTAAAGACTGAAATAAATTAATATTTAATTCAGCCCTTCTTCCTTCTAATGTATACACACTGCTTAATAAACTTTTGGTTGATAGGAAAACTTTCATGTCCAGTCACTAATAGAATTACAGGTGCTCTACATAAATGTTGAAAATCTCATGGCACTTTGTGTTCGACGTGCACCATTTCCCCTATCCTGTACTACAATTGAACACATCATATGCCTGCTGCACCTTCATCTTATAGATGGATGCCTTCCATCATGTCCCTTTTATTTTATTTATGACTTACCCTTGTTGACATAGCACAAGCTAACCTTTCACATCGTTTTGGCATACCTCATCCTTTCTGTTTATCACTGGAGCATAAGACATAAAGCATAGAAGCTACTATATATGTTAAACAGTTGTAAAAGGACCTAGCTGAGGGCCACTGTTAATACCAATTAGCCATTTAGGTTAATACAGTGCACAGGAGTCCATAGTCTTACTCTTAGAGGTTTTGGCTATGTCAAATGCATCAGAACTGATGAATCTACATATCTGAACTGAACTCATATGCATGATGAATCTGGATATCAGTGTTGCTAGTACTGACTGCAGCACTCAGTCACACAGGCAATGTCTACTCTAGATTAGAAAAAGTTATTGATCTTTGTTTCCATCTTCCTTTTTTATTCTTTTTTTTTTCAGTATGAAAATGCTATTCAGAGATGAAGTTTCCATTTCTTTTCTTTGGAATGGCCTTTTAAATTGAACAATATTAAAATAATCTGTTTCAGAGAATGAACACATGCACAAGTAGGACAGTAAACCAAGAATTTCATCACATAGCTGGATAAAGTTCTATAGCAAAATTGACAAAATAATACTTCCTCAACTCTGTGTGTTAGCCCTCAGGGTCTTGGTTCTACAAGGAGCAAAATTTAACCTCAGGGAGCAGAACTATATTGTACACATATGTAATGCACTAGAAGTGAAACAGCAGAGCGACAGCTCTGATACATGCTGCAGGGCAACATCTTACAATGAGAATGGAATTGCTCTGCATCTGGAATTTCAGGGAAATCAAATAACTTACTGTTATGTGGCTGTGAAAATCTCATCATTTCTGTTGTTTTCCACTCTATCCCTTGCACATATTTTATTAAAAATGATTTAAGTTCATCCTGGAGTAGCCACAAGCCATTTAGGCTCTACACCCAGATAGAAAACTCTTGACAGTTCAGCACAGTACTTTTATAATGTAAAGCAGACTAGAATATGGTACTATTGTATTGCTGTGTATTCTTCTGTTTCTTCTTGCTTTGCTATATATTCTATACCTTCATTTAAATGTTAATCTACTCCTGCAAGTGGGCTACATAGAAGAAACATAGTCAAAATGAAGGACAGTTAACTTCCATGCAAGACTAATACTTGGACAATCTTCCTTAGAATGCAAATAACACTCAGTTGACTGGGTTTTTGGAAGGGATGTTCCAAATATAATTTAAGATTTCCTCTTGGAGCAATTATTTTGAAATGCCGTGATTACAGGCACAGCACTGTAAAATGTATCAAAAGAAACAAATTTATTTTGAAGCATAGATTTAAGATTGCTGCTATTTACTTTTTGCATTGTGACAGCTTTCTGTCAGATATATGTATGATGACTTCTGCTCTAAAAGGATAATATCCTATATATAAGATGAAAGACAATAGGGATATACTGAAGAGAGAATCATAGAATTATAGAATAGGTTGAGTTGGAAGGAACATTTAAAGGTCATCATTCTGTAATGACCAGGGACATCTTCAACTAGATCAGGTTGCTCAGAGCCCCATCCAGCCTGACCCTGAATGTTTCCAGGAATGGGGCATCTACCACCTCTCTGGGCAACCTGTTCCAGTGTTTCACCACCCTCATTGTAAAAAATTTCTTGCTTGTATCTAGTCTGAATCTACTCTCTTTTAGTTTAAAACCGTCACCCCTTCTCCTATCACAACAGGCCCTACTAAAAACTCTGTCCCTAAAGGGTGAGAGAAAGGGTGCAGAGTAACATAGCAAAGAAGTTCCTTTCAAGTTTTATTTTGTTTAGGCCAGTTTCACACTGTTGCATTTAGTGTGATTGGAGAGTGAGTCATGCTTGTCAACTTTACTGCAGCACGCACAAGAAATCAGAACCAAATATGTAACTTGCTCTGAAAATTTTCAGCTGCAAGGTAATGGATTCTTCTGTTTTTCTTTTATCTACCTTCATATTAAACACCAAGCATGAAACTGAAAAAAACCCATGCTTCTCTGTGTTGACATGTGCAGTGCAGCAGGGGAGGACTGTTCTGGGGTTCTAACTTCCTGGAAAACAGAAATTCAAAGTTCCAAATTTATTTTCATTGACCCCCACATTATTAATAGACTGCTAATGGGTTCCTGAATACTTAAGTATTTAGAAATAAAAATTCACTCTTTGATGCTCGTTTGGAATATGATCACTTGATTCAATGTTAACCTATATGGCTGTTAATCTTAATGGACTAAATTCAACATAGCATATGTAGGTCAACAGGCAAAACTTCCATTGAAATCAACAGCAGAAATAAATTACTCTGGTATAGCATGTCAGTCTGCATTTGGTTTGCTGATACATGATTACACTGAACTATTTGCTTCATTTACTTGTATTGATTGTTACTATGAAATGCTTACTAATTGCACATCAGATTTCTAAAAGTGTCTAATTGCATACTTTATATTAGTGTCAAATTCCATACATTGACTATCTGTAAACTATGTTCTAGGGAGTTACACCTCTATGCCTTGCCTGTTTTTTGTAATATTATGGGCCATATCATTAGCTCTATGAAAGCTGAGTTTAGAATTGCAGTTGGAGGGATGGAGAAGAGAAGCTAGCTCCATTTTCAGGGCTTGAATGCTAAAGGCAAGGTCAAAAGCTTTTTATTAAGAATGTGAGATCCAGGTCCAGACTTTGAACACTACACACTCAAAGTAGTTTGTGTCTCAGGTCTGAGTTAAGAAAAGGTTTGCCACTATGTCTAACACTTCAATAGCTAACCTATATTTATGTGCTTAGATCTCAGAGCAGAAATGAAAACTCAGTCAGATCCCGTAGATCATAACCTAAGCTAGAACTCATTCTCCATCCCTGTCTTCTTCAGGGAGGCGGGAGATACCCACTCTCAGTGGACTCAGGGAGGAAAATTTCCCTGATAGGGCTCTGGTTATAGGACTACTGTATGAGAGTCAGATGATGTCATCAGCATTCAGTAGCAATAGCTGCGAGGCTCCAAATTCAGTGACAGAAATATGAGTTGGGTTTTCTCACACAATTAAGAAATTTAGGTGTGACTCCACCCTCCATCTAGACCCCAGTCAGGCCTAGAGGAAAGAATTGTCTGGTTAGGGTGAAACCACTCAGACCTCCACGAATTAAACAAAATTGGGAAGTGGGTATTGTACAGGTTTTGTATTCTGTGTTCTTTTTAAGAGCAATTTATAGGTATTGCAATTTGATTTCTATTTTATGTATCCGAATTTCTCTCTTGATGTCGCTACTTGTGTTTGAACTGAGACCATTATTTACAAATAGGAGCAAAATGTATAGAAGGATTTAATTTATGTGCCCAGCCTATTTATGGATGTTCTCTTTGGAAAGTGTTTTTACTTCGACTCAGTTTGTACCCAGTCTTTTTTCAAGCAATATTCTGCTGAAGTGGAAGGAGGTTTGTGAAAGGTATGAGTGAGAATAAAATGACGAGAAAGATCCAATAGAATTACTTGAAATTTATCTGACCAATTTCAAATCTGGAAGCAAAGCTTGAATCTTAGCTGGTTCTTATTTTATTCAAATCACTTTGCTAATCCCTATAAAAATATAAATCATACGTTTTAAGTGTCTAGAGTTTTGTCTGCCTTGCTAATGTGCTCTATCTGGAGACTGTTAAATCATTCTGCAATAATATTGTCCTGGGTAACTTTGTGAGCAATGTGAGTTTGAAAGGGTCTGATGGTCAAGACTATATGAAATGTGTCCAATAACCACAGAAATGAGATCTAATTGAGGCAAACACTGGAGTAATGTGTTACATCTGCCAAGCTTCCCATTATAACACCAGGTAAAAATTCTCCCTTGGTCATTAGTTGGCATAAGAGTTCTCAGGTCTGAGGGAAAGTAAAACATCCAAATGCTCAACATTTTTTGAATCACAAGAATATACAGAAAATAAGTAACTTTTTTCTCTGCTTCTGCAAACTTAAGACAAGAGATTTATTTCTTAAAAATAACATTTTGGTAGTAAATAATCCAAGCCAACTGAAGTTTTGCTCTTGTTGAGGCCTTGAGGTAAGAAGTTAGATCAGAAGTGATGAGGAAAGTCTGAAATTTCAGTTCAGACTTATTAAATATTTGAGTGTACATATTATCTGTTTATGATTGTATAACTAGCCTCTCCAATGTTTTTTGTTTGCTGTCTGGGTCTCTTGTTACTGGGAGTTTCAGGAAGAAGAGTGATTTAGCAGCCATGAGGTCACTTCTCTGCTGTGACCTCTCCTTGCTCTCCAGCTGGAATCATTGGGTTGGTCTGGTCCTCTGCCCAGGTCTTCAAGTGGAAAGTGGTCATATCCCCTCTTGTCTCTGAAGTGTGCCAAACACTGCCATGAGGTGGAAAACAATCCTCGTGGTTTCAGTGGTGCTTCTTTTAAAACCTTTAACTGCTTCTTGAGCTACATTGCTACAGAAGTGACCGCTGCTACACAACTGACTATTGGGAAAGCACAGAGGGCAGTATATTGCACCTACTGCAACAAGATGAAGTATAAACCAGAAACCACAAATCATGCTCATGATTGGGAAGCAGGTGAATATTTTTCTGCCAGATTCCCAGAGAGTTGTAAAGGAGGAAGGAGTGACCAGGTGACGAGTTCCTCTATGCTCAGTCAAGAGTCATCTGGATTGCAAGCAGAAAATAGAGTAGACTTCTTTTTCCCCGCCTCTTGAAAATGGAAAATACTTGGCTGCTTTTTGCAACTAATGTGGAACTGTGAACATTTGGCTCCAAGCCAGATCTCAGAAAAGAATTGCTGAAATAAAGCTTTCTCATATGGTATTTCTTTGACATAGGCAGAAGTAGAAAAAGCTATAAATTTTATGAGAAAAATTATTCTGTGGTGATTCTTACCCCAAACGTGAAGGCCTATGTATTGAAGAGAGCCTTTAAGTACTTATCCACTGTACGAGAAGCTGGGGCTTGATTCCCAACCACCCTGATTTTGCATCTGTCCTCTTGGATAAGGTGTGAGGCAGTCGCCAAAGTGGGAAGTATGCCAGGAATCCTCACCACCTGCCACAACAAGGTGTTGTGACTCTGATCAGCTCTGTCTTCTCTAGTTTATATTCACAGACAAATCAGCACTTTACAGTGTGGGAAATGGAGGAACCTACTTTTACCCAGGCTGAAAAAGAGGATCAGTTCCCCGAATCTCTGAATTGTTGACAGTTCACTTGTCTCTGTGCAAATTTTATGCAACAGGTGAGGAACTTCACATAGGAAGTATTACTAATATTAAACACATTGCTATGATCTCCTTTGAAACATTTTTTTCTAATCAGATTTCTGATTCCCTGTGCTCAAACAAACTTATTTTGGAATTACCAGGGAAAAGGATAGTGAAATTTATAAAAGCAGAACAAAAAAGCTGGCTGCTTACGGCTTGGATAAATGCACTCTGCGCTGGGTTAAAAACTGGCTGGACGGCCAAGCCCAGAGAGCGGTGGGGAGTCAAATCCAGTTGGCGGCTGGTCACGAGTGTTGTTGCCCAGGGCTCAGTGTTGGGGCTGGTCCTGTTCAATATCTTCATTGATGATCTGGATGAGGGGATTGAGTGCACCCTCAGTAAGTTTGCAGATGACACCAAGCTGGGTGGAAGTGTCGATCTGCTGGAGGGTAGGAAGGCTCTACAGAGGGACCTGGACAGGCTGTATCATTGGGCTGGGGCCAACTGCATGAGATTCAACATGGCTAAGTGCTGAGTCCTGCACTTGGGTCACAACAACCCCATGCAATGCCACAGGCTGGGGGAGGAGTGGCTGGAGAGCTGCCTGGCAGAAAAGGACCTGGGGGTGGTGGTTGACAACCACCTGAACATGAGCCAGCAGTGTGCTCAGGTGGCCAGGAAGGCCAACGGCAACCTGGCTTGTACCAGGAATAGTGTGGCCAGCAGGACCAGGGAGGTGATAGTGCCCCTGTATTCGGCATTGGTGAGGCTGCACCTCAAGTACTGTGTTCAGTTTTGCGCCCCGCACTCCAAGAAGGACATGGAGGTGCTGGAGCGTGTCCAGAGAAGGGCAACCGAAGTTGGTGAAGGTTCTAGAGCACAAGTCTTATGAGGAGCGGCTGAGGGAACTGGGATTGTTTAGCCTGGAGAAGAGGAGGCTGAGGGGAGACCTTATTGCTCTCTACAGCTACCTGAAAGGAGGTTGTAGCGAGGTGGGGGTCGGTCTCTTCTCCCTAGTAACGAGTGATAGGACGAGAGGAAACGGCCTCAAGTTGTGCCAGGGGAGGTTTAGGTTAGATATTAGGAAAAACTTCTTCACTAAAAGGGTGGTCAAGCATTGGAACAGGCTGCCCAGGGAAGTGGTTGAGTCTCCATCCCCGGAGGTATTTAAAAGACAGGTAGACGTGGTGCTTGAGGACATGGTATAGTGGTGGACTTGGCAGTGATAGGTTAACTGTTGGACTCGATGATCTTAAGGGTCTTTTCCAACCTTAACAATTCTATGATTCTATGATTCTATGATTCTATGATTCTATGAAAAGCACCCAGCAGAGGCTAAAGGGTGGGAGATTTATGTTTATAACTAGACATGGGGGGAATCAGAGAAACAACAATGATTTACAAAACCTATTCAAGTACATAAGGAAAAAGATATAAAATATTAACGAAAACATTTATGGGAGAAATCAGAAAAACACTGTCAGAGAGATTTGGCTATGTGAGTCACCTTACAGGAGAAGTGGGAGCAAGAATGTCAATGGTTTTTAAGATTTGAATGGGATTACAGGTTATGATTTTTCCAAACAGCAGTAAAAAAACTCCTATGTTTCTGTTTTTTGTTTTTTGTTTTTTGTTTTTTTTATAAAAACATACTAGAATATAAAAGAATTCAAGGAACCCTCATTACTTATTTGAGATATTAGTCGAAAGTGAGAACTGATCTCCACTTCACATGGTGACGAGTAGTAAGATCTTCTAGGATAAGTGAAATGACAAAAAATATTTCAAGTTCCTAAGCAAGACTGCCCTTCAGTGGAAGTTATGAGGACAATATAGTTGCAGTAAGCTTTGATAAGCAGGAGTGGGCAGCTTTGGCCTGCTAGAGGCGATGGAGGAAGTGAGCTGCCCAGAAAAGGCCACTGGCGCAGGATGAGCAGCCATTTCCTCTTCATGTCAGCATCACACTACCTTCAAGGGCTCTGCTGATTTCCACTGCAAACATGCAAAGTAGAGAACTCTTAAATCAAGGATGATCCCTTACTTTTCAATCTGCTGGCAGTCAGCACAGATTGCATGTACTGCAAACACACATTTTGCACTATTTTTACTTTCCGAAAGAGATATAAGGCAGTGCTCTGAGCAGCCTTCAGTGCAGCTAACTAATCTTGAACACCCAGCAGGGATGTTTGAAGTAAACAGTTGCAAACAGAGCTGCTTGAAAATTTTCAAGTGCATTTTTATGTAGATTAATATACTTTACATAACACTGAATATATTCACAACAAACTACTGGTTTTCCTCTTTTTCTTCTTTTGTTTCCTTCTTCTATTCACCAATTCCTGCCCACAAAAGCAAATGCAGAGAAAAGAAAGAATGACCAACAAAAATAAAGTTAAAATAAAGGAAAACTATCAAATCAAAAAAGGAAATGTTTTCAAAATCACAGCAGATTAAGACAAATATTCTCAAAAAATCAATGAAAGAACATTGGCAACATTTAAAAAATGTTCTTTGTTATAATTTGGGTGGTTTTATAAGTTTTTAGGAAAGTCTAAACCAAAAAGCAGGCAGACAAAATGTCCATCTTCTTGCTAAAATATAAATGCCTATATAAGTGCCGAAAACATTTTAGCAGTTAGGCAAATCAAGCATTAACTTCCAAGGTAAGGTTTTTATTGTCTTTTGGAAATGCATCTCATTCTCTCATATAACAAATAACCAGATTGTTTTGAAATCCAAACAAAAGAGGGAAGACAGCAATTAAATAAATGCAAGTGACTTGCCTGAACATAAATATTTCCTAAGCCATGGGGCTATTGCATTTCACAATTGGAGGAGTAACTCTTTTTTGCCTGTTTTTTTGGAATACAAACCTTTATGTATAGATTTATTGTTTTGTTTTCCTTTAATGTCTTCTATAAATTCTGCTGCATTTCTTTCTGTCCCTTCCCTCTCTCCCTATCCTTCCATTCTTTTTCAGTCAAAAGCACAGGACTGGTTGTTAATAAAGGCAGAATTTGGAGCTTACTTTGTACTTCTAAACACGTCCCATCTCCCTGAGACCAGATCTAATGTATTCCCTTGTTGAATTTGGAATAGAACCATGGAAACTGAGCAACTTACTTAAGTGTTAAAGAGTTGCCATCTCATTCAAGGCATGAACCTTGAGTTTAGTGTTTGCATCACAGCTCCAACACTGAGCTCTTATGAACCCACACTACTCTGGAGTGGATAGTAGATCTTAAAACATCTCAGTAAAAAACCTGGTATGTCAAATATTTTGTCAATTTCTTTAATGTGTGTTAAAAAATATTATTGGTTTAGTAACTAAAATATTAAATTACACTCATCCTTCACAATTCATTAGTCTACTTTCAGTTGAATCCCCATGACCTTGGAAATCAGGAAAGCTGAAAATTTATAAGAAATCTCCTTTTAGTTTAAGTTTATAAAAATGATCTCTTGCCCTACACATCTGTAAAATTTAAGATGAGTGCAATTTGTATACTTTAAAAAAAAAAAAGTCAAAATTGAGTGAAATGTTCCATGGTTTTCAATTGCTTTCAATTACCATTAAACCTTTTTGAGAGCAATTTGCATAATGTTTCATAAACATGTAGGCAGATTAACCTTTTTAGTTAATTTATTCATTAGCAGTAAAAATTCAAAGCACCTCTTATGAGAAAATAATGTCTTGCTGTTAAATTACATGGAAACAAAGCAATTGGCACATAGTTGCCTAACTTCTCCCTGTGTCAAAGCACAAAATAGTGGAGAGAATAAAGTTTCGCCTGTTAGCAGAGTGTTGATTAAATCGCCTGTTTGTGAACAATTAGTAGTATTACAAGACAATTAGGTGAAGTATTAATTAGAGATGGGTTAGAAGAGTCCTGCCTGAAGCAGGTACCTGCAAATATGGGGGAGGAAAGAATTAAAAAGGACGTGAAAAGACAGAGGGTTTGCCTCTTTCCTGCCTTAAACCTCTTATAATCTCTTACATTAAGTCAATGGAAAATGTGGTAATTTAACATTATTTTTCTGTCACTTTGTGGTCCCTTTGCATGTCTGTAACTGTCTGCTTGAGACAGAAAGGTGTGGCCATGTTTCTTTCTCCCCCAGTGTGGTCTCCGTCCTTCATTTTAACTCCGACTGAATGAATTCTTCAAATGTTACATCATTGTCTGTGATTGGGAATGAAAAAAGTGGTTGAAGTTTGTACACTTATGTAACATTTTATTAGCCAGGTTCTTAAGGTATTTTCTGTAACAGGAGATTCCCATGAGCTGGAATTGAATCATTTGCAGACTGACCTTAAGGAATTGGCAGGTCTATCACTTTGGGTAAGATTATACAACATTTGGTGACGTGGGCAAAAATAGCACGTAGAGGGCAGCTGCTTAGCTGATGAAGATAGTCAGAGCTTGAATGGGTAGTTTGACAGTTTATACTAGTTTTGGACCTATCCTTACATCTCTTCATTAAGGAATAAAATGAAGCCATTCTGCACATGCATAAGTGCAGACTGATCTCCGCTCACACATGCTCTGTCATATGTAGCAATGTTATCATTTGTCTTTACATTGTATCCAAAACAAATATACTATTACAATGAGTAGCCCCATCTTTATATTCTTTACTCAGATATATAAGTGTGAATATTTAGATTGAGATATCTGTTATATTATATAGCTCTATGAAAGTTATAATAACTTCCAATTTAAAATCTCAGGACAATCAAGCTGATATTTTTACACTTTCCCATATCCTTATATGGGTTTACATCTGGAAGAGATATACTGATCAAGATTTCAAAGTTAAGGAAATTCCACACACCTTTCTGGTGACTCAAAATAGGCAGATTATACAGGTAGCATGAGAATGTAGAAATCACTAACTGCATGAGTATGCAGAAGTATTAAATTACCTAATAGTAATTATTATTCATTGTGCTCTTGCACTGCTGTCATGTGCTGCTAATGGAATGTGGTTGACTTAACTCATGTAAGTCAACCACAAAAGTTGCAACAATCTCAAGCCAGTCTCTGGAAAGAGCTCATAAAAATAAATAGATTCTCAACAGAAATTTAAAACAGATTAAATGTTTAAGGATGATTCTTTAGCTTTTAAACTGTTTATCAATTGTCTAGATGAATTATCTATTAAAAAGCTCTCCTCTCTTCCAACAAATAATCCCAACCAAAAATATAAAAAAATTAAACAATGTATTCATAAATTGGGGTCTAAAAGTCTGGGGAAAGGCACAGAGGTTTTTTTTAGAAGGGTCCCATGTGAATTTAACACTATATTTGCTGGGTTTTTTTAACATATCTTACCAACCACTTAAATTGGCTTTAAAATAAATAAAGTTTGTGGCACAAACAGAATAATCCTGGGCTCTGTCTATATTTATGATCAAATAACTATCTCACAGTAAAAACCTCTTGTCACAGTTACTGGAGAGCAGATTCAAATCACAGATGAATCTCAGTTTAAAACCTCTTTGATCTTTATGCATTCTCATTCAGTTCAGTTTAGTCCGCATTCAAGCCACTGTCTGAACTCCCATTAATGATTATACAAAGGAGGGAAGACATTTTTCCAAGACATGTCTGTCTTCACTAGGTTTTGTGTTCCACTACAGACCTATGCAAGTGGTTATATTGCATTTCAAACATGGAGGTGAGACTCTACCCTCACCTTATGTGCCTTGGTTTCAGAGTAATGTGCAAGTGTAGTTCTTAGATAATAACTGGGGATTGCTGAAAGGCCTGCAGTGCAAACTGAAGTAGACACCTACTGATTCTCATATCAATAACACGTAGTTAACAAGTTGCCCAGAGAGGTTGTGTAGTCTCCATCCCTGGAGCTTTTCAAGACATTATTAAATAAAGCCCTGAGTTACCTGGTTTGATTTCATAGCTGACCCTGTTTGGACTAGAGACCTCCTGAGGCTTACTTTATAATTCTGTGATCACAAGGCCCTTCCAAGAAGGGCAAGAGAGATTTGTGACCAGCAAAACAAATCAGGCACTTGCATCAAACAGAAGGGGAAGGGCTGTATCACCTGGTTTAAGCCCTCAATGAAGCATCATCAGACATGATTTTGCTATGTGAGAGCTGCACAGATGGTTTAAAACAAACAAGCCAGACAGTTTTCATTACACACCCACCCATGTTTGAACTTTTCCTAGTATTTTTACTTGATATAAGAATGATCATGTTGTTGCTGGTGACTACATATCATTAATAACAATCAAGCTAGGTTGTAATAGAAAGACATTTATGCCTTTTTCTTGTTGGCATTTCAGATGCCTCTTTGCCTCCCTGTTTTTGATAATGATGTACAAGGCACTCAGCTCATGGACAGGAAGCAGGATGGGGTTTTGGTAATAGAATAACTAACCACATCTTGTCATACTTATGCTCCTTATACATATTACCAAAGCCTGTCCTGTGAGAATGAAGCAGCCCCAAACAATGCTAGGGCAGCATGGAAGTTCAGGGATTGACACAGTTAAATAGAAACCCATCAGGAAAACAGGGTTTTGTATATTTGATAGATAATATGTTCTAGGAATGACTATCAGAGACCTGCTGCATGACTAAGAATTAGCAACCAATGAGCCTAAAAATAGAAATAGTCTGCCATATACAAAAATCACTATGCTTACCTTTCTGCAAGAATGGTAATGTAGGATGTGCTTACTAAGAAAATACCAATTCCTTCACATATACACCTACAAAGGTTGTCAGACACCCTCTCTAGACTAAATGGATGTTTCACTCAATGTTTTCACCAGGTAATAGATACGTATTCTTTCTATATCTATATCAGACACATCATTCCCTACAAAGTGCCATGAAGTAGCTGAAGCAATCACCTCAAACATGATAATAATTTTCAATGATACGATCCCTGAATATTGAATGTAGGAATGTTTTTGTATAAAGCCTACTTCAGGAATACTTTGCTTTGACTTTCATCAAGAAGTCAGGTTGTAAGATCATAAAATGTTGAAGTCAGCATCAGGTAGGGTCCTAATCTTCCTGACAGGATCCTAAGTACAATTGTAGTGTCAAAACCCCTTAAGGAGCAGTTAATATTACAACTGTGGCACTTCAGTTCTTTATGGGAAGGAGACTGAAGTCAAATGGAAAGCAAAGCTCACTCTGATTAATAAAAGGGTTAAATACCATGTCAAATGGAAGAAAATTGGCTTAAAACACTGGGGGAAAAAACAGAAACCTATTTTAATTTTGAAGCGCCTGCCCTGAACAATTGCATATCCACCTTGACAGGAAAAGCTTCTCTTAATGTCTCCTCTCGGAGTAGCTTCCATTATTCTCCATCCGTTAAGCATAAATCGTAGGAAATTAGACATGTTTCGAGGGTCATAAGCTCATTTCCCTCTTACAGTAAGTATGGTATAAAGTGTTTAAATGTAATGCAAACTAGTGTCTATTTAATCCAACGGCATTTTATAAGCATTATAATGCATGTGTTTATTTCAATGCCCAACTTCAAATGCAGACTCCTCCTGTTCTCTAAGGAAAATACAAACTGGAATGTATGTTTGGGCAGGAAATATCAGTGTTCAACCAAAGAGCTCTTAACAGACAATACCGAGCAAACATGATGGAACTACAAGAAAAGAGATGATCCTGCTATCATAGATGAAATGGGCTAGTCAGTTATTTTCTGAAACAACTTTATTTTGTTAGAACACATTAACTTACTAAATTTCAGCAAATACAGCATTTTTGGTCAAAACAAGATGATTGTATCTTATGGACCACAGAATAACTTACAGTTCAGTGGCTTCTGCTCTCACAGAGCATATGAAAGATTGAGATTCAGTCTCTTTACTGCCTAAATAAACACAGAACCTGGACAGGAATCTGTGTCCTGTGCTCCAAAGTGCTCTAACTCCTTAGTTATTCTAGATTGGCATCGTACCCATTAGAGTTGTTCCATGAAATATAAATAGGTATTAATTATTAAATATTCATAAGGGAAAGTAATTAAAACTGTCCTCTGTATATTTGCTGAGCTTTCCTGTCACTGGACCACAGAGCAATTATTAATCATGCTGTCCTACAAGTCATCTTCAACAAGAAGTATGCAGAGAGTCTGTTTTTTGTTGTAGCCTGGTGATATAGGATGCTCATAGTTCATGCCACTAAAAGCTCAAACAAGCACAGGCAGGACTTCAGTCCAGACCTCCACTAAGTTTGTAACTAATGGTTGGAGTACCAGTTTGTAAGTACCCGAGGGAAGGGCTGATACAGGCACCTGTCTCATACCTGTGAGTGCAGAACTGGGGGAGGCACTTAACTCTGTTTCAGTGGAGTGGTAGAATCCCTCGCTTGTACACCACTTTCATGAAGTTAGGCAGTGATAGAACTCCATTTTTAGGTTCCTAATTCTTCTCATAGGCAACATGTAGACATGTTGCTATTTTAGAATCACAAAGACTGCTGGATAAAATGGCTTCTTTCCTTGACACGACTAAATGACTGACTAGCAATTGGTTTGGATTTTGCAGTTGTATCTGTTTTATTCTCAGTAGATTAGGTAGCTTTTGGAAATCAATATAAATATGAAAGCTTAAAATTTCCTGAATGTTTAGCAGACACAATTATACCCTTTGAAAATACGGTCTATAATGTGCTGCTTATTATTTGTTAAATCTTTTACCTGTCACAGGAAGTTCTTATTTTTTATATATTATACTTAGAAACATAAGCACACAGTTCAGGTGCCCACAGAAATGCTGCTTATAGTTATTTGTTAATGGCACACAGCGGTATAGACTAGTGGCAGGACAATCTAATGGTGTGCATCATCTCCTTTTGGATTATTTATGAATAATCTGCATTTTGGTCTACGAAGACTGGAGCAAGGAAGCAGAAGCAAAAATAAATGCATAAATAACACCCTACTAGGAAGTGCAAGGTGGTGACCTTGGCATACTGCAGCATGTGGCACGGTCAGGGGGTCTGCATATTTTAACCAGTCCTACAATTATAAGGCTGTTCAAGTTTCTCTCTCCTTCCTGTCTCCCCTCTCCTTCCTTTTTCCCTTCCCCCTGTTCTTTCTTCTTTTCCCCCTCCCTTCCTCCATCACACCCTTCTGTCCTTCCATCCTCCATAGACCTCTGAATTAGCCAGATACCTAAACCCTCAGGTTTTCAGTGTGAGACATGAAAAAAAGGAAAACCATGAGCAGCCACTTACCTTAAGGATTTCAAAAGGAGCAGAGGAAGCTCTGTACATAGCAATAGACATCTTGGAAGTTTAAGGCTTCAAATAGTTTCAGGTTTTGATCTTGACAGAATTTGGATAGTCCTGTTTGTTTATCTGAATTTTCTAAATAATTATATATTTAGCAGGTGCATTTTTATCTTGGACACCTACCTTCTTATTATGTGGTAATCACTGTTCCTTGGTGATAGTGTTTTATTTTACTGTGTCTTCTCTGTGGGTAATTCTTGGGTTATTAACAGATGCTGTAAAACAGTGTGTGCGCACACATGCTCGTGTGTGTGCACATGCATGTGTGTATCTTACTTTGGCTTTGTAATAGCTCTGACTGAATTTACCTCTAAGGATTTCTAAAGTGATTTAACATTCCACTTTCTACAATAACAGCATATTTCAACAGGAACACTTAATTATTCTAAAGGTTTATTTGGTTTCATACTCTCTTTATCTGTCATGTAGCTATTTTATGCTTCTTCCACTTATATAAATTTAGACTGTGTTTGGTTTAAGTTTATATAAACACAGAATAAAGAAATACCGAAAATATCCATTAGCTTAGAGTGCTACATCAATTTAAAACTTGATTTAGATGTTATCCTAAATGAAATAAATGGAATTCTGCACTAGGTGAAGCAGAAGAGGCTGAATATAGTGAAGTCACTGGATGCTAAAATTCAAAACAGCTCAAGAATTCAGGGTACAAATACAAAATTAGGACTGCTGAGCTCTCGGAGGGAAAGGAGAAGGGACTAATGTTTTATTCTTCCATTACTGGGTGAACATTTATGTTATTATTAATAGGCCAACTTGAGCAGTTGATTTTAAAACTTAATACCTCAGGAAAAAAAAAAAAATCACACTTTCTGTAATGGGAGTAAAATGGAATAAGGGGAAAAAGGTAAGAACGTAAGGATTTGGTTCTAAATGGTGAAAGCATAACGCTGAGGATAATAAAAAATTCTTCAGCTATGTATTAAAATTCTTCAGCTACGTTTGAGACTGGAGCCATTTTTAACCATGAGTTCATTACTGTTAAGGACTGCAAGGCCCAGATTTTGCTTGAAACAGTAAAAACCAGTGCAAAATAAACAACAAATAATCATAATATCTCTAGATGTATTAAAGATCTATATTCTGGTGTTGGACTCAGGGACTGGAAGACAGATGAACAGGAGCTAAACTCCATATTTTCCTTAGACCATGTAAATATGATTGCTCATATTCAGCCCTCAGCAAAACAGCTTACATAAACTGCTTGAATCAACCTTCATTTATTATTGTATTGGTTTTTTTCTCACGCTGAAAAATTTCTCCAAAATATCTATTCTTTATCTCTGTACGTATTAACTATAGTTCCTTCTGGCAGGATGAGTAGTATGAATACTTGAACTAAACAGGGATACTCCAAATTCAAGACATGATTCTGGCCTGCAGGTTTCTGATATTTATCTTCCCAATTTAAAGTAGTAGTCTGAGGATCTTCTAAGCGTTGTGAACATGGTAGACTAGTGTCCTGAACTCCTCGTTTAACATCAACATGTAACAAAAAAAAAAGCTCTTAAGTTGCTTTCAACCACAAAAATCCCAAACTGAGCACAACAGAAGCAAGCCTGGTGACATGTGTAACACACTACTGAATATTAAGGACAGCTTGAGAGATGCTTTTTTACATGGAGGCATGTTTTGTGAGTAACTCCACCAAAAGCAGGAGGAATACTTATAAAGCAAACACTATATCTAAGTGGTTGAACTGCTTCCCAACTCTGTAACATCTGAATACCTTCCACTTAACTGGGTCACAAAGGCTGCAGCAATTTATAAACCCTTTGGCACTCCTCTTTTGAGTTGCAGAAACACTTCTTTGCATGAAGTGTTTTGCAGGCAGGAGCAAGGTTGGTTTATATCAAGAATATGCTTGTGTTTCAGGTGGAAGTCTTTTATCAAGGTCAAAGATTTGGCAGTGCTCCCTAAATGTAATGAAACACCAGCTTTCTTCTGTATGCTTTGGAAGTTTTTTCCACAATCAGTTCCACCAAGATGTACATTATTACCATGTCTCAATGCTAAATACTGCCTATAAGTAAATTAAGACCCTCTTACACACTCACAGTACTAGAACATAAAACCATGGTGCTGTCCAAAGAGGCAGTCCTCTCCTCCCTCTTATCCTTGGGTACTTCTCACCTCTTCTGTCAGCAAGAGCTTTCATGCAGATACTTGGTCCCAGAATAGGATCCAGGAACTGGCATGGCTGAAAACTAATCTTTGAATCTTTACTTCCCTCCCCACCCCTCTGCCTCTTTGGTCAGTTTAGTTTCTAGCCATCCCAGATGTGGGTTTGTGAAATATGTGTGGGAAGAGGCACAGACTGTCCCTCTTCATGGCTATGGAGATTTATGCAGACTTCAAGTGATCATATAACCACAGCTTAAATTAGGTTAGTTTTCACTGAGCTCCTGCTACAGGCAAGGGCAAAAGAGTGACTCCTGTTGTGATTTACCATATGTAACAGGTTAACACAGGATGTCTGAACCACTCTCTGGAGGAACCTAAAACTAGATACCTGAAGTTAATACTCCCCTTAGTGTGAATATTCACTTTATTTTCATCTCTCACATGTTTTAGACAAACCTTGATGATTAGTCTGGTGTAAAGATAGTAGAATCTGTCCCAGTGTCCCTATGAACTCATACTGGCAGCTTGTAAAGGGTGTAACCTGATTCTGACATTTTTCCTTTCTGCATTAGAGGAGTATACATCTATTTTTGTCAGCTATGTCAGAAATGTCCAAAGATTCACCTTTCAGAATGAAAAGGACCCATAAATACTAATGCAAATGACTGCACAACATCAATGAAAATATTCACACCTCAGTTAAGAACCAAATGGGAAAAGCATGTCACGAAACACTGTTGTGTGCTGTGGCTGGAGGTGTCCTATATAATAAAAAAATGTAATATTGCAGTTTCTTACTATCACTGACAGTCACTAAAAGTGTATTGTATTGTGTATTTTTTAAATTCTCTCTGTGGGGCAAAAAGGTGGCATATTCCTTGTGTTGGAGTTCACTTTTTGCACTTATGCATTGTTTCACTTAGGCTGTATACAAATTGTGCAGCCTGGGAGAACTTCTGGGCTCCCAGTCATCCTGCATCCTGACTAACATCAAGGTGAGTCTTGGACTTGTGCTACTTGCCCTATCCTATGTGCCCTGGTTTCTGCAGAAATGAAAGCCAGGTAGGGGTACAGACAGGAGCTACAAAATGCTTCATCTAGACCCTCAGCCCAGATTGGTATTTCAGCATATGCTAAACATGGACTCTCAGGTCACATTAAAACATGGTCCTTGTATAATCGATGGTATTTTTTCAACAGGTTCTCTGATTTGTACTTTTCCCAAAGCAAGACGAAAGTTTGTATTAAATGTGTCATTTTCTACCATGATGTTTCAGCTATCAATACTCAACATAAAAGCTTGCAGGATGATCTTTTGTTTTAACACATAATACTTACACTTTTGCGATGCAATTAATTTGGGCCTCAGTATAAGTTGGTTTGTTTCTATCAACTGCAAACAAGCACAGCCTTATTCTAAACATGTTTAGAATTTAATTCTTTATTTCTAACCTTACAAGTAACACAAATGCACTACATCTGGGATACTTCTGGTAGGCTGCTAATATGTGCTGACTCTATGCATGAACAAATTGCAAAGTGAAATGTGCCCCTCTCCCCTCACCCTCACTCAGACACGCAGCTTTATACCAGTAACAATGATATCTCTGATTTCAGAAGCTAGACTTTTCCCTATTTGGGTACTCACTACAGAAAAGGAAGTTTAGATGTTGAAAGCCCTTCACATCAGACCTGTGCAGAAGGCAGAGGATTTTTCAGGAAGTTACAGTTTCATGAATCTAAGGGAGAACATGCTTTGAAGTAGAGCAGGCATTTTCCAGAGGATATTGTGTTGGCTGTATGCCTGTTATCAAGGAATTCTACAGGATGCATATTCAAAAAGTTTCCTGAAGGGAAAAGCAGAATGAGTTGGGCTGTCTGGGCAGATTTGAGTCATTTACCTGGAGTCAGGGTAACATCTCAACCTTTATGAAAGACGTGCAAAGTTAAATTTTTCTTCCCAGGAGGATAAAGGAAAGTTTGGCTAAAAGTTAGGACTAAATGTCAGCAGCTTCGATTGTTCTGTTAGCTGACAAAAAATAAGAGAAACCTATTTTAGAGAGGGAATGAGAAAAGAGTAGGGGGAAAAAAAAGATAAATGTGTAAAAAGGAAAATGTTCTGAGGGCACATGTTCCTAACAAACTTTAATTTGGATGACATTGTAGAAACATGTCCATTTAAAAAAGAAAGAAGAAAATGAAGCTGGTGAATGTAACAGCCTTCTTTTTTACTAAATAAAGAAAAATCTATATGAATTTTAATATAATGACTGATACAACAGAAACTATTACTCAATTGACAGGTCAGTGTGACAAGGCCAGAGAAAGACTTGAAGTATGTGGATTGGGGAGTTTTCCAGGGCTTAAAATGCAAAAGCAAGATGCATATTTATTTTATTGTGTGGCCATATGTTTCCATTAATGCAAAAAAACCCCCAGAGAACGCTGCTGAAAGCCAAAGAGATAACAGGAAAAATGTTGGTAAGGTATCTTTGAGGGAAAATTAAAATAAAACTTTTGGACCAGATGGAGACTTAGAGAAACCAATATGTTCCCTAATATATATCCTCAAACATTTTCACTGGAAAATTACCAACCACTTCTATTAGAGTCTGGCATTGTAAGAATTTTGAAGCTGCTGGTTCTGCTGGATTTCAGACTCTCTCTGATGCTGGAATAGTTTATAGGGAATGGAAAATTTAGTGGGAAACAGAAGTAGCAAGTTCAGACCTATTTTTATGAAAAAAAGAAACCATTTTCATGGAAATATTCTTTTGTAAAAATAAACTGGAAAAGAAAAAATAGAATGTAAAGATATATGAGTATAATTACCACTAAATTGTATATTAATCAATGTTTCTGTCAATAAACATTCCAAAATCAATGCAAGAATCTGAAAACTCATTTCTATATGATCTAATAGACAAGAAAGAAACCTGTAACAAGTCAGCTTCTGTCAAGAGACACACTAATCATTCTGCCTATTCTGTTAATGAACTCAACAATAGCCAAAGGATTGGAGATAGTAATTAAATGCTAGGTAACTGCAAATGTATAATTAACACAAATGTGTCTGTAATTAAGTAAAGCCTATCATGTGATGGCAGACTCAACAGAGGATAATAAAATTCAGGTTTGAGAGCTGATAGGTCTGATGAGTTTCTTATCATTTACCCTGTGATGCAATATGCTGTGGTGTTGGTTTCCCAGCATTAGGAGGATAGGGTAGTAGCCAGAAATGAAATGGTGGCTCGTCCTGTCCTCTCTGCTTCATACAGGTCATGGGAAACCTTCTGGGGGAAGGAGAAGTTTGTGCCTTTTCTGGGTACTAAGACCATGAAGATGGGACTACCATTTGAATTCAGGTAAGTATGAGGAAAGCAGTAAGCTTGCAACATAGATGCAGACTGAAAGAGATATATTCGTTACCTCTGGTTTTAGACATCTGCTATGCATATAGCTTCTTCTGAATTGTGTACCCTCATCTCTCTTTATAATAAACAGGGAAAAACAGACACTCTTTAAGGATGGTGTATTAATCTAGCCACATATAAATGAATTGCTTCTATAATGACATGAATCATGTTGTAAAAGCACTTCTGTGTCTCCACTCTAAGAAAGACAGCTGAAGGGGGACTAGAGTAGGTGTGGGTGTTCAGTTCTGGGTGGATCAGCCCTAGCCTGACAGTAGCAGTTGTCTCACTTATAGCAACAAATAAATCTATCACCAGATCTCAAAGGTGATGAAGAGCAAAATGCTTTTCTACTGACCTAGATAATAATGTGAGGCTTGCATAAGACGGAACTAAACATGATCAACTGCAAAGTGGGTGAAACAAGAGGACCCATCTTGTGGGGACAAGGAAGGAAGATTTATCTTCAGATCTTTATTTAATTTGGCTCATTGCACATCTGTGGGTTTGTGCTGTTTAAAGTGTTGTTTTCCCATTCCAATATATATGCTCGTGACTTCCAAAATATATACCTTATTAAACTGGAGACTTTTGATACCTACTAGTGTCTATACTTAAAAAAAATAAAATGTGGGGAGTAGATTTATACAAAGTTTTTGATGACTTAGGGTCTGGTCACACCAAATTAACTCCTACCCTGACCTGGCTTCTAGGAAAGATTCTGTCTCTGTATGAGGACCTCAGTGAGCCTAAGCTCCTGTAAAGATATCTTTGCTGTATCAAGCCTGATTGAAATAAGCTTTTATGAAGACAGAATGGGATCCAGAAAAACTTGGTTCTTGCCCTGAAAAAGACTTCCCATGAGTTCTGGGTGATTCTCATAAGAATTTAGGCACTAAATACTTAATGAGCATTTCAGAAATGCTTTTCAGAGCTCTCTGATATTGTGAAAACTTAGAGAGTCTCCACAACCAGCTTCTCACGGCTCCAGCATTTAGCTCTTCATACTGTTAGGGATGGGAATAATATTTCTACTTTCTGTCTTTTCTACATAGATCATAAACATTCTGGGGCATGAATATATGTATTATGAACTGTTTTAAATATTGCAACAACAAAAAGCCAAACGCTAATTACCTATATATGATACATAGAGTTTTAAAGAGATACTAAGTTGTCTTTGTTAACTAGTATATAGTTGTATTAGGTTTATGTGGCAAGGTTTTGGTAGCAGGGGAACTGCAGGGGTGCCTTCTTGGCTTCTGTGAGAATTAAGTGTGTATATATAATTTTTATAATTCTTTTCTTTTTAACATATTCAGCTAGAAGGAAAATGGTTGTAGTATTTCTGGGGGGTTTATGGACAGGAAGGGACCTCTGGAGAGTGCCCAGTCCCACCCTTCTGCTCAAAGCAGGATGCTCAGGACCATATCCAGTCAGGTTTTGAATATCCCTCCTGGCAACCCTTAAAAGAAGAAATTTTTTTTCTTATGTTTAATTTGAATTTCCTGTATTGCAATTTATGCTTGTTGCCTCTTGTCCTGCCACTGGACTTCAATGAGAAGAGCCTGGCTCAGTCATCTTTACAGTCTCCCATCAGATGCTTACAGACATTGATAAGATTCCCCCCCCCCAAGACTTCTATTTGTTTGCTTAAACATGATGGAAGTTATTTTACCTAAAACTTTCTTCTGGGCAGAACACGTTATTTTTTTAAAAGATCATTTTTGTTGCAGAGCAATGAAAATATTTTTCACCATTAGTAATTCTTTTTAATATCTTAACTATGTGCAAATTTAAAAAAATTGTGTATAAGAATTTTTATTTAAAACTGTTTTCAACATTTAAAATACTTTTTATAAACAACTTTTTTCAAATCTCTTCTGAATATTATAAATTGTCTCTATCAATTCAAAAAAGCTTCTCTTAGATTAATAAGAGAGTTATCAAAAAGCTTCCAGTATAATACATCAAATGATGTTTTCACTGATCTAAATCTCCCCTAATTATTTGGCCAGTTCTTAAATCAGGATCTGTAGAAGAAATTTATATTTGCCTATATGTGATTTTGGAGGTGAACTATGAGAGATCTGCACTTGCCATGTTGCATGTGATTTATTTGTAGGCATTTTCTAGAGGTTGCAATCATTGTATGTCTTGCCAGTTCCTCCTTCTTTTCAAGAGTTTTTGTAATATGTTTAGTATGGTAAGAAGTATGGAGATATCAAATCTAGCTTCAATGGTTAAGATACTTCATTAGCTGCATTTGTAGATGCAGTTGTACCAATTATAGAGGAATGCAACTCTCAGCCTTAGTTCAATTTCTGTTTCTGAGCAATCATTAGCAATCATTAAAGTATTTGATAGTTATAATTCAAACTTCAGTGAAGAGTTCTGATTGCTTACATAAATCACTATTAATTTTAGCTTGAGTATAAGCTAATAAACATGTCTACTATACATTCTCTTGTAGCATAACTTCAAAGTTTATCTTAGGAAAGAGTTTTCAACTTTTTGTGATTTGTTTAGGATTATAAAATTTGAATTAATGACTTTTCAGACAGAAAAGTTTCCCTTCATAATCTAAATTATCCTTTTTAGCACTATTTGTTCAGGATTCATCTATATGACATTTTGAAATGTGGACATTTCTGAGATGGAAATGAGTTGTTATTGGACAATACCCACAAGTAACACAACAGCTTTGACCAGGAAGCAAAAATGAATAAATTTGCAGTAAAAAATTTAGTGTGAGTGTAGCTCTGCAGAATAAACTCCGTCATAGAAAAAAATAATCTACAGATTAAAACAAAACAATTCTGTTTTATTGCCTGACACTCACCCTTCTCCCTGCAAACAGTAGGGAATTTTTTTTTCAGGTGTTAGCAGAGCTAAAGACTAGACTTAAGAATCAAGATGACAAATATCTTAATTTATACAATTGGCAACCATTCTGTTTGAGTGGACATGTACAGGTTTGTACATGCATATATCCATAATTCCTGACAAGATTTTCTTCAAGCGACAGTGATAACACTTGCTTTCAGTCAGTTTCAGAAGCAACTAGCCAGTTCCATGTCAGTCATCCAGATTTTCATTATTGTTTTACCCTGTAGCCCAGCTCTTCCACCATGTTATGTCACCATGTTTACTGGGTTCTTTGCATTAGAAAATCACTCGTGGTAATCAGCAGGAAATGCATTTAGCAAATAAAGAATTAAGTTTCTGAAAGAAAGTGGATGTGTAGAAATTTAATCATCTTTCTGTATATTGCTATTGTTTTATTTAGAGCTGTAATCATCCTTACTAAAGGAATAGATCAGAGATTAACTAAATCACTAAAAGCCTATCAGTTCAGCATTCGGGAGTGTTATATAGGCCAGGTTAGCAACAATATGATATATTTGTTGTGCACATTAATAGAAAATGTTAAATAATGACAATGAGGTAAAATTCATAACTGCATATACATATGAGACACTTTCAACATCATTACTTCTGTACAAATACTTCCAAAACACTCTTTCAGAAATAGTGTAGCAGATAGATCCATTAGTGTTTAATTACCGGTCATGTTAAATTACTAACTTAAACCAGTAAAAGAGAAGAGAGAGCCAATAGATGCATCCCTTTTAAAATGAGACTTTTCAATCTAGACATACTGCTGAAATAGTTTATACGAATATATAAGGGGAACAATCTCATCTGTTCTATGCTGTCTCACAAGGTAAGAGAGAAAGTGGCATTTTTATTTCTTACAGTGGCCAAGCATTCAGCAGGTTCCAACATGATTAAAATGATAGTCATGGCACTGTTTTTATTCTGTTTCACAAAGGTAGGCATAAACGAAGAACCAGTGTCTAAACCAAAATTTATTATTTTAACCTCTGCACTCCAGCCATTATCAATGATGCTCTGTTACTCATTTTAGGCCAGAATCTTCTCCCACAACAAAGTCCCAAATCTTTTCTTGTGAAATTTATAGAAGGAAAAAGAAGTATTTCTGGGAGAAGTATACACAGTTCAGGTTTCCGATATCTTCCAATGGGAAAAAAAATATAGCATCAAAAACTCCAGCTTGTAACGTAACTGTGTTCTCTGGAGACATATTTGCTCTTTAGTCATTTCTATATTCTAGTTGTAGATTGTGTAGGTGTATCTAATTTAGCCTTACATTGATCCTAAATTAGCTGCTTTTCATTAAAGAAAATCCCAACATGCGAAGTGCAGTACTGCAACAGGATTGTCAGCTTTCCAAGGTACGTGGTCTAGAGCTTTGGCCTGGACGTAGGCCAGTGACCAGGGTCAGGGAGTGAGCTGCACTAAAATTTTAAACACACACAGAATTCAACAGCTTGGCTTAGCAATGCTTCTAGTTTCAATATTGAAATATTTCTGTATTGCATGATGTTTGCAACAAATACTAGGAGTGTTGTTTACCTTAGGATTTTGACGTGGGTTTTTCTTTCAGGATGTGGTGGATTTTTATGGAGTAGTGTGGTAGGGGTACCTTGTTGAAGAGCCATTCAAGATCTTTGGAGGCCATCTCCTATTCTGGGTCATATATTCTTTTTGGGAAAGGGAATAAGTGGGAAACATTAGAGAGAGACTCAGTAGCCATAGTAAGTTTTAGAGTATTTCCATTTGTTCCTCTCTAAGCTGCATGAAAATTGCAAGTCAATCACCTATGCATGTGAACCTCAGATTTTGAAAGGGCTGTCTTTCACATACTTTCATCACTAATATCTCAAAACTAAAGGCAAATATGCACATTCAAGTGAACAAATCACAAACATTATCCCATCAAGTCATAAGCTGTACTTACTGTGTGTTCTAAAATACTTGATTTTCCAGCTGCTCTATTAAAAATGGTCAGTCTGCCAATGTCCATACATACAATGTAGTCTCATAATCTAGGAATAATTTGTGTCCAAAGGTTTTCTGTGTCAGTTCCACTGTGAAGGACCTGAACCAATATTTTTGTTGAATGTGGTTCCTTTTCACATTATTTTTCAGGTCTATGACGTTTTTTGGCTAAATTAACTGACAATATTTCTGGTTTGAAGAAAAAAAGTTATCATTCCTTAATGAAAGAGAATTGCTAGCTGCAGTTTTTACTTTTTGATTGCCAAAACTGAATCCAAAACTAACCGTGTGATTTATGAAGACAGCCTTGCTCTCTGGTTCTTTTTCAGGCCCACCCTTTACTCTCTGAACAAGAATCTCTAAAGCGATGAAACATCAGAAATCATTTATTTATTCTACATTTTTAATAGAACACTTTTATTCTAAAATCTCAGTAAACTAAAGATTTTTAGACTTAATTTGTTCAAATAAGATTCATTTAGTTTATGTTAGTTGGCTGACTGTCATACCAGAAATGCTATCCAGTTATGGCCGGCCTGGAATGACTATTCTTTTAATAGGAGCCATAAATTATTATTAATTTATAATCCTCTTTTACGTGGCCAGAAGTGAATCCATTAACATAACAGATCAATCTTTAAGTTAATAAATGTTGTCTTTAATGTACTTCTCTCTAGTGTGCAACTAGGCATGCAATTAAAGAGCACAGACATGCACTTGGTGACGGAACAATCCCTTCCCAACCCTAAAAATGATGTCATGATCAATTCACAGGGAAGTCACAGTGAAGCCATTTTTAATGGGACACTGTAAAAGCTGTAAGACATGAACACTGACCTGTCACAGTGTACCCAAACAAGCTGTCATTCACTTTTGAGGATTTTATTTTGTACTTTTCATCATTACAAATACTTTGTTTTATTTGAAAACATGGCATCACTTATTGTGAAATTCCCAGTCACCCTTCTTAGGATTGTCTTGTTTTTAATGTTCTGTTTATGTCAGCATCTGCTATTTTACAGTTTATCATCTATGGATAGAAACTGATTAAATTCCTACAAATACCCTGGGAAACATATTGTTAGGAGTCCAAAATTCTTGAGGAAGATATAACCAACCAAACAGGCTTTATTGTCAAAACACACAACTTTTCTACTGTATTGTTCACTGCAGTATTGCTCAAAAGTCACATTTCAGCCTGCTCTCAACTTAGAAATATCATAATAGATCTGTTCATTTCAGTAGAGCTGTACTCATTTATATTATCCAAAAATCTGGTCTGGATCTGTCTGAAATCACACTTCATAGCAATTTCTTCCTTCTTCCAGTCCCCTGGAATATAATTATTGGTAGCAATTAAAATTGCTTCAATGTGGTGATTTGTAGTACAATGTTGCAGAGTAACACATTTTCAGTTTACAATAAGAAGGAATACAGTTCTGCAGGAAAACAAACATATACAATGTATTTTTCCAAATATATCTGTTCTTGACTGTGTTACAGAATTCCTCCTGGGCAAGTAATTTAATCTTTTTTTTTGCCTCAGCTTTCTACCTGAAAAATGGGAATAGCAGTATTTTCCAAATGCTTTGTATCAATCTTGTCTGATTAAAATATTAGCTCTACTGTGCAGCAACAGTAATTACATTGTACTCCGTAACCATTTCCCAAACTCAGCCAAAAGTCTCATAGAAATAAGCCAAATAGCAAACTTTGGGCCAAACATATAGCTTTTTCTTACTTTTGAAGCTTTGATGGAAAAAGTGTAGTAGGATTCAACTCACTTTAATTCTTTTTCTGAAGATAATTAATGAACAATTACAATAAGAAACTAGGAAACACTTATGAGATTCACAGGGGAAAAGAATAGTCGGAGAACTGTCATCTGGCCTCTGAACTCATCTGTGCAAAACAGTAAGACACAGGTATCTGTCAATTCACTTTACTGATTAGTTAAATTCACTTCTTCCAGACAAAGAACTGTGAAGCAATAAATCTATGTCTGTTCTTTATGCATAGACAGAAACAGGGCAGAATATGTGGGAATGATATGTTAACTTGAACATCAATCTGTCATGTTAATGGATCTA
This sequence comes from Platalea leucorodia, assembly GCF_965183815.1. NCBI lineage: Eukaryota > Metazoa > Chordata > Aves > Pelecaniformes > Threskiornithidae > Platalea > Platalea leucorodia. The sequence continues at coordinate 21,650,078 of NC_138829.1, forward strand.
TTGCTTTCCGTATCGGAGAAGGCCATACTTTAATACGCTACCTTGACCAGATTTTCTTCATTTAACTCTTCATGGTGCAGTATTTGAGGGTACCATTGCAAATGCTTCACGTATCAATGTAACGAAAGCTGTTTGTCCTGTACACTATTTCTTTGTCCACTTGATATGCTGTGGTACATCAATCAATCAATAAGGTTAAATAACGTTACTTTCATAAAATCTTGGATGCTTTAATATTAATCTTCTGAAATTATTTTTCCAACTAGCTATGTTTCACTGCAGTTATTTCCTCTACAGGTTAATTCAGATTTCAGACCAATAGAGTTTTACTGACAGAACCAATTTGATTGGGGCATTTCTCATTCCACCAAATAATGTCTGCGCATAACTGAATTTATTTGCTTTTCAGTAATTATCCCTCAACTGCAAGAAAGAATACGGGAGACAAAACGTTAAGTAAAAAAACAGTCACATACTAATGTCCCTAGGTGGATAAGAAATGCACAAAAAATCTTAACTAATGTTCACTGGAGTCAATGGTAGCTTTGACATCTGTTGAGTCTGGACCCAAATTCTCCTGTTTTCTGACCACCAGTCCTCCTGTGGCGTTTCATTCTCCAATTCGCCATAAGCGTATACATATACGCAAGTGGAAGCAAGGCCTTGGACACTGCAGAGTTGGCTTTAAGATAGTTTCTTTACTCACAATACTATTTGCGTTTTTAAAGCCATGGAACTGCAGGGCAATTCAGACATCAGGCAGAATTTAGTTATGTTCAGAAATCACCTCAGTTCTTACCACAGTCAAGATTACTGTGTGTGTATAACACATTGACTGTGGCTCTGCTGTTCTACATTGCAAGTAACACTTGCACTTTTCAGTCAATATGATCCACAGCTACAGGCAGGTAGTATTTTTGAGCTTTCTTTCCCAAACAATTTTCAAAATGAGGTATTTTGCTCTACTTTCTTATAAATATATCTCAGAATAGTTTAGGAGGGACCTCTTGAGATCATCTAATCCATTTATATGTTTAAAGGACAAGAATCTGTAAATTTCAAGAACACACAATAAGTAAATAGAAAGACCAAAAATATTTCAAATATGTTCACTATGTGTGATGAAGAAAAATGTGATATTAAAAAAAAAAAAACAATCTTACAATTGAGAATAGCTGGCTATGATGAACCCTTTCTGATGAGGATGCAGATTACATATGGAAGACCTATGCCCAAATGACTACTGACTTACATATCAGCCAGACCTAATGACTTACATTTTGTAAAAAATTCCCTGAAACAATTCTGTTACATCATTAAAAATTTGTCGTAACTTACCTATTTTTGATATTTCTTGCATGAAGTTGTTATGCTGCAGGAAAGGTTTTGATTTGCATTCTGGTTCTTGAGCCAAGTTTATAGTAGACTGACTCAACATACTCCAGTTCATGGGAACATTCTTTCCTGTAGCACTGAAGTGCAACTCTGGAGTCAAATTTGACAGCTATTTTAACAGCAGGCAGCAAAGCTACACAGCAATTTAGAACAAGAATTCAAGAGAAATGTCATGGGTGTGGTCTGAGGACTTACATTGGAAAAAAATTTTGTAACTGTAAATTGAAAAAGAGTAGAAAATTCCAATAAGTAGAATTTGTGAGAAGTATTTTTACTGTCTAGCTAGATTACCTTGTGGTTAAGGCCTATGGCTAAAAAAAAACCAAAAACAAAAAAAAACCCCAAAAAACCCACCAAGAAACAAGATACTTTTAAACCTAATTATAAGGTCATTTTAAATTAGAATGTTAAAATACTATCGGTACATGAAAATTACTCCTTCCTGTATCATGGGTTTTCAGACTTGTAGTAGCTGCTGAAGGAAACCTTGTAACTCAAACCCTTCCTTTTTTGCCAACAGCTGAAAAAATCATACAAAACCTTGAAATGACACAGATGTCAATTACAGGAATGGTTTCTTTCAAGTGAACAGCATTAATGCTTCTGAGGATACTGTCACATGAAAACCTACACTCTGCAAATGCTAGCCTCTTATCCTTCCATAGGATATTGTTGTCCCACTGTAATACAAAGCAGCCTTAGCATCATATTGAAAGTTGGCACACTGAGGAGAGTTCATGAGTACAACATTGAGATGTAGCTATATTTAAATTTATTAAAGGTTGACAAATCACTGTTGTTATAGTCCATGTCAATATATCACAGCACCTAACAATGAATTGTTAGGGTAGAAGTGAAAAATTATATCTCTGAAAGGGTTCTCTCACATAATGAATTAGCTGAGATATGAAATATCCCAAGAGTAGATTCTTAGGGTCTATCTGTTGATAAAGAAGCCTATGGAGATTTGATTGGGGGGGAAACAGTGTAATATTCTCTTTTTACATGAGAAGCTGAGCCAACAGGACAAATTGAGGACTATTTGGAGACGAAACATAAATGCAGAAGGCCAATGAAAACATAATTACAACAATTGGCCTAGAAATAACAACAGAATTTATGAAGAACAGCATGAGCAGGGTGGGCCAGGAAGAACTCAAGGTCCCATTTCACATTCTGCCTAAGTGTGGGAATTAGATTTCCTCACATAGTCTCATTTCAACCAGCCAGAAAGAGGGAGTGGAATTCATGCACATCCCAAGAGTAATGGACTACAGGGTGTTTGAAATATCATAGATTCGCTGGTATCAAACAAACAAAGCAAGAAAGACAAATTCTTTACAGGAAAGTGTCCAGGTGCCTTCCCAGAATTAAAGTTTTTACTGCAAGAATTTACATGGCAATAGTGCAAACATGAAAGGAGAATAGTGAATGGTGGCACTGGTGTTGAAAGGGAAGAAAAAAAAAAATATGAAAAATAGAGCAGTCTATTTAAGTTTTCTCCCTTTCTCTACCTTATGCAGAAAGATACTACAGTGATGAGAAACAACAATACTTGGAAAAGTAGATTTCATAATACAACAAAGTTTGTCCATTGAAATTACATGGTACTGTACTTCAAACTGCATGTAATAACAAACTAGTGCTATTTCTTCTGGACAGTACTATGAAAAAGACTATAATAAAGTATGTTATAAAAATATAAACATTTGGAATTACATATTCAAAAGTCTCTGGGGATGGCTTAAGGATGTTCATCTTCTGGCACTCTGTAGCACAGAAAATCTTCAAGTAAGCATAAAGTTCTCTGGACTGTAATTAATCCTCAGCATTTCAAACCTTCCCCTTCTAAAATTTTATTTACAAACAGTGGGAACTAATTTCTTTTTGCCATTTAAAAAAAAAAAAAAAAATGATGGGGCTTCCTGAGTCACCTGTAGGAGAAGCAGCTGTCCTTTACCACTTATTGTGGAAACTAGATATCCTGAGGGCTCTGGCTAAAATTCACATGGAACCAGCTGTCTTTCTCAAAGAGGATGGGTCCTGCCTAGCAAGCAGCACAACATAGTGCAACACAGAAAACCAAGGAGTAGGAGAGCTGATAGGAAACTCACAGGTTTCCATGGAAGAGCTGATGAAACTGATAGATTCTCACAAACTTTTTCAGTTTTAATGGGTATAAATATTTTCATTTAAAAAAAAAAAAAATTCTGAGCAAACTAGGTAAAGAATTTGGGGTCTAGCTTTTCAGAGGTGTTCACTAAAATTCAGTCTCTAGGGTGCCTACAGATCAACAATGACAATTGTCGTTTAATTATAAAACTGTCAGTTCAAGTACTGGAGACTCTCTCCCTCTCTGCCCTAGTCCCAACTTTTATACCACTACATTTTTTCGCTGTTCAGTGAGACTGTTACCTGAACTTTTTTATTAGCTTGGTTATCTACCTTATATGGATGTTCTTCAATATCTTTGAAAAAAGTTTTATAGACTCCATTTCAGTGGTCTTTCATACTTTATCCATTCTGTCTTCCTTTGCTTCATCTGAAGAATTCCTAAACTTAATTTGATCTTAATATGAATGTGAAGAAAAAATAAAATAACAGTCGTTTAATATAGTCATACAAAAATCTATTTTATTTGTCTTACATCTATGTATACTAGTAAGTATATTTTAAAAATAATCAGAAAGTGTTGAGCTGCAAATGAAATAAGTGGAAATAATGGATTCATGTCTGATATTCACAGAGAGGAAAAAAATTTGGAAAGATGACCCTGTATCTCAGAAAGGTATAGACACCAAGACCCAAATAAAAAGAATAATAAGAAAAAGAAGTTGTGTCTTTTATTTCAAAATACCACAATTTTAATGTTAGCTAATGATTTCTGGCTTCTGATTTCTTAATGCTGTAGTTTATGTTACTTTTTGAGAAAATAGTAACAGCTTGGCTAATCACTAAGTAAATTGCAAAACATGAACTTATGAAGAATATGAAAACTTATTTACAACATGCTGTTGATGTAAATGCTCTATTCACAGAAGCCAAAAGACAAGACTTGCCCTGCAACATTCAAAGTATCCTCTGTCAGGACTGTTTCTTGTGAAGGGAATTCAATTTCCATGCTGTAGTTAATCCTTGACCTTCCATCCACGTCTGCCAAGGAAAGTGACACTTAGCGTCAATTAGAGTGATGTGTGTTGTGAGTTGGACACAGCTCCGCTGGGACCTGGACTGCAATCAGCAACAAATTACATGGAAGGCTTTGAACAGATCAGATCAGATAATCATGAAATTTTAGCCATTAGACATGACTTAGCCAAATTTGAACTAGTAACTGATAAGATAGTGGCTCCATATTACTGCTTCTGTTACTCTACTGACAATTTGCTGAACCATCGAAGATGTACCTAGGGTCCCATGTCTTCAAAGACATGCACATGGGTACTTCAAATTTTTTTTATTGCATAGATGGTTTTTTTTGTGCCATTGTAGTCAATGTGCATTTTGTTTACAAACCCAGCTAAACTGAATTCAGAATCAAAACCAATCAGAAAACAATGTAATTATAAAGGGCTACGTATTTTAAATGCATTACATAGTATTTCCTCCCCCCCCCCCCAATATTGCCTTTTCTGCTGCAGTTCAATATAATAGCACTAGAATTATGTGTACAGTTTTGGTCTTCTATATAGTTACCACTGACTTTAGCATGAATTAACTAGAATTAGGCTTCAAGTACTGTATATGTCATCAGAAATTCTCTAGGCATTATCAGTAGGCATAAAGTATCTTTCAGTTTAGCTCTTGGTAGTCTGGGATAACGAACTTAATGTTACTGTTAAAACTGAAGAGTAAGAATCATCTTTATAAATAACATATCACTGGACATACAGGATCATTTTTACAAGAAAAGGAATTATTTATTTTAAAGAATTAGAAACATAAGGAGCCATCTGAGAAGGATTTGCCAACAGAGCATTAAAACAGCACTGTGGAGGGCCAGAAAATCTGGAAAATCATTTGAGAGGATAGGAAATGTAGTCGAGTATTGTATACGAATAAGCCAGGAGAAGCAGTTCCAGAAATAATGTATGCTCACCTGTAGGAAAGACTGGATTATGCATAAGGCTAAATACGTTCCCACTCCAGCTCTGAAGGTCATTATACTTACAAAAAAATATACAATATAAAGTATGAAAAGTAAAAATGTGTACATACATCTGAAATATAAATGTTTATACATTTTTACGTGGAATAAGGATTTGAACCCATATGTACTGAAAGTATAAGGGTCCTTTTTAATGTGCAGAATTGTGTAAACTACACTAAGTTAATCTTGGAGACAGCATATCACCAACTTCTCTTTGAAGGCATGAATGACTGGAGGGAAAAGTTTCATATTAAGGATTGCCACTGCTCACCAGGGTTTTTCTTCTACCTATAAAAGGGACCACAAACAAGATGATTCCTGTGAAGCTGTGACCGGTACTAGACACCTTTCCATTGCAATACACAACCTTTCTCTTTGTGTGGGCAAGAGTGAGGAAATACCCATGGTTTCAGCTCTTTAGGTCAAGAGAGAACCTGAGATGGGCTGACTGGATTCCACAAGGATGAAAGGACTTGGTGGGTGGCATCACTACTGACCTGGGGACTCAGCTGGGCACAATCTGAAAAATCCACCAAATCCTTTCCTGAACAGAGAATAACAAGAATATTACAAGACCAGTCATGCCATAAATATTTGTGGGAACCAAATATTCTTTTATTTAATGAACAGTGAAGCTGAATGAATGAATGAATGATCTTTTCAGCGGTCACCCACATTTAGCTCCAGTTCAGGAGTTGGTTACTTTAAATAAAATATTAAGACACTCTTTAATGTAATGCTTATTTTATATCACCTAAAGTCCACTGAAATCTGTAGAATTATTCTTAATTTATATTGGTATAAACAACTTTAAAAGACATCAAAATCTCAGATTCTTGTCAGATCTGGGCTTTTTGGTTATGTTTCTTCAGTGTGTTTATGCCTACTAACTGACTCTCTGTTATGCAATTATAACTTTGCTTCCTTTAAGGAATTTTGGACTTTGGTAAAAGCATAGAAAAGACATGCAGCTACTGAATATTCAGTATAAACATCCCCCACTCGGTCTAGAAAAGAAATTAAATCAATCCTTACCTAAAAAAGGTTCTGGATGCCTTCAGCCAAAGAAAAATATCAGCTGATAATTCTTTGAGGATTTTTTACTAAAGGAGAGAAGAAAGCAAGTAGAATATTTTTTAATGGACACTTCCTGGAAGAGTTAGGGTAGGTTTAATAACCTTCATGATTTTGCATATTTGATGACCATAGGAGTAATAAGGTTGTTACAACAGTAGCTTTATCAGCTTCTTAAATAGCTGTAGGAGATGTGCAATGAGTGTGTTATTGTCAGCCTACTGTCATTCTTGAAAACCCTTCTAGTTAGTTTAAGAGAGCCTGACAATGAGCGGCAAGGCATGAAAACTGAAACGTAGCAGTACCCTTGGGAAAGCAGACAGCAGAAATGAAGATCTGTATATCAGATATTTTGATACCAGACATAAACACCTTTGAATTTTTTTCTTCAAGTGTTATATTAATAAATGGAAATCAAAAAAGGGCACCCTCTGGGATCTTTTAGATTTTCAAATTGTTTCTGGTGACTCTGGTGAGCTCAGGGGTCATGAGGCATTGTCTACTCCAGATGGAAAAAAAGTCTGAAATCCTCTACGTTGAGACTGTAGCATGGAATATACAAAGGCCTCTTTTGAGAAAATATCTCTAGGGTTACTTATTTTAAATGAGGTTGAAAAATTTTAATTCAAAGAGTAATCCACCTCTCTTTTGTGGTTTGTTTGTTTTTTTTTTAAAGTTGAATGAATCATTGCTATAAAACTATTGTCCATGGCCACAGCACCATGGAATGAATTTCATTTATGCACTGGTTAATTTATTCTGTATAACTGAGTGAAAGGGGATACAGAAGTTTATACTATGTTCTGCTTTGAAGCATATGAAACAGACATAACGTCTGAGAGATGCAGTTTTAATGATACAATACATTAGAATTCATTATTCTCTTAGACATCTGTGTACTCTCTTATGCATACACAGAAATGCATACATGGGTAGAGCAGACAGTGTCAAATGAAAAAAAAATAAATTACTTTGCTGTCAGTGCAAAAAAACCAGCCCTTATCACTATGCTTTGCATGGCCAACAGAGTGCTGAATTATTATCTCTTCTGTAGACATAAAAGACTAGATCCACACAGAATACATGCTGATTATAAAAAGTGGCAGTGTTTCTCTGCACCTGCTGTATCCCAACTCCGTAATGGGATTAGACTCAGTAAAGTCAATCCCACATGAAGCACATGAAAATGCTGCATGGACTGTAGTAGTGCTAAAAAGGATGAGAACTATTGATCCAGAGAATCTATGCCAGGTTTCAGTACATTCAGTGTCTACAAGTTTTTTCATAGCACATGTAATTGGAGATATGTGAACACTGTTTTGACATTGCAAATATTTTGGAATGGCCTTCCTTTTCTGTTTACAACAAATACGAAATTGCTCTCAAATTGGTAGCCTATTGCAATTAGTTAACAACACTTTCTAAAATAGTCCTCATTTCTGTAACTCAGATCTGAACCCGTTTCTTTCAAAATATCTCAAAAACAGAAAATTAATCCAAAACCATGTAAGAGTGGTGACTTATCAGACCTAACTGGATATGATTCATTTGTTTATTTTACATTTTTAATCAGTAGGTTAGCTATACATGACAAGCAAATGTATTTCTTGGGCTGGATGCACATGTGATATTCTTCCATACTGAGAAATAGAACAGTGAATGCAAATGCATCTCAATGCAGAATGGCTGCAAAAACAGAGAACTGCAGTTATCAGTTAGCAGGTTCTGCTGTATTAGCACAGATTTCATTATTAACCGAACATATATTAAAGTACTTTTTAATGGGACATTAACAAGTGCTTGTATATAATTGTATATATCTGTAGTTTGCTTTTGTTTTAAAAGCCTCTCAGACACTATTGCTTTGTCAGAATGTTTTCTCTTCTTTGGAAAAATGGTGCTATTTCATTCTGAGCACAAGACAGCTTGACCTACTGCAAATATTTCTAACTTTGTTGCTTGAGCCCCAACTAAAGCCTGTCACTGTAACTGTTGACACTATTATACTCCGTGGGCCTTTCTTATGCACCTTTGTGGTAAAGGATAAAAGAATGTATATTCAGGCAGCAATAAAAGTCCCCTGGCATATAGAAAGTCCCATCAAAGGAACAGCAAGGTTGATATCTGTGACATATATGTAATGAATATGTACCCCCGTGTGGTAGTTTCAGTGGAGGTGAAACTCCAGGCTTCTCACAGGCTAGGTGAGATACATTGCATCTGCTTTACAGCTGGCTCAGGGTGTCTTGTCAGCCCAGCACTGGAATCTGGAGGATAAGGTATCTCCTTCTGAATCAAAACCTGTTTCCTATTGGAGCAGCAGTCTCATGGAGGTCAGATGGGGATGATAGCAAGAAGGAAGGGTTCAGAGAAGAAGTCAGGAGTTCTGTCTGAATATATGGGGCTAAAATGCCAAATACAGGTCTTGTAGCTTGGTAAATAGATTTCTTAACTTAGCCAGTATTGCGAGTTTACCAACTAAGCACCGAGTTTTCAGGGAGTTACTATCCAGTATGTAGATCAGAAATCAGTAGCTTTCTGTTCTGTGGTCATTTGAGAAGGGAAAAAAGGTAAACAACTGATTATTTCTCTTCATCCATTCTGATTTGCCACATTTAGCTAGTTTCAGTTTTTTGATGCTTATTAGCATTGCTTAAGGGAGAACAGAGAAGGGAGAATCAGATCAGAAATTATTAGGTAGCACCAAATTTTGGCACATACTGCTGTCCATCATTTTTACTGGCACTAGGACAAGGAAAAATCCAGAAGTTTAAAAAAAAAAAAGTGTGCATCATTTTGCTGCAGTCACAATTACTGATCTGCAAGTTGCAGATCAGCAGACAGTGGTGAGGTGTTGTGACCCAGCGTATGTAAATTTTGACTGCGATGCCACTGTGGTGATAAAAAGCAGTTAATGTTGACCAATTGCATAAATGGCTCAAGCACTCTCCATTGTTCATTGTTGAAATTCAATATACTTTTCTACTTAAAATGAAAGTTAAAACTAACAGAGGTCTAATTAGATTCACATATTAACCAGTGATTTTTATGAGGTAATAAAATTGCCTGTCATTTACTAAGGTTGAAGGATATATTGTCTTTTTCTAAATATTTTTGAAAATTACTCTCTCCAGTTTTTAATGGGAGTCATTGGTGAGCAGGTGGATAAGTGTGGGGAAAAGATATAGCCATGATTTAAATTGGTAAGTTTTATGGAAAGATACAAAGAAAAAGACCTCATTTGATATCTTTGCATGCATTTTCATTTCCCTATGCGTGTTATGACTGAGGAATATTTTTCAAATGAATTCTCTTTGGTTCACAGAGAATTTTAGTATTTTAGGACCAGCTGTATCTAGAATAACTGGTTCAAATGTTTTATTAGTATTCTTTCCATTCACAAATACACACAATCTTAATATACAAGCATATCGATCTTCCCAAATGTGTAGTCAGAATCAAATTATCTGGGCTTGGAGACCTTTTCTGTTATGGAAAGGGTCTTTTCCTGGCCACACACAATGGTGCTGTGACTTAATTACAAAATGTAATTACAAGTCAGTCTGTGGTTTTTGATTTCTGGACTAGGTCTTGGTGCTTCTCATTGCACCTGGAAAAAATTCCAGAAACAGATAGATTTTAGCTAAATTATTAAGTAACAGTTGTTCTTCAGAATCTGCATGGATTTTTTTCTCTCCATGCTGGTGTTATATGAAAATTCTGCTGGAACGTATTTCTTGGGTGGTTAGTTTGTACTGAAAATTGTATTAAAAACTCATTCTTTTAGATATGACAATTACCCAGCCTCTGTGCTACTGCATATTAAAAAGTTAATGCAATATCACTTTGATATCAACACCTTATATTTTTACATTTATACTGGGAACAAAAATGAATCTGATATAGAATCTATTCAATTGTCAGTAGGAGTAGGCAGCTATGAACTTGATCCCTGGCTTCCAGCTGGCTAGGTCAGCTAATCTGACTATCTGTCTCCAAGACATCTATACTTATATGATCACTATTAACAGGAGCTACAAAAAGAAGAGTGCTCCAGAGGTTAGACTAAAAACTGCATGGGGCAAACCTGAAACATATAAACGCAAATAGACTGTTTCAATTGTCTGTTGCTACAAAGAGTACTTTAATCCCCTAGATTTGGGACATGTTTGGACATATTAATTCAATCCCATTTACCATGAAGTCATGAAACCCTAATAACACACATTTGACTTCCTAAATATACATCCACAGATTTTTTGAGACAAAACTACTCTTTTCCATGAGAACGTTTGTTCACATAAATATACTCAAATGCATAAAATATCCTGAAAGCTTAAATAACCTGTTTAAGTTCTGGATGGAGAATTAACCAGTCAATCATTAATGACTGTCAGCTATAAATGGAAAGTCACAGGGCTGAGCTTTTCAAAGACAGGCACTTATATCTAAAAAGCAAGATAGCAAACTTACATCCTGTTTGTGACCTAAAGCAAGGGGACTACAGATCCCATCATTTAGCTTGCAAACTCATTTTCTTGCTACACCCTTAGCCTTCTTCCCTTTGAATACATCATTTGTGCAGTTACATTAAATGGTTTTTTTGAACACATGCACACGCACAACGCAAAGAGTGAGGTGGCAACCCTTAAAAATGGTAGATCACAGGAGATCACCAGGTGTAAAATACCAGCATTTCAAACAGCATTAGGAATGGTCACAGGAAGGCCTAATCTTTCTCACTGAAGTAATTAATTGGATTTCTAAATATTTTGGCTTCAGATAAAACTTTGAGAACAGGAAATCTAAAACAAGGTCCATTTTTGGTAAAAGACATATATTATCTTACTGTTCTCAAGCCAAACTGGTACTGGAAAGGTGCAGGGTTGCTACATGTGTTGTTATGAACTGGCTCAATGAGGAGTAAAAGTAAAATACCAACTTGGAGAGAAGTTTCTTCTGCTGGGAGCCTTTGACCCCTCTTTGGGATGGCAAGCACACTGCTTCTCAATAAGGTGACTATAATGGTGCAATCTAGCCTTAAATCATTCCATTAATCAGCTTGAGCTGACCTCTTCATAACTCATCTCTCTCTAATAATTAAATATGTGCAAACTTAAGGAACTTTACTGAGTACATGCATGTGTGAGAGAATTAAAAAACAAGAAAGTAGAAACGAAGGCTAATTTCAGGAACTGCATGGATTCAAGGCAGCTTGGTCTTTATTTAAAGGGAAAATTGTTAAACTATTACATATTTATCTACTTAACAGCAAGCAGAATTGAAAGTCTGAAGATGACTTTGAAGTTCCGTTGATAAATTATCTCCAGACTCTGGAAAAGTATTGTAATATAGCTGCCTAATGCTATATTAAAATTTCAGACAATAAGAAAATTGTAGCCATCTGCATACTTCTGTCTTGGGGTGGGGGGTGCATGTGTGTTGCAAAGGTAAAATTCTCATAGTTCTACTGGACATTCACTTGACTTGAGGAAAATTCAGACTGATGTTGCTGCCTGGCATGCTACCTACACTGCCAAGTATCAATAAAGCATCTTCTTAGTGAAGGTTGAGTACTGTATTATCTGCTTCATCTGCATGAAACTCACTGGACTACCACAAGTCTCATTGATATGATTATGTCAGGAGGGTTTATGATAGCTAAGGAAAACCTATGTTTTTTTTTTTATATTAATGGGCCTCTTGTGCTTAACTGAAAACAGCATGCATGAAATGCTTGCACTGTGCTTCAAATCTGCCTCAGCTCGTACTAATGGCTCAGCTTGGAACTGTATGGCACTATACACATGGGTTTTGCCACAGGGTTTTGAATCCTTCTGTAGTAATTTATTTTCTTCTGAAACTACAGTCACAGTCTAACTTGATATAAAGAATGCATTTTTGCATTTCTTCTTCCAACTCAAACTGTACTTTCTGGATAAAATTGGAAATCATATCACACTGGGAGTGAGTGAGGGACTATAATTCATGACTCACCAGCTTAATCTCCTGTATACAAAAGCTGCTCAGTACAGATGATCTGTGGATCATGCCAAGCCTCCAAGACAGAATGCACATAACAGGCAAGGCAACAATAAATTGCTGTAGTAAAATTAACTGTGCTTGTGTAGGAAAACAAAATCATCATCATACACTCTCTGCAAAGAGAAGCAATATACTCACTACCTTTGGTGCTACAGGTATGAGGGCTATATAATACAAAAGAACATTTTTGAACTGAAAGAATGACCTGTAAGATTCAGTCTTGCAGAGTCTTTGATGGATGCTGTAAAACTTTCTGAGAAAGTACCTCTTTGCAACTAGTATTGCTCTTTTTCCAGCGTCAGTTATTATACGTTTTAGATGTGAATGCATAAACAAGTTACTGCAGGGCAGTCTGGCATGTGTAGATCACCTTCTTCAGAGGCCCTGTGCATAATCATACCTCTACTACATAATACTCTCTACTAGAAAATGGTAAATGCAATGAAATACCCCTCTTTCATTGTGTGGAGCCCATCTTTTTGTCAGCTATGCTATTTCGTGATACCATGGGATACTGCAACATTACTGTACAATAGATGACAGGTTGCTTTTGAATTATGTCTACCTCATTTTTGTTCATGTATTGATAGACTGATTCTGACAGCAGACATTCTGTGTTTTCTAGGAATACTACATTTTGTTTATGCACCACATCAGGCACTCTGCCAAAGACTTAAGCTGCAACCTCAAAACCAACATTATAATAACAAGAATGTTTTACACCACATTGCACTCAGCCTCAGCAATCATCTTATTCCCTTTAATGGCAATTGCTAGTAACAAGACTGAGACAGCATGGAGTAAGCTCATGTTAGGAGATCATTTACACTTTTAGTTGCCAAAAAGTGCAGTTTGGTCAAATGTCATGTTCTAGAGAAATCCTGCAAAACGTAATGCTTCTGCTTCTCTCTACACCACCATGAACTAAGAGTAAACCAGAATTTCTCACATAACAGGTAGCTCCAAGAGTAGCTGAATTTAAGGAGTAACCATTTCTGTGGCTTTCATTTATAATATCTTTCTCCCATATGGATTCTCTGGTATCTTACAATAACATTATTTAGCGGAACTTTTCCATCAGTGAGAAAGGCAGTGCCTTTTCTTTTACATGGTTGCTTATTTTCACTAAATTCTTAGGGACTCAATTTCTTTGTGAAGCCTCTGTCAAGTGTAAGGAAGATATGAAACTGTTAGTGACAGACAGACAGGCAGAAAGGCAGCTCAACTGAACAAGGTGCATTTTCTGGAGAAACTGTTTAAAATAACCTCAAATCTCTCAAAAATGTTAACTAAAATACCCAAGCATAATTCTAACAAAAACCATTGGCAGGGTGCTAGAGCACCAGATAGAAGAATAGCAAATCTCCTGTCCTTACCTCTGACCAAAGCTGGATTTGCCTTCCAGCAAGCCTGAGGAGCATTTCAGCAATACATCTCTACTGCTTACGTTGCAAGAGTGATTGTAGCGACTGTAGTAACTGTAGTTCTCACGACACCAGCTGCTCAATGCACGAACCACAGCCATGCTGTGGTGTCTTGCAACGGTGTGGGTTACACAGGGCTCTTCAGCTGACAGTGTAGTGACCAAGAGTGATCACAGGAGTGGATGATGCTGTGGTCAAGCACCAAGGCCTCTTTCTGTTGTATCAGAAATGACAGTGGGTTAATGCAGTTACAGTGGGAAAGACCACAGTCAGAGTCCTTTGGGGACCATGAGTCAGTCTGCCAGTCATGAAGTGATATTCCTACTTTTCCTTGCAGAATGAGGCAACCCCTTTTCAAGAATGCTGGAGATACCATCCTTATGCTATGTTCTTACTTTTTAACCTCCTCCTGCCCCCATCCAAAAAGCTTTTTATTCTCTCTTGCTCCTAGATCCTAAGCATTTTGTTTTCCAAAATTCTTCTATTGTATAGCTCTCTTTGACAACGTTCATATTGCAGAGCTGGTAGAGAGTATGCACAGTACTCACAGCAACTTCACCACCCTTACAGCCCAGACTGCAGGGTCCCTTTGTACAGCCCACTGTAAGTGACTCCCTTGGTGTCAATATGTGCAGCCTCCTCCTCCTCAACAGACCAGCAGTACACAGGTACGTACTAGCTCGCAGCTTAGCAAGCAGACAGGTTTTCACTAATGACTTACAAAAGGTCACAGACCGTGGAGCACACTGCAGAGTATCTGTCCCGTTCTGACTTTGGTGTTGCAGTTTCAAATCTAATGTGAGACTCAGGGTAATGTTTCCCTATGGCTGATACTTTCAAGCACTGAACATCTCCTGCTTTGGAGAAGATAAGCCACTGTGAGGCAATCTATAGTATTTATGAGTCTCTTCCCACCTCAGCAACTATATCTTTTAATTCTAGAAATAGATTTCTAGAATTTTGTATGTAATTCTGGAAATATATGCACTGAGAGGTTCAGGTCTTTCTCTAAATTTATTTCAGTAATGAGGTCTGTTGAAGTAGTTTCTGTGCCTTAATATATCTTCTGTTAAAAATGACCACATGCTATACATTTAAGATACTGTGGTTCACAAAGAAATCCATGTCAAATAATATAGCTTTTTGTTTTCTTTTAAATCAGCTCTATTTATCAAATAGGTAATGTTCCAATTACAAGATGTTTTAAGAGTACACCTGCTATATAACTTCAGAACACAAGTTGTAGCATATGCCAAGTCTCTACATATGGTGAAACTTTAAACAAATACTTAATAGGATAATAACTCACAAAGGAGTTAAGTGTCCTGGTTGTACATTTTTTCCTTGTGCAAACTGTTAAAGTTCTGTTTTGTTTTTTTTTTTTCTTCACAAGGGCATGTCATTTTGCTAATGGATTTAACACCACCATTTGGTCCAATTTCCTTATGTCTGCTTCAATCAGCACACAAACCACTACACAGGAGGAAAAACATAGAGATTCATCTCCTTCATTTCAGGGCGCTCAAGGAAGCAATCTGTTATTTCTTTTCCTTTGAAAAACTGTATTTAGTGATGGGTGAAGAGACTGAGGAATAGTGTGCAGTGAGACCTTCCCTGGAGCAGAGCCGAGTCCAGAACCATTGACATAAATGCAGTTTCCATAAAAACTACAGAAAAATACATTGCCTTTTCCCATTTTTTTCATTTTCATCACAGTTTTGTCTTTATTGCTATTTACTTTCTTGCTTCTTTGAACTTTCTTTATCTCCTTTCCTTAAATTATAAATTTAATTTTCACTCTCACAGTCTTTTAACTGTCTCCATTTGGCTTAATTGAGATATGTTTCTGGGAACTGCTTTTTTGAATGCAAGATGTATATTGCTTTTTGTTCATCAGTTTTCTTTTTTTGGTGGAGTCCTCGTCTCAGAGCAGATGAGTGAGCAGTGTAATGCTCCATATAGCAAACCTGATTAGAACAAAGTAATCAAAGTTGATTACCTTGCAAGTCTCATCTTTTTATTACATATTGTTTCTGTCATGATCAGCTCAAGGCTTTATCACTACAAAAGGTGCTAGCATACCAGAAAAGTTTAATGGTCCGTCGAGTCTTTTAACTTTAATACCCAAAACTTAAAAGATATTTTATCCTATTTTAGTGGAACACTACTTTATTATGTACTATGGAAAAAACCCAACAAAAAACAACCAAAAAAATCTCCATTGTAAAGTGACTGAAGTAAATAATTATTAAGTGAGATCAACTAACAACTGAAGTTGTTTGAGACAACATATTTTGCTGTCAGAAAGTGGTGATTCCTCAAAGACACCTTTCTTTGCAGGAAATGCCATGACTATTCTGAAAGATATGTTGTTTTTTTTTTTCTCTAAAGTTAACAGAAAAACATAATCCAGTCCAGATTAGGCAGTTTAGTCATTAACCTGGAAGGGGATAACCTTTTTGAAATCTTTGCTTTGTCTGACTCAGCAAGGACTTAATCTCAGTCCCCTATATCAGAGATGGATTTTTAATGTTCTTCAGGAGAGGATCTCTTTTTATCTGTCTTGAGATTTCTCTGTATATTAATAAGGGGAGAAATTTGGACCTAAATCACATCATGAGTGATTCTTTTGTCACTATTCTGGAATATATTAATATTTCCTTCTCTTTCTAGAAGATTATTTTCAGGGTGGAAATCTGATTTCCTGCAAAAGTGTATAGTATAAGTCACTAGTCACTGCTTTCTGAGACATTTCCTACGTGTCTTCTACTATTAGGAGAGATGTGTTAAATTTTTACTCTCTCATGCTCTGCTCCATTAACACTAAAGGCTACAAGCACCTACATGGCCTACACTATTCATTATTTTTATATAGTTTGTACTATTCAAAAGAGGTTTTTACATAGTTTTCTTAGTGATACTCTCACCCTTTGGACTTTCATTTTCTTTTTAATTTGAATTTTACTGGCTGTACTGCTTCTGGAAGGCAGCTTCCAAATCCCTGTCTGTGAATAATTGCAGAAATCAAGTAGTGACAGTAACGATGCTTTTGTATGTATCCATCCACAGAACAGAAACAAGACCATATGACTTCTCTGGCCAATCTCAGCTTAATAAAGTATGAATACCAACACTGTCTACAAAAATTGTGATAATAAAAAATGTATTCTTTTTAGTTGTTAGAATGCTTGAAAATGACTGACTAGGAGGAAATTGTTATCTTTTCATAAATAAGAGGGAAAGATGCTAAAATAGTAGACTATTATTTGAATATGTTTCACTGACATGAATGCTCATTTAATATGATTTAAACCATTCATTTTTTTGTAATTTCTGATTTTATATTCAATTTTAAGTTATATACAAGAATGTTTTTGATGCCAAAGCCCCCTACTATTTTAAATAAAGGGGAGAAGAAGCTCAACATTATATTAATTTTCATATATGAAACCGCTTCAGAATACTATTTTGATTTATTAGTAGATGCAGATTTCATATAAAAAGTTTGTTCAAAGGAATATTCACTATTTTGATTATGTGAGATCATTGAGATCATATTAATCAAAGGAATATACAAGAAAACAGCACCTGATTTTGTTATTTTTAATTAACTGTCTGGGTATTTGAAAGAACTTTAATAGCATTATGGAAAATATACCTGATAGTAATTACATATTTGCAAGAATGGTATCAGGATGGTATTTTAGTAGTATAGTCCAATGCAAGTGAGTCTTGCTTTGACCAGGCAGAGAATCTACTCTGAGGGGAAAAAAAAAAAATCAACTCATGCAGAAGTCCCTGAAGCTGCCTTTGAACAGTGCCAAAATGAACCAATTTTTCTTAATTAAAGACTGCGAGCAGATCTTGGTGCTTACATACAACATGGTTTGTCCCAAGTACTGTCCTGCCAAAGGAGGTCTATGAAATGCAGCCTTCCATGAACACTTAGTAGCTGAGCTGCAATTATTTTACATCCTCCTGATAGACAGGGAAATTATTTGTGTCATTTTTCATTGTTACTCCTACCCTCTAACTTGTCTTAGTTCTTCAGATTGTTATGTATCAATGAAAGTAATAGAACTATTTACCAGATTTTTAAAAATGCCTAGGTGTGACCTGTTGCAAAGAAGATCTCAAAGGGATGGGCACTAGGCTGTTTACACATCATTTCTAAGTCAAGACAATTTTTGGTAGGCAACATTACTAACTAAGGCTGTTGCATGGTCTATTTAAGCTGATTGATGATTCTATTTCTGTTGATTTTAAATGGTTTGAATATCACAGAAGTACTCTGACATCCTTAGAAAAGGTCAGGAGTTTAACAAATTGTAGTATTGTACTACTTTGTCTCTGGTGGAGGTGACAAGATCTGGATTTATCAAGACAGCTAAGGGGGCATTAGCCTCCTATGCTGCTGTCTAATTATGGTGTGTATAGTCTCAATCATGTGACAGCAACAGTGCATTTGGTAGAATCACCCTGTCCATGTTGGTCTCCGTTTAGCTATTCACCTAAGGGAGGCTAATTAATGTTTGTTGCAATGTTTTCTCTTGAAGTAGATCATATATGCAAGACAGACTTCTTTCCACAAAACGTTTAAAGGCATTTAGAATTTTTTTGTAGTAAAACGGAGAGAAGAGTCCATATTATTGGTCCCACGGGAAAGAGCTCTAGCAGGCAATGTTAAAAAGTGAAGAAATGAATAATACTGGCCATGAATACATTTAGGCTGAAAACCAGTAAAATTCTAACTAACTGCCTCTGTAGTGAGGTTCTGAACAGTTTTCTGTTAGAAAAATGATATAAAACAAATAAACTATTTTCAGGATAGACCTTGATTCATGTGAGAACTTGCAAGTGTCCTGAATGTTTTATCCTGTGTGTGATCCTAACTGTGAGTATCCTTTGAGTGGGAGACTAGCAGTCAGGAATTAAAACTGCCACTTAGTATTGTACTTTACTTCTGCAGTCATTGTTGGTTTTCCCTTTCCCTAACCACAGTCATAATTTTACAGCAGCTTGGATGATCTTTATCTACCTTTGATCAGAGTGAGTTACTTCATCATTCATAAATTTATGTCAAAACTTTACAAAAACAAATTTAAACTTCTGTTTGGCTCATAAATGATTTAAATATTGCTGGAGGTACTCACTGTTTGAAGAGAGAATTATGTCACCCCAGTAATACAGTTTTGCTCCATGACTATATGACCTCCAAACAAGAAAATTCTATTTTATGTAGCAAATATTTCTGAAATGAACATTTCTATAAATATTTTACACATGAAAGTGAATAAAGGTTTTCAAGTAGATGGAAGTTTTATTCAAGGAAGTATTTGTGAAAAAGTTTTATTTAATACTTTCTAAAATCTAGATTTCAGCTCCTGTCAGATGATAGTTTTTCATGTAGTTGTTGATTAATCACCTGTAATCTACTTCAGACCTTTCTCTTTTTTTTTTTTTGTTTCCTTTCCTTCGCAATGAAATGTAAGGATTGAAATATCTTTCATGTTATACTAGACCTTTCTTTTAATTAGACATGCAATCTGTTCGGGCGATGCACAAAATTTGAAGCAGCAAGAAAAGCATGAGAGGAAAAATTATTTAAATATCAATATCTCTGTGGGCCAAGGCAAAGGAGTCTCTTTGAACAGATGGGTATCTTTCCATACGCTTAAGCAGGCGAGAAATTAGATTAGAAACGTAATGGGAGCAATATCTGCATATTCATGTTTTACAGACAGGTAGTGAACCCTTCAGAAAAAGGTCTCGCCTGCTGCTCAGTCTTTTCTTTAAGTGGTTACATCACTTGCTTAAATTACCTCTTCCTGTAGATAGGTCAAATGCCACAGGACATTTGTTTGGTCAGAGAAGATGATAAAAATAGACTGATATACTGATATTTATGCCATTGAGAATGGGTGATATCCTTCTTTCTTGAAGGAAACTTTTTAATGAGCTTCCAAACATATACACATTCCATCCAGCAGTTCAATTTTTTTTAGAAGTCGCAGTTGTCTATTCTCTTTATTTTTAACTTGTATCCATATATCATTTCTTGCCCTCTGCTAATGTTGCAGACAAACTAATCCTGTCTTTTTGCTTCAAGTATTTTACAAAATTTAAATCACAACAAGCACATAAAAAAAATAAAATTGGAAGTCTTGAAAGCAATATTTGAACCTGCAGCCTTGCCTTTTTGGAGACAGAGTTTCTATCTCTAAAGTTCACCATCCATAAGTAGAAAAAGAAGCTAAAGCTCTTGCTCCAGGTAGATGATTTGGAAATGTTCTGCAACCAACAAACAACTGTCACTCTGGAATTTACAGTGGGGATGAAAAGTCCTCCTTGGAAAATTAAAGGCCAGATTTTAGCACGTGTTTTCATAGGTAGAACCCATGGATTTTAATGACTGGTTTTCTGTTCACTAGCCTTCCCCTAAGAGGAGAAAAGCTGGCCTTGTTACGATAGCTACTGGTAGGAAAGCCCATAGCTTGACAGCTTGGCTAGATGTACTACCATGGCAGCATATGGGTTGCAGAGATTCCTGCTAGCAGCAGATGGGGGAGGTTAGCATTTGTCTCCCAGGAGTTTAATACCTGCTTTTGTTTTCAGGTAAGAAATTCTTTTAACAGTTGATTGCATATTTTATAACTATCCAGGAACATAAACCCATCTAATTTGGCACCCACAATGAATAAGTAAGTAAATTATGTGGCTGAGGAACAGGAAGGCTGAAGATCTTAATACTGGAGTATAAATACTTTTAGTTCAGATTCCTTTGAATCCACATTGGTAGGAAATAGAAGGCTGATGTCGTTTTGTGCTTGGTAGAAAATGAGCTGCAGGTCTCTGTGTTCAAAATCAACAGCTGTCTAGACCTCCACATGCAGAGCTGCAAGTAGTACTATCCATACATGGGCAGGAAATATCATCTGAGTTGCAAAAGATGTTATGACTATAGACATCGAATTTCTGGTTCAATTTTAGAGAAAAACCTTTCTAAAATCTGGAAGAACAGGATATAGAAAACTTGCCTTGTCATTTCCCATGTTGTTCATGAGTGAGAAGTCTTCAGTCTTCCTAAATAAAAATCTTTCTTTCTAACTTTAGCTATCTAAAATTTAGATATCTAGTCTAAGCAAATAAGTTATCCTTTCCTGTACTCAATACTGATCAAAGTTCTGGATCCAAAGGGCAATTAATCTAGTTTTAAAAACAAGCAACAGTTAACTGAGATCAGCTGCTCTTTGATGGTATTTTTCTGTTTCCAGTCCCTATTTAGGGCACCTACAGTTCTAGAATAGATAAGGAAGCAAACTTGTAAATAACCAAAGTTAAGTGGGAGAAGTAATAGTACAAGACTGTCTGGCCCCTATCGTTTGTCTGAAACTTAATTTCAACTTCCTCCCCCCACAAGATCTCCTTTGTTTTAGTTGTATTGTTATAGAAATAAAATATGGTTTGCAAAGAAAGTATAGATATATTATGAAAAATAACAAAAGACCAAGGATGAATATACTCACAATAAAAAAAGTTTGAGCTGCACAATCAGTCAGTCTTGTTCTAGAGGGAGTTGTATACATGGGCCTGTCTAGCTAATTTAATATAAGACCCTTATCTTCTTCACATCACAGCCTCAAGCAAAATGAGAAAGATAAATAATCCAGACCAAGTGGTGCTTTTACTCTCCATAACAAGCTGTGTGTAATTTAAATCCTTGTTTCCTTCAGTAATTACATCAATAAGGACAAAAATCAGAGCTTGGACTGAAATACATGTTACCAAGTTGGTAATCTGCCATCCTTCACATCCCCCTGCAGAAAATAAAGTTGTGAGTCAACTATTCAGAAACAGAAGATATCATCCCAGAATAACTATCTGGAGATGGACCAAGTATTATCTCATCAGAAGTTAATGCAACTATATTTAAAATTAAAAGCCAGAAACAACAACAGACGGAAGGAATGCAGTCAGCAGCAAAAAAGCATTGCTGTTTAACTGTAATTTTGATTCTGCACCTCTCCCCAGGGTCCTCTTCCATCTTACACTACATCAACCAGTTGGCTCACAGACTGCTCTGCACATGGTGTAGATAAGCTGCACATGCTGCTGTGTGTATTTGGCACACAGTGGGTCACACTGCATGGCTGTTCAGATAGCTCAGAGTTAGTCTAAGAACTTCATATCTCTCCCCCAGTCTTTTGGGTTTCCCTTGCCATTAGGATGCCTTCAACACCCTTCATACAGTTTAATTTCAGCCAGAACCTCTCCTGAATGTAGAGAACTGAGAGATTCCTTGAGTAATTTTATGAATTATTATAAAAGGAACAGTAACATTATTATTTAGTCCTTGCAAATTTAAGTCATATTAAATAAAAGGGAAAATACAATAGTTGTTCCATTGTTTTTTAGGGAGAACAAGATTTTCAAGAAAGTCATAATGTCTTGTATTAGACCAACTTATAAGTGAAGGAAAAGCTGATTTTTTGTCCCTACAGATCTTACTTTCCTCAAAGAAAAACAGAACAAGAAATACATACTCTAATGTTTTCTGACAATACATTACATGGTTGGAGGTGAAGGGAAGGAGATTGGTAGCTTTTTTTTTTTTCCTAGAAAATCTGATGTTGAAATACTTTCAAAGGTATATAGACAGAGATACAGATGCACAAGGTATTTTGTTGGGTTTTTTTTGAAAAAGCAAGACTTCAGACTCAAACCAAATCCCTTTTAGACTTCTAGATAGTTTTGGAAGCGGTCCTTAGGTTGTAACATAACTTAACAGTTTTGGTGTGTTTTTTCCATATCTTTTCCAACACAAAGTATTCAAGATCAGAACTGTCTGAAATCTTGGCTAATTTAGGAGAACGGCCAGGATTTGGACTGTGGAACCTGTATGATAGTAAATCATCTCACAAAATTTCTTCCTCTTTTGAATCAAGAAATTACAAAAACAACTTATGAAATTTTGTCTTTGACATTCATCTCATTCCCTGACTTACTTCTGACTCTTTATTTGGAATGACACTTCCTCATCCCATTTATTCATAATTAGTCACCTGTGATGAAAAAAAAAAAGAAAATGCTGATTATAATAAGAGACAAGTTAAGGAAAAAATGTATTCACTTATAACTGAAAAAAAGATACAATTAAGTGAAGCATATAATTCATTACTGTTTATCAGAGGCATTCAGAAAGAATTTTCTCTTGAAACTCCAGAAAAATATACTCTTGGCCTTGGTAACCAAGACAAAAAGATGCAAGAGGGTAATAGGTACAAGTCTATTGCCCACTGAAAAAAGACAGACTGACAAATGCACTATAAAGGATAAAATCAAATCTATTAAAAGGTGAAAAGATTAGAAGAAATAATGGCCATGCAAGAATAATGATAACATGGAGGATACATTGGCAGAACAGGAGTCACTCCACAGTCTGAATCTATACCATGGGTGGGGAGGACTAAAATCCCAGTGCTGTTATCTGACAAGTTCTGGCTCTCGGGTACTCTTCCTGCCTACAGATTTAGTCCATGGAGTAATTATGGCTATGAGCAAGTGTAGGTTAGGACAAAGACATTTTTAGAGTTAATGGCAACATCTTCAAAAGTCTATCTAAAGTTAAGCATGTAAGTGAAGACTGTAGATGCCAAACAAAAGAGAATCTGAGTTTGAAAATGTTGAGTTAGAGATTTAGTAAAAGATTAGCCTCACTATTCAAAAATGGATAAGTAATTAAAAGACTCAGTGATGTACGGTTTCACCTGCCTTTTCCAGAATTCAAGCCTTGTACACACTGAATTTTTAATGCAGAAACTGGAATCACACATATCTAACAACAAGGAATATTAGATTGCCACACTGTACAAGCTGGCATATCCAACTCAAAACCCATTAGCAGAAACATATATAATTAACATGGGAAAGAGTGTTGTCAAACTTCTTTCTACCCCTACTACAAACCAACACCAGAATTAAAACCATGCATGAATCTTAAAAGGAAATTGCCTGTTGTAGTCAGTATGTAGTATTAGCAAGGTTTTCGTCTCTTTGTTCTTTTTTTTCCAGGGATCACTTTAAACGTTCAATGTGCTGTAATTTGTGGTTCTATACATTTGGCGTAGATCTCAGCTCAGTAATGATGAATTTTCCTGGCAGACAAATACTTGGTCGAATCAGATCATGAAAATAAGCTCTTTTGGACTGAGGTTTGCATGGAATTGTACCGGTATGTGTGCACTGACCCTAGGTTGAAAGAATGTTTCATTTCAACAGTTTGAGTGGAAACTGATAGTTTCTGTTGTTTTCAGAGCAGTAGAGACATAAGAAAAGAGGGTTTTATTAGTTTTGTTTTGCTTTAAAGGAGCTCAAGAGACATCACAATACTTTTGCCAGAGAGAAAATCAAGAGAGGAAAAGTGCAAGCACAGTTTTAGCTTATATAACGTTTAACAGGATTAAATAAAAATGCTAGTGATGCAGAGGGTTTTACCCTGGTCTCTTCCAGCACTAAGCTTTCTTGACTTCACATGGCAAAGCAATTCACAGTGAAAAGAGTTGTGAAGATGCAAAACATAATGTTTTCTTAAGGCATACACAGTGGTGGCGAGAATAACTGCATTGCCAGTTCAGCCCTCTAAAAGAAAATATATCAGCAAATAGAAACATCTACAGTGGAAAGAGACGGAGGCTGAAGATTTTGGTAGAGGATTAGGATGTGTGGTTGATCAGTGTCAAGATAAGAGGAATTTTATGAGCTGCCTTGAATTCAGTATGAACCCGCTAGCCTTCCTGCTTGTTCACCCTTGTTTGTAGAGATGCTTAACGGAAGAAATTTATCAACCTCACACTAACATGACCTATTCGGTGAACGAAATGGAATGAATAAATTAAATCAACTGATTTAGTCTCTTTCCATTTACTTCACAACATGATAAAAACTTCAATATTTATAAAAATACTTGATTCTTTGAACCAATGGTGGCTGTAAAGCTTTTTAGTAGCGGGGAGGCACTGAAAAAAAGAATGCTGGAATTCTGGAATAAACTTGTTTTCATGTGCATACATATAATGCAAGTTTCAGAAGTGTATGGTACAAAAGAACAGAATAGGTTATTCATTATCAAGGTACTACTAAACAAGAACCTTTTCAGCTTTTATGGCCATTACCTTATAAATACCTTAAAACTTTCTCCTGCATGCTCCTTTTCTCACTTGGAGTAGCTGTATGCCCATATAGGTGAGCTTGTGGATAACCAGCCAGATCCTCACTGCATGCCGTGGAATAGGTGCATGAATGCACAAGATCTCTATAATATGTACAAGCCTCAGTTAAAAAAAAAAACAAACACAAAAAAAACAAAAAACAAAAGGAAACAAACAAAAAAATACCTGTGGAAATTCTTATATTTTGTAACTAGTTGATTTTGTAACTAGTTGCATGCTTGAGATCTTGCTGACTGTCTTCAAATTTAGAAAATTATGCAGATATGGTAAAAAAATGTTACATCAAATATACAAATGTATCATCCAGTGGAGGAATAGGGAATATAGGTAGCAACTTTTTCAGTGCATCCAATGTTACTCTGGGTCTAGCAAAGAAGAAATAGTTGCAAACAAAACAAAAAATCTGTTAATAATTTAAATAATTATTGAATTTTGTATTTTATGTTTGCAAATGAAAATTGTTTTATCTACTGATGTTTGCTCTGAGGTATTTGCTTATACAGGTTTCTATATGGAGAACGTTTTCTTTTACTATGTGTTGGCCAGACACAGACTTTATTTTTTCTATTTTCAGAATGATTATTTACCTCCTGAAACTTCAAAAGCTACAGCCCATATTCTGGGTATCATATCATAAGAGTAACACTCCTAGCAGTACAAGTGATACCATTGTGTTGGGCTGCTCTAAGGGTTGAACCTGCTGTGATACTGAGTCAGGGTACCACTGACACAGGGAAAACTGACTGCCAGCGACACTCTGACTTCTACCTAATTGAGGTCAGCTCACACCCTTGATACTTTTAGACAAAGCAATTCCAATTTAATGAGGGATATGAGCTGAATTAATTGAAGTGATAACAGCAAGTTAATTTTATTTCATAAAGTAATAATAATTGCTGAATTTTTAAATGGACAAATAGGGACAAAAAGAGGGACCTGTGTATGTGGATAATACCATTTCTTGTATCTGTATGTGTTCTACAACATTATTTCCACAGAAGTAATTGAGGATTCATAACACTAATTTTAGACCAATTTTCCACTAGTTTTACTTGGTGAATAGATTTGTGGTAAGGGTCTATCTGAGAGAAAAAGGTTATCCTTTTTCACAAGCAATAAAAATCTTTCACTTTTTTTAGGTGACTGAGAAATGGAGGTTAGGAAAAATGAAAACTGAAGTATGACACTTATGCATAGTAGCATGTTTGTGGCATAATCAACAATCTTGAAAATGCCTTCTTAGCAATAGAAATGAGGCAAACAAATTCCTAGCCACAGAATTGTTGTTGTGCTGTTTGTTATTTTGAGCTTGACATGAGTCTGATGTTTTTCTTAGAGATTCACTTTTGAATCCTGCATTAAGATGCATTCAATCTTTCTTTTTATGTTCTTTGGGAAAGAAATAAAAGCTAAAAATTGGGATTTGTGAAGGTTTGTCTCATGACGTTCTAAGGAATGATCCTTGTATTTTCAGTCCTTCATGTATGCAATATTTTTCTCTGCGAGAATAATTAATAAAAAGTACTATAATCACAGCTCAGATATTTCACTCAGAAATAACACAAGGTATGTTATTCCCCTTCATAAAATACCAGAAAATTATATCACATTACCAAAAAGAATTAGTAGCAGTTCTGTCACCTCAACTGACATTACAGAAAATTCTTTTTACAATAAGCAAATTAGGTAAAATCAGATGCCCACTAAAGCATTAATAATGCTGTACAGTGTTATTTAATTTGGACTTTTTCCAACTCTGTATAATGAGAAGAGATTTGTTGGTCATGAATTAACAGGATGGGCAATTAGTCTGCTCTTCAGTGTAATTAATCCTTCCTATCCATCTGTCCCAAATCATAGAAGATCCTTGAGATCTATTTCAGTTCAGCAGAATCTTGCCTTCCCCAAAATTTTTAAAAGCATGTTCTGAATATTAAATCCTTTCTTTTTATTCACTCTCTGCTGTCCTCCTTGTGTCTCTGGGGAACCAGGAGCACAAGGTGTGGGAATAACTATGATTCTCTTAAGCTGAGAGAATTCTCTCAGCTGCTAGCTTAGTTGCCACTTTGGAGGCTATATCTCACCATATATCTGCTGAATATCCTTTCCTGAGTAACCAGAGTCGCTGTCCTAGTTCAAAGTATGTTACAGTCACAGTTGCTTCTGACCCTGTCACCCTGTAGACTGCCAGGTGAAAACCACTCGTGGCGGTGGTTCTTCAGGACTTTATCCAAATTCTCTGTCCAGCAGCAGAAAATAAAGAAATTGTGATAGTATGACCAGAGAATTGGTCTCTCATATGAAGTAGCACAACTCCCAGAGGCTCACTGGTTACACATGCATATACTATGAGAGTGATATTCCTATCAGTGGCTGTAGACACTGGCCCTAAGGACTTTTTTGCAAGGGAGACACACCGCTGGATCCCTAAGACTATTCTTACCATAATGGCATAGAACCTTGCAGGTGTGGCCAGACCACAGATGGGGCCACATAGCCCATCCGCACTATGGAGTTTGTGAACTCTGGAAAAAGGAAGAAAGTTTTCATCTTGAATTTCACCAGCAGTAGACTGTTTTGAATTTGCTGAATTTACATGAGGAATATTTACTCCTCAGATAACACTGCCCTGGAGCCTATCGTCGTGGATAAGACTGAATTACACCTCTAAGATCACCTTTGGACAGCCTTACTGACCCAGAGCTACCCAAAGATGCATCATTTGCTGATACCGCCACGACAACAGCAAGTGTAGGAAGACAGGTTGGGGCAGCCTGCCTTAGGGGTCCTAAATTATAATTGACACATTTTGAAATACAGATATTTTGTCTGGCTACTAGTTTCTTTTCCCTATATAAGCTAGAAAAATTGATGAGTAGTTGTTTAGGAAGTTTCATCTATGAATTGTTTAAGAAAACCTCCAGGCTCTCACAAACATGAAACTTCTTTAAGCCATCAAAAATCTAAATAAATAAATGATTTAGATTCCCAGTCCTAGTGTATGAGAAGCTCTACAGATAATTTGACAAAATTAATTATTTAAATTCTCATAACAGGTAGATAACTTTGAGATAAGTTTGTATGCTACATTTTCAATACTCATCTCAAAAAGAAACACTAGGAGAGAGGCCTACGGGCTACAAGCTCCTGATAAGATCCCTTTGTTTACTAGCAGTTCAACTATATCATCTTATTTTAAAACAGATCTTTATAGTGCATAAATAAACAACAAATACATGCCATTGTTTTTCAGTCAAATTGTATCTAGTTCTTATGCTATAAGAACTATGCTTCTTATGCTATAAAATATCTCTAAATTTTGTATGCAAAGGATATATTAAGTTATATTTCAATACGGTGCAGAAGCAGCTGGTGTTGAAAGGCAAAGCAGGAGACAAAAAAACTCGAAAGCTATGCTAAACCTGTGCTAAAATTGTGTTCTTTTGGGGAACAACAAGATTTGATTGCACTCTATGAAACGTTTTCCTCTTGCAAAACATTGTGAAAAAAATGAAACTTTTTAATAGAAACACCTCTGTGTCACAGAATTTCATTTAAAAAATAAAAAACACCCTAAAGATCAAAAAAGAACAATGAAAATACAGACATCTGAAATATTCTCAGAATAGGATGTTTCCACTTTTCATTTCAAAATTGCTTTTTATTTCTAATTTGTTTTTGCTATTGCACAGCAGAATAAAGATAATAATAAGAAAAGATAAATTTGGCACATCAGGCAATACTTAAAGACCAGAAGATGAATTAAATAAAGGCAAAAACAATATGGAAAATAGAAACCAGGAAATATATCCTTGAGTAAATACAAAATAACATAGACCAGTGTTACAAAGGTTAAGAGCACAATATCTTACAATTAATAACACATGTAAAAGGATAATGTTATGAAGAGTTTTCAAACAGGTTTAAAAATGCAGTAATGAAAAGTTCTTTGGCATTTTGTTTTAGTCTTCATAAAAATCGTTATGATCAGATGCTTAACACAGACTGTCATTGGTGAATTCTACAGAGACCTTTCCTGAGTCTGCGATTATTCAATATCTTTATTAATAGAGTAAATGACACCTAAACTTTGCATTGTAAGATTCAAGGACTGGAATCCAAAAAGCAATAAAATGATAAATGAGTCTAAAACACAGTAGAGGAAACTCAATGGAGACATTACAAAGGATCTACACTGAGGAAGAAACAATCAAATACCCTTATAAAAAAGGGTATCTGAAAAATGGAATACGTTAATGGGGAAATATTGTTAGGTATTAGCAAAAAGTAAATGGGAGTTTGAGAAAGAGGTGTCAGTGCAATGGTACTTTTATAAAATTAAATAAATAAAACACAAATGTTATTTTGTAACAGAGGAATGAAAGTATAGTAAGTCAGTCCTCTACCACATATAATTATCTTTCTCTACTCAGACTATGCACGGCCTCAGTTACAATATTGTTTCCAGCACTGGGCTCTTCACCTGAAGCAAAAATATAGAAGAATTTTAAAAAAGAGCAGTTTAAGAATTTAGAAAACATGATCTCTAAGGCAAAAAAAAAAAAAAAAAAAAAAAAATTGACAGACATGTATTTGCTTAGTCCAGAAAGAAACACTTACACTGCAGTATGATAATGCTTGAAACTGTAACATATTATTATACAAATATAGTAGTCTATCATTAGCCATGTCTACTACAGTAGGACAAAAAAAGTAATCAACATAATTTTGAGGAAGAAAGATTTACACTGTGTAAGAAAGCTAGACTTTATATGAAGAAAGCTCTTACTTTCACTATAGCTAAGTGCTGGACTAACGGAGGACTGACAAATCTTGATACTGGGATCTTTGAAAGCAGAACAGATAAAATATGGTCAAAAATAGTGTAGAAATAATTGATCCTGCCTCAGATAAGAGGGGTGGCATATCTGACATCATAGGATCCTTCCATTCTAATATTTCTATGATACTAAAGATAAGAAGTAATATTATTACTATGTTACATCTAATCTTGAGCACCAGAATGGAGCTTTATGATTTTATCAAGCAAAGAATTTTGAATAATGTTCTTGGTGGATAAATGTATGCAGGAAGAAATTTTAGTTATTTATTTCCATTTCAGGAAGAAGAAAAGAAATCACAGAATTATTGATTAGGGAAAAATATATTTCCTGTCATTCTAATGCAGAGAATAGGAAGCTGTACAAGACTACTGTATTTGAAAAGCAGAGAGAAACACAAAAAAAACTCAGAAAAAAGAACCAATACATATGGATCCTTCTGAACAACCCACTAATCTTCTTTCCTAGAATATTACCTTAAAGTGTTAGAGAAGGGAAGTTTACCTTTTCTGTTCTTGTCTGGTTGTTTTCTATCCCATATCTCCCATCTGCAGAGACTGACTTGTAGGAATTTGCAGCATAGAGCATTTTGTGAAAATGTGGACTCCACATGTGCAGCAAAGAAGCACAAGCACGGATTCTGCTTCCCTGACTCTTCCACATTAAGGCTCTCTGGTATTCTTCCAGCTACTCATCCTCCCTCATACATAATGTCACTTTTGATACTGTGTAGAAGGAGCTGGGAAAAGATAGCTGCTGCTGAAAGCTGAGGTATCCTTAATGCTTGATTCACTGTTACTGCCAGTGGAGTTTAAGGAATTACTTTTCCAGTGATAAATCTAATTTTTTCCTGGCCCTGCATCGTTGGCATGATGGAAAAATATACTCTAAGACCACTCACAATTCACTTCTCCACTTTCTGTACCCCTTTCCAATATTCTGATGATTAAACTTGTTTTGGCTACTCCACACTATGGTTGCACTTGAACCGGCAGCTGGGTGGAATTGTTCTTGGTGAGGTGTCTGTCTCTTCACTGCTGCACTCTGGGCTTCCACTGAGCTGTGCGATGTGATATGAAATGACACGAGTTCCCCAGCCGCTTGTACTTGTAAACCTCCTGGTCATGTGTAAATTAATTGTGTTACTCAGGTTAGTGATGCTAATGCATTAATATCACATTTGAAATGTGTGACAAGAATTTGAAAAACTTAAGTAGAACAGCCCTTCAGCTCCTACAGCATGTATAATGATAATAACTGTAATATGGAGGCAGCATTCAACTGTCTCATGATTAGAACAGAGGAATAGTGATGTGATTTTTTAAATTTTGTTTGTCACTTATTCATTTACTTGAAGTGTAACTTGGTTAGTTTGCTTAACTTGTTCTCAGATTGCTTCTACCCATATTTACCAGAAATCAATTTTTTTGTAAAGATGGTTTTCATTTACTAAACACCGACCAGTAAGAAACTTTTGAGTCTAGATTTTTGATTTATCTTAGTTTATTCTAAAAGGAAAGGCATTTACATAACTCTAGTTCCAAACTCTGAATATTTCCAAAGTTAGGGACCTTTGGGTCTATGGATTTGATTTAGGCCAATTTATAATTTTATCTTTTGTCAAAGTATCCAGAAATATCACCTATAACATACTTAATACTTACAACTTTACAGTCTTCCTGATGTTAAGGTATCTCTTTTCCTATTTGTATTATTTCCATATCCTGCAGTTACTCTGGAGCTGAAGCTCGTGACTGTATCACACAAAGGCTCAAAATAAACTTACCAAGTATCTTGAGATATAGGAACAACAGAAATTTTGCATACATATTGTTTCCAGGAGTATATCAGGTGAAGGGGCAGTGAGCTGTATCCAGATACAAATATTTCATGTATCTTTGGATTTGTTCACATCTGAATCCAGTAAACACAACCTATCAAAGACAGTGGGACCAAACAGGTAGTACTGTGAAAAGTAATTTGCACAAGTTCAAAATCAGGATTGCTATTTTCTTCACATGTCGTGAAGCTCGCTGTCATAAGCGCAATGCCACATGAACCAGAGCTGCCTTGCATGGGATCAGTAATAAGAACTACCAGACACTGGGCTGCAGTAGGATAGCTAAAATCTTCATCTGATATCAAAGGGGTTTTAATTTAAGCATATATATATATATATATTTTAATAACTCTTGCTGAACAAGTCCTCCATCAAGTGACAGGATATTGAATCGGCACTCCATATAAAATGAGATATGACACGTTAAAAAAAAAAAAAGTATTTGAAAGTAGAGAAAAAAATCATATGGGTAAGATGAGATTTTCAAAAGCATGAAGTGTAGGTCTCCAATTGCCCTGAAATCAATATTAAAACATTCAATGACTTCCACAGAGGCAGATTGAGTACAATACTCTTCACATTTGTAATTCCCACTCACAAGTATTTCTCTTATATCTAAGAATAAAGAAACACAGAATAGAATCATAGAACCGTTGAGGTTGGACAAGACCCTTAAGATCATCGAGTCCAACCGTTAACCTATCACTGCCAAGTCCACCACTAAACCATGTCCTCAGATTAATTAATATTAAAACATAATATGATAATGACTATTCAGTTACTCCAGGATTTTCTTAGATTTCATTTACAAAGTATATGAGTACACATGGCTACAAAATGTTTGCCACATCCAACCTATTTGCCTGGTGCTTGATAGCAGTGTAATTGAAATGGTGACCAAATAGATAATTAAACCCTTTCAAGTACCTGAGATGCTTTTTAATAAATTTCTGTTCTACTTGAAAAATACATTTTCAAAATGTTTCTAGCTTTAAACTTGCTTTAAAATCCTGTAAATCCTGCTTTAATATCCAGTAAATATTGCTGAATTACACAGTGATTTTCTAGGGCAGACGGGCAGATGGGCAGACAGATATGCTTACATATCCCTCACTGACAAAACTATAATGACTTCTGAAGTGCAAAAACCATTTAAAGCAACAATTATGAAAAAGCTGCAAAAAATACATAATCAAACACTATAGGTGAGGCGATGTAGATCTGTATATTTTCAGCTGCATCCCCTGCAACACAGACAACTATCTAAAAGATGCTTATTGACATAGCTGACAGGCCAGTGTTAATAATACCTTCTACAGTACTATTGTTCAAAATGTGTTAGTTAATTACACGGTATGCACATGAGTGTAGATATGGCCCCTGAGATTTTAGCTTTCATTATACTGAATGTCAACCTGAGATTTAACAGAGCAAAATAGGACAAGATATAATTTGGATATGATGTGAGGTGACAGGGAAGCACTACCAAAAGAATCAGGATGCTTTTCAGGAAGGACAGGGAGTGATGCAAGTGACGCCTTCTGCCTCTATGGCACAGAGCTGATATAAAAATGTATTACATGTTCTATCCAAGATGCCTGTGTAATAAACTTCCATTATATCAAGCTAATTAATCCCATGTGAAAATAATGTATCATATGAGAGGCAGAAATTAATTAACAGGAGGAAAAACTGTTGTACTTCTGGCTTATACCTGTGGAATATGGGTCACAAAACCAATCAGATCCTGGGCAGAGAAAACTGCAGTCATAAATAATAATCCATTCAATGCCCCTCACACAGGAAATATGAAAGACTCAGAGAATGTCAATAAACTAATTGAGTTTGAACAAAAACAGGGTGAAATTTCAACAGAAAACTGCAGACAAAATTAGACAGTATCTAATTATAAGGTTTTAATGGCAATATGATTAACTACAGTGTAAGAAATATTAAACACAAAGTATCAACTATAATTGTCTTCTGAAACTTTGCTGATTGGGAAGTTTGAGAGCAAACAAGGAGAAATTTAATAATAAGAATAAAAGAATGACAGAAATCAAAATAGAACAAGAAAATTACTCCATCAGACTAGACTGACGTTGCACCTACACTACTGGCCTGTCCCTAAAGAATGCATAGGATAATAATTTTTTTCCTCAGATCTAATTTTGGTCTACAGATGATGCCTCTTTGCAAAGGTCAAAAACACACACAAGCCAATGAAACAGTGCATAGGCAAAGCATTAGGACTAGTTCAACATGCAGTTTGGTCAATAACCTGCAACGTAATCAGCTTCTACTGAAGAAGTATCTAGAGCTGCATCACCTGTAGGAGTCTCTTACAAGATGTCTGCAAAGAATCTGCAGCTGTTGCAATCTAAGATCAAAGGATTTTTGGCTCTGTTCTGTAGTTCTGTGTCATGATACATGAATACAGCTCCTCTGGACAGAACAATTGATGTGACTTTTTTACCTCTGTAAATAACTCTGTATTTTCCCATAGAGTTTTTTTTCCAAACATGGTGGCACACTAAACAAATGTTTGGCTTTTTCACTCATATAAATCCACTAGACCTATATAAAAAATATAGAACTTCTTTTACAGTTAAATATAATATATTGAAATTTTTTAAAAAATAAACTAAATATAGACTCAAACTTTATAGGTTTAATTGATCGTAATCCCATCAATATACAATTTGCTGTATAATCATACCAACTTGTTATTCTCACAGATTGCTTTAATTAATCAAAATGCATATCCCTAAAGTATTGAAAATGAGAAGACCAAGGGCATCTGTGTTCAACTGGAACCACAACAAATGATTTGACATTTAGTGTCCTATTTTAACATCAGTACTGAACAAAGTGTTTCAGGATGGTATTTTCTTGTTACCATGCTGCAATTATAAGGCAAGAAAGCTTTGGCCCCTTGTACTATTTTTACAAAATTAGGAAACATTTGTTAAAAGAAAATCTGCTATTATTAGTAGTAATGGTTGTATCTTTGCTACGTTTCAGATTGAATTATAATCACAGTCTTTTATCTATCTGAGAGATTACTTTTAAAGCCTTGTTCAAAAATTCTGTAGAGTTGTTTACCATTGTACAGCTGTTGTGTTTCATTGATAGATGAGGTAATTCCTGTTTATCAGTTTGGTAAGCATTTTGGGAAAAAAAGTGTTGAATAAAGATAATATTGATATATTAATTTTGAAAGGCTGTGTAATACAGCTTCATAAAGTCATATAAATTTGAGGTGAATAGCTATTAGCTCATCTGGTTTAGTTCAGCCACAAATAACTCAAATGAGTTTTGCATTATTTCTATTGAGTCCCCTGGGAAATTTTTCTGCGGATATAAATTTCAATTACAGAAATTGCATCCTGATAGTCAAACTAAATTTTCCTTCACTTGATTTCGTCTCACTCCCTGCTCTTATGTTCTTGGGTCTAGCTGAGATAATTAATGTCCTTTTGTAAAAAAAAATAAACCCTTAATTATCTTTTTCTTTTTTATTTCAGAAAGACAAAGTTAAGACTTGAGCCCTTCTTACTAAGGATGAAAACTGGATAGAGAAGGGGAGATAACCAAAGCACCAATGACCTCAGCAATTGGTTTGAAAAGAAGCAATAGTCATGAAACATTAAGCAAACAGAATGCAGGTAGGCAACATTAAAAGCGAGGGATTACAGTTGAGGTTTTTTTTGAATCAGTAACAGCAATCTGAAAGGCAAATATACTACTTCTCCTTAGTTGTCCTGCATCTGCATGTCATTGATTACGAGACCTTGATCTGTGTCACCAGAAGCCAGCTGTGAAGGAGTTAAGACATGAGAAACAAGAAGTTATCCCAATTTTTATAATTCTCCAATTAGCATTTAACAAGGCTACTTGCATATAAAGTAATTTTCCATACATCTTCTAATAAATATTCTTGATTTTCTAGGTAATAATCTCTCTCTCTCTTTCTCTCTCTTATCTGTCTAGTTCATCAGCCCTTACTGTTTCCTAGTTTAAAACTGTGAGCTTCTCTCTGTCATGGTAACAGCGCAGCTCTGGTTTCATCAAAGAGTTAGAGGTGTATGTAACAGTTTCAGGGTTTTGTCAGCCAGGCACAGCATTAGGACTACTATTCAGTACCCTAAGTGCTTTTCCAGGTGAGATGGCTTATAAATGGAGTGTAATTGTTATTAAAATATTTTGTAGGAGGGTATACAACATATTGTCTTTCTGTAAAAAGTCTCAGATTTCCCTCTGTTTTTCAGCCTCCATACAGCATTGCAAGCATTAATTTTTATTCCTGTCCCCATTACCTAGATCTCCTTGGACCTTTCTGCTTGCAAGGTTGCACTCTTATATTGAATACTTAAGTTCTGTCTTGTTTCTCTGTAAGTGTATTACACTGCATTTTTCCAGGGTGAGTTAAGTATCTTAATTCACTTTAGTCCCACTGAGGTCAATGGTCATATTTTCAAAAGAGCTCAAGTCTCATATAGGCATCAACATGAATTGTTTAGATTTTTCAAAGTACTCATGGAGTACAATTTACAATGATCTTCTCAGTGGAACTTGAGGCTTTTTGATAATCATGTCTTAACCCCAATTTTTAAATCACTCTGTTCTATACACTGACTAACTATTCCAGAGCATTTTCTGTCTCCTAAGTTTTGACTTGATGGGTATGTGCAACACCACAAAATTATTCTTGAACCATGTGTTTTATTCCCTTTTTCAAATATGAAATTAGTGTACTAAATAAATCTGACGCCAAACTGCTTCGTTAGTCTTTCTTCTTAACTTTATGCATTACAACTTATTCTCTACTTTTGGTTAGAGGGTATAGCTATTTCCAGTTGACTGCAAGCTCTTTTTAACTTCAGTCCATCTGATGTCAGCTGCTACTATAGTTTCCTAAATATCCCATTCTTTCCTTAATTCTCAGCATGTCTTAAATTAGTATTTATACCAGTGACCCAAAAGGAAGCATCAAGAGCTAGTGGAGACAAAACCCATCTCAGGATGCACCTGCTCTTAACAACATTCTTTTATATCAAATAAAGGAATTTGATAAGACTGGATCCAGATCCTGGCATATTTCATTTGATTCACATGATTATTTGCACAATGTTTCTTTTTAAAAATCAGTTATGGCTAATTTTAATTTAGGAAGCAGGGGCAGTTGCTTTTAGGTTTAAAGAAAGAAAAGCACTTGGCTGTTAAATTTCAGCGGCTGCTCACTCTGAACTTCATGTTGATCTGTCAATATATTATTCCAGGGGCTTTTCCTTAAGCCATAGCAAAAGGATCTTATGAAACAGTACAAAAAACCCTAAACAACCCTGATGAGGTTTGGGTCATGAAAGAGCTTGGGTCAGATAGTTCAGTTTCAGTGAAGCCAAATATTTGCTGTGATGTTACACTGCAACACAGCACAGCAACTTCAAGATGTAAATGTCACTAGTAACAAGGAATGTCAGTCACTTCGCTGAAGCTGGAATCAAAATGCCCTGTGGTCCCACGGATAAAGGGCTTGGGATTTGTGTTCTGTCAAAACTTTCCTGGAGCACAGAGGCCAAAACAAGGTTGTGCTGGGGAACATGCCAGGAAGAAATCTGTGTTTACAGATCCAGATTCTTCAGAATTGTGTTTGGCCAACATTTTCAGGACAGGTTCTCCAAATCACTATAATTGAGAAATTCAGTGTAATTTGTCACAGTTCACCTGCTTCATTCAAAGTCTTTTCACTTTCAAAATGAGAAAAATAATTATCCTAGCATCTTCTATAACATTGTGGCACAGTATTTATCAAGTTGTACTGCAGCTTGCGTGACTTAAGTTCCCATTTTACAACCTGACCATCGAAGAATCCTTGTTTGCTTGAGTTTAAGCCTTGATTTATAGCTGTATTGCAAGCTGTGCCCAGTTTGTTAATCTACAAATAGTTTTTGTGTTATTTGAGCTGGGAAGCCAAAGACAGTCAGAAAATTAAGAAAGCCACATCAGTCTCTTGGGTACTTTTGGTAAGAGAACCTAGGATGCTGTATGGCTTTCTAAACACAGATGAACTTTGACAATATGCATTGCTGCAGACAGTATCTTCAAAGGACTGAAGGGATATCAGCTGTCACATTATAATATCATCCTGTAAATTAGTTAAATAACATTATAATCATTTTTTTAGCTGAGGAAACGGGGATAGAGGTAAGCAGTTTATAGGTTCATGGTTTTCTATAAAAAGTCAGAGTTCAAATCACAGAGAACGTGGATATTGTGCCCACATTCTGTTAGATGGGAGATAGGTTTAAAATCATCACGAAAGTAATATTTTTCCATCATTTACAGCTTCTCCCTAGTTTGCTGCACATGAATCCAAACAAGGTCTCAAAATCAGAATTCCGAAGGGCACATGAGAAGCAGGAAGCATCTGACAAATAAATTCTACTTGCATATTTATTTGATCTTGGTAATAACTCAAGCCATTTAAATGGCTTAAACTTCAAGGCAATAGTAATATGCCTTGACTGGTTATAGGTGTCGGTATATAAAGGGTTAACTTAGAAATGCAGTAAATTGTATCAATCCTTCATTGTGATGTTAAATAATACAGCAGACAAGAATCAATACATATCAATATATTATAATGCATTTTTATGGTGAAATCATTTATTTTTCTTCTAACAGGGACAATTTCATTTTGGCAAGACAGTCAAGAATCTGCAGAAGAATATATGCAGAGGATAACCAGGTGAGGCAATGACATTTTAATATTCTCCCTCTTCATCTAACCTAGTGTATCTGAATGCAAGATCTGTCTGTATCATTTAGCATTGCTCAAAGCCCTGGAAATGGTGTATAGTGACTTTGAACAGAGATACCCTCTAGTGGTTACATTTTCAATACAAAATGGATATAATTTGCGCCTCAGAATGGAGTATTTACTTAAGAACTAAAGAGTTTAAAAGAGCAATCTCTCTTTTCCTTTGCCACTGTATCAGCAAAGGGAAATAACCTTGGGTTTCTCTGATCTCTGACGTGTTAATTGCACTCCTTCTTTTATCACTTCAAGTACAGCACTGGGAGGCTTCATAGTCTCTTGGCCCTGTTCTGGACAGATATGACAAAATTTAATCTCCTGAAATAGATGCACAATCACCTCTTGACCTGTTTTCAGTGAAAATATTTTTGTCTTCATTTCCTTCAATGTCAATACAGAGTGGATTGGATATAAATTATTGCAGAAATGTTTTCTACAGTTGGAGGAAAAGGCTCACATCCAGGGCACTGGATTTTGCTCCCAGGTCTGTCACTGAATCTCACCTTTGACTAGACATTTAAACATTTCATACCTCAATTTGAAATAGGTGTAATAATGATTGCTTCACTCACAGCATTTTGCCAAGCATTAATTATGTATGTGTTAAATCTGTTTAAGCCTGAGCAGAAGGAAGTACAGATCCACACCACTGCCTGTAGTGCCTGTTCAGAAATGAGGCTTTATGAAGAAATGTAGTCAGGGATCTTTTTCAGGATACGCATATTCCTAAAGTTGTCAGAGGATCTTATCTCTCTCTGCTACATACATAGGCAACTTGGTCCTTTCTTACCCTGGCTGACAGAAATTACTTCAGCATTCAGCAATGCCTAAGAGAGAGAAGAAAAAGGTAGTAGCAATCCTCTATCTTCAACTAACATATTAAAAAAGTTATCATAGGAAAACAAATATCCACAGGTCATTAGAGTGACCAATGCACCCCAATCCTCAATGCCCTGCAGGTACTGTAAGGTAGCTTGATTAAAATAATTTTTCACTTACTTCAGTGTACTCCAAATGCCATACACATATTCACTTAAAGAAGTCTACATGTAACAATTGATCACCTTTGGTGTCTTGTCTGTGTGTGAAAATAGTGTGAAAACTCCTAATTTACAATTTTGGATAATCCAAAGATATCATCAGGCAGAAATCAGTTATTTTTCTATTCATAAAGTTTGAGGGGAAGAAATAAAAATATGGAGGAATAGAAGGAGGGATTTTTTTTCATTGGAATGGAACCAAAAATATCAGCCAGCCCTCTTTGTTCAGGGCAAACAATAACAAAAATATGACGACTCAGCCTCTTGTCTGGGAAAGTAACCTATAGCAGGTTATAGATTAGGTATAGATTAGGTAATAACAAAAAAAACCCTCATGAACCTATGCTTATTTTAAAAGTGCAATAACTATTTTTGGAAAAATTATTTCTGAATTTTTATCTTGGCCATCCTAATGATAGGTGCATATGTTTATTTGACCTGTAACTTCATGCATTCTGCATGCACTATGTGTGCCTGTTTATTGTCAAGTAAGTATAGTTACCTATCAAACTGAGACCTGAGGAATCAAAAGGAATAAATATTAATATGATGTTTAGTGATTCTTTGTTATGTGCTGTTATGAGTAAAAAACCTTAGTCCTTAAACAGATAAGCTCAATTCTACTTTGAAAACTCTCCTACTACTCTGCACCAGAATAGGTCACAGACACAAGATTTCAGAAAAAAGTAAGAGGCAAACCATGGTGAAGCCCTGTACTTCTTTAGCTCACATACTTTTCAAAAAAAAGGCTATACTATATGCGTGTGTGTGTGTGTGTATACTCACATATATAAAGTATGCAGAAAATATATCAGGACAGATAATTTTGCACTAGCAAACAAGAAATACTAAGTATGAGTTGACATATTGTTTTGCATCTGTGCTTTACAAAGCTATCTTCCCTGCACTTCCACCTGCTGTTAAGCCTGTCTTACCCTGTACAAATGAGCAAGCAGCCACAGTTTAAGACTGGCCCATTAGGGTAAACTGTCTGGTTTTTTCTTCAGCCATAGAAGGTACAAAACTGTAGGAGGTACAAAAACAGACATATCATTTTCAGTCAAGAGGGTGATAACCTCCATAAAAGATCTGAGTGTAGTACAAGTTTTAGCCACCACAGATAAATCTGTTTGATGTCAGTAATTATATTGCCCTCGATGGTAGAAAGAACTCTTCACTGTTTTACAGTTGTCTGAAGGGAATTCTGCAAATTTCTGTGTTCTGTATAGCTTCAGCTTTTTACAGTCTTCCATTTCATTCTTCATGTCAATCAGGGTGGAAACTACTTCCATTGCAGCAGAACTGCCCTAGGTAAAATACTCCTTTACAAAAGCTTCTTTGCATTAATTGTGCAATAAAATGAGATTGTTCTTCATATTTTTCTGAAATGTTGGAGCTGACCTCTGCTTTATGAGGCAATCTGGAAGGTAGGTATAGAAGAATCACTGAATGCCATCATATGTCCGCTCCATGAGCACTAAGCTAACCGGTGTAAAGCAGCATCAGTTCAGAAGCTATGTAAGTGTGTTGCTAAGCCTACACTAATAAGGCCTACTGAGAGGCTACAGAGTTGGCATGCAGCTTATACTCTTTCAACACACGAATCAAGCCTTTTCTGCAATAACTTTAAAGCCTCCCAACAGATAAGTCTTTACCATTAGAATACTTTTCTAAGAGGAAAATATGGATTTGAGACTCCAGGCAAAGGTTCTGGCATAGGAAGGACAGGCTGTAGCTCCTGCTGCAAAGACTGGTTTTGAGGGGGTTCCCACAGCAGTCCTCACTTTGCTTTGGCAACCTCTTCTCAGCCCCCCTCTATCTATGGGTCTCACATCTTTCCCCATCCTAATCCAAATCTAACCTTTTTGTCTGGGCAAATGTTGGCTCAGCCTTCAGCTAGGTTTAGATTTAGAATTAGGGCTTGGGTTAGAATCACAGAATCATAGAATGTCCCAAGTTGGAAGGGACCCACAAGGATCATTGAGTCCAACTCCTGTCCCTGCATAGGACAACCCCAAAATTCACACCATATGTCTGACGGCGTTTTCCAAATACTTATTGAATATTGTCAGGCTTGGCACCATGACTGCCTCCCAGGGGAGCCTGTTCCAATGCTCCACTACCCTCTGTGTGAAGAACCTTTTCCTAATGTCCAACCTAAACCTCCCCTGGCATATCTTCCTGCCGTTCCCTCAGGTCCTATCATTGGTCACCAGGGAGAAGAGATCAGCGTCTACCCCTCCTCTTCCCCTTGTGAGGAAGCTGTAGACCGCAATGAGGTCTCCCCTCAGTCTTCTTTTCTCCAGGCTGAACAGATCAAGTGACTCCAAGTGACCAACAGACCAAGCCGCTCCTCATACGGCTTCCCCTCTAAACCCTTCTCCACCTTTGTGGCTCTCCTCTGGACACTCCCTAGTAGCTTTGTATCCTTCTTGTATTGTGGCACCCAAAACTGCACACAGTACTCAAGGTGAGGCCGCACCAGTGCAGCGCAGAGCGCGACAATCGCCTCCCTCGACTGGCTAACAATACAGTGCTTGATCCAGCCCAGGACACGATTGACCTTCTTAGCTGCCAGGGCACGCTGTTGGCTCATGTTCAACTTGCCATTGACCAGAACCCCCAGATCGCTCTCCATGGGGCTGCTCTCCAGTCTCTCGTTCCCCAGCCTGTATGTACATCCAGGGTTGCCATGTCCCAGGTGCAAAATCCAGCAGTTGCCCTTGTTAAACTTCACATGGTTGGTGATTGCCCAGCGCTCTAATTTATCTAGATCTTGCCGCAGGGCCTCTCTGCCCTCGAGAGTGTCAACAGCTCCTCCCGATTTTGTGTCATCAGCAAACTTAGATAGTAATCCTTCAAGTCCTGCATCCAAGTCATTTATGAAGACATTAAAGAGCACTAGTCACCCTACTAGTAACTGGTCACCAGCCTAGTGTAATCCCCTTGAGTTACAGGTGTCAATGCCTATTCTGAAGGCAGAATTTGGGCTCTGGATCTTATGAAAACAGAAATTCCTCTTGCTCTTGGATTAGATGTAGTTGTCCTCCATTTTTAGCAGTTTTTATTTGCTATCTGAAGCAAGCTTTCCCCACTTTGTATGTGTGAGAGGAGAGGTGGATGGGGAGGACAGATTGCACTGTGACTCAGTGACAGATGTGTCTCCCTATGCACCACAAGGGAAGCCAAGGTCCATCATCCAGCATTTGGGATCCTGTTGTAGGTGCTTAACACTTGGATGTTTGACCGAATAGTTTGCAGGTAGATAAGCCTGTTATAGGAATGCAGGTGTCCAGGGCCCCTGTGAATTCACTCCCCAATGAGACTGCGTGATTCATTTCAGATAGTTCATCTGAATTACCTTCTTATAGCCGCAGCTGGCATCACTGACATTGAAAACCATGGCTGAGATTCAGAAGTGTGGCTTTAAAAATGAAAAATGCCCAGTTTCATTATGTACCCCCAGGTACCCAGTTACTAATAAGTTCTTCAATATAGTAAGACCTTAACTTTGTCAGGTATTATTTTGAGCTACATTTCTTCCCCTTCTTTTTTTTTTCTTTTTTTTTTTTTTTTTTTAAATACAAGAACACATTTCTCTTTAATCATAATTATTCCAAATTTTTGACAAAATATTTCCTTGCAAAAAGTTAATATGTTCTTAGACCAGCCTTTTAAACATGATTCATTTAACAATTGTGATATTAAAACTCTGACTGGGTAGTTTAGTATTGCTATTGCATAGGAAACGTGCTCACTCATTTTATTAGAGACATGCCCATAAAAGAAAACTTTATAAAGATGTAATTAATTGCACACTTTAAAGGTCAGCATTAATAAAAATCAACCTGTAGATTATTAAACCCATAGAGAAAATAATTAGTGATACTTTCAGGTGTTGTTGCGACCAAATCTACTGGAATGCAAGAATAATTCATTTTGTCTGAAAGATACAGCAGATTCTTCGTTCTCTGTGACAAAGCAAAGACCTTCAGAACTTAATGTGGCTACCTCACAGTTTGAATTATGAGGTGACAGAGAAAAGTGACTTCATAAATTTTAGTCATTGTAGCTGCTCACCATGTATCCTTCAATGTTTCATCAAAATAATCATTTTTTCCTGGGTTATTATGAAGCTTCTTTTATTCCAAGAAAGAATTATGAGTTTTGGGAAACTTTTCCGTTCTTTCTATTTCTCTTTTTTCCCCGCTTGTCATCATAAAAGTGTCACTAGAAGACATAAATACAGTAATAGTGCAGGAAATAGCACAAACATCATTAGTACCTAACTTTTCTATTAAGAAGGAACTCAGAATTGCTAATTATTCCAATCAAAATCTTTGTTAAAATTAACCTCCTCATTTTCCCACTGTCTTGAAAACTTCAAGTCTACCCACCCAATCTTGCTCCCTTTCTTTTATTCTGTAATGGAAATAAGCTGTTGGATGTGTATGGCTGATTTCATTTATTGTTGATTCAGAGTAAGAATCTCGTGCACTTAATCTGTGAGTAGTCCCAGAAGTCAAAATATGGAGTTTAGGTACAGGAAAGGTTTCCAAAGAAACATAATCCCAAAATACATTGGCCCTGGTCCTTATTTACATAAAGGCCCCTTTACACATTCTGGCAGCAGAAAGGAACCCTAAAGTGTATTTAAATAAAATTTATGCCCACTCTAAGGTTTTTTTATGCTGCCAGAACTGTGTAAACGAAAATCAGGTCCATTACTTTGGACTTTTATTTTTTTTTTTCTTTCAAGTGTTGCACTGTATGTATGAAAAAGCATTTCTTTGTATCTTTATAACTCCTACACTATCCTGTTCAAGTACATTAATCAATTCCAACAACACAAATCTAGGGTTTAAAAGGAAAATAATTTTTGGAGTTAGAATAGGGAAGAAAAGTTAGGATTATTCTGTTTTAAATACAATAAAAATAGGTGCATTTTATGAAATGCAATCAATTAAAAATGACTTGCTTTGTTTTTCTTTTAGTATTGTGAGAAGCTGTGATGGGCATGGTAAATATTAGAGAGATTGGTTTTGGAGTGGGAGGCAAAAGGGA
The DNA here is from genome assembly GCF_965183815.1 of Platalea leucorodia. NCBI lineage: Eukaryota > Metazoa > Chordata > Aves > Pelecaniformes > Threskiornithidae > Platalea > Platalea leucorodia. The sequence goes on from NC_138829.1 coordinate 21,694,999, forward strand.
TCAGCTGAAAGATGGTTGGCAGAAAACCAAACCTGTGACCATTCTTAACTGTAGAGCAGTTATAGCTGTTTCACAAAGAAAAATGAAAACCAGAATGAGTCATGTTAAGTATCACGTGTAGGATGGGTGTTCACTTCTCTTGAAGAAAATGTGTTATGGAGGTAAATTTTTAAGGACTCTTTTAGATTTGCTCTTATAGGACATGCCTGAAATTATGTCAAAGGGAGACATCCAGTGAATTGCTTTAAACTGTAGTACCTCTGGCCTTTATTGTTAATTGCAGACAAATGATGGCATTTCTGTTTGATTACAGCCCGGTTCCTGGGCAGGTTGCACATAGCCCAAGTTCAAGGATTTGTATTGTCTCCCTGAGAGTCCTTTCTCTAGACTATTACCTGCAATTCTTGCCTTGGCCTTGCCCCATTTTAAATTTGTTTTTCCTTGCTTTTATGCCAGGATTCCAATGGATTCCAGCTTTTCCCTCTGCAATAAAACCCTCTTGTTTTCATTCCCAGTGGAACCTGAAGCCATAGAAAACAGAAGACAGCTTACTTCTTTATGAAGAAACTTTTTTTTTTTTTTCTGAATTAATTTGTCACTAGATGCAGTAGATTCCAAGCCTATATTATCCTGAAATTTCCCTGTTATTGTTTGAAACCTATAGGAACTGAAAGTCTTCAGTCCTCCTTGGCAGTGTGCTCATACTTTGAGATTATTTTAAACTCCCCAAGCACTATTAGTAAAGCAGTGGGTCCTGTTGGTAACCTTGATTTGTACCCCTGTTGGAAAGAGCTCAAAATCCTGACTCTACCCTCTCTCCCTTTTTTATCCACTCTTCCTGTCTTAACTTCTGGTTTCCTCCGATTGCTCATTATACCTAAAACCCTGTGGATGTACTACCAGACTGTACTAACAGAGTGTTTGTTATGGCAAAGATTCTTTTGGGACAACTCGCTGTCCATGAACATCAGCCAAGTTTGGACAAAAAAGAAAGTTTTCTCCAACCACTGAAGTGGATAACATAGTTTCCTGGATTCAGGTATAATGAAAGTGAGTACCTGGGCTTTTTAACCTGTTGGTGGCTTGTGTTCATCTATTTGACCAGCCAAGGATGCAGTAAAAAGTAGATTCTTAATCTCATTATCCTGCTTGGATTTTCTTCTGACATTATTATTAGAGGTCTCACAGCACTGAGTGAAAAATAGATGCTGCCGATTATCATGAAAAGAATGTGGAAACTTTGCCTCTTAATACAAATGATTTTTATCTTCACAGACAGAGACTCACAGAGAAAAAATGCTGAAACGTCTTGGAGGAAAGCCAAATGGCAGTGTGAGGTGGAAGAAAAAGATTAATAGTCAGACCAAGAGCAAAATATTCAGACATAGTTATCAAAATGAGGTAGCCTTATGTGCACATGTAAATCAGAAATATCTAAAATGTAGAATCCTCTTCCTCTATCATATGAGATTCCACTATGCTTTGCTTAACATGATTCTATTTTTTTTCTTGTCTCCCTTTGATCTTTTGTACAAAATATTTCTTTACTCTGCTTGACCTCTAAATATTTCTTTAGTCTGCTTGAACTTTATTCCATTTTAATCACCAACTTGATTCAAACCCACAATCCGTAAAAACTATTTAACATGTGATATAGTTGTCACAAATGACTGAATAGTTCTCAGGTGTTTTGAATGGCTAAAAGTTCACAAGCCACATCCACAACTGCAATTCTCCCTTTATCTGACAGAACTGATAAAGGCCTAGGATTGAGTGGCTGAGGAGCCTGGGTTCCCATGTTGCTTTAACGTGGTTTGCAAAGTTTCTGAAACCTAGTGAAATTTTTTAGATAAGCTGGTACTGCTCTTAGTATACCTCTTCTAGAAGAAAAATGTCTTGATAGACTTCCTTATACTTTTAGTTATTTTGGAAATAATTCAGCAAAACATTTGTCTAGCTTATTAAATATCACATAAGTAGGGTCTGTGTACATAAGAATTTTGGCTGATGGGTGGAAATGGGATTTTTATGATTGACCAGATCAAAAATTGTCCCTAGGATACCTGACTCTTTTTTCAGTGCACTTCAGAATGCTTTTGTGAATGATCTTGTATTATTCTCACTTATGCATGGGCAAAACTGAGGCACATATAAGATAATTCATTGCTCTCTCAGTCCCTCAAGGGCTTCAGAGATCTGCTCATTGGCACACTGTTGTGCTAAGCACAGCTCAGAGCAGAAGTGAGAGATGCATCCACAGAGACAACTAATAGATTCAGCCAGACTAAGGAGCACGAAGAAACAGTGAGACTATTGATTAACGTGGTGGGTGGTTTTCACTGATAGTGGCAGCCTGAGCTTTAAAGTTTCTTGTAGGCATCATGGTACAAAACAGTTTTAAGTGTGCTATAAGTGGGAACATGCTGAAGTAACTTTGTGAATCTTTATAGAGAATAATTTCTAAATGTGAAGAAAGGATGAAAGCACCTAACTGAAATGTGGAGAGGGGACATTGAAGGTGGACACGACGTCACCCAAGTGGATAGTCGCAAACCCAGAGACAGTCAGGTCTGCAGATTGTCTCCTTGCTTCGAATCCATCAGGCCACATCGCAGGACTCTCCCTTGACCTTCACACAAGAAAACAGAAATAACCAACGGACTTACCAGAGCAATGTTTAGGTGATTAAGGATTTCTTCTGTTTCAGTGACATAATAGGTACCACAGCTAATAGGAAATGAGCTATGGAAGTCTGGAAATATCAGCAGAGTGAGAGTCAGAGTACTGAAGACTGAGTGTGGACCTAAAGCACCCTGCTCATTCTTCAGAATTACTTATCATCAGTAATTTTCTAGGCAGATATTAGAAAAATAGAGCTTAAAGGTATATTGTACTCTGTCCACTTCATAATTACAGGACTGCAAGCACTGTATAAAGCAAACAAACCAACCCCACCAAACCCAAACAAAATCTTCTTCAAAGGCACAAAGGTAATTGGTCTAACAGCTTTACCTGTCTAGAAGGAAGCATACTTTCTTAGCATGATAGGTGGACTCAGCCCAAATCATACCACAGTTTTGGCAGGTTACCTTGTTTACAGTGTATTTGTTCTGATGCCAAAATTGAATTGTCATCATTTTATGGCAAGAGATAATATTCCTTGAAAGTGTGCATAGGTTACAATAAAGCAAAATTTCTTCCTTGCCATTAGGGGACAAGGAAGACAGTATTAAAATACTTGAGAACACAAGGCTTTACAAGTCAAGCTAAAATAATAAGGATCTTACATGAACTAAACAGAAATGGATAGAGAGACTACATAGCAGTTTAGACCCTAAGGCCCTCACTCTTTTGGCAACTATATCTGGCTAGCTCTCTGCAAGCCAGACTTGCATACATGGGTAGCAATTGCAGAAGGGAGAGCCTGAGAATCCATGTAGACAGGAGGTGGTTGAGGGGGGACTTCTGCATGCAGGATCAAGATTGCTAATCTGGCTCACTGTGCCAAACTGCTGAAACTCTAATGGATTCAGAGCCCTTTCAGCATGCTTTTGGAGACCTGAATGTTCATTACCTCCTACTACAAATGCACCATTTTACCGGGGCAAAGATCTTTTTGTGATACTGAGCTGAACCAGAAATCAGATCCTTTATGACAATGTTTATATATTTCCTACAAGGCTTGTTTCCCCTTGTAAAATGCACATCTCATTTTCCCTGATGAATGACATCACAGACCTTCATAAACATCTTTCTTTTACTATAGTCCAGGTGTAGTTATTCACCTGAGTCAATATATCCAGCACAATTAATTGAAATAAAGCTATAAATCTTGAACAGCTGCAGCTTTTTGGGGAAAAAAATGCCTTATAGACACAGATCTATTGTCACCCCCTGCACAGTCACATTTTCACCTGCACACATAAACACACAGACACTCATCATATACCACTCTGTAGCCATTCTCAATAGCATTCATTCCACTTTTAACCACCTGTCAAAACAGCCATTTAATTAGGTTAAGCTGTCTGGCTTTGTAAAAAGGTTTTACTGTACTCTGATGTCCTTGCTATAAAATTAATAGCTTGACCAACTTCTGAGGGGACAGGTTTTTGCACTTGTGAAAATCAAATTAAAGCCACCTTTGCCAAACAGGATAAAAAAAAAGATCTTGGTGTCTGAAACTTTGAAAGCAACACTTCATTTATTATAATCTTTTTCTAGTGCCAAAGTACAAATTATGTAAAGAAATGGAACTGCAGCTGCAAAGAAGCCAAGACTGTAACATGTAGCACATGTCACCCCTGCAGTTGGTGGGGCAGTTGCAAGATGATGAAGCCATCAAAGGACTTGCACTTTACTCCGCACAACCTATTTGTTGTCCAAGTCACTGAGCAAGAAGGAGACTCTCTTCACTTTACTGTGCTCTCTCTCACACTTGGGTAAGTCTCATTCCCGTGGCTGTCAAGGTAACTTTATGCTGGCCTTGTGAATCACAAGCTCCTTGAATACCAGCTTAGCTGGTAGCGGAAAATACTCTGGTGATGCTGCTCTGTCAGAATAACCTTTTTTGTCAAGTGACAGCACTCAAAGAAAGAACATGTCTAAGACAAAGGGAGTGTTGTTAAGCTGTGGTTGCGTCCTGGTAACTCCTAAGGAACACGGGCTCTTGCCTGCAGAGATAGGCTTATTTCAGCGGGAGCAAAAATGTCCAAATTCCTACATCATTGATTCTACCTTGATCTGTCTGATTTCCTTCATACCTGTGAGGTTCTTAAATACAATTGGAGAAAATCTTCCATTTATTATGGTAGTTAATACTGATGTCACTTGTTAATACTCTTATTACAGTACTATGCCGAAGGTCTATTTAGTATGCGGGCCAAGTTCTATAAACTTATTAAAAAATTAACATGATCCCTGAGGCTCTTACAATCTAATTAAGACACAGTTATGAAAGAGATGATCAAGTAAAGCTCACCTGACAATGCATATGCAGGTTTTTAAATTTTATTTTAGTTTTGTACTAACTGGTTGCTTATATGCTTTGACTGGTAAGATTTTGGCCATTTTTTAAATTTTTATAGTAACTGTGTGGTAAGAAATTTATTTTATCTAAATGATAGCAGACCCTTAAAAAAAAAAGGAAATATTATAATTAACAATAATTCATCTTCTAATAGTTACTCATGGGGTTTCTTTAACTGTTGGTTTGGTTTGACTGCTCACAGCAGAATGGGCCACTTGGGATAAGAAAAATCAACTAGGTTTTATCAACAAGAAATTTCAAACATACAGTGCACTCAAATACTCAAGTTTGCACACAGACAGACTATCCTCAGGTGTACCTGTCCAACAGCTACAATAATATATAATTCAGGTGAGGTTCCAAATCTACCTGGAAAGCTTAGTATATGAAAGCTTGAAGTATAACTTAAACTTAAATATTGTCCAACTTTAGTACAGCTGTGAAATAAGCTATTTCTGACCAAACTTCTGATTCTCTGGGTACACTTTTACTGGGACCCTTCACTTTTATTCTTCAGTGTAAGCCAGTCTCAATCAGCAGTTTGCAATCTACCTTCCAAAGTCAACAGAAACTGGTTTTAACAAGTGAACAAACCACCTACATTTTATTCGTTCTTTTTAAAAATTAAAATGCAACATTTTTTATTTCTGCTAGCTTTTTATCCAAGCTTCCTTCTCTTTATTTTTCTTTGTTATTGCTGTTTTCTGCAAATTTGTATGAGACAAGTGAAGTATGTCTTTATTTTCCAGTCTCATATTACACTTCCATGTGTGGTTTTCTTAAAGCATTTCTGGCTCAACAATGCTGCTCTAGCGCAGCAGAAGCTGTGGTTTACCAAGAATGCTCTCTGGAATGTGCAATCATCAGGGGTAATTCTGCAGTTTCTGTGTACCTACCAGTTCTTTTTCCGATAACCAGAAAATGGGATGCAAATAATTGCTTTTTTATTTTATGCAATAATTCTACTTAGCTGATATCAATTTTCTGGATTCAAGTGGAGTTCAACTGCACCAAGTAGATCTCATTGCTTTAGGCCTTTACTTGCTTGTTTTATTTGTTGTAGAACGGCTGAACCCTTTCTGCTTTGCAGAGTATTTTTTGTAGACTGTTATGCTAGGACTTCTCACTTGCTGGTTTTTTGTTTGTTTCTAAGATGTTAATTTTATTCAGTTTGATACAATATTTAATAGGGACTTCTGGAAAAAAAATTCACATTCCCCCCTGCGCCCCTGCTCCTAAGCATATACCACCGCAGTTTACCTTTGTATCAGGTCTGATAATCATGCAGCTACAGGGCAAGTTGGTTTAGTGAGCCAATTTGATAGAAAGGCAAGTACCAAAACTGTTCTGGTACTTCTGTGGAGCAACATACCCTCAATGACTTTTGTACCTGCAAGTCTTTCTAAAATTTCATAATAATCTGTATAACTTTTGTGTGGAAGAGATTTCCTGCAGATTTTCCTGCAGCATCATTTCCTGACAGCACAGTGAAAGTGCCAACTGCAGCTGCCCTTGACCTGACCTTCCAGCATGATGTACACTGAACATACTGGCCACAGTGGAGATGTCCTTCAGTTGGCCACACTTTCTGCCTTGCTCTTTAGTATCCATGTGTGCAGCACCCAAGATTTCAGTCCAACAAGTTTAAACTCAAGACTCAAATTTCTAGCCTAGATTGTCCAGGTAGAGAGCTTTTGGACACCCATTCTTATGTCATATATCTCTAAAACAACTAAATTTTTATTTTCTTGCTACCCTTTTGCTGCAGTTTAGTTTCAAAGTAAGCAACATATTTCTAAATTTGTCTTACATGAGAGTTCATCTTGCTTTCAGATAAACGTTGGATTTTGGTTAGATTCCCCTCAGAAACTAAGAACTGTGCTGGAAAGAATAAACAAGACACGGATTTGTTAGGATGCTATTCTAATATACTTCATTCTCAGCAGCTCTACTGATCACACAGGGAGGGTGACTGAAAACCCATGTCCTAGGGGCATTTTCTGTTCTGGATTCTGATAGAGACAATGCACTACTTACCTAACGGTGCATGAATATAAGATAGCAATTAGACTTAATATAGCTGAATTTATGAGAGCAAGCAAGCTAGCCTGTGCCTGAGCTACAGACTGAAACTCAATTTCTTTGCATCCCCTCTTCACTTGCCCAGACAATCAGCCCAGTGGTGCATAACCTCCTTCATTCTTTTCATCATGTAAAAATTCTGTGCTGGGTGGTATGATGACTCAATATCTTATTCTTACTATTTTCTTATATCCTGGTAGCTGTTGAATTACTGCTGCTAAAGTTTTAATTTTGTACTGGCTCATGGTGTGATTATTAATGCTTGTTCTTCATCAAAAGTGTAATGGATGTGAACAGTAATTGCATAGAGTTAAAAGGGGTTAATTGGGCATGCAAGCTTCTCTGCAGGTCATCCGCTTGGCTGTACAATCCAGCGACACTGCAAAAAAGCATCTTCTCAGTAAAAATATGACATTTTTGTATAACACACAAAGCACACTGACATCATTCTGACAGGTAGAGTACTATGCTAAGCCATTATTATTGCCATGCAGAATTTTTTATAAATAACTACGAAGTACTTACTTAATTCATTTTCTTAGTGGTTCTTTTTACCACAATGATAGACAGATAGAAAAAAAGTTTGCTTTCAGAGCATATGGCATATATTTTGTAATTCAGTGAATGCAATCCAAAAAAAGACTGTATGTGTCTGCGTGTGTGTATGACAAAAAGATGGGAGAAGAAGGAAAGAGAGAGAGAGAGTTTCTATTCATTTGTTTGATTATCTGTAGAGTCTTTTCTCTGTCACATTCATTCACCTAATTTTCACTTTATAGTTTTGCAGGAAAACAATGACTAGTGTCTGAAAATCATAAGACACTGAACAAGCACAAGGCACAATCCTATATATATTTATATATATACCTGTAGCTGCTGCTACCTGAAAGTTTGCGTGGGCATTCAGCCTATAAAGGATGCATGTCTCAAGTACTGTGACTGATGGCAAAGAGGCAGATGCCAACAATCCTCCCAGTGCGTAAAGCATCGTGCTACAAAAGCAGTTGACATTAATGGACCTTCTGTGGCACCCTTGTGAGTAAACTGTTTTACAATGAGAGTGGAAGACTCGGATTCTGACCAATGTTATATACTAAAATAAAGTTCCATCTTCTGTGTCTCTCAGAAAAAAAGGATATATTATCTAATGATGCTTAAGTGTTGGAGTGATTTTAAGGCATAATAACACTTCCACTTTTTAGCTGTACAAGAAGTATGTCTATTTTATTAAGCTTATAAACAATGTTGCATATGGTTCTTTGGGGAAGGAGGGATGGGACTGATTTCTGTATGCATATGTGTAAGCAGCTGAGTCCTGTTTGTTTATTCACACATTCATTTTCCCACCTGACAGCCAACCAGATGAAAAAGGTACAGATAATATCCAAAATATCTGCACATACAACGTGACTCAAACCAATGAATGTACACAGGAGACAGGACTGCACCGTCTATGCATGTTAAAAAGGCTTGTAATATAGTTACAAAAGCTCTGTCTTTGCTAATGAATTCCACACTAGTGTAACTTAACTACCCACTGCAAACTTCTACTGTTTGATGCTCTTCAGAGGGGCAAAACAAGTTGATGATCCTGTTTTTATCACATTTTCAAATGTGTTCTCATAAAAATGCCCATCTCTGCTTTTATAAAAAAACATCTGCAGAAGGGATTTGAACCAGAATATTCACATTGACAAAGTTTTGTTGATTCAAATTTCTTTAATATAAATAAAGTCTTACTAATGGGACATTTAGTTCCATCCAAGGTAAAATCAGTCAATGTGCTTTTCATAAAGTAATTTAAAATATTTTGAAACAAAAAATGTTAGGTGCATTAACATTACCCACTCATATGCTGTATATATTTTTTGCTTGAGTAAATAATGAAATAAATATTAATTCATTGGAGGAAGCCCTTCTTGCTTCACTGTATGCTAGATTTTATGTTAGCAGGATTTGGTATATGCATCAGCAGGAAGATGCAACTCATAATAGCAGCAAGTGTCATTTTACACACTTCCTTTAATCCAGTACTCTCTGAATATTTTACAAACAATGATTAAAGCTCACAGCCTCATTGGACTTATAACAAGGTAGTACCTACCTATCATACGGCTGAATAGAATTATGTTTTAGAGAAGAGTGAGGAGCCTGGTCTCAAGCCCTGCTGTAATTAAGGCATGCCGAGACAGCTCTGAAGAAATTTTTCAACAGTCCTACTGGGTATAGCTCCTATTGTATTAGAGGTGGAAGTCAATGGTTAATAAAGTAGTTCATAAATCTGTAATCTCTTATCTGGGTGTAGAAATGATGCAGGTCCTTAAAAGTATGTAGAATGTGGTTGTGCTGAATGAAAGTAAAGGGATCCGGTCAACCTCATATCTAGCCAATTACTAAATATGATCTAAAAGTGGTTCTACAGACATTTACAAGAGCCTGGCTGCTTCCTAGAACTTGCAGGGGGATTATTTGTAGGTAAATCAGATATTTCTGGCTGATTTCTGGCAGGTCATAATCCCAGTATTTTTCTGCTCTGACCACTTTGAGGTTCAAAGATCTTAGATATAGAAACTTTCCTTCCCTACAGAGAACATCCATTCCATCTGGACTTATACAAGTGTTAAAAGAGTAGAAAGATTCCTTGTGTGCTCCTCCCAAGCTGCATGCACACACAAAGAACTGATACTATCTGGCTGCAGGTAAATATTGTGCTTGGAGGAACAGGGAAAGTAAAAAAAGAGGTGTTTAAAAGTGTTTTCTGTTCTGTTCGCCTACCAGAAAAAATCTGCAGGACTGGTCCCCTGACAATACAAATAGCAGACTATTCTTTGGTAGTGTTGTGCATATATTGACACATTGCACCTGTCTGAATGTGGAAGCTGAGCTCCTGCTGTGGGTGAAAAACTTCCAACTAACTTATACTTTTTTGGGTGGTACTATGAGGAAAGTAAAAGACTCTAAGAATCTTCCCTTGAAGTAAAGTTAAGGTTATAAAGAAAATAATTACCTAGCACTGTTTTTTAATGCTCAGGTGGTAGTGACACAGAGAAAATGTAATTCTCACTGAGGTCTGCAATATGATCTTCTTTGGCAACTTCAGTTCAAATCTTTAAAGTCTTTGTCCTATGTATGAACTGGAAAATTTGTAACAAAAATCATTATTTAGTAAAACAGTCCTAGAGATTAAAATGAGATTAAGAGATTTGGGAGACTAAATGTTGGAGATTGTTTTTATTTTCCAGGTACCAGCTGCAAATTCAGAAGAAATTTTGAGACATGCTGAAACACATAGAGAAAACACATTTTTCTTTCTGGACATATTCATCTTCAGACAAGTGTGGGCAGAGAGACTGTGTCACACCAAGCACTCAGATGGGCCTCCCAAGGTGTCGAGAACAGGAGAGCACAGAAAAGTCTGCCCTGACATATGCTGTGACAAATCTCTCTCTTTCCTTGGAGAGGACTAAGGTGAGTAGGGGTGAAGAAGAGGAGCTACTGTTCCCTTAAAACTTCTGCTTCATCCATATCTGGGTTTTTTTGGTTGGTTGGTTGCTTTTTTTTAAATTATGAACTCCCAGTGGATTTACATAGTCCACTCTGAGCTGTATATGTAGTTATGCTGACTTGGGCTGTTTACACAGTCAGGTACACAGTGAAACTTGTCTTAAGTCCTACCCTGGAGAACCAGAAGATGTGATGCTTTGCTGAGATGTTCTTTAGGTAAAGGTCAGCAAAAGTCCTACTAGAAACCTTGGGAATCCTTTAAAGTAGTTCCTTAAGAGAGTGAACTCTTTACTGGACATGGGATTCCTTGTGAAACTTTCACTGCTTTTCATAAATTCAAGATTTCAGTGAGGTGAACTTTCAGCTGCACCAAAGCAGACTTCTCTAAGTGGTTATTCTACCTCCAGAGGTGCCTTGAGACAGTAATTCCTTAATGGTACAAGATGGGGGCGGGGGGAAGCTATTAGGCTCAAGCACAAGCTTATTTTCAGGTTTCAAAAAGCAGAGGGTCTGAATAAAAGTAAAATTAAAGCTCTCATCACCAGCACAAGACCAGGAGTATAAGAGAATAACATGACAATTCCTGGAGTTATTCTGTGTGCAATATGCACAAATAATTGAGCACCAGCAGCAGGATGTTGCCACTAAAGCATAAAGGTCTGCCTCATGCTGTTCCTGGACTTCTGGCTGCGGAGTGTCTCAGGTGGCAATGCATCTGTGCACATCCTCCTGTAATGTAGGAATCCTAGTAATACATCTTAATGGAGCATCCTAATAATACTTCTCACCTGGACTTAAATGTGAGCATCTTGCTTTGTATTTATGTGAGCCTTATTTCCAGGCTCCAGTAGAGTTGCAAAGCTCTTCAGAGCCAGGCATAACAACTCGATGTGACATTTAAGCAAACTCTGTACCACGCTTGCATGTACCCTGAGTGGCCAGAGACTAGCCTTTATGTCATTTGTACATTCTGAGTCACTTTTGTCTGCCTTTGAAACTGGTGTCCATAAAATGAAAGATTAATGAGATCATCTGCAGCCATCCCTCACGCAAATAGCATTCATCCCTTCATCATTCTGCCTCTATAGAACTGACATTTAGCCTGCTTCACACAATGCTGTCTGATATTACAGATCGTGCAGGGTCACTTCCCCCACCCTCCTTATCCTAAAGCTCACATGCCTGCACAAAACTAAGCAAGACTCAGAATCAGCAGGGATTTTTGAAAAGTCATTGCTCTGCATAAAGCACTCAGCCTAAATGATGAAAAGTCAGAAACAATCATTGTGCCAATGCCCAGCTCTTAGTTCCAAAAGAGTTAATTTCTGCTTTCCTGGTAACCTATTACAACCTATTAAAACACACTCTTCGACAAGCCACAACAGATCATCAAAATAATTACTGTAAGCAAACTAGGTTTCCAAAATGATTTCCTAACTTTTCAACTCTTTCTTTTTTTCTGAAAAATGATACAAAATATAATTTCTACGTTGGACATAAAAGGAAGTTTTTCAGAAGAAAGAGAGAGAGAGATAAGGGGGGGAGAAGAAAGGAAGCAAGCAAGGAAGCAAGGAAATAAGAAAAAAAGAGGGAGGGAGGGAAGAAGGGAGGAACAGAGGGAGGAAGGGAAAGTGATGGACAGAAAGAGAAAAAGAGAGAAAGAGGAAGGAAGGGAAGGAACAGGAATTGCCTAACTTGCATTTGCACGCAAAGCGCATTCTGTAAAGTACAGGAAACTGGGTCGTACATATCCAGCGAACTTATGTATTAAGTGGTTTATGTCAAAGAAGAAGTTTCATCTAGCTATATATTCTCATAGACCGTTTATTTTGGTTATGAAGGAAACTACAAATCTGCAACTCATAACTCATATAGCTCCTTTTTCCTTAATTAACTATTTAACTAAAAACCATCTGGTAACCTGCCATATGCAATCAGCTCATTCTTCAGATTTTCATTGCAAATTCCTTGTTGTTATGATATCCAAAAGACCCTTGCTATAGGGGGAAAGGAAATTAATCCATGTCCCATTGTTCCTTGCTGCATAAAACTAAATCCTGTGCTTCTTCCTCCCTCCTCTGGGAATTTCTGTAGTACAAGCCAGAGCATACATTAAAGCAGAGATGTTTTAATGGATCATTAGCTTTCTTACTGGAGGCTTCAGCAAAGGAAATATTCTGCTGTGGTCACTGGTGAGCACAAAATATATTGAGGGATATGACACAGATGTTTTTATATCCAAGTTATACTGTACCTCTACAAAATCCAATGTGGAGAAGCTAGAAAGGGACTAATTTAAGGGGCCTGCTATTTAGAGGTTTTGCCTTGGTGGACAGCAGGAAGCTCAGGTTCCAGCTTTAATTCAGACCATAAAATTGACTTAGAGTCCCCTCTGGTTACCAGGTGTTCTTCTACGTTAACTGTCTTCTGGTTTTTTCAGGTGTTCTCTCTCTCTCTCTCTTTCTCCCTGTTCTTTGAAAATAGAGGGGAAAAAATGGCTAGTCCTAATGAATAACTTGCAATATTCCAAAACAGTTATCTTCATACAACAGGAAAGCCATATCTCATTCACCACTATCCATATGACCCTCACCATCCGTACCATCACATTGAGTCTTTGTCATCATTGGACTGTGATAGGGAAATGCCATAGTTAGCATACCAGACATGGGGATAGCTGGGGTAACTTGCCTAAAAGTATTTAGGAAGGAATAGGAATCAAATGCATCTTGAATCAATTTCTGGAGAACTAATTATCAGGGATGTTCTTTGCAAATCATAACTCCAGCTAAAACAAAGTAGAGGATGAAAATAATCCTGTTTGTTTGTTTGTTTACAAGTAGAATGTTTAGCTGTTTTGTACACTGAATGTAGGAATTGAATGCTGCAGCTCTTGGCAAGTCTGCAGAGCTGTGTCTTCTTTTTTCTGCACGTATGTTCCTCTGCCCTGTTTGAAGGAGGCAGTTTGACATACTGAATCAAATAAAAATCCATAGACAGACATTCTAGGCAAAATAGACAAATAAGAGAAGGGACAAGGGCAGACCATAATAAACAGAAAAACAACCTAACTCTAAGAGTATTTAGATTTGAAACCTTATTTCTCTGTCTGCATGTGCATGTGACAGACAATAAAGTAAATGCAAAGAAAGGACAGTAGTGAGAAAATAAGCTGCAAATTTGTAAGTCAGGAGACTGGATATTAGAATAGAGAGAAAGTAATGATAAAGCTTTGGGTGGGGCAGTCTCATCATTAAGGACTCTCATTTCTCTTTCATCTCAGCTCCTGTTATAAAACCCAGTGAAATGGATCTTGGAAATTGTAAAGCCAATTGCTGAATTGGTTTGGGGAAGATGAATACTGTTGTTATTGCTGCTCGTTCTCGCTCTCCCATACTCTGTCTTGCTCACTCACTGAGTCCATATTTGCAAGGCAAGAAAAACATTCCTCAGCTACCATGAGATTATATTTTTTTACTACCATTTGACATTTCCATGGCCTGTGATCACAGTGGAATTTTCTCCATAAAGTGATATCATCTCCACATGACTAAACCAGAGCTGAAAATCAGGCTCAGGAAGAAAACAAGCTAAACATACTTGACCACAGCCTTGTATCAGGAAGGGAGGTGACCTGAGACCGCCAAGCAAGGGGAGCAGGTGGAAGGGAAAGACTCCCAACTGGAGTATAAATGACTTGGTTCATATTCTTTTAAATAGTTTGTGTGACCTCTAGTGGCCTTTGCTGCCTTCTGTGTCCCTGTGCCTTCAATTTGTGGAAGTCACCTGCACCTACCGATGCAGCAGCATATTTACATGGATGTTAGATATTACTAGGTTTCTGTTGCGGAAGTGCAAGTCAGCCAGGGGTTAGGGATATATATGTCCACAATTTTTCCTTAAATAAACACAGGAAAAAAATATTTTTATTTAAAATAAACATAGCAACTTCTCCTTCCCCCCAAACAACATCTCCCAAGACAGCATCACAGAATGTTTGAGGTTGGCCTAGGCCAACCCCCTGCTCAAAGCAAGGTCATCTAGGGCAGGTTGCTCAGGTCTCTGTCCAGTTAAGTTTTGAATATCTCAAAGGATGGAGACTCCACAGCTTCTCTGGACAATATGTTCCAGTGTTCAGACAACCTCATAGGAAAAAAACTCACTTTTTTAATGTTTAAATGGAATTTTTATATTTCAATTAGTGCTGATTGCCTCTTGTTCTCTCACTGGATTCCACTGACAAGACCTAATGCATATTTTTTTTAAGAATGTGAAGAACATATGATACGCACAGTAGAGACAGATTAAAATAAAAGATTTAAAAACTCCTCCCCCACCACATATTTTTGCAGAATGGATTTTTTCCTCCTTTCTTTCTCTCACTCCAGCAATTTCCAGGGCCTCTGAGCTGTAGCACACTCCACACAGTCCTCACTCTGTGTTTGTTTGACTTGGCTATGTATTTGCTTCCTACTGCTCTCAGGTGCCTCCTCATCTCTGCTCCTGCTGGATGCTCCCAGCTTGCCCCTTTTCTCAGTCCCTGCTGACCCCTCACACATCCCTCACTTCAACAGGCACTTCTGCTTTTAAAAAGACATAAGCTCCCCCTCTATCTCCAAAAGAGATCCAGAATTTTGCAGCAAGGAGGAGTCAAACAGGTGATTGTCTTCCCTGCTGTTCAGCCACATTTTTTAATGGAACATAATATAAATAACGCCCTGCAGGAGAAGAACAAATAATGTATTTCCTGACTGTTAGGTATAGTTGGTAAACATTGCTGCTGGCTTTCCCGTATGCTGGTGTGCTTAGATTAAGCTGGGAATTTTTCCAAAACTCCCAGTGAAAAAGATGTGTTAATCCAAATCAGAACAGTTTATTTTACAGAGTTAGTATTGCATTATGTTGCGAGCAGCAGATGGTGGGAGTACTTGTATAGTAAGGTATACACAGACAGATGATGTAATGAAGGTATATCCATTGCTTGTCCTAGAATAATTTTATGTTATAATTTAGATGTTCATAGATTTAGATTTGTAGCTCTTTTACACTGCATGTCACTGTCTTGTCCCTATTTTACAGACAAGGAATCCAGTCAAAGACAATAATAAAGATCATTATACATTATCACGTCAATACATTATCATACACACTAATCCTAAATTTTATATTAGTGTAACAGTTTGAGTGACTCGGCTAAACCAACACAGAAAATAGGTAAGAGATACAGGATGATATTCCAGCATTTTTCTTCTTTTTTTTTTTTTTTTTTTTTATTTTTATGTTGATTTTAACCACAGGGTCTGCCTCTGCTAATGAAAGAATGAAAGATTTAATCCCCCAATATACATCACTATGTCACCAACCTTGATTGACTGTAAATAATGAGGATGACGGTGAGAGTCGGATCATATTAGAACACCATAAGAAAAGCTTGGGGGAATACGGTTTTCCCATATGTATAAGCAGGAGCATTTCCTGTAGCCAACAGCATATATGAAAGTAGGAATTCTTTTGCAATCACAGAAAAGTTATATTGAAACAATCAAAGAAGTGAAAAAACAACCCAACATTGATCCTAATAATCAAAATATATTTCATGCCACCAGCTGTTCAGCTAGCCTAGACATTTTGCAACCTCAAGGGATATTAGTTTTGGCCCTTTTGGCCTGTGTGATTGAATTCTAATATTCAGGTGTCTGGGAAAAGATGGCTGGTGCTAAGCTGGTATTGCTCAGGCTGAGCAGATGGGATACATTGTGTCTGGGAAGCAGAACCTGATATTTCTTGTTAGTTATGTTTGCACTGTGTTGCAATTAAATAAACACAGTAAATATACACACCTAGGTTTTTTGTTTTCTGGTGTTTTTTTATTCCTAAAGAAAGAGCTGATTCCTCACCTGTTTGTGAGAGATAAGCTATAATGTACTGTTAATGTACAGTTTTTATCTCTGCTCAGCAATAAAGATGGTTTATAAATGATATCTCTGCCATAAGGTAAGCAAAGATAATAGACCTGATTTGTACACAACATATGGGCCCTTGTATCCAATTAATTTCCTTTTTTATTTCTTGGATTTGCCTAAGGCCTGTGTTCTGTTTGTTTAGGGTTTAATCCAAAAATTAATCTTAAAGACATCTCTTCAAATTGTGCATTGACCCTGTTATTAAAAAAGTATAATTCAGACATCTGCTAAACTGTCCCCAAATATAATCTTAAGAAAGACAAAACTAACACAGCTTTAGCCAATTATTGTGTTAATTCTACATCGTGGAGCTTTAGCATCTGCATTTAATAGAAATGTGTTATAATGAAAATATGCAGTTTAAAAACAGCTTCTGAAATTTAATCACTTATCTAGAGGAGGAAGTTTTTTTTGTTACTATATAAGCATTAAGCATGCATTTTGGATCATGCTGGGTTTTTGAAATGGCATTCTTTGAGACAGAAGAATAAAGTTAAATTAGTATAGTTCAAAGAAAGCTACAAAATACCTTAGTGGGTCTACTTTCTGCCTAATGGCTGTGAGACTTGCCAACATCCAAATCTGTGATTCCAAAAACTTCACCAAGCTGTTTCTAACCCTGGAAGAACCAAAAGTCTCTCTCAGGAAGGAGTTTGACCACTGTGTTTGTGGAAATTAGAACACAATCTCCTATGAGACAGCTGTACTTCAAAGAAAAGAATTAGCCCTTCCATAGTTTCTATATCAAAGAACTTTGGCACATGGATCAGCATTTGCAAATGGATTCAGTTCTGTGTTGGATTTAATTTAAGTCTTAGTCCTAACATGATCAGCAAAAGTTCAGTAATAACTCTTATGTGCTACTGCATCCATAACTACCCCAACAGGTGAAGATGCTGCAGTCACGGCCCACGAAGTTGTCTGATATTACGTCTCTAATGGAAGTTAAAACTGAGCGGTGGTTACAGATGATGTGTCCACTGGAATCCTATCTCAAACTAAAAAAGAATGAGTTAGCTTAAACTATTTTCAAGATTATTCTGATTAAAGCAGCTTTGCTTTTGAAATGGACAAAATAAATTCATACAATCTAGGTCAGCTCAGTTCCAGAAAAAATAACTGAATTTTATTTCTTTATGAAATCTTAGTTCCACTGAAATCCATTAGGACTTAACACAAAATTTCTTTGTATGAAACTCTTTTTGACTTCCAAGGGATGAGGATTTCATCCCAACTTTTTGCAGTGTCAGATTTTGCCCGACAAACAAAACTTAAATTATCTTCCCTTTTCTTGAGTGCAAAATGAGCCAACTGCCTGCTTTCACACTTTCTATTTGTAACTGCTCTAGAAACTGAAGCCTGAATGCAGACTGTGATTTACAGTTCTTGCCACAAATAAGACAACACATTCCCAAAACTATGTTTTTTCCCCTTTCAGGTTAGTAGAGCTTGAATAACAACCCCATCTACCAGGCCTGAAGAAAAATCAAGAAGGCCTTACCTCTTATATATGGAGGGTCTGGTTTGATACTTTGCCTAAGGGGCAGATTTTACCCTTCTATTTCTAGGTGCCAGGTGACTAAATGAAATAAGAATTGGGTTCTGAAGGAAAAAAAATATTTACTCAGATTCTTTTAAATTTTCATTGATCGTACTTCCAGAAAGCAGTGACTGAACAAGAGAGTGTCATCTCACGTATCCGTTGCTAATGAGTGTTATGAAGAAGCCATGTTCCATTAACTCATTAAAAGATTTAAAAAGAGACAGCTGAAGGTGCCCAGGGTGCCCACATCCCATCTGGTCTCTGTCTCCACAGACAATGGTGCCACTGTGGTATACATTTCCTGCAGGTAGCTCACCGAAGAGAGCAATGAAACCTTGCTAAAGGTGTAGCTGGCAATATTATCTCATTCTATGAGGCTGAAGTTCCCTCAGATGTTAGGAGACAGCATCCTGGCTGAAATCTCAATATTCAGAATAAATGTAAAACTAAAGTCTGGTATACTTACAATCATTTGAGATATCATAACACTCAGGTATCTGTGAAATGACATTAATATAGAAAAATTTAATGAAAATTCCTCTTGTTGTTAGATGTATGTTGTAGGATCTGTAAATCTTATTAAACTGATTCCATTCCACACATCTTGAAACTACAAAGTGGAAAAGGAGAATTTGAAGATAGCGGAAAAATCAGTTTAATTTCAATCAATTTGAATAATGTCAGCAAACAAATCAGATTTGTAAGCACTTGGGGAAAACGCGATGATGAATATTGGCCAACTTTGACCATCCAGCACAAACTGTAACAAGGTAACCTAATTTCTGTCTATGATGTTGTAACTGTCAATACAGATGGAGAAGCAGTAGAAGTCATACCGTTTGTTTTCTGTGAAGCTTGTGTCTCACATATTTTCACCACCAAATTAGGGAATTATAACAGAACCACTGCAAGGGAGATGCAAAACTGGTTCCACACTCAGAGTTATCAACAACTCACAGAGCACAAAGAGGAATGAAGTGGCAGAACGGGAACTTGCATGAATGTAGTGATGTTTCATATTCATATTCATATTCATGACACACAGACAAGAAGATAGTTTAGAAGGTTCAGAACATGTGAGTTCAGAAGCTTCTTACAAACTTTTTTGAACTGAGCATCAAATTGAGTTTTTAGAATAAACAGATAAAATTAATATTAATAAATAGCCAACCCATGCAATATTAATTTATGAGTTCTACAGGCACTCAGAAATGAAATTTCTGAAATGTAGTAAGAAATACAATAATTTTAAAATGTGCTTCATGGAAATGAATACAAATAGTTTAAAAAGGTACTATCAGGGGCTAACACAGCTAAGGACCAACACGTATGACTTTCATGCTGGAAGACAAAGTATAAAAATAAATAGAATTAATAGTGAATATAATATACATGGGAAGGTCAGTATAATTTCTGAAAATGAAATTTTGGGTCTCACAGAGTTACCAAAGGTCTTTCAAGGACCACTTAACACATGGATAAAGCATGAGGAGAAGATTCTATCACAAGCTGAACAGTGTAATGCTGTGTTGTGAAAAGGAAAATGCCAAACTGGAGCAACAGCTGTAAGAGCATTATAATTCTGATTTCCTTAGCACTGATAGCATCAATATTACATGTAGTTTTGTTGTGAGGCACTTGAAAAAACAAGCAAACTTTTTGGACAGAGTCATCAGGAAAGAAAAGAAGTGAAAGAAAAGATCTTAGAAGCATGAACGACAAGAAATGACTGAAGGATCTGACCTTGCTTAGTCAAGAAAGACATGGCAGAGGTTAGAAAAACTAGTAGTTCTTAAAATCAAAAAGGTCATGTAGAAACAAATAATAAATGTTATTTCATTCTCCGTGTCCAGAGCTAGTAGGATAAGTAATAATGGATTTAAGTTTCAGTGAGAGTTTAGACAAGTTGTTGGGAAACCTTAACTAAACTCCAGATGCAATTTCCTGGGACATAGTATTTATCACTAAATATAAAGCACTGAACAGACATCTATCTGGAATGTCATGAAGCAGAAGAGAGGGAAGGATTAGAGGGCTTAGAACATCTTTCCCAGACTAATTTTCTATGATTCAATAATTATATCCACGTGTTTCATATTCTGTTTCAGGAATTTTAATCTAAGCACCTAATCTCAATAGTTGTACAATAGTTCAGTTATGACTTTAATTATAACATTTCCAACAAAATAGTTTTGTCTGTTTTCTCATCAGAAAGCACCGATCCAATGCTTGTTGGGAATTGCTACAGTATTCCTCAAAGACTAGGTTGGGCACCATTTATCCCAGGCCATTATCATTCCAAAGTGCTGATTAATGTCATGCCTGGTCTCAGTTAAGAGCTGGTAATGAATGGCAGGCATTTTTTTCCATCTATAACCTTGAATTAAATATGTCTTTCAGTTTACAGGTTAATATCAAATTTAAAGCTTTGTATGTGGAGACATTTTACATTGGAATGTACACATTTAATAATCAAATGGGGAAGAGAGCACCTTACTACTAAGGGAGTTCAAGAGATGGTAATAGGCAATTTGAGAACAGGTGGCTTTGCATTTCCAAAGAATAAAAAAGAAACAAAAAAACCCAGTCTATAATTTAATAGGAAGAATGTCAAAACTATCTCTAGATCATTACAGGTGAACAAGCATTGGGAAGAGACAATTATTTGGGAAGGGAAGCCCTAGAGGATCCTGAGAAATGACGGGCTTGAAGAGTTCCTAGGAAAAGATCTACACGAACAGAAACAAAACAAACAAGCAAAGCTCAGTGTAGCTTAGAAAAAATATTTGATTGTCCAAGAGGAAGTCCTCAGAAAGCAGTTATGCAGTAAGATGGAGACCCATGTTGAATGAGAGAGTGTCTAGCTGAATATTGGCAATAGACAGAAAAATCTGATGTTAGTATAATTCAATAAAGTAGTGTCCTTTTGTTATATGTCCTTTACAAGCATTGTCGTGGTTTAGCTCCAGTTGACAACCAAGCACCACACAGCCGCTCACTTACCCACTCCCCCGGTGGGACAGAGGAAAGAATCTGAAGAGCAAAAGTAAGAAAACTCGTGGGTTGAGATAAGAACAGTTTAATAATTGAAAATAATAATAATAATAATAATAATAATAATAATGATGATGATGATGATGATGATGATGATGATGTAATGAAAAGGAAAACAACCAGATAGAGAAACAAAACCGAGAAAAAAAAAGTGATGTCACTGCACACCACCTGCTGACCGACACCCAGTCAGTCCCTGAGCAGCAATCACTGCCCCTGGCCAACTCCCACCAGTTTATATACTGAGCATGGCGTCATATGGAATGGACTATCGCTTTGGCCAGTTTGGATCAGCTGTTTTGGCTGTGCCACCTCCCAGCTTCTTGCACACCTGGCAGAGCCTGGGAAGCTGAAAACTCCTTGACTAGTGTAAGCACTACTTAGCAACAACTAAAACATGAGTGTGTTATCAACGTTATTCTGATACTAAATCCAAAACACAGCACTATACCAACTACTAGGAAGAAAATTATTTCAGCTGAAACCAGGACAAGCATCTATAACATTGTTGTGTATTTAAAGGTTTAAATACTTTTTATTTGCATAAATCTGGTTCAGATTGTGGCCATTAAAATACATAAGGTTAACAGCAAGCAATTCTACATCAACAGATGTGGTGATCCTTAAAATTGGGTTCTTATTAAGTTCACAGCTTCCCTAAATATTGATGCAAGAAATTCAAAAGCTAAAAAAATCTATTCTTCCATTTAAGCTGCATGGATAAGAGACTATATCATGAGATTAAGAGAGAACATAATGTTTTTCAGTAGTTATTTTGTGGCACTGTAGTGAGCAGGACAACTGAAGCCTGAAGGTCCCAAAGGAATTGTTCAGGAGTTGTTCAGGGTGCAGCCAAAGTAGTTTGTGTTCCTACTGCCCAGCCACTTGAATCTCAGTCTATTAAATGAGCAAAAATAAGTGTTTTGAAGGTACTATCAAGGAGAGGGGCTCACTTTACTGAACAGGTAAGAGAAAAAGAGTAAGGTTCAACCAGTGCATTTCTGCTGGAGATTAAAAGATAAGATAGCACAGGGAATTTGCAGAACAAAAAGTCCTTTGCCTGACTAAGGACTGCTTTACCCAAGAGAACAGTCACAGCCAGAGCTGTAACTGCACACAGAGAAACAACTGGTTGCTTTTGATGGCAGTTAACCAAGACATAATGTGTCTGTTGAGAACATAGAGTGTAGCATATAGGACCGTGAGGGGGGAAAAAAGCCACAATAGACAGAAGCTTTTATAGTCCTGGAATACATCATGAAGAATGTGGAGCGTTATTAAGACAATACACTTGGAGGAATTGGCTGGGGAAGAGCAGGAATTTATCCTTGAGTGGGAAAGTGTAGGGGGCCTCCCACTAGTGGGAGTTACTACTTAGTTACAGGCATGCTCCCTGAAATTATAACTCTTCTTCCATGATAAACCTAGAATGGCTAAAACCAGAGAAGCTGTGGATCACAGATAGAGCTGCCACTGTCAGCAAGTCACAGATAAGGACTAGGATCTATTCACTGCCATAAATACTGTGAAGTTAGAAGAGTTATGGGGTGAGGATCAGCCCTGCTGAATGAGACTCCCTGCATCACCAGAAGATTTTATGTGCCAGAAAAAAACCTCTTTTTACGGAGAAGACCTTGTGTGTTATTGAAGGCCTAAAATAAAAAAGAAATTCCTCATGGAAAATTGTGTCTATGCAGCGATGTACCTCAAAGATGAGAGGGATTGTCAGAGAGAGACCTGTAGACTGTTAGACACATGCTACACTTTTACAGCTAGCACATCACTGTTCTTATTTAAGGTCAAGAATGTTTCTGACGTGCTCAAGAAATGATTCTTCTTCATCCTAGCAGGCAGGGTGAAGTAAGGACTGCTGCAGCTTCTGTGACCAGACTTTAAAAGCTGAAAAGAATATTTGCTTCCAGGAAAGTCCCACTCAGTCCTCCCTCAGATGGTCAAACAGCCATTTTGAATGTTTGTCAAGGTCATTACGAGTGCACTTATGGATCTGGCTAGATGGAGAAAAATACCCTGCCTCTAATCCTGGCAAGAAATTCTGCTACCTAATATCTTAAAGAAAGTGCTTTGTCCTTTCAGATAAGAACTGAAAAGACAAATTTTATGATCTTAATTTTTAAAGAATTATAAAATGATGACACTTGCCTTCTGTTATCCAGAAATAAATTGTTTAATAGACATTTTCATCAAAATGCTTAAGGCTAAATTGAAAACATATGAAACCAAAAAGATTGCAATGGCAGGATAGTATTTCTTCACTTACTCTCTGACTACTACAAGCTACTTCAGTAATCTGTGTGGTTCATCAGTTTAGACACCCATACAGAAAGAAAAAACAGAAATCTTCAGATCTCAGTGGATATTTTTTGTGAAGCAGCACTAGGCTGAAGAAGGAACTTCACATATTCAGAGTGTTATATATTGATTTAAAATCCACATTACATTTGATGCAACCAAGTATGATCAAAGGCCAAAGAACCTGGAAGAAGTGGTACAGCTGGAATAGTTGCAAGAATTCTTTTGAAGGAGAGGACTTGGTGTTACTCTTAATCCTTGAAAACTACTTTAAGATGCAAAATTCTTGGGAGGGAAGCCTTTAAGGAAAACAACATGTTAATGAATCTACTTACAAAGTCAGGGAACGACACAGTCAGGCTCTACCACAAACTATACACTTCAGTAGTTTGAAAGCCTGTTACAGATGTAAAGAGATTATAAACATGGTTTGTAGGAAAAAGAAGGGATCCTAAACCTCTATTCTGTCAGTTATACTCACCAACAATGAAAGGAAACTCATTCAAGAATATAAGTCTGCTCCGGGAGCTAGTTCCTTCTACAAAGGCAGAACCAGACTTTGCAAAATCAATAGAAAAATGTTTTTGATAAAATAACAGGCTTTGTAATTAAGGACTGAAGCAAAATTAAGCAGCCCCTGAGACACAGTAAGAACATTTTGAAAATGCATTTTCCATATAACTTTACAAAGGCTCATCACAATGACAATATTTCATTTATTTCCTTTTTTCAGGGTAACTAATTTACTAGAAACCTAGAACCTATTCAACCATCGCAATCAAACTTCCATTGGGTTTGATCAGTTTATATTGTCAAATTCCGCTCAAATTGTTCAAATCTGCATTCACCATAGACAATTTGGGAGATCAGGCTAGTGCCTCCTGGACTGTTCAGTGCAGAATTTACATTTCTGAAACCAACTAAACAAGAGATGCCAAGACTCCATTATTTTGCCCATGATTATCTTGGTGGCAATCATTTACAGAAGCAGCTCCAAAGAATACATAGAACAGGTTGGAGTTGTCTTTGAAAATCCAGATCCTGGTTATTAGGAGGACGTCTGATGCATTCAAAGTTAATCACCTGGGCCACCAGCTTGGGGACGGAATACCTTCCTAGTCCCTAAGTGAAAGCCATAATGGATTGGATACCTGAAAGCCAAAAACCAATGACTAAGAAAACTCTTTGGACCATGGAACCATGGTGAGGAGTGTGAATCTTGGAGACATGACACAGGAACTTATTCTTGTTACCCATTTTTTACAGGAAGTTATTGCAAGAATATTTTTGGCAAAAATAAATGCGGGATTTGCCTTACATAACTGTAGGAATGAACGAAGCAGTGAAAGTAGGACGCTGAAGTAAAGACAGAATGGAAATATGTTGTTGTGGTTTTGATATTTTTTTTAAAAAAAAGTTCTTAGATATTTCTGTGGATTGATGGAAAACGTGAAAATTTCAGATTCTTATCTTCATGTCAGATGCATCAAAATACTGACATACGACTATTTCCTTTGAGACAAGAATTTACTTTTTCTCCACATTTCTAGGCTTTTCTTCAGTGGAATAATTTCTGATTAACAAGGAAATCAGTATTGTATCCTCTGCTGGAAATTATTTGTTTTGATAACTCTTCTGATTTTATCACCAGTGGTATGACTGACACTTTTGGTGTTTTGTCATCTTTTAAATTAGAATCAAGCAAAAATATGTAATTGATGTATTTTTTTTTCTACATTTAAAATTATCTGTGCAAAAAGGTTTTAAAATCTGTCTGATTGCCAAATATTACTTAGCAAAAGCAAAACAAGGATCAGGAAAAATGTATATTTTTAAAAATTTCCTTATTTTTATACTTAATTTGGATAATTCATGGCTTGATTCATAGCCTTTGTAATCCATGGACTTGGTAACATTTCACTGAATTAGCTCATTCCATGCCAAATCAAGACACTCCAAGCCCCCTGATGCAGTAGGGGCATAAGTGCATTTCTTTTCCTTAGAAGATATGTTAAATTTTAAAAATCATTTAACATAATTATTTGTTTGTGTTTCTCTAGAAGTGCTGTTATTAGTTGGAAGTTTAAATAAATTAAAAACCAGAAATGTAAACATATTCTGAAGTACAAGAAATGGCCTTGCATTTAAGGCTGTATTACACAGTATAGTATAATGAAAAAAAACTTTCAGGAAAGCCTCAAATAAAACTTTCTGTTGAGAGGACCCTCAAAGCATGGGTTAATTAAAACCTACATTTAAATCTTACCATTTTGCGCATATCTGTTTTGCTTAAGTTATGACAAAGTATAGGCTATAATGTTTCTACACAAAGACATCTTTTTAAATGCAAAGAGGCTTTCATAAATACTGTCCATTTTGTCATGTTTTAATAGGAGAACAAGGTGATGCACTGGGTGAATTACATCCTCTGATACTATTTCCTTCTTTTATTTTTCTTATCCTTTCTGTTTTTAAAATTTTCAGACCTCATCCCTAAGTGACGCTTACACAATCCATCACCCTGTTTTTTCTAATATGTGACAGTGCTGTTAACTCTAAATGCAACTTGTTTGATTTTCTTGCTTTTTTATCATAGTAATACCCTGTTTTTCCCTATTCAGCTTGGTGTAGTGTAATTCCTTAGATGATTTTCTTGCAGCATCACTTTACCATTTTTGGATTGCTTTATTCAGAAAACAAACATTTTTTGTCTGGTGTCTGCCTGTCAGATTGTCAGTCACACTTGTTTGGGTTGTTTTGTTGTTTTTTTTGTTTTGCTTTTTTTCATATCTTGGTTATTTTTAAGCAAGTAAGAGAATAAAAGGTCTCAGAGATAGCCAGGTGTTCAAAAATGTGTGAAAATTGGTGACTGGACAGATTGCAGAGACTCTGTAAATGCCTGTTCTTAGGCAAAGCTAGGCAGAGCATAACCAGCTGGACAATCTACAGCCCTGCACTGGCTTATCGCTACATCACTGCATCACTACTCTCTCTCAGTCACCTACAGCATCTTTTGCTTGTTCTCCAGCTAGTTCCACATTTAAATGGTGGTAGGTAATGTGGAAGGAGCTGAAAGCACTGTGCAGGCACAACAGAGATATTGTACTAGAGGTGTGCCCTGAACCAAAAGAAGGGACACAGTGGAAATGGACACGAAAAAGGAGGGGACAGAAGAATGGAGAAGGATATGGGACATATGAAATAAATTTGTAGCATGTCAGCTTCATTACTTGCTCATGCAACAATTTTATTGTGGAAGGAGAACCCTGGCTGGGAACTTGTACTTTTCAGCAGCTTGTAGTACATCTTGGGTAAGAATTCTGCGATATGTTCACTTAAAGACTCTACAGAATTAGAGTTAATTAAAAGAAGCAACAAAGACCAAGGAGGAAGAGGAAAGAACAGAAGTATGAAGAGAAACATATACATACAGACTTGTAATATTTCTCTATACTTGAAATACCACATCTTCCACATATAAACTATGTGAACACTAAGCAGAAGGGAAATTACAGAAGTATTGAAAGGAAAAAGTTGCTAATAAACAGGCTTTTTCTTTGAGAAAAGCAAAGCAATTAAAAGAGCAAACATTCAGATGCAGTAACATGGCTGATAAATACTTAAGAATAAGAAACGCTTTAGAAAATAAACCATAAAAAACCCTTGCCAGATAAATTGACAAGATGATCTGATGCTGTTTATAGTCATATTTGAATGGATGGGAAGGGCACAGAGGTGTGACTAGAATACATTCTTCCACTAGTTAAAAACAGAATTCTCCCAGCTTAAAAATACTATTTTTGTATCATATCTGGGCTGGAAAAACAAGTCACATTCAAGAATAAAAGAGAAAAGGCATATGGAGGACATCCAGCTGAGCAATGATCAGAGGCAAAGCAGCATGTTCAGGAGTTTGTTTTTGCTATATTAGAAGTCTGTTTTGAAAAAAACTTTAAATTGTTTCATTTGATCATTGGAGAAATGAAAGCAATACTGGTAGGCTTTGCCATCAAATTCATTGGCATTTTTTTCTTTAACTTTTTTTTTTTTAAATTCAGCATATGGAATTTTAGAGCTGAAGTACAAGCATGCCTTCAGTTATGTTAGCTGTTTGAAAATTCAAAAGAAAATGGTTATTATGAAGTTTTATTCATTTCAGCACTATGTATTCAGTGATGTTTTATTTAACAGCAGATAGTTTGTGAACAATAAGTAGCAATAATGAAATAGTAATATAGAAAATGCTTTCTTTTGAGACTATGGGTTTTCCTCCTTTCAGAGATGAAGTTTTTCATTGTTGTAAAGGCTAGTTGCTTTTAACTACCTGACAACCCTTAATTAGATTAAAACAAAGCCCTTTATCACACTGTAAATTTACAAATAAATCAAGTAGGCACACTTGATACTGTAAGAGAGACAAGGTCTAATTAGAAGTCCACCAAAAAAGAAAGAGATAAGGGAAAGATTGCCTTTCAAAAAGAAAATAAGAAGTCTTGTCATTGAGTATGTCCTTGACTTAAGTAACGGGAACCAGGCTGTATCATCTTAGGAAACCTACTAAGGATTCTATTTAAGTAATAAAAATATGGAATATGCCCTATACAACAGAGATCCACTAAAGCATCCCATTTAAATATGATATAACTTCCTTTAATATCTCTTTAGTATTGCATTTGACCTTCTGCTGGATTTCAGATCCTTGTGCCTTTACATGAGTGAGGAATTGGCATATAAAATACAAACACATGAAACTATGCTTCTTAGAGAAGTATTGAGCGATCTGGAATATCTACTCTCTTAAGAATAAGTAATGATTCACTAAATTTTTCACTTAAAGGGCAATTTCTCAATGCAAGACTTACTTAAATAATCCATTACTTTAAATGTTGGTAAAGATTCAGAATCTGTTCAGAAACAAAAATAAGCCAGAGCATGAGAATAGGACTTTAAGAAAGTCTTATGAGAAATGTAATCTCATTAGAGAAGCCAGCCATCACACTGAGAAGGATAGTGTCTTCTAAAGTGGAATTGACAGCTCGTAAAGATTTCTCAGAAACAGATTTTCCCTATCTAAGTTAAGGTTGCTGAATCACTCCAGAAACTATTACCTACTTTGGCATGGGTTTCCACAGTACATTCTCTTTCAGAAGGCTTTATTTAGACTAAACCATAAACCTTAAATTGTAAAAAGGTAGTAGTAGAAAACTAAAAATAACAATTTTTTAAACCATATTTTTAATTATATCTTTAAACACTTTAGGCCACTTTATAAATACTTGTACAACTAAGATAATGCTTTTTATTCTTAAATAGATTCTTTCCTACAATAGTCCAGATACTAAACTAGGTTAGAGAGGATGTACAGGGACTTTATTACAGCATTTTTAACAGACGTACTCTCTGTCCTAGCCAGTAATGTCAGTAATACATTATTTCCATTGCTAGCAATAGACCACAGGATTTGTACTGAGTTTATGAGGCCTCAGGACTATGGCTTGTCAGACTTACCTTGTCTGACCTTGTCTCTTTCTGCCTAGAACTTTGCTTTGACCTGGTTTAGATGTATTTTTCTCTAGTAACCAGATGACCATGTTTAATTGGTTTTAATATGGCTTGATTTCTTATGGTATAACCATAGTTTTACATACAGTTGTAATAAGTAGTTGTCCTGTATAGAATGAGATATTTGTGACTTTAATGTAATGAAGCAATGTAGAGAAATACAGGCCCGGTATTACAGCAGAGGCCTAGAGAAGAGGAGACACAGGAAGCAGTATAGAGGAATACAGTCATGGGATGATAAGAGATGGGCACAGGCTGGCACTGGAAAGCCTGTGGCTATAAACAACTCATCAATGGTTAGTTAAAGAAATGCAGACTTGGACAAAACTGATTTTAAGAGTATCACAAGTGCACCATATGTAGTAAATTTGGATGCAATGTGGACTTGCAGACCAATGAAGAAAAAGCAAGGTGTAAAAGCGGATTAGCAAACAAATAAAAATGACCCCAGCAGTTCTTAAAGTGAAGAAGAAACCAACAATATCAACATTATAGTCTTCCCAGTGAAGGAGTTGGGGTGATGGTGATTCACCATATGTTAACCCAACAGATGGAAGACTCCTGAGGGGCAGTGGAAGAGTAAGCACAACACCAGAAAAATTCTAACTGTATTATTATTATTGAAGGAGTTTTTTTAGGTTTGGTTTGGTTTGGTTTGGTTTGGTTTTTTTGGTATGGCAGTATCTTTTTCTTTATATTCCTTATTTTCTTCTTTTTCTATTATAGTTAGATGTTGACTAACTCTTTAATTAGACTGTTAAGATTTCAGTTATACTAATAATGAACTCCTGGCTTTACATATAATTGTTCCTTTTTACCCACAATGTTTTTAAGAAGTGTGGATATTGTGATGATATAATGCCATTGTAGTTTGTATATCCTTATTGAAATCCTGTGGATTCCATATATTAGATTAAAGAAATCTCTTTGCTAAAATGGTAAACCATATTCTTATCTCCTACTAAGATGCCTCTAGACGAATCTACTGTTTTTCAGCAGAGATCATGGTGAAATAATAAAAATGCCTGGCTTTTACATAGTGCTTATCCCAAGTAGGTCAGTAAAGGATGTATCATCTGTCCCATTATAAGCAAGAATCAGCAGGCATGCAGACTCAGGATCATTAGCATTTTGGTGTCAGAATTACTATTTTCTATACACTAGATGACACTGAAGGTTAGAATTTTATATGTGGATCTACAGAAGAAGCCATAACTGACCTAGATGGCCTTCTACATAAATTATTCTAATCTGACAGTGGATTTAGCATGGTTTTGGCTGAAGATATGCTTCAGGATTCAGGATTCAGTCCAGAACTTGTTAAAGCTGTTAGAATAATTCCCTCTGAAGAAGTCTGTAATGTGAGCCACAGACCATTCCACCCCTTTTTAAACTCCCATGCAATCCACATTTTGCTAATATTTTTTTAATAAAGAGATTCATTCAAGTACTCTTAAAGGATGTGGATCTCCTATTAAAAATATGAATATAAATTATTATATAATATGGAAAAGCTGGAGCCTTTAGCATTAACCCTAAATTCCCCATAAGATCCAAAAGGTTTGGCTTTTGTTAGTTCAATTCATGGTCCTAACATTTTTTTAAGAATGCAATGAATGTACTTAGTGAATAGAAAATGGAGAATATGGAGCTAAACTCAGAAATCAGGTTTAAGTCTCCTCTATGCCATTCATGTTGCCCAAAGGTCTCAGAAACACACTACAGGTTATTCACCAGGGATCCATTTGGTGATATACATGTCTCAGATGGAATGTTGGAGACACGTGTGGCAGGTAGTGTGACACCAAGGAGAGGTGACAGACATGGTGATGGTCCATCATGCTGCTGTAATCCTGCCCCTTCATAGCACTTGCTGAGGGTTCTGCATTAGCTGTGCAGGTGGACATGCCTGGCAAACTGCTCTTGGGTCACCATCTTGCCCAACTGCCCTGAGAAAAACCTACACATGGTAAAATATGACATATTCTCCACATGATCTACTCCAGCTGGGATAGTCAAGCAGGAAAAACAAAAGGAAAAAACCTGTAGGCAAATCCAAGAGAGCATTACCAAAGACCTGTCAGGGCTGGAAGCAGTTAATACACCAGAGGACTAGTATTTAGCACGACTAAAAGACCTTTCTGAAGTGGATGGCTTCTAAAACACAATTTTAAAATAATTATGAGAAATATCCTGTGAATAAAATTTTGAAGGCCCTAAAGTTCTTTAGAAAATACAACCATATTTTACAGCAAGCAGTAAATTCTAACATAAGGATATTCATGTTATTTCAGGCACATAATACTCTGTACTCAACAGAGTAATGCTGTTAGTGTTTTACTCATAACTTTCCTATTTTCTGTAGTTATTTCATTCTACTTCTTCATCTTCTGTCAAAAGCTAAATCTAAATGAGTACGTCACCTTTTAGAATCAATGTAACAAAAGCGTTCATCTGACAGTGCATTTCTCTACAATTTCAAATTAAGATCAGCCGTTGAAAAACAGATAAATCTTGTCTCCTGATCAAACTCTGTTTTCTGGATTATTGGGGCTTGCAGAAATTTATCACTGAACAATTTACCTTCTATAACAAGGCAGAGGAATGTTTGCTGTGAAATCTTTTTGTTTTGTTTTAATCATCAAACATGCAGCTTTCCAAACTCACTGCCACTCAGCAGACATTGGTATCTTTGCAAAAAGATGTAAAAAGAAGTTGGAGTGATTCAAATTAAAAAAATAAATAGTTGGCAAATGTATATAACAAATATTTTCAACCCAGACAAAAAATTATCAATGGCCTATTACTTCAGGTGCTTAAAATAAGCAACAACCCTAATTAAATCCCACAAATAGAGAACATTGCTCAGATAAGGAACTTTTGTATCTTTATATTTACTACATTTATGTCTGTATACCCCAGATCTGAACAGAATTTTTATGTTTTGGTCCATATCTATTTAAAATACATTTTGCACTGGCATAGTTTTTGTCTTTCAGATCCCTATTTCTTTCTCCCCTCCTGCCCCCACCCCAAATATTACATTAGCTTTGAAGTTCAGGGTAATCTGTTACAGAAACTTCAGAAACTAGAAGGAACTTCATTACTTGTATCAGTCCATTTGCTAGCAGGGATGATCTCTAGCTAGAAAACAATCAAGTTTACTAACAAATTCTATGATAATATGAACTTTTAATGCTTTTGTATTTCTGAGTATGAAAGATTTATTCAGCAAAATGTATGCAGTATTATGGGTTAAAAACAAATCCTGAAAACCCATGGTAAAATACTTTCAAAATTGTGAAGGCAGGTATTTAAAAGAGAGGAATATCAGGTTCATAGCTCTGCATTAAATATCCTGCCCTGCTTTGTTTCCATCTTGAGCAACGAGTAAGGCAGAAGTCCTATCAAAAACAGAGTATGTAAACTAACAACTAAAAACTACAGTAAAATGCATGTGAACATAGAGGTTCTGAATCTTCAGAACTACAGTATAAGCATGGACAAGAGTTGTTTTAACTACAGAGTTAACATATTTGGCAGAAGGAGAGTAGCTGTAGTACTACAAGGCATGGAGCCTGGTTAGCACAAGGAAACAGTGTATACTCTGTGAGGAAGCCCATTCTTAGATCATTTCAGGATGACTTGCCCTTTTTTGATGAAATGGGCGGAGACCCTGTCTCTCATCCTTTCCTCCTCACCTTGGGAGAAACAATACTTATATCACAATTTATGACGTCAGGAAGGGATGGATAGGTTTGTAGATCTAAAAGAAAATGGTCGTCTTTTTACACCAGACTTGTCTCAGAAAGGGGCAGTATAAGTAATTGGAGCCATGTATGGAGTGCAGAGGATTTGGCTTGTAGGCTACCACATGTCCAGGCACACAGTCATTGTCCTGAGCCCTGCAGGTCCTGCTCCTAGACCTTGAATTTGACATGTGATTGTTCATGTCTTTTAATTATAGAGTCAGGATACCTAAGTTGTGTATGAACAACAGAAGCAAACTGGGCTTTTCATATTTCAAGTCAGCAGCCAGATGCACATGGAATGGTAGGGAACCAAGGAGAACGTACTGCTGCAGCACTGTTAGTGCAGCAGGGAAGGCTGTTGCTGCATGCAAATTTCCTGCAAGTAGAGAACCTCTGAAATGAAACACTGGAAGAATATTTCATAGCAAATTTCTAAGTCTTCCTGTAATAGCACATCAGCTGTGTGGCTCATCTCAGCATGATCTTTTTGGAACAGTTAGATATATGAATTGAGGAGGATGGGTGGCAATGAACACTGCCCATTTGGGCTGCTACATGCAAATGCATCCCCTCATGTATGACAGAGGCCCTCATTTTGGGCATCCCACAAAAATCCTGGATAACAAAGGGTTCTTCATGAAGCAGAAGCTGAAGAGTGAGTTAAAAGGTAGTTCACATGAGAAGTAAAAACTGTCACATACAGGGAAAGAAAAAATAGGCCTCAGAGAAGAAAATGACACAGAAAAAGTCAGCTGTAATGCTAATGGTGTAGAAACATCTGAATTTTTCCCTTCTTGTTCATATTATTTTAGTTACATACTGTCTTTTCCCACATTCTCCTCTGTCTACAGTTTATTCAGCAACCACACAGAACTGTCCTGCTATAAACTGACTCCTCAGATGTTCTGTGTGCATTGGAAAGTGTATTTCAGAAGGTGCATAGTATCCACTTCCAGGAGCTATCTTAATTTTCTCTGTATTATTCAAGTTTTAGTGCACAGGCTGTCAAAGCACATACATTATTGAAAAGATGCTTTCACCAGTACTGACAATACAGTTCTTCAAAAAACTTCCTGCTATTCTACACCTTTTCTCACTTTCAGAAGCTTAAGTAGAACTGAGATGACGCATAAATCCAGAGCAAAAGATCAGTATGGGACTCAACCTAGACCAATCCATATTTATATATTCAGAAATATATAGCATATGTCTATATATATGTTTATGTGTATGTTTGAGTATCTAAGTATACATATAAAAAAGATGTATACGGTGTGCTTGCGCGTACGTTCGTGTGTGTGTATTCTTATGTGTGTGTAAAAACAGTGAGAGGCAAATAGTGCAGTAGACAGGTACAGAGCAAATTACTACTACAGCAGGCCAAAAATGCAGGAAATCAGAAAACAGCTTTTTTTTTCTTGTTTTAATCTTAAATGTAAACACTTATAAATTACATTATCAGGTGACGCAGCAAGCAGCAATCTGTCCTCTAAGCCAATCGTGCTAAAGAAGGTTGATGTGGCATAGAATAAATGATGCAAATGCAAAGGAAATTGTGATTTTTC
Source organism: Platalea leucorodia (assembly GCF_965183815.1). Classification (NCBI taxonomy): domain Eukaryota; kingdom Metazoa; phylum Chordata; class Aves; order Pelecaniformes; family Threskiornithidae; genus Platalea; species Platalea leucorodia. Next base: position 21,729,363 of record NC_138829.1, read on the forward strand.
ATAGTCTGGGTATAAACTGAATTGATATCGCAGTAGAAGATCATTACCTCATGACAAATGGTTCACTGTACTGCCAGCATTTCTGTAGCTTAGCTCTGCTGGGTAATCTTCATCACAGTTTGCAGATGTAATAGTTCTGTAGAAACTTTTTCCTTGTATTGTGACAAATAAGTAATAGTACTAAGTGCTTAGTTTCAAAAGTTAAGAAAACAATTAATTGGACAAGGAATAATGGAGAAAAGTAATAGTCATCTAAACTGGAAGTAGGAATGACCACTAACATAATCATCATATCTGCTGTGGTTTGGAATTTCATCTGCAAGCATCTTACTAAAATTTGCACTGATAAAAGGAGAGTCATCAAAAATGTGACCTTCCAAACTTGCCTTGTTACACACCCCTTCTTGAACATAGTGCTGTACCTGGAAGTCGAGAACTTACAGGAAATGGTGATTAAAGGCCCACAAAACAACATAAAACTCAGATCCTTCCCCACTTTTGTAGGCATGGGTTGTGTATTTTCTTACAGACCACCAAGTGGACACACAACAGTGAAGGTACCTTACTAGGGTCCTCTACAAACAAAAGGTCCTATATAATGCTGCAGAGGACCTGTAATTTGCTGCATCCCTCATAAAATGATCCAGCTCTGCATCTGCCAGCTTCTGTAGTCAGCAAAGAGGAATGTCGTGACTCCAGTTATTTTCCTTCTGTTCTGGACATTTTGTTTTTTGAGGGAGATCTCTGGAAGTAGCTGTCTTCCTGATCACTAGAGAAGTGAGTCTGATGTACCTGAGTAAGGAAGAAGAAACATTTGTCCCCTTCTCTTTGTGCAGCTACTAGTAATAATCTGTAAAACCAAACCTGTAAACACAAGGTTCCTATAACCATAAACCTGAGTTTATCCAGTCTTTCCAGCTCAACTTCCTAGCATGACTACTGTAATTAAATGTTGAAAAACAATGAATTCAACTTAAAATTGATAGCAAAATTCTTTAAGATAATTTTTTTCTTAACTCAGTATTCTTAAATTTTGTCTTCTGCTAAAAAGATGACATAGTCTTACCATTGCTAATTGTAGCAGAAAATAATTAAAATTTGCTCTGTGTTAAATTTGCTCCATTTTCCACTTGTTCGTAATGTTAAATTATAAAGAGGAAAACCAAAACCAAAGCAGAAAGGTATAGAAATATAGTTAACTATTAATTTGTCATGAAGGCAAGTATCACATACAAAGTAGCCTATCCCTCAAACTTTTCATAGATGACAAAATAAATCAGTGCATGAAGAGAATTCCAAATGAACAACATGACCAATTAGATCTGAGAATACCATGAAGCTGATGCTATTCCCTGTAATCAGGCAAAAAAAAAAAAAAGAAAATATTAACTTCAAAACTAACCTACAACGCAAATGTAAGTGAAAAGCTACCTAGACTCATTTCTTGTGAATGGGACTCATTTTCTTGCTTGCTAGGGACCCTTAATATGAAAAACTTCAATACTTTTGTGAGATTTTTTTTATTTGCTTAAAATACTGAACTGTTATTAGAATAATTATAGTAATTTGGAATATCTCCCCTTTCTCAGATTTCCATTTGTTTATTTTTTCTAAAAGTCATATATGTTTGGTAAGTCATACGTGCTTTTTGTCAGCTAGGGGTAGTGTCTAGTAATGGTGAGAAAAGTTTTCTTGAAAATTACATAGAGTCGATGTGCATGCCCTGCTTCTGCAGTCTTCACTTACAAAGACATGCTAATGCCTTACTTGAATAAATGAAATTGTTCACATTAACATATACTGCAGTACGTGAGTTCACAACAACTCTTAAATTTTCTTAACATGTTTGTTTAATGGGAAAAAATTCTTAACATTCACATTGTAACTCAGAGAGCAATGAACTACATACTGGTTCCTGAACTGTGAATGCACAAACCAGTTTGTGAAGGTATATGAGGTCAGGCTTACAAGACTGTCATTTAAATGGTTTGACTTTCAAGTCAAACCAAAGTTTGACATTCAAGTGAGTGTGTGAGAAATTTGGAAGGCGTTATTATATAAATAGAAATATAAAGCCATCCTAGTTTAACAGTTGCCTTTTTTTTTCTTTCTTTTTTTTTCCTTTTTTTTTTTTTCCTTTTTTTTTAACCACAGTTAAAGCTTTGAGAAAGTACTGTACACTTTCTGTACATACTCATTTTATCACATTTTCTTGATTCTATTCATTGAAAGGGATTGCAGTAATTTCTGACAATTTAGTTGTTTTGGAATATTGTGCATGTGTTAGAAGTGGATGTCATCTGAAGAGTCTGAAAATTGTAAAGGAAATTTAAAATTATGTCACAAATGTGTCTGTATAAAGCATGTGTATGTGTCCTTTCTCATGTCTGTAAAATGTCAGTAAAGAGGAGTATCTCTATATTCTGTCCATCATTATTACTATATTTCATCTTCACAGAATAAAATCTGCGTTTTCTTCATCACAAGCAGGCAGTTTCAAAGTATGAAGATTACAACAGTCCATCTTTAGACACGTTGTTCTAATTCCCATCACAAAGAATTTTATGTATCTGTGTGATCAACCGCTCAAAGTCTATAAGAGTGGAAATATTGATTTCACTCAAGAAACATACCATTTTAATAGAATCTTTCTGGCAATTGTTCTTGTCAAGAATGGTTGTGTTCAGCTTAGCACTCTGCCTAGTTCATCACGGAGCCTTCTTGCTTTTGCACAGAATGTGTTAAAGTTGTACACATACGTGCATTTATAGAATCACAGAATCATAGAATCGTTAAGGTTGGAAAAGACCCTTAAGATCATTGAGTCCAACCGTTAACCTATCACTTCCAAGTCCACCGCTAAACCATGTCCCCAGACATTTGAGTTGGATTTTCGATAATAGCTTATACACTGTCTTCATTCTTCAAGGCATTCTACACTTAAAAAAACAGGATAGTGTATCAGCATGACTTGTTCTTCTTTTGTCACTTCCTTCTGTATTTGAATCCTTTCTATACAGAGGAAAGTAAATAATAGACCCAGTGCACAGGGTCAAGATTCTTCTTATTCTATATAAGATGTCCCCTCCAAAGTGTAACTATACTGTAAACTCTTAATATTCATACATGCATTTTTGCAGTCACATATGTTAGCCACAATACAGAGTTGTAAGTAGAAAATGTGTGCGTTTAAGTGTAAAAGAATGTTCTTGCTATGCTCAGTGGCCTGTTTGTGGCTTTGAATGTCCATATCTTGTGTGGCTTTATGTTGGACAGTGTTGCTCAGTACATATTTCTCTCTCCTGTCATTTTCTGTAAAGCGTATTTCACTGCTCCCCTAGCTTTTCAAAAGAGGTATCAAGCTTATAACATGATACGTAGGCCTACTGCCTTACTCAGTTGATGTACTTCATATGGGGATACACAGTGTGACATATTATACAATGTGTTATACTGGATGTTTTTAATAATCCTTCTGACATATATATTACTCCAATAAATAGTCTGATTTATAGTTGAAATCAGTGGGGTCAGGATTTCACCATAAGAGTGTATTTATTTGTTTTAGGAATGCAAATTATTGATAAAAAATTCACCAAGTCTCTACTTGTGTAATAGAAGTATTTTTGTGATTTTTAGTTTGACCCTTCACTGACAGTGGCACTTCAAGTAGAATTCAAGTATTTGTTTCATACTTTAATGACCGAAAGTAGTTTCTCCATGTGGCACCATAATTCTTCTTAGATAGAAGAACTCTTTTTAAAAGGAAATATTGAAAGATGCTTACTGAACAATATTGAAAAATACTCCTCCATGCGCTTGCTTTGGGGGTTCCTTGTAGCTAAACCCTCTATACCCAATCCCAGGAATTTATACACACACACACATGTGCATGAACAGCTCCAGATAACTGAGCTTAGAACTATAAAAAGTAGCTATAAAGACTGATCTCTACTAAGATAAATCATTTGGGGCTATTAAAAGATTATCTGATGAAGTAATCAGTGTTTGTCAACTTTTTTTTTTGAGAGAGAAAACAAAATCATCAATTGAAAATGATGATGTCATTATTTTTGCCAGAAATATATAAAGGATCATAAATATATAAAGGATCATTTACTTTATTCTCCACCTTCCTGTAGTAAGGCAAGAAGGTTTGGTTACCAGGGTCTAATCTGGCTCAGAAGAAATGTCAAGTTCAGGGAAGCATATTAAGGGTGGGGCTAGACATGGAAGTATTGCACAGCAGCTCTTGGCAGTTTTACTTGATATTCAGGGTTAAGACAGAGAATAAGATAATTTATAGAGTAATTGTGACACTCAGAAATATTACATTTCTAAGCTTTGAAATGCCACAGCTTGTAACATTCAATATTTCAGGTTCTGGCAAAGCCAAAAATTAGTTCTTGTATATGTAACTAGAAGAGGGGTAATTTTTATTTCTAAGTAGCTAAAGCATCTCTTTATATATACTGTATATATTACCATATATGTTAGGTATAAGATATAAAAAAAATTATTAAGGCCTAAGTCTGAATGTTGTGCATTCTGAAAATTCAAGAACTTGAAAAAAATCACATTTCATTTCAAGGAAACAGATTAAATAGGTAATAATAGGTAAAAGGCAGGTTTAAGATTGTCAGGGATGAATATTAAATGCATTTATCAAATGACTATGCATATAATGGGTCACAGCTTCCACATATATATATTTGTTATAGACATGTGTAGTTGCTTAAGTGTACCTATTAATTGCAAACACTGGAATATAATCTGTTCTTAGTTTACAGTGATTCCCTATATGCATATGAAAATGAGATAATCTTATAAAGATAAGATTAAATCTGAGAAATTGAAGTAACAAATGGTTTAACGGTTTGAGACAGAAGATGAAAGTATTTGTCTTTTAGAATCTGAAGAGAAGGTAGATGTACAGTAGAACATTTGAAAATATTACCAGGAATGAAAGTACAGAAGTTTGATATTTTTGTTTTTCTGTTTTCCCTTTCAGATATTCACATCCTTATTTTAATTAACTTGCTCATATAAATACAGCAGGATTGTTGTATTTTTTTAAATAACTCTTTACTGAATATGTCAACAAGATAATATATAGTGTATAGTGAGGTTTTGAAGTTAACAATGCGTGCAACATGGCAGATTGCAGAAAACAGATAATGCAGACTTCAAACCATCTATTTTTCCATGTTAAAGGCAGAAAGTATACCAAACACAGAACAGAATCAAGTGTGCGTGTCTTAGTTAAAATCAATTTTGTGAAAGATCATGTTCAGATATTTGGGACCAAGTGATGATAACAATTTGTTTAGTAGCTTATCTGTTTCTGAGAGGATCAGAATTCAGCTCTCATGAGGCACATTTCCACAGAACCCCAGTATAATAAAACCTTGCCAAATGTCTTTTGTACTAGTTTTCCAGATGGACTACTAGCCAGTGTCCTTTTAAAGAGCAAGACATTCTATGCTCTACAAAAATTTAATGCCAAATGCTTCAATATTGCCTGTATTATCATCTGGGATATGAAATTCCCTGTTCAGTAGACTTCAGGGAAGGAGTGATCATCAGCTTCCTAGGATTATCTCTGTGTTTAGAAGAGAGCATCAGGCAGGATTTGATGAGGCTCAGAGCCCATAACTTTTGATTTTGGCACTCATTTCTGTTTTGTTTTTCCACTGAGCTGGAAACATAAGTCATGAGTAAAACCATTATTCTCGTGTTCTAATAAAAAACTTTAATATCTCCATGTTATACTTTAAGGTGAAGAAGTACTATAAATGGAGAATTCAATGGGAATTAACCACTTCACTGTCAAAAGCTGAGGCTGAACTTTCACTTCAATGTTATTAATAAAGTGCCTTATGTAGACCCTTAAAACTATAACAACAATACAATATGCATAAAGTCCTTTTGCTTGCAAAATTAAAATCGATACATTTCTCAGAGGGAGAAATTTTCGCTCCAGAAAAGGGAAAATGATTGAGAGAAAAATATAGTTGAACTACTCTAGTAGCAAATAGCATATGCTATTTCATTTTTCCGTTTTACGTGACATTCATTGTAGTCCTTTATTGGCTTACAGGTAAAACTGCTAATATCTTTTCAGTCCAAAGTAACCCAATCCCTAAATATTCTTATGAATAAATTCAATACTAATGTCTCCAATAAGAACCTGTTAACAAAAAGTCCATGCATTCATCAGGTGTTTGCTTCTGCCAGCAAGCTACATGCAAGGAACACTTGTTACAGTGACAGAATCTGTGAAAATGAGGATCTGTTTGTAAATAAACAAGTCTTCGGAAGGAACCTAAGCACCGGACACAGCAGTGCTGTGATACTGCTTTAACATAATTTCACTTAAACTCTTATTTTATTCCACTCACCAATCTTTTATGTACATTTATGTCAGCTATTAGCAATATAGAATGGAAGATGGGTGAGATTTTGTCTGTAAACCACTCATTTGCCCTCAGGTCAACTGAACCTGTTCAAATCAGGACCTGGAACTGAACATTTTGGATGAGTTGTGTATGCACCCGTTTGGGACTTCTGCTCTATAGCCTTTAGTTAGTATCTGTGGCCAGATATTTGCACTAAGGGAAGATGACCCCATTTTTACGAAGTCCAAGGAAAAACCTACTGATATTAAACTTTACATTGCCAAAAGATCATTGTCTATTTGTAACTCTTTTCCCAAATATTTTACCTAGTGAAAATTACCCATTATGTACTTGTCTAGATGTGTCCTGAAATGAAGCTTCAGCTGTTTGTGTGAATCTTTGAAACGTCCCAAACTCTCTTGTAGGTTGAAATACATTAACTCTTTTGCAGCTGGCTAGCAATAAGAACTGGGAGAAACATTCTTCAAATGAAACATATGACCTTTTGGTTGACTACAACTGTGAATTTGTTTAGATAAAACTCCCAGTTCTATCCACAAATTTTGGTATAAGTGGCTTTTTACTTTTTTCAGAAGTGTATTTATAGAAAAGAAGCTTTGTCAGTATCTCATACCAATATATATATTATTCTTCATATTGAAAAGGAGCATAAACTATGCTATCTTTAATATCATTTTGATTTTTGATCTAGGTAAGTGAGTAATAGTCCACAGATAGATATATATACATCATCACCCAAGATCAAAATGAACAGTTTGTTAATGCCTTCAGTTTTCACCCTCTTAGGACAGTATCCACATTTATTGTCATCAGTTTGGGCTTATGGATCATCCACCTACAGTACAGCTGAACTCCCTGAATAAGTCATTTGCTACAAATAAGGCGCCTAGCTCATCTTGAAACTATGGTATCCTGAGGCCTAGAACAGAAGACGTTCATCAAGGAGGACAAAGATTCCTCCAGCATCAGTCATTGAAGTACAAAATTCTGGTAAGCATGTACTTTCAAAGGATGCCTTTTGAAATAAAACATACAGCTAGTTATTTCAGTGAAATTAAATACTACATCCACACCCAGTGGGAATCTCTGGCTCTACTTAATTTCAAACAAACTCCAGCATGCAATGGAAGCGTGCAGAAGCACAACTATTTGCTGTTTGTCTTGTGGGCTTTGGCAGCTAAAACATATTAAACAAACAAAATGTAAGTATCAACCTTCTCATCATAATATTCAGTAAATAGGTCACAGAAAAAAACACTTTGCATAGACGTTTCTACCTAGAATTACACCATTTGAAATCATATGGCAGCCTTTTATTCAGCAAAATCTCAGTGACTTTACTATTACAGTAGCCACACAGGTTGCCTAAAATACCTGTTATAGCTAGAGAAAATAGCAAATATACAGAATATAGAGTGGAATTTCAAAATGTGATTATAAAAGGTGTTGAGGGGAGGATGCAGTTCCTTATACAATGATTGTACTTTGCCATCAATCATAACTGGATTCATTTTGCCATTGCAACAAATGAGTGTTATCATGTGATTTGAATTTGAGAAACTGCACACTCATCGACTGCTGAGTTTCAAGAATGGTTTGAGTGAAATGAGCAAAGGAAAGGATTAAAACCCTCTCTCCCAACATATGCAGCCTCATAAAGTGAAAGGCTAAGCATTCCACAGTGAAAGTGCTTCAGCCTTTACTTCCAATCCACTTCTAACAACTTCTCCTTCTTCCTAGTTGGCCACTGTAAAAAGTTTTCTCTTTGGTTCCCTACTCCCTCAGGACAGTTTTGTCTGTATCTTTTGTTTCTCCTTGTTGTGAACTTTTGCTTGTCCTCAAGCTCAGGAGAAAGTGAGCCACATTAAAAAACAAACAAACTGAAAAAAAAAAAAAAAAAAGGAAGAATTACATTCCACCACTGAGCTGGCAAGAAATCCAGAGTTCTTGGCAGTCACAGAGTCAATGGAGTGGCTGGAACATTATATAATTTTGAGAGCAGCGTCATGGTTTTAATACAAGCAGGATGTTTTGCATAGTGCATGTAAAGCTCAAGGACTCAGAAAGTATTCCATCTAAAGAATCTGAGGGAATAAAAGAGAAAATTCTAAGCCCACCTACTGCTTATAAAGCACAGATCATTGTGGAAAACTTCCAAAAGCTTAAGATAAAAGAAGGGTAATTCAGAGAGATGGTGTGTACTTGTGTTCTCAAAATTCCTCAGCTAATCAAATGCTTAGTTAATGTTCGTCTCTATACACTTGAATGGAAAAGAACCCCCAACCAACCAGGATTTATACACAATTTTCCCTGCTGAATATATTTCAGTTCATGATAGGCCTGGAGGCCTTTCTAGGAACAAATAAATTTTTAAAAGATCTTTCTTATCTGTTTTCTCTGTTTGTTTGTCTTTTTTTTCCTATTTCTCCATACTGAATATAACTCAGTCCCCTAAATCAAACAGGGCTTGAACCATAAAAGTCAATAGCAACCTATCCATTGGCATCATATTTTGCATCATGTTTTCAGCAATTTACACTTTTAGATTCTGAATTCTACATGAATACTTCAGAGCTGGGAGCACTCAGAATTTCCCTAATTCAGGCTTTACCTGAACATGCTGTGTCAACAAATGCTGCTCTATTAAAGAGAGGTGCAACCTAATGACAGCTATCTGTTACATACTGATAACCTTCATCTCCCACTGAGAAGGGTCAGAGAACGCCTAAAGCTTCTTAATCATAATGAAAAACAGGAACAGTTTCTATCATGAAAGTGTATAGTATTGGGGGACATTGTCAGAGTAGCTTTTGTGAATAGGAATCAAGGTCACTGAGTTTGACATTGAGCTCTGCCTACCTTTCCTATTCCAAGTATATTGGGATAAAACTAATCAAACAAGAATGTAGCCTTTTTGGTAGCTCTCAGAACTCCAGCTTTCAGTTGGAGATAGGAAATGCAGAACTGACAAACGGGAACAGAAATATTTCCAACTGTTTGAAGCTAAACTGCAACTGCTGGGTTCAGGTCAGAAGGCTTGTACCTATTTCATCTGAATTGTTTTTGTTGATTCCTAGTGACCCTGTTTTAATATGCACTTATTTTCCTGTACTACAGAACACCTAGAAACTTAACATCCCTCAGACAACTTCGACAGCAAAGTGGTTAATGTTTGAAGAATGAGTCATTCTTTCCTTTGCCATGACATTGGGTTCTTATTGTACAACCCTGTACAGTACTTAGCAATATTTTTTAAAGATTTAAAAAGCAAAGAGTTACAAAACCATTTGCAATTAACTTGAAATAGAAAAGATAGCACTTTTTTTAAATCCCATTATATAGTACACCGTATAAATTACAGAGTATTCAAATGCATAAATGCATCTGGGTAACATTTATCAAATGTAATTTTTTTCATTGTTGTCAGGGGGTTACTTTTTCCAGAGTTTTTTCTTTTTGTCCTAGACACCCCCATCTCCCATCACTATCACGTATGACAGTGCTCCAGGTCTGAGACATTGCTGTTGCAGTATCGCATGTTGTTGGGGATGTGGCAGTCTGTGTAGTTAATGCCCCCGTTTGGGGTATAAATGGGCTGCAGTCTGAAATCTCCTTTAAGGAGTTGATCATTATTTAAGGAGACAATCTGGAAGCTGGTTTCCGTCATCTCCAGGATGGAGTTGTCCTTCTTGGTCCCTGCCTCGCAGTAGTCATCTTTCCGACGGCCCCGGTTATATTTCCACTTCTGGGAGGTGTAACGGCCTTTTTTGTGCATGTGCCAGCAAAAAATGCTGAGCAGGACCACAAGGACAAATATCACTGCACCCCCAATCAACCCTGCCAGCAGAAATGGGGAGCCCAGGTTCTGAGAAGTCGTCTGCTCATGGCTGGAGGGGATGTTGCTGCCATTGCTCAAAAAGGAAGCCTTGGTTGTGGCTTCTGAACAGACAGTGTCTTCTCCGGTTCGGTAATTGTTATAAGTATCCAGTGGAACCAAACAAATCCGATAGGTGGATTTGGGCTCCAGATTTACCAAGCTTAAGTGTTGCTTCTCACCACTAACTATTCGTTCCTGAACAATTCCTCCTACCAGGCTATGGCCCATTTTAACCCACGTGAGTTTATATGCCATCACGGTAAAGAGAGACATCCAATTAACTTGGATGCAAGTGTCATTCACAAAATGGATGGAGAGTTGAATCCGTTCCGATATAGGAGGTGTCACCCTTTCTCTGTCCTCCCTGTCAGGCACAGTGGGGAGTGTGGCTATGGTGGGAGTGAGAGGATTATATTTGCTACTTGGGGGAGGAACTGATGAAGTGGGAACTAATGTAGTTGGCATGGCTGTAGCTGGGACTGGGGTGATAATAAGTGGCAGACCAGGGGTGGTGGTGGGGCATGACAACATATTCATATTGAGCTCCCTGACTGCCATACCTCGGACCTGCTCTGGTCCCTGGCACATAAAACCGCGTACATTGATGGAAGCAGGAATAAATTTGAGCCATTCGGTGACCCACTTAATACTGCAGTCACACAACCAGGGATTATTCCTTACAGTGAGTTGCCTCAGGTTGTGGAGATTATCAAATACCCCCTTCACCAACATCCGAAGTTGATTGTTGGAAATGTCAAGCCGTTCCAGCTTGTGGAGGTTTGAAAAGGCTGTAAGTGGTATATGGGTTATCTGGTTGTCCTGCAAGTAAAGCCTTAGCAGGTGTGTACCTGGAAGATCGGGAGGAGGGTAGGTCAGTGAATTCCGCACTATTGAGAATTCCTTGAGCTTGGAGAGGTGGCTGAAGGTGCCTTCAGCTATGCCTTTATTAGTAAGGAGATTGCCATCCACAATCAGACGCTCCAGACTTGTAAGATTCTGGAAGGCCAAGTCTGAAATGACAGCAATTCGGTTTTCATCTACTCGAAGTTCTTGTAAGTCCATCGGAAGGCCTACTGGTACGCTGCTTAAGTGATTCTTGGACAAGAACAGAAGCTTGAGGCTGATGGCTTCCCGGAATGCCCCATCCTCAACACCAACAGTGGAGATGGAGTTGTCATCCAGGTGCAGCTCTTCCAGCTTCAAAAGCTGAGCAAGGGCAGCCCGAGAAATGGTCTGAATGTTGTTTTCCTGCAGGTGGAGAACCCTGACATTCTTGGGCAGGTTCATGGGGAATTCATCTAATTGGTTGCCATACAGGTAGACTGTGTGCACAGACTGGACATTGTGCAACTCTGCAGGAAATCCAGCATTATTAATTTGGTTATTATGGAGGTAGAGGACGGTTACACCCTCCGGTATCCCAAGAGGCACTGAGGTCAAGCTTCGCTCATTACAATAGACAAAGTTTCGGTCACAGCGGCACACTTTTGGGCAGGCCAAAGTTTTGGAGACCTGCATGTAGAACCCCAGGGAAAAGATAAGCCATGATTTCATGAGAACAGCCCAATCTGTGGGCCACATTCTAGTCCACGAACCCATTTCTAATTTAAAGAAATGAAGTACTAAAGTATTAAAGAACTAATAGCAATAATAAAGCACAGGTAGCAAAATCTCAGGTCATTAAAATGGGCTTCTATTTATGTCCAGTGTTCAGGCCAGAGTTAAAGTCCTGGAAGCTAAGTATAAAATAATCCTTTTATAATTGGCCTACCTCCTACTTTTGATAAGAAAGCCACAGCCTTATTAGCCAGGGTTACAAAGTTTGTTGCCTTCCTCCATGTGTTCTGAAAGAAACAATAGCCGTGTTTTTGCAGGTGAGCAACAGGTTAATTTAAAGCTACCAAAAGTCGTCTGTGTATGAGTTGCTTGGAGGGATAATATTTCCTTTCACTGAAGTCTGTTGGTGTTACACTCAGCTTTCTGAAGCCAGCAAAGTCCTCATATCAGCTATCTGCCAGATCTGGCCTGCCTGTAAAAGAAAAGAGAAAAGAAAAAGCTGAACAGCATGAAAGGTTTAATAGGGAAGATCAAGCCCATTGGAAGACTATTCTAAGGCTGTGCTCTTTGTGGCTTTCTGGAAAAAAAGGCATTAATATTAAACATTAGCTTAATATTACTGTTAAATAGTCTTGAAATAGATTTGATGAAAAGTCATTTAAGTGATTGAAGGACTTTCAGTGACTTCATTGAAGGCTAGATCTATTACTTGTGTTTCCATATTGTACCTCCAGTCTTTGTCCTCTCACAGTCTGTTTCAAATCCTAAAACTACAACATTTTACAAACCTAAAACTAAACTATTTAACTGGAAAGTTTTGCTCAGGTTTTTTTGCTTTTTGTTTTTTTTTTTTTTTTTCAGAACCACTGACTTCAATGAATGCTGTTCACTGATGCCTGACAGAGTAGACTCTGGGCTGTATTATTTAATCACACTCTATGTTTTTTTCATTTCCTACCAGACTCTGGAATGTTCTGCTTCTATTTCTGTAATGCCATTATGTATATTCTCCATCTTAATGCACACTGCCAGATTATTGCACCTCACTACAGTGAATTAGCTACTTATGAGGAGAGTCTTTTAAATAAGTATGGTAATCCACAAATACAAGATACCCTGCTGTAAGGCATGTATTTGCTAAAACTATCATCTTGATATTGTTTCTGATGTGAACTGTGCTGTCAACAGACTTCAGAATTAGCTTTCCACTAAACGAAATGGGCTCGCATCTGCTAAATTAATGTTTTAGGATATCAGCTCAGACTACAGCAGTTTTGCAGAAGAGCACTTTCTTTGAAACCATAAAGGTCAGATACTTCTTTTAATTCTGCTACATAGTTGTCTGTGAACAGCTTCAGAAACAAATTTGTTAGTTTTAGTATAGATGAATTCTTAATGTATATTTTCAGCTTTTAAATGTACTTTTTAACTTTTACTTTCCCAGCTACTATTTATTATTCAGATCTGTAACCAAACAATTCAAATCTCTAAAGCATGCGATGAAAGATACTGTATCGTATGACGTTATCTTGTCTTTTTATATGTTGTTTCCAACGACTGAAAAAAAAAATGCTACATTTTACATACTTGAACATAATGAAGGATATAAACTTTCACAAGTACCAAGCATGTGTCGATCTCAGGGTCTTGAATTGCCATTACATAAGCACAGTATTGTTCTAGATTTTGTTGACCCAGATCAAAACACATTGGCTGGGATTTCAGGAAAACAGAGTTTCAGTGAACAGAAATCATGTTTAAAAATCTCTTTTCCTTTATTTAAGCAGTTTAAGCACCATGCAGGTAATTCAGAAAGAAATGTAATTCAGGAGTACATGAAAGCTTGTTCTTCTGCTACAGCTGTGCAGTTTATAACATGTCCCAAATGTTGCTTTTGGGAACCTCATGGACTGACAGGGTACAAAGTCTCTTTAGGAGTCAAACTGTTATAACCCTGCAACCTTGTACTTGTAGATTACTATATTTATTTGGAACATCATCAGGTATCAGCCTCAAGGCTAGAACAATTGGAGATAAAAAGTGAGACCCTGAGAAGTCCTGTAGCTTATCATTATCAATTCAAATGGTAAATGTACCTATACTGTAATGCAGCCTATACTGTGTGTTGGCCTTTTCTAGAAACAGTAAGATTAGCTACCCCACTGTTCAAGGTTTTCTCTCTCATAGTCATATTTCAGTCAAGAGTGGTTTCTTTTCAATTATGTAAGATGACGTGATACTGTAGAGAAACTCTAACAAGATTACATTCTAACATGAGCCTAAGTGTGACAGTTTATCTGCCTTTAATATGGCCTGGCTCCCATCTAGATCATACTGCTCTGATCCGTCATGACACTGTCTTTTTAAAATAAGAAAGGATGTGCAAAGCCTCCTCTGAGATGCTTGGGACCCCACAGAAAAATAGTGGTTCTCTCACTCTCTTTCCATCATCAATGAGAGACAGTCTATACCTCCTAACAGGGCCAATGCCCTGCACTGAGCTCTCATTTGATTTTAAGTCTGATTGGTGATTAGGTTTTATTTGACTCCCGGGTATGATAGAAAGCCCAGCTGAGGATGTGCAACCACAGGCAGCTACAACTTCTGGTTTGCTGGGAATCTCCTAAGGAGGGAATGTCTTATTAAAACTGATTTATGCATTCACCTTATTCTAGGACTCTGCCCAGAGTACCTCTCACCTAGGTAAATGTGGCACCTGAATAAAAGATTTCAGTAATGATTCTACTAAACTGGGTTAAATGCACAGCACTTCTTATTAGATATTTCAGGTAAAAGAGCTTTGACCGGACAGTCAGTTAAGCACATCAGCACTTTGGAAGCTGGCACTCTGGTGTTTATCGTTAATGGATTTTGCCCTTGAAAATCCGTTAAAACTTTTCTATTGTCTTCTCCCCTTATGATGGTGAGAAAGGGAGTCCTTTTATTAATGCCAGTGTCCTAATCTCCAGCTTGCCAGTATCCTAATCTTCAGCTATCAGTCCTTAATAAACCGATACTATAAAATTCAGTGCAGAAAATATGCACTGGTAACTACCGTTGATTGCATTAAGCAAGAGCACAAGGACAAATCTAATTAGATATTTATGACTTCAATGTTGACTGTGGTGTAACAGAGGGAAGCAATGAGGAACCAAAGATACAATGGAATGTGTTTAAATAAATTATTTGGGAAAAGCTTTACCTCAGTAGTCTTTTCCAACTGTTTAATAATAACTCATAGTAGTGGTCATCGTTGCAGTATTTTTCAACAGATGCAAAAGTGAGTTGTGTCCCTGTGTTAGAAATCTCTACCCCAAAGACATTGCAAAGACTGAAGGGCTGAACAACCTGCTTGATTTAAAAAGAAAAAAAAACAAACCTCTGCGAAGGAGAAACATCATCTGCAAATTCCAGAAGGCTGGGAAAGCTGAAACAGTTTGTTCTTCAGCAAGTTGCCAACACTGAAGGCAGGTAGAGTAATGGAGCTTTCTCCCCATCCCTGCCACGTTGGCTTCCTAAAGCAAGCTCTCTATTTTCAATATTCTTACAAGAACTGAACTGAGTCTCTCTGTGAATGAACTGATCATTTACAGAACTAGAATTTTGGAAGTGGAGGAGTTAAGGGCACTCAATATCCTTAGCTTTCATGATTGTAAATCTTGGGAATTGACTCATAAACTATGGATGGCAGTGACTTTGCTTACTGTAAAGCTGGAAAGTTCTAAAAAACAATCTAGGAAGTGAGGATGACAGTAAGGGAATTTGTCACGGTTAACTTAAAATTAAAGAAATCAACAAGCAAATACCTCAGTAATAACATACCTGCCCATCATCACCTTGGTCACTTTTGTTTCTATTTCCTTACCCTGTACACTTGATTTCTATCATTTCTCACGATAGACTCCTTGGAGCACAAGCCATGTCTTCCCAGTGTCTAGGACATTTCCTCTCTTACTGATGCCAGGGTATTATATCCCATTAGGATTTAATGAATGACATAGTAAAGTTGAGAAAAGCACATTGAAATAGATGAGAACATATGCACAGGTTTTAGGTGACCATGTCTGAAAATTTGGCTTAGTGGCCTGAGTTCCTGACATCAATGGAAATGTTCCCTTTCACATCTTAAGAAGAATTTCTGATCAAGGTCTTTATCTCACTGTCTTTTTTCAAACCTGCCTTATTTAAATACTCTTTTGGCATGACTAATGCTAGCTGGAGAAGAACAATTCTGTTTGTTTATTGGATAAAAATTTCAAATTTGCTTTTGTTCAACGCTGCATCTGAACAGCTCCTTTCAGATATTTTGATTAAAAGTATGTAAAGGCTGAAACATCTGGCTGCAAGTTGGGAAGGTGAAGGTTTTATTAGTCTCCCCTTCACTGGTCAGAATCATCCACACAGCTTCAAACTTCAGTTACCCTGCTGTGCATAGCCATGAAATAATTTAGCTACAATAAACAAACATGCTTCAATAATTAATATATTACTGAAAATTCTACTTAATCATAAATTTGTGGTATCTAGGAAAAAAAAAACAACAACCCACTAGCAGCCTGCTTATGGAACTCTTTCCTTCCTCACTGACCAATATTGCCTCAGTGGCTGTGTCTATGGAGTCTAAAGAAGCTCCATAGTTGCCCTCAGGGCATCCTCCCCACCTGTCATGCTGCAGTCTTCCAAACACGTAGTCCCAGGTATAGCAGCCAAGGTCTCTGTGGCTGCCTGAGAACTTATTAATGTTCAGGGGAGATAACAGAGAATCAAGGGAGGAGATAGCATATGGAGCACAGCCTGTATATGAATACAGCCCTATATTATAAGCACAGGAGTTTTGTTGTGCTCCTGAAGTCAAGTTGTCTGTTTTCATTAGTCTTCCCATGTTTTATACTAAGGCTATTAATTTTTTAAAGGGAATAAAATTAATAATGCTTCGCTATTCTTTCCTTCAAGGAATCCTGAAAATAATAATAATAAAAAAAAAATCCTAAGAATCGAAGTTTTTTCTCTGATATTCTAATCACTCAGCACCACTTTTCGTAGTAGTTCACCCATTTATCTGAACCTGAGTGCCACACAACATAAATAGAAAGGCAAACAAAACCAAAATCAAATGGTCATATCTACTCTTTTCACTACTACCAGTCAGTGACTCTCATTTAACACAAAACCACTAGGCATAAATTTTCTTGACTTTACTGCAGACCAAGGTCATAATCAAGTCATAATCTTACACTACATAATTATAATATACAGTAAGTACAAGGCTATTATGTCCAGAATTGAATGACAACGAGAAAACAAATCTAATTCCATTCCACTGAAACCTAGTAGAGTTCCTAGTGCTTAAGAAAAATGCCCCTGTATTTCTATGATCTGGTAACGAAAATAATTATGGAATAATACCTGATAAATCCCTTTTTTACACATAAGTAGAGTTCACATCTACACATGAATGAACATCCTGCTTTTTTTATCTGATTAGAAGCCTGAGGTGATGCTTTACTGCATATGTTTCTCTATGGGTTACTTGGTTTTGAACTTTGTGTTGAAAATTTAATATGAGGCTATAATGTCTGCATCAAAGGCACAGAGCAAATGACCCAAAGGAACCAAAATGCTTTTACAGGAAACCCTTTTGAGCGCTTGCTGTTGTGACTGCTTCATACTTATGGGTGTGTATTATGTAAGAAGAAGAGGTAAGGAGGAAGAAAAAGAGGCGAAGAGGAAGAGGAGAAACCATCCTTGGTGCCCTCTTCTAAAGTGAATATTGATTTCAGGATAATGATCAGTACTGGAAGGAAACCTTCAAGTGTCTCTGTACACTGTTACAGACACTATGAAGTCTATATGGACAGATTTTGGCAGAGAAAGACACTATTGCCTTTGCATTACTGTTAGCAAAATGATTCAGCAAATGTACACAAATGAGCTCTTCCTTCATGTATTCTTTTCTGCTCTGATCAGGATGTTTCTGGTTTTGCCTCTCAATTTGCACTTATAGTTATTTTCAAAAGCTCAGATCAGGCAGTCTGCTGGAGGCAAGTGAAACGGATTTGTATCTGCCTTGGTGGGGGCAGGACAAAGTTTAGAGAGTGGTACATCTTGCAACAATGGGTGTAAAGACGTCATTTGCCATCCTTCTCCCCCTTGCTCTTCTCTAACCTTCTGCTCCTCCAAGCCTTTTATCTCTTTCCAGCTACATTCCTGCAAATTATTAAGCAGACACATTTCCAAGAAGGATGCGGACTTCAGGAAATCCCTTTTTAAAAGGCATGATATTATAATCAACAAAAGCTTTGTCTTTGGAAATTTGGGTGGTGTACTGGTTCTTGTCAGTCAACAGGAATCTGACAAAGCCCAATTCCTGACCGCCGGGAGGGGGAGCTAAGGCAGCAGGAAACTTTCTCTCCCCTGACTAAACAAATAAATGAATAAATGTGGGACTCGTTTTCTTCCCACTTTGTCAGTCCCCACACACATGCACACACTTCTCCTTCCTCCCAGATGTCTGGGATAGCCAGTGATTTCTGACTTGTTTGACAGCGTCTCTGTTATATGCCTGACAAACTGTTTGAGCAGTATAGCATTTTGTTTCTGGGAAAATTAATATTTCTATATTCTAAAAATGAGCACTATTCCCAGATTGAAATTTATGCGCTTCATGATTCAAGACTGTTCTTTACTTTTAAGTTACTACAGAGTGCAATTATTGCATATGTATGAGGAGGCATGCAAGCAGTGGTGGTGGTGAAGAGAGTTAGTAGTGGAAAAAGAGAAAGAGGTTTGTGAGGGATACAGCTCAGTTACAGCAGATTTTTCTCCTTTTACAGATTAGTAGGAACCAGTGGCAGGTCAAAAGAGAGAACAAACTACAAGACATAATCACTAGAGCGACCACTGTACTCCAGGAAGCAGGGCTGAAAAAGCTGCAAGAACAGTGGCATTAATGCTTCAGGTGGAGCCATGAATTCAAGGCTGCCGTTCATCCCGCCAGGCACTGTGCTGTGCCACACATCCTACGCAGCTTCTCAGACGCTGAAGTACCGAAGTTCAGATGGAGAGAATGCGGTCTGCCTAGACTAACGTATGTTCATTCCTGCATTCACTTTAACAGTTATTTATTTATGACAGAAGGAAGTTATTCTCAAAACTTGATGTTGCATAACTTCATCAAGACTGTCTCACCTGTGATAATTAATAAACCTCTGATCCCAGAAACATTTTTGTTTCCATTCTGTAACAAAACTATTCATCTCTGCTTGTGCACACAGATGCCCTATAGGTTAATACAATTTTTTGTCATAGTCAATGTATGTCAAGGAATATGACTATTTTTAGTAATAAAAAATGGTATATCTCTTTCAATTTCAGAAATGAAAGACTACAGAACATCTAATGGAAAACATCAAAGAAAAAGCGCATTTCCTACTGCAAGCTCCATTAGTGAACACTGTTGTGTTATCCATGCAAATTCATCTTTTGGTTTGTCATACTACCCAGTCCAATCTGAATGCCCATCTACATGGATTAATCCTGCACAGACCTTTGCTATTGATCATTTCAGCTTCTGGCAGAACGAGAAGGAGAGTTCTAGAAATGGAAAACTGCCACTAAGGACTTCCTGCCTGTGGAGTCCTGAATTATAATGTAGGAATTGTCAAAAACAACTACTTCAGCTAATTGTAGCTGTCAGAGTAAAAAGTAATGAGGACACACACGGCAAATATAAAAGCAAAATCTTTAATTGCCTGCACAAGCAGGTAGGACTCCCTCATAGAACACAAGGGAGAAGGAAACGTGCAGAACTCGAGGTTTTTAACTAATGTGAACTTCTGAGTTGTGTAGGACCTCAAGGCAGCCCAAAGTCATTGATAGCCGAATAATCTGTTTATAAGGAAATATCCCTGCTTTCATTGTAAAATTGCTGATTGTTGAAAATTTACTCCAGATGGTGACCATCATGATATTTTCACTCCCCTAGGCAAAGAGGAACAGATGATCACCTCCAGGACTCATATTAAGTGGAGTATTGCACCTACTAGCAACGGGCTATTGGTGTCTCTATTAACCTTCCCTCAAGGCCTAGTCTAATTTTTGATCAGTCTAATGCTGCACTGTTCAAAATTTAACAAATTTGTCAAAAAGTGAGAATGATCAGTTTAGCATGGTGGTGAATTAATTCCCTAGTCTTTCATCCCCAAAGATCTGATCTCATATCTTAGGCGAAATAGTTTTGATGGATCTCATCTAGGACTCCATAAACTCAGCAATGTACTATGTGATGATATAAACCTGGACTGAGAAACTTGGAAATGGCAGATGAAAAGAATCTTACATGAGGAGCTATCTCGAACATTTCAGCAAAATGTATTTTCATTAAAATATACAATTTCATTGAAGCCAAAACGTTTCATGGAGGTTTGTCAGTTTTTATTATGTTTTCAATAGAAAATGTGCCTGAGGTCCAATGCTTTCTGATCATTTATGACCAGAGGTGGAGAGAGAAAAAAGAATAGAGGAAGAGTAAAAAATTGACTTTTTTACCCAAAAAGGTAAGTTTTAACACAATTTCATTTCATGAAAACATTCATAAAACAGTGTTTACATACCACATTTTAAAACCATGAAAGCTGTTGTGGAATTAGCTGCCTCTGGACAGCTGTACTTAACATGGTAAAAGGAAAAGAAAGATATTCTTTGTTTGCTTTCTTGACCCTTTTCCAGAGGGATTACAGCTCTCTGTGACAAAAAATGGACATGTCTGTTTGAGAAAAACTAATAATACTAAACTAATTTAAAATAATTCCCCTTTCGGAACACAAATGTTCTGTACTACATTTAGCATAATGCATTTTGTACCAAGAAAAAATGAAGGCAACCTGCTGTTTCTTTGCAAGCAAATCAGTCCCTGCCTATAAATTATTCTACACTGTGAAGGAAACAGTTTGCTTTTATCTAGAGATATGTGGGCAGCCTAGCAAAATGTGTGTGGATAATTTGAAAAAGCTGCTTTTAGTGACCTAAGTGACTAAACATTGTTTCTGTGCAGGCAACATCTTGACACATTTTAAATCTGTTGCATGGTGCTACATCATTGATGAGATTCTGCATGGTGTCATATTACCTTGTAGGGTATCATTCATTTAGGGTCTTAGGCAAATGAGTGAGGGCTGCTATGTTCTTATCTTCCCTATTTGTAGCATATGGCCCAGGGAGAAAATATGGCACTAGCTGCCCCTCAACCTCTGAGGCACCTTGATATAAATAAAGCTGAAAGTATCATCATACGTTCATCTTTCCAACAAAGCCAGATGGAGATCTCTCCTTCCCCTTTTAATATTACTTATCATGCTGCTCCTTCACAGTACTAAGAACTACTCAGTAAACACTGTTAAGGAGCTATCAAGAAAAATTAATAAAGTTGTTTGCACCCTAACTGCTTCAGAAAACCTGTCATGTATGGTGTAGTCAGTTATGGGACCACTGAACAAAATCATAGAATCATAGATACATAGAATCATTAAGGTTGGAAAAGACCCTTAAGATCATCGAGTCCAACTGTTAACCTAACACTGCCAAGTCCACCACTAAACCATGTCCTCAAGCACCACGGCTACCCGCCTTTTAAATACCTCCAGGGATGAAGACTCAACCACTTCCCTGGGCAGCCTGTTCCAATGCCTGACTACCCTTTCGGTGAAGAAGTTTTTCCTAATATCTAACCTAAACCTCCCTTGGCACAGCTTGAGGCTGTTTCCTCTCATCCTATCACTTGTTACTAGGGAGAAGAGACTGACCCCCACCTCACTACAACCTCCTTTCAGGTAGTTGTAGAGAGCAATAAGGTCTTCCCTCAGCCTCCTCTTCTCCATACTAAACAAACAACCCCAGTTCCCTCAGCCGCTCCTTGTAAGACTTGTTCTCTAGACCCTTCACCAGCTTCGTTGCCCTCCTCTGGACACGCTCCAGCACCTCGATGTCCTTCTGGTAGTGAGGGGCCCAAAACTGAACACAGTACTCGAGGTGTGGCCTCACCAATGCCGAATACAGGGGCACTATCACCTCCCTGGTCCTGCTGGCCACACTATTCCTGATACAGGCCAGGATGCCATTGGCCTTCTTGGCCACCTTGACACACTGCTGGCTCATGTTCAAGCGGCTGTCAGCCAACACCCCCAGGTCCTTTTCTGCCAGGCAGCTCTCCAGCCACTCCTCCTCAAGCCTGAGTACAAAAGATGTTCCCCAGCTAGAGAACAAATCTTGCTTATATGACACAGTGCCTGTAACAGGCAAAAAGAAGGTTATCAAACAAATTTTTTAAATCATTGCCATCAGATAGCCAGTTAACAGAAAAGGGGAAAGATATTAAAATGATAGATGAAGAATGTACAGCTAAGCCTCTGAAATCCCTACCCAGCTAAATAGCTGAATTATTTATCAACTGTACAATATCTCAGCATCAACAGTGCCTGACAAGGGTCTGGGGATCTGGATTTGTTAGCTTTTCCCAGCGATCCAATTACACTTTTCTTACGCACAGATGGAGAAAGTGCAATATTCTCACTACTCCAGGAATGACACTAGCGCACTTCATACAGGAAACACCTTGTGCTCCCGCATTTCATCAGAATAAAAAAAATTATTTTACAGCAATATAGAACACTAAAGATACAGCAGTAACTATTTTATAGCAGTACAAAAACATCCAGTACGTGGTGGCATTCTTTCAAAATCCATGGTTTGCCTGGACATAAGTAGAACCAATGATTTCCCTTAGAGTACAGAGAGGAAAGAAACACCAGAGGCAGTAGGGGAGAACAGATTACTGTGGATATGGACCATTTATGGATATTTTTTTTCCAGTTAATTTTGTTTGGTTTTGCCAAATTTTTTGCTCATTTGCATTCAGGATTTCAGTAAGTCTGTATGATAATTGTTTTCAGTGAGAGGGTCCTGTTGTCCTTTTTCAGTATTGATGGCCAAGCACATATCCTAAGAATGTACACATTAAAAGCATTGAGGAAAATATGACAGGTGGTGGGATTAAAGAATTTGTTTGGTGCAATGGGGATGTGAATCCCCAAGTCCCAATTCTGACGGAGAGCAAACTTTGGCACATTGCTCTGGTTTGGTTCTCCTTTGGTAAAAGGGTACAATACTACCTTTCCCCAGCAGTCAGATTTCCCATTTAACTTCAAAGTTCCTTGAGACAGGGAGGCTGCATGGGACTGCACAGAACTTAACATAGAGCAGATTCAGTTTCAGGTACAAGTAGAAATAAGAACAAGCTGGAAATAGTAAATAGACATTTCTAACCCAGTGATTCTCAGCCATGGAATTAAAACCACAAGAAGATCATGAGAGGTCTTAAGGGCTCACAAAGTAATAAACAAAGGCAGTGTCAGCCAGCAAGAGCACTTCTCCTGCAGGATGAAGGAGTACAGATTACATGTTTAAACACTGGCTGCAACAGTTTACATCAACCAAGAAACTACTAGCTGCCTTTAATTTCTGGCAGCAGCTCAGTTCCCTGGGGAAGAAAAGACAGAGCAGAAGAAGAAATGGTGTTTACATCTGCAGCTATGATTAAAGTCACTTCTCAGTCTTCCTCCTGCTCTACCCTTTCCTTGAAGGAGCAGAGATGCTGCCAACAAAAGGGGTGCACAAAGACAAAGCAGAGCCAAATGGACATCATATTTCCAGAAGCTGGAAGTGTGCTGCTCCAGCCAATTTTTCTTTTGCCCTGTGCTGATGGCTGCAGGACAGAATATTCTGCGTGAATAGTTTCACATGCTACACAGCATCACAAGTCTTCTGACTGTGAACAGAGGAAAGAGGATACAGTAAAGGCAATAAGCCTAATTTTCTCCACAACATATGGGAGTGACAGGAAAGACCCTGAGATCTATGTGTGTTTTTGTAGAAGCAGCTCACAGCAGAATAGACCCCTGGTATTCTGTCCTAAAGTTTCTGTCATTGTATTTTCTCAATAACTGCTCTAAAACTCTTTTTAAAGAGCTCTGTCAAGCTTATTTCACTTAGGAAGTTCAAAGCATTCATGTTGAATGAGTCCTGACAAAGATAGAAGAGAGCACAGAAAGCAATTCAGCTTTGTTTTTCCACTTCTCCCCTTTGCCTTTGAGGTCTGTGTGTGGTTGCATCAGTGAGATCAAAATTGCCAGCAGGCCCATAAACGACACCTACCAGCAGTAGAGCAAAAAACATAGTCCTCTACCATTAATACTTCACAGTGGGTGTTCTTTAGCCCTGTGCAGACAGCCAACAAGAGACTTGCGCACCACTTAAACTCTCCTAATAGATTTTAAGTGGGTCCTAAGAGGTGCAGAAGCCTGGAGTTGGCCTTCAGCCCAAAAGCAAATTCCATCTGACGTGTGTCAAAGCATTACAGGCAACGGACTCCTTATCAATATGTGTCCTTGTGCTACTTTTCAGCACAGTCGTTATTGCAAGGAATCAGAGAAGTACTCTTATCAGCATTTTGTGCTTATACAAAATTAGACATCTCAAATGAGTTCAGGAAGGCAGAGAGGCAGTGCACAATAAAACCTGAGGACCAGAGGGAGAAATATTTTAAAAAAAAAGAGTGAGATAGAATTTTAAGCTATTCTACAGGCAGCAAAATATGCCTCCTCAAAAATGCAATTATTGTTTTCTTCTGTTTGCAGAGCGTTCTATCTATTCAGGTCACTGCATGAATCAAATAAGAAAACAATTTTTTATGTTTTCTGTGTAGACATCTGGGCACTTTAAATGGACCTCATATGAAGACCTGCTAAGGGATTTGGGGGTTTGCTGATGGTTTTTTGCTTGAACTAAAAACTGAGGTAGGTCCCTAATACAAGTATCTTTGTAAACATGGGAGATCTTGGATCTTGCCCTATGTCTACACCAAGATTTTAGATACTGGAGGCACAGGTTCTTTACTTAAACTTTTGTTAATAAGGCATATATTTGTTGTAACCCACTGATGTCGAGTATAAAGCCAATGTTAACTTTACATCCAAGACATGGTATTTTCAGTAATTTTACCTCTGCTGGTCTGATCTGACCTCTACACAATCCTTTTGTATAGGGGGCTATAAGATAAGGGAACTAAAAAGCAAATCAGCTTTGATGGCCAGGGAAATATTCCTATTGCACACACACATAACAGCAGGCATAGTCTTGCACCTTCCTGTTTCCTTTCATATTGGATACATACATGCAGATGTGGAAGGATACCTATGGAGCAGACAAGAAAAAAAAAAAAACCAAACCAAATCCTCTGCTGTATGGATAGATGAAGGGCAGCAGAGCCTACAAGCAGCCTGGAAAAATGATTCTGAGAATTGGAGTAACTGCAGATTTTGCTTTGATTACACAAAGGAAATTTTCTTATAGTGCAACGCCCTCTTTACTCCACCTCTGTCTTTGAGCTACTGTGTCTATGTTGTGTTACTCAGGACATACAGTCTAGACAACAGAAGTGGCACTGAGGATTAGAATAAATATGAAGGGGGGAAGTCACCTGAGCCTTCACACACATGCACACCTTCAGTTTGGATTTGGCAGGAATTTATCAAACATTTCACTCCAGATCTGTCTAGGCCTCTCTGACCCATTATAGTAAATAGCTGACCTTAATTCAAAAAGTGGCGTGAAATAATAAAGGTCAAAAACTGAAACAGTTGCAGCTGTTCCAGAGGATAACACTTACTGACTCCTAAGAGCTTGAATGAGCTCAGGCCAGAGCAGTGGAGTTTGTTTACTGTATAATATTATTTTAGGAATCCTTTCCTTGCTACTTCAATCAAAATGAACTGCATTTCCTAATACCATACATCCAGAGAGATACTGCCACATGCTCTGTCCAAACACAGGCTTAAACTAACCCACCCTGGCACCAATTATCTTCAAGGCTTTTGAGCCTCTTGGGAGATATTGCCCTCCTTTCTTCCAGTGAAGCAGAAAACCATCTTGTATGAAAGAGAAAGAAAAAAAAATCTGGTTCCACATTCACTGCAAATATTTTAAGCATTAACCCTCCTCCCCCCAAAAAATTTACTCAAATCTTCTGTGTAGGGTTTATATGAAGGAGGAAGGCTTGCCAAAGCAATAGTGTTCATTATTATTAATAATAACCAACAATTTTTGAAGCACAGATAAGGACTGACTAAGCATTGAATGTTTAAGCACATTCACTGTGGCTGTTCTGGTCACTTTCTGAGTTCACTTCCCACAAATCATTGAGCTACACTATAAGGAAAGAAAATTTAAGGTGATTTGCGTAGGTACCTCTAGAAAATGTGAATTCACAGGCATCAGTCTTCACCTAGGAATTTCCTGACTCCCACTGCCTGGCAACAAGCACTGAATTAGGAAAATTCCTGTATGAAAATCATATTTTTAATACCAAGAGCCACTGAGATTCATTAGAATTATTAAGATATCTGTATAAAACAGATAATACAAAGTACTCCTATACACAGCAGATAGTGAAGTGAAATTTCCTGCTACAGGTATCTGTGGAGCAGACAGTTTTGGCAGGTTCAAAAAAGGATTCCACAATTTCATGGTCTTTAAACAGGTTCTCTTAAAGAGAAGAGGAAGGTATGCACCCTCTAATCTGTCTAGTTCCACCGTTTCAGGCACTGCTGGGGGCATGCAGGGGGAAAATGGATGACAAAAAGCAACTCCAACAATTTCTTGTCTTTGTTGGGGACAAAACACTGAGCTAGATGGACTGCTGGCCTATCTCAGTTGGGAGTTTCATATGTTTTAGTGAGTCACACTTTATGGTCAGAACTAGGGACTGAGCACAACAGCAGAAATGTAGCATGCACAACCCTGTCCATTACACTTGCAGAGTATTTGACTCAGAAATTAAATATGGCATGATCCTGTAATGTATCTGATAGCTTAAAAGTCATCAACACAGCTCAAATTCTGCATTTTGAAACTCTGGATAGCTACTGATGACCATAAATACAATATTAAACCTAAACTGACCAAACAATGTAATCTCAAGCAATTGTTATTTACTCCTGAACATTCCAGATGCAACAAAAAAGGAAAAGGGAGTCTTCACTGCTCTATTTTGCTTTTGAGGCCATAAGCTTTTAAAGTGAGAACAAAAATAAAATGGCAAAACAATGATGCAAAAATGTGCTTCCAGGGCTGCAGTGAGTTCTAGTTCCCTAAATAGCAATGTCCTGCTTTAGCTCTAGAGGACTGAAAACTTTATAGAATGAGGTAGTGACCACAGAAGGAACTGAAACATATCATCATGTTTTGGACTCTTCTCTTCAATGACCCCTGAACCTTTCCTGTAGAGAAAAACCCAAGCCACAATGTCTGTGTATAGAATTGCACTGCCTTGAAGCTCAGACTGTTTTGAATCTAGAGTTTCAGTTTGAACAAATCTGTAATTTTTATTTCTCTAAGCTTTGCAGAAACATCATTAAATTATTTTTTCAATTCCATTTGTATTCTTTGTATGATATAGATAGGATCTTTCTTCTCAGTCTCCTGACCAAACTTTGGTGAAAGAGGTCATTAGACCAGCCGCTACATAAAGTCTAAATAAAGTCTGAACTTGCTAGGTTATGTCTTTTCCTTTTGAACTGCTGGGAAGATTGTCAAACAGAGTCCTTTGTAAGAAGGACTTGCTCACAAGCTCACTTCACCTCCTTTGAAATAAGATATTTTGAAAGAGCCTCATTTTTCACTAATCTATAGAATCCATAACTTTGGTTGTGCCTCAATGTAAAGAGAATTTAGCAAAAATGTTAGCTCTTTCTAAATTTGATACTTTTGACAAATATAATTTCAGAATAAATATAGTGATAACAAGAAACAAAAGCAGAGGATATCCACACCTTTGCTTCTTCTGATCCTGCACTCAATTTCATCCCATCACCATCAGTAATACCTCAGCATCCAGCCTGATCAATCCCTCCCTCCTTTTGGTGGATGAACACTTCAAAAACTTCCACTCCTCTCTGCCATTATTACCTAAGTAATAGCAATCACATTTTTTAAAGTCTTTTTTCTTATCAAACACTATTTTTCTGCTGTCTGAATGTGCTAAAAAACAAATTCCAGAGATGGTCTCTTGACAGCTATGGTATTGGCAGTCAGTAAATGCTTGGTAACAGCAAACAAGGCTTATTTATTTTCTCCTTCTCTAAAAAATGCAGTTACAAATTTGCAATCACAAATGAGAATTTCCTTTCCATGTTGTATTTGCAGTCTCTCTCTGAGAGAGTTAGCTCAGCTTTTGCATCAGCTACTGCAGCACATCGTGAAGATGATCTTACAGTGTTAACACAGCCGTGAAGGTTCAAGCACCGCTTTGTTGCTGAAAGATAATTATATCCCGCGATCTGTTGGGCACACTCATACTTGTCATTGTATACATCATTATTCACTTTCTGATCACCCTTTCTAATCCAGACTAGTCCAGTAGTGTCCAGCCATCAGTCATTAGAATGGGTGATGAGTATGGTGAAAAATGAAGTGGCAACTTAAGGCTATTCCTTAGAAGTAGTACAGTCTGAAAAAAACAGTGTAAAGAGGAGGCAGTTGCATGTGAGACAGTCTTCTTTCTCTTTTCTGACTCCAGCACCAAACTTTTGATTAATTACTGAGCCAGGAGCAGCCAGGCATACCTCTAAAAAGAGTGCTTGGAGAGACTAGTATCACTCTAGTGATAGAAAAAACTCTACTCTTCAGTCTCTCTTCTTTGTAGACACTGTTTTTTCTCTGACAAGCTCTTTGGGTGAAAACCACCTTACTGTTGGAAGCAGTATGTGAAGACAGGATTGAAAATGAGACCATCCTCCTAGTGTATGGCAAGTAGAATATCCCTGCACCCAGAAAAGCTCTAAATAGTGTTGTTTAACTGCTTAAATTATTTCTTTTTCTAAGAAATGCTGTGGTGGCCCAGCCAGTCATTAGCATTCACATTTGCAAGCACTGTTCACATCCCTATAATCACAAAATATTGCATCTTAGGGAAGAAAAGCCCAAGTTCTTCCAGACCCACAGGTTCCAGGAGAAGGAGCCATAAAGCAAATACATATCTTAAGATTCACAATAAAATCAAAACTGACAAGGTTACAAGTCAGAACCTATCATCAGGCATAAAACCAGTGGATGTGTTTCTTAAACTCATTGTGAGCATTAAGTAAATTAATTATCCCACCTGGTGTCCCACTTGAATATTTATGATAACTCTATATCTCCTGAGCATAACAGAAAGTAAATTTAAGCCAAGCACCTAAAACAGCATTCTCCATAAAGCTGCGTGGGTAGGCTGTCCCAGATATCTCACTACAAAGGTGATGAAAGTAAACAAGATAAAGTGTCCTCTGGTGGCTTGTGTTCAACAGGCAAAGAAACAGGGTTTGTGGCAGTACCACAGGCTTCATTGAGACAGTGTAATGGCATAAAGAAAGGAAATTTTCCTTTTCTGATACTTTTTTTTTTTTTAAACTTGTCAGGTTTTGGATTTCCATCCTCAAAATAAGGATTCAAAAGGCCAGGCCTCATACATTTATGTGCCGGCTTTGTGAAGGTATTTTTTGGCAATACAAGATACAGTTAATTATATTCACCCCAGTGCTCATTTACACGTCAGTTTGGGATTTGAGAGCTCTGCCCTGGAACAGAAACACTGACCGTGTTTCTGACCAGATGGCTGCCAGCAGGAGACAGGCTAATTCCCTGGTTTGTTTGTGTGTTATGGGAACGGGGGACTGGGACTGACCTCCTGGGTCATGGAGTCCAGATCCCTGCTATCGCAGGCAGCCCTGTCACTGAAAGGTAATACGTTAGCTAGGAGCTGATGTATGGTTTGGTCTTCCTGCTGTGAATCCTTTCGTGGCCCTTCCCATATTCTCCTGGGAGATAAGGCCTTGTGCTTCAGCTGCTTTTGTTCCCAGGGTTAGCTAACGATCCTTTGCAAAATCATGGCTTGACAAACATTATTAGCCTCCTCCTGGAATTCAAAAAGCATTTTTATTTTTCAGTTTAGATTGAGAAACTGAGACATCACGGCTGTGTATTTTGGGTTCAGCTGTGGACTGCATACAGCATTGTGGCAGAATATAGGAACTACAGAAAACCTTTAGTCTCCTCAGAGGAGACTGCTCTGACACAGCCAATATCAAAAGCAGCTCAGACTTCTCCAAGAAATGCAGGATAAGACCCAGTATATGGGATATAAGAGAGTAAGACTGAGGGCTTTAGGGTCTTATGTAAGTGTACTACATTGAGAGGTTATTCTGAGCTTCCTTCAGGAGGCCTTCTTGCACCCTTGGAACAGCCCAGAATGAGGACAACTCAAAGTGTGTCTTAAGTCTCCCTTGGCCTTTGGGATCATTGGTTTTGCAACTCTAAAAAAGGCAATCCTAGATCTTCCTCAGAGTTAAATAAAGTTGCTTTAGGGTTGCAAAGCACAAGTAAAATTAAAAGTTACAAGTTCCTGTCTCCTAGTCTGCATTCAATCAATGAAACCAAATGTTCTCTCTGCTTAGACATCCAGCTTTGAAGACGTGGCTCTTAATGGCCTGAGGTTTGACTGTTCCAGCTTTGTTATTTTGGTTTGGTTTTTTTCCCTTCAGCCTTTACTACCAACCTCAGACAGAGTCATTCAATGCAAATATAGGGAAGAAGACTTGTGTCACAGTGGGGAACTCAATTTAATGAAAGCACTTGCAGAAATTCTTTTGTTTATTGAAAGCATGTAAATGGACAGTATGATTTACAAGGTTACAAGGAAACAAGTACACAGCTTCCCCTGATGCTGTGGTTAAGACAGCTTGGAAACTATTGTGCTGTGTCACAGAACAGCACAAACACACACTGCCAAAAGCCACAGCAACTATTCAAATCCATCTTTGTTTTAAATACCGACTATTAAAGTGACCATGCTGGTTTTACCTTGTCTCTCTAACAGTGGGTGACAAAAGTCCTTTTAAATGTTGAAAAGTTGCAAGTCTGCCTTTTCTGAATTGCAGAGGGAATTTGTCTTTGTGGTTTTTGAATGGCACTGCAGAGCCAAAGCCAAAAAGTATAGCTGCACATACTGTGTCAACTACGCACAGTGGAAAGCAAATATAAACCTGGAATATAGAGACCCACATGAACAAAAGTGCCTAGATTTTATGGCATCCACGTTTTAATGTAGCCTGAATGAGACAGGGTAGAACTCATGGAAGTTATTTTACTTCATTAGCAAAAAATATACCTCATGCTGGTAATGCCAAGATACTCCTCGTAGGCAGACTACCCCAATCTCTTGATTCAACAATATCATGCGGACAACTTTGTGCCAAAATTAAATAAATCTTTGTGTGTTTCACCACTTCTTGCGCTTCTGTTGACATAGGACTGAATAAGCCATCTTAGTCTTCAAACTGAGACAAAAAAATCGCAATAGCTAACTGAAAGTATCACCTCTTATTCTGTTCCTGGAGTGCTCTTGATTCAAATATCATGATTTTCTGAAATATATTAATTATTTGGAATTATACAATAAAATATTCTGCAAATTACAGCAATGAGATGGCTTATTATTGAAAGTGTCCTTATTATTTGCAGTTGGTCACATTAGTCATATGGAGAGCTTCTGGTTTCATGTTCAATGCTCATAATTCCTAGGATTGATTTTCTGGTGGAAGTGTTCATAGAAAGATAATGTAAGACGAACTCAACACAACAGCTTATAATTCACTTTTGAAAGCCTTCTCAAAACTCATGCAAATGTTCTCAAACACCAAGAAAAAATGAATGCAAATGCATCTCTCCAATTTTCAGGCATTTCTTCTTCCAGGGCCAAATTCTCTGTTGATGAAAACAAGTAATTTTATTGTGCCTGCCCAGCAGAGAACATGCTGTACAATATTTTGACATGTCAAACCAAAGTCTGACTAAGGGATTACACAGACATTTTAAGAAATGAGTAAAAAGGAGCTGTATAATTCTTAGCACCTTACAAAGGTTTTTTCAGGTTTGGTTCTAAACTTATCGAAGACTTATGGAGAAATATTTATTTTTTAAAACTGGTGCCACAATTGGGTAATAAAATTTGAGAATGTGAACATTCTTCCTCTCTTAAAAACCAAACAAAAAAAGCCCCCATTCTGACCTTCTTTCCAATGTTGTATGAAAATATGTTAGAATAACATTTAGTTCTGTATGCTTTCTCAACAAAATTAGTTTTGGTATTGATAGTAGAGTACAAAACAGACTTTACTGTGAATGACAGTTATTTTATTGCTTATTTTTAAATATTCAAGTTCTATAATACTTTATTTCTCATATTTATTTATTTTATATTTTTGACGGGGAGATGGGTTTATTTGCACTAGGCTGCAAGACTATGTGCTTTATTTCAAGAGAAGCCAGAAATGATTAAAATTGGTAAAAGAAGGTGGTCTATAATAAAAATACAATTTTGAGAAACTAGTACAAAATCATAGTCACGGATTCTTTTCCCATGTATTAAGCTTCATGGCTCTGATTCTATTTTACCGCCTTTGAAGTCAATGGAAAATTTCCCATTAGTTTCAGTTGGCCCTTTGTTTTATTTTCAGAAGTATTTTCTAAAGTTTGCCATTTCCAAGTTCCCATGATTTAACCTTGGGTGTGATCTTGAAAGAATTTTTATGCACATGAGTAGACAGAGTTACTGAAGTCAATGAGCCTGGAGGGCTGGACCCAGCATCACCACTTATAGTGCTGTATTCTGCTAACTGCATAGAATGACAATCACATCACTTGATTTCTCCATCCCACTTTATAATTCAAGATGTACAGCTCTTCAGCTTATGCAATAGTTATCTTGCTAACAATGGCAGCTCACTAGAAAAACACAGTTAATACTTTGTGGAATGATAAGGACATAAAACTGCAAGAGAGTGATTTCAGTGCATTAGGAAAAAAAACAAAAAGGCAATTTTCTCCAAGTTTCTTGGGACTGTTCTGAATGACATTAAATGTAATAGGCTTGAGAGCAATATTTTGAAGAAAGTATCTGAAACTTTGTTTTACATAAAGTCAGTTGATTCAGGCATGCAATTATTGCTGCATCAAGGGATTTTTTAAAGACCTGAATAACAAACAAGATAATGGGCTCCATCAGTTTCATAGGATATTTAAGTGTCTAATTCACTTTTCAAAATGAAAATTTTCTGGTGATGCGATGCACCACCACGTACTGTGTAAAATCTAGCAGCCATGGTTTGATTTAATTTGAAGTAAAGCTAAAAACACCACTGCATGTTACAGCAGCTTTGCTAATGATCATCAGCCAAAACTTTAACTTATTCCAGACATTAGTCTTTTTTTTTACTTTTATCCTCACATCTTTCTACAAAATCAATGCTATTTTATTTGCTGTCAGTTAAATTTTCTAAAGTGCTTTTTCTTTTTCTTCTCCCTCCCTCTCCTCCCATCTTAACGAAGATATCATTGGTACCAGTAAAATTCCAAGGAAGAACCCAACCAGAACCATGTACTGGGTATTCTTTCCTCTGTTCTGTAAAAATAAACTAAGTTCACACACACACACAGACACACAGACACACAGACACAGACACACATCTGTATTTCTACCATTTCTTTCCCTTTCTCTCTTCTGGGCATTTGTTCTACATTCTTTCTCCCTCATCTCCCCACACCCCAAGGTGAAGCACAGTCCACTCCAAGAGGTTTCTGTGGATTTCAGCAAGGGTTGACTGGTTTCTGACTGCTGTTCTCTCCCTCCCATGACTTACATGATTTAAATGGTGTCCGGATTTTTGAAAGGACTGTATTTGGTTGGCAATTGAATACTTCTTTGATTATTAATTGTTCAAAAGAGAATTTCTAAGGGTTTTTTTTCCTCCCTCTTAAATATCAAAGTAATTGAGTCTCCAGTAGCTCCAACTAAGTTCCCCTCAGATTCGTGAACTGAACTTTTTGTTTCCTTTAGTGTGCTGATATTTTTCCAAAATGTCATCAATGAAAAGAGCATAGAAAATAAATCCATTTTTCTTGCAGAAGGTCTTCTGTGCTAAATAAATGGATTTAAGGATGTCCAGGCTGTGCCCATAGGAGATAATAAGAACATTTAGCACTTACAGTAAATGCACTTTTCTGCTAAATGACTTTTCATCTCTCAAGTATAGTAGAAACATTAAGTAATGAAGCTCCAGTCCAATAGAAAAACAGCAAATGGATAATTAAGAAAACAATGTACATTAGAAAACCTATAAAAACCCAGACACGCAGCTAGGCCAGTTCATTAAGTTCAGTCTAACTTGATTTCAGCTCTAACTGTAATAATATCCAGCAGACACCCCCCTGCTGAGAGCTGAATGTGCAAAGAATCTCTTGACCTACTGATTTTAATAAAATGCTTGTTTCAAATGCTTCTTTTTAATTAAATGTCTGAGTTTGGGGATGGTCGGTACCAAAGAAGGAGTACTGGATACCCAGGAAGTAGGCAGTACATAACTGAATATATTTGCTTATAATAAGTTGAACAAAGAAATTGTGAAAATTACTATTAAACATTGGTACGTGATAATTTATAGGGAAAAGGTTGCAGCAGGGGAGTTCAGGAATCAGGAATAAAAAAAGTAGTCAAGGACTCAAGAATTATAAAAAGAGCACATCATGAAACATCTCCTATGTTTAAAAGTAAAATATCTACAAGTAGACTTCTCTGCACAACCATAATTGGGACCAATGCAAAAATATGTAAACCAGAGAAAAAGAATTCTACATCAATAAGGCCTCTAACCAGAATAGAAAAATTCTGGATATAAACAACATAAACTTGTGATAAGAGTCCTGGATTACCTCGTACATTACTACCTCTAGGGGTTCAAAGAGATTAAATAAAACTCTTTATTGCACCATATTTGTTTCAGGGCTTTTGTGGTCTTCTATGGGAGAGGAAAAGATATTTATCCAGCTGCCTTGATGAATAATTTAGGGTTTGGGACATTTTCCTCTATTGGCTGCTGGACCACCCCTGCAAAGGGGAGAAGGAATGGATGCACCTTGCCCTCTTTTCCCTGGCACTGTTCTCCTGTGCTCCTAGCAGCAGCACAGTCTCTCAAGGGCGCACTTGGTATGGCTGAAAAAACATTCTTTGAGTTAAATCGATTGTCAGGTCTGGGTTTAAAAGCAAATGTTTTCTCGCTCCTAATTTTTTTTGGAGAGAGGGAATTATTTATTGTCCTATCTAGTGTGGGTAGTGTTCCACTTCCTACACTCACATGGGGGCTCACACGGGGAGTTCTCTTTAATAAATTCACAAGTAAGAGGTTGCTCTTACTTGTGAATCCTATGTTATTCCTACTGCCAGAATTGTTTTAACTTTTCATCTTAAACTGGGCTTTAAAACGTATTTTCTGGCCTGTAGCATATGATAGTAGACAAAACAAATGATGTGGATGATTGCAAGGCTTCTTCCAATATTTTTCTTCCAATACTAAGGATACCAGTGCAGAATCAATATTCTCCTCACATCTCTGCTGAACATACCAGGCATACAATGCTGCCACAAAGGGTTTGCAAATCCCAGGTTCTCAGATGATCTACACTCAGATGATCTCAGCTCTACGATAATTCCTGCTCTGTTGCTTTAAGGTAACTCTGGTACTTGCAAAATTTAGAGGCACTTTAGATTGCTCTAAACCATTCTAGCTGGTAGCAGCCTCTGCACAGTCATTTGCCATCTGAGAGCAATTGTAAGCAGATGCCAAGCGGTTGCCTCTGGTAAACGGTTGGCACAGGCCTATCTGGCCCCCAGGGCAACCCATTTTTTGTGGCCAGGCTAGTGATGGAATTGTCAACCGGGAATAAGCAGTACTACTTATTCTTCTACTTTGTTCTGCCAGAGCAAAGCTGGATTGCAAGAACAGTGCTCTATAGGGTAAGCAATACATACATCAAAAATTATTGAAGTATTCAGTGTTTTGGATATGAAGAACTGCTCAAAGGATGCTACATAGGTGTCTAGAAATTAATCTGGATGACCATGCAGACTGTTTCCCCATGGAGAATGAAGAGGGAACTTTCTTTTTCCCCACTTTTTTTTCCCATAAGAACAGGTGATGAGACTAGTGATGAGGATACCTGGGCTCTGGTTCATGTGAGTCCTCTAGGAGGGATGATGCATTACTGACAGCTTCTTCCTAGCCCATGAAGCTTGCTGAGTGATATTTACTTTCATCTCTTGACCACTGAGACTCTTTAGCTGTCCAGTTGTTAAAGCCGTGCAGAATCTCCTATCTCACTTGCTTCACTGACAGCGTCAGCAGAACAGGATGAGGCCATACATCAGATGGGGGGTTTTATGGGAACAGCTCAAGTATGTCACTAGTCTCAGTGAATGGGTGTTCAGCACACCTGCCTCCTCTTGGACTAATGGTGAGGAAAGGATGTATATATGTGAAGACTCTGGCCTTCATCCCCACCCCAACTATTGTGGCCACTGTCAAAAATGAAGGATGTCCTCAGAACATTACTAGCAGCTTCTGACAGATTGGAAAAGGTGTAGTCTGTACTTTGTCTGAGAATACTGATTATAGGCTCCCAAGCAAGAGAACAGAAATTACAATGTTTAACACTTTGCATTACAAGCAAATCAGAATTTGAATTGTTTGGGACAAAGCCATGGGGCTATCTCTTGACTAATATCAGATATCTGCCGTAAATAATACCGATGTGAAAGTTTCTGAAAGAAGAGCTCACAGTAATCCTTTGTAAAGGAATTGCTAGCCAACCTAAATATAGAATTTGCAATTAGCTCCCATTATAATCATTGAGTCAAAACCCAGATGGGAATAATAGTAATGAAAAATAAAATTCTTTAATCTTATTTAACAAAAAGTTAGAGGCAACTAATACTAGGACTACGTTCCAAAAGCAACTGTTTGAATACTTTATTAAAGTTCCTCATTTTCAATCATATAATCATAACAAAGTTAACATCTGAGTATTTTCTAAATGCCAAATTATTATTCCTACCATTTAGAGACTGTGATTATATAAAGAAAATAAGATTTTAATCTCAGGAAGGACTGTCGAAAATTAATGAAACTTAGAGGTATGGCAGTCAAGCCCTGAGTGAGATCAGGAAGTTTTTCAGACTAAGAGCTGTTAATAGTGCATGCATCACAGTAACACTTGTTTTATGTGCCTTTTTACACTTAAAAGCATGTTGTAAACATCAACAGTCACCAAAATTTTCTGTAGGATAAATAAAAACTGTAGACAAACTAGTTGAAGCAGAAAACTGAAAAACTGTATTTTGGTGATTCTGAGCAACCACAGGTAGCTTGATTTCTAATAGGATTTTAGATGCTTAGTACTAGACCGGTATTTATTTTTCAGCAGTGCATGTTTTCTGGTGGAAAATCCTGAATCAATTACATTAAAAAGGTTTTTACTGTACTGCTCTCATTAGATTTTTAATTGTAAATTGAATTTTAAAACTATTCAGATATGGGTGATATTTTCATTGTTTATACAAACCAACATCTTCCTACTGCTGACCTGGGACCAGATGACTCTGAAGGTTGATTCCAACCAGTCTCACACTTTCTCTTTATCAGCTACTGCACCTCCTCTTGGCCAGGTTCTTACAGCCCACCCTCGCTTTCTGGAGCCAGGAATGGAGAAAAGGTGGATCTCTGTGCATGCAGATGTGGATTCAGTCTTCCTTCTGGGCATATATGCTAGCAAGAAGGTGCCATAGCCACATTCATATAGCCAGGTCCACGTGTCACAGTTACCAATGACAAACTAGTTTTAACTAAGTCTAAAAGAAAAATTATTTTAGTAAAGCTGAAGTGAGATGCCTTGGAAAATCTCAAGAGTTCTATTTATCATTACTATTAAAGAAGAAAACACATTTTAAAGTTATAAAATTCAACATAGTTCCCAGTTTCACAGATTTTTTTGAGGGACAAATAGAAAATAATCAGGATTTAGAGCCAGGACAGTGCAGATTTGCCCCAAAGCAGCAGGGGTCAAATGCAATTAGCCCTAGCTTCCACATCAAAGTCAGACAGATCTATAATAGTTTCTGCATGACCTGCTCCTAGTTTCAGCCTATAAAAGCTTAGATTGGAAATACTGTTCTGAAAAGAATACAGATTGTAGACATGGTATTAGATTAATATGATTATGAGAAATTATTTGGTTGAAAAACTTGGAAATAGAATACAAGATCCCTCCAACTTTGGCATATTATTTCAAATCTATCTCAGCTGGACCCAACAGCTGATGGCAGCTCTGTATGAAATAAGTAAGTAGATTCCAGCACAGTTATCACTGGGCAGGTGTGCACAGCAAAACTCACAGTTCCCATTTGCAATAGCTGGCTCCTTGTGAGGCCAAAAAAGCAAATAAGCATGGAGATGAAGTTATCCACTTACTCACTGAAAGGTCCCTCTGGGCTAAGTTCAGGAGCAGAGTGAGACAATATATATGTGTGGAAGAAGGGTAAAAGCGTGGCTCATGCTTCCATAGTGCTTGTGCTGTGTTTCTTCTATGAATAATCAGAGACTTTAATTGTTCAAGGCTTTCAGTCTGATAAACCAGCACTACAACAATGGTGAAAATAAATCTTTTCTACTCATTAAAATGACAAGATGGGTAAATACAAAGTATAGGCATCTTAGTATATTTTCTACTCTATATTAAAATAACAAGACATTTAAATAACTTTATTCTTATCCTTCTTAATATGGTATCAAAGAAAAATTAATCACACGCATATCACCCTTCACCAAAAAAATGACGGGAAAGATTTCTCTATGCTGCACACAGATTTATATATGATCTCCATTAACATTAATGGGAGCCTTCGGCTAAATCCTCAAGCCCTGCAGCAGACATCTACCCTTTATAATTTAGGGAAGAACTGAAAAGGTAGTGGAGTAAGACCTAACAAATATGAAAAAAAATCAGCAGAAATCAAAGAGTAACTGGAATTGCAATAGGGGACAGCAAAAACACTGCAGAAGTTTGTAGTTTCCAGAGGAATGGGACTCTTGGCTTTCAAGAGTCCTGAAAAGGTAAAAATAGAGTTGGTGTAAAAAGGAGTGCCAGAAGTCCAAGCAGCTTAGGAAGCTCAGTAGCTTATCGTCACCTCCAGGAATAGTGGCATATGCCTCCATGATGGTGCAGAATGGAAGATATGATATTACTTCCCAGGGATGAATCAAAGTGGTACTTTCCACCTCTGTACTGTGTTTTGTTAGTGAGTAATTGGCTTCTTGGAAAGAAATGTATCTGTCCTTGTTTCAGCAAAGGAAACATGGAAGAAGATATATATGAACAACCCTGTGCTTTTTCAAGCAAACAAAAGTCAAAATAATATTTTAAACCAGATGAACTCTTGTTATAGCTGGCTGTATATTAAATGCAGTTTTGCAGCATCAGAGTTCATTCTTTGAGTCTTCCTGTGACTCTTCACACTGTATGTGCACTGAAAGAAAATGAGACACATTCACAGGGGTAAATATGTCAGTCTTGGCAATCTAAGCTATTGTATCTTATAACATCTTCTGTTCTCTTATTCCACATCTTGTAAGTTAAATCCCATATCAGATCAGACCCGCTACATGGCAGTAGAATTTGATGTAAACAGAAAGCAAGATTTAATGGAATTATGCCAAGAATACTTTTAGACCAAACTGTATATAACAGAATTTCTGTTAGTGATTTGGGTGACAGAAGCAGAAAATCTAATCAACTTTTTTACTATGCTATCACCTTTGAATTCAACTATAGACAAACAAATATCAGAATGTATCATTTCCATGCAATAGGGGGCTGCAAAAATATAGATATTAAATGAAATAGTAATTTGAAAGGCAAAAAAGAAGGTGAGTTTAAAACAGTCTGACCCACTGTTGCTGTGGATCTCCAGTATACGATGTGAGAAAGTATTTTTTACACCTAGAAGAGCTGTGCTGCAGAGCAGGGTACTTATGCAGGGCAAAGACAAAATAAACGAAATATTTCATTTACCACGTGCTCTACAGAAAGGCCAGCTTCTTAAGGAGCTGAACAGGAAGAATTACATTCAGGCATTAATTTAACATGTAAAAAACCTGTTCTCTGAGTTGTGATTAGCATTGTGATTCTAAGTTAAGAAACTCAGATTTGGTCAACATTTGTGTAGTACATTATCTGTGTTGCCTGTTCCCAACAAATGTGCAAGACCCTTCTGTATTCATTCAAGTCACTAAGCAGAGCTTGTTTTTTGCTCCTCTTTCAGCTGTAGTGAAGTTTAGAGGTTCATCCATAACTTGTATGCTTGACACTGCAAACAGTTAGGCCCTCTTGCAAACCAAGAAGCCTTGGCTTACTCTCTATCCATTCTAGCTGTCCTCTTACTTTGCTTTCAGTCATATCTATAGTTAGATGTATTTCTTTATGAATCAAGAATCAGCAGAGTAAAATGGCTACAAAGAATGACAAAGATTGTCTTTCACAGTAACAGATGTAACCTAAAAGTTGCACAGAATTAAATAGAGAAGAACTGTGATTTGGGATCCATACAGGGAAAGGAGTTATAGTCCCCAAAATAAAAGAAAACTCTCTACTGAAATAGCTAAAGGGTGCTTTTCCCTCTTCCCTACTAAACTCTGCTATTACTGAAATTAATACATTGATGTAGATGGACTTTATCAGAAAATTCTGAAGGATGACATTTTTAAATACATGAGTTCTAAATTCTCTTTCTCTTATAAATGAAAAGTAAAGAACTATCATCATTAATGCCATCATTTTGAAAAAGTGATGAGAGTTTTGAATAAAATCTGAAATATGTGTTCTGAAATTTGTCTGCAAGAAACACAGTGTATGTGTGTATGTATGTATATGTGTATATTTTCCTTTGAAATTTTTTCCCTTCCTTCTAAATTCAATACAGGTTTACCCAGAGAAATGGTATCAAAGGGGTTAAAGACATAATATTAATGCTATACTACACTGATGTCAGAAATTTATGGTAGGTTCCAGTACCAGAAGCTATGGCACAGGAGAGAATGTTATTTTAACAGCGTGATTCTCTATGAAAGCCTGTCATCTTCTGTTCTTGAACCTTTGCTAATGTACTAAGGCGACATGCCCAGATAGAAAAGGAATGTTTTTCAGCTGTTATGTGGTGGCTATTAATATAGTTACTGCTATACAATAAATATGCTGCTACTGCTTGCCATCATTTTAAATTGACAAAGACATAGGAATCTCTTGGGACACCATTGTTTCTGAAGGGCCCCATCCTTCATTCCTTATTCAGATGAAACTCTTAATAACTTAGCTCAAGATAAACTTTCCTTTTAAGAATTTTAAGCCCTTGAGACCATCCGGGTACAAATACCATGCTGTGTCAGGCAACATTTACTGTGACTGACAGGGCATAATGCAACACACAAGTTCAAATTTTTCTGCATTGCTGCTCTCATACTGCTTTGATATTTTTCTAACATGCCTGACAATACCATAGGCAGATCCAGCACATGCTCAGCAGCAGGAAGACAGAGATGAAATTCTGAACGTTATAACTGATTTACCATTATGTCTCACTAGGAGCCCTCACAACTCAGTGGATGAATAAAAAGTTTAGCACTTGTTTAACTCTTCCCAAAAATTTCCTTTCCTTCTGCTACCACTTTCCCAAATCACTCAACTGTATTCCAAAGATTTCCTTACATCTTTTTCAAAACCAAATGAAAAGCAAAGAGAAACTTTCTGTCTAGTAAAGAGATTTTTTTATGTATGGCATTTGACCAGTTGCACATGGTTTTCTAAGAAAACCAAGAAGTTCTTGCAACATCATGGCCAAGGACTATAGAGCTAATTCTTTAAGGCCTGATGGACAGTTTTATATAGTTGTTCATTGCTTACACACATGTCCTTCTAGGCAAATTATCAACAATGCCTGTTCTTGAAAAGATAATTCTACCCACCCCATTCATCAAGAA
Organism: Platalea leucorodia; assembly: GCF_965183815.1. Taxonomy (NCBI): domain Eukaryota; kingdom Metazoa; phylum Chordata; class Aves; order Pelecaniformes; family Threskiornithidae; genus Platalea; species Platalea leucorodia. Next base: position 21,771,221 of record NC_138829.1, read on the forward strand.
AGAAATCTGAGTCACCAAGATTAGCAGATGCACCTTGATCGTCCCAGTCACCTGAGCCAATTAGGTCACCTGAGCCAACGTGGCACTTCGAGGCATCGGGTCACTCACAGAATCAGCTCAGTGATCTGGGAGAGCAAGAAAATTTTGTGGAATCAGCAGAACTTATACAAAAAACATCTACAGAGAAATATTTACATCTCTGTATTTGAAATTCCTGTATGTCTGTAAAAATAAAATACTTCTTTAATGTTAAATCAAAGTAGCTGTTAATGCCTTTTATACCAAAATTAAAATGTAACATGAGTGTATACATTACTGTTCATATTTGAAGTAGTGCTACAGTAGATGTAAAACTGGTTGTTGTTCATACCTACTCATACATAATTCCTGCTCAGAAAGTTTACCACCTACCTTTCATGTACTTTGTTGCTTTCACTCAACCTGATCTGTTTTTCTGCCAAAAGCACATGAAGTAAAACTTGAAAATTCACTGGAAAATGCAGAAGTGTAGCATTATTTCCCTTACACATAAAAGGCAGAGAGAGAAGGGGGGCGGGGGGGGGGGGGGGAAGAAAAAAGAAACAAATCCAAAACTGTCTCCCTGACTGCATCACTGCTGGAAATGAAAATTGAAGAGACTTTAGACAATGTTGAACAAGATCTCAGCAGAGGAAGCAACTAATCACAGAAATAGGTGATCTACTGGTCTGAGCACAGAACTGCAATTTGTATGAGCACATGCTGTAGAGCTAGAGGAGGCATCCTGGGTCAGTGAATCCAATTCCCTGCTATCATAAGTAATCATGTCATATAATCCCATTCATATCATTTCAGCTCCATCTTAAAACCCTTTTTATGAATTTGCAGAATAAATGCATTCATAGCTAGTTTATATTCATTTGTTCTTGTGTAACCTTGTCCTTCAGCAAAAATAGCTCATCCTCCTCCCGCCCCCCGTTTATTTATAGAAAGCAATCATACTTTTTCTCAGCTATTATTTTGCTAGGCTAAGTCCAGCTCTTTCAGTTCCCTCATGTAAAATATCTTGTTCATTCTTCTAATTATTAAAGCATCTGGTCTGTGTACCTGCTCCAGTTCAAACATCGCTTTTTGAATACTCTCTACAATGTTTCTAATAGTTTTATGCATTCTTACTATTAACCATTAAGTTTTCATTACCTACTGGAAATACTTCACTTCATACATACTAAGGTGTTTTCCTTCTCTCCTTCTCCTTTCCTTTCCTTTCCTTTCCTTTCCTTTCCTTTCCTTTCCTTTCCTTTCCTTTCCTTTCCTTTCCTTTCCTTTCCTTTCCTTTCCTTTCCTTTCCTTTCCTTTCCTTTCCTTTCCTTTCCTTTCCTTTCCTTTCCTTTCCTTTCCTTTCCTTTCCTTTCCTTTCCTTTCCTTTCCTTTCCTTTCCTTTCCTTTCCTTTCCTTTCCTTTCCCCTTTCCCCTTTTTCCTTTTTCCTTTTTCCTTTTTCCTTTTTCTGTCATGACCAAGTTACACAAGTGTTTTGTGATTGATTCATACATCCAAGTCTCCCTTCCCATCTGCTGTTTTCTTAGCCTGCAAGTTAAACTTTTTGTTAATTAACAATATAAATGTATCAATACCTAACATTTTTGTTTGTTTTGCTTAATTTCATCATAAATCTGTTATTTCTGTGTCTTAGAACTGTCAAAGATTTTTCATATATTAGTGCAGCACTATAATGAGAATTTATCTCAAATTCATGTCATTGGTTGATTTTATTTCTAATAAACTAAATTCCTAAATGAAAATGCTAATAATTGTCAGCTCCAAAGATAACGCTAGAGGAATTCTGATAATAATATCTCTAGAGACAAATTACTCCTTTTTTTAGCTCTCTTCCCTTTAGTTGTTTTACACTTAGAAAACTAATTTTTTCTAAGTTACATAAGTCTCTGAGTCTCTTCCTCAGGCTAAATAATTTCATCATCTCAGATGTTCTCATGAAGTCCAGATAGAAAAGGTGCACTATAATTTTCTTCTAGAATAACAGTTATCTTGTTAAATACAGCTATCAGGCTAGTCTAGCATGACTCCTCCCTCTATCTTTGGCTAATGCAAATTGCATTCCATCCCATTTTTCACAGATATCTATGTTCTTAAATATTTGTCTCAAGAAGTGTTTTAAATCCTTGATTATGACAAAGTCAAAGAACCATTAGCCAGAACAACAAAGATGATCTCTTCCTTCTTTTCTTCTCCTTCCTTTTCATATGTTCTCTGATTATGAAGGATGCTTCAGGAGTTATTGTTTCAAATCTTCCAGATTTCCAGGGTGAAATTTATGTGTCCTTAACTCTTGCTGCATTCTCAGATGAAGGAACATCAGTTTTTAAATACATGTTTCTATTAGCCTTTCTGCCTTTGCAATTTTCAGTGTCATCTTCACTGAAAACTCAGTAACAGAGTTCTAATCCTGATACTGAGACTAATTTAACTTACTTGGAAGGAGTTATAAAAACTTCTCTCTTCTTTTGTTTCCCTACAATAGGGATAACAGAATATATGTCACTTACAACAGGGTTAGGAGGTTCAATTTGCTTATATTTATATGTTGCTTTAGAAATAAAAAGCACTGTCTATGGCATCATGCTGTCCCCAGTAAATGACACTGTGATCTCATAACCTCAGTGTCCAAATGCTAACCCTCTTGGGTCTCTTGCAAGTTCTGATGGATGAAAAACTCTCATATTAGGTATTTTCTAGGAGTGCATCCAGATTAAATCATTACAGTCTATCTTTTTGCTGTTGTGCTATGATAATAAGTTATTATATTGTTACTATTATCACAGACTAATCCTGCAGTGGCAAAAATTGCTAGTTTTATTATAGTAACTTCATAATTCATGAAAGCAAATAAGAAACAGAAAATGCTAGATGGGCTGAAAATTCTAATAAGAAATGTATGCAGCACAGATAATATTTATGTGCAGGTGCATATATATATGTGCATGAAAAATCTTCATAAAATATAGCTCAGTAATGTAGACTAGTAACTTAGATAAATGCACTTTAATCGGTACTAAACCTGGTGAGTAGACACTGAAAAGGTTACATGGTATTAGACAGAATGAGAGGATTAGTGCTAAAAGTATATGAAAAAGAAGATATTATAACTTTTTAAACAATATGGTAAGTGGCAAGATCCTGACTAGAAAAAATAATTGTTTCATATGGAAAATGTATGCTATACATCACAGAAGGGAGAAGGAGGGCAAGCCAGACCTGTCAAAAGTAGTGGCCATCACCAGACACTTCAGAAAGTCCTAAAGACTAAAACGCTAGAGAGATCCTAAATTGTAATTGTTCACATGTTTGTAAACAAGTTTCTAAGCTTCTACCTAGCTCCTGAGTGATTAACAGCTGTCTTATTCACTCCCTTATAAGGGTACATATCCTCATATCCATAAGGTTTGGGGTTTTTTTATTTTGCAACTAAGAATGTCCTGTTATCCATATAAATAGCTGATAATTGTCCTGATCATAACTTTTTGACTTTGTGGATATCCTGTGGCACTGAGTTCAGCAGGATGGCTCCTAACTGTAGAGAATACAATCACTTTAGTAAGTATTTGTCTATTTTTATAGTATTCTTTATACTCCATCTGATAGAATGAAAAAGACACTTTGGAATATTCTATTTCTCCCTATCTACCTAGTAGCTTTTGTATTACAATATCAGCTCCTTTTGGGTATCTCCCTTCTGAGCTAAAGGTTTCTATTTTGTGTAGCATTTCCTCACCATATTAACAAATTTAGTTGTGAAAAAATGCATATTTCCTTTGAAAAAAAAAGCAACATAACCAAACCCAGGAAACTCTCTCTTGCTGTTGACTTCAATTTTGAAGAAATTGAGATGTCTACATTTTTATGGGACATTTCATACAAAGATCATCTTTCACTGCATCATCTTTAAGTGTTTTACAGACAATAGATGATTCACCAACATAACTTTGAACAAACTTTCTGGGATAGGTCAGAATTTTTAATCAGATAGGATCAAAGGTTAAATGACTTGACCAAGTAAGCTCAGTGAGTCAACAGCAGAGTCAGAAGGAATAAGATCCAGGATTGAAATCTCATCTTTTTGAAGCCAACATAAATTTCCCAACATTTCCTGCAGAGCCAGGATTTCACTTCAGTTTCTGTAATATGCTTTTCTCTCCTCTAATCACTAAAGCACAATTGCACAAAGTTACTTAGTGCACAATTGCACAATTGCACTTCAGTTACTAAACTTTTAAAGGCCATTTTGTTGGTGGTACTGGTGATAATTTTTGCCCACTCATGTACTTAATTTCACATGATTTCACAAAAGTGCTCATCATGCATTATTTCAGTAATATAAGCTTAGGCAAGTAGCATGATTTAAAATTTACTGACACTATAATCTCTTCAAATAATTCTAGCATAGCATTAACTTATTATAGGGAATGAAAATGACAGTATAATACCAAAATTGAATCAAGTAAACTATAAATGAAATTTCTGTAGAAAGACAGATCTTATTTCAGGCTATTTGCACCAAAGAACATGATGATAATGTACAATATTTGTGTACTTGATCTAGAAATGCTGCAACAACTTTTGTTTATTTGTATGGGACACATACTAATAAACAATGATAACATCTTTTGTCCTAAATCTTTGGAAACTGTGAAACAAAGTAAATGAAATAAAACTATTGTATTTTTGATCAGTCTGGGGAAACTCAAATTGTCCAGCAGATTTAAATCTTCCTTCTTCTGATAGCAACAAAGCTGTTCAGGTATTTGCTTAAAATAACTATTTTTCATTCTTTCTTGTTTACTATTACTATACTTGATAAGCTTATCACAAAATTTTGCAAGCACCAAAACACTTTTAATGTTTTTGCAGCAACACTCAAAAATTAGTAGAAGCTTAGCTCGGACATCTTCAATACTTTCTTGATAACCCTAATAATTTTCTGATGATAGCAACTCTCCAGAATTTTGCTCAAAATGCTTGAGAAATATTTGAAATTAAGGAAGTGATTCTTTGATTTAATACTTATATTTTTAACCAATACAGGTGGGCATATTTTCCAATGCAGTTTTACCAGTGACATTCAATCTGGACAGCTACAGTTCTCACATTACTGAGATAATGTTATTGCTATTAATAATCTCAGAGAACCTCTGAGTTTGAAAGCATAGCATAGAGCTGCAAATGGCTGCATAAAGGTCATTATTTTTTATAGCTATAACATTAAAAATACTGGAAACTCCATACACATGCCTTTGTTCTGCTGTATGTTTACCTTCAAAAAGCCAGAAATGAATGTGACAGGAAGAATATTTGCAGGAAAAATAACACTGTATAAGTAACACTCTAGTGCAAGCTAAGCTTATGGCAATATAAATATTGATGTTATTAATGCCACCTAAAGTATCCAACTATAAAATATATGTCCCTATCTTGTGTACAACATAGCTGTTTATGTCAGCAAGCCATTACTTCTGTTGCAATAAGTTTTATTTTAAAATGATTTATTGCACTGAAGTCCATCAGGAAGGAAAAGGAGCTTGAGGAGGTGCACAATGGGAGTAAGAGAGGACGAGGAAAAGAGAGGAGAACCAGATGCACGCAGACTTCAATAACATAAATGATCATAGTATCTTTTCAGAGGTTTCTACAGACCACGATTTTAACTGTTGGGTGCAACATATGTACTTCTCTTATGTGAACGTGGTTTCCTGAAGTGAATGGAAATTTAGACATTTGTATAGGGTTTAGTAAATTTGGGCTATGGATATAGGATCTGGAATATACATATAACATCTTATGAATAGGTGTCTGGACAAAAACTGCCGGTGTTCAATAGACTCTTGCTGTTATTTCAGTTCCATGTGTTCCCATTATCTTCTTAATTAGTCACCCGCAGCTGCAATTGAAGACAATGATGTTGTAGTCAGTGCACTCGTTGTCAAAGGAGAAGATAAGAATCCTATGGTAAGACTCAACGCTGGTCATTCCTTTCTGTTATTCCAAATGACCAAACTCGGTTAATTAATTTATCTTAAGTGATTAGAAAGTTTCCTTATGCCAGTTGTACCAGCCCCGTCGCTGCAGGCATGTTTTCAACACTAACACATCAGTGCTTTGTCAAAGCTAATTTTATTTTTGCCTAGAAATGAGGCTTCCATAACTTCTTGGAGACTGTGTAATAATTTTTGCTTTTAGAAAAATGTCCTGATGTTCCGCTTATTTGAGACAAAGGCTAAAGGAGTAAAGATGGCATGCCAGCTAGTGAGACAAGTATCATGATTTTCAGTTTTTCAGAGACTACTCAGCTTCTCTCACTGGTTTTTATCTGATTATCTGGAGACAAACACTTTTAAGAAAGGCAGTTTATTAGGGTCTGTGAAGAATTCAAGCCTGAATGCTGCAAGTCTATATGGCACAGAACTCGTACGTATTAACTTAGATTCCAGGTGTCTGTATAATATTTTTTTGTCTGGCTTTGGGGTGCATGCTTGTCTCAGTACCCATGTTCCATCGGTGCACTGAGCAGGAAGAAAAGGAACATATCCCTTTCCAGGTGGTTTGTAGGACTTTACAGTAGAGTTAAAACTAGCAATCAGGTCACAAGTTAAGCGTTCATATGTGGCCTTTTGTTGGATCGATGCTCTGTTGCATGAGAAAGGAAGCATAAAGAGCTCATATGCATATTAAAAGTTTTAGTAATTACTCAATGATGTGCTAGAATGAAGTACTAATTAGCCATAAAGGAAATGGAAAGGGTAGTCAGAAGTTACCCCACTCCTTTGATGCCAGTGGGAATTATTTCTATTGATTTTGCTGAAGGCCAAAACATCACCTAAGTCTTTGACTCCAGGAACTTTGGTTACTTATATTAAACAAAGACTTTCAGCTATTTTGGTGCTATTAACCACACAAGTACCTAAAAATGGATTATATCCAAATCAATCAATTACATATAACAATGGGCTGGTATTAAATTTCAGGGGTTTATGCAGATCAAAATAGTATTTAGGGCAGGAAATAAGTAATTTTGCATCACTTTAGATACCCTGTTTCACCAAATCAAAATGTTTTGTTTGAAATGTATTTAAAGGTTTCTAAAATTTTCAGCCAATTCTGAGCATAATATCAAAGAGAAAATTCATTACTTTGTGTTAAATTTAAGAGGACTGAATTCATCATTAATATCTGACATTCTCTTTCATTTTTTGCTAGTCTGGAAAGCTAATCTAGAGATCAGCTCATCTAGTTGACCATACATTCCTTGGTTCAAATCTTAAACTACCATAACTCATCTAATGATGAGATAATTAAAGCCAAGAAAATTATGTCAGTACAGACCAACTGAGGAGCAGACCTGCATGTTCAAATTACAGCGTATATATTGTAGTATCATCAGATACACCAAATATCAAATCAGTAACTGGATGTCATACATTCAGCCCACTGGAATCACATTCAGTAAAATATTACAGTATTTTCTCTCCAGGAAACACTTGAGAAGGAAAATTTCATATTTCCTTCATTTCCTTCTCAAGTGTTTCCTGGAGAGAAAAAAAAAAAAAAAATATATATATATATATATATATATATGAGAAATTGTTAGGATAAGCCTCATATTGTGAAAATTATTCCAATAAACATTCTTTATTTGGGAAATTAGTTTGGGAAGTTTTAGTACAGAGACATGTTGTGCAATTCAAGCAAATCAGGATGTTGGAGACATGCATAAAAGCTTTCCTTTGAAATAAATTTTAATTCCTTCCATGTCTCTAGAAGGAAACTGCTTTTGACAGATTATATTTTGCCACTGTTTCATTTAATAATTCATATCAACATTTACCAAGGGAGATTGGTCTTTGCTTTAATTCTCATTGTATGCCAGCCGACCTGCTACCTATTCTTCTGACTTTTATTACTTATTGCTATTGTTTTGTGGACTTTGCAGGCAGTACTGCTACAATTAAACAAAAAAAGTCAGCATGAGAAAATCTTATCTTCAGAAAGGGCTTTTATTTCAAACTGTCTCAGATTTATATTTTTAGGTCATACTATATTTTGAAATGAAATCCTTCTCACTAAAAAACCTAACCATATTATGGGTGATGCTTCTTGATCCTTCAAATGGAGATAGCTGCCAGCCATTTCTGTGTGTTTAAATATATGTGGAGACCCTGCAAAATGGTTATCATGTTCAAAACCTATTGACTTTGACTGGAATTGAAAGTATGCAGAATTTTGCAGAACTTGGCCTCCGTTGTGGAAAAGGAACTGCTTCCCAAATTTATTTTTGATCAAGCTGGAAATAGAAGGAACCAATGTCATACATAGCATAAAATGGAGGCCTGCATTTCACAGGAATAATACCTTAGTCACTTTTGGGGAAGGAGGGGAAGGTAGGGGAGAAATCAAAGAAACTTGGCATAGAATGACTGCAAAATGAGTACAGCTGCATCATTCTTAAGCTTTGGGGGCAGGGGAGAACAGTCTTAGACATTGTTAAGTTCAAGTAATGTGGAGTCAATTCTCCTCAGGAGCAACACTCTATATGCACTGAAATACTCATGAGAAAATATTCCTGACTTACATTGCTACAATGGAGAGCAAAACAGTCAGAAATCAGCCATGGCTGCCTATAGTTCTCTGTAAAAAGTGATATATACCAAAGTTGTAACAGTAATAGTAACTTTGTTACAGTATTCTTCAGATTTTTGCTGTACTCTCTGGACAGTCCTACAGTGTCTTTCTCCTGTTGACACCAAATTCAGTTTGTATACGGAAAAATCAGATATTGTGAAGTTGTATCTTTGTTAGGAATTATCTGATTATAGTAACAATTTTAATGCTTGCACTTGGGCTGGAAGTAGACAACTGTTTTGCTGAATTTATTTTTATTATTCTCCCAGGCCCCACCCACTCAAGTGGCAGAATGGCCACATACTAAGCACATGTATGAGTTTCTCTACAGGATGGCATGCTGATCATCAAAATAAATCAAGAAACTTTGCTCGAACAATGTGATAATTTTGCTATTTATGGAATGACAATTTTTTTCACAGTTTATATTAAAAAGTAGAGGATTCTTTTTCATTTCCCTATTACTTAGTATTTTTAATGAAAATCTAACATGCTTTAAAAAACTGAATTTTTGGACATTCCCTTTGGACTAAATGTTCTACTTTTGATTCTGTTTTCAAAAATGTTGTGGATTTTTGCACTTTCTTTTTAAACTCTACTACAGATATATGTGGCATGTACAAATAGGTAGCTTTTTGTAGCTACCCATTTGATTTGTCAATGCACTGATATCTATGCATTGATTCATAAACCATCAGCACCCTCTACTTCATGCACTTCACACAGTTCTGCACAGGTACTGCATTTCTGATTATTTACAGCCCTAAATATGTTTTGAAGTGAGGCTGTCAATTGGTCTGATGTAAGGATGCTCATCTTTCTGCTTTACCCTATAGATGAAGGATTGCAACAAGAAATAAGTGTCTTCATTTTCAGTTATGTAGATGTAAAACAATTCCAGATTTCAGAAGAATAAACATGGATTTATACTGAAAAAAATCTGTGGTGAAAGTGTGACCAGTCACACACTAGTTCTTGCTATTTCAGGTCTTATAATTCCTTTTCCCTTATTGGTAGTGGTGGGTCATGAGAAGATTTAAATAGTGAAAAATTGTCAGAAAGATCCTCCTCTATTTCAGGCCAGTAATATGAGATATAGAGATGTTTAGTTCACATGATTTTATTTGCAGCATTATGATGCATATAAGGGAAAGAAATAAGGATCACCATATGACTGTCAGCAATTATAGAGCACACGTACTTATTTATAATACGGAGAATCTTCCTACTGGAAATTGCCTGAAAAGCAAGCAATACACTGGGCTGATGAATTCAACTTGTATAATTACCTGGGAGAAAGGAACTAGAGTGAAGAAAGGGGAGATTTGCTTCTTGTCAGATCGGCTCTATTCTCATTTCCACACAGTCTAAAATGACAGCTTTGTACCTATATCTATTAGTGAACCTGTAGACTCCTTCCTAAAGTAGCTGTCTCAGATAAGAGATGTTAAAATAGATAGAATCGTAGGACCATGAAAGTACAACCCTTTAATCTTGGTGGGAAGACCTAGGTTTCAATATATCTAGGGGTTTAAGCATTGGAGGTTAAGACAGTATTTAGAAAGAAAGAGAGCGAGCAAGGGTGAGAGAGAGATGCTGTATATTACATTTCTAAAAGAATGATCCATTGGGAGTCACTTTTGCAACACTGTTATTTGCAGTTGGAATATGCAGCACATTTGATGTCATTTAGCTAATTACCTATCTAGCTTGTTCATATGTATAAAGTCCGCGGAGTTATAAATATGATCCATGCACTCATAAATAATCGTGGGTACAAACCACTGCCCTGAATTTCATGTTCAGAAGGGAATTTAAAGCTTTGCGATTCTGACTGACCAGGTCTCATGTTGCGTATTAATAATTCTCTGCATGAAATAAAGCCACTTGATATCATCAAACACTGCAGAATTCTTTTGTAATGACACCTTTCACTAAAGTTTTACAGATTGGAGTTAGACTACTACAGCAATGAGCAGAATATAAGGTCAAATAGAACAGAATAGAAGGTGGCTCATTATTATTCAGATTGTTTTATATCTAGTTGCAAAACACTGCACTAGTTTCTATAAAGGAAACAATGACTAACAAAATGGATACATTTATTCTTAGACATTAATTGCCTCTGGGGTACTACTGAAATTTGTACTGGAAAAAGGCCGCTAAATCATGTATTCAAAGACATCACTGATCACCAGCTAGCAAACCTCCACAGGCTTTGCTGCCCGTTTCTGTTTGGAGACAACAGTGTAAAGTCTCACTGTAGATTCTGGAGGTAAATATTCAGCAGCAAAGCAGCAGTACTCGATTATCTCCAGTAACATTAAAGCAATTTCCTCATACTGTTCTTACCTTTCTTAGACAACACCATCATCAGAATACGCACAACTATAGGTTTAATTGAAATTAAAAAATGGCAAATTGATAGAGGACCTCTGTCATTATTCTTCCCAATCCTGCAGTAGAGAGTTTCAACAGCAAGAGAAATTATTTAATTCACTAAAAGTGATCACTTTGAATTTTAATGCAAGTGCCAGAAGTCTATGCTTGCATTAATAAAACCATAATGTCTGTGGTCCTCTGGCAAAAGAAGACGAAGGTTAGGCTGGTAAACTTGTTAGAGCCATACTACATGCCCACGACGGTCACATGCATGTGAAAATCAAGCTTCATTAGATATAGTAATGGTAGAATGCATGAAAAATATCATGGAAAACATATCATTGACAACAAGTATAGCAATTGCAATGAGATGGATATAAGAAACATAACTGAAGTATAAATAGATGCCTCAATAAATTACATAACCATGTTCACATATGAATCTGAAACTCCAAACTGTGCAGCAAATAACTGGAGCAGTGTTGTAAACCTGACCTTAGACAATCGTATGCCCAAGCATTTCCTTAAATCACCAGTTAAATCAAGAAAAAAATATTTACTTTGTGTGAGAGATTTGGAGAGCAGGGGTCTCTATTGATTCAGAGGCAGCTAGGGCACAAACAGCAGAGTGTCAGCTCCCAGACTACAATCCTTTCCCCTTATTGCTAAAGAAGGAAGGCTGGCCTACAGTCATGGCTCTAACAAGGAACTCAATAGAGAAGTTTTCTGTTTTATGTTGTGGATATTTAGCTGCTGTAAACTGGTTCAGCCCTGATTTACGCGAGCGCTACACATCTAATATCAAGCAGCTTTCTGAATCTGCTTGTGCGTCAGCGCTCGTTTGATTAAATGCTATTATTAACTATTCCTTCTATCTTTCGTTTGCGTTGCCTCTTTTTATGTCAGGAAAAATAGTGCAGAGTTTGTTTCTGATAATGTGCTTTTTACAAGGACTTGTACAGTGTGACTTAGGCTCAGTTGTGCTTTGTAAGAACAGAGGAAGATGAGGACATGGAGGTGAAAGAGCAGTTCATCCTCCTTACCTAATAAATCTTTTCATTTCTGACAGGGACTGGAAAAATGAGGCTCTGTTAATAGTGGTGGGTTTACCTGAGTACACCTTTCATCTCATACAGATCACTGTAGACTATGTCTGGATTTCAAACAGAAACAGAAAGATTTTGTATTCAGCAGGAGAAACCCTGTACCGTTCTGTCCCCTCTTAAGTTTTAAAAATATTGCACTTTTTTGTTATTTGTCTTAGACTATTAGGAAAGATGGCTCAGAAGCTGTAACATTGTTCCTGTTCTCAGGAATGAAATGTTGGCTAGTAGGAAATAATTCAGGGTATTTTAGTTTTCACTTGTACTTCTAATAAAGTCTAATAAAAACTTGCAAATCTGACAAAATATGAGTTTTCTCCAACTCCCTAAGAATAATTACGTAAAAAATATTTGGCTGAATTTTAGTGCTTATGAAAAGGGAAGACAGCTACTACTGATTGAAACATCGCACACGAGTTCCCCGGAGCAATTCTGCCAATGCAGTTCAGTCCCACACCTGTCCTAGAACTATTCACAGAGCTAATCTATGCGGTAGTTATTCCCATGTGGGCAACTATCCATGAGAGGCTTGACTGAGACCAGCCAGATTCATCTGACTTGTGTTTTATTACTCACAGGAAGTTTGATCTGAAAGAATGAAGGGCTAACATGTTAACTCATACGGTGCCACCTTTCCACTGAGTTTTTTCTTCTCTTTTACGGTTATGGTATCTGAATTCTAGTCAGATTCTTTACTAGACTTTCTGCAAGATTGCAAGTAAGCAAATAAGTAGAGTTACATATTGTCCCAAATACTATTACCACCAGAACACTTGTGGAGAATGCTGAAATCATAAAAAATTTGCACACCCTTTCTAACAAAGCAAGGGCATATATCTTTAGTATAACCTTCCCCATAAATTATCTTCTTCCTTCATATTAAGCACCCAGACTTGGTGCTGCTGATGATTGTGGGCATTTGATGTGCCTGGGGAAAGAGAAATGCCAACCCTCCCATATGTACACACATGCAGGGAGTTTCTGCAGACGCTGCCGGTTCAGCCCTCAGTGTGCACCACTTCTTGTCCCCTTGCTGTTTTTAGAATCCAGTGTTGAATTCTACCTTGCCTTCAGCTGCAAAGGGAAAAAGCATACTGCAAGCTCAGACCATAATGTAGAGTTTGATCAATGTTTGACCTAGCCAGTGATTTAATCAACAGGACAGCATGAATGCACTGATGATGCAGAAGCAACATCACAATTCTGTATATTGCAGTGTACGACGATCGTTTCCTTCAGCATGCTTCTTATAAGCAAAAATAATAAAGACCCACTTTAGTGCCATTTGCCCCCACATTATTGTTCCCAGTGTTCCCCTAATTCAGTCTTTTTTTTGTTACATAATGGATCTTTAATCTCTTTCAGCTGAGAGGTCTAACGGCAAGAGAAAATGAAATGACATAAAAGCTGCCAGGATCTGTATTACATATTTTAAATAACAAATAATATTCATTATTCCCCTTTGATTTATCTATGTAGAGCGAACTTTCTCTGTATATACCCATGCCTGAGAGGAAAATTTGAGACTAGTTACTCACTAATTGCTTTATTCATCCCATCTTTTCTCTGTATTTGTTTTTTCTTATGGTTAACATGCACAGTTTCTAAGGTCACAAAAATGAGGACATGGAATAATATTAAGAGGGAATACACCAAAGCTCACCAAATCAGACTCACCAAACCGGTAAGGGTTCTGTTCTAGAGTTAACACACTCTGAGATAGCATTAACTCTGTCTGATGATTCCCACGTGTTATGCCCACCACAGAAAGAACTGGGGGAACTTCACAGATCCTTTTCTCCCCTCCCAGCTCCTCCTAGATTGTGCATTGCCCTACCTCTCTCTCTCATGGCAGTCGACAGTCTTCCTCTCGGATGAATAACAGCTTAGGTGGTCAAAACTGTGATCATTAGGAAACTCTGATTTCCTGTTGCACAGGAAGTTGATTGTTTGTCTCTGCACTTCATTCAGTCCAGACAATTTTGATTACTCACTTTCATCCTGTTTTTTCCCCAGTTATTTTCTAGTCACTTTCCCTTTCCTGCTTTTATCTTCTCTCTGCACAATTCTGCAATACTCGAGCTGCAAAAATAATATGGGAAATATTTAAATGAAAGTAAAAGCTTCCATCAGCATTATTGCTTGTTTTAGTTTTGATAGTATCTTTAGGATACTTTGTGTCCTCAATGCACCTGACATGACAGACATAACAAAATGAACTCCAGCTTAAAAGAGAGATCCTTCTTAGCTGAAGAGCTAACTAAAAATCCTGATTCAGTCTGTGCTGCCGCATGTATTTAAAAAATAAAGAGAAAGTGAGAGAGAGAAACAGGAGAGAAGTATGCTGCTACCAGAATATAAATACATGCCAATAAAAGTACCTCAGGTGGTGGAAGGGAGTGTAAATTTCATAGCAAGACTACAGGTCTTTGCACCATTTCTGCTTCTAATAAGCAGGAGATACTCTTTTAGCGTAGCATTGCAGGAGTTAAAAAGAATGCCTTTCTGTCAAACATGGCTATCATTCAACACAAGACAATATACAGGGCTATACTTAAACACCCCTTCCCAAGATCACCAAATATTTCTTCACAAGACCTAAGTAGCTTGTGAACTGATACTGATGTTATCTGAAATTCAAAGGTGTTTATTCTCCTAGTGCTTAAAGAGGATCATCTTTCTGCAGCTGGTTGGCTAGACTGTAGGATGTCTTCTCTCGGTCAGCACATGCATAACCAGGCAATCATTCGGCAGCTTGTAAAATATGATTGCATATGAGATATTGATGGCCTAAGGGAAGTTCTGAATATCAGAGGTTCATAATTAGAATACCTATGCATTTGATCCAATAGAGTTTCCATCAATGTCACAGAGATGAGTGGTTATGAATTTCAGAGTCATCTCTGCTCGTACAGACTGATTTATGCACTTTCAACTTTGGACAAATGAAGGGCGAAGAATTAAAGCCAAACCTTTCTACCTAGAGAGCTCCTTATCCTTAGAGGGGTTCTGAAATTTATTGCCTCTCCCGGTGCTCAGAATCAAGCTCCACAGTTGGAAACTCATGACCTGTTTATGCTCATGCCATCCATCCGCTTTCAGTCATTCTGTCCTCTTATCTGTAAATCCAGTCACACCATGTAGGATGTGTGGATCTGCTGATAAGAAATTTTTGCAGGAAAGAAAATCTAGGCAGATCAACAGTTCTGTTGCCAGAGCTGCTGGCAGCAACTCTAACATCTCATTTATTCCAGATTTATAAAGATCCACTGTGCTGATCTGAGGACAGAGCTGAGTGTTTGACTTCTGTGATAATAGACTATCTAGTTGAAACATGTATTTGGTACTAAATATTAAGTTAAATAGATACTGATAAGATTATCCAGTGTGGGACAGAAAACAATCATCTTGTTAGCAGTGAGTTTTCCATAGTTCTGGGCTGTAGGTTTGGGTTTCCTTTAGTTTTGCTTTTGGGTTTGGTTTGGTTTGTTGGGTTTTTTTGTTTTGTTTTGTTTTGTTTTTCCTTTTATTTAATATTAAATCACTGCATTTTACTGGAATTATACATAACTAAAAACTAAGGCTCTAGTATGAAGACAGGGATTCAGAACCCTGTAGCCAACACTCAAAAAAAAAAAAAAAAAAGAAATCCAATTGCATCATTCTTTTTAAAACTGTATTAAACAGAGCACTACTTGTGAAAACAATTCTCTATTAACTATGGAGGGAAAGCTCTAGGGGAGAAAAGCAAACAAACTAGAAAAACTCATATAAAATTTCCATTTCAAATTTCTACAGTATCACTGATTGCCCTGCTATCTAGTTAAATAATAAAAAAGGAAGATGTTAACTAACCTTCAGAAGGAAATAGATTTTGCTAAATGATCTTTTGCCATTTTAATTCTCTCAGAAATCTCTCTTTTTTTTTTACATTTTGTTTGTGTGTGTGTCCCTGCATGCATGTATGTGCATCTTTATCATTATGAATACACAATACCACATGAATAAAAAAGATATTTTGATAGAGCCCAACATGGATAAAACAATTAGAGTAACCTTACTGCCAGATGCTCTGCCACAGAAGCTTAGGCATCTCTGGGCAATTATAAGGGACTTGGCTCTGTCTGTGGCATTCAAAGTGCACATTTAAAAAAAAATGAGAGGTGTCCATTATGCTTCTTTCTTGCCTAAGTATTTTCAGTTACAATGGTAGACACTTTTCTCTCTGAGTAAAGACTGTTATTCTGTTGCACAACTGCTAAAGAATAAGGTTCTGAAATTAATTTTGTCAAACAGCGAAAGTAATTTCTCAGATAAAAAAGAAGACTTCTACTGGCAAAATGCATTTTACAATTTACTGCTGAACTGCTGCAAGAAGAAGCTCTTCACTGAGCAGCATGGCACAGGGCCAGAATGAGCTATTTCAAAGATCACTGTTGGGCATATACCAATTTGATACACAGGATTTAGCAATACAGTTGGGAATGACTCTGTGTGTACGTGTTCATGTTTTGTTAAATTTTAGCAGTCTCTAACCGTATACTCATCTTCAGTATGAGGAAATTTGTTGTTAGACTGCTAAATTTGTTTTAAAGATGGAGAAAGTTATCAGGCTGGATAATAGCACTTTTTACTTGTTTAATTTACTTATTTTGTGTTGGAAATTAATCTTCTATGGGCAGTTCAAAGGATAAAATGTCTCAGATGAAATCTTTGAAAACATTTAAATTAAGAATGAAAATTTTATGAGTGTACTAGAGAGATGACTGTGAGCTGTTGGTTAGCCTTATATGTCTTTTCCATCTCCAGATTCTCTTGTTTGATGCATAATGTGGGGGCTTACAGTAATGGATCAGTACAACATGATGCAATATGCATATAGAGCATTAACATATTAAATTGGAGTCCTCCAACCACCCTATCAGGTTCATACTAATTCAGGTGTCAAAGTGATTTTTTTTTACATAATTATAACGAATTATGAAATAAACACCAAGTTTTCAACTGATATGGCTCAAGAAATAATGTTTAGTCTAGGAGTATTTGCGACTAACTCCAAAGCTAAGTGGTTAAAGATAAGAATAAGGTTAAACCTAGATCAGTCAATGAGGTGGCCTGTGAAACCAGACGAACAAGATTGCTAAATAGGATACATTTATTTAGATGCAAATCTCTCAGTGACACAAGAAGCACCACCTAGGAAAAACTTCCTAGATCACAAATGAAATTATAAGGTACTACTAGCAAATATTCCTTCATTTAGAGACACCTCACATGGTTTCAGGTAGCATTTCAGGCATGCAACAGGCTCACTAAATCCACCTCACTTACTAAAATCATAATTCATTAAATGATATGCACACCTGATGCCTAGTCTAGAGGTAGTTTTTATAGAAGTATACCTACGTAGGCTTTGTCTGTGACAAACACATATACTGCTACAATCTTAATACGGATGCAATTCTAGTAATTTAAATGACTTGTACCTACATAGCTTGTTTTCCCATACACACATGAAGAAACTACTAATGAAAGCATATATACATTAGTATAACCAAAGACACACTGTTGGGGTTGTATCATCTTCAATTACAGCTAAATGACATCACTTTTGGGTATTCAAATTATTACTCACATGAGTAATCTCTAATCATGAGAAGAGTGTCTGTGAAATTAGCTTGCCAGTGAAAGAGAGAAGGATTGAGTCTGGAATGAAATACATTAATTTTAAAAGCCTTTTTTTAGCTGTGAAGTTCTATTTCATCAGCACAGGTAAGTTTGCTATAGATTCTTTCCATCAACCTTGGGAGCAACACCTCTTGGGAGCACCTCTTTTTTTTTTACCCAGTATAGAAAATTCCAACACACTGGAGGAAAAATGTAAGTTTTTCTTCTTGTTTAATTTGATTTGCAGTTCACCAATAATTTTGAATAAAAATTAATTATATGTGCTTTGAAGGGTCTGAGGGAGACTTCTGTCATTATAGACCAAGTCACAATCACCTATATATGTAACACATACACAAATTATGTATATGTATGTATATATAAAACCTGCATTTATTCTTCAGAATTGTATATTAAGTCTGTTGTTCTGTTAGTAAGATGTTGATTTAAAATAATACTTATATTTTGTTGCATTCATTTCCAGTTACATCGTGAATGTCATACCCATTTTAAAACAGCTTTAATATTGCGTTTCTTTTTCTCTGTAGGAAAAGCATGCAGGAAATCTCAAGAGAAATATTTGTAACTCTGAATCTACAAGCCTGTGCCTGATAATCCTATGACTGCAGTTTGACCATGGTTTGGTCCTCTGCAACCTGTGTGAAGATTAAGCATCACTGAAGTCTCCCAGCAGTGGCAGGACACACTGCAGGAGCACTGTGTCCTTTTCCCTCATGGGCAACCCTTTTCAACATGGTGTCTCTTGGCTAACTCTTATGGAACAGCTCAGCAAAATATGAGCAACTCATGCGGGTATGTGGTGCAGGACTGGAAGTACTGTCAAGAAAAGCCTTCTCTTTAGTTTAATTTTCCCTGTTGGTTTTGATGAAGGAATGACAAAAGCTGCCAGCAGGAACTGGGAGTGACACTGCCACACACTGATTTCAGTTCTCAGAAGGTGCTGATGAGGCTTTTCATTCAGAGCTCTGACCTTTCCTGCTCTTAATGGGTCATGTAGTACTTCCTTACAGTTTACAGTATTTACTACGAGAAGTGTCTAGCATCAGCCTGCCCAGACCTTTGCTGAACACAGAAGTGCGTGACAGTGAACAGCTAATGAATCAGAGAGACGGAATCCCAAAATCTTTTGCCTGTAATTCTCCCTCAAGGTCCCCAACATTAAAAAAATGATGTCAGTTTTGTCTGGATAAAGATTGTGGAGTAGTTTTGGATTAATTCAATCATAGCTACCATGTTTTCAGGAAGGAACTGATTTAATGTCTATATGATTTTGCAATTTTAAGATCATTAGATTACCCATGACAACTTGGCCACAATAAAGAACCTTGACCAAAGAGCAGAACTTCTGCCCCTTCATCCAAACATTTTCACTGTGATATAGTCCAAATAAATGATGATAAAAGAAACTAAGTGACCTCTTCTGTATTCTGTGGCTCAAGATATGTCCCTACCTGGGCCGGGATTTGTAAAACCAGACTGCAGACCTTTACAGTAATCTACAGATTATTGTCTGAACTACCTTTCAAAATAATTCCTTTTCTTCAAAATTTTTTTACTTCAGTCTTTAATCCATAACTGTCGCAGAAAATTACAATGATAATTTACCTTTTGAATAGGTAACTGGTGATTAAGTGTTATGCAAGTGGCCTATTGACTTGAAGACCAAGCCAGAATATTATCTGTGACCTTTAATATTCTGCTTCATAAGGGGCGGATCCTGCAAAATACTGATGAGGGCCTGTTGGAAGCAAGTCACCTCTCACCTGGGGCCAAAGTAAAATCATGACTTTGCAGGACGAAGTCTAGCAATGATCTGATCCTGTACATCAAAAGCCTATTGAGTTTTGTCTGCAAGGACTGAAGGATCCGTTTCAATGACAGTGTACCTTTGAATGATCAAAATTCTCTGTGCTGTATGCTTTTATAAATATGTCCTTGCATTAAACTAGGCTAGAAAAGGTTTGTTTCACAGCAAATTAATAAATAAAGCAGTTATAGCTTGAAGTAAAATATACAGAAGACTCTTTCTAGGTAGAGCTGATAGATAGCACAAGATTTCTTTTTAGAAGGGATATTTTACGGACCTCTTTAAGCATCATTAAGTTTTCAGAAATGCTGAATAGGGCATGATGGATTTGTTTTAAGTTGTTGCTAGCATTTAATTTTGATTCAGTTCAAAGGGCTACATCAGAAAAAGGAATTGAAGAGGGGGTAAAAAAAGACCTGTTAGCTGGGTAAATCATCAATTAAAAAAAAAAGAAGGTATAAGAAGGTCCCAACACCTTTCACCAGTGGCTGAAAATATCAAATTAAATTGCACTGTTCCTGGGACATATTGTTTGATGTGACTAGAATATAATTTGTTAAACAGAGAATAGTTTTTATTTCAAACGCTTCTTTTCTGAGTATTACCTATGGATTAAGGTTTGGGTTTCTTTTAAATAAATGAATAAAACATGCCTGTCAAGAAACATATTTTAATGATGATTTTTTGTGGTTGTTTTTCTTTAAAAGAAGTCAATTACTTGAAAGGTGTAGGTTAACACATAGCTGTAGGGGAACTAAAGCTCATATCTTCAGTGTATGTTAAATTAGCCTTCTTTACAATAATAACTATATATTATTCTTTTCTATTGTTTTTTATAAAAGACAAAAAAAAAAACCCAAATATTTGTTTCACCAAAAGAAAAGAAAAAACCATTTTTATACCTCTGGGGCAAGTTCCAGCTCTTTTGGTTTCTTGAGGAAATAAATAAAAAGCATCAGCAGAAAGACTCCTAAAAAGACTGCCCAAGGGGGAGGGAAGGAAACACCTAAAAACATCATATTACCAAGCGCTGAGGTAATCAACTACAATCTGGGAAATGTCAAACAATGGTATTCACCTACCCAAAGATACTGCTGATCAAATCCTCAACTGCCATTTACAATCACTAACTAAAACATGGAATATAGCTGTGGATATAAACAAGAGACAAATTAGTATTGGGAAGCTGGGTTTAATAATTCCCTAAAAGAGACCATCTGTTTATAAAGACCCCTTTTCCTTGATCTCTGACATGTATTCCTAATATAGACACAGCTGGATTTTTTTTTTTTTTACATTTTTTAAACACCCTGCTACTATAAAGTCTACTTATAGTATATCTGGTCTGAGTGTTCGTCTCAAGTTTCAGTTATTATGTAAGCTCTCAGGGGCAATAAAATTTCACATAGAGTCAGCCTGCTTTAGAGTAAGTATTAAACCATCAGACGAATGTAAATGCAATTCCTTTATTATTGATGTTCAATACCACTGGATACTTTTTATTTTTCTGATTTTTGCAAATGTTCATCATATGATCACTAGAATAGCTGCAATAGATTCAGAGTTCTTTTCAAGCTCTGGATTCATGTTTGGAACTGGAGTTTGGTTTTCTTGGTTTTCTTGTTTAAAACACTAGGAAATCTCATTGTCCATAATGGATATGACATTGATAACCTGACAAGCTAGGTGATTTGCAGGTATAAAAGACCAAAACAATTTATAGCCTGTGTTTCCAAACCACTATGGTGAAGAAAAAGGGAAAAAAACACCATTGACTATACACTTCTCACAGATAGAGGTCACTAATGGACTGGATTTGAATCTGTCTGGTAAAAGCCTGAAAGTTACATGAAAGTAATCTACTGAAAAATGAACTAATTTTGAGATTAAAGAGGTAGCAGAAATGATTAAGAAATAAAGCTCTCACCTTCCTGGAAACAATATTAT
Organism: Platalea leucorodia; assembly: GCF_965183815.1. Taxonomy (NCBI): domain Eukaryota; kingdom Metazoa; phylum Chordata; class Aves; order Pelecaniformes; family Threskiornithidae; genus Platalea; species Platalea leucorodia. The sequence goes on from NC_138829.1 coordinate 21,792,822, forward strand.
CTTAAGTGTGCCTTCTTTCTAGTTCTTTAAATAGAAAGTGCAGTACAGGAAAAGCCTGATAGTAATACTTGTTTGAACTCCTTTTTGTTTTCTTGACTTGGTGAAACTATGTCTCTCCTTCTTTTCTGCGAGAAGGGTAAGGAAGTCAGCCCTAATAACATCCTACATTTTAGATATTGCTATTTTAAGCAGTTAAAGGCAAGCACATTCTTGATTCTTGAAGGAAACCATAGCCTATGTAATGCAGATTCCAACTGGGAGGGTGTAGGGTTGCGCAAAGGAGATACGTCTACATCCTAAATCAAACTATCCAGCAGGCCAGGATATAAATGTGACTTGTAACAGTGGCTCAAATTAGATCCAGACTCTCAAAGCTAAACACAGATAACATCACCTTATACAAAATATAGGTTGTATGTGTATGTGAGGAGCGACTTAAGAACGCTGAGAGCATTCCAGCACCACTTCTTCCTGCTACAGCCTTGGACTTTGGAAAACACTGACAACTGTTCTAGTCACGGGTAGTTTTACAGATACTGTATTTACACAGCGCTCTGACTTGCTTCACCTACAATACTCCAGGCCTGCACTGTCTTACTTTTAACTGCCTCACTACCATATCAGGATAGAGAACAATCATTTAAATAGCAAACCTCCTACAAATAGTAATGATGTTTGAAATCTCTCCTCTCACATAATTTTCAGGAACAGGATCAACACTAACATTTTAACATCACTTTTGTCACTTAAGAAATGGTGACTTTTAAATAACATCTGTTGTATCTTTTTGATTATGCAAAGATTATGTCCCAGTGATAACAGGAAGAAAGGAAAGAAAGGTGGATAGAGATATAGGTACAGTACCTTTTAAGTATTTTTTTAAAAATGCCAGGATGGATTTGTCTCTTTCCAAAAATATATATACCTTAAACCAATTCATGAATTTCCTCTGAAACTACAAATACATAAAGGTGCTCTTGGAGAAAGACCATGTCAGTGAATGAAGCAAGGAATTAAGTCCATGGAAGTTTGTGGGGGTTTTTTTTGTCTGGTTAGTTGTTTCTTTTAAACCGAAGTAGTGATCAGTCTTAACCTCTAAACTGGTTTATTTTCCCTGTAAGCACTGTAAAGTTAGATGCAGTAAATAAACCTCTCTTTGACACACACCCTGTCTTTCTGTGTGCCCGTGTGCCTGTGTGTCTGTTTGTGTGTATGCCTGTGTGTGTGAGAGGTCTGACTTGCCTTAGTATCTTTTCCTGCTCCTCATGCAAGGAACCTCTCCCTTTCTATTTAGCTGAGCTCTGCATTACAAAAAGCAGCATCTGAAGAAATCTAATCAGTACCTTCCACACACAGTACAGGAATTTACACGGATTTGTGCCTTGGATTTATTAGCTTATTGTAAGCCTTAAAACAGATTTCCTCCATTAAAATTAATTAAAAGCTCCTGTTGACTGATTCCCACTCGGAAAAGAAGGTGGAGAGTCTTATTCTCTTACTTTGCTGCTGATTTCTTTATCTTTTGTGGGGATTTATCTCATGCTGTAGAGAGGTCTTTTCAGCTATTTGACTTCTTTTTGTGATGTTATTTTTTTTCCGCACATTCCCCCCCTCCCCCGCAGTATTTGTCATTATTTTGCCAGCAATCGCCGTCTAACTCATTAGGTCTATGAGGGGCTCCTTTGTATTCCGAAGTCCTGATCCCATTCTCTTAACCTCGCCCCCACCCACTCACCACCAGCCCCGCTCCGGAGGCTGCTGACGGGGATCTGATAGATCCTCCTGCTGGGCGCAGCTCCCCGCTCTCCCCGTAGATCTCTTAACACTTGCCAGCGCCGAGCTAAGCCGACTGCCTCTTCCGAGCAAGACTCACCTTTAAAGGTCCCATTTCTCAAAACCACCTCCCAAATAATACTAATGGTGGTGCCGGTTCCCCTGCAGTAGGGGCAGTTCTCGGCTTTCCCTTCCCCACCCGGCGCCGTGCGGGGGCCACGGAGTGGGGGCCAGCCTCGGCACCCTCCCGCTCGGCACCGAAATGCTGCCGGGGATCCGGCACTCCGCGGCAGCTGCGAGCTCCGAGTCCCACTCCTAACCCACACGCTGGCATAAAATAACCCCGGGACGCTCCTAACACTTGCCGCCGGCCATTCATAAATTCGTGCGTGTGTGTGCCCGGCGCCGCACACTCGCAGACATGGGGGTCTAATGAGGCGGAGGCGATGTTTCCGACACACAACCTGATCCCGGCTCCTTAACTTTGCCTTCTCGGAGAAGGCAAAGGGAACCGCGGCTTTAAATCGCCCGGGGCTTGAATTACCAGGAAGGAAAAGAGAGAGAAATGAAATCCCAACTGTACCTGGCGGTGTCTGGGAATCCCTCGCCGGCACCGATCATAATCCCCCTCCGCGCCTCTGGCCCCCCACACCAAAACTTTTCCGCCGCCGCCGCTCCTCGGTGGTGGCCGCCGCCCTCCGCGCCGCGCCGCGCAGCGCGGCCGCCCAGCGCCGCTCCCAGCCGGCCCCGCGGGCCCGCTCCCCGCCGGCCGCCGCCGCTCCGGAGCGACCCCCGCGCCTCCCGCGCCTTCCTCCGCCCTTACGAGGCAGCGGCATCGTCCTCCCCCCTTCTCCGCCACCTCCTCCTCCGGCGCGCAGCCCGCGGCTCTGGCATCCCCAACGCACTTTCTCTCCTCGATTCGCTCGCTCTTCCCCCCGCCGTTCCTCCTTCTCCGGTAAAAAATAAACCAGAAGGGACCGCGGGTACGCCTGGTCTTGGGGTTTCTTTCTTTCTTTTTTCTCTCTTTCTGTCCTCTGGAAATGATGAAGGGATCACATGAGGAGCAGGCACGGAGACCCAGGACCCTTGAAAGTCGGAGAAGGCATCGGACACATATGTGTGAGTATGTGTGTGTGTGTCTCTGGCTCTCTCCAAGTCCTGCGCCTGCCTTCAGCCGGGATTGCAGGCTGATCTTAGCAGTAATGATGCCTCAGATCTGACTATTCCCTGCTAATGTAACTCGTGCCTTTTTTTCCTCCCTGCCTGACACCCCAGGGAGATGTTTACAGTAATGAATTCAGTTGATAGCCATCTCTCTCTCTCTCCTGGAGTCCCTCCCACATTTCTAGTTTAAAGAATGCTTGGAAGGCAGGGCTGCAACCTAAGGCTTTCCAAGAGGCAAAGTCAGGCTAGGTTTTCTCTTTTTCTTTCTTTCCTTCTTTTTTTTTTTTTTTTTTTCCCCCTCCCGCTTTTAACCCATTGCTTGCTGAGGGCAGTTTAGCGAGCTCCGTCCCTTTTGGACTCGCCCTCCCCCCCTACTCTCAGCGGGGGGAACCAAGCGGGCGGCGCTGCCTGGGGGGTGTGTGGGCTGCGCAGCCCCCGGACCCCCGCCCCGCCTCACCGCGGAGCCCGCCAGGCCGGGGCTGCGGGAAAGGAAGGTGCGGGGATCGCCGCCCTTGGCGGCGGGGCTGCCTCGGCCCCTCTGCTCTGGGGACTTTCGGGGTGTATCGGAAGGGAAGCCGGGGAGTGAGCTGAAAATCTCCCCGAGCTGCGGTTTTAACTGGGAGATGCCTTCGCTAGCAATAATTACAGCCGTGCTCTCCACCAACATGGCGATATTTCATGTGCAGCCACCGACAAGCCCGCTTCCCCCGCCCCCTTCTTTCCCTCTCCTTCCCCCCCTGCGAACTTTTAGGTAGGCAATAAGAGTACGCAATAAATATAACGCAGAATAAAAGAAAGTCCAACCCTCAGGGAAGAGACGGACCTCCTTTAGTATTCCGTCTGATTTCTATCATCAGTCAGAAAGACTTCAAAACCGCTGGAGAAACCGCCTTTTGCCCTAAAGCGCTAATAACCTCCGCCCCCCCCCCCCCACCCACCCCCTCCCCCGCAATGTCTCCTGTGCACATTCAGTGCGTGTGCGTGTGAGTGCTGGTGTGTGTGTATATTGCATCCCGGGCTGTCCGCGCTTGTTTCGGGGTAACCCTTCCCCCGCCGCCCCGTTCCCTAGTAAGTTACTGCCTTGTCCTGACAAGTCCGCTTAAAGGCAAGACTATTTAATACCGAGAAGCACTTGAGCGATAGGATACAGCCGTCAAGGTAGGACGTGGGGTGTGCGAAGAGAATTTGCTTCAAACTCCTCCATTACTAAAGAGACTGCACAACACGGCTTTTGCTGCGAGTTACTTTAAGAGAGGGGCTGGGGAGGGATGGAGGAGAGAAGAGGAGAGCTGATCAATGCCATGTGTCGAGGAAACAGAAAAGGCAACTGAAATGCCTGGGGGCTTGCTTCCTGCTCACCCCTGGCTGCTCACTAGCTTGCATTTTCTGCTCAGCCGTACCTCAAAAGCTGAATCACTCGCCATCGTCTCCGCACCTCCTTCGCCCTTCGCTTTGGGGGGGCTAAATTATTCACGATTTCAAAGGCTTAATAAGCCGTACCGAGGAGCCCGTCGCGGAGCCCCGGAGAGGGTCAGCCCAGCCGCGGGGTGCTCGGCGCGGCCCTTGCCCCCCCGCACCCGCCCCGCCCTCCACCGCGTGCCCTCCAAGGGGGCTTCGGAGAGCCCCCGCGCATTGATAGCCCCGAGCCGCGCTGCCTGCCCGCTCGGAGAAGAGGTTGTGCCCTCACCTACGCGGATGCGCGGAGTGATTGGGGGGGGGCGCGAAAGGGGGAGCGCAGGTAGCTCGGCATTTCTCAGGGGACTCGGCGAGGGGAAGAGTTGAGGACGAGACCCCGCTCCCCTCCCGGCACCGCTGCCTCCGGGGCCGGGGTCTGCTCTAGGCCCCCGGGATGGAGGGGAAGGAGCCCGGGGTCCTCCGCGGGGCTCAGCCGGCCGGGAAGGAGGGGGTCTGGCATGGGTCAGACCCGCGGGGAGAGCCTGTATCCCCGGCTCGGAGAAGGGGCTGCTCTGAACTCCAATCTCTGCCTGCAGCTCCCAGCTGGTCCCGAGGGATGAAAGGATCAGGAGCCCCGTAGGGTCCAAAGGCGAATGAACAACCCTTTTCAAAGGCTGTTCTGGGTCTTTTTTTACTTTTTAAGACGTCTTTTTCTCTCTCTCTCTCTTTTTTTTTTTTTTTTTTTTTTTTTTTTAAGGCTCTGCATACTTCTCAGAGCGCTGCTTTGAGCATCATTTATATCTCTTCCCGAAGCTGATGGACATCCAGTGTATTTTCCCGTGAAAAAAAATCCCCCTTCTAAGTCTTTCTCATCTGTCCACCCATCCCTTCTTTCTCCACGTCCCCGATATTAGCAACCTGTCGACAACATTTAAGGCAAAACAGACCTTTGTCGATCACAGGCATTTCTGCCCTGTATGCCCCCAGCCACGGAGAAAAGTGGGAACGCTGAAAACTTCTGCAAGGCTGCTGCCCTGCCCCACAGGCTCAGAGAGGTCAGGCAGAATTATGCCTGTCCCCCTCCCTGCCCCTGGCCCCTCAACCAGCCCACACTTCAAATCAGAGAAAGATACTTAGGACACACTTTGGTCAAACCAAGATCGTGTCAATCCAGAAAGTGACTTAACAAGCCATTACCTGCTCCTGCGGAGATGGGTCCTCCTCGGTAGGTCACCCAAAGCCCACCGGGTCCGGCAGGTTGAAAGGGGAGAAAGTGGCAGAACAGCTGGGCTCCGGCATGGTATTATTTTAAGGATGACCACCAAGGTCTCTGTTTTCCATAGCTGCCAATGGTCACCATCACCCAAGGTTTCTCTCAAGGAAAAGAGGAAGGAAATTTTCTTTCCAAGCTGCTGTCCAGCCGGTCATTTGACCCTGACACCCACCGATGACACTGAAGAACACCCTGCTAAAGCGGTTAAATGCCTCGTAATTTCCTTTCTTCTCTTTCCTCCGGCGGCTCCGGCGCAACGCCACGGAGCGATCTTATCGCCGTGTGATCATTATTCACCGGTGACAACCAGAGATGCAGAGCTCCTAAGTGAGGGTGACAGATTTCAAACGCGGGGCTGCAGCGTACTCAGCCTCAGACATATTCTTCCTCAGACTTTGCATAGCAAGCAAGTCAGGGGCTTAACCCTTTGCAGCCCTTTCTCTCGCCCGGGCACCGCGACCGCAGCCCATGGGGGAGCGCTTATTTGAGAGGAACCGCAGCGCACACGGCTGCTTGGCTGGGGACTTTTTATTATGTGTCGTTTTCTATTCTTGGTTATTTTCAGTTGAAACAACTCAGAACCGCCAACTCTGGGGAGCAGCTAGAGAGCTGAATACTTCTCCTCTGTGGTTAGGGGCTGGAAAAATCCTGTCGGCAAAGCAGATCTCTCGGGGACTCACCTGTGGTCCCTATTTTGTCACCGAATCTGGTATGCAAACTGTCATATGCATCGCATGAATCCCTCTCACACACGCATATACAGAGCTTCTGCACTTTCCTCAGCATGGTGTGGCTGAAAGTACAGATCCGAAAGTGCTATTTCACTCAGACCTCCGGATTCAACTCGTTTACAGGTTGTTAATAACAGCAGAGAATGGAGCAAGGAGAAAGAAATTTATTTCCATGAAAAAGAAAAAAAAGAAAGCTTTTTTCACACATGCACTTTGTAGTCAAAAGAAGTATTTACCACCAGCAAACTCCAGCATGTCAGAACATGTTTCCTCCGAAGCAGAAGAGAGCCTTAAAATCGAGAGAAAAAGCATGTACAATTCAAAGATGAAATTAAGTGCATGAAAGCTTTCCTAACTCAGTACCACCAGCTCGGAGCCTGATGTCAAGACAACGCTGTAGCACTGTACACGAAGATATAGAGAGGGAAACAAGGAAATTAGCAAACTTCATTTGCTTTCTAATATTAATTTTTATATATTTTCAGTAAATTATGATGTTTCTCTCACCCTTCTCTACGCGGTCCCCCCCCCCCAAAAAAAAAAAAAAAATTAAAAGAGGGACTTCTAACTGCAGCTGAACGGCACTGGGAGCCTGGACGTAGGATGAACTGCTGGGAGCTCCTTCCAGAGCCCCAGTGGTCGCGCAGTAGGAAGGACAGGGAGGCAGGTCGGTGCGTGTGAAGGGGAATCTGAGTGCTCACTTCATTAAGTGTGTAAGATAGGGCTGGACAAGGAAGGGGAAGAATCCTACAATAAGGAAACGGGCAGAAAAAAAAATATTCTCCTCCCACCCACATTTCTAAGTTTCGAATATAAGCACAACAGGCAAATAAACCTCCTTTGAAGAACACCCCCCAGCCCCTCTCCAAAAAAAAGCAGACCCTTTAGGCGTTGCATATATCCTTGTCCTATTTATAACAGCGGGTGACATAAGTGCAGCGCGTGATGAGACCTGATCGGCCGAGGTCTCCAGGGAGGAGGACAGCTGCCGCAGGTGCGCAGCGGGAGCTCCGCGGGCGCGCAGCGGGGCCGGCCGCGGCCGCGGCCCCGGCCCCGGCGCGGCGCTGCCTGCACGTCCCGCGGCGCGGCCAAGGTGGCAGCAGAGCACAGCGCTAGGACGCTCGGCGACCGGCGGGGAAACTTCCCCCGTTTTCTCCCTCCAACACACTCTGTATAAACTGGTAAAACCTTCCCCCCCTCCGCCTTTTAATCTTGGATATAGTCTGTTTACTTGGGCTTTAAACAATTCCACCCCGCCCCCAGTTGTGTGAAGCATGTATTTATTTATTTTCAAACTGCTTTGCATGGTTGAAAGGCTGTAAACTGAAAGGAGAATGTAGAAATGTATTCTCTTTAAGTTATCTGTGATCAGACAAGACGGCCAGCCTGGAGTGATGGCCCACTGATCCATAATACAACCTCACTTATTTTAAAGAGACTGTGAAATGGGGTAACATTAAGAAAGATTATAAAAATGAAAGTGTCTTTTTCATAAATGTCCTTTTTGTTTCCAGCCATATTGTTAGAATGATTTCTACAGTTTGCAAGAGAGAGGGCAAAAGGAGCTGGAAGTAGTTCTGTAACTGGGAGGCTGGTCTAAAACATACTGAATAATCTCAATTTTTGTCAATAATGTCAAATCTTGAACCAGGCCTTACGTTCATGCAGCTATTGGAAGATAAAAATCACAAAGTGAATTAATAAAATTTTGGCAAAATCAGTTTCTTTTTTTTTTTTTGTTAAAAAAAAAGGATTTTGGGGAAGGGAAAAGAAGGGAAAGGAAGGGAAGGGAAGGAAATTATATCAAATTCTAGACAAGACAAAAGTATGAATGTGTTCCTTTCCACTTTAATGAAACAAATGAAGCACTTTAACTAGAACTACATTAGATTAATACACCTAACGTATATTTTCTCTGAGCTCTCACTTCTGTGGTGAGCTTAAAATGAAAACACTATACTGGTTCTAAAACAGACTTTGGCAGAGTTTGTGATATGACTCAAATGGTAAATTTCTGACATTTTGGAGGGTAGGGATTGGATTTCATTTCCAAATAAAATTAATAATAAAACTTAAGTATGTCATTAGACTGTCCTTGTTTGTTATGTTTCTCATCAGCTCTTCCCTCCCCCTTTTCCTTCAGCTCACTCTTACCTTCTTTTTTTTTGCTTGCAAATGGTATCACCTTGTAATAGTATGCATAATGCTTTGGGTTGCTGCACTTCATAGCCCTGACCTAGTAGAGGCTCTCCCTTCTTTCCTCCAAGGGATTTCTGCATTTAGCTTTTGACAGTATCATGATAAACTATTTCTATGGATTGCCTTTGGCCATCCTTCACTGTCTTGTCCCAGGAGACACAGGAATCTGGAAGTCTTATAGATCTTTTTTTTTTGTCTTTAACACTAAGGAGGATGTTCCAAGGTTTTCTGTTTGCTGCCTCTTTGTCAAGTTGATTTCCAACAAAACCAGGAAATAAGCTGGTCAAAATCTGTTGAAAAACTTGTTGTTTTGTTTTTTTTTTTCATTCTGAATACTTCAGAGACTCATGTCAAATTTTGTTCAAATCAAAATAGATCCACAGAGGTGCCATCTGATAGATATGTTGGAAATAGATAGATAAATAGGTAAGAGAGGAAGACTGGTCTGTAAAATTTTATTATGTTTGAAACAATAAAAGGAATATTTTTCTGACCATGCTTTGTGACCAAAGTAAACTATGACAAATTGCACTGCATATTGTTCCATCTCATTTTAAGCAAAAAGTCTGCAGGGAAGACAAAATTCTATGTATAAGTTGCTGGTGGCTCATCTTAATGTTCATGCTGAAAACAGTTGCACAAATATAGAGTAATCCAGACAAAAATTAATTGCATCTGATGAAATTCAGGTAATTGAAATGGCTAAATCATAGTGGACACAAGAATCTGGCAGTCATTAAACATTGTTATGCATTGGTTCTTTGGTTTTTTTTAAATATGCAAAATGTAAGGGAAAAATAGAATGACGAGAAAAGCAACTGGCTGAAATCAACACCTGTAAGAAAAAAAAAAGTTCATTTATGATTGACCTATCTGCTTACCATGGTGGGAGTGGAAGGCATAAGTAGAACCTCGTGAATAGCATACAAACGGCCTATGTAAGTTGCTTCTTTAACAGATTCTAAGTAAAATCATTATGGTCCTTTTCATCGTCATAGCCAGCTTTTAAAATAAAAGAAATTTTTCCGTCTCTGGTTCTGTCACTGAACCTTTACCTTTCTGGAAAAAAAAATCCCCACACTTCTATCAGATGTACTCTAGCTGCACTACGCAGAACCGAAACACCACCTTAGTGAAAGTTACACAGCATTCATTAAGCTGCCCCTTATGCATTCATCACTTCTTTTATTCTAAGCCGAGAAGGCTAGAAGGCAGACTATCAGTCTACTCTAGAAAAAGCATCACTTTCTGATCACAAGGACATCTGCCCTGTCTCCCAAGGGACCTCAAGAGCTCACTCATTCTAATTTTCCACTGATTAAAAAAGCAGATTCATTTGTACTTTTTTATCCACAGGTTCAGCAAGCTAAAATCATTCTTTGACTTTTGCCTCTGTCAAGTCTGTTTCTGTAACTTTTTGTATTATCAAGAGGATGATTACAATTATGGAAGAGTCCCTCTAAATGATCTAAGAGGATCCAGTTTTCTTTCAGCTTTAGAATTAGGAGGATTCATAAAAGTTGGACAGGAGAAAATTATTTTAAAACAATTAGCTTGGTCAAAGTCTCTCAATATTATTTAAAGAGATAACATGAAAAAATTGGTACAATGTATAATATAGACCCCAGGGCTCATAGCATAGTTCTTACAGCTTTATAGCTGCTTGATTTCCATGCAGCACTTTATGCAGGAGTATCAAGCTTTGTTCTACAATGTTTTAAAAAACCTTGAGCTCTGACAAGTGTTGTTAACCTTCTTTCAATTCCAGTATAAACTAATTATGTGTAATAGGATACAAAGGAGAATGTAGATTTTTCTATTGAAATTTATTGATTTTTACTTTTTCTGGATTAATCCCTTGATTATGATAAAGAGGTAATGCCATTTTTTGAAGCCTTTTCTAATTCTTCCTGTTTATTTATTTTAGAACATATTGTTGTAAAAGGGATAGGTGAAAAGGAAAACTGGTTTCAACTACCTAAAGAACAAGGTATAAAGACATTACCCTGACCATCAAGGTCAAGAATCAGAGGCTACATGATTACACCTCCAAACTCAGAAATAAATGAGCAGAAGTCTTTGCATGTTGCTGCCCCAGAAGGTCTCCTTTCCAGGGGCTATTACTAGAGGGCAGAAAAGCATGTCGCCGTGGTATAGACTGATCACCTGAAAGGAAAGCAAAAAAAAAATCCAAATCAGGCAGTATGACTAGGCAGATAGTATCTGTTTTGTATCCTGATAAATTGGCAGTAAGCTTCCAGGCCTCTGAGAGGATTTTGAGGCAGTGAAAATATCTTGTGAAACCATTTGTCTTGCTCTTCAGCAGTGCAAAGCACCCACGTCACAGATTTGTGGACTGAGGGGGACAGGAAGGTTGTCACAGCACTCAACAACTTTTCATCAGTTTCAAAACACAGGGCACCAGCTTCATTTTGTTCAGTCCTAAACTTTTTCTTAGGATCTAGTAAAAAAGAGCTTATGCCACTTCAATAATCTCTTTATGAACAGGAAAGCACGTTTTTTTAGACTTAGGGGAAAAGTTGTTAGAAGGAACAAGGATTTCTGATGAGATCTACTGAACCAGTGAATGGTTCAGTATCCATCCAGGTAACCATGGCCTGTTGGCAGAGAGATAGAATGGATGTGCTTTAATGAGGGGTGTGTGCTCTGTGGAAGCAGAAATGCACCGCTGAAAGGTATGAGGCTACTTACTACATTGATGCCATGAAGAATATTTAGTCACTAGTACCAGTAGATTTTTTCTTAATTTCATTTCCATACTACAGCAGAACTGGGAAAGGTACTAGATTTATTTCACTGTGTTGGATTTGCATGGCAAGGTTTCGGTAGCAGGGGGGACTACAGGGATGGCTTCTGTGAGAAGCTGCTAGAAGCTTCCTCTATGTCTGATAGAGCCAATGCCAGCTGGCTCCAAGATGGACCCGCCACTGGCCAAGGCCGAGCCCATCAGCGACGCTGGTAGTGTGTCTGTGATAACATATTTAAGAAAGGGGAAAAGAAACTGTGCAACAGCAATTGTAGCTGGAGAGAGGAGTGAGAATACGTGAGAGAGACAACCCCGCAGACAGCAAGGTCAGTGAAGAAGGAGGGGGAGGAGGTTCTCCAGGCACCGGAGCAGAGATTCCCCTGCAGCCCATGGTGAAGACCATGGTGAGGCAGGCTGTCCCCCTGCAGCCCATGGAGGTTATCGGTAGAGCAGATATCCACCTGCAGCCCGTGGAGGACCCCATGCTGGAGCAGGGGGATGTGCCTGAACGAGGCTGTGACCCCATAGGAAGCCCACGCTGGAGCAGGCTCTTGGCAGGAACTGTGGACCTGTGGAGACAAGCCCACGCTGGAGCAGTCTGTTCCTGAACGACTGCATCCCATGGAAGGGACCCACACTGGAGCAGTTCATGAAGAACTGTAGCCTGTGGAAAGGACTTACATTGGAGAAGTTCATGGAGGACTGTCTCCCGTGGGAGGGACCCCATGCTGGAGCAGGGGAAGAGTGTGAGGAGTCCTCCCCCTGAGGAGGAAGGAGCAGCAGAAACAATGTGTGATGAACTGACCGCAACCCCCATTCCCTGTCCCCCTGCGCCATGGGAGGGAAGGAGATAGAGAAAATTGGCAGCAAAGTTAAGCCCGGGAAGAAGGGAGGGATGGGGGGAAGGTGTTTTAAGATTTGGTTTTATTTCTTATTATCCTACTCTGATTTGATTGGTAATAAATTAACTAATTTTCCCAAATGGAGTCTGTTTTGCCCATGATAGTAATTAGTAAGTGATCTCTCCCTGTCCTTAACCCATGAGCTTTTCATTTTATTTTTTCTCCCCTGTCCAGTTGAAGACGGGGAATGATAGAGAGGCTTTGGTGGGCACCTGGCATCCAGCCAGGGTCAACCTACAGCATTCATTAATGGGATACTGAAAGAACCTGTCTAGTGGGAAAACACATTTGCAGAATTGCACCAGGATTGCAAATTTAGGGTGAATTTAACTCAGCTAGGGGTGGTTGTTAGGAAATTCCACTCCTTTTGGTTTTCCATTTTGCAGTCTTCACAATTCTCAAGACCTTGAACAGTCCCTGGGGAATGACCTATATCAGCTTTGTATGTACTATATTCACTCAGCCTGTGAGAGACTGCTAACCATTTTGTATAAAGAAAAGAGCTGTATGCAAAGGCAGCAGCACATGGGAAGGTTTTCCTGGATCATTTATTGTTATTATTATTATGCTGAATTAATAATTAAGAAATGGCAATCTGCTGCTTCTTTGCTTTTGACTCAAACATAGCCTTCCTCAATTCATGATGAGTTTTCTCTTCAGTTACTTCTGCTTACTTGGTGGTGGTAAATTTCGTTTGAAATCATCCACAGGCTTATTTAAACACACCACACATACAATGTCCTAGGCAGAGTAGTTACAAAGAAGAGTCAGTAATATACCCCCAGGACAAATTGAACCTTTTACTTGCGACAAAAAATGGTCTTCCTTTCTGTGCCTCAGGCAACAAGAATGCTAAGAAGTTAAGCTAGTCTTTTGGTAGAGTTAGAGAAGGCAGTGAAATCCTCCCTGAAGAGAATGAAGCAGCTTGAGTGTGTAATAGTTTATTGGTGACTTTTAGTGAGTCTAGACAAAATGAGTTAGGGAGAGGGCAGTTTTCAGGAATTAACTCATCTCTTTTATTTTTGAAGCACATGCATGGTTGTCACCATTCGTTCAGCAGGACAGAATTCTGCAAGCTCAGAGACAAGCTGAATTTTCATTATAGGAACATCTTTGGAGTTAGTTTTGTGCATTTGCTCAACACAACTTCTCTTAACCACTATTGAACAAAATAGGGTAGTTGCATACTTCCATTGTCATTGTCCTTGGATTTCTCCGGTGTTTGACTCGTTGTTGGCTATTGGACATTGTTATGGCCAGTCTTGGCATCCTCATGATTACTGGCTTATTGCTGGACTTATTGCGAGGGAGCAGCAAGAGGAAGGCTGCTCCACGAGGGAGGACGAGCTGGAAGCTGAGGGTGACCCCAGGCAGAGGCAATGCCTTCAGGCAGTTCTGCAGCAGAGAGGTAGGGTGGGAAGAGCAAGGTGCTGGGGACAGGGTCCATTGACAGTCCCAGACAGGGCAGGGTAGAGAGTCAGGCTGAGGATCCACGCAGGAGTGGAGACAGGACTGGAGAGAAGGCTATCACATATGTCAAGGGTCCATCCAGAAGACAGGACTGGACAGGAGACTTGCACATCTCCAGCAGTGCTCAGGACAGGTCTGGGTGCTAGCCCCGAGCTGACATGGAGCCCCCGCATTGATGCAGATGGGGCAGAGGGTGTGTGTGGGCTCTCAGGGAGGATGGACCCAGTCAGGGCCTATGGGTGCCCCCAGAACGCTGACACTAATGATATTAACCACCAGCAACTGCATACTTGACTTACTAAAACCAAATAATGCTTCATTAGACAAATACATAACATCAGGTCTCTGAAGGCCCATTTTATAAGCTCACAAACAAACTTCAGTTCTTTTCTCAAACAGCAATGATTTTACCAATGCATACTGGATAGTCTAATACAGCAAATATTTGAAAGATATGATAATTCGTCTACATGTGAGAAAGTTTTTAAGCTCATTGAAGATAGTATCAATGCTTCACTTTTCTTAGTCTTTTTCATTGCTGTTCATGAAATTGGACAGTCTCACAGAAAAGATGCAGTATTACCATTTTGAACAGTTGTATTATGATTTTCCTTATAATTGATGATAATTTGACAGAGCTAATTTCTAGACTAAGGTGATTGCTTGAGACACTCAGACTTTTGCATTCACCTAAACTAATGTGGTTTGCACAATTATTGCTCAAAGCTCTTTGCTGTGCTCCTGCAGGTACTTTTTGCCCAGCAGGTATTACTGAGATGTACTCTTGAACCTTTGCAGTTGATAGCAAAAGATGTACTAGCACTGACAAGGGTCAATTTTCAGCTTCCCTTTTTATGCTAGGCTGTAAACTGGTAACTATCAGGAGTTGCTGCCCATCTAAGAAAGCTATTCCCGTTGAGGGAAAATGAGGAAAGAGATGGGCAGACAACTGCAGGAAGTAACAACTTTAACCAGCCCTGCTTGATCCCCCACTGCAAATGAATCAATAGTCACAGCTCTAATTTAGAGGAAAAAAAAAAAAAAAGATCTCTAACTTTCATGAACACAAATCCTCAAACTGGAAAAAAAGCCAAAAAAACAATGAACCCATGAACCAACCAAGACAAAGTAAGCGAATAAGATAATTACTGGAAAAAAAAATTCATCATCAATATGGTTTTAGATTTCCACATCATGTTGTAGATTGCAATCATGATTTCCACTAGAAATGCAAGTTTTGAATTTCATGATTTTCAATTGTGTGACTGAGAAACGATTGGAGCTAGCAGTTCTTTTGCTTTTTTTTCCCTCTTTTTTTGTCTTTCCATATTCTAAACTGGCCAGAAATGCTGAATCATGTTTGTGTCATGTGATATCTGAGCTAAGGAGCACATTGCAGTACCTGTACACTCTTCATTGCCCATATCCTCAGGGCCTGGTCTACTGTTGCTTACCTTGTGCTCTGATAGAATTGATTTGATTTAGCTAGGATTATTCTAGATTGGCAGGGGATAATTATAATCTCCTAGGACATCTGTCCTCGGAGACATGGGGGTAGATCCTTTGGGAATATATCTTCTGTATTTGTACTAAAAGAGAGGGCATGAAATTACTTGCTGTGGATTTGGTTACTATTGCAAATCTGAAGTTCTATACTTCTGAGAGATAAATGGACAAAAAATGTCTCTTGCTTTTGCAGGGCAAACTCTATTGAGTCAGCTGAGTCAGATCACACTGACTGCACAAATTTCAATGCCATGAATCAAAGAACTGGTATAGCTATGCCAACACACTGCTACTTCTGGCCATGCCATTGTTTGACACTTTAGAGAAATGTGCAAAAAATCCATAAACCACCTGGCTAATTCTTCAAGTTACATATCTTAATTAAAAAAGTTATGGATGAAGAAGCAAAAGTCAGGGAAACTTATGATCTTTTTCTAGCTGAGTGCTCAGATAGACACATTGTATTTAACAGTACCTGAAGAAGCTTCCTTTTGTTTCTCACCAGTTTTCTAAATGCTCATATTTTATGAAGCATGCACATACTAATCCACAGACATACATGACTGGACTATTAAGACTCATTAAATGCATTGATTTGTCTTCTTTCTGTTTTTTAACAGTCATTAATGATGCACTATGACTTGTCTCCCAATTTCTTCATCTGTTTTCATCTATATTCCTCATATTTTATCTTGAACAAAGAGTAGTCTTGTGTCATTAAGGCTCATCAAAGTCACAATTACATTTCACTTATCTGCATTGAACTGTCTGTCATCTGTTAGCATTTTGAATGCTCTATATGTCTTTCTGCACTTGTCTGCATTCTTCTTCGTTATTTACTCCTCCTCGACCATCCATTACTGATTGCTAACTGCTTTCTGCTTTTAATTTTTTTAATTACCAGCTGTGTTTGTAACCTTCTAGCAGTTTCAACCCAGAAATATTGGCAATGCTTTTTTTCCAAATTTACCAAGTGTTTATACTCTTAACACTAATGTTTATCTACAAGACCAATGTGCCAAAGCAAGGCAGGATAAATCTCAGGATTGGGGATCTGTTATATCCCACAGCTGTCTACATGCTTTTTCCTAGTCTATCTTTTACGCTCTGGATGCTGTCCTTGACATAGCCTAAAACTCAAAAGCACTCCAAATTCCTTGTTGTAAGTAATTTCTTTTGTGATGTAAAATTGTCAACTGATAATGACTAGATTGGTGGCCGGGGCGGGGTAAGGACTGTTACTGGTGGTTTTCATTCCTTCTTGGTTTTATTATGCATCATGTTTTATTTTTATTTAATTAAAATATTTCCTTAGGTTTTTCTTTTCATGTAACTAACTGCTTACTCTTGTCATTGAGATTTTTTTCCTCCTAGGTACCTGTTTCATCATTTATTACATCTTATTTTAAAAAAGAGTATATGCTACCAGCAAAGCTGTCTTTTCAAGTATATGCAATACCTGGGAAAGCTGGGTCCCAAAAGGTGATTTGCAACTTAGATGAAGAACCCAAATTTCAAAGGCCTGCTTTGAAAGAAATAAATGTCAAAATCATTAATTATGGGCTGTAGAGATACTGTGTTCCTTACCTGTAAAATGGGAAAAATGAGCATCATTTCCTTCACAAGGAAATCCTTCTCATTAGTAGGTGAAGGTTATCAGACAGAAGGTTCATGTAGAAGGGTAAAATAGTATATACTTTATACTATACTATATATACATGGGTTGGTTTACTTGTTTTTGCTTTTAACAGAGATTCAGGGAGATCTAACTATGGCATCATTACATCATGTAGTCTGGTTTCAGAGGCCTAAGAACTTTATTTACTTGAGTTCAGGTAAACAAAGCACTATTTAGTGCTTAGTAATTCGACTAGAAATAATAACAGGCCAGAAGAAATCTGCTGAGGCTCAGTTTACTTTCATATCTCTCTGTAATTAATTTTTCTACTTTCACTAAAACAGAAATTTCTGATAGTGTGTGCAAACTGTTAAATAGCACTAAAAAGAGCAGAAGCTATCACAAAAGAGAAAAATACTTCATTAGCTTTCTTAACTTTTCATATACTGGTTTAATTTCAACTAATTTTGTTAAAGATATACTTTATATCCTTATACCCTCTGTACCATGAAATTAAGCAAAACAATTTTTAACAGGTGTTATATTTTTAAAGTAGCAATGTAATCACCTAAGGGGTCTATGTAGCATTGCTAGAGTATGCCTAATTTGATTTAAAAATGTTTGTATTAAGCTAGTAAGTTTTAACTGAGAAAGAACATATAGCTTAGAAAGATAACCAAACTCTTGATAATCCATCCTGATGGTTAATTGTCTTCAATGTTAATTATATGTTTGAGTTTGTCTGTCTTGAATTTTCAGCGATTGGTCCCTGCTACTGTTTATACATAATTTTCTTCATGCAACTACTTATAAATAGTGATCAGATGACATATGAACCTTCTCTTAACAAGCAAAATGGATTCAGCTCCTTAACTCTCTTAAGTAATGAAATATTTTTTTCCCCTTTTCCTTTCTTTTGTTGGTTACCAGTTCCTTGTCAACCACAGCATCACGCACCCACACATCCCAGCTGCCACTGTCTCATTTTCTATCCAAAACAGCAGAATGCATCACCTGTTATCAATACTGCCATTCATTCTCAACAAACAATCAAGAAATAGGTACTTATCCAAGCTACCTCCTGGCAGCTATCCATGTTTGAAAGACTGAGGAATTCTATTTCTAGTCTATTTCCTGATCTTCATCAGCATAGAGCATAACATGGCTCTGGAGAAACTTCTGAACTTCCACTAGAAACAGGAAGTCACACAATGGGAATGGAACAAGTTTGTGGTATTGCTGAGGTAGCTGGTGAAAAAACTCATTTCCAATTGCAGCAGCCAGAAGGATTTCCATTCTCCTGGCCCTCAGGGCCACGGACAGGATTTTTACATCTGACTTCCCATGTCCTCTGCTTCTCTGCTGCTTTGTCGCAAATTCTGTCATTTTTTTTGTCCAGCCATTTCACAGCTTGCTTGTTCCTGCCATTTAATTTGCCTTGTTAAATGCTATAGCACATTCAAGCCTTTTGACTGACTCTTCTTTGTTACCATTTAATCACCTTTGCTAGTTTTCATCTCCTTTCTGCCAATGGATTGACTGCTCCACTTCTGCCACTTGTGTAGTTGAGGTTGTTATTGTATTCATCTATACTGAGGTATACTGTGGATTAACTCTTACTATTAGTTCTTAACTTTGACTTATTTATTTCTTCAAAGGACATAACTCTTCTCATGCTGCCTGCTTTTCTCTTCTTGTACTCCTTTTCCCTCCTTTTTTCCCCTACCCTTTAATTTCTTAAGTTCCACTTATCTAACCCCAGAATCTCAAGCCCTAAATCACTAAGTGCAATGTAATAAGCACAAGTGACTGTGCCGTTATAACTTTAAAAAAGAAAATGAAAAAGGGTCAGGCAAAATGCCCCAGTTAATCTCTGCTCCTGTGTTTTATACAGCCATTTTCACCCCTGCAGGACAGATAGTAAATGCTAGCAGCTTTCAGCTTTGCCCCAACTTGCCTACAGGCCAAGACAATGGGAAGGGGAAGATGAAAAGGCCACACACCATAGACATGCATATCTTCTAGAAATGACATATTATTGCTTTTTCTTTTCTTTTTCCTCCCCACAAACTGTATCTTCCCTTAAAATTTTCTCCACCTGTATTACCACTAGTGCTTTGTTGTATCTAAATACAGCACATGGTATACCAGGGACCACTGCGGTCTTCATTCTCAGTTCTGCTTAGCAATGGCAGGTGAAAACGAAAAATTCCGTTCCAGCTTATATAGCTGACAGCATCATTTAGAGCTACTATCAGCTCGACTGGTTATTGCTACAGCCTCTCCACCTAACAGTAACTGCTCAAATTCAGTGTTCTTTGGCTCTCCTACTCCTGCCACACTACTACCAGGGAAGTTTATGAGAGGAAACAGGCTGACAGCTGTAAGCTAAAGAGATACTGAGCTGGCGGCAGACTTTGACTATGTTTGGGACCTTGTGGCACAATTCTTGATCAAGAAGAGAGTCTCCCACTCTGTGGAGTTACCATTGAGAGTATTCCTCATGAATCAAATTGTGGGGAAAGAACTTTTGACTGGAATGGGTCCAGCAGTGTTTTAGGACACATATCCCAAGTCCTTCCCATCTTCTGATAACAATAAGTCTATGCTGTGACTGAAACTTAATAGATACCTTCTGGACATCCACCAGAACACAAAAGCATTTTGGAAAAAGAATGGATGTGACCTCTTTTACATTTTGGGAATGCAGCGGGCAGATTTTTGTCATGTGTTGATGTAGGATTATACGGGCCTTTTAAAATGAGGCAACCCTTGCTGTCTTCATCCAAATAGTCTATCTGGCTTACATTGTATTTTTTGCACGTCTGTGACTTCTCTCTTCTCATCAGCTCTTCTGTGCAAGGTGAAAGAGTCACAAGATGGCTGGTGGCACCACACTTGATTTGAAAGCTATTAACAAAATTAATCCTGTAAAGAAAAAGATGCAGGGAACAGTCTATAATTTACACTATTTGTGCAGCCTTCAGTGGAAGTGTGAGAAGAAGGCTGAAATGAAAATCAAAGATATGAAAACTAAAAAGCATGATGTAGGGATGGAGGAAAGTTTGGGAGCAGTGGATATCTGAAAGCTCTTTCATTTTCGTTTTGATTTGGTGTATTGTTAGTCAGCAGCCTGTCTTTTTTTTTCATTTGGATGTACTTCTCAAACCATAAAACAAAAGGACAAACCAATCACTTTTCAGTGTTAAAAGCAAATTAAGGTTGTTTACTTTCTTAGCTTTTGCAATGCAATATTTTGTGAAAATAATTTTTCATTAGTTCTTTCTAGCATAAACAGAGATCTTCATGCAGACATATGTATAGTGTACATATATATATGTTCATATATATATATATGTACAATATATACAATATATTTTTATAGCCAGGGATCTGCCTATACTGGAACAATCTTTAAGCCAAATTCAACATTTATACAATTCTGTATTATCCTAGTGTATTTGGGTTAAGCAAGTTTGCAGCTTTTTAATAAAAGATCAGACACTTTCCCTTCCTTTTCTGCACAGCCTGTACATCTGGGAGATGATTTTGGAAGTGCTAAGAAGAGGAAAGATCACTTCCTGGCATGTGTCCTACTTCAGCTGAACATGGCAGCAGGCTCTTTTCCATTGCTTACCTGGTGTTAGTGCTCTGCAAAGTGATCCCCTCACCACAGGACTGTCTCCGGCTCAGGTTAGTGGAAATTGTTGAATTATATGTCAGCCCTTTACCAATCCCAAATCCAGCTGGACAGTGGTGAAAGAGCAATGCCCTTTTTGAGCCAGAATCATAGAGCATGTACTCTAGATGTCTTGCTCAGTGGCGAATCAGTGAATGCCGGGTGGGGAAAGAGTCTCTTGGTATTGTCAGGATGGAAAATCCCCCTCTCCTCTCTTCTCAGAAGACAATGATTAGCTGAAGGTAAACCCTCAGGGACTCAAGTCTTTCAAAAGAACCCATACAAGTCACAAGTCATCATGGCTAACAGTAAATGCCTTGCTGTGTTGAAACCTCAAAAACTTCCAGTTTTTTTGCAGGCTCTGAACTCTCAAGTCATAAAAATGACATCAGTCTGATTGCCTGCTTGCCTTTCCCCTGTGTTTTGTTTCTAACAAGAGCAGTACTTATCTTCACAGCAATTGATGATATCATCCCTTAAAAGCTGGAAAAGACTTACAAATATTGTTGCAAAGGTTTGATGTCTTCTCAGGAATGGCCAAACCGGTGCTGTTTCCTTCGCCCTCCCATTCTGGATTTCTGTAAAGTAGGCAGGAGTTGTTCTCACTGATTTAATCCTCAGTTTCAGTTATACCTGTTACAAAGCAGATGGCAGATGTTCTACATCCTCCACATCTCAGAAAAGGGTTTACATTGATAGCAACTGTATTAGTTTTTAGATCTCATAAAAACATGCAGATGAGTGCAGCATGCCAATATTTTTGGCACTGGCAAGAGAAAAGTTGAATTATGAACAAGTTGCTGCTGTGATCTCAGCATATCCAGTGATTAATTGTGTACCTACTGGAAGCTTGTGCACATTTCTGAAGGTTTGTAGCAATATTCAGGTTTAGCATTGTTTTTCATAGGTATGCTTGACTTGCAGCTGAAGAGTAAATAAAATTTTAAAAACTGTAAAATATATATGGCCAAATAGAGGAATATCATTATGTCACTGGATATGTATTTACACAATGTAGAATAATGGTTCCAGAGAAAGTTTTCTGGCCTATTGGGTGAATAAAATGCATTTCTTAAAGCATTCCAATAGCATTTCATAGTATTACAGGGGAAATGGGCTAATTACTACTAAGGACATTTAAATGAGTTTCCTGTGTATATTTACCTGGGAGACTCACGCTCCTTGACAGAAATTTTCAGCAATTATTATCTAACCTCCTAAATAATGTCCCCTTTAATTCTAATGGGAAAGAAACAGGCTGGAAAGTCATAAGCAAAGCTTTACTTTAATTTAATTCGCTTACTTAACAAAAGATAAACAAAATTTTAAGACAGCTCACATTTAAAAAAACAAAACACAACAAACTCAAAGAGAAAGAGGCATATTTAATGGGAATTCAGTGAACCAGAGTTCTGAGACCAGAGATCACAAAGATTTGTGAAATATGGTTCTGATG
Organism: Platalea leucorodia; assembly: GCF_965183815.1. NCBI lineage: Eukaryota > Metazoa > Chordata > Aves > Pelecaniformes > Threskiornithidae > Platalea > Platalea leucorodia. Next base: position 21,814,755 of record NC_138829.1, read on the forward strand.
GACAGAGATATTACGAAGACCACGACCAATATGTACAGCTTGGCTGGTACAAATGCCTTTGACATAGTAATTCCAAAATGTGCCGTGACTGGAATAGCTTATTTTCCTTGGTGGGAAATTAGCATGAATCAGAAGAGGAAAACTTGAGTTTATTTAGAATGATGTAATAACTCTAGTAGTATCTTGCACAAGTGCTAGAGAGGTATATGGGCATTCAGGACAAAATCCATAATGAGACAACTTGACACCCAGGACATCTCTTCTCTTCCAGGGGCTTCCTTTCTACTGTTACTACAGTACTGCTTTACTCTAGTTCAACACATTGCTGAAAGCAGGGTCAACTCATTGTCAGATGAAGTTGCTCAGGACTTTATCCTATCAGACCTTGAAAATATCCAAGGATGGAGACTGTACAACCTCTCTGGGCAACCTATTTCATCTTGACTGCTCTCATGGGGAGAAAGTTTTTCCATATATTATGTGAACTGCTCTTCTTTCAGTTTATGCTTCTTGTCTCTCATCCTCCTACCACACATCATTGTGAAGAGGCCGGCTCTGTCTTCTCAACATCCTCCATGTAAGTGTTAGGTCACCAAGGCCACCTTCTTCTCCAGGCTGAACAAGCCCTGGTCCCTCAGCCCCTCTTCACAAGGCAAGTGATCCAGCCTCACATCATGTTGGCGCCCCCTGCAGAACTCACTCCTCTTTATCAATGTCTTTACTCTGTGGAGTGGGCCAAAATTGGACAAAGTAGTCTTGTAGTGGTCTAATGAGTGCTGTGTAAAGGGGAATAAACACTTGCCTCTGTTTCCTGAATGTGTTCTGCTCCTGTTCATACAGCTCAGTATGCAGCTGGTCCTTGCTGTTGCAGGTGAACACTGCTGGCTCATGCTCAGCTTGCTGCCCACTATGACCCCCTGGAGCTTTTCAGCAGAACTGCCTGCAACCAGTCCATTCCCAGCCTGTAACATTGCAAGAGACTCTGCTTCCCATGTGCAGGAATTTACATTTGTCTTTGTTGAATTTGATAAGGCTCCTGTTGGCCCCATTCCTTCAGCAGGTCTGAGTCCCTCCAGCCTCAACTGTATCGACTGTTCCTCCCCTTCTTGGTATCACCTGCAAACTTGAAGAAAAAGCACTTCATCACCTTCTTCAGGTTATTGTTAGAGATGCTAAGCAAGACAGATACACATGCAACATTTGCGTTTCAAGAATTCAAGTAGTTCATTGTTTTTTTCTGGTTCTAAGACTTACAAAGCGTCTCTTCTAACTGTTCTTAAGTCTGACCAACTGAAGTGATTTGAACTAAGGGCAAATTGATGGGCTGTATTATAACACCAGAAAATGTCTTTATTTCACTGAAAATGTTAACTGAAAGAAGACTGAAAGATTGCGTGGTTCATAATACTGGGCAGGCTTTCAGCAAGGGGATTTCAAGAAAACCTCTGGTTCAGCAAATGCATAAAAGCAAGTCTTTTGATTTTCATAGCTGTACAGCGTGGTGCTGGCAGCGTGAGCTTGATGTGTAATTATAATTTCTAACAATGAATTCTATTAAAATTGAAATAAAAGATCTTTGTGAGGAAATATGAGCTCTAAAATGTGAGTGTTACATTCTACGGATTGTCATTATTTTGAAGCCTTAAAATAAATAAGTGTTTCCAGAAGCAAACACAGGCTATTCAGATGCCAAACTCTTTTGTTTTCATAAGTGTCCCTTTGAATGCATTGAATTCAGCATTTAGTGCTTGGCATCTAATTAATTTGTTATCAGGGAGGAAGTCAAGGAGTGATTCAATTCCCCATTCTCATAAGTACCAGAACCTGTTTTTAAAACTGTGGAGGCAGAGCACTAATAATAACAGGTTTCTCAGCTTAAATACTATTTGCCTTCCAGCTTCACATCATACCTTAAAGAAACCCTCCCCCAAGCTCAAGAAAAAAAAAAAAAAAACAACAAAAACCAAATCCCCAAAAAACCTTCCTTAGCAAAATATAACCCTGAGGATTTTTTTCCATTACTAAAGTAAATAATATTGTTCTTTTATTCTGCTTTGAGAAACCTCATTCTCAGTACATTTTTAAGTTAATGGAGATAATATTCTGGGGAAGATGAACCAAGGGTTTTGCTTATTTCCTATGACTAGACTTCCAAGAAACCAATTCATTTTAACTGGAATGATGGAAGGACAGTTCTGTTATTCACCTTTTCAAAGTGCAGAACAGGCCTTGATTTTACTGAGTAGGCTCATCAAATTTACATCACCATTTAATTAAATGTTTGTAGCAATAATTGACCTCAGGAGTAAGTCATCTGGTAATAAATAGATTCCACTGTTTCTAAATAGTATTTTACTGACTCTGAGATGCTATTCATAGCCTGGTAGCTTTGCCACAAACCTCATTAGCAATTTACTTAAATGCATATTCTATTGTAAAATTGACAGAGAATCAGAATGAAGTTTAACAATAGACATTTCAGTGCATGGTCCAAAACAGAAAATGAAACTTTTCTTTTCAAGGACAGATCAAAAGTGAGATAGGAAAAAAACCCAGACAAACAACCCAAACACTGATTTATTTAGTTTCTTCATGTTTTTCTATTTTTTTGACCTGCTTAAACAATTGCTTAAAGAATTCTGTGCATATCTCAATTTGAGTTCAATAATGTTTCAAGCAAAAAGGCAGGAGCTTTTTATTAGTTTTGATGAAATACAGTGATAACCTCGAGAAACCAAAACGGACATACATTTAATGTCCTCCCTCCTCCAAACTACCGATTTATTACTCTGCTTTTGTTTAAAACTTATGAGCTAAGTTCAGAGGTGATGTGTAAAGTGTGTAATTTAGAGTCCTGTATGCTCAGTTAGACACCTTAAGACCTACTTACACTCACTTACTAGAGTATAAGTCAGTGAAATGGAGTGTAAATTGATGTGATTTACATGTGGAGGAGCTGGAAGAGTGAGAAGGTATTACCTATAACAGGGAACAGACTTTTTATGAGCACTTTCTAATATTAAGCTAGTTTTCTTGCTACGCCTCTGTACCCCTGAATAAACACGTTTGCATTTGCCTGCTTAAGCTCCTGTGCATTCAGTGAGACTTTCTGGGCCAAAGTCGCTGATGATATGTAAGAAGTGTGATAGAAGTTATGTGCTGAAGAGTGAGTATGAGGTTTATAAATAAGTAAGTAAAGGCTTTGGTTCATATTCTTCTTTGTAGTTAGCTGCAAAACCAGCAGTTTTGTAGTTACTTGTAATGACTGAAGATTTTCTCATCTAAGGTGCTTGCTCTACCTTCTATTGGGAAGATTTTTACATCCAATGCACACTCCACGTTGTACCCTGGTGCCTTGTTTGACAAGCTGGCAGGTAAGAGGTAAGCTCCGTCATGTTTTCTGTGGGATAAGAACATGCACCTGGCAGCTACCACGTTGCTGTAATTTCAGACTCTTACCCTGTGGTAAGTTGCTCTTTTGCCAAGTGAGCTATGTAAAGCCTTGTCAGCTCCCAGAATTGTACCACTTGAAACATGTCTGTTGAAGCATTACCAGTACAGAGGCAATTCCTGCAGGATAAAGAACTGTAAATCTATTAATCTCAATTTCTACTGCCTTAAAAAAATCTACTAATAATACACCAATTTAATCATTAAAAAAAAAGAAAATCCTGACCAAAATATTACCCTAAGATCATGGTTATACATAAGCAAGTTTAAAATGAATCTTAAGCATAATGAATATATATGGGGAGAAAAGAGAAGTAAGAGGAGTAAAGGAGGTATAAACTATCCTAGTTAAGACTCTGGGAAGACTTTGGCCTGGACGCCTCTGGAAAGTTTTGCAGCATATGTCAGACGAAGTGTGAAAAATAAAACAGAAAAATCTATCCAGCTTTTGCTATGCTGGCAAAACCAAACACATTTGTTCTGGCCAAAAAATGTTTCAGCAAGTGTAGTTCATTTTGCTCAAAGAACTAACATGGCTTTTTTTTTTTTTTTTTTTTTTTTTTTTATGCTACATTTTTATAGAAAGCCTTTAGCAATTCATTGTAGTGATGTAGTTATCTATTTTAGTATACAAGGTGACAAAGGCATTCATATAGGTATAGTCTATATGTAAATTTTTTTGCTAAGTATATTAGTGTGATATACAGGTACAGTTAAACTTTATATATAGGAAGAATTAAGCCTTCATATGAACTCTAATTTTCCTGTTCAATATGGCTTTTTAAAAATTTTTTTTAATTTTTCCCACAGCTAAACTGTAAACAGGTAGCTAAACCACAATAAAAAAACCTACTCTGTGATTAAATTGGTATTTCAGTTTGCATTCAAATCTTGATTTATACTAAGAATATTTTTCAGTGCAACCAAAAGCTTTTTCTGTGTAGGACTGAATCCAACTAATGCTTTCTGAAACTTTAGTCAAGACAAGGCAAGTTGCTTTTTGTTACATATTAGAATGAACCTATGTCCCAATATTAACTCAACCCACTTCCTATATAACTAGCTTTGTCTTGATTAGAGTTTTTGAAGGTGGTAATTAGTTCCTGCTAAGAAATAATATGAAAATTTTCATCCTTTTCTCTATTTTTTTTCATTGTTTTCTGAAAGAAATCTTAGAATCACCCTTGAATTTAGGTATACACTTTTCCCAGATAGTAATTTTTGCTCTAAAATTATGTACATTAGGGTAACCCACCTCATCTGTTAAGTCCTTCCTTCAATAACAAAGACATGAAGCCATCAAAGAATTTTACCTCATTGGTAGTCACAGTTACAGTCCATTCTCAGCTCATTGTTAAACTGTACCTCACAAATAAACAAATATTTCAGCCTACTTGTTTCTATTTCAAAATAGCAAGCATTATATTTTAAAACAAATGTTTTAAAAGAAAAAATAAAATCCAGACAAAACACAGCACTAATTCTGAGATGAGAACTAAAAAGGAGAGTTTGGGAGAGCTTGTAACTTAACTGACAATAGGGATTTATCGTGTTGCTCTTTGTTAAAACAGAAAGATGAAAGTACAAGGAACTAAATTTAGAAAAAAGAGGAAATATGCCTGCTAGCATACATAGAATATCCCCAAAGAGGATAACGAATATGAGGTCACTTGGAGAAACTGCTGATGTTCATGTGAGCAAATCTTTATTTTAAGGGAAACTGACTCAGCAAAACAAAAAGTTATAGCAAATGTCAGTGAAAGAATTTTCTATGAACCAGCAAGGCATTAGAAAGAGTTTGTGTGTGTAAATGCAGCTGAGGAACCAGCACACTGTCCCCACAGGAGCTCTTTCACTGGCTGTGATCAGCAGGACCACTTGGAACAGGGTGAGACTGGGGCCATCTGCAGGGTAGCCCCGGCTGACCTGGGAGCTCATCATAGCATAGTCATATGCATGGAAGTGTTGATTTACCAGCATCACTTTGACATTTGAAAAGTCTCACTATGGCTGTGGTCTCATGCACACATGTTTTTGAATTAACTAAAGGGAGTATAATTATCTATGCTATTTATGTGTCTCCAGTTACTGTACTATTTTGGTGTCAGCTGTAAAGCTAGGATAACAGCACTGGCCCAAGGAGATACTTCTCTTGCCATGATTCTGCTGAGTGTACAAGGAGAAGCATTTATATTCCCTTGTCTTTCTGCATTTTTGCTTTTTATAGGATACTTGGGGACATGATATTGTGCCCCCAAGATTCACAATTAACATGGCAAAAGACAGAAAATAAATCAGGATGATGGATTTTTTGAATACAGTCACAGGAGATATAAATCCACCTTGGCACAGACTAAGACAGGAGTTCAGGAAGTGGATTTAGATTGTGAACTCTTGTGAGATGAAGTCCAAAAAATACTTCATAAAGAATTTATTACCTAGATTCAGTCATTCTTCTTTTTCTTTCTCCTGTTTCATTTAATCAGTTTTCTTGGGGAATTTTGGGCTGAAATTATACCTAAATTGTAGTGGGTTTTTTTATTGTTTGTTTGTTTGTTTGTTTTTAATTTCTGTTTGACAGACTTTTGGCAGTTAAATTTGAGGATATCAGAATTAATAAAACAAATTAAAAGCTCTTTGCCAGCACCTTCATCTCCCCACACTTTTAGTAAACATCTTCAATATTTTTTTCACCAAATTCATCGCCATTGGTATCAGGCATGGGAACAAATGTAAACCTGCTTAACTGCCTTTAAACAGTTACCAATATTATGTAATTTAAAGTCAACAAGGTTTTGAGCGTATTAATTAATTTTCTGTTTTGTAGAAGCCTTAATAGCCTTTCCATGAGTAAATGAGGCATTTTCTTCAAACATTACCCTTATATCTAAGCAGTTCCTATATATGTGTAAAACGTTCAACATTAGCCAAATTCATCTGCTTGTTCAAACCAGGATTCTTTTTTTATAAAGGGAATGCATAGCTATTTATAGCTGTTTATTGTGTAGTTCCTTATTGACTATGATCTTGACTCACTTGGGAACAGTTTTTAAAAGCTATATCATTGTCTTAAAAAGCAGATAGGTTGCAAGTGGGATTTTCAAAGGTACCTCAGTTTTCTAAGGTAATTCTGCACATTTAAGAGTTGAAATATTTTATAGTATCTGATCCCTGAGGTTTATACTTTGACATAATCCCAACATTTTATCTATGCTCTTCTGTTTTGAAGGGCAGACTGGTGTGCAAAGTTTTTGTTCATGGGATGTATATTTTTGGGGTGGAGAAAAATACACCTTCAATAGCTCACAAAGCCACACTAAAGTCAAGGACCCACATTCTGCTATGGTTGAATGATTATATCTTCACCGAAGTAGAAGGTGCTCCAGATTGTCAGAAGTGTGAAATGAGAACAGGATCTTTCCCTAACATGCATCACTGTGAATTTTAACACCATACATATGTCTAAAATCCAAAGAAATTCATATCTATATTTGGCTTTGGAAGCAGATGACATTTGAGTGAGCAGTGTTCTCAACCAAGAAGAATTAAAAATAGCAGATAAAGATATCTAATGCAGAGTAAAATCAGATACAAATGGCATATGAATCAGTGAACAACTCAGGCTATGACCTCTTTGATTGATTCATGAATAGCTTATGTCCTCTTGATCTTTATACTAAGCACAGTTATGCCTGATTTTATGGTGCTACCTGCACTGAAAACAGCCCGTTCCCTGATCACTGACAGGTCTCTGTTGCGTCAGGTTTTTGCTACTGTGTTCATCAAACAAATTCACATTTGATATTACAGAATGAGAAAAAGCAATCCAAGGCAGTAGTATTAATGTTAAACCTCACCACCTGTATTTCAGCTTCGTCTGTAAAGGTAGCTATTGGTATTAAAACAGAATTGTATTGAAGTAATGACTTAGGAAATGCCTAGACCAGAGTCACAGCAAGCCAGGACGAGAAGCCTTTCTAAGGTCTTGTCTATTCAGTTAGGAGTTATTAACTGTCCCACACAAAGGGAGACCTCATGAACATTTCTTGGAGTAGAAATACTCACTGAGATCTTTAATAGAAAGCAGGAAGGTTCTGTGTTTCAAAGGAAGTGAAATAGTCAACGGGTGTGTATTATCCTGAGTTTCCTCTTCTCCATCTTTTTCCCTTTGTAAGATTTTGATGGTTACATTTTGGGCTTGGGCCCATGCCACTTAGGACGTTGCTGAAACTTCCTTTTTGTATCTGATATCTCAAGCAACAAAAGAAAACCTTGTACTATTAAGAAGAATGTACTTCCTAGACACAGTCCCAGAGCACTCTCCAGATCCTTTTTCATTTTGCCTGTAATATCTGCTTGAAAGATGTAACATGATTCTCAGGAAAGATGCATTTTCTATAGGCATTAGCAAAGCCCATTAAAAACTCCATGGAGTATTTTTCACTTGGGCATGCAGAAGAGCAATTTTGTAGTTTGGAGTGCTCCATCTGCATTGTTTTATTAAACAGAATGAAAAGAAACAATCAAGCTCCATAAAAGCACTTTTGACAAAAGATTCAGGCAGGTATGGAACCACAGGCAAAGCCCTCCACTTAAGTCAGTTGCCTGCTCCCTACAGGGGCACTGGTTTCACAAGAAGAGAGTGGTGGCAATTGGACTTTTTCTCAGTGAGGGGTAGCTGCTCTTTAGCTGGACTCTGTACTGGATGAAGCTGGGTAGGATCCTGAGCAACTCAGTCTTTCAAAGCCAAATCTAACTTAGATATTTGCCCTGCTTTGAGTGAGTATTGGACTAATGGCCTCTGGATGTTCTTTCTATCCCAAATAACTGCATGATTCTAAGATGGTGTTTTGGTTTTCTTTGGTCCAGGTTGTGGGGCTTAAGACTGAGGTTTGGATCTCTCTGTTTCTACAGGAAAAAAATTGTAGTCTTAAGAATAACTTCCTTAGGCTAATTCAGTAACTTGCAGACTCAGAAATAACTGAGTCAGTCAGTAAAAAAAGTAGGAGACAGCAATCTTCAAAACATAAAGAAAGTGCATTATATTTTACCATTAAAACTCACCTCCTTATCCTTGGAATTCCCTTTAAAGACAATGAGTGGGCTACCCAAGTAAATCAGATCTCAAGCTATGGTTCAGAGCCTCAGAAATCAGAGTACAGCCTGCCTGCTGATGTAGTCTGGTAACCCAGAGGGCAGGCTCTGCCCTGAGAGCATTGCATGGAAGCCATTCATTCAGTATGCTCTCACTGTTTTCAGAGGGTATCTTGGACATCCTGGTTAAGAGGTGACAAGTGGCTTCTCTCTTTCCCTCCTTGACTGTTCAGACAGACTTAAATGGGGTAAAATGAATGACAGTGGTGACATCTTTCAGTGTTTGCCTACTTTGGATAATCATTAGTTCAGAGTTTGGCTTGACTTGGATTTGAACTCTGATTATCGCCTCTTGGTATGTTATAAGCTGCCTCAAAAAGATGACAGGATAAGCGTAAAACTCTCCTACCAAGGGCAGAAGCAGAAGACAGCTAGCACAAGGCATATGCTGTGGCAGGAACAGCTGCACTAAAAGCTGTCTCTGTTTGGGAAGGAGCTAATGAGAAGTAACTCAGAGAGGGAAGGAAGAAAAATGAAAGAGATACTACACGGTTGCAGCAATGATTTTTCCAGTTATGTTTTAAAGACCAAACTGCGTTAGTCATTTCACCAATGTTCGCATCTGGAAAAAATGGAGAAATAATGCATGAGTTGCAGGAAAAAGTTAGAAATACATTTATAAATGTATTCATTAGAATTATTCTACAAAGAACGTATAAGTGAATGTTGAAGATTTGACACATTTTTAAAACTCCTGAAAGGTTCATTTCTGTGGTCAATGTATTTCTGATGTTATTTCTGTCTTCTGAGTACATTATCTTCATAATCTGGTTAAATAAACTGTGGCCATGAATCCAAATTTTTATTTTGCTGATGTGTCTTTGAGCAATGCTTAACATCACTACATCTGGTAATTATGAGCAGAGCAACATTAGTTTTTGGGTTTAGGGACAATTAAAAAGGGGATCAGTTGTAAGATACATAAACTACAGATAGATGGAAATAGTGATTCTAGTCACTGTTCCCTTCACAGACAGGGACTCTGCTCTCACTTCAAGTTCTTGTGACAGTAAGTACTGAAAGAATGAAATCAGCTCAGAATTTCAGTGTGGCAAAAGCTGCATCTCAAACTTTGCTCTGAACTTCTGATCCCATAGAGATAACACCGTTCTTAGTACTGCTGAACTCCTAAGCTATAAGTAATATTCAGAGGGTCATCACTACTCTGTCTTCTCAAGAGAAAACTTTCTATTTTGTGCCCATGAGTAAACAGATAGTATCTGAATATTACTTTTAAACAAAACTTAAGAATCAGTCACTCTGCTTATCTACATATCTCTGGCTATATTCTGAAGGGTGGAAGAGAAGAAAATTGCTTAAGTACCTTTGAGGCTATTGCTATTAGACACTAATGTTGCTCCTTTTGGCACAATGACATAGATAAAGAGAGATAGACAGCAAATACCAACTTATCAGGGACTTCAGCAGAGAGAGATACTTATATACAACACATTTATATAAATCATTTCACCTCTTTGCTTTAGTTTCTCTGTCTATTAAATAGCTCTGGTTACTCTTATCTATCAGAAAGGGTCTTCGAGGGATCACCCTCATGAACTGTGCTAGCATGCATTCAACACTAGCTCAGCTATTTAGTGACTAATAACACTATAATTTCATAACTGTGATTGCAAAAATGTGGTGAAATTATGGTTCACAAAGATACAGTAGAGAGGGTTTTTACAGTTATTTAAAAGTATGACTTCTAAAAGTTATCTGCTTTTTCACTGCTGTTCAATCTCTACAGGCAGATGGATTTCCTAGGAAAATCCCTGTTGCTCAGAGAGAGGATCATGTGATCTCATGCTGCAAATATCCTCTCTCCTCTAAGCCAAGAAATTTTGACCCACTTACAATTCAGGTCAGTTTATACTCAGGACAGTTGCTTCACTGGACAGCTGGTTGTGTGCAGTTGTCTTGAGTCAGTTTTCTCTTTAATTTGCCTTAAAGTTCTCTCCCTTGGGATAACTCATTAATGGACTAGCGGACAAAACCCATTAGGTTTCACCACCAGTGGCCATAACACTTAACTAAATATGGTCAGGAATAAGGATTGACTTGCCTGAAATAGTAGCACAAAACTGGTGGGACAACAGGATAAGGTTCCAGGCACTTTATGGCATAATTCTCTTCTAGTGGATTGTAGACTCTGATGACAGTAAGGGCAAGAACAGAGCTCTCATATCTTCTGAAGGGAAATTATCTTAGTATATATAATCTTTATACAACTTGTGGGAAATGTATGTTCACTCGTCTCACTCATCTTAATTTTGCTTTTTTCCTTGAATTTTGTTGCAAGGCTTGAAATAAATATGTATCAGGACTTTTTAAATCAAGACTAGGGGGAGCAGAACTCCTGCAAACTGTTAAATAGGTGTGCCATTGGCAGAGGAAGTCTAATGCTTTGGTGCACTGGGCCTGTGAAACAGAAACAAGAAGTTCCATTGGTGATTAATGAGAATTCATGACTGATTTTTAGCCTGAATATCAAGGCTATAAGTACAGTCTTAGGACCTTAATGACTCGGTAAATTAAGGTACCTCAGCTCCCTCTTTATGGTTTTTTTTTGCATAGCCTTTCTAAGATTTTTTTGGCATGTAATCTTCTGGGTGCTGCATATCATTGTGTAAGAAATGCAAAATAAGTTCAGAAAGCAGGAACCACTGCACTGTGGTGTTTCAGTCACCCTTGGTTCCTGTTTCCAACATAGAGATTTACAGCCTTCCTTGACAGACTTATCAAGGTTCTTTTCTCCTAAGGAAATAAAATTATACGCATCAGATTTCCTTTCAGGGTGAGGTTTCTAAATAGCATCACCTTGCTTTTTACATAACTAGGACTCTGGGAGTGGCTTTCTTCTGTGCCCTTTGATACTGGCATACTGGCTTCACTGGGCTACCTTCTAATTTGTAGTGATTTTGGTTAGAAGAGATTCAAGTCTGTTGTACCGGAGATTTGCATGAGCAACTCTGTTCTGTATGCAACACTGTGGTTTAACTTTTGATGGGAAAGTAGAACTCATGGTGTCTGACCTATTTATCACGTTTTTGTTCTGTTTTTTGAGATAAAAGTGTCGTATAGATGAATCGCAGACAGCAGAGTATGTGTGTTTGGTTACTGTGCCACTTTTGGTAAATCAAATAGAAAAATCTTTTGTAATCGGCTAGCCTTTAACTTAATAACATTTTTGATAAATTGCTTGTATACAGTAGGTCATCAAATCCAAACATTAAAGACTTCAGTTTGACACTGCAGGAATGAATCACCTAGACACAAAAGGCCAATTTTACAATTCTTTATCTGGAGTAAAGAAAAAAAAATCGTATCCGTTTCAAGATCTGCACTAATGACCAAATAAAGAATTTTAGAACTGGCCTAAGGACGCTAAGGATATGCTTAAAGTGTAACTGTTCATTGCAACAACATTTCCAGTTCCTTTACCTGTGAGTTTTAGCACTCTGTGGATCATTGTTCTGTAGTTTATTGTATGGTACCATTAGGAAAGTCTTCCTTATATTCTTTTTTTCTCTTCTTTTCCTAATTTATTCCCACATCTTGTACCTTTTCAGCTTCCCCCACACACACCCTCTGCTGGAGCTGCCACACTGCAAAATATGTCAGTGACAACAGGTTTGACAGCCTTTGAGGTGGTGAAGGATCTGGCTGGAGAAAGCCTCTCCAGCATGCTCATCAGGTTAGTAGGGATAGTGTAATGGATGGCAATGTCTTATACTCTTGTCAGCCAAAAGTGTAAAATGGTTGCAGCTAAACTTTTCCTCACAACAAAACAAGGAAAGACTGAAGAAACCTTCACTAGATAGCAAATTGAAAGATTATAATGCTTTCCAATTTATAAAACAAGACTCCCTTCAAAGTACTTTTCAAATACGCCTGCTTCTCATTTCTGTCACTTTTACACATAAAGAGGCCTTACAGTGGCTGTAAATATAATTTATTTGAATTTTATAGCCTTTTATGCTGCTTGAACACTGTGCTGAGGCTTCAGCATAAATATGAATTAAAAGCCAGATTGTGCCATTAAGGCCTTCATTGGCCTAATTTAGAAATTCCCCTCTCAAAAAGGAGATCACAGAGGCAAAAAAATTTCACAGGGTAACCCTGACTGTGTAAGAGAAATATCTACTTCAGTCTCCCCAGGACTCAAGCACACCCTCTCTTCAGCAGCCGTGTGTGTGTGTGTACACGCAGGCAAATGTGTGTGTACACCTACCTCCTTCCTGTACCTTTAGGTGGCCAGCAACTACAGAGACCCTCTGCAAGGAGATGATATTAAAAGAGGTATATTTGGCCCATTTGTTGCAAAAAGGTGGAGGGATGCTGGCTGTAATGTGGTGGCAGGCATGGAGAAGAAGCCATCCATCTCAAGGTCAGCACCTCAGCAGCAAGAATCTACGAGCGACTTCAGTTTATGCTAATATGTTAAAACAAAAATACAATTTATCCCATTTCAGTTTGCATTAAAACATGCTCTGTTCTCCTTGCTGCAAAGGTAGTAATCATAATAACCATTGGCATATAAGCAGGATAGAGAATAGTGAGCATTTACCATGTTTGTTGTCCCTTTGATATCACACCACCAAACGTGACTAAACATCCCGAGGTTGAGAGAAGAAGATAGTATGTGTTCACTCCCATTGCACACCCTCATAATAGCCAGGTAAAATATGATTTTCACAAGCTCCTTTTGATACAGGTAAAAATAATTGTATCTTATTTAAACCTGGTAGTTGAAAGACTCAAAGTTAAGTGACATTTTCTAGGTCAGAAAGTGAATCAGCATCTGTATTTGCAATGGAGTGCCAGAGCCCTGACTTCTGTCTTGTGCTCCCACTGCTAAATCGTATCTCATAGAGCTGAGCAGTGGTGATGAATGTCCTGTGGAATTTGCTTTGCAAAACAAATATTTAACTTTCTACAGATCATTGAAGACCTGATAAAACTCTTAAGTGTCACCCAACCAATTTCCTTTTCTTTTTAATCGAAGAATCTTTTTATTCTTTTTGTCTAAATGGATGGTTCAAATAAAATTGTAAAGGCCATTTATAGTTATCTTCAAATATCATTCATGAAAACAGGCTTCACAAAGACAGTGTTCAGAACAAGGATCTGAAGTAAAAATTCCCATTAAAAGCATTAGTAATTTCAAAAATACAAATCACTTTTGCAATGAGCCAAGAGAGCCAATGCTTCCTTCTTGCTTTCGGGTGTGGAGAGGTGAATGGCCAGGAAGAGGGGGTGATGTGTGCAGCTTCTGCAGCCTGGGTGCTGCTCCCCTGCAGGCTTGTGGTGCAAATTCCGTGGTGGGGAAGGGCAGACCAGGAGCCAAGCAAGCACTCCAGAGAGCAAGATAACAAGATAGATATTTTCTTCCCAACAAAGGCACGGGAATGCCGGCACAAGCTAATAATTCATCCAGGTCCAATCTCCAAAATTGAAGAGCACAAAAGGCATTCAGCTTGTGACAGGAAAGGGCTGGGTTTTTTTTTATTCTTTATTGTTTACAGTATCTTCTTCTGAGAATTGAAGGCTTTCTTATGTTTGGGTAGAAAAGCAAAGACAGCACAGATGCTGAAAAATATATCCAAATACAACATTGGTAGGAAAAGCCAGTCTGAAAATGCCAGCATGATGGAGGGATTCTGCAGAGGGGACTTTACACAGTGGTTTTTCAGCCATTTCCAATAAATTACCTAAATATATTACCTACATAATTTGTTGTTCATATTAATTTTGATCACTCTGTCTATAGCAAGATTCCAATTTGATATTTTTTTTTAGTTTAAGATCTTATAGATTTAAATTTGAAATAGTTAATGCCAAACTTTATTACTCTTTCACTCCTCCCTAGAAAGCAAAGGAGGCCTTTTACAAGTGTTGACATATTTAATCTTGTCAACTTCTGATACTAAAAAAAAAGTTTAAAAAAAGAAAAGCAATCAAGGCTTAGGAACTATTAGGAAAGGGACTGAGTGTGAAATGGAAAGCATCATTGTGTTACCATATATTTTGCTGGCGTGCCCATAGAGTCAACATTGAATTAATTTCTAATCTTCTTATACTAAAATGGAACACAGTAAAACAAGGCAAGGTGCATTGAAGGGAGAGAAGGCTGATTAAAGAAACAAATGGCTTCTGTAATGAGAACATAGAAATAGATTAGGATTAAATAAGACAGAAAAGATACAAATAAGGGGGAAATTACAGAGATCTAAAGCAGCGTTATTTGCCTGGGGAAGGCACGTTTATATGCAATAACTATTCACTGCTTCTCTGATACAGGAAGCAATGGAAATCAAATTAAGTTTTCATATAGTAGGTTCAAACAAAAGAAAATATTTCGGGGATTTTTTTCTACATAAAAAATAATATTGATCTGTGCAACTTGTTGCTACAGTATGTTTCTGATGCCAAAAAATTACGTAAATTTAAAAACTCATTAAGCAGGCTCAGAGAAGAATAATCTAGCAAAGGCTAATAAACATATGATACGACCTGCTACTCAGGAAGAACTTGAACTTCATATCAGAGAAAGCTGTTAGATTATACTAAGAAAGCACCTTTTAAATAAAATTTGTCATGTTTTTGTACTGTTCTGTAGATGACTCTACTCTTCTTACACCTTTCTTGGTCAGAACTGAGGGCAAGGAATAGGACTATGTGTATCTTTTGTTCTGCCAAGGTAAGTTACTCTTTTTCTGGAGAACAAAAAATCTGAACAAGCATCCAAAATTTAGTAAATCTAAGTATTTTGACTGTCAGAAAAATGTTTGCCACTTTGCCATGACTTAAGGTAAAAAAGAAATGGTAAAAAGGCAACCTATCCATTTACAAGACAGAATATCCTGTTTTCCTCCCACACCTATTCATATCTACTTGCAGTCATTACAGGTAAGAGCATACTGCTTGTAAGGATACTTAAACATATAATTACATTAAAGATATAGTTAGTAAAGTAGTAAAACAGGCAGAATCAGATAATACAAAAGTAAGGATTATTTTTTATTGGACTATGTTTAAAATGAAATTTTATTGTTATTTTTGGACCAACTCCATTGAAAAGATTAAAGAATACCTTCTTATTGTTTTTGTGATGTTTTACCCTGGGATTATTTTGTTATCCTGCTTGCCTCAGTCAGTTTGCCTAACTTTCACCATCTAGTCATCTAAAAGAGCAATTTAGAAGATGTATATTTTAACAAAACAAAGTAAGTGATTTTTTATTATGCTCTGCTCTGCAATGAAATGATCTCTTCTGCTCTTGCTTTGCAGCTAATTATACAATCTCCTTCAAATTCTCAGTAAACATAAATCTGCCTTTTCAGGTGATTGATACAGAGCTACCCTGATTTATAAAAATAGGGCACACCTAATCCTAATAACACGTACCAAAAGGAATTAAATAAGAAAGCAAAATGAAAAAGAACAAATCTTCAAAATGTGAGGAATAAAACTGGAAGGAAGAATTTTTGTTAAACTAACTGAAGCTAAACTAAGTGTAGCTGGAAAAAGCAGACAAGCTTTTATACAGAAACTGTTCTTTAGGCCTTAAGAGGAAGCCTTTTTCTGTTCTGTCTCAAAAAGCTGGACTATTTTTTTCAGTTATCACTCATTTCAGTGACAAATATTTCCTGTTCCTACAAAATCTGAATTTCTCCTAGCCTTAAGCAATCGTGTCTGTGACGATGCTACTGAAATAAGAAGATCCTGAAGGACCAGCAGACTGATAGATGGCTAAGAAGAGGTTGGAGCCATGAATGTTTGTTTAGGAATAGATATCCCTCTGTTACCTGTATGGAGAGGCAGTGATGATCTAGCACAGTCAGAACTGGATCTGCTCACTCTGAACAGCTGGGAGAGCAAAGGTGAAGCATGTACTATTTAGTGTAATTCTGTGTGTTAGAAAAATTCAGAGTTTCATGGGAATGATGCATCACCTTCATTCGTCAGACTGGTCCTCCTGTGATACAGATTGTGTCTGAGTCTGTCTGAGTTTGCTCAGTGTTTGAGATAAGGAAAGACTACGAATCTTTCTAAAATCCCTTAAGAAACCAAACACCTGAACGGCAAACAGATGACATAAGCAGCAGTGGTCAATAATTTAGAAGTTTATCTCTCTTTTGTACAATTCAGTGGGTGTTTAAACATTGATTTTCTTGAAATCAGGGTCCAGCTCCTGGATTCTGAATTAATTTTTAACTAGTGTACAGAAATAAATGCTTCATTAAATTGCTGCTACTGTATTATTTGTCACAACCCCAACAGCACTTTTTGCTGTTGCAGAGGCCTCAATTCAGCAGCGCCTCATTCTCCAAGCTCCTTTAAATCAATAGCACTATCTTCAGTCCCCCATAAAATAACAAAAAGACTGTCAGCCTCAACCCCACATAGGACTGAAAGATATGGAAACTCATGTGATCGTTATTTGCATTTAAGAACAAAATAAGGGTTGAGAAATACTCTTTTAAAGCTGAAGTGTTATAGTTTGTTGTTTACCTAGGGCTTTGTGTAAGAAAGTTCCTTTGCTTCATGGGCTCTCTGTGGACTCCCAGGTGTGTAAGAAATCCTGACCTGCAGCCTGAGGTCAAAGTCTGAACGTCCTCTTCCTGAAGTTTTCAGCTTTGCATAGAGCTGCTGGACTAGAGTGTATTAATGTGATGTTCACTTTGCCCTCATTTTCCTTCCATTAAGGGAAAAGTGGATGTTCAGTAAATTTGCCAGTCTGCTCTGCTTGGTGTTACTGGACTAGGTCAGGCAGTCTGAAGTTTTGTGAAGTGCGTTCCTTGCAGGAGCAATTAGAACCTGACAATCTTTTATTTGTTCTTGTCACTTGCAGGCTTGTTTTAAATATAATACAACAACAACAAATACAACAGGGTGATTTTTATTACACCAAGCTCAGTTAGCGTTGCTATGTCAGGTTAAGTTATATTTTTAAGAGGGAACCACTAAATTACCCATTTATGGTTCCAGTATGGTAAATTATAAAACCATTATTAAGATAGAAAACGCTACAAAAATAATACTATCCTCTATTTTTTCGATTAATTCTAGAATGTCTCTGCTATATATGAATGGACAGAGAAATAATAGCCAATATATGTCCAAAATATATAGATGAGTTTGTATGCAGCTGCTACACATTTGATTTAAAAATAAAGCTGCTTACATACATTCTGTTGCATGTTGTTATAACTGTAAATGGACAGAGTGGACTTTGCATGTGAAAGCACAGTTGCACATCAACAGGTAGGCCATGAGACTATATTGACCCTTTGAGGACAGTGAAAATAATGTTAGTGATTTGAGTGGTCTTTTCGGTTATATTCTGGATATATGTACCTATGTCACCAGAGATGTATATTTCAACTGCAATAGTAGACAAAAGTATTTACCACAAAATGAATCATCCTTAAGGCATGACTATTTTGCTTTCACTTACTAACCAAAACTTGCTTGGTTTTGTTGAGGAAGCTTTTACACAACTTCACTCTCGTTGCAGTAAAATAAAAATGAAAATGATTTAATTTTTTTTTTTTTTGCCTCCTTGCATAATTTTACAAAAGGGCTTGGTGGTTCATGAATGGTTTCAATTAAGTAAAAATATGTTTAATTTGTATAAATCAATAATTTGAGATAATTATGTTTAGAAGTTCAAATGAACAGAATGAACAGAGGAAAATGCCTCTTCTAATCTTGATATTGTTTTAGGTTGAACACATTTCATTGTTGACATTTGATTTTGTTACTGGTTGAAGTTCAAATTACAACCGTGGAGGCATATTTGTTTCAGGTTTAAATTTCTTTTTGTTTTAATGTAACTGTCAAGTCATGAAAAAAGTCAGACCATACAAATGACAGTTTTAAATATAAAAATCTTTTATAAGACAGTTAAATTTCATTTGTCTTAGCTTCAAAGAAGAATGGGTTATTTCAAATTTGCAAAGTCACTAGCAACTAATTTTGTATCTGATTTACTTCATTTGTAAAAGCAAGCTGAAGCAAGCAATTTCCTGCTAATGATGTTCACAGTAAACATATCCCCAAATTTCACAAACTGTCAGAAATATTAGGTTCTAAAAGCTAATTTGAAATACCTGATGAAGAAAAAGCTTTTCTTCTAGTTGTCTGTTTCATCTGATAACCTTTCTAAATGCTCTGACAACAAGCAGGTTTAAATGTTAATTTTGTGTCTATTCAGAATGAATCTTTTGAAAGAGTTAAGAAATAGTTCAGGAGAAAAAAATCTTGAGGAAATCATATTCTGTTGAAATTTATGATTCTGTCAAAACGGCATTTCTTATATTGGGTCGAATTTGCAAAGTTTCATTTTGTGAGGGAAAAAAATAATCACCACAATGTTAAAAAAATCTCATTTTACCATTTTCATCACAACAAAGTTTTGCTTTAGATTTTACCACTTGCATTTTACTTTCTAATTCTGTTGTGTTTTATCCCAGTCTGTAAATTACACTTTAAAAGTTTAATCAGCCACAGTAATTAACCGTCCCTTGTGTCACCCCTGCTAAAACTTACCTTCCTAGATGGTTTGGAGTCTGGGTGGTTTGTTATATGTTGGAAATTCTTCACAAAACAGAACTTCTAGCTCCTGCAGAGCTCTAAGTGTTGCCTTCAGTGTAAACAATTTTCCTAAAAGCTCCTTCCTGTCCTATGCTGATTTCCCATAAAAGAGCGACAATTCTGCAAGAGCCCACTTGCAGTGTCCAATGCTTGGTGCATCTGAAGTAGAGCTGAGCAGCCCAATTGAGGAGGTCATAGACATACATCTCAGGCAATTCAGGACAGACTTGGCTTTCCAAAATGAAAAGGGTACACTTGCACAGTGACGGCCTGGGCCTGTGGGTTATTTTTAAAGTAAAACCTGAAGTCTGCCCACTTCAGTGTAAGGAAAGGAACAAACAGAGGTCCTCCCTCCAGGAGGATGCTCAGAGCTGGAGATCAGGAATGGCAAGTGCTCACGTGCCACTGGGACCCACACCTGAGGAGAGATGGGTGACATTTCTGATGTGCTCCTGACCACAGAGTGTCCCTGTTGGCTAATTCTCATCTAGTGATCGCTGAGCTGGAGGACACTGAGTGGCTTCAGCCCTCCTGACTGCCTTTTGGCATGCTGCTGTGAGGGGTCTGGCTCTCTGAATGCACTCTGCGGGGAGTTTCTGTGCCCCATTTATTTAGTCACCTAAGTCCTTTGTAGGCTCTGGTCTTTTGTAAAAATAAAGCTGAAGCTGAATCTGAAGATATTTAGGGCAGGGCTATCAAAAATGAAGCTGTTTAACAAAGATCATCTCTTGTTCAGATATCACAGTGCACTGTTTTGCAGTGAAACTCTTTACTGAATTTTAATTACTTGGCAAATCTAAAGAACAAAGTTTTGCTGGCTTGATTTTCAAAGTTGTGTGTATTTGTAGTTTCAGTTAGCTTCAGTGCTTATATACTGCTGTTTATGTTAAGTATTCGGAATTGTTATTACATTTATATTGCTCACATGGTCACTTTGTCTTTTTGTTTTGCTTTGTTTTCTACAGAGGTATATACTTTTTTCCTTTAAGGAAAGAATATATATTACATGGATGCACACAGCTCACTGTTTTGACTGTTGCTGTGTATTTCCAACAATATGTTCAGGCTTTTTTTGAAAATTTTGATGTAACTGGCTGCCAGCATCAGAAAGAGTATTTCAGGACTAGTGCTTGAAATGTATTTACTTTTTCCAGTCCAGCTGAATAATGAAAATATGCTTAATTATTTCCAGCCTCTTTAATGGTGTACAGTGTAATTAACTATGATGTGTATTTCCTGACTAACCAGAGAAAACTGTAGCACCAAGCTAATTGGACACAATAGTACCTCTGAAGAGCAATAAAATAAGTTTAACAGTTCCTGCGATTGTCATAAAAGTAGTATGAATACAGTATGTAAAACAAAATTAGGAAAACTGTGAAGATGATCTTCATAGCAAGATGAATGCCTAACTGTCAGTTCATTCCAGAATCAAGTGTGTCTTTGCCTTATTTCATTCAATCCTCCTTCCTTTTAAGTGTAGCTGCCAATGAGAATGCTGGACCTCACCTCTCATAACTCCCCATGTCGCCTTCTGCTCAGGCAGAAAAATTTTTTCCTGTGGTTACTTGGATTCTCATTAATCCACTGTCACAAACTCTCAAGATTTTATGACACAGCTCACTGATATTTTTTATTTGTCCTAAAAACTTAGCTTCTGGAGTCATACTAATTTTTATGAATTTCAGCTTTCTTGGCAGAGGAAAAACATCTACACAAGTCTGAGAATGGATTCTGTCATGTGCTAAAAGGTAAAAAAGAAACCAGGCAAAGAACAAAAAAAACCACCCCAAAGTACATCAATGATATCATAGTGATCATCTGAAGGATTTAAAGCTAGTTTCATCATATTGGTGAAGTCAGCCTCCAGCTCCTGAATTTTGACTGTTTGAGATTAGAAAAAACTATTATCCTAAGTCCCATTGCATCAGTGTCTGAGAAAGTCTGGCTAGCCTTCCTTGGATTCTTTCAATCTTTTAGTAATCTCATCAAAAGAATAAGAATAAGAAAAAGAAAAAGAAAGAGAAAAAGAAAAAGAAAAAGAAAAAAAAAGAAACAGAAACAGAAACAGAAACAGAAACAGAAAAAGAAAAAGAAAAAGAAAAAGAAAAAGAAAAAGAAAAAGAAAAAGAAAAAGAAAAAGAAAAAGAAAAAGAAAGAAAAAGAAAAAAGGAAAAGGAAAAGGAAAAGGAAAAGGAAAAGGAAAAGGAAAAGGAAAAGGAAAAGAAGGAAGGAAGGAAGGAGGAAAATAAGGAAGGAAGAAAGGAGAAATAAAGAGAGAAAGAAAGAAAGAAAGATAACGAATGAACAATCGAACTCTCCCCACTAAACTCAAGTATTTCTATCTTTTTACTTTTTCTTCATTGCTCTTTCCCCATTTTTGTTATTTTGGGTTTTAAATGATCATGGTCCTCATTTTAAACAGAAAGGCAATTTTGCCTGAATCCACCTAATGAAGCATTATATTTACATTTTTTTCAAAGTACAGCCTAAATCTTTCTCGCTGGTTCTGTGAAGTATTTCAGGGATTGACTTCTGAGACACAGTATGCAGCAGGGTCAGGAAAAACTCAGCTGGGTTTAATGCCAGAGCAAAGTTGGTTTTAACTGTGGAAGTGAGAAAGTGGCAGAAATTTTCTTGTTATACACTGAATGGATACAAGACAGGCAAGTGAGTTGCTTCTTTGTGTATGTCAAAATCCTCAAAGCAGTTGAAGATGGCAAATTTAATTTTGCCCTTCTCTACTTCAGTACCAACCAAGAGACTCCCTTGTGGGAGGTGGCAGGTGCCTCTGTCACTGCTCCTCTCCCCAGGCCAGGAGGCTCAGGACAGTGGCATCTCTCTTACAGCTCCATGGCCACGGATTTGATGTCACGCAGTTGCCTTTCAAGAAGAGGAGAATATGACACTACATTAAGATCCTTCATTTAAAAGGCATAATCATTGTATTTGTTTTTTTGATTACAAACATAGGCTATGGTCAGTACTTTCTCCTGGGATCTGGGATATAAATGGAGTGTTAGGAGTAGAAAGCACATCAAAACCAAAACACAGCTGAAAAGTTCTTTTAAATCTTAGCACCTATGATAATATTAGTGATCTTTACAGTACAATCACGGGGAACTGTGTCCATGTTCCATGCTTTCTTCCAGGCAGCCCCATGCAGTCGCACCTGTGACAATGATGGTGCTGGAAAAAATTAGCAGTGGCATGATCTATGATGGGATCTGTTTATGTCTAAGAAAGTGCAGCTCTACAGGCCATAACTACAGTGAAACTGTAACCTGAGACTGCTCAGGTGCGCTCAGACATGAAATGAGACTGTAAGCTCCTGAACCCTTGGCAACAATACCATTTCCATTGATGCTATCACCAGTTAAACTGTACCCACTGGGAAATAATTGTCCAAAAAATACAAATATAGAAAAAGCCACTGTGAGTGCAATTGTTCACTGTAAACGGAGAGATTAAAAGCATTGCAAAAGAGATATTTTCCCCATACATCCCATTGAATCTGCACTTGTATCGATTAAATACAAAACGCTATGACATTTTCAGACTTTTACTTAAAATGGCTCACAACTAACAAAATGAGACACTTAATTCTGCTAGCTTTGATACACAGCTGTTCAAATAAATTAGGCATTAGGGAGATGACCTGCAGGACTATTTGCACTTGAGCTTTTCTTTCTTAAGGGACTAAGTCTGTGTTTTCCTTTTAATTTCTCTAAGAAGAGCTGTAGACCTTGTGCCCTCAGCACAGAGAAGATGGACAGCACAAAAACTTAAGCATAAGAGGAAACAGACACAGAACTGAGTTTTTTTGGATTTGTGTGTGTGTGTTTTTTTTTTTTCCCCCCCCAAATCCTTCCCTGCCCACTGCAGTAAGAGGCAGCAACAATATCTTATAGTGACAGGGCCCTGAGGATGCTAACAGGCTTTAATGGCCATGACCTGCCTCACCTGGGGCACCCATCCCTGCAACGGTCCCAGGAGCCCCATTTAAGCTCAGGTTTGGGAGCTTAGTCTTTTCCAGAGCTGACCTGTCTTCAGCTGTCAGTCCTGTGTTCTGGATGGACCCCTTCTATGGGTATTTTGTGTTGTCTCTAGCCCTCTCTCTGCCCCCAGTGTTTTTGTCACTGACGGCTTTCTGCTTGCCATGCTGGTGGCTCTGTTGGACTCTGTTGCCAGCACTAGGTCTGCCTGCTGTGTTTGGTTCCTGTCTCTGTTGGCTCCCTGCTGCTGAAGGGACTGCTGCCCCTTGCTGTTCCCTGATGTGCAGTACATGTATGCCATTTGATCCCTATGCAGTGCTTTGGAAGATAGTGACAATCTTGATGCCTTTGCTGTTGTGTTCTGGAAGAAATTTGCCTTTGGTCCCTTGTTTAATGCATCACTTTTGTCTTGACCATGAAAGGAAGAATGATTTTTCTTAAGTAATCAATGATTACGTGATAACTTAAAATGCTGTGGCCTAATTTTCAGACAGTGAGCAAAAGCTGTTTCTGCTGGTGTCAGAGGCAGATATGGTGTTTGACACTGCTATAACTCAGCCCCCTACATGTTAAAGTCCTGGCCCAAGCCTTGGATAAGTTTAATAACTCCAGTTTTTCCAATTGCTCTGCAGAATGTTTTGTGCCTTTTGGAGGTAACTAAAGCACAGTAATTGGGCTGTGCTGTTAACCTGTTCCTATAACGGGGGCAAGAAACAGATGAGTAAGAAGTATGTATATTGAATATATGCTAGCCAGGAGAGGAAAATTTTTGCTGGAGGTGCAGGATGGACTGCCTTTGATCCTATTTGTGCCTTCACAGCAGTGAAAAGGGGGCGGAGTGAATATGTATGTCTCAGAACAGGTTAACTTTGCCTGTGTAAGTTCTGTTGCATCAGAATCTCTACTAATATAGAAAGAGAATTTGAAGCAGTCACTGGTATATTGCATCCTTGTGCATCTAGAACTAGGGGATGGATTTAGGTCCTTTGCATTTTTCTGTGGTGGCATGGAAAGGAGATTAATTTATCCACTTCCCACACCTGGTTGAAGTGAAATATGTTATACTAGTCCAACAAAGCTGAGGCAGACATTTGAGGTTTACTTATTAGCCCAGATTTAAAAACATTAACATATCCTAGTTTTCATTTTGCAAAACCTATTGTACATGTGGAAGAAGGAATTGCTCAGGTTTTCATAGTTCACAGTGAAACATTTGTTCAGACTGGAACTGGACCTAAGGAAATGGTTTTTTTCTCTGGGGTAGCAGCTGACACTCAATCGCTGCTAGCAATGCTTACAAGGAACTATTTGTGCATTGTCCTCATTCTCAGTCCAGGTTTTGACTAGGACTGTGAAACAAATAAAGGTGGGACAAACAACTCAAAAGAGAATTTCTCTCTGTACAAAGTCTCAGTTACATTTCCCTTCTTAAGTACAGTAAAAGATGAATGTGTGAAGGACCCTTGGTATGAGCACATACATGTGATATATATGAAATGCTTTTCAGTGAAGGATAAACAAAGTACCCTTATGGCTTACTTTTTTTTGTTGCAAAATATACTTGTATACTATGTTGGGAAGGGTTCCAGTGACTCTGCAACCACACTGGGCCACAGAGGGATACCAGTATATAAAATAGTTATTAAAAAAGAATAGCTTATACCACCACCTCCCTGGCTAAGATTAGATACCTTTTTCACCTGTTGGTTATGGATAAAGAAAAGGGGACTTTGAGCTACCTCACTGACAGCATCTTTCATGTCTCCATTAGGTTTTATGGACATATGACATAAACGGGGGCAGCTCACAGCTCCTTAATTTTTAGCAAGTTATAGTTGGTGCACACACATGGCTGAAGACAAGACTAGTTAATGTCAACTTTAATTCTTATTCACCCTTCACCTCTCCATTTACATTGTGCATCATTCTCATTTACTCATCTGTGCTTAGTTCTAATTCTTCCCTCTTTTTAAAAATGTTCTTTTGTTTCAGAAACAAAGATTAATTAAACAGATATTAACACTTATAATGCAATGCTATTGTGCAAAGTAGGATACATTTCTAATAAAACCTGTTGGGTAAGCCCATAAACCCAGAAAAAGCTGTGTGAACAGTTATGTAAAGAGGACATGTAAGGGTTGAGCAGTTTCCAGAAAATTTACACTTCTGGTATGCTCTTGTCTGAGTTTCAGGAAGTATTTAGGAGAACAAAGACTTGATTTGATCAGTTAAAAATGTGCATATAATGGATTTGTCTGGAGATATCTGTCACGTACTGTTGTTACTGAAGTCATGTTCATTAACAGAGGCTTTTCAAGTGTTAGTACGTATTGATTAATGACAGGATTAGAAGGATCACCAACCACTGTGACATGCTTAGTGACAGACACTTTTCTGCCCTCTGCAAAGGTACAAATTAAACTAAAATGCTTGAAACTGAAGATTCTTAAAGAACAATGAAAGTCATTGTAGCTGTGCCTCTTCTTTGCCTGGCAATTGCCTTGAGTTTTTAAACCTTGGACGTACAGACTTCTTGTGCAATGTGCTAGGGAGGTAGACACCAGGACCAGGCTTTTCAACAGTCAAGACTCTAACTTGGGGAGGGAACATGGGAGAAGAAGAATATAGATTAGGCACCTTAGCTAGTCAATAAGAAAAACAGAAAGAAGGCTTTTGTTTGATTCTGTCCCTCTTCCTCTTTCCACTTCTAGGCTGAAGTCTCAGACTTTTCCATGTTTATTCAATCTTTTCCTTTGAAATGGTGCTAGGGGTGTGGGGTAATGATGACCTTCCTGACATTTATTGACCGTTATGGTAAGCTAGTCTGGCTGAAACTCTGAAATGGTAGACTCAAATTCAAGTTCTTGCCAGTCTACGGACATTCAGATCAGCCTTGTCCAACCTCCTAAGAGAACAAGCTGTTTAGGAGAATGGTAGTTTGTCTCGTTCTTGCTGCTTTCAAATCAAGTGGGTGTTTTTCTGAAATCATACTTCAGTTGACATAGTGCATTTAGCTCTCTGTCAATGATAGCTAACTAAAATTCCTTAGATTATAGCATGCAGACAACCTAATACTCACCTCTGGACTTAAAATCTGTTGTCAAGAGCCTGTGACTTGTAGGTCAACTGCTAATCCTTACTAAAGTGTTCAATAGACTATGATTTCACCTTTATTGTTTGTTCTCTCGCTGTGTACATTGTATTGCAACATGCTTTATATTATTTTCCTAGTTGTAGAATTTATCATTTCACAGAACTGATAGTACTCTTCTTGAGATTTACTATGGGGCTTGGAGTCCTTTTCACATATTGACAACTTGTCTGACATAATTGTGATGGAAGAAGGTTGGTTTTTTGACCTTTTCTTTCTTTTCAGTCTTGTTTGTGGATCAGATTTTTTTTCTTGCATTGCAATAACATGTACAAGCTAGTAAGTAGCAAGCATACTTCCTTGACCTTACTGGCTGCTAATTATTGCACTACCAGACAACTTATTGTTTTTGGTTTTACATATTATTAGCATGCTTTTTTTTCCCCCACTTTGTTACAGAGACCATTTATAACAAACGCTGGATAGCCGCCTAGTTTTATTTTTTTTGTGTATACAAAAATAACAGAAAGATGTGTGTAGGGCTTTACAGATGGCAATGGTCAGATCATGTGAAATCGGTTGCAATGACTGGTTGGAAAGTTAAGTGAGATGCTTTTTCTAACAATGGTATTAGTATGCTGAGTAGAAATGAGCTTTAGCTTCAGTGGTAGTAAAGAGTATTTGTCTGTTCTTGGGAAGGACCGCAAGAACTGTAGAGACATCAATAACTATCAGCAGTATATCAGGTGCAGGCTTGAGGTCTTGTGATAGGCTGGAGATAAGGCTGCAACAGGCAGTGCATTGGAGATTCTGGGAATGTTATATACTACAGTACACCTATTGTTTGTTCACACTTCCAGTTTTCTACTAAGTACAGTTATGAAGACCCCAGAAAAAAGCAGGTTAGAGGAGGTGGCACTTAAAGCCTCTGTGTCTTCTTTCTTTTCTCCCACCCATTATGTTCTACAGCCAGAATGTAGTATGCCTTTTCTCTAGCGACAGAGTGTGCTGGTTTTGGCTGGGATAGAGTTAATTTTCTTCATAGTAGCTAGTATGGGGCTATGTTTTGGATTTGTGCTGAAAACAGTGTTGATAATTCAGGGATGTTTTAGTCATTGCTGAGCAGTGCTTATACAGAATCAAGGCCTTTTCTGCCTCTCACACCATCCCATGACCCCAGCTGGCCAAAGGGATATTCTGTGCCATATGACAACATGCTCAGTATATAAAGCTGGGGGAAGAAGAAGGAAGGGGGTGGACATTTGGAGTTTTAGTGTTTGTCTTCCCAAGTAACCATTATGTGTGATGGAGCCCTACTTTCCTGGAGATGGCTGAACACCTGCCTGCCGATGGGAAGTAGTGAATGAATTCCTTAGTTTGCTTTGCTTGCATGAATGGCTTTTGCTTTCCCTATTAAACTGTCTTTATCTTAACCCACAAGTTTTCTCTCTTTTACTCTTCCAATTCTCTCCCTATCCCACCATGGGGGAGTGAATGAGCGGCTGTGTGGTGCTTAGTTGCTGGCTGGGGTTAAGCCACTACACAAAGGATGCCTTTAAAAAAAATTAAAAAAAAAAAAAAGAAAGGAAAAAAAATGTGTAGAATTTCTGTGATCCTCTCTATGTATTTATATCTTAAAGATTTCACTTTCATATAAAATCTCAAACTAGCTGTCCACCCACTCTGCTGGGGAGTGATGTGTGTCAAGCGAAGCATCTCCAGCCCACAGAAGAAAATGCTATCTCTGTAAGCATCTCTTCAAGACAACCTCCTGATAGGATAGTCCCCTTTCACCCTCTCACTTTGTCTGCAGCAGTTTTCCCACCCAGTCTGCTCCTTTTCATGTTTTATTTTCTCAAGGCTTTCACATCTTCCATCTTTAACCTATGCACACTTTTTCCAGATGTGTGCAAACACTGCCTTTTCAGAACACAGCTCTAAAAACAAAAACGTTCCAGGGGCTAATTTATCTCAGAACATTGATGTCTTTGTGTGAGCAGATACCACATGAGTTCAGAAGCTTGGGGAGGCCTCTCCTTCCAGCCTTCCTGGTAATATGAGTCAAAACTCTGTGTACTCAGCATGAAGAGGAAGCCTGCTTCCTCTAGCACTGGATGGGGCAGAAAAATATCTGCAGCTGAGCTGATATTAGTTCTTATGATGTTTCAGTTGTTGATTTTGAGATTTTGTAATTTTATGATTTGGTAGAGCCGTTCTGTAATAATTACAAGGTGTGCAATGCTTTGAATCCCTCTTAGCAAAATGCTTGAAGCTGATTTCAGTGACAGCTTGCAAATTTGAAGTCAGAATTGGATCCTGTGATTTGGTCTCTCTTCTCTGATGAGGTGACCTGACCCTTATAAGAAAGTGAAGTAGTATCTATTGAGGCTGCAGGAGATCATGGCCCAGGCTTGTGGAGGTACAAGGCTTTTTAATAAGCTGCTATTTTATCTACTAGTGGAGGAGACTGGGAAAATTAAGGCACTGAGATGAATGTATGAATGAGCTAGTTCTAGGCAGTAGCATGAAGTTTGTCTTTGAGAACGCAAGTACATAAACACCAGTAAGATGAGACCAGAAGTTCAGGGATGCCTTGAGATAAAGCTCCTAATAAAAACGGTTGTGTGCTGGGAATTTATTCTGAAACTCCAAGTATTCTGGAGAAAGTGTAGTCTTCAAATTAACTTGATGAATCTTAAATAATTTACTGTTTTGCTATATGTGGACATGCTTCTTCAAGGCATTTTAGTTAACTTTTGCTTTAAGGCTGTTGACTTTCCTTGAAAGCTAATCCAAGCACTTGTTTTGTTCAAACAATTCATATGTTTTCAGATTATTTCTTAGACCTTTATGGAGAGAGTCTGAAATGGCTCTTGGCTGTTTTAACTAGTAATTATGCATTCCAGGAAATATCTAATGGCTCAAACCAAGCCCAGTGCAGTTGCAGTAGAATGTTCATAATCTTAAATATCTTGGAAAGATACATGCTGTAGTGGGTCATGACAGCTAAAACCAAGGTCCTTTCGGATATTTTTCATTACTCAGTAAGACAGAGACTTAGCATTACTTGAATAATGTCAAGAATTATTTGTCAGTAATTTAGTTCACAACTGACACAAACACTTATTGAATAGTCTTTCTACATATGATCCATCCTAATAAAGGCATAGTTTGAAAGCAAATGTACAGAACACTTCCTTTCAAGCAGGCTTTTCTAAATGCAGATGAAAAGTGTCAGTTTACAAGAAATGTTTTAGCAATAACAGGACAAACATATTAGGTAGCACATGTATCTCCATAGTTTTTGATCCATAACTTTATATTGTGACAAAATGGAATTGACTTTCCCTACCCATACATTCCTTGATCACAGCTCTGAGATTAACAATAAAGTGGAGCCTTGTGTAGGTAGATGGATAGGGTGAAACCTAGGCAAAATACAGTATTTTCCCACTGGGTGTTTCTCTGCAAGTTGCCAACCCTTCGTGAGACAGTAATTATCTTTCGTCTCAATCAGCTTGGATCAGGAAAGAAGCAATAATTGTGTTCATCATATCTTCCTATGTGACGCACAAAGTAGTATAGTACTTGTTCATTTTAATTTAATTTTTATTACCTGAAAGTTTTTTCATATGTGCTTATGAAATAGAATGAAAATTTTTCTTTGATTATACACTTGTATTTATTTTGTTGCATCTCCTTTGGATCTTCAGAGTTTGAACCTGAGACCTACTTTTTATCTTCAGAGGTTTTTGGGTGACTGTTAGTACTCTTCATGCATTAAATGCAGGAGATGCTTCAACACTTTGACAGGAAGTGTGAGTGACATTTGATTAAATAGATAGATTAGGTTAAATTACTAAAGTTTGTCTTGTCAATTGTAAACATTGTTTCATTCCCTCTCTGCAGATGAAGGACAGTTTTATATACTGTATACCATCAGATCAATATGCATTGAAGGCAGCCAGTTAAAGAAAAAAAGTAAGAAAGATTTTGTGTAATTGGCTCACTAAGGACTATAAATGAAATTATGGCAGCTTGTGATTACAGTGGTGTAAATTATCCACTGTCTTATTGATTATTAAGCATAAATGGAAGGATAATCTAATGTAATTACGGGATTACTTGCAGGATTTAAACTTCCTTTTCCAGAAGACTGATTTTTTCTGGCATTTATTTAAGAAATGTTCAGAAGTGCTTGTTCTTTAAAAAAACCCACCACTGGATTTCCTTGAGAAAGAGGCTTCACTTAAGGATGTTTTCATTCCTAGTCATGTTTGTCATGTCCTGTCTGTGTAATTAATTTTTTTCCTCACTTAATTGGGCTATTCACTGTGTTTCAAAGGACTAAAGTTTAATTTCTTGGTTTAATATTCTTAAAACTGTGTTCCTTGAATTAAATTTGCATTTTAACTGGTGTTTTCAAAGCCCAGAAGAAATCCATTGTGAATGGTCAAGGCCAACATGAAGCCAAGCATTCACCTGTATTTTAGCTACTTTTAGAGAGATGTGGTTAATCAGGGATAAGAAGGATCAGTTTCTGGAGGAATTACTAGGAATGTGCTGGAATATGACACAGATTAACCTGCAGGTTGATAAAAACACAGGTACTAGATTTCCCCTATATTTTCTCTTCAGATGCATTTGCACCAGAGAAGTGGATGGGATGCTGATTTCCCAAAACTGCATGTCAGAGTCTTTTATTGTTTATAGTTTTTACAGTTTAATGGTTTGTAGCTATTAAGGATCCTCCTTTCTGGTTGCATTCCTGTGAGCTGAAAAGGTGGAGGAGGGATGTGGTCATGATTCAGAGTGAGCAGGTAGGACCATCTGAGCATTGTTTCTAACAGTTTTTGCTGAACAGTTACTGTCCTTACACATCACCTTTCCTTGTGGTAACTGCAAAGCTGACCCTGACCTTTCAGCATTAAAAACATAAACCCAACAAATGTTATTGTGGACTCCTTAGGATCCTGGACTATCAGACTGTTACTACAGTTTGGCATTGATGCTTTCTGTGTCTTTGCTTGCTGTAATTTCATTCGTTACAAGAAAGGTTGAACTTGCTTGGTAATAGAATACGATATCTCCAGGGTTATCAGCAGGCAATAGTCTGTTTTCTGGGAAAGAAGTCAACAGGACTACCTTCTGACTGGTTTTCAACCTGCCTGGCAGGTTTATTGCAGAGCATCCTTGGCTTTAGAGACACCCGATCTTGCATCCTCAAGCATTCTCTGGTGTATGAATGTCTGGAAGCTGGTGTTACCATGCTGATTCAGACAGCTGGGAATGAAGGAGTGTCTGTGTGGCTGTAGAAACATGGAATCCAGCTCTCATGGCTGCTGAGATTAGATCAGTCTGAAGGACAGGATTAGGAAAGTGGAGTCTGTGTATGTGCAACAAGCACCGTGTCAAAGCCGATTGGATCATCTTTATTTTTCTGATGTTGCAAACCTAGACATGCTAGGGAACATTACATTGCTATAAAAATACATTCTTTACTACACCTACCATTAAGCACACTGTCCTCTAAGGTTTGAAATATTTTATCTAATATGCCAATTTAATTTTAAGTTGACTACTTGGATAAGAAATTAAAGGTTATGTATTTTCTTTTCTGTACTAATGAATATATTTTCACACTAAGAATGATTGATTTTAAACCTTGTCTGCTCCATTAACCTGTGATAGCACATAGCATTAATCCAAAACTTCTTCAGTACTTGATTTTACAATTAAACAATAAAAAATGTTTGTCTTGCAGGAGAATATTGTTGGTGAGTTAATAAATATTTCAGATGCTGAGCCAAAACTCCATCTGGAAGCATCTGAGAATGAATGCCTGTAATATTTTTTTTTTTATTATTTTTTTTGGCATTTTTTTGGCAAGAACAGAAGTGATAATAGAATTGAGAGTACCATAGTCAGATTGCTCCTGGGGGAGGGGAACAGTGATTTGGTTTCTATGTTGCTGCTGCTGTTGTGAATCTGCTGACATCCCTGAGATCTCATGGGGTTGTTTTGAGTTTGAGGGCTACAATTAAGATTAAAATCTAGTTCATCATCACAGCATAGTCTTAAAGGACTGGGCCAGTCCTGGCTGTTCTGGGCCAGAATAGGCCCAAGGAATGTTTCATCCAAATTGTGATTTTATGCTAGGGGAGGTAGAGAATAACTGGCTGGGCAATAAACAATTCCATAACAAGTAACACAATTTATTACTCCTGAAAGTGGTTTGGCATAAAGACAGGTGGGTGTCACTGTCACTATTATACTTACACTGACCAAGGAGTGGACACTTTGAGTGTCTAATATGATAGCCATCTCCCATGGTGACCAAGACTGGGTCCTGATTAAGAAACTGGGATCCAGTTTAACATTGTCTTTGTTCAGTCCTGTTGGACAAGCGACGTCTCTCACTGTTCCTTAATACTTTCTTATTCTTTCCGTTGTCAGTAAGTCAAGTAATTCTTACTTGTCAGTCTTGAGAGAAGTGATAGGTTTAATTTTAGGACTTGTCAGAAAAACAGCAATTTCCAGTTTTCCACTAGAAAGTACTGTGGATTTTTTTTTTTTTCACTGAGTAGAGCTTTCTCTGAGAAAGTTAAAAAAAATGTTTCAGATAGATAGTTTTTACAGGCAAGAGTCTAGGTGGAAACAAGTAAGTATAGAATAAGTACAGAATCTGAAAACCTCTGGACATGTGCAAGATATGCAGGAAAAGTAGATAATATAGATCACAAACAGTCAAAACGAGGCATGCTGTTGCTAAAAAGTGAACATCAAATCAGGCGTATGAACAAAGCTGCAGTTTGGAAGGTACAAAGGTAAACTGTAAGGATTAGGCTTTCAGACATGAGTACTTCTGAGCTCATTGCTTTAGTGATTGCTGGCCCAATTGAAGAGAGCTAAGAAAACAGTTCAGGAGATAACCTACAAAACTGAAATGAAACAGCAGTGTTTTATATCACAGAAGATGGAGGGAAATATGCCAACAGTTTTTAAAGACATAAAAGGTTGCTGAGAAGGAGGTTGTAATCTGTTATTTGTTTACGTGGAGGGTGGAGCAAGAAGTAATGGGCTTAAACTGCACAAAGAAATGCCTTCTCAGATCTTTCTTAACCCCTTTTGTCTATGGTGATATAGTACTATAAATATTCTAAGCTACATTAAATAGAGCCTTCTTTCAGATAAATGTGAGAAATCAAGGAAATAGATTTAAAACAAACAAACAAACAAACAAAAACCCCAAAAAAACTACCACCCCGAACATAGCACAACACCACTAAAACAGCAACATGAAAGTCTCCTGGGAAATCAAAACTATGTGGTCTGGGAGTTTTGAAAGGCAGTGTTTTGAGTAAGGAGGTGAATATATTTGTGGAAGAAATCACAGGACTTGAATAGATGCAGAGAAGCAAAAAATCAGGACTGTCCAGAAATGAACTCACAAGAACAGGGTGAAGCCTTTTGAGTTAATATCCAGCTCAGAGACTTGGAGCAGTGATGAAGCTACTGTTGATTTGCTTTGTTATGTTCTCACCGGAAAAACTCCCTCCTTCATTTAAGAAGAGAAATTAACAATAAAAGCCTAGTTCTTTTGATACAATCTTTCTTTATAAGACATAAAAAATGAGAAAGATATAATTTATTTATAATTACTCTGGTCAATAAGGAGTATAACTTGATTATTAAAATATTCAGATATTTTAGCCCTGACTTGGAACTGGAAGAAATTTCCTAATGAAAAGCACTTCTGGGATTTTGTTTTATTTTTTGTGTTTTTTATTGACATACCGTAATTAACTAGTTATGGCACAGAACTACTGAGTGTACTCAGTATTTTGTTATATCAAACAAAGATGTGGGAGTAATATCTGGATCAAAACCTTTTTAGAGACCCTTACTACACATAAATGTCTTGGGCTTACAGCAGTTGATAACAATTTTGCATCACTAAGATACTTGGAGAAAAAGATATTTATTTTGAATGAGGCAAAAATTGATAAACTGCATATAATTAAAAATGTGACAAACATGATTAACTTCTGTTCAAGGATAGGTCTGATGCACATTGCAGTTAACGTTTCAAATGTCCCCTAAAATCGAATCCTGAATTTTTATTTTTGCAAAGTGCCAGTGATAAGACTGATCCTAAATTTAAGTTCTTTTTGCTCTTCTGTCCTCTATTTCTACTTCAGGATCATATATAAATCCTAGCATAGATAATGTAGTTTACTGTATAAATTATATTAGATGTGTTAAAGCAGGTTACTTCTGTGTTTCTGAATAACGTTCATATATGTGCTCATAAACATGAGTAATCAAATCTCATGCTTCAGGGCATTGCTTGATCACTTTTTATCACAAAAAAGTGATTGTAGCATAGCTTCCTAGAAAGCATTGTACAACTGACTTTTGTTTTCATCTCTTTCATAAGTGCTTCATTCAGTAGAATAATGGATTAGAAAGCCTGTGTTTGTAAACAAATGAACTTCATTCAATATAAAAGACTATGACCCTCAGCAGATAAATGCGTGGTCACTGACAGCCTTAGAGACAAACATGACTATCAAAGTTATTTGGGATGTTCTTAAAGAGATAAGGGAATCTATGAAATTAAAGTCAGGGAGAAGTTTGATGGTGTTATTTCTAGTTGAAGCTAGTATTAATATTCAGTTCATTTCACAGGACAAATAAACACACTAACAAAAAAAGGAGTATTTCCAACCAAAAAACCCCACCATTAAATTCTTAAGAAATATATAAATAATATTGACAGCAGTATTGTTTCCTATTTGGAATTCCTAATTTAGAGCAGAATGATAACTTACAGGATATAGACTGAAGAGTTGTGTGTGAGAAAATCATGAATGGCTAAGTTATCACTCTGTAGAATATACCATTTGTCAGTAAGACCACGTCACACGTTTAGAATTATAACATCCCTTTTATGATGACTATGAAATGATTTTGGTTATGACACTAACTTAACATTTTATGTAGTATTAATTTTTTTTTATAAAATTATCACTAAACTAGCAAGTCGGCAAAAGATCCTATAATACTGAATTATTATTATTAAGACTTTTTATAACCATTTACTTCACATTTCATTTTTTGCCTAGCACACATTAGGAAAGATCACGACCTATCTCTTTGCTAGACTTGTCAGAATTTCTATAATTTTTTTTTTACGGATATAAGAATTGTCTTAGTGGAAATATCAATCCTAAATCTATGTCTCCTGCTATGGACAATGGTGGAAATAGGAAGTTTAATGCACTCCTTCCTACTCCTACTTTCACAATACACCTAATTCCAATATTTCATCACAGTAAGATATTTCCTTCTGACCTCTTTTCATGCTTTGGAACATACTTGTAGTTTTTTATCGGTAGGTATCCATAAAAGTCAATTTTTATATTAATAAATACATAATCCTTTTCAAGAATACACCCCAGTAATGGCTTGTGAATTCCACAGTTTAATTATATATTATAGTCATGATGATGTCTGTGGTTGAACAGCCTTATTTATAGCTTTACTGTCTTAAGTTTGCTCACAAATGGCTTTGTCAAGCAAATACATTTTGCGGTATAGCACCAATGAGGAAAAAAATAAACTAAAAGAGATCATAAGCAATTACAAACAAATGCAGCACCAGCCTCAACTCCTTGTCTCAGGTTTCAATATATTCTGCTTCTCAAACATATCAAGACTGAGAAGAGATTTCTCTTAAGACTTGGACAATGACTGAAATATCCTGTTATAAGATTGGCTGCTGAAGGAAGGTTTTGAAGCCTAGAGGAAGACACATCAGTCTTCATAAATATTGGATGGAGAAATGGAGACCTCATAATCATGTGGGAAATCTTATAATTTAAATTGTTTTATCCAGATGTTGTTAGTTGTATCTCTCTTAAAAATAGTCTTTCACGGGTTCTTGTCCAGAGCAGCTCTGCTGGCCTCATATCCCTCTGACACTGCAGCTGAGCTTGTTTGGCAAGGGAGTTCTTCCAGCTGGTTAATTCCTACCAATTGGTAGGACTTTGTCATCAGATGTAACCCCTGATATCCATTGACAAATTTTACTGTAGAGCAAGATTATTCCTTGCTGGTGACGAAGTGAGCTGGGACTTCTTCCTCGAGTATGTAGTTGTATTTAACTGTATACGTGTAGACTTTACATTTTGATGCCTCCTGGAGGAACAGCTTGACTGGGCTCCTGTTTCAGTGCTCAGGAAATTCCCCCTCAATCTTTGTGGACTTACCAAAAGAGCCACTCTCCCCTGGTGCAGATAAATGGGGTCTCCCTCTCCACTCTCCGTGAGTGCCATGTTGTTGCCCACACACATGAGGGTGGCTAAGAGTCACTCGCCACTGTTGATGCAACAAGGGTTTGAATCATACAAGCAATGTTTGCTTTGTGTATGCCCTGTGTGTGTAGTAGGAGGAATTGGGAGTGCCTGACTCATGTTTTGCCAGCAATCAGAAAGTTTTCCCTATATCAGAAACAGGGTAACTTCAGAGAGTTGAGGTCTGATCATGTCTTTCCCACTGATAGCAAAACTAGATTATTCACTGGCTCTGTCCTTTCTGGCCTTATTATATGGCTTCAAATCAAGTGCTAGCAAAGGGCTATACTACTCTCCATCCATTGTATGACAAAACTAGATAAATCAGGCCCTGAACTGTGAAACTGTGGTTATCTTGATAACTGTTCAGTGGAAACTCCATTCATTACTCTATAATATTGTCATGCTTTCCAGCTTTTCCTTCCCGACAATCACCTAAATATAAGAGCATCTTTTCTTTCAGTCCCTTTGAAAGACTGATTTATTATCTGCTGCTCTTGTTGAGATTTTTACTTCAATTGCTATAAGAAATTCACTCCTATGGCTAATATTGTGAAGTATTAGAATAGATTCATAGATATTTAAAGCTAATAGCTACCTGTTAGTCATGGAAATATGATCAACAGTGATCATATTAACCTATATTTAATTAGAATTTATCTTAAAAAAATGGTTAGCTCACTGCCAAAAAAAACCTCAAAACAACTATACATTGTTTCTATTTACAGTGTATATCTTCAACTTTCCATCAGTAACTTTTTTGCTTTTCTCTGTTAGTCATTTATTATTTTTTTTTTCTTTAAGGTCCTTAAACAATGTAATAAGAAACCTTCTTTTTGATAAGCAAAAGGGATGGACCTCCCTATACATCCCCTCACTCCATTTTTTCAGCCTCTTCTGTGTGTTTTCCTCAAAGTTCTGTATAAATAGTAGATCTTGTTGTAGTTTGATATCAGTCTTACCAATCCCTTACCGGGGGGGGGGGGGGGGGGAAATCTTCAATTGTACTTGCCACTCCTCTACTCACATTTTCTAGGAGTTCATTACATCTTCCTGTGGCATTATGACGATTTGAGAAGTGTGTCCACATCCTTTACTTGTCTAGACAGCTGGATGGAAAGCAAAAGAATCATGCCATAAGGAATTCAGTCATGTATAGTGCTTGAGCGGACTGGGACCCAGAATTTGACTGTGCTTATGAATGTTGCTGTAATATAAATAATGCTTAGTAAGTCTTACCTGGCTCCCAAATCTGCAGTCTTGCAAAAAAGTAACATGCTTTTGTCTGGTAATCTTCCACTCGATGAGCCCTTTCTGTATTTCTTAAAGATCTTTTTAATAGGTTAAAAAAAAAAAATCACAATTTCGCAGGCTTTATTTTTCTAAACAGCCATTTTGTCTTTTGTTTCCAATCCCAGTCAGGTATTACGTACTGAAGTTATGACTCACTTTTCTTAGTGTGTTTTTTTGGTGTTTTTTTTTTTTTTTTTTACTAGTCTTTTTTTGACATAAGGGAGAAATTAGAAAAAAAAAAAATTCTGCTCATTACTATTAAGCAATTGAAAAGCACAAACTATATTACTGAAATTTCCCTGGATCTAAAAGTATTTCGGGAGGCATGTAGAAGTGTTTAAGATTCAGATGTCTGTCTCTTTCCTTCAAAGACATTAAAAGAAACAGACTGACTAACCAGTAGGTGTTGCTTAGTCACAAAATCCTACGTGTAGTAATCATAACTCTAGACTATGATTCCACCGTCTATTTTCATTAGTGCTATCAACTCCCCTGCACAGCAGGATTTTGAGGCAAACTATATCTTGTAGAGAATTTTCAAAATAAATATGTTCTTTTCACTGAAGTGTCAAAGTTGAAGAGTTTATAAGACCATGATGATCCTTAAAAACATAATGTGAAATTATCCAAGAAGATGGTGGGGTTTTGGCATACGGAGCTCCTACCTCAGTTAAAATTAAGCATCTTATTTGACTTTCCTTCCTTCCTCTGAACAAATTCTGTGAGATTTGACACTGAAGTAGTCTAGGTGAAAATTATATTTCCTGGTGGAATTGTCATGAAAATTTTACTTTGGTTTTCTAGCATGTAATGGTTCCACAAGTAATATGCTCTACTGGAACATTTGAGTTTAGTTTTTATATAATTAGCAAGACTTTTTCTGTGATCATATGTGTTGTATACAGAGATGCTCAGGCCCAGGCAAGGGGTTGTGTGTCCCAGAACCTATCTGAAAGATGTCTCAGAAGTACTCTGAGTTTTATGGACTCCCAAGCAGGAGTAGCTCCATAGAGGTGTATTTCATAATGTATTTCTGACAAGCAATACAGGATTTTATATGTAATTCAAAAATAATCTTATTTTAAATCAATATTTAAACTCTAGCTACAAAATTCAAAATGAGTAAAACATTGGTATGATCTTACAAGTTTGAGTCATGAGATTAAAATTCATTTTGCAGATTGGGTAACTAAGCACAAAAGTATCAGGTATGTGATCCTAGAAAAGGTGGAGTCTACTGAACTCTCTTTAAATCAGGTTTGAGTTAGGCCTTGTCATGAACTTTGTGGGCATGCTCAATATTGTTATAAGTTATTCAAACTTATGGAAAAAAGGTCTGTGCTGCAGCTAGCAATAGAATTTTTCTTGAGGAGGAAACAAAACAACTATCATTTTATTCCCAGATGGGCTTTCCTGAACTTCACTTCACTTTGTTGTGTGTATGAGAGATCACAACAATCAAATGGGCTTTGGCTCTCAAAATATGAAATAGAATCAATGTCATAAAAGATTTTGGCTGTCACATCCACAGCCCTAGTTAGCATACGCTTGGTTGAATTTAAGTACTGAAAAGGCTGGGAAGCATAAGTAATTCCCCATAGCTGTGCCAATTGTGAAACAGCCCTAGTTCAACAAATATTAGAAAACTGGAATTACAACAGATGTAGCCAATGTTGACTCACAACTATTTTAAAGATATCTAAACCTCTGACTTTAAAAAGGAGTCAAACATAATTTCACTAGGAAAACACAATGCCGAGTTGCTAATCACTCCACTTACATGATGATGTGCAGCTCTTGGGAAGCTTTAAGAGTTCCCAATGGGGACTAAGTCTGATAATGGGCCATGAAATAGCCCATGGGATTCTTAATGGGATGTGGGATACTTTGCTTGCAAATTGCCTGATGAAATTCAGTCTGTGGTCCTTTTGACTGGCTGTCATATTATGCAGTAGTGGTTAAGTGCCAACTGTGTAGGAAATTAATTGCTGTCTTTCCATTAAATACATTCTCAGTGAATGGACAAGGGTCACAACTGGTGAGTTTTTTTTAGACCCTGCAACTTAGGAAACTAAGAATGAATGGGACCTCCTGACTCATTAAATCCAATCCCATACTTCTGTAGACCATCACATTTATTTTGTAAACCAATCAAATTCCATATTAAATCTACTTTTTTGTGCTCAACTAAAGAGGCATTTCTATAGAAGAACAGTTGGATAGTGAGAACATGATGCAGATGATTTTTTGACCATTAGAAATCTTCTAGTCACATAATAAATGTGTTCTGTGTGCAAACCACTGATTTCTCTACTAGCTTAAACTTTTACTTGAATAACTCTTAATCCTCCATAGCGTTTAACTCATTTGCTCTATTTATACATGGCAAAAATAGTTTCCTCAAAACTCTTTTTTTTTGGTGGGTTATGGAAGTCAAAATCTTTCAATTTTCTGTATCTTTTTTAATTCTTTCAGTCATGTCAGACTTTTAGTTAACCTTTCAAAAAACTGGTGATAAGAATACATATCTTGTATTATAAATGAGATATTAGTGCCTTCTGTTTCTTTATTGGAAATATTGCTTGATACTCACTAAAATTATTCTTTTTTTAAGGTATCAACTCACAGCTTGCAGTCAGTCTCTGATTCACTTTGTTTTTCTTAAGGTTCTTATCTGCTGGGATTTCAATTCTAAGAGCTCTCAGTTTTAGTGTAGACAGTCTTGATCCAGTCCTGAAGTAAGACTTACTGCATGACCTTGCATTTAATTGTATTGAAACACATCAAATTAAGTTTTACTGCAATTCCCAAGGTCATCCAGTCCTTTTGTGTGTCATTCTCATCCTTATTTAGCAAAAATATTTACCTGCTACTCAATATTGGGAGTATATGCGTAAGTGACAACTTTTATGACAGAGAACATGTAATCCTGTGGGTGGCTTCATTACAAACTTAACCATAAGGCTATTTCAGTATCATAACCAATGTATTTATCCAGAATGAATGCAGGCATCGTTATATATAGTGAGGCATATATGTAACCATATAAGTGGATTTATATACGCATGTACATTGTATATATAGTTGTCTCTCACTTCTTACATTCCCAGCTATAAACTCCCTCTTGTAATTTTGTGGCTTTAGCTTACATCTTGAGCAATATACTTTGCATGTAGCTGTGCTCTTCAGTCTACTGTACATTTTTAAGAGTTGTGTTGTAAATTATTTGACTGGTTTTCACTGTATATTTTGACTGATGAACCAGAAGAACACAAAGCCAGCCTTGGCACATAATAAAATAGCTAATAATGTATTTTAGATGTAAATATACATAAGGATAATAATGCTATGTTGATTGTTATGATGATTTCTTTTGCTGAATATGATTAAGAGAGGATTTTAGCTCTAAGCTATTTAATGTTTTCCTTACTGAATTAGAAAATAAACTTTAATCCTAGTTGGTGAAGAGAAAGCCAAAATATATGTAGTGATGAATAATGTAGTGGTTATAATAAAAGGAACAGGTCAGTGACATAGGCTTGATCTACTGGTGACCTGGATACAGAAAAACATTATTCAGTTGCCAAATGTAGGACCCTTCTTATAGGAACAAAATAATTAGATTACATTTTCAGAACAGAGGGATCTTTGATGGGAAATAACAAGGTTCAAGTCTGTGTAGAATGAAAAATAGTATAAGTTCCTATAACCTACTGGACATCTGTGTGATATCATCCCTGAATGCCTGGAGATAAATCAAAAGAAGTTATTAGAAAAACATTACAAGAATTGTAAAATGGTGACCTTGAAGTTTCATCTCCTCAAAGATGATCTGGATAATAAATATGAGGGGTTATTTCTTACTCTCTACCTTCCTGATGGAGATCTTTTTGCCAAAGTTCATCAGAAATCAGTGATTTATTAAGATCTAGCTGCGTGCTGGAATGGACCAAAACAGGATCTACAGTGATCTTGCTATTACTTGGTCATTAAGAGAGCAGAATATACCAAAACTCAGTCAACCCTATTTAATCTTGAAATAATGCTAATATATGAAGAAAAAACTTTTTACAGGACTGATTTTTAAATATATATATTTGAGTATTGCATAGTGTAGCAGAAACAAAAGAAACTACCACCCAAAAATAGTATTGCTTTTTAGTTAAGGAACAT
This sequence comes from Platalea leucorodia, assembly GCF_965183815.1. Lineage (NCBI taxonomy): Eukaryota > Metazoa > Chordata > Aves > Pelecaniformes > Threskiornithidae > Platalea > Platalea leucorodia. Next base: position 21,856,868 of record NC_138829.1, read on the forward strand.
AATGACAAAGTATATTTAAGAAAGGTATTAGTCATATGTATGTGCAACAGTATCTTGGCAGGTAAAAGGAAGCTCTCTGTGCTCCCAGAAACTCAGATGGAAGGTGATTGAACCATGAGGTCTCATCCCTCTCAAAACAGGGGGAATAGACTGATAATTTCAAGAATGTGGAAAAGCAAGCTGGGAAGTAGCACGTAGCCAGAGACTTCAAAGGAAATCTTTGTAACCAATCAGCTGAACAGGTGCTTAAGGCCAAAAAGGAGAAGAAAATCTGTGGATGTTCAAAGTCTTACAAGAAAAAAAATTGATAAATTTTTCATAGGGAAAGAAAAACATGCAGCTTGCTAATCACCATAGTAAACAGGGAGTTAAGGCTCAGATTTTCCCTTTTTCTGTAGATCTCTGTGGCTATTCTGTTAAAAATAAAACATTCAATTTAGATTTAATAAATAACCTCTCACTGACTAGTCAAGTGCTTGATATATCTGAAAATAATTCACTTATCTGAAGCCTAATATGAACTTTGTACCTCAATATCAGATTGCTCTTTATAGAAAATTGTATGCTGTGTGCTGACTGGGCTGCTTTCAGCACTCTCATTATGTAGTCTTTTACACTTGTGAAAAGCAGCACATTAAAATGTTGGTTCATTTTACATCCATATCACAATCATCATTTGTATGGATGACTACTTAGGATTCAAGGCAAGTAAGAACTGGGACATGCACAAGCCTTGTTGTCCTGCTCATCTGAATAAGTTTATTCCCTCAAGGCTACAGAAATGTTCAAGAAGTGTTCACTCAGAACAGAAGTTCTGTGGGCTGCGTGGGGGCAGAAACTACCAAGGAATGTTTCATATCAAATTTACACCCAACAGAGTGGTGATGAGTAATTGTTAGGTGAGAAGTTGCTATAACTTTGTGTTAGCGGTTCTGAGTTCAGCTACGAGATAGCTGACTAGGTGACTCAGGAAATTAGTAATGGCTTATACAATCATTTTTAGGTCAACAGTTTGTATATATTGAACTTTATTGTTGCATCACTAGCTGATGACTCTTCTGTGGCCTCTGAATTAATTGTTATTCTGTATTTGTTTTAGTGGATGGATCACTTAAGGCCTGCCATGGCAGTTACTTTATTTGGCATAGCTGCTTCTTACTGCAGTAGAAGCTAAGACCTGAATGGGCATGGACGATATAACTGCTCTTTCAAAACAAATGAGATGCGTGCAGTGTAATATGGAAAAGGTAGAACTGAGAAGTTTAAAACCAGCGGAGACAACTGAACTATCTAGTCTGATACTCCCTGTAAGAAACTTAAATTCACCAAGTTTTCCCTGAACTGACCTTGGTATCTTGTGTGAGTGACAACCAGGAAGACATTCAGAACAAGAACTACCCGTGTAAGATACCTTCTCCACTCAGTGGGCTACTGGAAGAGTGAAGGCTCTTTATTTTGAGTACATTATTAAAATGCTTGAAGCTGGATGACACAAATCCAGGTCTGTCAGAATCTGAAGAATCGTGTTTTTTCCTTTAGCTCCTTATGTCCAAATCAAATTTCTTCCAGTATTTTTTCACTTTCTCCCTAAGAATTGCATGCTTTATTTCTAATTGGAATTTGCCTGACTTTAGCTTGCAGTCATTAGTTACGATTGTCTTTTCTTAAGAGTTTGGATAGGTCTTTATTACCAAGTATTGCCTTCCTGTGAAAGTTACTATGTATCATAGGTAGGTTAATTGAACAATTGTAAATGTTAGTGATCCATCAATGAAGAATATGCTGTGCTTGAATTAGAACTAAACAATAAGATTGAATTTTAAATGCTGAACATTTCCTTAATGCTTTGAAATTATCTAGTAATTTTAGAACATCTTGTCTAAGGAAACTTGGTTATGTACAGATAAATAAATGATAGCAAATCACTGATACTTAACTTTTTACACTGCAGTCTCCATTTCTGTTGCTACATCTGAAAATAATTGATAATATGTTAGTGTTATTGTGCAATAATTAGGTGTTTGAGATAATTTTAATGAGTTTTATTAGATGATGAAAAAAAACAGAAAAATATGTTCATTTTACAGGCTTTTTTGTTTTTGAAGTGTTGTCTATTTTTATAAAAACTTGAAGTCATACTGTTGGAGTAAAGAGAAACAGTTCAAACTAGTGATATGGCCAGGCCTTTTTCCAGAATTCCAATAAAATATCTTCTGCAAAAAATCACTGCTTTTATTTAAAAAGCAGTGTTTTCTTTTGTACACACTGTATGTTGCTTAAGAAGCAAGCGACAGCAAGACAGGCATTTCTGATTTTAACAAAGGCAAAAGTTCTGAAGGAGAGGTTTTCTGAGGTTCATAATTCAAATTTTCAGATTCAGTATTCTTTATTAGCCCGGGGGTGGGGGAGAACTGATAGCTTTGGACATCTGTGTACTTCAGACATCTGGACCTCCTGAGGACCACCCACTTCCACTTGCACACTATATCTGAACTGGATATTTTAGAAATTGTGTTCCTGGTTCTATTTACACTTAGAATTTCCATGAAAAGGCTTAGATTAAAGGAATCAGATAAGACCTTTCTCTTACATTTAGATTGCATCCAAATGCGTCTTCTGCCCACAAAGAAGGCTCAGCCCAATATTCTCTGAAGACTAAGTTGGTTCTTTCCTTACATATTCATTATACAGGTATTAAATCTGGTTTTGACATGACTGCAGGAAATCATGTTTTCTACTCTCTTTGCAGTAGTTTCCATGTATCTTTCATTCCAGTGGGTTCTTTGTCATTTCAGTGTGCCTCAAAGAGTACCTTTGCAATCTCATGAACACACTATTTACCAAATCATTAATACTGAACATGTGTCAAAACCAGCAGTAAGTTTTCCAAACCACATTTTCAGAGGTGGTAAGAAGACAGCATTTTCTTCAGAAATTACTGTTAGACAGGGCTTTAGAGGGTGGTTCTGCACAACTGCAAAGGACAAAGAGATGTTAAAAATCAAGACTGCTATATGCAACATCAAAATAGCATGAGGACAATATCTTCATCCCCAGTGCTCTTCTGCCCCCTCATCCTCTTTCTCTCTGACAGCCTGTTCCTTTGTGCTGATTTCTTACTTGTAGAGATGGGTGTTGAGCCCATCCTTACCCCCACCACCTTTGAAAATGATGTCACTTTCTTACTTGTCAGGGAGAGTTCATTACAGAGCCCTCAGTGTGACTGATGAATTTGAGCAGATACAGTTGGAAAGGGAAGAAGAAAAAAAAAAAAATTGGCGAAATAAGAAACTTCAAGAAATAGGCTGACAGTTCAGCTCATAATAGGAAAAAATGAAAGTATAATGGAAAATAAATGCATAGCGTAAACCTGTTGCCCATATTCTTACAGCTGTGGAAGAGCTGCATTTTTTTCCTTGATTCCACCTTGAGTTGTTGTTATAGATTGGGGATAATTTTAAATAATATTTTTCTGATGTCAGGTATCTCCAATTATATTACACCATGTGGAACAGTGTGAAGACACTGTTGAAGAGGGATTATTTTTTTTTTTTTTACTATTAGTGTTCAAGAAATTATATTTTTTAAATATCTCAACAGTATTACTGTATTTCTGTGATAACAGGTGCTTGGATGATCTTAGAAGCAAAAGCTGGATTTTGTGCACATGTGGGGGCATGTGTGTTGTCAATATGTGTGTGTGTTCATTTTAATACTGATTAGAAACTTCAGTGTCTATTGAAGTCTTGGAATCTGAAATAATTTTCTTTAAGGAATAGATATCACATAGGTAATAATATTTACCTGAATTAATGGTGCTAGAAGTAATGGGAAAGCCTCATTTTCACTCTTTGGGGTACTTCTCACGCTGGCTTATCTGATACAGACGCATAGCCTAAGGAAAATGCCCAAAGACCATCACTTAGCTCTGCAAAAACCCTCAAGCAATCTAAACAGGTCTAGATTTGAATTTTGACAGCACTAGAAAGTGCCAGCACAAGACCAGTGTATCACCTGACCCTCACTCCATACTTTAACATGAATGGCTAATGGGTTCATGAGCATCTGGTACAGGAATGAATTTGATTCATCACTCCATCAATATTGATGCTCTAGTTACCTTTTGGTGCTATTTACATGAGTTGGGAGGACAGAATTTTCTCACTTCTGAAACATAGTACACTATGGCCTTTGGGCAGTTATATGTTAGAATTACATCTGAATGCAGGAAACTAAATAAAAACAGAGTTTGTAATTCTTCTGTCTCAGCACATGTTTAAATTTAAATACAAATGTAAATGCTTTCCTAAATAAGGATGTCTTTGCTAATTTGAGCTATAATGAAGATGACAAATTTTAATGAATGGTGTGATTTCCCTCCCCCCCAATGTATTATTCAAAACAATTTATTTTTCATTGTTCATCAAGCTGTATTGGAATCAAAGAAACTATAAACGTCTTCCTGCTAGAATAAGATTTTATATGCAGAATATTTAAAGCTTTTTTTTTTTTTTTTCAGTCTACATTTAAAAGTCTCAGTGGATAGAGATTTGGTAACTTTTCTTCATGAACTATTGCATATTCTAGTAGAAGTGACTGACATGCTTTTTTCCTCTCAGTTGTGTCCCATTAATATTAGTTTTCCTGACTTTAAAGCAGTACGTAGGGTAGACTGTAAATTCTTATACGTAGGCTTAACAGGTATAATAGTTCTTCTTGCAGGATCTAGACCTTTAGCCTAATAGTCTACAGGTGTATGGAAGTTGAGTAGAATTTCAATTCTAATATTTCAATTCAAAATATTTCAATTTTCTTATGTCATCCCCTACCCGATGTATACATGTGAATGTTCCCTGTGTAAGATTCTTGTTAGTACAATATTAAATAGATCACACTTTAAGAGGTGTTTATTATTACTGTTATCACGTATTTAAAATGATGTTAAGTGAGCATAATTTCTTCCTTGTAACTCTGCCTCATCAGAAGATGTCTTTTGTTAGACCAGTTACTAGAATTGGAAGCATCTGACAACTTTGGCTGTATATAAACTTATTTGGCTCTAATCTTAGACCATTAATTCAACAACAGTTTCCCTGCTGACTAAAACTCCAGGGCCACACTGCAGATGAGAACTCCCTGTGTTACTGTTTGTGGCTGCTGTGAACTCAACATACCTGGAAACATATCTATTATCCTCTGGCGTAAAAGGTAGCACATAGGATATGATAGAAACATCTCTCCAGAAAAAAGTGTGAATATTTCAAACATGGAAGAAATTTTTCTTTTCCCTGAATGTTTTGCACACACGTGCTAAGGTGTGTTTACAGCAGTCAAAATCCTCAGACCTAATTTACACTCAGTTTGAAAGCAACTAATACATGATCAGACAGGAAGCTCTACCCTGCTGTCACAAGAATATGTTGCTCACATGTCTTAATTTAGAAAGCTGTTTTTTTTTTTTTGTCTAGAGGCAATAAGGTAGTTTTCACACTGGTATTAGTATACAGTGAGGTTTAAATAGTCCACTTCACCCTTTTCTGTGTATCATTTGGCTTCTTTGTGAGCAGTGCTGAGATCCTTGGTAGAGTGGGAAGATCCTCAAATTTACTATGCTTCTGAAATTATGCAGTTAGTGCTATAGGTAACTGACAATTGCTATATATACACTGCTGAAATGTACGCACAAAATGCCATTTATTTGTTTTCTTTTGCACTTTTATGAAGGCAGCAAAACGATTTCAACCTGAAAAAAACCCCAACAAAAAACAACAAAAAACCCCCCACCTATACCTCTCTGACTTGCAAAGCTAAATTCGACTTGCCATTTTGACTTCTTTATGAATCACTTTGCCTGTTTGAGGCTTAGTGTGCTTCAGTTCATAGCACTGATACACTTCTCATGAAATTGCTCATTTCATATTAGCAATGCAGGTACGACCTCTTGCTGTTCCAGAGGAAAGAAAGATTATTTTTTCCCACCTTTTAGTCCTGAAGAGTCTGAACTTTTATGTCCTTTTACTGAAAATTTTGATATTCAGTGGAGTCTTACAATTTTTCTATTTTCTTTGAGAACTTCATAAAAAGTAATTTGGAGTTAAAGAGAAGGGAAGGAGGAGCCTGTCCTTCAGAAAAGACAGGGTCTTCAGATGAGAGGCAGATCTTACCAAGGGCATGTTCCATTTGGCTTGTTTCCTAGGGATAAGATGAAACAAGCCATGTTGCTTCAGGCAGATGAAAGCTGGGAAGGAGATGAGGGTTGGTTCTGACCCCAGTTCCTGCTTGTCAAAAATGTGTGATTTGTTCTCTGTTCAAATATGTTATAAAGAGCAGAGGAGGGTGGGTGAAAAATGGAGGAAGAACGCCAAAAAAAATCAACCATTTTCTGGCAGGTTAGCCATCAAGTCTCATCATGAGAATGACTATTATGGTATGATACCAACCTTGCAATGTGGAATGCAAATATGCCTTTTGCTGAGAGTGTCTAATTTGTTTTAAAGGGCCTGTGCTCAAAGACACTGTCCAGGAAACAGCTTAATACTGCAATCTTAAGGTAAAAAAGATTATTTTAACAGGAACTTAGTTCTTTAACTTTAATAAACCTTTAGCACCATCGTAAGGAGCAGGGTATTAGAAAGTAAAATGTGACAGGTATATCTCATTTGGATCTCCTTTCTAATTTAATTTAAAAAATGAGAGTGCTCAGACCTTCCACAGGATGTTCTTTCTGAGAGAGTTCTTTCTGAGAGAGTTCTGACAGATTACAAACTTCAGGGTCACACCCCAAGCATATCAGATTGCCACTGTTCTCTATTCATATTCAATAGTCCTTATTAAATGAGATGCATCAATCTCAGCTGGTATCTGAACTACAACTCTTACAAGTAACTGGGGAAGAAGGTTATTTGTTCTGAGTATAGTTCCCTCTTGGGAGAGATACAGGTTAGTGTTTAACAATACTTGTGCATTTAGAGTTTGGGCTTGCAGTCTGCTTGAACAAAACTTCTGCTGAAGTCACTACCTTGTAACTTAAGAAAAGACATAGTTGTTATGTTTAACATTTGTATCTTGAAAACCTGTACAAATTGTCAAGCTAATAAGATGAACAAAACCTTTTATCCTGGGAGAAATTTCCTTCTCCCCCAAAATCTCAGGGGCACATGCCATCTTTGTCTCTTATCTGTTTATGGTCTCTATCTTATCCTCTGCACAGATTAAGCAATCCAGGTGAAGTCATTAGGAAGTAGGGATATTAGAAAAGTTTGGCTAGAGCCAGAGTTTGTAATTGTATTGCTGCCTGTTAGAGCTGTGAATGATAACTTTGCCCAAACTCAAGCACTGTTAGAAAATGTTGGTAGTTGAGCATATCCATCTTTAGTTCCAGCATGTTCTGCTGTATAATCTCCTACAAGTTCTTCATGTACCTTGCTTTGTTTATATATCTACCTACAACTTGAAGAGAAAGGGCAGGAATTTGGTGGAAAGACATAGTAAATAGTTAAATATTGGCAGTCAGAAAAAGAAATACCAAACATAGCTAGAATAGAATATCTACATACCCACCACCAATAAATACCTCTCTTTTTTTTGTGACTCACTTAAATTGTGTAATATGTCTCACAAAACTCAGTCTCATTGATATTATTAAATTATATCTTCATCAGGTAAATTATGTCATCTTAGGGGTACCAATTGCTTTTGAGAAATTAAGCATCTTGTTCTATGCAGAGCCTCTCTAGCTATGCTAAACCTTGGAAATGTTGCAAGCATTTGCATTTGTCATGACTGCTTCTTTTATCATAAGTTATGAAAAATAATATCACAAGTCAATAACTTTAGCAGAAGCTCTATTTGCTCTCTGAAAGCCACATGAGAAAAATAGGTGCCTAATTCTCAGAAAGAGTAGTTCTACTGGATATTTCCAAATTTCTGCAAGAGAACTAGTGCATTCAGTCAACCTCATGATACTGAAAAACAGTTCAAACTTCAGACCTGAAGCTCAGACTGAATCTAAGTTTCAGACACTTAGGAAAAATAATAAATTAAATGTGCTCATGTATTAGTTGAAAATCCTCCTACTTAAAAAAGGACTTAAACACAATATCATAATAAAATGAATAAGTACTATGGATCTAAGTAAGTGTATGGATTTGAACGTTAGTTTGATGAGATGATATAACAATAGTGATGCATTAAACTGTACTAAAAAAAAAAAAATATCAAAATTCCTTACAAGAAAAAATACCTTTTTCAGAAAATTTTTGACTGTCTAAAATATTAGTTAATCTCATCTTTCAATCAAAATATTGTATTAATAATCTCTACGGAGGCTCTTATATCTGGATTTGAGATCAGATTGTGGAGCATTGATGTTACTTGAATCATCCATATTTTATGGAATCCGTGTTCTCTAGAAACTTAGGAAGTGCCCAGGTAAGATTAATCTTTCAAAAAATTAATACTCTGGATTTTTCAGATCAATACAAACATGGCAGGTTATTTCTCCCAGTTTTAAGTTTATCTATGATATATGCACTGGTAAATAATAACATGCTATTGTCTCTGCCATCTGTCTAGGGACAGGAGACGTCACAGCTTGTGTGCTAGAGCCATGAGGAGACATCCTATCTGATGGAAAGAGGCGTTCCAGGTTGCATGGTAAAAACATGTAACAGTTAGTCAGAAATCATGCTACCTACTTTCTAATTATGGCTCCTCCACCTACTAGCTGCATATCATGGGACAACTTATTTAACTCCAGAATTAAAAGGCACTCAAAGATCCATGTTGATGGAAAAGGCTAGGTGTACATACATACTAGAAGCTGTTCCACCCCTGGTGTGACTGACATTCTACCACTGTAAAACAACACAGAATAGCAATGGTTCTTAAGGGGAGATGCATGCCTTGGTAAGGCACCATTGAGCAGATAAACACTGCCTGAGCAAGGACCAGAGGGCAGGCTAGAGTGGCCAGGTCCAGTCCAGAACTAGGTCAACCAGAGCAGCTGGATCTCTGGAGGGGCAAAAAAGGTGGCTGGGGTAGGAGCAAGGAGAAATGAGATGGTGGTGTTCACCCTGGAGAATGAGGTGGCAAGGGGAACTGGATGCAGTGTTTTGCATGTTTATTTTCCCCACTGAAGAAAGCCTTCAAAAAGTTTAGGGATGGCTGTGCTATACGCTGTGTGTATGTATACTTGAAAGGGATACAGGGAAATAGATTAGTTTTCTCACATAGGATGGAAGTGATCTGCTGTGTTGCTTGCATCCTTTACCTCTGTGTAAGTACAGTGTGCTGTGCCTAGGTAGACTTCTTTAGCCTATCTGAAGAAAAGTGGTTCTACACTTCTATAGACACTACAGAAGGTGCTGTCAGTGATGTGATCCAAGGTCTTTTTCACTCCGTTAAAAGAAGAAAGTAATACTTATTATCTGATTATTTTCATGTGAAGGTCAATCATAATGACTGAGGAAAAGGATGATATCTAGAATTTGTTTCTGTGAAACTGATAAAAACTTGACCTAGAATATTGATTTGTATAGTTGTGATGGCATCCATTTTTGACTATTGACTAAATACATTACAATACAACTGCATTACTAAACACATAAAGCAGTCCTAGTAAATTAATGAACAAGAAAGTGCACATACCATTTTGTTTTACGTGACATATATCATCTATAGTAAAACTGGTTTTAATGGTTAAACTGATCTAGGTTATTTCACGATTGGAAGACTAATAAAATTTTTGGCTTGAATGACATGTGCAGGAGTACATGTCACTCCATATGTGTGAAAGTCTGTACTTATGCTGAATATCAAAACACTACACTTTTGAGGTAGCTCAATAAAACTACAAATTTATTGAGTCTCAACATGATCTTTCCCTAGCTAAGAATGTATTTCTTTGAATTGACAGTAAATTTACTTTTCTTAGATACATCTGTCACCATGGGTGTGCAAGGTTAAGTCAATATACTTGAGCTTTGTTTTCTAAGTGAACCCAACGATTCCTTTTTCATATACTGAAAGCTAATACACAGAGGTAGACCTTGAACTATGACAACCAACAAACTAAGCATAATAAACCAGGACTTCATTATTAATTTAGACAGCAAAGCAACATCCAAGGACCAAGTGGTCTCATTGCATGTTTCAGATGAAAGGCTTGGAATGTCTTATGTATCAGAGACTGGGGGACAGCCCTTTGTAGACACCTGGTACTTTGCCAACAGGAGCAACACCTGAGCCAGCTACGTACTGCTTCTATTGTTCAAAACTTTGCTAATCACAGAATAGCAAAAGAATACAGAAACCTAAATTTGGAGGGAGAATAGGCAGTCAGCTGCAGATGACAACATGGTAAAGAACTGTCTTAGCTATAAGAATTTATGAGAAGAACAAAGAAGTCTCAGCATCCTCCTCTCAACATCACTAGCTGCATCAGAGCAGACAGTCTTTGCCATCAAAGTCTTTGCAAAACACTGCTTACAGTGAAAGTGTATGTGTCAGGGCGTGGGGAAACTGAGGGAAGGAAAAGGAGTCTACTGCACTGGTATAATCACCACAACTAAATCTGCTCCTAAGTTGTATTTTCTCCTCATGTACCTCAATCACACCCTGGTCCAGGCAAGGGAAAAATGGATTACAAAATCTAAAGAGAAGATATCTTCTATTGGCTAAATATTTTTCTCCTGTTTTTTTTTTTTTTTTTTTCAACTAGAGGAAGATGTCCCAAAAGTTGTAACTGCTGTTGTATTTCGGGCTGCACACTACTGTCATTTCTTTTCTGATCTAGAAGAAAACTGAAATTGATGCAGAAAGAACTGAAATGAAGTTTTAGGGAATCAGACAGAATACAGTTGAGATTTGGAGTACTCTGTGAAGAGTATTTAGCACTTTCAGACAAAACTGTCTGAACATAACAACAAACTACATTATTGTGAAGGGGGAGAAGCTAACACATTATATTTATGTTATATATTTTTAGGTAGAATAGTAGGTTTTTGAGAGAGTGGAAAATACTAGGGGCATTTTGTGGTACCATTAACGGGTATTTTAATGTTACTTTGCTTCCATTGCATTTCCTTGGATCTCTTATTTTGGACCCAAACTAGGCTGGGCACTGTAAAAATTTCTCAAAGGGATTAAGTGAGCTTGGTATCGCTGTTCCTCTCCAGCTTCCCAGCTGCACTTCCAGCTGATCATCATGCTAACCAACCCTATATGGTACATCATAGGCTTTTGTGGCAGAACAAAACTGCTTTTGTAAACAGTGTTGCTGCTGTACAGCCAAGCACTAGTCTTCAAAATGAACTTGGGGCTGCTTTCCCAGCCCTGCATGTCCTGTGTGACCTAGTGCTGGCTCAGGGTGTCACTTTGCATGGCTAACTGTCGGGCAGACAACTTCAGTATGTTCCGTCTGCTCCTTAAATGAAGGTTGAAGACATCTGTACTAACATTACTGAGCAAAAATAGTTCTCTGTCCCGAAGTACTTAAAACACTGGGCAAAGGGAGAACAAAAAATATGAAATGAGTAGTGTATGCAAGTAAAAAAAAATGGTTAACAATATCTAACACAATGGAAAAATTTCTGGTAACCAAAATCAGGACCTGACGATTGTTTTGTATGTTTCTACTGGAGATTAATTAAAGTGGTATGTGTATATCCTGAAAAGTAGATTTCTGCTGATGCAGTGGCTGTCCACTGCAGCATCTTGAGTGAGATATTATCATGCAGACATCATAATCTCTTAAAATGTTTAACGATGCTTGAGACATGATGTGGTTGTGAATGATGCTAAAGAGTTAAAAAGTCAAGAAATGTTAAGGACACTTTAATTATTAACTAGATTAAAATTTCTGTTTTCTTGTATATAAACATGCATGGTCACTTAACACTGGCAGATATCTAATGGCTTGTTGATGCTACATTGGAGAAAATAATTTTTTGGCTGAAAGGAGAAAATTCTCCAAAATCTAAAAGCAATGGAAGCTGAAATAAAGAATGAGAGCACAAGGTATTGTACAGAAAACACTAGAAAGAAAAACAGTGGTTTCCTGTTTTTCACTTTATAAACAGTTGATTTAATTTTTTTTTTTTTATTTGGCTCAATTTTGAAATGCTAGTTCAATTGGAATCCTGCTGTCTTAGACGAAGAGTAGCCACGCACACAAGGCAACTATGGGTTTGTCTACATGAAGACATTCAGAAAAGCTTTACAGTGCAAAGTGAATCTACATAAGTACCTTTTACTTTCATTCAGAAATCAAAAGATCTCTGTAGGACTAAATAACACTTTGAACCTGAATGATAACAAATGCAAAGACTATCATACATTTTAACTTGCGCACATTGATTTAGGCTTTAGTGGGTTTGCATTAGCTTTCCTAACCATTCCAGTGTCAACAAACTATAAAACTGTTAAAGAGCTTACTTTTTTGGTGGAGAGATGATGGCCTAAACAAATTCTACAAAGTTAGCAAATGACTTAAAGTGCTATGATGCAGATTGAAGTCTCCTTCTATAACATTAAAACTCACAAAAACAACTTTACCTTCCCATGCCAGTTTTTCTCACTAAGCTTAATTAATCTGTTCCCATAGGAGAAAAACCCATCACGATTCCACTATGTCCTTGAGATAGGGTTAGGATTGGGGACTACAGGATGAAGAACAGAGCAATTGAGGTTTACAGTTGTTATATCATAGATTTTATAAGCCTTTTTCCTAACTCTTTTTGACAACCTAGCAAATGCAATAGATTCTTTTGGCTTCAGGATGAGTATGCTGAATGTAGCTAATGCCAAAGATGTCTAAGGAACCAACATCTGTTTCCTCTCTTCCCAGGTGTTTCTTCACTTTGAATTGTTTGTTCATTCTCTGAAAGATCACTTATTCCCTCTTTCTGAAGTGCTTTGTTATTTGTCACTCAAAATGGTGATTTTATTGAGGAAAAACAATGCAAAAAAAGCAAGCTTCTTAATACCATTGCTTCCTGAATTCCAAATCCCACTTTAGGAAAATGCACAAAGGAACACAGAAAATAACAGGGCATACAAGGCTTTTCTAAACCGCAGCTATGGAAAGGATTTCCTGCTTTTTGAACAATTACATGCTAATCCTAATTCTAATCTTATAATGCTTCTGTATAGCAAAACAGCTAACCTACTTCAGACATGGTTAACCAGGTGGGGTCATCTTCTCATGTCAGGAAAGGGTTTATAGACTAAAGAAAATAAAAATTGCATATAATCAAAATTACTTTCTATCTGTTCTTGTATCTGCCTTATGTATTTTTCTGCCTCTTTTCCAATACTTTTGGAGTAGCACTAAAATGGGTGATTTAAAAAAAAAAAAAAAAAAAAAAAAGTAAAATGTTAATTGTACTCATGTTTTAGGGTCTAAGAAAACTGCCTGAAGAGATAAGGAAGTATAGGTAGTTTTCATTCATGTACAAAGGGCTTGGATTTTTTTTTTTCCCCTTAAACTTCTAATGCACCTGGACAATTTTAGAGTCAGAGGACTAGGTAACAGAGCAAAACAATGGGTGATCTGATTTATTGTGGCAAATCTTACGTCCTGTGTTGGTTGTTTCTCCTTGAAATGCTAAAGGTCTTTTACTCAGTCTTTACAGAAGAAAAGCCAAGTTGTGCTTGAGTTATTTTCCTGTGATATGAAGGGTTCTTTCAAACTTTCTTACATTGATAACATAAGAGTTTTGTATAGATGCCAATATCAGGACAATGAGACAATCCTGGTCTGAAGAAGGCTTTGATGGCAACCACAAAGGTAAGTGGCACCAATGGGTGTCTGTGGTTGGTACTGGTCAGTGTGGATAAACGGACCTGGGCTTTGTAAGCACATGAAGCTTCAAGTTGCTTTCAGTACAGGTCATCTCAGGGCTAATGCTGATGAAGCACTACATACTTGAAGAGGATATTACTCAATTTAGGTGCTCCATATTCAGAACTATGATCTCGAAGCACCCAGTCCTGATAATTGCAAATGTGCTACATATTAAAATTAAATTTTGAGCAAAGCTGTTTAATTCCCCGAGTGCCAAAGTGTCTGCCTCAGCGCCACTGACATCAAGATGCTAACATGCCTCATAAATTCTCTGTGGTGCCAGAAAGACTCAGTCTAATAAGCATATATTTTAAACAATCTCTTGCCCCCAACTTATGGCTGAGCAAAATAGCCAGGATCATTCAAATAAAAACAACAACAACAAAAAAAAAATCAGAGTTTTATGTTGTTTTCGGTGCTTTTTTTCCTGCTGGTACCCAGGAAGTGACAATAATTCAAGAATTAATTTTTGGCTTTCCGTAGTATGTTGTGATTTATACTAGAATCAAAGAATTCCTCAAGCAGTGTCTATGCTGATCAAAAGAAGGCTGTACTCTTCCCTCACCTTGATGCATTAGGACCAGGCAGAAAGGAATACCAAATTAGTAGACTAGAGAGGCAAAGAGTGAGAGTGGTGTATTGACCTTGGCTGGTTGCCAGGTGTCCACCAAGCCACTCTATCACTCCCCCTCCATCAATAACACAGGGGGACAATAAAATGAAAAGCTCATAGGTTGAGATAAGGAGAGGGAGATCACTCACTGATTACTGTCACGGGTAAAACACACTTGACTTGGAGAAATTAATTTAATTTATTACCTGTCAAAATCAGAGTAGGATAATGAGAAATAAGAACAGATCTAAAAACACCTTCCTTCTTCCTGGGCTCAACTTCACTCCTGTCTTCTCTTCCTCCTCCCCCTGAGCAGCACAGGGGGATTGGAAACAGGGGTTGTGGTCAATCACATGTTGTCTCTGCTACTCCTTCCTCCTCACTCTCTTCTCCTGCTCCAGTGTGGTGTTCCACCCACAGGAGACAGTCCTTCAAGAACTTCTCCAATGTGGATGCTTTCCATGGGCTGCAGTTCTTCACGAACTGCTCCCATGTGGGTCCCCCATGGGACCACAAGTCCTGCCAGAAGCCTGCTCTAGCACGGTCTCTCCCACAGAGTCACAGCTCTCTTCAGGGCACAGCCACCTGCTCTGGTGTGGGGTCCTCCATGGGCTGCAGGTGGATATCTGCGCCACCGTTAATCTCCATGGGCTGCAGTGGGACAACCTGTGTCACCATGGTCATCATCATGGGCTACACGAGAATCTCTGGCGCCTGGAGCACCTCCTCCCCCTTCTTCTTCACTGACCTTGGTGTCTGTATAGCTATTTCTCTCACATATTCTCACTCCTCTCCCCAAGCTGCTTTGCACGGTGTTTTTCACCCCTTCTTAAACATGTTTTCACAGAGGCGCTACCATTGTTGTTGATGGGCTCAGCTTTGGCAGGTGGTGGGTCCTTCTTGGAGCTGGATGGAACTGGCTCTGTCAGACATGCGAGCAGCTTCTGGCATCTTCTCACAGAAGCCACCCCTGCAGCCCCCCTGCTACCAAAACCTTGACACATAAACTCAAGACAGTGAGCAGGAATTAAAATGGGTAAAAAAGGCCCTAAATGTCAGGTCAATAAGGAGTCAAGAAAGTGTCAGCTGAATTATTTCATATCTTAAGGCACAAACATTTTAAAATTGGATTACTTTCTTTGCTCTTTAAATGAATTTTAGAAAAGCCAACTTCCAGCTCTTCAAGGAGTTAATCAACAAGACCTCCTGGGAAATGGCCCTCAGGGACAAGGGAGCAGAATAGAGCTGGCAGGTCTTTAAGGGTGCTTTCCATAGAGCACAAGAGCTCTCAATCCCCATGTGCAAGAAATCAGGCAAGGAAGAGAAGAGGCCGGCATGGGTGAGCCATGACCTGTTGGTCAAACTAAAGGGCAAGAAGAGAATGCACAGGCAGTGGAAGAAGGGACTGGTGCCTTGGGAAGAGTATAGGGACACTGCGTGGTTGTGTAAGGACGGGATCAGGAAGGCCAAGGCTCGGCTGGAGCTGAACCTGGCAAGGGACGCTAAGAATAATAAGAAGGGCTTCTACAGGTATGTCAACCAGAAAAGGAAAATTAAAGAAAGTGTACCCCCTCTGATGAGCAAAATTGGCAAGCTGGTAACAACAGACAAGGAGAAGGCTGAGGTACTCAACAACTTCTTTGCCTCAGTCTTCACTGGCAACTTCTCTCCTCACACCTCTTGAGTCAATGGACCGTTTGACGGCGATCGGGGGGCAAAGGTCCTCCCACTGTAAGTGAAAATCAGGTTCGCGACCACCTGAAGAACCTGAATGATCCCAATGAGATGCATCCCAGAGACCCGAGGGAATTGGCTGATGTAGTTGCCAAGCCACTCTCCATGATATTTGAAAAGTCATGGCAGTCAGGTGAAGTCCCCAGTGACTCGAAAAAGGGAAATATTGCACCCATTTTTAAAAAGGGTAAAAAGGAGGACCCTGGGAACTACCAACCTGTCAGCCTCACCTCTGTGCCTGGGAAGATCATGGAACAGATCCTCCTAGAAGCTATGCTAAAAGGCATATGGAGGACAGGGGGGTGATTCAAGACAGCCAGCATGGCTTCACCAAGGGCAAGTCCTGCCGGACCAACCTAGTGGCCTTCTATGATGGAGTGACTGCATCGGTGGACAAGGGAAGAGCTATGGATGTCATCTCTCTGGACTTCTGTAAGGCCTTTGACACGGCCCCCCACAATATCCTTCTCTCTAAGTTGGAAGGATATGGATTTGATGGGCGGACTGTTTGGTGGATAGCAAACTGGCTGGATGGTTGTATCCAGAGGGTAGTGGTCAATGGCTCGATGTCCAGATGGAGAACAGTGACAAGTGGTGTCCCTCAGGGGTCCGTACTGGGGCCAGTGCTGTTCAATACCTTCGTCGATGACATAGCAGGATCGAGTGCACCCTCAGCAAGTTTGCAGATGACACCAAGCTGAGCGGTGCAGTTGACACGCCTGAGGGACGGGATGCCATCCAGAGGGACCTGGACAAGCTTGAGAAGTGGGCCTGTGTGAACCTCATGAGGTTCAACAAGGCCAAGTGCAAGGTCCTGCACCTGGGTTGAGGCAATCCCTGGTATCAGTACAGGCTGGGGGATGAAGGGATTGAGAGCAGCCCTGTGGAGAAGGACTTGGTGGTACTGGTAGATGAAAAGCTGGACATGAACAGACAATGTGCTCTTGCAGCCCAGAAAGCAAACCATATCCTGGGCTTCATCAAAAGAAGCGTGACCAGCAGGTTGAGGGAGGTGATTCTGCCCCTCTACTCTGCTCTGGTGAGACCCCACCTGGAGTACCGCATCCAGCTCTGGAGTCCTCAGCACAGAAGGGACATGGACCTGTTGGAGTGGGTCCAGAGTAGGTCCATAAAAATGACCAGAGGGATGGAACACCTCTGCTATGAGGAAAGGCTGAAAGAGCTGGGGTTGTTCAGCCTGGAGAAGAGAAGGCTGCGGGGATACCTTGTTGCAGCCTTTCAATACTTAAAGGGGGCCTACAAGAAAGATGGGGATAGTCTTTTTAGCAAGGCCTGCTGTGACAGGACAAAGGGTAATGCTTTTAAACTAAAGGAGGGTAGATTTAGACTAAACACAAGGAAAAAATTTTTCATGTTGAGGGTGGTGAAACACTGGAACATGTTGCCCAGAGAGGTGGTAGATGCCCCATCCTTGGAAACATTCAAGGACATTCTAGATGGGGCTCTGAGCAACCTGATCTAGTTGAAGATGTCCCTGTTTATTGCAGGGGGGTTGGCCTAGATGGCCTTTAAAGGTCCCTTCCATCCCAAAGCATTCTATGATTCTATGATACACGATTCTGCAAGAGACATGTGTGGTTTTGGGGTATATATCTTGTTTCAGAAAATAATTAGACTAAATATAATTGAACAACAGGTTAATACTAGTTTTTACTCTTAAAAAAAAAAAAAAAAAGAACCAGTATTATTACTATAATGAGTCATAGATTTACTGGATGGATAAAGAACACATCATAGCAAGACTGACCAGGATGTTAGAAACCAACCAGGAGAAGGCAGGAATCACTAGAATGAATTTTAGCTGGAATACCCTGTACTTTTGCAAATAACCAGAACTCCTGATCTAGTGATTCAGGTAGAAGGTCAAAAAAGCACTCAAGCATTAAAAAGATCACTTACAAGATTCCTAAGAGAAAGTTTCTGAACCTGTGTAGGAGTCTTACATCATGACAAAGATGTTTTCCACATGTATATCATCTGATGGCTGAGCCCATCAGAGTTGAAGAAGATTGTAAATAAATTGAAGTGAAACATTTTGGCCAAAGCATTGACTATTTTTTTTTTTTTTTTTTTCAGAAAAAATGCAATCAGTGATTCTGAAACATGTTGTGAACTTAAGTCAGCTTCACTACATTATGTATTTAGGGGAATCTGGAAAATTTAACATATTTTAATAAATAAAAATAAAAATAAACACTTTCTAATAAAATATTTTGCTTTCTAGACTTAAAAAGAAATTAATAAATCCTCTAGCTTTATCTTGTAAACTCCTAACAGTTATTTGAACTGTTATAAACAGTCCAAACTGAAGTAATGTCTTGGTTTCACCACTGAACAAACCCTTTTTTCCACTCTTCTAGAACTGCCCTAGAGCAAAGGCAGTTATTGCAACTATTCCAACTGTACTTATAGGAGTGGAAAACAGTCCTGTAAACTTTGGTTGTGATCAAAGCATGATCAAATGAGGTGTTAGGAGAGGGGTCTAGAATCCCTTGTATGCTGCTTAGCTATGGATAGGTGCTCTTTCAGGTTTATTTGTGAGGGCAGTCCTTTATTATCTAATGCATGGTCTGCACTTGCATATTTTATGGACTTAAAGGAGACAAGTCAGGAGAGGAGCAATCTTTAAGTCTCAAGGTTATAGAAGCTGCAAAACTCAGATTAGCTATTAGCTCTGAGCTGGAGCTATGCCGTTGCTAACAGAAAAGCAGCAGCACGAGTCACTGAGGTGAAGGTTTATTAATTCTTTCCTGCCTTCACTGGGTTTACATGGGAAAGATAATGGTCTTGAAAGTTAGAGCCTTGTAAGATAAGAGTAACTGATATTTTATATGCTGATACCTGTATAACTTTTGATACATGCTACAAATTCCTGTTTGAGCAGCAGCTAAGGACAAGTCACCTATTAACCTGCTGCTAGTTATGCAGGCTCCAGATTGATTGTTGACAAGATTTTGCTGTGTTTGGGGAAAAAAAAAAAGTAGGAGACTGCCATTCTTTTCTAGGTCTGAAGAGCCACAGGGACATAAAACAAATCTTACACCTATGCTAAAAAAAGCTGAAACTTACCTGTAATACAGACTTCAAGTATATTTTGCTGGGGGGTTACGAACAATTGTAATCACTAATTAACTTAGCTATGCAGATAAAAAGCTGTTTTGTCAACACAGGGCGTTTCACTGAGGAGTGGGGAAAACTTAGGGTGGATCATAACTTGCAGCTCTCAAAAAAGTTTTTGCTGGTGTGGGATAAAGTTCTACTTGTCTATACTAGCAAAATGCTTGCAGTATAGACATCTGATAAATCACCCATGAAATAAAATGATAAGAGGGAATGTTTGTGTGCACACACTAAAGTACAGAGCTGTGAATGTTGCATTGTAGTTAGTATTTATATTTTTTGGATGAGCAACAAAGTAAAAGAGTTTATGGGAAAGGGGGGAAAGAATTATCGACTTAGCCTTTACTTAGAGGTAATTCATGGTATTATAATATTATTTATAATATTATTTGCTTTCTTTATAATATTTATCATATTTTTCATGGACAGTGAAATATTTTCCTGACCCTGAAATTACAATGTACAGTCTCTTTGCAAACTGATCAGGAACTATGAGAATTATGTTTCTTTACAGTTGTTAACACTTAAGTTTTACACTGTATAATAGTTTCAAAGAAAGAAAAGAATTAAGCTGAGTTTCAAGAGGAAGTGTAGAGTTAGACTATAATTATGCGTAATTTTGCTTCCCCATCACTTTTTCTCACTATATTTACAGTGTTTCAGAATAAATGTGATAGGCAAGGAACCAAAAGGGGAGGGTGTAGATAATATACCCATACTAGTTGTTAGGTTGTGAGAGGGTAGGCTGGCATAATTTATGGGCTGAGAGAGTGAGAGAAGATATAATTTACATCACTTTATTCTTCTTTAAACTTAGTTACACATCAGATCTGAGCTTGGCCCAAGGACTAATTTGTCAGGTAAAATCTGTTCTACAGCCTTCTATCCCAACACTATCATTCATAATTTTGTTTTTGTTGTTTCTTTTTTGATTTGAGCCTTTGTAGGCTGTTATGGTATAAACTCATTTGCTTGCCTCTTATGTTATTCAAGTTCTTAATATGGCCTATATATATAGAAGAAATGTGAGAACATGATGTTACTTACCGGAAAGAGCAATGATGGTCTTATTTATATGCTATATCACTGCCTGGGAAGAAAAAGTTCAGTTAAAGTAATAAATACTCTACAGTATGACATCTCAGTAACCTCAGCTTATACATAGCAAGGGTTATGGGTGAATCTGTAATAGAACATTGAGGGGGGTGGGTGGGAAATATTTAGATGTCAATTTAATATCAGTCACATAATATTGCAGTATATTGAAGGAAGAGGCATTACCTTTTCCACCTATGTGGATATTTCACTCTTCTTTTGTAACTGCTCTGGTTATAGAGATATTTACATAGTTGCACATTCTATTTTTCTATGTCTGGAAATACATTAGTGGTGAGTAAACTGTTTGAAAAAGATGAAACGTTTTTCTAAAGACTTTATCTCAAACAGTTGAGCATAAATGTTTTTGGATTTGGTTTCATCTGAGATGTGCTGATCCCATTGGCTTATTGGAAATATTTATTAGAGGAACCAGTTTCCTCCCTGTGGTGTGTGTTTGAAGATTTATGAATTGAGATATTAGAAGAAGCAGTTGCTGGATTGACGCACTGCAGATAATTGCACTTTTCTCATTGTATATTTAGATACGTAACTACATACATGGAAGAATGACAAGGTTTCATTTCTCATACAGTTTTTTAACTTCTGCTAGGACATGAGATCCAATTGGTACCTTTTATGAAGCTATGGGTAGGTATTCATTAAAACAAACAGTTAAGAATAGATGTAGCCTGGACTTTGATCCAAAGCCTTGTGAAATAAGTTTCAGTTTCTACATTGAGTTCAGTGGACCTTGGATTAGGCTTCAAGGTACTGAAGGTTTGGGAAATGTCATATACACTGTTCAAAAAAAAAAAATTAATGAAGCTGTAATTCACTTTCTTGGCTTCCAGTTTCTACTTGTGTCTTGGAAACTTGTCCTGATATATCCTCAACTGTACAGCCTCTAGTCATGGTTGCAGGGACATACACAAGGGGTTGCCCTATGCTGCCCTCAGTGTTTTGGGATAGTGACAGCTCAATTTTTTTTATTACGGACTTCCTGGAATTAATTATTATGAACTGTCCATACCACTGTATTATGAACTGTATCAAGCCTCAAAGGAACTGAGGAAGTCACTTCATCTGTCACATTATTCACTTAATTTTAAAGATAATATACACATCTCTTGTCAATTTGTTTATAGGACTTAACCCATCTTAAAATGGGAACATGTTAACCTAACGCTGTTAAAATCAACTTAGAAATGACTAATGTCAAGTCTTTAATCAGCTTCAGATTTTTGACTTATATATTCAAACCTGTTTCTATTTCATATCAACCATATGTATTTGAAAGAACACACCTGTTGTTTGTTTTTCTCCCTCTATGGTAATTTCTGAAAAATGGTACTATATGCATTGCTTGCATTGAATCTGTGTAAAAAATATGTGAAAAAAAGAACAAGCAGGCATGCTTATCCCTTTAGAATAGTGAAGATGATTGTTATTGGACTGTCATTTCTCTTTTCAGTAAGTACTACTTCAGCAGAGTCCAGGGGAAGAGACTGTGGGAAACTCCAGCTTCTGCTGTGCTTGGTCCTGATGCAGGGGCCACACCACCCACTGTCCACTGGATGATCTCCTACATCTCCAGAGCCCCTTCTCTGGCTCAGAAGCAGGAGGCTGCCCTGGGAAGCCTCCAGCTCCCTGTTAACAGCTCTGCTCCCACCACATCCCTGGAACAAGGTGATACTCTTCTGGCAGTACATCCCTGTTACTCCTCTATAATAACTTTAACAGAAGTGAAGGGGAATGGAAAGGTAGCTGAGATTTCTGAGCAAAACAGTGCTGCTTATTTTAACAGAGTTCTATAAATATTTTGTTAAATCTGGGTTCTCTATTATGTTATGAATCCTGAGAAGGAAGTTCCTACTGTAGTGAGTTTATTAGGAGCAAGAGCTATCCCCCTGTAAACTGAAGATATACAGAGCACAAAAAATTTTTCCACTGATCTCATTTCTGAGTAAATATGGGCAGGTTTTTCTCTCATTTTAATTTCTCTGCATTTAGAGTGTTTTTGATTCCCAGTGATCAGTTTTGAGACTGACTTACTCTGCATCGTTTTCTATGCAGAGCTTACTTAGCTCTGCCAGACTGTATCAGATTAGGAACAGAAATTTTAGGGGATGCCAGCCTAGGGGATGGCAGAAGCAGAAGAGCTCTTGTGCACCTAAACTCTGCACAAATCTGAGGAAGTGCACCAAAGCATTTGTTAGGCAAGTCTTTAGTCACATGGAGGACTTACCCTACCTAACTTCAGGCATTAAGGAAAAAGTATGGATCTTAGTTTCCTAATATCCCATTAAAGTGGAGATGACCTCTCTCAAAGAGTAAATCAGCTTGAAGATCTGAATTGCCTTTTAGAATTGCTGCTTGTTCACAGAGCGAGCCTAAGGTGGCTAGGCTCCTGGTTAAGCTCCTGAGGTTGTATGGGGATGAATTTGGGTTTACGTGTGCTACTACTTTGTAAGTAAAGAATGCAGTCATCCTGTCAGAGCTGGATGTCACTGTGCTAAGGCAGTCTCACAGAGCAGGTCTCAGGCTTATCCTTATGTGGGCATCTCCTGACAGGTTTGGCTGGTTTTGGCACATACATGTTACACACAACATAGCACGTAAATCCAGGCTGTGAATCCAGAGGTGTTTAATTTTGGCTATCATTAGGAACCCAAAGCAAAGAAAAAGACCACTTTACAAATAGTCTCTTCTCCTCAGCATTTCTCAATGCTTTTTACCCTGTTCAATGAGGTGGTTATTGTTAATTCCACTTTAATGCTCAAAAATACCATCATTGTTTAGGTAAATACACAAACGTGATCTACTGTTTGTTGATACCTAAGTAAGCTTTGTAAAATCAAGCAGTTTGGAAGTTGAGAGTTAGGAACATCCACATTAAACTCTTCCTTAATCTGGGATGAAGTCACCTTGCAACATCAGAGAAATGTTGTAAAAGAGCATGGCTCTGAACCAGTATGTCTTTTATATACCCATTAGATCATATTTCCTCTCCTGTTTCACAATAGATTTTTAGCAGAGTAAAGGACCTGTGCCTCATGGGCATCTGAACTGCACTTTTTGTTTAGATAGTGGAAACAGAAATAGCTACTGCAATCATCCCCAAAGTTTATTTCTGATGATGCCTTGAAGAACTTCATGGTTTATTTGCAGATCTGTATGAATGTCCACAATAATTAAAAAAAAAAAAAAACAAAACCAAAATGAACCAACCAACCAAAAAAAAAAACCAAACCCAAACCAGAAAATTGGTTCTGAAAATTGTCTTTGGTTTAGGGCAAGTAGCAGCTCCTTTTCTAAAGAAAAAGTCTTATCTTTTTTGTTATTCACTCACACAGTTTGTTCAGCTTATTTAACTAGGAAGAAATTATTAGAAGGCAAACAGAGAATTCATTCAGTTCAGAATGCTTATCCATGCCTTACTGAACTATGAACTTACTGAGCTATACTGAAACGTGCAGTACTATAAATGCCCTCATTGTAAGTTGGACATAAATATTGTCTATAAATACTGGCTCCTGAATAATATGCTTTCTTTAAAAGGTTCAAAGACGTACTGTATTTTAAACTGTAGTAATACCAGTGTTGCTTGAGTTACAAACATCTGTTCAGAACATTTCTTTAGTTAGCACTGCTTCTTTTACAAGCAAAAATCTGAAGAAAACATCAAGCTATAGCCATTACATCAGTTAAAGACTTTTCACACCTCTGTAAGGTACAAGTTTATACAAGCTTTCGCAAATCAATAAACTTTAAATGAAAGCCTGCCACCATTTTGTGCACAGAAGCATTTCCAAAATTCACTTACTGCAGGTAAAAAGAAAATTAATGTCCTTGGCTAAGAATCGGTCTTTTAATTGTGTGCGTAAATAAAGTATTTTTTCAATCTCTTCTTGGCTAGATTCTGTCTCATTAAGAAAGTAATATAATGGGTAACATTATCAGAAAGCTACTGATAGAAGACATCAAAAGTTTTGGTATCAGCAAAGTTCTTTTCAAAACATCCCTGGAGAAAATCTTATGAAGCGTATGGAATTTAAACCTTTACAGTGAACACATAAGGTTAGACACCGTCTTACTTCGATTTCACAAGCAGAACTACAGGATAATTTTGGAGGACCCTGCAACAGCACTTCTGTAAAGATAGAGCTATGTATGAGTCATAGCATAAACTTATTTGCAGTAGGAACGAAAGGAATAAAAGGGATCTTACTTGTGTTAAGTAATATTCACATTCCTGGTATAGTAGTGTGCCTTTCTCAGAAATGACAGGTGGATCGTGAGGGTTGATGACATATATTAAACAGCATTAAAAGGGACTTGTGCATATCTACTATATTTACATTGATAATTCCTTCTTTTGTGCTGTTCTCAGGAACTACCATCATAATATCTAAACATATATCATGAACGCTTTTTGTTTCTTCATATGACTTGAACATATTTCCTACATATGTTTTGCTTTCTTTGGTTAATAATATTCAATAAAGTTTTTTCATTTTATCTCTTTAAATTATTGCAGAGAAAGATCTCAGGAGAGATGTGTTTTACCCTTCTTAGTGTGTTCAGGAGCTTTGGCTAGGTCAACTGAAGATTAAAGGAGAAGCTAAACTACTTCTAACTAAATCTCTGAGGCATTTGCGATTAATTTCTTATTACTTTTTTTTTCTAATGTGATGCTTTTGTCTGTTATTTTTAATTATTTTTTTTTTTTATTATGAAGCTAACAAGGGCCATCACTCATCTTGTTGGGGATAGATGCCATCTCTTTATGTCATAAAGGAACTTTCTAAATTTATGTTCGGATATGATATACAGTAAAGTCAGGTTTAGCTAAACTGTGCACTGAACTGAATTGCCCTTTCAAAGCAAAAAGGATTGACTGAACCCTGCTATTCAGCTGGAATAGCCCGAGACTCATTTCACCATAGAGTTTGTGCAATCACAACAGGCCAGTCCTCAATAACAAAGCTAATTCCTTTTTTTATGTCTGTGTAGTTCTGTTATTGTAGAGGTTAAAATTCAAAGGTGAAAACATGACAAAATTTAGCTTTGTCTTGACTAGAGCATTGGTATAATGTTCTTTGTGAACCAAAAGGAAGCTTGCTTAGGTTAAATAAGAGTTTTTACTGTTATATGCCAATAGATGAATATCTGACAAAGACAATGGCAAGGGTCAATGAACAGAGTTACTGTTCAGTCAGAGTACATGATGTGCTGTAGACTTAAGACAAGTGCCACCCTGTTACTTCACAACTATTAGATCAAGACAGGTGCCATGGTCATTCTAAGTCACCAAATATAGATGACACCTATTCCCCAAATAGTCTTCCGTTACTTCCTTTGAAGATTCACTGCAGAGTACATGTGATATAAGGTTATTTGTAATTACTGCTTAATTTTTTGTGTGTTTTTTTTTTTTTCCATCTTCAAGTTGTTTTATTAGATCTCAGATTTCAAAAATGGAGCTACATGCTATTCTAAAATTCATATAACGAAGAACAAGATATTTGATTCCTGCAGTGTTGTTTTTTTTCTTGTTTGTGCCTTCTGAAAGATTTCTCTGGTATTCAGCTGAACATTTGTTTTATTCATTTAAGAATGGAGGGGTTTTTGTTAACACTTTGGTGCTTTACAAAACCAATGACCTTATGTGGTTTTTCTAACATCTTCAATGGTTAAGTGGAGAAGAACAGTGACTTCTCAGTAGTAAAATAAATCCTCTAGTTTATATAACACATTTTGTGTACAGAGATTTTATGAAAAAGTTCATAGAGAGGGTCAAATTCAAGGATACAATTCCATGAATGGACATCAAGTTTCTTTGTAGTATTTTTTCATAATTTAGCTCTCTGTAAGTATTGCAGACAGAAAATGAGGTATGAGTCAAGCACTGTTCTGCATTGCTGTCATTTCTCTCCATTTTCTGAAAGACTCACCTCCAGAAAAGCTCTATCCGGCTTGCTGAAGAAACATTAACCTTCGCATAAACACAAGTTATTAAATTAAAACATGCATTATTTTCATGTTGATAATGCTGATAATGGAAATTAGTTTTAACCAGGGCAGCTACTAAGTTAAATGCACAAGTGGATTTTGTTTTGTTCTTCTATAAATTCAAAGCTATTTGTTTAAGGAATACTTGTTTAATTTTATGCTTACCTATTATCAGTTTAGTTTTCAAATGCCATCTTTATTCAGAGCTAGGAATACCATACATACTATAATAATTGATCATTCTCTACATTTACCCAGAACACAAAGTGATTGTCTGACTGCAGACATGAACTAGGGGAGGTCACTGTTCACAACAACTGGGGGGAGATGGAAACAAACAAACAAAAAACCCAACACAGCCCTTGACCTTCTTTTTCCTATGGGGCTTGGTATTCAAATTGTAAAATTTGCTTCAAAGCATGCTTTTCCAGATTTTGGGATTTTTTTTTAGTAAGATCTGGAGTCCTATTCAGAATACTTGCTGAAACAAGTTTAGATCAACTTTCATTGACATTTTCACTTATGAATGATTTCTTTTACCTAAACAGACCTCTGTATTTTCAAGCATTATTTAATCAGAATGTTTCAGAGGTGGTATTCATCTCCTACCAAAAAAGAGATCTCATCTGTTGAAAGCTTTTTTTTAGTACAATAAAATTTGTTTCATGAATCAGAAAGTGTTTGTTTTCTGCATTTGTGCTTATCAACCAAACTGTTTATTTTTCTCCCCAGCTAATCTTATTTTCATATTGGAGCAAATATCCCATTTCAACTACTGGTGGTGAAATATTTTTCCTAGAAGCATAATGATTACTCCTTCAATACTAGAAGAACCTTCCTTAAAAGAACAACACTAAGATACTACAAGTCAGTTCTAATGTTTCTAAAATATTTTTCCTCTCATTTTTTCTGTCCTTTTTTCCTACCCCATCTCATAAAGACTCTTCATGTGACATTTGCACTATAACTTAATAGCTGAAGAAAAAATATAAAAACATTTTCAAAACTCTCCAAAGTTTTTTTTATTAGATTTTTATAGAATAGGTCCTTGTACAGAATATCTGATGGTTATTTGTGGTTTGATGAATGTATTGCCGTAATTCATTTGCTACTAGTAAGAAATTCAAATATCCCAAATATTTGCAGATATATTGCTTATTCTTTACTATAACATCACAGTAGTAGTGTGTGATATTATGTAGTCCCTTATTGTAAGTCTGTGTAATATAAGTATATAAGCATATATTTGCTTAGTTAAAAAAAAGTCCAATTGAGTGTTCTTTATGATCTTGCTGTTACTCATCATTCTATATTCATCACAGAATCATAGAATCATGGAATCACTAAGGCTGGAAAAGACCCGTAAGATAATCGAGTCCAACCGTTAACCTAACACTGCCAAGTCCACCACTATACCATGTCCTCAAGCACCACGTCTACCTATCTTTTAAATACCTCTGGGGATGGAGACTCAACCACTTCCCTGGGCAGCCTGTTCCAGTGCCTCACTACTCTTTCAGTGAAGAAGTTTTTTCTAATATCCAACCCAAACCTCCCTTGGCACAGCTTGAGGCCATTTCCTCTCGTCCTTTCGCTTGTTACTTGGGAGAAGCGACCAATCCCCACCTCACTACAACCTCCTTTCAGGTAGTTGTAGGGAGCAATAAGGTCTCCCCTCAGCCTCCTCTTCTCCAGGCTAAACAACCCCAGTTCCCTCAGCTGCTTCTCATAAGACTTGTTCTCTAGACCCTTCACCAGCTTCGGTGCCCTTCTTTGGACACACTCCAGCACCTCCATGTCCTTCTTGGAGTGAGGGGCCCAAAACTGAACACAGCACTCAAGGTGTGGCCTCACCAGTGCCGAGTACAGGGGCACTATCACCTCCCTGGTCCTGCTGCCCACACTATTTCTGATACAAGCCAGGATGCCATTGGCCCTCTTGGCCACCTTGACACACTACTGGCTCATGTTTAGGCGGCTGTCAACCAACACCCCCAGGTCCTTTTCCTCTGGGCAGCTCTCCAGCCACTCTTCCCCAAGCCTGTAGCATTGCATGGGGTTGTTGTGACCGAAGTGCAGGACCCGGCACTGAGCCTTCTTGAACCTCATACAGCTGGCCTCAGCCCAATGATCCAGCCTGTCCAGGTCCCTCTGTAGAGCCTTCCTACCCTCCAGCAGATCAACACTCTCACCCAATGTGGTGTCATCTGCAAACTTACTGAGGGTGCACTCAATCCCCTCATCCAGATCATCAATGAAGATGTTGAACAGGACTGGCCCCAGCACTGAGCCCTGGGGAACACCACTCATGACAGACCGCCAGCTGGATTTGACTCTGTTAACCATCACTCTCTGGGCTCAGCTGTCCAACCAGTTTTTAACCCAGCGTAGAGTGCACCCATCCAAGCCGTGAGCAGCCAGCTTCTCCAGCAGAATGCTGTGGGAGACAGTGTCAAAGGCCTTACTAAAGTCCAAGTAGACAACATCCACAGCCTTCCCCTCATCCACTAAGCAGGTCACCTTGTCATAGAAGGAGACCAGGTTAGTGAAGTAGGACCTCCCTTTCATAAACCCATGCTGGCTGAGCCTGATCCCCCGATTGTCCCGCATGTGCCGCTTAATGGCACTCAAGATGATGCGCATAGAGACATCACATAGAGACAGAACAAAAAACATGACTTTGGACAATTTTTAGGCTCTCAATTCAATTAATCAAAATAGGATATTTCCCATTTTTTTTACTCCTCACTGAAACTCAAGTTTACAAAATTGACACTACTTCTCTGTGGGTGAGAACTCCCTAAAAAGTAGAGCTAAAATTAGCTGCAGGTCCAGAATAACAAGTTATCTTCTTTTTGTAGTCCTTGCTATAACAAGTACATGTAAAGCTTTCACTATTTAAATGGTGCTGTAACTATTTCTTAATCAGCAATTGTTGAATATAAATATTCATTAAAGTACAATTTTTCTTTTGCAGGTACTCATCCTTCAGTGCTGCCAATTTTATTCTTGTTATAAAGAGCTATAATCAACACTGATCAGTCACTGGTGTGACTTTCCTCTTCATAATATGCTAAAGCACATGGTTGATGTTCCAGGATGATTACCAGCTCCCAGAAAGCTATTTTGCCACTATTTACAATAATTAATGAAAGTCACATATGTAGACCTATCTATTTTTATTAAACTCCAAATGACTGTGCAGTGCAATTTCTGAAATATATGGCACACATCGTGGAGACAAATATGATTATAAACAAAATTATTCATATATATGCAGTATTTACTTTTCTTTTACCTTTTGGAGTCTCCTATCATATTTTCTTTTTGAAATAATACCCTGAGAGATATTCCTAGGGCAAAAATATAACAAAAATTATGAAAACTAGTGCATTTAGTTATAGGCAAATCTCATTATAATGAAGACTTCTCCTGACAAAATCACTGCTTTTAATCAAGATTCTCTCAGGCTTGAATATGATTCTGCTTGTCCCAAATAGGAAATGACTTTACGTTTGTTTTATTTCAGACTGGTCTTTTCTAAGAGCACACTGAGGCCAGCCCAGGTCTCAATCCACTCACTGGAAGGACACTGGATTTTTCAAAACATCAGATGTGCAGCAGGGCTGTCTGAAACCTAGGTGTTCTGTGAATAATATCTCAATAATTTCCATTGAAGCTTCCCAGCACTGGAAAGAATTCAAAATTTGTGTTAGATTAAAAACAAAAATCATGCCTCAATTCAAACTTATCTGAATTATGTGACAATTGTCCTTTGGAATGATGTGCAAGTATCTTAATTTTAATTGATTTATTGATTTTCTTCTTTTTTGAAACCTATGGTAAAGAAACAAATTGAGTTAAAGTCAGAACACATATATCTTGATCAGTGTTTAAAGAAATTACGCAAACGGTCACATAAAAGGCAAAAGTCACACCCTCTTGAAACTTCAAGCTTTTATCTGTATATGTTTTATCCATATATGTTTTATCCATATCTGAATAATTCTGAACAACCCTGAGTTCAATAAAAAGATAAAATAGAAAAATTTTTTTTCTGCAGGTAGTTTGTATTAGCAGCCAAATAAATAAGAGCCAAAAAAATGAATCAGAAAATGATGGTACAGTGAAGGAATAATATGGGAGGTTACCATCTTATAAAATCATAGAATCATGGAATTATGGAATCATAGAATCGTTAAGGTTGGAAAAGACCCGTAAGATAATCGAGTCCAACCGTTAACCTAACACTGCCAAGTCCACCACTATACCATGTCCTCAAGCACCACGTCTACCTGTCTTTTAAATACCTCCAGGGATCAGGACTCAACCACTTCCCTGGGCAGCCTGTTCCAGTGCCTCACTACTCTTTCAGTGAAGAAGTTTTTTCTAATATCCAACCTAAACCTCCCTTGGCACAGCTTGAGGCCATTTCCTCTCGTCCTTTCGCTTGTTACTTGGGAGAAGAGACCAACCTCCACCTCACTACAACCTCCTTTCAGGTAGTTGTAGGGAGCAATAAGGTCTCCCCTCAGCCTCCTCTTCTCCAGGCTAAACAACCCCAGTTCCCTCAGCTGCTTCTCATAAGACTTGTTCTCTAGACCCTTCACCAGCTTCGGTGCCCTTCTTTGGACACACTCCAGCACCTCCATGTCCTTCTTGGAGTGAGGGGCCCAAAACTGAACACAGCACTCAAGGTGTGGCCTCACCAGTGCCGAGTACAGGGGCACTATCACCTCCCTGGTCCTGCTGCCCACACTATTTCTGATACAAGCCAGGATGCCATTGGCCCTCTTGGCCACATTGACACACTACTGGCTCATGTTTAGGCGGCTGTCAACCAACACCCCCAGGTCCTTTTCCTCTGGGCAGCTCTCCAGCCACTCTTCCCCAAGCCTGCAGCCTTGCATGGGGTTGTTGTGACCAAAGTGCAGGACCCGGCACTTAGCCTTGTTGAAATAGTACTACTATTTGAACTTAGCCTAGTTGAAATAGTACCAGTTAATCCTTATGACATCTGGGGCACAGAAGGAGGTTGACTTTGATCGCTTGAAAATGTATGTTTTCTGTGGAGAATGTAGCCTCTGTTTGTCTTTGTGGTCTTTGGTACAGATTATTTCCTTTTTTTTCCGACCAGAATGGTTCTGTTTTATATTCATTCTGCACTGATGAGAAAGAGTCTTTGCACTTCAAAGAATAAAGAAATGAGTCATTTATCCACTTATGTTTATGAAGGATTTTGAATTTGAAATGGTTACACTTTTAAAGTATGTAAACAAGGGTAAAGGTGCAAAAAGCAAGAGTATCAATTCAAATGAAGACAGAAATGTAAGGTCCTTGTTTGATGGCTTGAATGAGTGGCTAAGAGCCATTTTAACAAAGATCAAAATTAAAACTGAGCAGGGTAGGTAGTATTGCAACCTCTACTCCAGCAAAAGAGTGTTTTTGAAAGGCATATATCTACCTGATTTTCTGATAAATCTTAATGGCTTGAGTAGAAGGTAAATACAATAGCACATAGTCAGGAGGGCCATGTGATTTTGCTTCTGACTGGGAAAGAGGTCTAAAATCTCTTTCAAATCCTTGAATAGCTTGAGAAGTTAGTCAGAGCTTTGGATATATACACGCACATATGCATGTATGTATATATTTATACATATAAACACAGTACTATTTTTTTCAGTTATTGGATCTAAAGTTTTAGTGTGATAAATAAACACAGAAAATGTACTATCATTGACATTTGCTGCAGAGTCAAATATTCAGAGAATGATACATGGCATCAGTGTTATGATGATGTGTAATATGAGGTACTCCTGACATTCATGACTGACTTAGTAGGTTCCTACTAGGGACAATGTTATTACAAAGAGATTTGTTATAAATGTTGATAATATCAGTAAAAATTAAGTAGTTAAATAGCATATCTAGTAAAATAATGGTATGGTAAAATTTAGAAGTTTTCTATCTTATACGGAACTGCTGTGATGGAAAATTTCTCTGGGGACTGGAAGCTTGAGGACAAGTCGTGCATAAACTAAAGCAGCTTATGGGTAGCAAACGGAATTTCTGGGACTTAGGACACAGTGCAATAGAAATGGCAAATTAAAACATTTCCTGACCTGTGTCAGCTACATCACATAATGTATGACAGAGGAGCTCTCCCTATTTCCTCCTCACGTATATCTTGTCTGCTTTCTTAGGGAGAGAAATATGCAGTGACAAGGATGGGAATAATTATGTCTTTCAGGGGCTTGCGATCTAAGTTACTATTCAGGAATATTTGCTGATAGATAAAAGCAACGAATCTTTCCTCTCACATCGGTTACTTAACCAAACACCTTTCTTCCCATAGTTCTTTGTATCTGTTGCATCATTGTATTTACTTAGCCAGTGGGTAAATCTTCACACCTGATTTTAAACTGGTGAGTGAGATGCTGCCTAAGGATTAAATCACCACTTGGTGAGGTAGAGAATTTAGGGGCTATGCCTTTTATTTAGGCACCTTGGCTGAAGTGTCTGTGGATCAGAGAGGCACAGGGAGTAGTTGTGGCTATATAACCAGCTGCCAAAGACATTGCAGAAGCATTTTGGTGGCATGATTTACTGATTTTTTTTTTCCCCTTAAGTATATTATACTGTAAGCTATACATAAAGCTTATAGATTACTAAATACAGTATACAGTAATACAGCTTCAGGATTCCCCTTCTGAGAGATCTCTCGTTCTGACCATTGCTATCTGCCATACTTTGCTATAATATCTTCCATCCACCTTGGAGGGATTACTGTGTGAGGAAGCCACTCCACTTGGGGACTACAACAGGCTTCATCTGGAGCCATTCACAGCTGAGTAGTACATGGGTGCAGTTCTAGCTTTGTGGTCATTACCTAAGATCAAATGACAAACAGTCAGAAAAAATATGCTGAGGTCGTATCAGCCAGTTTACCCAAATGGTAACTCTAACCTTTTTCAGAACAAGTTTTACTTCCCTTTTGATTCAAAATCCTTTTTTATTTGGTAAGAAAAGGAGGAGGGAACAGTTACACCCTAGCTTAGGTGGTTTCATAGCCATTTCTGGGAACTGTGATGCATATATTAAGACTATACTACATACATTACAGTGAAGCAGGCAATACTTGAAAGTTGAAAAATATATATATGTACATGTTTTTAAGTGTATTAAGAGATGGTAAAATATTTTTGAACTTCAATTATTTCAGGAAAATTTTAGAGATTATGTCACTTTCCTCAGGAAAAACAAAATTCAGGCAGGCCATGAGTGGAACTTGTGTGGGTTACTACTGTTACTGTCAGGAAACTGTTAAGACATTAAAATATTTTTAAGCCAGTATTTCAACCATCTATATTTTATTGTATGTTAAATGGAATTTGGTTGTTCTTTAAGCCTTGTCCCAGGTGAGATGATAGCACTTCAGGTTACACATAGGCAGGACCCAAAATGAAGGCAGAAATTGCAGAAGCGTCAGGAAGTGGCTTTATGTATCACTCATGGGGAATGGATGACATCATCGTTGCTAATCAGTGAAAATATTTTTGCCAGTTACTTAAAATATTAGTATCTCCTGAATAAGATGGTTCCTATGTGTTATGAATCCACAGCTACCTTTCACCGAGTGTCAATGTCTGAAGACGTGCCAGGTTAATGTAGTATGCCAAGTGCCATTTCTCAAAGTAAATTCGAATATAGGATCCCTTCTTACAGTAGGCTAGAAAAGCAGCCACTAAAGACTGTATCTAGAAGAAGGGACTTTTATTATAATTTTTTATTAAGAAATCTCATGGGAGCTCTTTATTTGCTTCCCCTCTGAGCCATCAAGCTGTTCCTTCCATTTGTGGTCTTAGGGCTAATTACATAATGTCCCTAATTTATACTCACTGGTAAATCAGATCAGAGCATTACCTGAAGGGCAAGCTCTAATTAGAGGAATTTCAGAACAAATTGTCTAAAGAGCTTGTTTAGTGTGACTAAATGCAAGTGATGGGCCTCTCCCCCCCCCCCCCCCCCCCCCCCGCCTTGAAAAACATGAATATTTACCTTACACAAAAACCTCGCAGATTAAAAAAAAGAATCCTGGCAATGACAGTTTTAATTAAAGGGATATAAAACAAATGGCAGTGCTACCCAAGAGACCAAACTGAATTCCTTATTTGTGGATATATGCAGATGAATGCTGCATTTTCTTACTACTCTTCTGATATCTTAGAAATAACAAAGTGGACAGTAAGTGGCTTATATCTGAATATCACTTATATAAGTGAATGAATATCATAAGTGGCATATATATGAATGGAAATGATGATAAGTGGCTTATATATGAATGGAAAAGAGGTACATGTGAACCCCTGATTCATATTGTGTCTGCTGCATGTTGTCTAGGAACAGAGAAAAACAAAGAAAAGTATGCAGTCATTTCTCCTATATAGCCTTGGAAAATATATGGTTTCATCTTTAGAATGGCACATATTGTTTTAGACGTTATCAAAATCCTTGCTGAGCAGTAGAAAGGACTGAGTAGAAATGACCCTCTGTATTTTGGCTAGGGAAGGATGAAAAGCTCCTCAGTTTATATCACCAGAGTTAAATAACCTGGAAGTGGGACCATCCCTGTCTCATGCAAACTGTCTTGAATAGTTGTTTGGCGTTCATAAGGAGAACAGCAGGCAGCAAAGAAAAGTGTGAAGTTGAACAAAAGAAGACATGTAACTCTTCTGTTTTTCTGGTGGCGCAGATTCTTGTTGGCGACTTTGGAATCAGATTCATCCAGCAAGACGCACCAACAGAGGAAAAGTGGTGAATGGAGATTTAGGAAATGAATACTGACATTTTAATACTCTATCTTTTATTGTGCTTATGGAAATGTAAATTATTTGTTTTACAAGAGAATGAAGAGGGTGATATATTACCTTGCTCTGTCCTATTCCTGATCCCTTTGAATTCCTACTGTACCGTGTGAATTTGAGGTTGTCTGACATTGTATAATTAAATTTCTTGTCCTGGGTTGACCTTGAATACATCGACTCCATTATCCCACAGCAGCTAATGTAATGTAATGTCAGCCTTCTTCCTGAAGCGATATCCCACTTCTGTGACAGGATATCATGTAAACTTTTTTTCCCTGAAGAAGATACCCTGAACTCCTTTTTTTATGAGCTTCTTGTATAAAAATAACAAGAATTTGGAACCAGTACTATAAAGGCTATTTTAGCATATACTCACTTCTTGGGCACATTAAGGTAATGTAGTAATTATCAGCTGAAATAATAGCTCCCCTTCACTGCCCCTTGATTAGAGACAAGAAGAAACAAATCATGTGAGCAGCATATGAAGCCTGCTGAATTGGTTTTGAGACACTTTGATTTGCTCTCAGATGGATCTTTACAGCATTTAGGAACAAGCACCTTTCTAGTCTCCCTAGCTAAACAGCTCTGTTCAGAAAACATTAACCAGCTGAAAGTGCTATATATATTCCTACCGGGAAATCCTCCATTACAGAGCAGCAAATGCTGATAGAAGTAGGTGACTGCCAATGTTTCTGTAATAAAAGCAGTAGTTCGTAACACAGGCAAAGTGAAATAAAGGAAAACGAAATCCTGATGGGCTACAAGTTACTATACGGTGCCAATCTCCCAGAAGGCTTAAAAAAATTCTCAGAAGGAGACAAATATGGTAAACTTTTTTTTTTCTTTTTTAGAAGAAAAACACTGTTTGTGCTTTTCCTTTTATAAGATAGGTTCGTTTCTCCAGGTCTTTGGTTATAGCATTGGTGGACATATCCTGAATAATATTATTTTGACTGAAGTTTGTTCCCTGTGCATATATAGAGGTACTAAGAAGTGCCCCAAAAACTTTTGTCTTGGACTTTGAAAGAGTTGAAATTTAATAATGTACAATCTGCCGTTATCTTTAATAACAAGTATCCTTGAAACCCTGTATCCATATCCCAGCTCTGTTAGCAGGTTTGATACAAATACGTAGTTTCTTCTAGTTTTAGGATGCATGGATCCGTCTCGTGCATGGAGGAACCATATAGAGAAGCTGTCTTAGGTGTGTAGTGTACAGCAAGAAACAGTTACTTATTATAACTTCTTTTTTGTTTTCATCCTTCCTTCGTAGTGTGCTCCCTTCATGACTGGCCAGCTCTGCAGTTTCTAAACGTGGTTTGTGCTAGTGTCTGAGAGGCTATGATCTACCTTGACACAGGGATCTATGATTATAGGGAGAACTTGGAGGGAGTAGAAGATAAGCGGAAGAAATATCACCTCCTCAAATTGTATACTTTCTTTTAATTGTTTTTGGAGTTCAGTGAAGGAGTAGCCAGCACATGATGAAACTCAGTGTGCTATCAGAGCATCGTGTTGTTACTAGTGAGCCTTTTCTGCCATGTCTGAAATATCTGCTTAGAAAAATAATTTGTGGAGTGCTATGAAAATAAAATAATTTTAATTGTTGAAAGACTTATTCAACTTGCTTCAGTTAAGTGGCTACTGGAAGTAATGTGAAGAAAGGTGGTGATAAAATGTCACATTGTGTGGGATAAAATGTCACATACTGGTGTGGGAGTGGGGACAAAGGTGGCAACAGCCCCTGGGAAAAGATTTATCTCCATACTTCCATCTTTCAGAAGCAGTGGTGGTGCTTCCAGCAACTCTGTGCCAGGGGGAGGTGGAAGCCTGATGGAGCTGGTCCCCAGAGGCAATGTTGCCTGGGTGACTTGGAGGCACAACCTGATCCCTTGCAGCACGACCCATGGCTGAAGTCGGGGGGAAACTCAGCCATTTCCTACATAGTAGAGATGCACCTACTTTTGTATAGACTGGGTAAAACTGTCTATCATCAGCAGTACACCGCTAGGTATGTTTTCTGCAAATGGCTTGGAGGCTGACTCCAGGATCAGGTTTGTGAGGCACAGTCAGAGAAAGGTCCTATGTGTTTTGATTCAGGTATACACATTCTACACATGCACTTGCTGTTCACCCATGCAAGGCCAGAAGAATGGAGGTTTGTGTCTCATCCAGGTTCAAAAGTCACATAGACAACTAAGAGAGAGGAAGCAGAGGGTTTGGTGAAGAGTGGCCGCTGATATTTTAGACTGAACATGACAAGCTGCCAAGAACATCTAATGTGAATGCCCTATCCCTACCTTCCATGAGTAATCACGTAGTTATCTACATGAAGACACAAGTGTGTTCCCCTTGGCTTGAGGATAACAAGAAAGAACTAAAGATCCTACCATGTGGTCAACTTTAAATCTAGAGGTTCCATATTTCTCTGGAATGATCAGGACAGCTTGGACGCTCTGCAAAGATTATGAAGATTTGTTTTCTTACTCCTGGTGTGAAATCAAATAAATCCTTTAATCTACCTATGCCTGAATTTTTCTTCCCCAAAGATGATAATAGTGCCTTTCTCTTCAACATTTATTTCTCTTATCTGTGTAAGTTTCTGGTAAAGGAACTGTCTGTTTATTGGTACTTGTGCAGAATCCAATGCACTGGGGCCCAATTCTTGGTTCATGCTCTAGGCAATACTGTAATATAGGTAATAGTAATATCGATATACTTTTGAGGAGTATAATATGTATACAAAAACTGCCTGGAGTGAAGTAGATGATGAAATTATAGTGAATGGAGATTTAAGACTCTGACACCATGGAGGAAAGTTTTACAGGCATTTTAAAGTGATATTTTAAAGCAATGATTTCAAAGATTTAAATAGCAGCTTTGCTGCACACTTTCATTTCCATTATGTGGCAATTAGCTATTATTAGATATTTTTGTCTTTGAAAAACATCTTTCTAAAATGTGTATAAAGGGCATTGCTGCTCAATGGAATAATGCTACACGTAAATTTCTAAAATACATTTAAGATCCCTATCTCATAATCATTCATAGTAATTATTTGTGATGTTCATAGTTGGAATAAATACCAACAATTGCCACATAAATGACAGTTTGAAAGCAGAGGTCTCACACACTAGTCAAAATCAGGTCAAATCTTTTTTTGACTGCTTCATCCATTAGCTAATTCAATGCACACAGTCAATAGGTAAAGCTTGGCTTCACACACCAGAGATTCTGAGCAAGGGAGAGTGGCAGGAAGACATTTTTAACTTTATAACTGATTCACATTCTTTCTCCTAAGTGCTATATTAGGACAAGTGAAGTTTGAATTGCTTGACTGAAAATTTATTTTATTTGCTCAAGCTTGAAGTTAAAACTGTGCTCTTCCTTGACTCTCTGTGCCTGTGAAATGGCCAGAGTTCATAGCCCATAAAATAGACCAACTTTTCACTGGCATCTTGTCAATATCTTGTAATTTGAAAAGATCAGGGAAATTGGAAATGTGTAGTTTTGTTTCTTCTTGGAAAAAGATGTTACAGAAAACTAAAATGTTAATTCTGACAGGAAGAGGCAGCATTTGTTTAGTTGTGGATTTATTTTTTTTTTTTCATTTTAAAATGAAAAGTAGTTTATTTTCAAAGGGAAAATATTACCAATATTTTTGATTGACCAAAGATTTCAAGAGCAGCTAAGGAGTTTACCTGCAGAACCAGATTGCCAGATGGATACCCCAATATTTAAAGGACCCTTAATCATCAAGTTTATTGAAAAGATTTGTCACTAAATTGTATACTGTATTGAATAGAGATTTAAGATTATGGTATTCCATAGTACACATAATATAAAATTTAATCCATATTTTCACTTTCCCATACACTTTAGGTGAATGTTCTAATGAATGACTGTATCTGAATAAGTTGGCTCTTCACTGCTGACCGTGGTTCAAAGCTCCAAACTTATTGTTATATATAATATACCATCCCCTTTCTTTCAGCTTCTCTGTGAAGCGTCTAAGAGCTTTTAAATGGGTATAGGAAAGAAAGTGCCTTATAGAGTGTCAAACCTGGCAAATTGGAGGCCAGATAGTAACAACTCATAAATTAAATCCCTGGCAGTATTCTGAGAAGGAATCAATCTTCAGGAAGCATCAGTTTTCCAAATAGCAATTTCAGAATATGTCTTTAATATGCTTGTGGAAAAAAGAAATCTGATTATCTTAAAAGTAACTGTCTGTTTACATTCAGCTGTCAAAAAATAAACACAGCTAATGACCTTTCTGTTTTATCAAGTAAAACTACAGTTATTGTGCAGACTCAGCTTTTTTCTTATGCATATAATAATGAAGAATCTTTACAAGTTACTAGGTTCTAAGAAGTTTTTTTTGGTGATTTTCCTGTCTGCTTTCAGAGAGGTCTTATAATGAAAATCCTAGTCAAAATACAATCATAGGAATGCAGAACCACAGAATAATTTAGGCTGGTAGGGATCTCTGGAGGTCTCTAGTCCAAACCTTGCTGAGGGGAGTAAGCAAATTTCAAAGTTAGATCAGACTGTTCTGAGTCTTACTGAGTTTTGAATATATTTGGGGTTGGAGAGTCTACAACATTTCTGGGCAATCTTTTCCACTGCATATCCATGCCTACTGTGATTTTTTTTCCTTGCACCTGATCAGAATTTCTCTTGTTTCAACACATGACTTGCAGCCAGAAAAGTCTGTCTCAGCCTTCCCTACAATCCCCTCTAGGCAGCTGAAGACTGCAATTAGATCACCCTTAATTGAGCAAGCTTCACTCCCTCACATTCTCCTCATGGATCATACACTCCATATCCCTGTTGTGCTTGCTCCAGTTGGTCAATATGTATTATGTATTGGGGAACCCAAAACTGAGAGAAGAAAATGTGACCCCAGAAGTGTCTCAGAGAGGGGAATACTTGCTTCAATCTTCTAGTCATGCACTACCTTATGAAGGGCATCTCTGAGCACTCTTACTTGTCTTTTCCTCTTTGTGACACTGGATCCACCCCCAGTCAGACATGACTTTACCAGAAGCCTCTCAGCAACACCTTCGCTGCTTCACCTTTTGCCAGGTACCTCCACAGGTCCTCCAAGTGACCTTTTGTAAATAAAAGGAAGCTACAGTCCTCCAGCCTCCACTATCTCTTTCCCTGTCTGCCCCTCGCTCAAGCAGAACCTCTGACTCTCCCTCCTGGCAGCTCCTTCATCTGTCATGTCTGTGACTCTACCAGAGATCATCTCCCAAAGGTGAGGCCATAATCCTCAGCCCTGGCCTTGGAGAGTTGC
Organism: Platalea leucorodia; assembly: GCF_965183815.1. Lineage (NCBI taxonomy): Eukaryota > Metazoa > Chordata > Aves > Pelecaniformes > Threskiornithidae > Platalea > Platalea leucorodia. The sequence continues at coordinate 21,897,478 of NC_138829.1, forward strand.
TCAGCCACACCCCAGAGCCTGAGACCTCGGGAACTCCCTTGTGGCCTGGGCTGCTGCAGCATGAAGGGTGACGCTGTAGCCTGTGCCCAGGACTGTGCTCCCTGGCACATCTCCATCAGCCTCCTTGGGCAGTCAACCTCTATCCAGCACCCTTGGACTCAATGGACACCCTCAGCCTGTCCTCTCTATTGTTTTCCATGGGTTTGTGGAGGTAGAGGCAGATGAAATCTATCTTTAAATTTGAGATTCCCCTTCACCCCAGGACTGAATAGAAGCAGTAATAAAATAGAGGGAAAAAAAAGAACTTCATCTAGTCGAAAGGAAGAGTTTTTACATGTCTGAGTGAATTCTGGCTCTCTCTGAAGGAATAACAAAGCTCCCACTGACTTCAGTGGAGTAGGACTTATCCTTGTTATTTATGGATAATCCCTTCTCTGGTAAGCATCTGGGATCTGAAATAGCCTGTAGCCTCTGACATACAGAGTAGAAATTTATCTTTATGTTTTATGAAATTAATATAATAAAAACAAATGCAACTTTTTTTTTTTTCCCTTGAGGAAATGTGCCTTTAATAACTGGATGGCAAATATTTTATATGCAAGTCTTATTATACTAAATAGAAATTGTAAATTTATTAAGTTGGCTATTGAACATAACTTTAATAACAATTGATTACTAAAGACACTTTCATTTTCCTATCATTGAGTATTCATAGTTCTTACACACTCCTGTTAATTGTTCTGGAATATAATTAATCAATTTAAATTAAGTTGCTCTGTGATCGATAATGATGTTACTGTGCCACATGAGATTCAGGAAATGTCCATGAAATAGGGAACACAAAATGACTGTGAATGTATTTGGGAAAGACAAGGAAAAGAGATAGAATCATACAATCATGGAATCATAGAATTTTTTAGGTTGGAAAAGACCTTTAAGATCATCAACTCCAACTGTTAACCCAGCACTGCCAAGTCCACCACTAAACCATGTCCTTAAGCACCGCGTCTACCTGTCTTTTAATTACCTCCAGGGATGAAGACTCAATCACTTCCTTGGGCAGCCTGTTCCAGTGCCTCTCTACCCATTCAGTGAGGAAGCTTTTCCTTATATCCAACCTAAACCTGCCCTGGTGCAACTTGAAGTCATTTCCTCTTGTCCTTTCACTTGTTACTTGGGAGAAGAGACCAACCCCCACCTCACTACAACCTCCTTTCAGGTAGTTGTAGGGAGCAATAAGGTCTCCCCTCAGCCTCCTCTTCTCCAGGCTAAACAACCCCAGTTCCCTCAGCCGCTCCTCATAAGACTTGTACTCCAGACCCTTCACCAACTTCGTTGCCCTTCTCTGGACACACTCCAGCACCTCCATGTCCTTCTTGTAGTGAGGGGCCCAAAACTGAACACAGTATTCGAGGTGCGGCCTCACCAGTGCCAAGTACAGGGGCACTATCACCTCCCTGGTCCTGCTGGCCACACTATTTCTGATACAAGCCAGGATGCCATTGGCCTTCTTGGCCACCTTGACACACTGCTGGCTCATGTTTAGGTGGCTTTCAACCAACACCCCCAGGTCCTTTTCCTCTGGGAATCTTTCCAGCCACTCTTCCCCCAGCCTGTAGCATTGCATGGGGTTGTTGTGACCGAAGTGCAGGACCCGGCACTGAGCCTTCTTGAACCTCATACAGCTGGCCTCAGCCCAATGATCCAGCCTGTCCAGGTCCCTCTGTAGAGCCTTCCTACCCTCCAGCAGATCAACACTCTCACCCAATGTGGTGTCATCTGCAAACTTACTGAGGGTGCACTTGATCCCCTCATCCAGATCATTGATAAAGATGTTAAACAGGACTGGCCCCGATACAGAGCCCTGGGGAACACCACCTGTGACTAGCCATCAACTGGATTTAATTCCATTCACCACAACTCTTTGGGGTTTGCCATCCAGCCAGTTTTTTTACGCAGCAAAGAGTACACCCGTCCAAGCCGTGAGAAGCCAGTTTCTCCAGGAGAATGCTGTGGGAAACAGTGTCAAAGGCTTTACTAAAGTCCGGGTAGGCAACATCCACAATATATCCACAGATGTTTTGCAAAACGCAGGAGTGACCACTTGAGGTCTTTTCTTAATACCTTTCTCTAATGGAACACAAGGGATTTGTGGGAACACCATTTTTAAAGCTAAAAGACAAAGTGGAATGAATCATGCCCTACCCATTGACTTTCTTGCAATGCGAAAATCTGTAGAAATGTGGCTCAGTAAAGTTCAGATAAAGATTAGATTCACATTAGTAAGAATACAAAAGAAGGTAGGTATAACATCTGAAGTTATTCTAGCTCAGATGATGGCTACAAAGGCTATTTATTAATTATTCTGGTAATAAGCCAAATACACCCATGGTAAGAAGAAAAGAAACCACAACTACTGTGATGGATTTCATAAACCATTAGTCATCGTTTATGTTACCTTTCTTTTGATTACCCCTACTTGAACAAAAGGTAATGTACTGATTTTGTCAGGTAACAGCAAATTTTGTGAGACTTTTCTTACTGCTAACCTAAGCAAACACAGACTATTATCTCTGTAGACTCTCCCCTATTAAAAGAAAGGTATCAGGTCAGCTTGTGGCTTCATAGCGTGGCATACATATATCAGCTGCTTGTTCTTCCTTCAGTCATATCATTCATCTGTGGAAAGTTCAGCCAGTTTAAAAACCCAGATTTCCTTTCGATGGAAAACAGTGCAGGAACAGAGGTGATCTCAGAGCTGATCTCATCCCAGGATAAGGCTGGGACATGATCTAGGAATGGACCCAAACTCTGAAGCTCAGAAGCACTCCTGGGTCCTCTGGACAAACACAGCCTTATCTAAAGCTGTATATAGCAACAGATGCTCTGTTTTGAAAGGTGTTCTTCTGAGACTAGAATTACAGACCTGTGGTCTTACGGATTTCGACTGAGGCTATTGAAACGCTCAAAATGCCTTGATCCCTTTTGCACCTTTTTAAAAATATTTTTTGGCTTGCTAGAACCTGCTCTTGCAGACTTCCGTGTTCATGCATGCCCAGGTTACAGCTAACCTTTAGAGAATTTAGCAATACACTTTTCTATACCAGTATCTGCACCAAATTTCAGTGTACTAATAATTTACAATTATATTCTGGACTGTTGTAGTAGAACTCTTAGGAAAGAACAAGAAAAACAAAGAAAACAAAAGCCCTACAGATTCTAACGACACGGCAATATTTTATGTCTTACATAAATATAACACCAAAAGCAAAAAATTGCATTCTTGAAATGAATGGTAGTAGATAAAGCATTCTCTATTTGGTAGAAACTGGACCTACCAAATAACTGAGTATCTGTCCACTTTCCTCCATTCCTCTTGATGCATTGCAGCCTGTGAGACAAGCCAGTGTTTAAATGACAGCCACTTCATAACCAGATGCTATTTTCTAGGAGAGTTTGGTGCATTAAATCCTGTTTCAGGAAGCAAAATTCCAATGAACCTGTATCTGTGACATTTTTGTTTTGGAACTTGGCAAGTGTGTGTTCAGGAATATTCTGACAGCTTTATAACATTTTAATGCATGATTTTGATACAGGCGCTTTGTTAGAAAGCCTGTTCCAAAACCAGTGGGTCCTTGAGGGATGTTAATTAATAGAAATGAATGCATTAATAAGGAAGGAGGTTTTCATTTTACAAAATCCTTGTTCGGACTGGCCAATCCAAGGAATTTAGATCTGATCAGAGAGATTTCATTTTAATTCTATTGTGGTGTTTTAAGCTTTCTAGATATTTCACTGAGTTGTTTTTACACCTGCTTTTTGTAACTCTCTTCCATGACAGTTTCTTAAGTGTTAAGTGCCAACAACGAGAACAAAGAAAACAGTATAAAGTGGTATTAATTTCTTAAGGCTAATAGTGTGCTTAAGAGTAGCTTTAATTAGGTGGATCTGTAAAGAACATACTGATTTTTTTTTTTTTTAAATAAAAGTTATTGCAACAGTTTAACTTTCATTATCATCATCAAAAAAAGTTGTTACTTAATCAAAACTGCTTTGAGCTTCAAGCTTGACTAAACTTAAAAGATTTAAAGCAAAATTCTGCCAGGTTTCATCTGAATCCTTCTCTGGCATATAAAACTTGGATGAGGTTTTGATACTTCTGGAGCATATTGAGAAAATAAGTCCAACCTTCAGATTTGTAAGAAAACTGTCTTGTGTTCTTTTTCAAGGATTATCTTTCTTAGTCTTTCACTGACTTTATATGACCTCAAACAATATAAATCACTTCAACATTTTTTATGCTTAGTTTTTCCTAAATATAGGAATGATGTACTACATTATCAGGGATGCTATGCATTTAAGTAATTAATTTATTTTAATTTTTTAATTTAATTTTTAAGACATAGCAGTAAATGAGCACTACAATTTTATAACTGTAACAATTTCACAGTGAGAAATAAAAGTACAACAGTATCTCTTCAGATAGTCTTTCTTATTTTAAAATCAGTTCACATGAATCAAGCTTATACCCCCTTTATTTTCTCTAAGTGCTCATTCTCTGAAGCACTTTGTGTGAATAGGTTTAGCTGGCTAGACTGTTGGTGAAACCTTCATTTAACGTTTATACAAAATGAGCATTCACTACTGGCAGTGTTAACACAGGCAGCCAATCAGAGATTGGTAACAATTTTGTGCAAATTAATTGACCAGTATCACATCTAACAGTTTAAATAGCAAATATAAAGTGGGACAGAGTTTGACTTGTTTGAATAGTCCTTTTGTTTGCTACACTTAGGTTCCCACAGAAAGCTGCTATTCAGGGTAAGCGAGAGTACTGACTGAGGGCTAACCTGCATTTTCTACAGACAAGAAGTTTTCACGACCAAGCTGTAAAAGTTAAGGAATAATAATTAATTGGATAATTTAAAATATGTATCTAATAAAAAACAGTAATGGCCAGAAGTCTCTCATAGGCAGAAAAATTAGATCATTGCAGAATGATTCACTGTGAATTATTCACACAGCTGTAGAAATGATTCAGACTGACAGATTGATGGGTAGAACATGCCCATAAAAACAGGATATTCCCCACTCTTTGTTATCTTTTGTGTGTTACACATTCTATGGCTTTGACTGAGATTCTACAAGTATGTACAAAAAAAAATGAATGCTAGCCAGCAGATTGATCTCTGATTTTCCTGCAAGCACAAGATTAAAGGATATGACCCAACAGGAGCAACTGGCTGAAGAAAGAAATGGAAATTACATTCTCAGTTAGTAGTGGAGTTATCAACTGAAACACATATGTACTCCTTGCCTTCAGTTTTATGAGAGATGTGCATAAAAGTTCAGTCAGTTGCTTTTTTTTTTTTTCCTGGACAAGTAAAAAACTTCTTAGTAATAAACAAACAGCCACAGGGAATGGGTCATCTTTTTTTTATTACAATCCAGAGCAAACTTCCAATGGTTAAATTAGTGTGACAAAATAGGCTGTGAAACTTCAGTGACAGGGGCATAATATTTTTCTGAGATAACATGTTTCGGAACTGACATCTCCCTGCTTCTTCATGTAAGAATAATAATATTTCTGTAGTTTTAGATACATTTTTTTCTGTTAAAGTTACAGTAATACCAATCTCAGTCAAGTTTAACCTGATGAATTTATGAATAGTTCCTTTTAATTTTTAGCATGAAGAACTTTCCTTGATCTAAAAGTAGCTTCTGTACTGGCAGTTTAACTGCTTAGTGACTGTATATGTTAATAAATGGAACATAGTCTTCAAAAAGACAGAAAATAAGTCTGTCATTCTTACTTGAATATGTAGCTGCTCCTTTTAAAATACCACAGCTGGTACCCTTTGATTAAGTAATGCCTATCAAGTGGATTACTGTAAACGGAAATTTTATAGTGCTTGTATTTGGATAGGAGAAGCTAGATTTGCAGACACATGTGCACTGTGTTTCAGCTGCACAATGCAAGGAAGGTTTTAAGCAAAGAAGCATCATAAAATCTTTGACCTCTTGGATTTTTATTTGTACTCTTCTGAAGCCATCCCAGTAAGATTTGATACTGAACATGGAATCAGAATACATTTTGCCTTTATTTTTTTGTATGTTATGGTGTACTAGATACCTTCTAGGGGAAAAAAAAAAACAACAAAAAACAGAAGAAAAGTCTAGTCTCATTCCTCAAAGAACTATCAGAGTATGTTCTTCACCCTGTTATAGCTTTTGAGGTGGATTATTAACTCAGATAATTTCACTTACATAGAGCTCCTAAAGGGTGTTACGTCCTTTTATGGACAGGAATGAAGAAATGAGTCCTATCTTAAAGATCTTGTGGTCTCTTACCACGAATCTAAAAATCCTTGGGCCATGGAATACAGTAGTTTCAGTAGATAATCATATGCATGGACCTCAAGTCCAACTTTTCTCTAAGACATGTAGGCGGCAAGCATCACTTCATTTGCAATTTAAGTGCTCAGCTCCAATAGTGATTTACAAATCTTGTCTAATTGCTAAGGAGTCTTGAGATGCATAGATATCTTTGTTCATAAAGTTAGCATCCCCGTACAGCCTGATCCAGTAAGTATTTACACATACAGAAAGTTAATTCAAAAATAGCTATCCATAAATAAGAGTGGGAGGAGACAGCCAAGATCTTTTGATAATACACTCATGATTGGAAAAGTTGTGTGGGAAGTACTAAACTTGGGTTGCCTTCTCACACTTAAAAAGCTCAAACCCATATCTCCCGCTTCAGTCACTAAATTTTCTTCCAAAGTGGTTTTCAAAAGAGTTTTCTGGACACACTTTCCAGTTCTCTTGTCCAAGCTAGTTCATTGCATGACAAGGAATACAGAAGTCATAGGGCCAGAAGGGAAAAAAAAAAAAAAACAAAACAAAAACAAACCAAAAAACCACGATCTTGACTCTATATTAGAATAAAAGCGGCTTGGTTCTGCATTTTTAGTACAGTAACATCAATAAATATCACTGGCTATCAGAATGAGAATCCAGAGTCACCTCCATGCTCTGTCTCAGGAATCTCATTTGCAGTTCCTGTAAAATTCAATGGTGAATGAGATAAAAACTGAGGTCTTTTGCAAAATGAAAACTTAATCCTGAGAAACAGAGGAATTCACTTTCCTTGCAGTGCCTAGGAGAGCTGCACACACACTGAATAATGTAACAGCCGGTGTGGGTGGGTGTGCATGTGCAGGCAGAACATCCCAGTGCCACTGCTGGTTCACAATGAAAATTCATTCCCAGACATGTCTTTTCCACACAATCATTTTAACGTGTTCTTCCTAACCTGAACATGTTGAGCACAAAGAAACTCCATGCATCGTGCTGTTTATCCCTGACCTTTCCTGTTGGGTTCAGGGAGGTACACATGTCTTCTACTTTCTTTTGGAAAATTCTAATTAAAAGAGAAGGGAGAGATTTAAATGTGTGAAATTTTAATAGAGTTTCCCAGTGTAGCAATTGTACATTATGTCATCTTGGATAAATTTTGACTGAATTAGCTTTTGCAGAATGCCCACCAGACCTGCTTTCACAGGCTGTTTTGCCATCTGCACTATTAAAACATCCCCATTAAGTGTGCCTAGGGTCTAATCTTTCGCAACCGATTACAAATTGTCCATAATGCACAGCCTGAAATAGAATTGCAGGAATTAATTTTTAAAAATTAAACTTGCAAATTCATTATACCAGAAATAAAAGGATACATCTAGTTATATTTTTAACCTGGAAAGGATGAAGATTATGTTGGTTACAGACACTGATAATAAAAATCAGATATTAATAAAGTACAATCATTTGACTCATGGGTGTTCAGAAAAGTTTTAATGTGTTTATATTGCAAGTCTGCAGAAGGTCTTGTATTTCTCTGGAAGTCTGGTTGGAAAATCCCACTGAATGTGAGTCACTGCCCTCTCTCTGGAGTTAAATGTTACATATTCATAAACTAAACAAAAATTGCCAAAAAAGCTACTTTGCAAACCAAGTATCTGTTCTTCTAGATATATGAAAGGGAGAAAGGTTTTCTGTTTTCCTGTATTTCACTTAACAATGGTCTTGTTATAAAATATTCTTCCTCATTTTTGTCTCTGAAAAAGGAAATAAAGTAAAGGAGAGTCTAGAAGGTACTGCCTGGAGACTGGACATATAGGTTCAAATCTTGCTCTGTGACTATCACCTTATCCCTGTTCAGACAAGTCATGTATAACCTGCCCTGCACTTCAGTTTCCTCCTCAATTATCCTTACCTATCTCATGGAAGGTATGGTTCTTGTATTAAGACAGAGGGTGATAAACAGTCACATGGAGCTAACTCAAGGTCAGCTTTGAAGCTGTTTAAGTTAGTAAAGTCAATGGGTTTCTAGAATGCATGTCTATTATTCTTCCATTAATGATGAATTTCCTGTTTGGGGGTCTCTTCTGCAACAAAAAAAGGCCACTGTGGGATTCTGCTTAGAATCTGGATTCCTAAAATAAGATTTTTTTAGCCTGGTTCTATATATATTTAGAAGTAAAATATGGATGGAGAAGGCAAAGAAGTAAAAGTCAGGAATAGTTCAGGCATTTTTAAATATCAGAGCTGTGTAAAACCACCAAGGGTGTTGCAAGTCTTGGCTTGAACTGGTATTCCCATGATTTCCAGGCTCATTTTGGCAAAACTGAAACCTGAAACCCTATGAATGTCCTTTAGTTTGAACTCCTAGTCCTGTCAACCTTGAGGTTTCCTCTGCAACACAATTTACATCAAGAGAGTGCACAAAGTCACAGCAGCTGGGAGCCCTAGCCACTGCAAAAGAAAATGGGCATATGTCGTCATGGTTTGACAACAGAGTTTTAGAACTATAATGCTTCATTAGAATTCAGACATTCAGTAGAATGCCTACAAATTACGATTTTGGATGCAGGAAACAGTTCTTTTGAAAATTACTGATTCCATTTCTAGCATGCTGAAAGAAATGGCATTTTCTGATGACAGCCCTAGTAGCTACCCTCTGGAGCTGTATGCTGTAAGTAATCTTATTCTGCACTTTTTCTCCCCTCTATGTCCTTCTTTATCCCTGAAAATGCCTCAAAAGCTGAATATATGAACATTTATTTCCTCAAAAAAGATAGGGAAAACACTCTATTCAGATTTTTAATGTAAAAGGCCAATGCTAAAGCTGTTCTTGAAGGGGTAAAGAGAAAGCAGATCCCTCCCAACACTGAAACAGCATCCTTGCATTCCTCCATTTGGATTTCTCAGGCTATCATCAGTATTCCTTGGAGCATTCGTTCCTTGGATGTCTTAGAGCTGGGAAGTTTGACTGCCATATCGGGGCTCAGAGTCAGAACTCCAGACTACCTTTTCTTTTACGACTAGCTAATATAAGAGCAGCAATGAATAACAATTAAGAGATAGATAAGTATGCCCTCATCTAACCCTCTAATGGATGTCACCATTCTATAGTAGATGAATAGTGCATTGATCAGCATGTGCCTTCTTACCTTGTGCATACAAAGACATTGTGGTGGCATATTTCCTCTTTCTTGTGCACTTTGCACACCACATCTATCAAGAAGAAATATGGGCTGGGCAGCTCAAAAGGCAAAAGAAGCTGTTTCAGCAATAGGGGGATGACTCAACAGGGAAATGACACAGGGAGAATTCAATGTTTATCTCTTCAGAAGGATGCAGACAGATAGCTCCTCACTCATTCAGAAGCACTAGGTGTGGCAGTCCTTAACTCTCTCTCTCTCTCTCTCTCTCTCTCTCTCTCTCTCTCTCTGATCTTGTATCCAGTCTAAACAGCAGCTTGTAACAATGTTACCAAATAAGGCAATGCATTTAAAAAGTCCCAATGAACATCTGCATCATGCAGCTGCCTCTCCTTCAATAAGGTCTAAATACCAGGGAGGGAGCTTACTCAATACTAAACTTGAAATAACCGGACTGTAACTTGTTTGAAATGACTGAAATGGACACATAAAGAATCCATTTCAGGCTAGTGCAAGGCAGAGCATTTTTTCAGAAATACCCATCAGTTCTGATTTATTCACATTATTTTCCAGAAGGCAAAAAGGTCATAGGTATTCCAAACCAGACCAGCAGCAAGAGCACAAGGGAAAGGGGATTCTGGAGTTTGGGGTAAGGCCAGCATGTGAGCAATGCTCAGGATAACTGGTCTCTCTAGATTCTCTAATATCAGTTCTTTCTAAGCCTCTCAGGAGATGGTTTGCTTGTACTAGGATCAATATTTAGACTGTCAGTAGAGGAAAGCTAAAAAGAAGCAGGGGAAACCAAGCAAGTGGATGCCACAACACGTTGATTCATACTTTAAAAATTCCATGGTGACCCTGGTAAATCCAGCAGCAGGGATTTTCCGTGGGTTCTCTGAAGAGAAAGGAAAAAAAGTCCTCTTTTGCAGCTATTGCCTGGACATGCCTTGGAGCTGGGCCTTTCCCAGGGCTGCTGAAAGCTGCCTAATCCTGGCTTCCACCTGCTCCAGCACATCACATTTTGCAGCTCGGCAAGACTCTATCTTTAGCCTCTCAGCAGTGGGACATTTTAGGCAGAAGAGGATTAAGCAGGCCAGCAAAGATTTAAGTGCAGCCTGCAACTAGCCACAGATGTATTATCTGCATAAGCTGTCAGTAGGGACAAGAATATAAAATATGATTGTTCCTTTACACTATTTTTGAGTAATTGGTTTCTGTTAAGGCATGAAGGAAGAGTTTTTCTAGCTAAATAATAGTGGTATTCATTGCAATAAAACTTCATTACACCTTGTCTGTATAATTTAGCAGTTGTTTGAACAAGGGGAACTGAGCCTTATAAAGAAACATGAGGGAAAAGATGACTGAAGAAAATATGCCACACCAAGCATACTACTATAATGTCAAAGTGACATATGTCTGACAAATCCAGCTGGCTGAATCAAAGTGTGGGCATGAGGAACTTTTAATATTGATTTGGGTTTCACTTATGTTTTGGATTTTGCAGTATTAAAACCTTTGTCCCTAAAATCACAATGTTTTACTTCATTAGATGTTGTTGTACGGTTTCTTAATTGTGGAGTCATAGCAATGACAGGAACACAATTTTATTCCATTTTGTTTTTTCTATAAAGACTTGAAAGGGTGTTGGGATTTAGAAATTATTTACATGAATCCTCAAGAGCAGGTGGTTTAAATTGGAAGGACTCTTATTACTGTGACTGGGTGCACTACTCATATGCAAGCATCTTTGCTTTTGTGAGGATGAGGCTCCTCACATAAGATTCTCTCCTCTTTGGAAATATTCTTCTTCTTTTGGAACTGAGATGTGTCCTCACTCTGAACTTGGGTTTGGCAGAGTATTTCCCTGTACCTGGGATCTCTGCCAGAAAAGCATGAAGACATGGGGTGGGACAAGGGAAAGAATGGGCTAGCCTGAAGGAGAGGCTAGCAGCGTGTGGCCAAGGGTTACAGAAACTCGAAGTATAAAACCTTCACTGAAGCTTAATTTTAGAAAAATGAAAAATGATTTAGGTGACAATTCTTCTGACCCATAAGAGTGTTCAGATGGAGATGTGCTGGGCTGGACTCCTAATTTCCGCACACAGCAGAACTCCACTGATGGTAATTGGGGTCTTACATATTTATTGTGGTAGAAATTATATTCTAATTAAGATTCATAATTTTCTCTTTTTGTCTTCAGACTTGCAGGGTGAAAATCAATTATTATTTGAGGTGACATTTTTACTACATTTTCCTCAGTCAAGTTTGAGGGATTTTTTTTTTTTTCTTTGTAAATTTTAAAGAAAATACTTCTATCTTGTGTGGAATTATCAGGTAAAAGAAAAAATGTCTTATGTTCTGAAATAATTTCACCTTTCTGTGGGAACCCACAACTCAAAACCAGGCTAATTTTAAACAAGTACTTTGTAATGAGGAGGCAACTTTTCCTGGTCTGAAGAGAGATAGGGTTGAAATAATATATGCACATCTATTTAAAAATCATAATTTGTTAATATGAAGTACAGTGCTGACTGTGTTTCTTTAAGCAGCTATGACAAAGTCAATTATTTGTAATGAGCAAAACAAGTTAGAAATGAGGAAAACACTCAAAAGCATTGAATAATATTTTTTCCCCTCAAATAACTAATCCTTTGAGCAATAAGACTTCAACTTCTGTTTAACTTGCATTTGGCTCCTTTATGTTGGTAAATAATAAATCCTTTTATCTGTTGCTTCCATTCCCAATAGAAAATAGTTAATTTATGAAGAAAAAATTGTTCTTGTTACAGGGGTAGATGAGTTAATTTGTGAAGCCTGAATTATGCAGAAAGACACACTTGATTGATTGGCTAAAATTCCTTTCTGCTTGTAAATCTATACATTTTAAGACAGTTGGTTCACTGTTCCAAATCCTGTCAAAGTAATCTTGACTTTTAAGAATAAGTGCTCCGAGCTGCACTCAGGTGGAATTCGATGTGCAGCTATCACTTTTGTGAATGGACATAAGCCCTGTAATTGCATATGCGCTTGTCCCCTGGCTACACACAAATGGTCATGGCACTTGTAAGAATGATTTTAACTGAAATAAACCTTGTCTTTTTAGCAACCAAGACTGCACACAGACACTGCGTCATCTCTGCCTAGAAGAGTGGTGAGAGCAGGAAAACAGGGCGTGACACCAATTGTTTGGCTTCTACATGTGAATGTTATTGTTCAGCCCTTATGAGTCATTATGTGCATGGTTCAAACTTAATAAAAATAATAGTTGTTGCTTGAAGCAGTGGATTTTGTCTAGTGAGACCTTCAGGGCAAGTAATCCAGGGTAATCCAGAGCAAACACTGTGTAGAGCTGCCCTATCTCCTTACGTTGTTCAACTCTGTCTACACCTCATGCTGGAAGACTTGTCAGAGTTGTCTGATTTATTAGTTACTGTAATTGCTGGTATGACAGACCAGCTCCTCCTCCTCTGAGAGTGCAAATGTCATTCTGTAACAGGCAGTCATTATTTAGGGAAGTACAGGGGGCTCTGGAGATCTGGAATATGTTTAGCAAGACATAGTTTATCAATTTGCATAAAGTTTCCTCATGTGGTGTGTAGTGGCATATTGCTTCACTCGCTTAAATTAAAGACAAGATATCCATGTGAATGCTGTTGGCATAGTAATAATTTTCTTAATTTATGATGACCTTGGTCAAGTCACAGATTTAGTGGATGCCTCAGGTAGTACTAACATTCTTCACAGCCCTATAAACACTCAAACTCTTTCTTCTAATGCTAAGACTCCCACCTAGTTCCTCATCAGGCTCTTTATATGAGTATCACACTTGAGTTAAAGCAGAAGACCCGTGCTGATGGATATTAACTTCATCATCATCTCTCTGCTATACCTCTAAGCATGCAGAAAGGGAGCGAGAGAGTCAGGGATGGGGACTCTCCTTTCTAGTTCTCTACCTTTCTTGTTCTAGCATACCTTGTCAACTTTCTTTATAATTGCATGCAATTTATGTATATGATTTGAAAAGCAACACCAAATTCTCCTTTCAGATCCATTCACCCATAAATCCCTTTAAAGTGATGTTACTAATTTGATTATCAAACAACAAAGCAACAAAATGCATATCTTATTCTGTGATCCTATGTATAAAATCTTCAGTAAGGAAGCTGTTGATGGTCTATATAACAGAGAAACTGAAGCTGGCTACCCAGCAAAATCTTTCTAAGAATAAAGTTTTTAAAACCTTGTGGAAAAATTAATTATGGGAATGGCAGCTGTTACCTACAAATAGACAGTAAAATGGTTTTCCAAACTGATAGTGCCCCATTAAAGCAGGAAAGAGCTGTGTGAAGACATTTTTGGATGAAGAATTTGGTCATAATTCTTGAAACCTCAGAAGAAAGGAGAATAATTTGTACATTAGCCTCTAGCCTTCTGAGAGTAAATGTGGAAAGAGTTAGATTGGAACTTCAAAGTATGTTCTTGAGTGTGTAGTGCTGAAAATTTTGTATACTGAAGGAAGAATATCTTAAAAATACAGTGAAATAGAAAGGGGGCTTTTGTTTGTTTGTTTGTTTGTTTGCTTGCTTGTTTTAATATAAAGTCTTTTTCATACCCATGCAGTTTTGAAATTGCTCACGGAGATATTAAGGTCACTGAACAAAGACTATAAGCAAGTATACTAAATATTATTGCTAGACAGGTCAAAACAAATAGATGATGACTTCTGAGTTTGTTTCAGTTAAATGATTGTCTTTTATGTTTATATAAATACATATATGCAGACACACAAATATACATATTTTTTATATATATATATATGTGGTGTGTGTATATATATATGGGGGGGGGTCTGTGTGTGTGTGTGTGTGTATGTATATGTATATATGGTGTATCTATCTGCATGCATATACCTGAGAAGAAAACAAAAATTTCAAAAATAAACCTAGGAGAAAAATTCTCAATGTCTGAAAATTGTCATTGATGTTAATAGAGTTGTATTTCAACACATCAGTGGAAAACCTAGCCTGTATAAATCATTAAGACAAATTTTCAGAAATATTGTTGCATTCAAGAAGATATTTAATCCCATATTCAGTTTACATCAACGTTAATGTAAAAAAGATACTGAACTGGAACCCATCAGAATGTACATTCAGTGTCCAAATTTACAGTTGCAAAAAAACATATAAACAAAAGTACCTCTTTATTGTTTTCCTAAATTGCTGAATTTGCAATTTAAACATTTTGTCAGCAAAAGCTGAAGTTCAGAGAAGAGCAGTCTAGAATAAATAGCAGAACATGTCCTATGGTGATGTTCTCACTGAGTAATGGAGCACAAAGCAGAAATCCCTCAGGTTTGCATCCACATACCATAACATAGACATGACATCATGATGCTAAAAAGAAACAAAATCTCTGATACTATCCATGCTGAGCTTCCAACAGGTTCAGGACTTATCCTAAAAACATGTGATAGAAACTCCTGTTAGGATTAATAGGAGTTTTCCTTTAAAAAAAACAACCTGTATTTATATCCTCTGTATGTCTATCTACACCTTCATCTAAATAGCAAGATATTTGGCTTTCTTACAGAGTGTCAAAAATATATGTGATGGAAAAATGTCTTTGCTTTAAATGCATTTTGAATTATATTGGAAAGAACAAGCAATACATCAGAGAAGATATTTTATTCAAAGCTCATAGAGTGCAATGGAGACACAAAAAATTATATTACAATTCTCACTATGCCCTGGGACCACATATTTCTAAATATTTCTAGTTAAACTGAAGTATTCCAGAGTGGGAACATTCATAGAACAAACACAAAAAACAATTAAGATTTTAATCCATAAAATGAAATAAATCCATAAATCCCAGATAGCTGAAACATGTTTTCAATTAATCATCAGTATTCCCCACAAGAAATGATCTGACAGAAAAAAGAATGACCAGCCTGCATTCCTGGTTTTTTTTTCTGAATGATGCCTGAAATTTTGACTTCAGGTTCTTTAACTAACTGAAGTGACACCTATGTAGCTCAGAATGGGACTGACACATAATTTCAGTCACTTTAACTGAGCGTAGATTCCCTATGTTTCCACTACAGTTAATTTAGAGAGATGGACACTCTAAACTTGTAATTCAGGTTCAGGGTGAATAGTCTATTATATTTGACGGACTACAAGAGGAACTTAAGCTTAGTAAATTCCTAATTTAAGTGTCTCTTAGGTACTCAAAGCAAGGTTTCATAAATCTCAACAAAATGCTACCATTTTACAAGAGTGAAGGGATAGATGCTGTCTTGTACTTTATATTTCAGTGATATGGAGAAGCACAAATCAACTCTGAACTCTGGTCTTTTCCAGCTTGTATGAAAGGTCTTTTGATACTGAAATACCTGGATTTTAGCTGAAGTTATTTGTCATTCACATCTTCTCTTGCACTTTCTAATGATCTTATGGAGTTTATTTTTTTATTAGCAAAACCTTTGCCACTCTCCTTCAAATCTTTAAATGAGTAGCAATAGCTTATATACATTAAAAACATGTACAGTTATCAACCATAGAAAAAAAATTATCATTTTAACATATTAAAATAAACAAATAAGCACTTGTTTGACAAAACCACCCCAAAACCTTGCTGGAAACTAATACATGATATGACACGTGGTTTATTTTTCATACCAGTCTCTTTTTTGCTATTGTATATTCAAGTTATAGCACTTGATATTAAATTGCACACAGTCTAAAACACAGAGCTCCATAGGCTATAATGATCCGTCACTGCTTTGCCCAGACTGAAGTAAACATCATACATGTGGTACTCATTTTACATAAATTTCAGTTTCTGATAGGTGGTTACTGTCACTCGTTCAAGATAACAAACACAAAATTATGGGAGAGCAATGTGGTGCAAAGTAGCCTGGAAGTTATCCACAGAGCATGTCTTTTGTATCTCAAGTTGTAATCCAGCTCACAAGAATGCCTTTCATGTATGAAGAAAGAGGTTATTATCCTATCAGTATACAATCTGTTAATAACAAACATCAGGGGAGAGCAATTCATTTGCCCTGACAGCTTTGTTGAACAGGCTTAGAAACTGTTCTGAATAGTGGAATACATTAAGAAAAAGATGTTATTTATGGCAGAAGACAGGAAAGGGAGCTTTCCTCCTGGAATTTAAGAAACTTCAGCCAGCCAAAACATAGCAAAATTTCCAAAATATGTTTGCAAGATTAATGAAAGACAGACCTCCTTATTTTCACCTCAGATTTAAAGGTGAAGGCCATGTCACTTGGTGACACAATTTTCAAGGAACAATATTGAAAATCTATCAATTTTACTCATACAAAAACATAGGCAGATAAGAGTTCCTATGAAAAGCTAGTCATTTTATTGGTTGACCTCTGATTTAATTTTATTTCAATATCGTTAACCTGAATAACTCATTTTATTCAGCCTGCACTTCTGCATGCTCTTGTCCTATCTGGCCTTTCTCAAGAAATATTATGGAATAGAAGATAAAGGCAACTTGCTCATGCCTACATGGGCCTAGAGGCATAGTCTGCTGATGTAATGAACCTCCAGATTTACTGCACATGATTGCTGTATTTGATATTATATTTGTATTTGAAATTGTATTTTATATTTTGCATCTATTTTATATACATAATATATATATATACACACCTATATTGAAGGATATTTTTGTTACTGAACACCCTTTTCTTTCATTATGACCATGATATTGCCAACCATTACACTTAGAGCTAATAAAACAAGAAATAAAAATGAAAATAAAGTGGTTAAAAACAATTATGCTGATCATTATTTTGTGGTACCTTAAGAAATGTTTGCACAAACACAGAGATGTATCTGAACAATTCAGAAATTCATATTTTCTAATTGCGTGTATCTTATACAGTGGGATTTACAACATATGGTAGATTTGGAATAGATTCTTGTTAGTTGTAACAAAAAAGTTCTGAAAGAGTTCCGCAAAGGATACTGTGTGGTCCTTTGATCAGTAAAAGGAGGTTCTCCTTGTTTTAAGCTTATGTACTTCATAAATAATAGAGGTGGAAACAGAGCTAGAGAATTCCTTCCTTCCTCTCCCTGCCCATGAGCACTAAACCTGAGAATAAAATCCAGGTTTCCTCCCAGTCTGGTGCCTTCATTACTCTCCTCTTAGGGAAGCTGCTACCATGTGCGTGGGTCATGCAGTTACAGGTGGGTGTCCGAGGTGCTGCTTGGCGAGGCAAGACCTGGGCCAGCCATACAAGGCTGCTGGGCTTTGGCAGCTGCTCAGAAAATATGTGTATCGAAGATGATGAGTATGATATAGACTTTTTCAAGCTGGGTAAGCACTTCAAACAATAGCACAAAAATCCTATTGTTGAATCTGTCTTTCCTTGATTCCTTGTTACATTCCTGTCCCGGTCTCCTGTAATTTTTTTGGAAAGAACCTTTTTTTTTGTACTAAGATTATGTACCTCCCACCTGCAATTTTATAAATCTGAAATAATAACACCTGCAACCTACCTTTAGTGAAAAGGGGCCTAACAATTTTTTCACTATTATGTTGTAAAATACATTTATAGTACCTGCCCTTGTTATTTATGTTTTAAATTCACATGCCATATTTTCAAAGAAGTAAAGTCAGAGATTAAAAAAAATCCCATATGTAACAGTTTTAGTTTTCCATTTATGAAGCAAAACTACTGTCCTTAATACAAAGGATAACTCAGCAATCCAATTAAAGTATTATTGATCTGTTATGGTCATTACACATTGAAAAGATTGACTATGAGCTATTTTCATTTTAATTATTTATTCACATCTCATGGTGCTTTTTTTTTTTAATGAACTTGTCAGTTGATGAAAAGGTACTAACTTGCAGGCTGAAGTCCACTATTTATGTAAAAAAGACAGGTAGAAGCAGAAAACCACCATTTTCATTTGTTAAGAGAAAACATTTTCTGTAAGGATCCAATGTTTCCTCTCTGCGGGACTAACAAGGGAAATCCATGTGGGGTAATTCACTGAAAAAAATCCAAGAAAGTGTATCATAGTTTTTTGTGAAGAGCACAGACACCAGACAACATAATGAAGTTAATTACTATTCAGCCTGGGATTCTGACTCATCAATCAAACGATGAACTTCCCTACTCTGTATTGTCTTAGTATGTGTCAGCCTACTCAGATGAGAGATGGAAATCCTTGGTAAAGAACATATTATCTGTGAATTGATGGCCAAACAGGTATGTATTAAATCACAAAGATTGAACTAGTTGGGATAATCCATTTTGCATCTGTTGCTATCCGATAGATGGGGGGAGGAGTGGATGAAAGATTTAAAGATGAATGATTTTCTATCCCAATGGTATTTTTTGTTATCAGTCTTGTATCTTCTGGATTAACAGTTCATTAATATTAGACACAGGGATGCCTTATGGTCCAAATTTCTATCAAATCTCCCACACAAGCTGAAGTGAAATCCAAATGTGCATTCAAAAATTCACATTTTCATTGCCAGCTGGTGACTAAAAGGCACAGTTTTCCAAATCACACGAGTAAAGATCAAGGATGTCAGGGTCCGAGGACTAAAAATCTTTGCCCACAAGTACATTTTTTAAGTGCAAGTGATTTCTTATGAAAATAGCAGTGCTTATTCTAGGGCTCAGGCAATTAGGAAAAAGCAGGAATTAAATTCTCCAAATACAAGAAAACACCCACCACCACAAGTCCACACACAAATAGACTTTTATTCTCATTTCAGCTTAAATGATTTTTAGGTGGCCTTTCTTCACAAGTGTGATCTTTCTATAAGAGTGAGGAACAACAGAGTGACCAACATTCCCCTTTAAATTCTGTATAATAAATTGGAAGTTCTGAGCGTGACATTTTCTCAACAAAGAAGTCTGTAGAAGTTGGAAAATCCATTTGGAAAGACAAAGTGACAAAGCAACTTTGAATCAAAAAGACTTGTATTAGTGGCATTTAATTCAAGAGGGATGCATAGGGCATCCAAAGCAGGAGAGTCATTCAGAGAGCTGCCGGGCTTTTCCCATGTTGTGACTACTCATGGTGTATTTCTGTTCTCTATGTGCTCCAGAGAGACAAGCCAATCTTCACACCACCATTGGAAGACAGATTACAGCTATCATCTGTGGTATAAAGTTGAGGAACCCAAGACTGAGAAATTAAGATTTGCTCAAAGCGTCACAGTGACTCAAGCAAAAGGCTGGATTGAGAAACAGTTCTCAGCCATTACTATGCTTCATCACATTTTCTGTCTGGAAATTTGCCTTTATTCATGGTCAGGAAAAAGTCATTGTGGAAAGAAATATTCAGAATAGATGTTTTTTCCAGATAACTATGGACATTCAGGAGAGGCAGGCAGCTATATTCACACACATGTACAGACATACAGCCCCACACCCACAATATTAAACTGTTTTGGAATGTGCTAATAGTGTCTTAACTTTTCTCTAATGGCTTTCATTTTGCACTCTCTGCTGGGTTAAAAACTGGTTGGACGGCCAAGACCAGAGAGTGGTGGTTAACAGAGTCAAATCCAGTTGGCAGCCAGTCACAACTGGTGTTCCCCAGGGCTCAGTATTGGGGCCGGTTCTGTTTAATATCTTTATCGATGATCTGGATGAGGGGATTGAGTGCACCCTCAGTAAGTTTGCAGATGACACCATACTGGGCAAGAGTGTTGATCTGCTGGAGGGTAGGAAGGCTCTACAGAGGGACCTGGACAGGCTGGATCATTGGGCTGAGGCCAGCTGTATGAGGTTCAAGAAGGCTCAGTGCCGGGTCCTGCACTTCGGTCACAACAACCCCATGCAACGCTACAGGCTTGGGGAAGAGTGGCTGGAAAGATTCCCAGAGGAAAAGGACCTGGGGGTGTTGGTTGAAAGCCACCTAAACATGAGCCAGCAGTGTGTCAAGGTGGCCAAGAAGGCCAATGGCATCCTGGCTTGTATCAGAAATAGTGTGGCCAGCAGGACCAGGGAGGTGATAGTGCCCCTGTACTTGGCATTGCTGAGGCCACACCTTGAGTGCTGTGTTCAGTTTTGGGCCCCTCCCTACAAGAAGGACATGGAGGTGCTGGAGTGTGTCCAAAGAAGGGCACCGAAGCTGGTGAAGGGTCTAGAGAACAAGTCTTATGAGAAGCAGCTGAGGGAACTGGGGTTGTTTAGCCTGGAGAAGAGGAGGCTGAGGGGAGACCTTATTGCTCCCTACAACTACCTGAAAGGAGGTTGTAGTGAGGTGGGGATTGGTCGCTTCTCCCGAGCAACAAGTGATAGGACAAGAGGAGATGGGCTCAAGCTGTGCCAGGAGAGATTTAGTTTGGATATTAGGAAAAACTTCTTCATTGAAAGGGTAGTCAGGCACTGGAACAGGCTGCCCAGGGAAGTGGTTGAATCCCCATTCCTGAAGGTATTTAAAATATGTGTAGATGTGGTGCTTAGGGACATGGACTTGGCAGTGTTAGGTTAATGGTTGGACTTGATGATCTTAAGGTCTTTTCCAGCCTTAACGATTCTATGATTCTATGATTCTATGATTCTATATGAGAAGATCCTAAAGAGCCCTATGAAGTGTCAGATGTATAGAGGTCTCCTGAAAATGAACTAACTTCCTGTATATCTGTTTACTAGTGGGGAAGGAAGGAAGTTATGCCAAAGACAGAAATATGAAAATCCTTGTGTTTAAAAATTGTATGAGCTTGTTCCAGAGAGTCCCTACTAGCTTTGAAAGGGCACCTGAGGTTTTATTTTCTCTCAACATTTCATCAGGAAGGTCATCTCTTTTGCCTTAGTAAGACTGGAGAGATCAATGGGGAGAAAAGTAGCTTGAAGCTACTTCATAAGCCATGAGGAAATACCAGCAGCTAAGGTATATTACGGGACTTTTTCCTTTCAGTAAGTTCTCGAAGTCTTATTCAGTGTTTTTCTTGTCCCCTGCTGAGACCCATGCTGCCTCTATGAGCCGAGGAAAACTTACCGGTGACATCAGTTGTCATCATGCATGTTCATGGGCATGAGATTTTGTTTCCAACCAAAATGAAGACAGAGAAAGAACTGCAAATACTAACTCACATGGATGTCTGAGCTAGTCTCTATGGCTTCCTAGAAAGTTAGAGTGTGAGCAGAAAAAA
This sequence comes from Platalea leucorodia, assembly GCF_965183815.1. Taxonomy (NCBI): domain Eukaryota; kingdom Metazoa; phylum Chordata; class Aves; order Pelecaniformes; family Threskiornithidae; genus Platalea; species Platalea leucorodia. Next base: position 21,919,146 of record NC_138829.1, read on the forward strand.
AGAAAGTTACTGATCATGTAGACCAAATAGCAAAATAACTATGACAGATATCATCATTCTGATGCATAATACATAAAAATGCCTATCATGGGCTGAAATGTCTTCCACCAAATTAATTTGAAAAATACAGAAAGAAAAATGTTTGGTTTGTTTTTTTGAATTGTTTCTTAAGAAATAATGTTAGGCTACAATTATGTTAGTCAAAATAATTTTTATTCATCAGTATCATCTACTGAATTAGTCACAGCTATTTGAAAGGTTTTACTTCAGTGATGGGTTGTTATTATTTATACAGTGCCAGCAGTAAACTAAATGTTTAAGACCTTCACCTTTTGGAATGAGGAGGCAGTAAGGACTGTTTTTCTAAGTGAAAATAATCGTATTTCTTTAGATACGTTGCCTAAAATAACGTTTTATCTTTCAAAAACTTAGGTTATGGCTCATGACAAGCCAGTCCTTTTTAAACAACACACCAACTTGAAAAGCCCTTAATGCTTGCTCGTTTGCTTTTATTCCACTGTTTCAATATAACAAACAATATTTCTGGATTTCTGTCCATTGCAGCTATTGTCTGTGCATGATTATTAGACTGCCTTGACACTTTTGTACTAGAAACAAATGACCTAATCAAGAGGATATAACAAGTCTGGATTGCTCAAATGTTTTCAAGAAGTTAAATCAGGATTCCATTGTAAAGTAAAAAAAGATGTGTTTTTAACTAGAATTGTAAGTGTTAGAAAATATTGTAATGAAGACAGTTCTCATAAGGCCCTGGCACTGGTAAACTCAATGAAGAAAAACCCACCAACTAAATTCAACGTGTCTGGATTTTAATATAACCTTCCTGAGATGCATATAGCTATGAAATACTGGGTAAGGTGGCAGGGCTACATTTTCCTTTCTACATACTCTTTTTTTATGTTACTGTCTGTAGGGGTTTGTGAGCCAGACGTGATTCAGCATGTTACAAATAAGTATGAGCTATATTCTCTAATAGAGACATTACCTTTTTTCCTATTTCTATTTATAGTTTTCACATATAATAAAATAAATATAATAAAAAATATAATATAGTATATGATAATATGAATATATAAGAGGAATAATATATTATGAATATATTATATATTATATTTATTATATAGAGATATATTATATATTTTATAGTGTATATTATAAAGAATATTTTATATAATATGAATATAATATGAATATATAATATAATAATTCATATAATAAAATAAATCATTCAAACTTAAATGTATCTCTGGGTTTCAGGTTTTTTTAGTTGGCTGGTTGTTGTTGGTTTCGGTTTTCTTGTGCTTACGACTATTACATTTCAGAAGAACAAACAGATGCGAGATATCTCACAAGAGAGTTTTTATCCCATTATATTTCCAGTTCTGTTCCCAATCCAGATAGCTGAGTAATGAATACATATCCAACAAAAAACTAATCTTCCAAATATGTCAGGGTTCAGCAGAAAGGGCCAGTTTATTTCATACACACCATTTTGATATCTTTAAGATGTTATGATGCTAAATCCCCTCAGACATGCCTTAAGCTAAGGTTTTCCAAAGAGCCTCAGGATATAGGGAACAGTTGCCTCTTTTCTTTAGTTTCTCTGAGCTGTATTTGGCTTAGCTTCAGAAGACCTTATTTTTCCCTTTAGAAGTCCCATGACCATAAATGTTATGTCAAAGGGTTTTGTTTTGTTTTGTTTTAATCTTACAATTACTAGCTACAAATTCAAAACATCTTAAAATGAAATCGCTTTTTGATTCCTGATTTGTGGGAAATTTTTGAACTTTTTGTAAGATATGAGCACACTAAAACATATCAGCTGTTAACGTGCTAACATTAAAGTTACTACTTAAAGTAGTTAGTTAACTTAAAGTTACTAACATTAAAGTTAATGAGTATTTCATATTTATTTATATTTCTGATAATTATGCTCAATGTTGCTAATTATTATTATTGTTATTATTAACAATAGGGCTTAAATGTGTCTGAAGAAAGTCTAGGCTAATTCTATAAGAGATTATACAAATGTGAAACTGGAGACAAATCTTAATTTTTACCAAGCCCCATAAAATCATGTAAAATGGAGTTTAAAGTCTTTACATATTTTGTGACTTGTATACTAATAGAAGCCAATGGATTGGCCCTGTTGTGGAAGACAGATGTAGAATAGTCCTCAGACTCCTGCACGCTGCCTTGCCAATGTGCTCCGTCAAGGACCACCCCACATTTCTGTGGCAGAGTAGAGGCTCTTTCTTTGATTCTAAGATCACACCACTAATGCATCAGCTAAATATTATCAAGGTGATTACACCTTTTCTGTATTTTTATCATTGCTTCCAGAAGCAACAACAGCTTCCTTCAGGCACTATGCAATAGAAAAGTACGCATAATACCTGCCCTGAGGAATCTGCTATACATAATAGCTATGTCTAATGTAGATGTGAGTTTATGTTTTTTTTCTCTCAGTTTGGGTGATATTTTTTGCCTCCACAGTTAATAAAATGCCTAAGGACAGAAAAAAGTGACATTCAATTTTCTTGGCTTTGGCTACCACATTGTTGCGTCTACATATGCATGCGCTCATCTACGACTGTTCATACCCACCCTTCCACCCACCCATGTACACGCAAAGCTAATCACAGTGTTTTTAAAATAAAATAATTCGTTATTGCCTAACCACAGTGGTAACCCTGCCAGCTCATTTGGTTCACCATTAATAAAATACATGGAATACCCCACTAGTGAACCCTTAAATCCACAGTATTTAATCTTCTGGTAGTTGAGTTGTGTTTTCTTCATTGTGATTCTGTGACAGTGTTAACAGAATTTGAGTTCACAGAGTTCATGATAAGTCAAGATCATGAAACACTGCAGACCAAATGTGCTAATCTGCTCTGGAATGTTGCCTCATCCCATCTGAAAAGTCTGTATTTGTGTTGAAAACATAACAAAGAGAACTTCTGCTTTCAGGCTCACTGAAGGTATTTTAAATACTCATCATGTTAGGGGTCTCATTTATCATCAGTGCATTCAGATACCAATTTTATAAATGCACATTTCTATATATCACCTAGACACTGTAGATTTTCATCTCTCACTTTCTCCACTCAGGGAATCAAAGAAATCGAACAATCAGCTTTTTTCTTTATTTTTTTTTTTTATTATTTCCTTCCTGCAGGGCTAGCTCTTTTGCTTTAAATCTGGGAATCAGAGTATATGAGCTAAAGCCAAATCCCACAGTTGGAGTGCTTTTAAGACTTGGAACAAGTTAAGATGTATGTTTTCTTATTTATGAAAGAAGTAAAGAATGGCAGACAAAGGAAAGATAGCATAAAGAGAAACTGCACTTTTGTAATTATAATGTAAGTGCATAGTTGCAAACTGAGAGCTCTCTGCAGAGATTGTATGATATCGTCCTTTCCCACAAAACAGGAAAAGGTAACACTTCAACAATGGTTAGAGAAGCTGAAATGCTTTGCAAGAAACAGAACAAACTCATCCTTCAGTGCGCACTCCTTAATGGAATAAGCGACTAATTACTTTCTCCAATAACCTGTTTTCAATAATGAAGTTTGGGGACAATCTTTAACAGCTTTCATTACTAATATTGACAGAGGTATGGCTATACTACAGGGGCACACACGAGCACATTTCCACATTCACACTATGTTAAAAGGTGATTGCAAAAGTCTTGTAAACACAAGGAATCCAAAATAAGAAAATGCAGGTTTAATTCCACCTGCTTAGGCACATCCATTCTGCACAGTTTTAGATTTTTTGATCCCATACTGCCTCAGTCACTGCTGAGGATGAATGATGTACTATAACGAGCAACTATTTTTCTCTTTATAAATTCTTACTGATATAACTGAATTACGGCACAAAATTTAAGACAGAATTCATTATTTTATATTTTTAGCCTTACATGTCAGGGCTAGATGCTCATCCAAAGAATATGAATTTTCTGTTGTTCTTGTACTCAGTGTAGATCAAGCTCAGAGTTGCAATTTCCAGGAAAGCCATCTTCTGCAGGGTGAAAAGTAGCTTCTGCAACAAAAAGTCTACCAAGCATCTCAAAACTGTGGTCTAGTGAGAACTTATAAATGGAATGCAAAGCAAATTGGCCAAAGGTGAAAACTGTATTCTTTAAACAAGAGTTAAATTTCAAGTTCATTGAAAAAATTAGATCCAAGTTAAAATCTTAAATATATGAGAATGAGGTCCTTATTCTAAATGTCCATATTTTTAAAGACTTATTCTATTCTTAATGTCATTTAGAAGAAAAAAAAAAAAGACAAATGGTGAAATCAGTGTCTTCAGCACAAATAGCTAAAGCTGCAAGAAATTGAAAGCATATTATAATCGGAAGTGTCAGATAACCTAAAAGCTAGGAAGTTTAACTAGTTCTGCATATTATTTTTAAGACATTTGTTTACCATCGTAAGCATATATTCCCATAATTAAGAGATTTAAATTTCTTGATTTTTTGTCTAATTCAAAAAAGAAAAAAAATAAAATGCTGTCGCTTCCCAGTGAAAACTGTTAAGAGAGAGAAACAAAATAAAACCAGGAGTCAAATTCCTGGAGCACACTACACATGAGGTGATTTGTAATTGTAATTGTAATTGTAATTGTAATTGTAATTGTAATTGTAATTCAAAATTACAGACTACAGAAGAAATTATTATTATACACTATAAAACATAATCACTTATGTCAAGAATGGGACTATATTTTTTCACTTTTACACCCAAATTTGCAGTTCAAAATTTGAAGTAGTTCTAAGCTACTTTAGAAAGTAGTAAACTAAATTGTGTCTACTGTGTATGAATGTACTGCACATTATGACAGTTCTTTTTCAATCTTGCACTCATCTCATATACAGTGAGTGAGAAATCACACTACATTCCTTCATCTTTTACACATAGAGAGAAAGGGACAGGAAATGGACATAGCTTATCTACAGTTCAGCTGTATTGTTGTATTGATATAGTACTGTACTATGAGAAGACCTAGCATCATTCACTTACAGGAAGATTTAAGTATTTAAGAATTAGTTGTTAAAGAAGGTTATTCCACCCATGGTTTCTGAGTACCTTAGAACTTTCCTGGATGTCAGAAAAACCTTACATTTAGGATCATAGAATCATAGAATACTTTGTGTTGGAAGGGACCTTAAAGATCATCTAGTTCCAACCCCCCTGCTTTGGGCAGAAGCACTTCCACTAGATCAGGTTGCTCAAAGCCTCATCCAGCGTGGCCTTGAACACTTTCCAGGGAGGGGGCATCCACAACTTCTCTGGGCAACATGTTCCAGTATCTCACCACCCTCACAGTCAAGAATTTCTTCCTAATATCTAATCTAAATCTACCCTCTTTCAGTTTAAATCCATTACCCCCTTGTCCTATCCATGATAAAGAGTCCCTCCCCATCTTTCCTGTAGACCCACTTTAAGTACTGGAAGGCTGATATAAGGTCTCCCCAGAGCCTTCTCTTCTCTAGGCTAAACAACCCCAACTCTCTCAGCCTGTCCTCATAGGGGAGGTGGTCCAGCCCCCCTGATTGCCTCCATGACTCTTCTCCGGACCTGCTCGAGCAGGTCCATGTCTTATGCTGGGGGCCCCAGAGCTGAACACTGTAGTCCAGGTGGGGTTTCATGAGAGCAGAGTAGAGGGGAAGAATCACCTCCCTTGGCCTGCCGGCCACACTTCTTTTGATGCAGCCCAGGATACGGTTGGCTTTCTGGGCTGCGAGCACACATTGCCAGCTCATATTCAGTTTTTTGTCCACCAGTACCCCCAAGTCCTTCTCCATGGGGCTGCTCTTAATCCACTCATCCCGAAGCCTGTATCCATGTTTGGGATTGCCCTGACCCAGGTGTAGGACCTTGCACTTGGCCTGGTTGAACTTTGTGAGGTTCGCATGGGCCTGCCTCTCTGGCCTGTCCAGGTCCGTCTGGATGGCATCCCTTCCCTCTAGAGTATCAGCCACACCACTCAGCTTGGTGTCATCTGCAAACTTGCTGAGGATGCACTCAATCCCACTGTCCATGTCCCCAACAAAGAGCTTAAATAATACTGTTCCCAATACAGACCCCTGAGGGACAGCACTTGTCACTGTTGTCCACCGGGACATTGAGCCATTGACCACAACTCTTTGAATGTGACCATCCAGCTAATTTCTTATCCATTGAGGGGTCCACCGGTCGAATCCATGTCTCTCCATTTTAGAGACAGAGATGTTGTGTGGGACAGTATCAAGTGCTTTGCACAAGTCCAGGTAGATGACATCAGTTGCTCTTCCCTTATCCACCAATGCTGTAACCCCGTCATAGAAGGCCACCAAATTTGTCAGGCACGATTTGTCCTTAGTGAAGCCATGTTGGCTGTCACCAATGACCTCTCTGTTTTCCATGTAGCCTTAGTGTAGTTTCCAGAAGGATCTGCTCCATGATCTCGCCAGGCACAGAGGTGATACTGACCAGCCTACAGCTCCCCGCGTCTTTCTTTTTTCCCTTTTAAAAAAAGCAGGTTATGTTTCCTCTTTTCCAGTCACTGGGAACTTCACTAGACTGCCACGACTTCTCAAATATAATGTATAGTGGCTTAGCAACTTCATCTGCCAGTTCCCTCAGGACCCTTGGATGCATCTCATCAGGTCCCAGGGACTTGAACTTGATCTTCTCTTATGGTGGGCAGTACTTCATTCTCCCTGTCCCTGCGTTTGGATTCTGTATTTCATTTTTTTTTATAATCCTGTGTGGTATGGAAAAGGAACTATTGAAATCACAGAGTGGGCTTAGATTTTTAGGTATGGGAATGGAAATAAAAATCTTCTTAGATAGTTCCCTTTTAATTCTTAGAAGAGTTTTTGATTTCTTTCTTTTCCTTCCTTCATTCTCAATTAATTTATTTTACTTTGAGTTTTTGCACAAAATTTTTGGTGTTCTTGGGAAGCTGACACTTTGTTGGTGTGGTTAAGTTATGAGAGCCCTTGTTGAAAAAGTAAACAGAGTTACTTACCTGGTGTGACATTCGCCAGCCTTTGGCTGCTTTTGGCTCCTGATGGCCATTCTTTACCATATTTTCAGAAGTCTAGAGTAAGTCATTTTAAGGCTTGCTCTTAAATCACATGAACATTATATCTCTTTCACATGAAATAAAAACCAAAGCAGTAGCCATTGCTTTTAGCTTTTGTCTTAACTAAACATAAGATCGTACCGGAAAAAAAACACCCTACTATGATTAGAATTCAGACTTTTGAAGTTACAATAATATTGTCTATGTTACACCTGATGTGGAAATAGTTATACTGGTTTGATGTATGTTGGTTCAGTACAGTTTAATTCTCCTTTGCAGGGAGTTTCAGGCTCCTGAGATATTAATTACATTTCAAGTCTTCCTGGAACAATTTTCTGTAAGAAAGAAATTCATTTTTTTCCCACGGAGTAATCCTTCTTGTGAATTAAAAGTAGCATTTAGAAGGAAGATTGCACCACATAAATTGGACGGTGTTATGTTTAATATTTTATTATTACTGTTTAACAGTTAATATTTAATATTAATATTTAATATTTTACTACCTATAGGTTTGACCAATGCCAAAAATAACATGCTTATAAGAGAGCAGAAAGCAACCCATTTTAGATGTCTAAAAAAACCCACTTTCTAATTTAAAAATAAATAGATTTGACTCATATAATGAATTTTAAAGGGATCCTTTCTCAAAAAATGTTTGTGGCAAATAGATGTTTATCAAAGTTTGAAAGTAATAAGAAACTAGATGGTACAAAAAAGGAGGGGGGAAAAAGAAACAAAACCTTATTTCACTGTGTTATTTAAGTTGATGTGAACTTCTAACAGCTTACTTTCTCTGACAGACTTGATTAGCTCAGAGGAAGACACTAAAAGGGATATAAAAATGGAGGGGGGAAAATCAACCCCCGTACCACTGGGGAGAGAGAAGAGAGAGTGTCTATCAAAAGACCTCCCTTGCTGTCTGGGCAGCATATGAGTAAACACAACAGCAGTCACAAAACTCGTGGGAAAGAAAACAAAAAATGTTTGAAAAACTGGCACTCATCATTGTGAGATCCATCCATTTCACTAGAGGTGTGGGGTACAGGGGTTAGGAAGTGAGGAGCTCAGAGCCCCACACCATGCTAGGAGAAATTGTGACTATAGGAAAAAGAGAAATAAATTCAAAGCAATTATTGTGATCTGTCACTTCCTAGTGTTGTCTTCTTTCTAACCAAAAGAAAGACAAAGCTACAGGAAAGATTTTGGGCCAGCTATGCAATTGTATTATAGTGCTAGCCCTTTAAAAGTTATCATATAATTATTTTTGTAAGGCATTTTTATTACAGTGCAATAGGCTTTCTCCATTATGAAGTCCAGAAATTGTCACTATTTAATATTCTGGTTTTAAAACAAGCATTCATTTCAAATTTTTTAGAAAATCTTAGTAAGGAATGTACTGTTTTCTGAACTAAGACTTAGTTAAAATCCCATACAAAATAAACAAAAGGAAATGTAGATGAAGATTTAAGGTATATAATACTGATCAAATTCTTCAGTCATTTTTTGAGCAGAATATTTAGACAAAATCCACACACGTCATTTCCTTACAAAAGGCTTTCCTACTGTCCTTAACAAAACATTGACTTTTTAACAAGATTTTAATATAGGATTTCACCAATTTGCTGAGAAGGGTAAGCCTTATGCTGTAAGATAAAATCTTTGACAGCAGTAATCTTTCATGCATAAAATCTAATGGCTGAAGTCAGAGCTTTGGTATAGTTAAGTTCTCAAACAATATGTTTAAAAACTGGAATTTCCTAGCTTTAGCTAATGAAGCTTCTTATTCATGGCAAGGGAGTTGTGTCCACTTGTGAACTTAGCCCCAGGTATGGAAAGAAGGCCTTTTCAGTTTAGTTTTATTGCATCAATTCTCCCTGTAAAGTACTGATATATTAACATCAATATAGTGGTCTAACTTGCCATTTTACTTGGTTGCATAGTAATTGACAAGTATTTTTCAGCTTTTAATAAGCTTTCCAGCACCCAGAGATTTTTGTCTGAAGATAAGTCTGTAATGACCACATAGGTGTAAAACACTAATGTATCTTCTGGCGTTCATTGTTAAGTGTACAACTCTCTGTTTTACCTTTGAGTTTATTCTGGAAATTATGCATACTGCATAACAACAAAATAAAACTGTAACTTTCAATTGAACGTACACTGAGAACAATTTTACAAACAGTGCTTCTGATTTTTGAAGTTTCACTTTTTGGATAACTTTCTACCTAAATTGTCTGAAGTTAAACATCAAAAAATAAAGATAAGTTTGTTTTATAAGTTTCCCTTACCATAGTGAACAAGCTGGTGCACCTCTTTGCAAAGTTTAAGAAAATGACTTTATGTTCTGTCTCTCCAAACCATAACAATAGACTATCAGAACAATAAATTACTGACTTTAGTTCTGTTCTTAAAGGGATATTGTCTCCAACTTAAAAAATGAAATAAGGCAAAAGAAAATTAAAAAGTAACAGAAGAGTAATTAATACTAATTGCACCTTGGCTGTCAGCCTTAACTGACACCAGCAAGCTTCTCTGCCCAAAATGGCTAAGAACAACCTAAAATGAAGTCCAAATCCAACAGAGGACCTTTGGCAATGCATCAGCATACATTTTCTGAGAATAACTCTGACCATTCAGCAAATAAAAGCACACAGACATGTGAACATCGATGTATGTGCACGCATGTGTATATGCACAAAGCTCTGAAAAAAACCCAGTCAATCCTTCCATACATAGCTAAACTTGCAAAAGCCCTGATTTTGATATGGATATACCAACAACACTGTCCTTGCTTTGATACATCCTACTCATGTCAGGGTTCAACTCTGGTGATAAATGTGTACCTCTGCAGTGGATGGCTTCATAGACAAAAGGTTCCTAGAATGGGCAAAACTATAATGAAGATACCTACACAGCAGGGGTTCCATCACTATATGAATTAAAATATATTTCCCTTCCAGTTCACCTATCCAGCATCTTTCATACCAGTTCTGCTTAAAATATAGTATTCTAAGGATGAAAGAGTTAAGAGTTGACTACATTTGAAGGTTTTGTAGACATTCGACTTTACACTTCAAATACCTTCATGATAATTCCTATATGACACACATGGTTACACCCACATTATCATAGTGCATAAGAATGTTGCAGGATCTTTTAAAAAAAAAAATTCTCAATCTCATATTGAATAAGCATTTCCACAATAGAATTGTAGAGTTTTATGCAAACGTCTTCTACCCACCCACATAAAAATTTGAATTAAAATGGGTAGAGATCCAGACAGGCTCTTTACAAAATATCAAGCTCATGAGGTATATGCAGATCAAACACTTCTCTTAAACTAGACTTCCAACAGAGACAACAAGAAGTGATAAAAAAATTCTAATAAGCTTCCAAAACACAACCCTGCAGTTATCAAAAGTGACATTACCTGTACAGTAATTAAGGTATTTAATTTATTCAAAGCAGTTCAAGATTTGCAAATAGGACTAATGTCTGACTAAAAGTAGAACCCCAGAGGCAAAATGAAATAATCAGAGGCTAAGAAAAAAATAATAGCTGTACACAAAAATTTTAAAAACCTCCTAGATAATATTCATGACATGTTCTAGTAGGAGATTAGAGTTCAATGTTCTCACTGTTTTCTCCAGACAGTACTAATTTGTTTCCAATTAGTAGAAAATGTGCTGCAACTGACTTAACAGACTAAAGTGGTCACAGGAATATTGTCTCTGCTTGTGATCTTGCCACAGAAATCTGTTCTCCCTTGTGCTACCTTGTTCTGAAAAATTATATGCAGTCAGTTGTCTGCTTGCCACGTACTCAGTCTTTTTTTTTTTTAATAGGATATTATTTGTGAGAACACGCATTAATTTTGACATCCCTTCAACCACATTAGATGCCACTACAGAAGAGAGGATTTGCAGCTGCTCTGGTGGAAATAATAATGGAGTAATTGAAACCGATTATAATACTGTACTTAAGCCACTTGCAACAGTCTGCGAGGATCTTGCATGGGAATTATATATTGAGCAAAAATTAATGGACTTCTCAATGTGTTTTTTTTTTTTTTTTTTCCAGGCAGTTGTTAATGTCCTAATCTTTAATAAGGAAATGATTTTTGCACTGTTGTAGGAGTAGGTAATTGTTTCTTTAGGAGTATAATCTTTCTGATGCCTTTGCAGTGGCATGTGAGTCACCCTCAGCACTGTAGAAAAAGAAGCCGCAGAAGATGGAAAGAACACAGTTTCTAAAGGACAATAGTGGATCTTTGCATTGAGGTGATGCCATTGCTTGTCTTTCCAAATAAAAGTTGGGAAATTCTTCTAATTCTTTCTCTCCCCCTCTTACAAAGCTGTAGTTAAAAGATCAGGAAGTTGAAGAAATGTTAACAACTCAAAAGAGAAACCAATTCAAGAAACAAAAATTAAAAGAAAAATAACGAATATATACTCAGAAGATCCCCCTTGTGGGTACAACTCCCCAGCCCTTCAGCTGCACAAAACATCTCTTCAGTAAGGCAAGGATGCACCTAACTCAAGTGGCATATGGAAAAACTCACTTCTAAGCCAAGAACCTGGTCCCACTGGGCAGGAGATTCATTACCACTTTTCCAACATACTTTGTGAAATCAACTAGGTAATGCAGGGGACAAATGTCAGATAGATACTGGAAAATGAAGGGCTGCACATAGAATAATTAGAAAGCTGACAGATGTGAGTGTTTAAGGAAAGAATCAAAGACTAAATGTCTTGCCAATTTATGCTAAATGACAGATAACATTATTTTTCATTATTTGGCAAAGTGGTACAGTGATAAGACACTGGTATGAAATGTCCAGCATACAGCTGGATAAACACATAACGCAGTGGGTGAGCAATTGGCTGATGAGTCGGGCTTAAATGGGTACTGTAAATGGGGTTACATTTGGCTGGCGACTAGTCACTAGCTGGGTTCTGCAGGGCCAGTGTTCTTTAATGTCTTCATAAATGACTTGGATGCAGGACTTGAAGGATTACTATCTAAGTTTGCCGATGACACAAAATCGGGAGGAGCTGTTGACACTCTCGAGGGCAGAAGAGGCCCTGCAGAGAGATCTAGACAAATTAGAGAGCTGGGCAATCACCAACCAACCATATGAAGTTTAACAAGGGCAAGTGCCAGTGCCAGATTTTGCACTTGGGACATGGCAACCCTGGATGTACATACAGACTGGGGAACGAGAGGCTGGAGAGCAGCCCCATGGAGAGTGATCTGGGGGTTCTGGTCAATGGCAAGTTGAACATGAGCCAACAGTGTGCCCTGGCAGCCAGGAGGGCCAGCCGTGTCCTGGGGTGCATCAAGCACTGCATTGCTAGCCGATCGAGGGAGGTGATTGTCCCACTCTACTCTGCATTGGTGCAGCCTCATCTTGAGTACTGTGTGCAGTTTTGAGTGCCACAGTACAAAAAAGGATATGAAGCTACTAGGGAGTGTCCAGAGGAGAGCCACAAAGATGGAGAAGGGTTTAGAGGGGAAGCCGTATGAGGAGCGGCTGAAGTCACTTAGTCTGTTCAGCCTGGAGAAGAGGAGACTGAGGGGAGACCTCATTGTGGTCTACAGATTCCTCAGAAGGGAAGGAAAGAGGGGCAGGTGCTGATCTCTTCTCCTGACGGCCAATGATAGAACCCGAGGGAATGGCAGGAAGATATGCCAGGGGAGGTTTAGGTTGGACGTTAGGAAAAGGTTCTTCACCCAGAGGGTGGTGGAGCATTGGAACAAGCTCCCCTGGGAGGTGGTCACGCTGCCAAGCCTGACAACATTTAAGAAGCATTTGGACAACGCCGTCAGACATATGGTGTGAATTTTGGGGTTGTCCTATGCAGGGACAGGAGTTGGACTTGATGATCCTTGTGGGTCCCTTCCAACTCAGGACATTCTATGATTCTATGGTTCTAAGCTTTACTTTTGCCATTGAGTAACTGTGGGTCATGTTATAGGCAGGTCACTTCAATCTCTGTAGCTCAGATTCTACAGATCTAAATTAGGAATAAAATATTCTCTCTCTTTTTTTAAAAAAAAAAACAACTTTTAAATAAAATACACAACTCTATCAAATATGAAACATTAAGTCATCGTGACTATTTCTTAATTTTTTTCCTTTCTTACCATCTGGGATTCCATGGAAAGAAAGAATATATTGCAGTTAGTTGAAGATATCAGTGAATTTAGCAATTTATTACCTTTGTCATCAAGTAAAGGCTCAGTAATATTATGTTTTGATTAAAAAAAAAAAACAAAACAAAACACTGTTTCCTTAATTTATTATTGTCACTGGGAGATGAGATTAGATTTTACTTTTTCATGGTCCTGGTTTTTGTCACTTCTTGCATAACTGTTATGCCAAAGTTGCCCTACATTTTCAATTAACACTCTCATCAAATGGACAAGGAACTTCTAGCCTCTATGAAGCCTTAGTCTGAGCTGCTTGGGATTCTCAAATTTAAAACAAGTTTCTTAAGGGTAATCATCCTGTATTAATTACTCATTATCTCTACCTCCTAAATAGCAGCTACCTCCAAAGTTTTGTTTTTTATAAATCATCACTTTTCATTGAAAATGCATTTAGTAACAACCTTTCTGATCACTTCTAGTTAGCATATTACCATCAGAGAATAAAATATACTTTTCCTAGATACACATAAATAATAAATATGTTATTTTTCAACTTGATGTGTTACAGCTATAGGCCCAATAAAAAAAAAAAAAAATGTTAACAGCCAGCATTAATTTACATTTTTTACAGTTGTTTAGAAGACTGACAAAAATATAATATCTGAAAATCAAACTCTTGTTATCAGATTGTGTGCTTATTTGCTTTGGTTTTGCTCCTTCATTTTGCAACTCTTGCTACTGCCATTCACAGCAGGAAATTCAGCTGAAGTCAAAAGACTAAGCAAATAAACCAAGCAGCTGCTTTAGAATACTTCAGATATAGGGTCAAGTCCTGAGTTACAGGGCACATGAGCTAAAGTAAGGAAGGTGAAAAATCAAAACAGTATAAAAATAGTGATGGAGGAAGATTGCTAGTTGAAGACTAAGAGTCTAGTTCTGTTTTTGGGCATGTACGTGTGGTTCCTATTTGACTGAGAAGAGGCCTGAGGCCACAGTTTGGCCCTGAGTGATTTGTGACAGATGGTGAATAACAAGTAAACTCTCTAAGCAGAGATCAAGGGCTTTGGGTAAGCATCTCTGATTCTTCCCTGGGAAGATGCAAGGGCTTTGTTATAACTTGTATTTCAACATCCTTTACCTGTCATTAAATCTTACATAAACACAGAAAGCATGAGGATGGAAGAAATATGTTAAATAAATATAGGCACAGATGCTCAAACACTGTTGCTTCTGACTGCTGATCATTGTCACCTTCTTTAAGAAGGCACGTAATATAACCTGACATATGGACATGGTGGAAAAGGGAGACAGCTGACAGTTTATGCATTATACCAGAGTGATCAACCCAAAAAACAGCATAAAACATTTTGCTGAGAAAGCCCTTCATTACGCCATTGCCTTAGTATGATATTATCAATCTATTGTTGTACTGTGCTGAGATGCTTCAATGTGCCTCCATGAAAGGAGTTTACTGTAAAATAAAAGCGTATTGGAAATGAAAACCTCTTAAAAAGTAATAGATGCTGTATCTAGATTTGAGTCTGGTTTTAGGGAAAGGCAGCTTTCGGAGAGTGCAGAGTGCTTATTTTAGATTATGTGTTTGTTGTAGACATTGACTGGAAACAGGTACATAGATTTGTGAAAACATACTGTTTACTGCAAGTTTTATGCCAACATGTGAACCCACATCCTAGCTAATGTTCTATTAGACTGTGTCGTTTGATTAAAATATCACACATTCAGTAAAAGAATAGCTTGGCAGTCTGTAATGTGATGTTCTCATGTTAACTGCAATAAAACTACTGCTAAATTGATGTTACCAGTTTCATACTGCACCCACAGTATTAGTTTTGACTCTAACTGCATGCAGGTGGAATTTAATGCATAATATTGATCTGGAGGATTTTTTTTTTCCCTTCATCTGTATATTAGCTTCTAGCCTTGATCTTAAAAGTCAAGACAGATGTTCGGTATTATTATCTAGCAGAAAGGGTAAAAAATCAATTTTATCTCCTGGTGCTTCTTTCCTTTGTTTTCCAGTGCTCAAACAGTGGGGCTGTAACAACCATCAGCATAAAATCATTTATTAGCTGATGTTATGACAACTTCTGGCAGATGAATATATTACTATATGTACGTTGATGCTCCTGAAATCAACTTTCTGATTAAAGATATGAAAAGAGTATGGCAACCAATCAACTGTTTTTAATGGAGTAATGATTTCATAAAGCACTGCATTGCAGAAGAAGGGTAATAAGATCTAGCTAAGAAAAACCTATGTATGAGCCATGCATTTTCCAAGACTGATGGTGATAAATGATAGTTACTCATTATAGTTTATGGATTTTAAAGGTGACCAAAACAGACAAAAAAGGACAGTTTCAAAAATTTTGCCTGTACTTTCCAAAAGATAATGAAATTAAACAAAGGAAGGATTCTCATCTTTACTAACGCTGTGTTAAGTTACCAGAAAAGCTTTGATTCATCTTTAACTTGAGTTCTAGATGTAGGTAATTTTCTATTAAAATGTATTGATGAGTCCTCTAAACTTCATTGGAGGACTTCCTTATCTCACAGGATGCCTTTGGTCTAAGAAGTAAAAACTTGCCTTCCCACCCTACTTTCAGGACAATATTCAGCCCTAGCTGAGGATTTGTGCCACTATCCCCTGGTCTTTCCTAACCTTTTAAACCCATTAATCCTTTCCTGCCATGTCCTCTATAATTAAATTTGTTAAATGCAGGCCTCATTCAGCCCTTCATTAGCCCAGTAAATCTTTTTATGTTTGATTATTTTACACAGATGTAATGTAGATCAGAATCTAAGGGAAATCTTCACTACTGAAAGCAATGCTGAACTCTTAGTTTTTCCTCACCATGTTGATGGTTCTGTGCTCATACATAACAATTTCTTGTACAATATTGTCTACACAATATAGATGAAAATGTAATAGAACAAGCTATCAAGCTACACTAGCAGTATTTATGCAATGCATTTATTCCTTTAAAAAGATATCCTGCAGGCTGCTGACCTACCAAAAAATCTGAGACCAGGTAAAGATTATAAAATACATGTGTTATACTGATGTCCCTTAAAACAATATAGTAAGGGGTAGTTATATTGAAATGTGCAGAATTTTATACCTACTTAAACTCACTGAATGGCCCTGTAAATGACTGCATATAATGAAATCATCAGAGGATTAGTGGTTTACATATTTTATAAGATGGTATTAAAATGCTCTTAAGACACTACCTATCTTTCTTAACCTTCAAATAGAATCCAATCTACTTCTGACAGTTTCAATATTCCTATTAAAAATGGAGCGAAAAATCATGAGATTAAACATCATGGAATGTAAAATAAATGCTATGCATTTACTTTTATGTTTCTTTCTTTCCCCTTTGCTTTCTTGTTTCTCAACATTCAAGGTTATTAAAGGAAAGAATTGAAAGAGATTTTTTTTTTCAAATGGCTGATATATTTGGGAAAAATGATAGCAAATGCAGTAATAGAAGCAATAAATAATTAAAACAACTAATACTAGAATATAATGACCTGACTCCACAAGTTGAAAATTATGAAAAGTTAAATGTCAAGCTACATTGCTGTGCTTCTGTTTTTCTTTCTGTTTGTTACAATTCAGCTTGTATTTATAGAGGTTTGACTGTCATTTTCTGCTTATAATCAATATATATTTAAGTTCTTTAAAAGCATTTAGAAAGTTTATGTTTATAGACGCATGAACATGCATTATTAAGTATGACTTTCAAAAACAAAACTTTTAGTTGTTTATACATCTGCATAAAATGTTATAAAACAGGCCCATTGTTTTATCTTCTAGGATTTTAATAAAATCCTAAAATTTTAGAGAATGCATATTTTGTATTTAAAAAGCAAATGTATTATTTAATGTTTGTTAAGTGGTTTCAGTCAAGATAACCTTCATGGAAATTTTTTGAGAAAAGAGTACCAAATTATCATTTTTGCTATATTTTATATTAATTAACAGAAACCAAGATCAGAAATATAAATCTCTGATAAATTCTTTGTTATATCAGACGAAGATAATTTTGTATTGATTTGTGTAAATTTTAAAGCAATTTCTCTTAATTTTTGTCACGGTATCCTGATTAGCATAAACTCTAACAATTTAATTCAGATCAAGTAGGTAGATAAACCCTTTATTTAAATACCTGCACATCTTAAGCCAATTGGTCATGCATTTCTGTACCTCAAGATTTGAAATGAATCAATTTTTCTTTAAGAAATAAAAAACAGAAGCTTTAGCAGCATGGAGTAGATTACTGTAGTGCACGGAACTAAATATATTAAACCCACACATTTTAATGATGTTTACATATGTGACAACATATCTATGGAAATTATTCAGATGTGAGTTATAAATATAAAGACTGGTGTTGAAGCCAATTGAAATCCCTACCAAAGGTAATTCTATACCTGGGAAAATAATAATTTTGTTGTGCAGCAAATTCTGTGTTTATGGTGAAAACAGCACCAAGTAAAAAAAAGATAAGGCATAATTCTTCCCTCTATGCTGTTGCCATGCTGTCTCTCATTTTTTTAAAAGATAAAATACACACAAGCACACACAGGCTATACTTGGAATGGCCAGAATATTTAGACTCCTCTAGGGTTGTTATATGCAGGTACCATACCAATGAACCTGCTTTTCTGGTGGTCTTGATATCCTTTCTCTTCTCATCTCATCTGGCTGATTTTTTCCATTGCTTCTCATCTATGGACAATAGATAGTGAGTTTAATTATTTTCTATAACTCCATCTGTTTTAAGGAAGGAACAGAAAACTTGGACTGTAATAGAAGACATTACTGTTTAGTCCCAGTGAGAACATGTCCCAGTGTTTTACTTACACAGGTAAATAAATCCAGGTATTTAGCAGAATAATGTTATCCTAAACAGTAATTTGCTTATATCCTCAGCTTTAGCTGGGTATCACACAGGTCTTCCATAGTAGCTGATGGCACAGTAGAAATAATTCTGTTGCAAAATGAACATGCAATTGAGAAACTAATTTTGTTTCCAACCAAATAAACTTAATATTCATAAAATCCAAGAAAAGAGAACAAGGAACTGCAATAATGGGTTTCAATTCATCCCCCATGTCCACACAACTAAATATTAACCTACAAAGGAAATGTGGTTGACCTATAATAGTAACAACACTTCCAGATTTAGATATGTGAAGTTATTTGTCTTCAGTCAAACTGTAAACTATATGTGTCTGATAATCGTCTATCAGGGAGGAAAAAAAAATCTGGAAGACCAAATAGAAATGCAGTATAAAATTAATTGTATCATATTCATATAACTGTGTGTATTTGAACAGGTGGGTTTCTGAAGAGCGTAATTTAAGGTAGGACTTATGAGCAGCACTGAACTGCTGTCATGAAGCTGAAAGAAACTAGTGTCAGAAGAACAATAAGTGAAGATACAGAAATCACAGCATATCAAAAATGAAGAAAGTGGAACATATCATTTTTGATATGTTTCTGTGTGGACTGTGTGCCACACATATTTCTGGAATGGTATTTTTGGATCTGAAAGCATATTTTTTTCCCTTAGGAAAGCAATGCTTGTCTTAAAAGGATTGCTTTGCCTGAACTGTTTTCTTTGGAGCTTATATTTTTATTTTATCTTATGAAATTCGGGCCCAATGCATAGGGTGAGATATATATATATAAATATATATATATTTTAAATCTGACAAGTTTAAAATTTTTCCTTGAAATGGAAGGCCTGGACTGACCTGCACTTTAAGAACATTACCCCTTAATCTACATGCCTACTACCTCAAGAGACAAGCATTGTTTTTTTCATATATCAATTGACTTCAAATCATGTTCAAAAAAACCAAACATATATTCATAAAAAAAACTATAATGAAAACAATATCCCAATATTATTCTTTTTTAAACAACTGTTATGATCAGAACGGTCTGAGGAATATTAGCCTATCTCACACACTAAGAGCCTAAGCTCTGCTTTCAAACAGCATGTAGGCAATTAGATGAAAAGGGTCTGTTGCAAAGGGCCAAAGTCTGAGATGATGCACATTCCCCAGATCTCCTCAGCTTCCATGGAATTGCATCACCTGAAACCCAAAGCAATTCTAAACTCCTGGAAGCATCTGCTTGTATGCTATATTTTCAGCTCATGTCTGAGTGGCTTCATTTCAGCCTTGTGATGAGGGAACAAAAATAAACTAAAAGACCATAGTTAAAATTGATAAATTATGTAAATATCACATATAAAGTAAAATGTTGTTTCTGAGTAGAGAAATGTTATTGTCAAGAATACTACTGTGCATGTCTACTTGTGCTCAAAACACTGCTCTTTTCACTGTTGTTTGGAGTGAACAGTACTGCCACTTAATATTCACCTCCTGGGGAAGATCCTGGCATTAACGTTCAGAAGCTGAAAGCTTCACTTTTAAACACAAGAAAAGGACTGCACATAATCAAAAGAATCACTCTCCATAGCTATTACACTGTTGTTTAGGGATCTAAATGGAAAAAAAAAAAGAGTGAAGCAATTAGGGAATTAATTTAATGATAGTTTCCCCAGACATTTCTGTATGTCCCTAAATAAATTGTTTAGAATAATTGCTAATTGTTCTGTGTTGCATGTATAAAATAACTTAAATGGAGACATAATTTATTTTAGAAGAAAATAAGGGATTAAAACGAAAAAGAAACCAACAATCTATACATCCTAGTTTGTCAGTTTACCTCATCAAACTTATTTAAAATTACATGGGTGGTTCCCTAAATAATAAACATATTGAGGGAGGTGTGGATGTGTATGTACATACAAACAAGCTGCACAGTTACTGAGTAGTAGTTCCATGTACTTAAGGTTTACTGAGTTTCTGGCTATGATTGCATAGGTGCTTTTTAGGTGCTTTTAGAAGCATAGGTGATTATTAATGTAACTAATACTAAGTGACAGAGAAAAACTTCAGCAGCAAAAAATGTCTAAATTCTTGGCTTTTAACTTACTTAAAAAGTTTCAGGATGATTTTAAAACACCACCTGCTTCTGGTTCTCCTGCCAGCCTTCTAAAGGATTTGGGACAAATCCTTTCTCTGTGTATAGCTATTCTGCCTTTTTGCTGAGGTATGATAATAGAGTTTGTGATTGAGCTCTGAGGATGCCATAGAGCTAGATGCTTTTACACCACAGGGATCAACTTCTCAAAGTGACTCATACTTCTTTTCCCCTCTTAAGGAGAATGACAAAAGATTAGGCCATCTGCAGAGATGTCATGTAGCTCTGTAGTAGCTCCGGGGATCCCTGCTGTAGTGAAAAACAGTAGTAATAGAGTTGAGGTTTGTTTTTGGAGTACAAACTGATTAAAAATGTGATCCAGCATGGTGGAAATTCATATTGAAATACAATTCTTGCTTTTCATTCCAATTCCTTCTTATTTATTCTTCATTCAGCTTGACTCATGTAACTTATGGAAGAAAACCCCCAATATTTTCAACTGAAAATGTCATTAAAACTTTATTTATAGAACGTATAAGTCATGTAATGGCATATAAAATAGGTAACTACATGAACTGATTAATTAACTAAGCAACCAAACAGAGCATTCATTCTCCACCTTAGTTTAAATCCAGGGTAAATCATGTCTTCTGTCTTCCCTCAGGCTATAGACGCTTCTCAGAACTGTAGGGTACTCATAGAAACTCTTTTTCTCTTTCATTTTGTGATTTTTTTTGTTAGTGTCCTTTTCAGATTTTCCAGGGAAATGAAGCATGTGTCTGAAATTGGGCCTCTGAGGACTATTAATGAGGCACCTAAAAATCAGCACAGGTGGGCTCCCAACCACATTAAACAACAAAAATGACACACAGAAGTTCTTCATACGTATTGCAGGGAAATACCTTTTAGCTCAGTTGTGAACTTCAGTTAGAAGATATCTTTGGACAATTAATCCTTTTAAATTCCACTGAATTTGCTTCATATATATAGTCCAGTCTACTTAAAGTCTCTCAGTTTTTCATTAATACAGTGACACACATAGCAAAATACTTCAAAATTCCATGTTACCACGCACTAATTAAACTAACTTGAAATGCCATAGCATAGACATATCTATAAATGTGGAACAAAATGTCCACATATATTTTTATCTGAATTTAACCAGAGAAATCCCATGTATGTCCCTGATTTTTCAGGTTTTTTGTTTGAGGAGAAATGCTGAGTTTTTAGTAAAAATAAAATACGCTCCCCCCCCCCCCCCCCCAACTCAATGAGGTTTAGAATGAGGGCCAGAACCCATATATATCTAGGAAGTCAGAGGTCTGAGGCCTTTCTGTGAGTCTGTGAATGTGTACCTAGCTGTCTACAAAAATAAGAAAAGTGATTTCTTTTTGTTATTGTCCATTTACTTTAGGTTTATTTCTGAAGCTTTTTTCACAGTTCAAACTTATAAAGCATGTAAACTACAAAAAATCAAAATATCATTTTGATTATAAAAATATAATTTTGATTATATCAAAACATCAAAATTTGATTATCAAAATATCATTTTGAAAATATCTAACAGACAGTTGATCAAGCCATTATGATTCACTATGCAGTTGGATGGAATACTACCTGTCTGGACAAAACCTGTTTATTTTTGTCTGTTATTTCTTTCAAATTTTGTTCTGAATTATTGCATATTGTATAGCATAATATCCCACATCTAAATCATATCCTCGAGATCTACAGCAGAGCACCAGGGACATACAGGAACTCTTACCAAAATATCATTTTCCCCAAACAAGTGCTCTGTGACCCATAACATCTGGTTTTATTTTTTTTACTATCTGTTGCATTAGTAATGTACAATGCCATCCTAATGCTTTTTCTTAACAGCTTATTCAACATCTGTATTCCAGTTATGATTATCTTTGCCATCTTCAATGTTGTATTGTTTCTTTCAAGGGGTACTAATGCCAGAGACAGCACTCATGAGTGTCATTAATTGCATCCTTACACTTTTTCAGGGTCAAGTGTGTTTAACAAGTCTTCTGTTGTTAAACAAAATCACTGGTAATAAGAAATGGAATTTAAAAAAAAGAGTAAAATAAGGAAACATCACTCTGCCTGTTCTGTGGCTATTTCTCGTTCCTCTTTTTCTGATCGGCATAGCAAGAGTTTAGGTTACAATCCATAACAATGCAGTGTTTTCCCATCCAAGGTGACTGCAAATTGAATTCTTCCTGGCAGCACAAATTATTCACCTCTTAAGTTTTCCTTCTGACACTGAAATCAGTTGCACAAGAAAATGTGTCTAGCAGCCTTGAAATGGAAACAGACAAATTGTAAAGAAGTGTAGCAAGGCATCTAAGTGCTTCTGCCGCATCTTGCTAACAGATGGGATCTGTAACACCAGTCACCAGTGCTTGTAACTCCAGTGCAGTTAAAGAAAAGGAAGCATTCATCAAGCCATTCAGTTCTCATTCTTCAAATAGAAGGCTGTTTACATCATGTCAGCAAATGATTACCCTCTGCTGCTGTTGTTGTGCTACCTATTGGAAAAGGTGAAGAGGTTATATTTTGAAATCCCATGGAGATGTTGATTAAGGAAACAAAGGAAGCTGGTTCTTAACACCCAAACTCCCTAAAAATAGGAAGCAAGCATCATCACACTCACATCTCTGACATAAGAAATGCGTTCTTCTTGGAGAGAACAATGAATTCAAAGCACAAACTGCTTGCATGTATCAAGGGAGAACCAAAGAGTCTAAGCACTTTCCCTTCCCACTGGGTCATGTCTTTGCGTCCTTTCTTTGGTTTTATGTACTTATTCAGCTCTTATCTGAGAGCTGACCTGGGACAGCATGGATCCCAGATTTCCTTGTCTTCTTCTTAAAGCTTCATTAACTGTGCCTTAAGAAAACAAAGCTATATAACCTGGGTGGAAGTCTGCAAAGGTGTAACTTTGTAAATGAGTCCATATTGGACCATCACTGGAAAAAAATAGGGATCTATAAACTGAAAAAGATTGAGAACTGCTGTTTTAGGTATTGAATTCCCACCAAACAAGTTATAGTAAATTTGCAGCCAATACAAGTTGGCCAGGAGTGTTGATCTGCTGGAGGGCAGGAAGGCCCTACAGAGGGATCTGGACAGGCTGGATCATTGGGCTGAGGCCAGTTGTATGAGATTCAGCAAGGCTAAGTGTTGGGTCCTGCACTTGGGTCACAGCAACCCCATGCAAGGCTGCAGGCTTGGGGAAGAGTGGCTGGAGAGCTGCCCAGCAGAAAAGGACTTGGGGATACCGGTTGACAGCTGGCTGAATATGAGCCAGCAGCGTGTCAAGGTGGCCAAGAAGGCCAATGGCATCCTGGCTTGTATCAGAAATAGTGTGGCCAGCAGGACTAGGAAAGTGATCGTCCCCCTGTACTCAGCACTGGTGAGGCCACACTTCGAATACTGTGTTCAGTTTTGGGCCCCTCACTAAAAGAAGGACACTGAGGTGCTGGAACACATTCAAAGAAGGGCAACGAAGCTGGTGAAGGGTCTAGAGAACAAGTCATAGCAGGAGCAGCTGAGGGCGCTGGGGTTGTTTAGCCTGGAGAAGAGGAGGCTGAGGGGAGACCTTATTGCTTTCTGCAACTACCTGAAAGGAGGTTGTAGGGAGGTGGGGGTCAGACTCTTCTCCCAAGTAACAAGCAATAGAATGAGAGGAAATGGTCTCAAATTGCGCCAGGGCAGGTTTAGGTTGGATATTAGGAAAAACTTCCTCACTGAATGGGTAGAGAGGCACTGGAACAGGCTGCCCAGGGAAGTGGTTGAGTTTCCATCCCCAGAGGTATTTAAAAGATGTGTAGAAGTAGTGCTCAGGCACATGGTTTAGCAGTGGACTTAGCAATGCTTGGTTAACAGTTGGAGTTGATGATCTTAAAGGTCCTTTCCAACCTAAACAACTCCATGATTCTATGATTTTTTTAAAATGTCCTCAGGACTGCTAGATATCATACAGTCTTTGCAGGGTCTTTGTCAAGAACAGGACTTAACAACTCATGAATTTTTGAGACGTGGAGCTAGAGTCTTTGGCTCTCAAAGAAGACACATTAAGTGACTCTACTGTTAAAGGTAGAACTTGGCTTATTTGAAAGTATCAGATGTATCTGCACACAAAATTATCATGGTGATTTCCATGCTTTATATTAGTCTGGGCTGTCTCCAAGACTTTTTTTGTTTGCATTTCACCATTCTTGAAGAAGACTGATTTTTCTTCCTCAGAGATTTAGTCTAATATGTGGCCTTAGACAATTGTTTAGAAAACTATTTCATGGGTATGCAAAACAGAAAATAGTACATTCAGTTTTATCAGGATCAACAGGTCTTCTTTGCTTCCTGTTCTAAACTTCTATTTAAACAACTCAAACCCTCCACCTGTGTGATGGCTTTATTTCACTTTCCTTATACTTTTAAAGTTTAGTAGACCTTTAGTGCCTTTTCTGCCTTGTAAGATAAAATTTATTTTAAAAATTTATAACTACTATTAAAAAACCACATGCATTCTTATTGAAGGGTAAATTAAATTTTAGGATTTCAGGACTGTTGCTCAGTAAGTGGATATTATACCCCATAGATTATTTTCTTTCTTCTCATTCACATTTATTTCTAGTCCACCAGAGACTTCATCCTGTCTCAGAGTGGCAAAGTTCTACCAAGTACTTTGTATTGAATTTCTTTTACTTCAGCTGTGCACATCTTCATTGAGACTGGTTTCAGCTTCTTGCCATGCTTTATGAAGTGTGGTTGCCTTTCCTTCTTACCTTGTGCAAGTTGTACACAAGTAACTGATATACCCTGAGTTCTGCCCCAATATCAAGAGGAAATGGGCTCATGTTATGCCAGGGAACATTTAGATTAGATATTAGGAAAAATTTCTTCACAGAGAGAGAAGTTAGGCATTGGAACAGACTGCCCAGGGAAGTGGTACAATCACAGTCCCTGGAAGTATTCAAAAAACCACGTGGATGTAGTGCTTAGGGACATGGTTTAGAGGTAGACCAGGCAGTTAGGTTAACAGGTTGGACTCAATGATCTCAGAGGTCCTTTCCAACCTTAACTATTCCATGACTCTAGGTTTCTATAATATCTATTTCATCCCTATGCACTTGAGTTGCTCCTACAAAATAAAGTAGATCCCAGCACTTAAATTCTCTTATGCTTAGTTGTGTCCTACAGGAGAAAGTTGGGTTCTGTATTGTTTCAGTTTCCAGATGTAGTCCTTGAAGAAGCTAATCTGCACATGAAAGCTCCAACATAATAAATAAATAAATAATTACCTCTGTGAATATCAGGGGTGAAATACGGCTTCCTTGAATGTTTATATTTATAAAAATGTCTCAGTTTTACATTTAAAGAAATTGATCAACCACATCTTATCTGTGTGGTCAACACAAAATTCACATTTTCATTTGGAAAAAAATGAAACTGCATCTAATATTTTTCTCTTTATTATGACAAATTAATGTTATAATGAAAAATAGTCATAATTTTCAAGTTTTTTGGGGCATCAGTGCCTGTAGTTACTGTGTCTGCATACAACATGTTCTCTAGCTGTTTCCATAATGTTTTTATTCAGAAGATTTTAACCAGAAAATACTATGTGTATATGAGGAAGGTCTCATATCGATGATACAGATCCAGCTCTAGAACAGATACAGTATATAAGACTATACAGAAATACAGGAAGAGAGTAAGACTTTCATATTTAGTTGATATGCCCAAGGTGAAAAATGGAAAAAGGAGAGATAAAAGAATGGCCTGGTATGGCATTTCCTTCTGATTTGCCTATATGGCTGAGCAACATCCCCACATCACAACTAGAGTCACCCCTGGTAATTTTTGAGGCAAGAAAAATGGACAAGGTCCTTATCTAATAATTATACTCTTAAAAAATTAAATAATTACACTCAAAACCCCAACACTATTAGGAAACACTAATGTCAGAGTCAGAATGGAACACCTAATTTCAAAGACATAACTTTAAAATTACATGAATCAAGAATATTAACCAAAAATATTCAGTGCATTGATGAATTATCCGCCTGTTATACAAATCTTTCATCCTTCAATTTTGTTATATAATGTATGTTTTTGTTATTTGACATAATATATTAAACCTAATACTGTGCAAAAAATGTGAACCTCATAACAGCCCATCTGAAATACCCATAGCACTTTGACTGAACATGATTGCAGACATGGTACGCAGAGCAGAACAAGCATGTTAAACATGAAACTGTCTGTTTTTACAGCAACACTCTAACCCTATTAACCAGAAAGATTTTGAACAACTGGGAACTAATGGGAATTAATACAATACAATACTACTTTTCTTATTTCTAACCAATGTTTATATGCTATTCATTTCGAAGTTCTCCTAAACTTTTCTCTGTTTCTGATTCTAAACCTCAGGTGCAATGGTAACTTACCGCTAATACTGTAACTTCTGCACAGGACTCTGCTAGTTTTTATGATCCTAGGTTAGGTAATTCACACCACTGTTGATGATGTTATGAATGGCTAGTGTAAAATGAACACACGATTAACTTTAACTAAGTCGCAGACATTGACAATAAAAAGAAAATTGTAATTTGCACTGCATAAGCCTAGGTAGTTAAAGCAGACCCTATTGAAAACAGGACTGTTTTGAGCATATTTAAAAATTTTAACTTCTGCCAGGCAAGTATTTAAAGACATACACCTAAGTACATATATATAAATCAGCAGGTACAAATGCAATATCTGTACAGACATGAGTATATAGGTAGTAGGGCTGTTTCACAATCAGAACTTTAGCAGTATCAATGGGGCAACAACTATATGCCAATGTTGGCAGGTTAATGTATTCTTTTAATAAGAATATAGCAAACTTGTACATCTGGAACCAGTATACCACCTGAATTAAGCCCGAGGTTACGTAGTTTTGGATTTCTGACAACAGTTTTCTTTCATCTTTTAGCTGGATTTTCAACCTCCTCAAAGGAGCCTAATCAGACCTAGGATCATTGTTGAGTTCTCAAAACCCTTCCAGAAGCCATTTCAAAAGTTATTCATGCTACACAGCAAATCACAAAGAACTGCAGATTATTCCATACCAGCACCTGGGGACTTTCTTCCTTACACCTGAGAAGTTAAGAGGTGGAATTAGTTCATACACTACTTCAGCATCTACAGAAACATTTAGATTCAGCCTCAGGTGCAGTACAGATGTGACTTAGTTGGACACTGCAGTCTTTCTCTAAGTCACAATGACAGACCCCTTTCTATTTCTATTATTTAAGCAAAAAATTACAATATGCAGTACCAATATAAGTAACTATGTCAACATATCCATAGAAGAACAAAGGAGAATGCAGCATTTTAGTAATGAGGTGAGCTAGAAAATCATTGTTAATGAGAGTTTGTCGATACATGGAGAATGTTTCTGTATCCTGTATCAGGACTGAAATCAATTAGCATTATGGTAAGAGAACCATGAGAATAAGATAAAAAACAGACCTGCAAGGGATTTCAAGAGATGATCTGGCTTATTCATTCTCCCAGGCCATAATTGTTACATCTTTGCCTTTCCTAACAAAAAAATTGTATAAAAGGCAATAGCTAGGAGCACTGCAAATCACAGCAGAGATGTATCAGCATGTTACTGGCGAGGAGAAAGACAAAGATAAAAGTGGGAAACTGCGGTGAACAACTTCAGGGGCTGGTTCTGGGCCCTCACTTGAACACAGCCAAAACTGCCAGCAGGCCAAAGTGACTCAAAATATTAAGCTAAAAACTAAATAGTAAAAAAAAAAAAAAAAAAAAAAAAGTACTTTGCTATTAGAAATATTAAAACATCACTATTTAAAAATTAATTTATAGCATAAGAACTAGAATGCTATGTAGTATTTTTATATAGTATATGACAATTATGATTATCATATAATATGTTTTGTCATTTACCATACATTATAATATATTATATCTTTTAATATTAGTATATTAATTTAAAATGTTTCTGTTAAAATTACTAAAAATATCTTACTGTCTGAAGATACTGAAATCTACAATTTGTTCTGTAAGAACACCTAATCAGCCAGGAAACTGTACAACATGTTGCCTTGTTTGTCTTAATTAACTGTTAATGGGTGAGAAGAGTATGACCTTATTTCTTGCTTCCCACCTCCCTGATCTTTTCACTCACATCTAGCTCCCTTGTCTCTCCAAATGATGCTGCTACACTCAGGGCAAAATCTTCCTACTCTACTGCTCCTGCTATTTGGAACCACCTTCCTGTAATTCTTTACCTCATTAAGTCATAAAATTATCTGGAAAGATCTGTTTTTTTCAGGTCTGTGAGATTTAGCTTTTCTTTCTTTCTATTGACCTTCTACCACCATATTATCCAGTCTGTGAGTGCTTATGCCAAGACATGGAGATCTTAATGCCATATTTTACATAGGCTTAGTGTATGGCTTTAAACCTAAATTAACCTCTTTGCAGAACAAAGGAAAAAATAGTGTATAAAAAGTGTATAAAATGCACCCCTTACAGATATCAGCCTGTAAAATTGATTCCATTTTTCGTCATGCACAGAAACACTCTGTAGTATAAATTAAGGTAAATTAGGAACCTGTTGATTTGAAAGATGTTACCTAAATTAAATCAAAATGATGTTGTGTTACGATCAGAATCATTGAATATTTGAGAATATCTTCAGTACATGCTTCCAAACAGATTCATTATCAGAATTTATGGCTTGATTTTCAAAGTTGTGCAGTCCCACAGACTAACAGATATCTCAGTTACCTGTGCACTTATCTGGTTTAGTGGATAAATAACTTATTAGGTTATTCACATAGTAAATTATTTTGTATATATACTTACATGGATTCATTGCTTGGTTGTGAAATTCCCTCTAGTATTTATGGACATGAATAAGGGTTTCAGTTAATTAGGAAAATCTATTCTCTAGATTCTCTAAATTTCTTCTTACAGAGAAACTTGAGTTTGGTTTTGTAGCTGGGGTACTAGACTATGAACTTTCTGATTATGGTACTGAACTTAGTGCATTTTTCTTTTTAAGTATGAAGCAAAGGAATACAGCATTCTTAACAATCTTCCTTTATAACAGTTCCCAGGGTTTGGAGGAAATGGGTCACTGGTGTTGTTAACAGTATTGAACAGTTCACTGATGCGAAGAAATATATTTTTTCTTTCTGACATGGCAAAAGTAACTGAATAGAAAAGCTCTTGTTCATTGGCACTTAACCATACTGTCTTCTACCAGTCATGCAACAAATACATTTAATATTTTTTCAAAAGGAATCAACAGAATAATACTACTAAACAACCCAACTTTTAATGCTGTGTTCCATTCCTGAATCTGTCAGTGGCTTACTGCTTAGCCCTGTAGATGTAGTTCATTTAGCCAATGTACAATTTGATATATTGAGGCATTTAGAGTTTTGATAACATAATTTGCTTAAATGTTTATGCAACATGGTGTGTTTTGATGTTATAAAATACATAAGAACATATTGTACTTAACGGTAGGGCAAGCAGCAGTATGTTAAGAAAGCTGTTTTGAATAATACTTTGCCAAATGTTAAAACTTTCATTTTCACCTCTTTTTTTTTTTCTTTTTTCTTTTTAATTTGGGATAAAACATAGTAATCAAAAACTGAAATAGTCAAATTATATATTTGTGTTTGAGAGAGCCGTCTGTTTCAGTGAAATGGTCCTTTAGTGGTGTGCTATGCACTAGTCTTACAGAACATATTCATTCCAATGAAAAATAGATATCAGAGAAGTAAAATTTCTGAACATTCTTATATAATGGCACAATCCTGAAAATTTCTAATGTGATTTGCTTTATATGCTTGATGGATTGAATATCAATTACTCAAATATGTAAAACTATTCATATGCTTATTTTGTTCAACATCAGAATCTCAATCCTTATAACACTCTTAAAATTATATAACTCCAAAACTGTCGTTTGATATTTTGTCTTTTGTATGAAGGCTAACTATCACTAACTATTCAGTTTAATGGATGATAACTGAAAAGTGTTTCTGAAACTGACTTTGCAAAGCATTCAGGACTAAGCAATCTGTTACCATAGTTATTATTTAAAACAATATATATATCATTATAAGAGTATTGCTTTAAAAATAAAAACTGAATGAATGCTGACTTACATTTGATCAAATATGAGCATCAAGGTATTATGTAAATGAGAAAAAGTGAAGCAGACCCCGATTTTCTCAAGGAAAAGAGCACACCCTTGGTACTATGCCAGATTTACTTCTGTAACCCAACAAAAATGATAGTAAAAAAGTAATTCAGAACAGAAGTTTTTATTTTCTCTGTAAGATAAAGGGGTAAGGTAACAGGATAATGAAGCCAAAGATAGCTGAGGGTGATTTTAGAAAGGAAAATATGTGTCTACATCTGAGCTTTGGTGATGTTCAGGTAATCTAGATCCCAAAGTTTTGATCAGGATTTATTTCTAATCACCTCTGTCTTTTGGTTCACAATGTAAACACTAGATGAAGGTTTGGGATAATTCCTAAACTATACAAAGAATTTATACGATTATCCTGGTGATGCTTAAAGACCTAATGGTAAGATCATATTGATCTATTTGTTTTAGGGATAAATGATTTTCAAATTTCTGAGCATGAAAAATCTTTAGGCACACCTACAAGCAAGGAAAAGAACACAATTCAGACAGATTTTTCAAGTTCCACAGTTTTAATCTTTATCAAAAAGCAATCACATTCAAAACATGTCTTTTTATTATTTTTTTCAGTAAAATAATATTTCCTAAACAGAATTTGTTGTTTAGTAAGGTGAATGCATTTTACACATTCCTCTGTTTATAAGTAAATTTCTGTCAGTAAAGTCTCTATAAGACAGTCAGCAATTCAGTCATCAGCTTCATTTTAATATTAGACTACAGTTCTACAGTGTTGATGTTTAATTCTCAAGAACTCTATTACAAAAAAATTCTCCCTTAGATGCAAGATGAGTTGGGAGAGACTGTTTTAGAATATTTTATGTAGTAGGTTTTTCTATTTAGTATCAGTACTCATACAGTCCTTTGAATAGTCAGGAACTTTAATGACCTTCTATAGAATTTGCAAATAAATATTTCAAGTAACATATTGTTGCATTGTTTAGAAGTTAATTATCAGGTAATAATAGTGGTCATATGGAATAGTATCTGTTAGCATGAATCACCATAATTTTAAGCACTTGAAAGGCTCATGAAGAATTGGAAATCCCTCAGAACAAAGTAGTTCTTGATGATTTTTCTAATAAGCAAAATTAAAAAAAAAAAGATCAAGTAAACCATTGTTTATTTTTCCTTTAATTAATATATACATCTAAAATATGTATATAACTAGTGTGAAGATCACACAAAAAATAGTAATATTTAACTGTTGAGGAATACTGAAGATGCAGATGCAAAATAATATTATTCAAGAGGCAGAAGGATTTAGTTACATATCATAGTGTCTCAAGCTATATGCCTCAGGGTGATTGACAAGGTGCCTGGTTATGCGCCATGCATACAGTTTGGCTACAGTCTTTGCACCAGTGACTAATACTAAACTGTAGGTGATCCTACTTCTTATGCATATTTGAACATTTTATAGGCTGCTTGTTTTTGTCTTTGTCAAACATTAAATCAGTGTGAGCAGTTTTCGTGTAACAAGGGATAAGATCTGCATGAAAGAACTTAGGTAGTCTTCAGATGCATAAGAGAGAAATTTAAAGTTGTTTTTTTACCAATGGCCTTTGGGTAGAAAAGCTTAATATAGACTCAGGAACCCTTCTGCCTGCATGGTAAGACAATGTTCACAAACAGGCCAGTGTATCTGGTCTATCTTGATATAACAAAGTCTGCAATGACGGCATGCCTGCCTTGACCACTGGCTTTGTAGACAGTGGTGCAAATCTTGTGTACATTAACCAGATATTTATGAGGCATCACAAGGTGCTTTCCAAAGTACACACAGAGCAATGTCATTGAATCTACCACAAGCACTCTGTTCTGCTCATAGGCGTAACAGAAGTGCTGCCCAAATGCATGGGGCAGGAAGCACGTAGCCAACCAGAGCTACGCAGTTTCAGAGGAAATAGCAGATGGAGAGATTATAACTATATACAGTGGAATTTGACCAGGACACTGAAATTAACACATTCAGCTCTTCTGAAAAGCATTATGCAATATTGAAAAAATGCAAGCAGTTGGGATATGTTTCACATCTCATCCAAAAATATCGTACTTCTAACACCATGAAGCTCCCTGAAACCGTAATGGAAAATATATAGGCTATTATCTTAGAAGGTACTAGAGGTACCTAGAAGTTAGCATGACTTAAATGATGTTACTCCTAATTTATACAGGTGTGAAAGAGAAGAAAATTAGGTCTTGGGTTTCCTTGCTTTCCTCCTCAGAAGGGGCAACAACTTCATGAAGTCCTAGCTCATTTGTTAGGCATTTCCAGAGCAGAGCAAAAGTTGTGCCAAATGTTGCAATTCACATGTGGTCTGAGCTCAGAGACTGTAATATTGTTTCATTTACAAGGATATAAAGTTTACTGTAACTTGAATCATGATCACACAGGGGAAGACCTGGTTCTCTATTCCCCATATTCTGAACCTCCTTGATACTGCCTTAAGTACTTTCAGGTTACGTTTGTTCAAACCATGCTCTGCAACATAGATTTTATCATGTCTAATTGGAACTACAATGCCAGTGCAAACATGTAACATTACATATTACTTTTAGGAGAAGTTTAAAAAGACCGTGTAGTTCGGTTTATATTAACTATAAATTAGTTTGAAAGCTATAGTATACCATAAAACCAGAAATACATAAACACCTTCTGATAATACTCTGAATGAAGTAGCCAATCTGCCTTTACGGATTAACTGTAAGGGAAGAATTAATCTTGAGTAATCTTTTGTTGTTTCAAACAGGGATTTTTTCACTTTTTTAAGGTTTTTTTATGTAAAAGATGTTAATGTTGGGGATATCTAAAGAACTGAGGCAATGAAGCTTAATGAAAACTGGTGTTAGCTGGATATTTAAATCTCTAAAGACCGTTTTGATATTTCCACAAAAAAACAGTCCATGTACATACATTTCATTAATGCTTTAGGCTGAACAATTAATTAAGCTTTTAAATTTAGTTTAATAGCCATGTCTGAAACTGAAATCTAATTAATGTCATGAATGAAGTTAAAAATATGTATTTTTTCATGTTCTTATAAATTTAAAAATCTCTTTATATCCTGTTAGGGCATTTTAAACAAATCAGAACAAGGGGAATGATGACCTGAACTTAGACTGTGGTTTCATCATCTGTAAATCCACTGAATAATCCAACAGTACATATTTGATCCAGATCAGACAATTACATTCTTGTCAAATTAGCCAGGGTACATGTTACGGCGTTTTAATGCTGGCATTATGCCAGCTGTAGAAGGACAGGTGATACATGACTTGGCATAAAGGCTGCTCGTTCAAAATTAATGCATCACAATTTTTGATCATATTTAAACCAACAGAGTAAATTAGAGCTTGTTAATATTTTGTATCAACTGGTCAGAACATTTCCAAATCCAAATTCTAAGTGTTTAAAAACTGGATTTGCTGCCCTGACGACCAGCACACAAAAGCAGCAACAAGAAAGGACATCTTTAGTGGCCTAACCCACCTCCACCATCAGAAAGAGGAGGCACGAGAGGTAGAGAAGTCACAGAGAGCGCATGAGAGCTGAGTTCAATGCCCTCATATAGCTCTGAGGTTTCAAAAAATATATTCCTCACCTTTTCAGAAAGGTTTACTAATCCTCCTGCCATCTTCTCTTCAGGGTGAAATATTTCTGAGGCTTTTCTTTTGATGCTTTTCTACTTTGTCTTAGAAAAATAAAACTACAAGATAGTCTGACAGTTAGGGCAAGTATGTGGGACAAAGGTGTTTCTGTTCTTGTACCAGGGAATGCTTGCTTATTTAGGAAGAAGTGAAACATCTTTTTTTAGAGGAGAGTGACTGACAGGTTGTATTTTATTTTTTTTATATGCTACTTAGCACATTCTAATAAGATTTGGGACATATGTATATGACATATTCCAGGATATAATTTGATTTACATTAGTAGTGGCTCAGCTTTTCTTCTCAAATTATGACTGATCTGAATCATGAATCTTCCATAAGAAAAGCTGTACATCCACTTACTCTTCTCACTTGGTCCTCCTCTCCTCTCGTCTCCGCGCCTCACCTCGCCTCTCCTTCTCAGAATGCTATAACACAGGAATATTGTGGTACAGCCATACCGAATATTGAACACAGACCTCCTGAGCCTCTGCCTAGTGTTCAAAGCTCAAGACTACCCTGTTGTCTATAGAGTCATGTGTGAACTCCGACTGCAGCAATCTACATAGGATTTTTGTTTGGCCTGGCAGACTATTTGAACAAATAGAAAAATCTATTGGGGGGCCAACCGTGTCCTGAGGTGCATCAAGCACTGCATTGCTAGCTGATCAAGGGAGGTGATTGTCCCACTCTACTCTGCATTGGTGCAGCCTCATCTTGAGTACTGTGTGCAGTTTTGAGTGCCACAGTACAAAAAGGATATGAAGCTACTAGGGAGTGTCCAGAGGAGAGCCACAAAGATGGAGAAGGGTTTAGAGGGGAAGCCGTATGAGGAGCGGCTGAAGTCACTTAGTCTGTTCAGCCTGGAGAAGAGGAGACTGAGGGGAGACCTCATTGTGGTCTACAGATTCCTCAGAAGGGAAGGAAAGAGGGGCAGGTGCTGATCTCTTCTCCTGACGGCCAATGATAGAACCCGAGGGAATGGCAGGAAGATATGCCAGGGGAGGTTTAGGTTGGACGTTAGGAAAAGGTTCTTCACCCAGAGGGTGGTGGAGCATTGGAACAAGCTCCCCTGGGAGGTGGTCACGCTGCCAAGCCTGACAATATTCAATAAGCATTTGGACAACGCCGTCAGACATATGGTGTGAATTTTGGGGTTGTCCTATGCAGGGACAGGAGTTGGACTTGATGATCCTTGTGAGTCCCTTCCAACTCAGGACATTCTATGATTCTATGATTCTATGATTCTATGGTCTGAATCTGTACTTTTCTGTAGGTCATGGTTCAGATTGCATGTTTAGTTTGAGGCCGTATCTTGTTATAAGAGATGGCTTGCTTTCTGAGGGTTAGACTCGATACAAAACAGCAACAGGATCAGCGGGCTACAATGAGCCCCTCCATGCTGCTTTCTGCAGCCCCAGCTGAGAGCCTGGACCAGTATGTTTCAGTTACAAACTACTGCTAAAACCTCTGCAGACAGATATTTAAAAAAAAAAGAAAGGTTGATGCCAAATACTGTAAAACTCCATTTTAAAGAAGAAGATTTTACTTTTCAAATACTTTGCTTTCCCCCCTCCCCCCCAAGTGTGTGAAATGCTCACTAGAACAATACATAGTTCAAGACAGAATTTGGCATTTCTTCTTTTCTTCCTTTTTCCAGTTGCTTTAAGCTATTAATTTTTCTAAGTGCAAATATTCATAAGAATTGCTGTAAATTCTTTCCACTCCAACAATTTATCTGTATATCACTAGTGAAGAAAGCAGAAGTCACAGCAGCTGCACCTGATTTCTCATGAAAGTTCATTTCTGTGCTTGCTTGCTTGATGTACTCTACTTCATTAAATCAAAAAAAAAAGATGAAATATTAAATACCATTGACAATTACTATATTTGGTTTTTGTTGTTATTTGTTTATTTTGAAATGAAATTGAAAGTTAAATATTTAGAAAAAAATAGTATCTGTTTACACCACGCTTGGCTAATCAGGACACAGATCTTTTGGTCTCCACGAGTTAAAATTTTAGACTAACCTGATCAAAGAAATAAGTTTACAAAGATTCAAATAAGAGCATAATAGTCCTCTTTGGTTCATTTATTACCAGTTCTCAAGTAGTTCAGTATGATTATCTAGAAAGCATATTAAATATATAAATTTCATGCAGATTTTAGGACATGAAAATGTCTTTTATTTGAATGAGAACTGGTCTTTTGGATTTACTCATTTCTGTATGCCCCTGCATAAAAGTATAAATAAGTGAATGTGGCAAAATGACAAAACCATGAGAACTCTTGCGGACTGTTCAAGGGTGTCCCTCAATCCTCTCTCAGCATTCCCCATTTTCAGCAGCAGTGTTTCAGCCACTTCAGTTAAAAGTGATACCAAACAACTTAACTTTGTTAAGGTTTGCAATGTCAATTCTGTTATGCAATACTTCAAGCTTGTAAGAGAGTGTGGACTAACCTATGCATTGCTATAGCAATGACAGATTCATTATTGCTCTTCTTATTAAGCTTGTTTGAATATAGTGCCAAACCTTGAACATGGTGTTCAAATGTACATTCTCACTCTGTGTAGCTCTTTCTATGCCAAAATCAGCTTTTAGTTTTACCTTGTCTTCCTTTAAAAGGTTCTGTTTCAAGAAAAGTCAATCTCAGAGTGTCCATACTTCAGTTATTAGAGATTCACTTCTGAGGCAGGGGGATAGTAAAAAAAAAAAAAAAAAAATAGAAAATCTTATTAATTTGATTCCTTTGTTAGAACAAATTAGAGCACAATTTTGGTTTTGTTCATTTTAAAGGCAGCTGGTTGAGATCATGCAACATTATATTAATTAGAACACAATTCCCCCAGACCTGCTGTTATTGCAACAATTCATTAAACAGTCCAGGTGTAAAATATGAGGGATTTGATTGCTCATGGGATTGGTAAGAACATATGGAGTTTTTCACTTTTAAGTTGTTGGTATGAAACCAGCCTAAGCCAATAGTGTGCAACTCTTGAGTTGTTACTCTCTAATGACGCTCTGTAGCTCAGGGGATATGCCTAGGTAGTTACAATCTCATTCTCAAGTGTCTAACTAACAAAATTTCTGAACATTACCTTGACATTTCCAGCTAATGCGATGAACAGTAAAAACAAAAATATAAACTGATTTATTTTCAATGGTCCAGTTGACTTATATTGGGAAACTTGTAGAAATGATGTTCTAAACTTATTCTTTCAGTAGGAGAATATGAAAAGGATTATTTTCTAACACTTTACCATCTTCAGCAAGCACTGCTTTCAGAAATAAACCATCTGTGCTGGTTTTGGCTGCGGTAGAGTTAATTTTCTTCATAGCAGCTAGTGTTGGGCTATGTTCTGGATTTGTGCTGGAAACAGTGTTGATAACACAGGGATGTTCTAGTTACTGGTGAGCAGTGCTTACACAGAGTCAAGGCCTTTTCTGCCTCTCACACCACCCCACCAGCGAGCAGGCTGGGGGTGCACAAGAAGTTGGGAGGGGACATAGCTGGGACAGCTGACCCCAACTGACCAAAGGGATATTCCATACCATATGACATCATGCTCAGCATATAAAGCTGGGGGAAGAAGAAGGAAGGGGGGCGACGTTTGGAGTGATGGCGTTTGTCTTCCCAAGTAACTGTTACACGTGATGGAGCCCTGCTTTCCTGCAGATGGCTGAACACCTGCCTGCCCATGGGCAGTAGTGAATGAATTCCTTGCTTTGTTTTGCTTGCATGCACAGCTTTTGCTTTGCCTATTAAACTGTCTTTATCTCAGCCCATGAGTTTTCTCTCTTTTACCCTTCCAATTCTCTCCCCCATCCCACTGTGAGGGGAGTGAGCAAGCGGCTGTATGATGCTTAGCTGCTGGCTGGGGTTAAACCATGACAGCATATTACACATCACGATTGTTCTAGCTAGCTGTCTCCCTGAAGGCAGAAAAAAAGTATTTCAAGACAGAAGACCTCACATAAGGAAAGGCCCAATATCTGTTTGTCATCGAGACTTAGTATTTTCTTTTTCTTGGTAAGGGTAATTTCTTCTATCAAAAGGAGTAGAGTAAATCATGGTATTGAATTGCATCATGTTCCAATGGCCTGGGAGGGTCTGATCTTCAGTTAATGTAAATGGAGTTGATGAAGCAATGATACATAACTGAAAGAAATCTAGGGGCAATACATACATAAACAAATGATTAACAGCAGGCGAGACCAATTCTAAACTCATTGTATTTTATGAAAAAATATTTACACCTCTCTGGAGAATCCTTGAAAGGGTTTTTTATGTCTAGTCTGCAGGTCTATTTTTTAATTTTTCTAAGTCACCAGGCAAATGCTGCGATTAGGAGTTCTGCTGCCATCTGATTGGGATTGGGCCGTCCTTGCTGCTTTGAAGTAACATAAGTTACTGTGTAGCAGGTGGTCTTCCCTGCTGTTTATAGTGCAGCCTAGGGAGGTCTGTCAGATGTAACAGCTCTTCTTTATCTGCATGGAATTTGGGTAAATCACTATGCAACAGATGGAAAAATACTCACGTACCACCACAGTCCCACCTCTTAGTAGCAGCTTGTAAAATTCCACAAACATGCCAGAGTCCCCAAAAGAAAGATAAAAAAAAAGTCCGATGGGTATGCTTCTGAACTGCTTGAGGATATTCACTTTGTTTATACGTAGACCTAAACCTGGTAATGTGGAAAAGAGAACGAAACTAACAAACAATTTAAATTATCACAGATGTTTTGTACATATATTTTACAATTACATTCCAGATTTCTGCAGGAAAACATTGGGAAATTGGAAATTATTCCCTAATCACCTGTGCTAATTCAAAATACACTCCCTTCCCTCCCCTTCCCTTGATTTTCTTTTTCCTTTCTCTTATTCTTTTCCCTTTTCTCCTTTTATCTCCTTTCCTTAAAATTTGACACACTTCTCTAATTAACTTTGTAAAAAAATTATTAGTAAAACCAAATGTTGTTAAGATTCTTGCCTAAAAGAGCTTTTTTTTTCTTTAATGAGCCTGTTGATAAACATTTGCAAAAATCTTCCTCATCCAAGATTTTAAGGAGCAGTTTCATGTTTTAAAAGATGCCAAGAATTACAGATGTATAACATGGATAATGCTTAAAAATTACATATTAAAAATCGTGAACAAAAATTCATTTAAGGGGAAAAAATCTAAGCAAATTAACTACTTTAGAACAAACATTCTCGATGCTGATGGTTCAGATGTTCAAAACAAACATTTTCCTTTTGCTTACCAAAGCAGTGGTTTATTTAAAAGCAATAACATTCCTAGCAGACTAGGTACTGAATTTCCACTGAATATCTGCCTTTTCTGTGAGTGATAAACAAGGAAGTGACTTCTTTCATAAATATGGCATGACCACATATGTATACTTATCAACAACCCATGTTTCTTCCAGTTTGATTTCTTTTCATTTTTTCCAGGTTCTTTTCAACTCCCATTTGCTTATAAAATGGAAACAAAAACTCTCAGAAAGCTCTGCATGTCCATTTATCAATAGCAAAAACTTTATCATCTAAAACGCATGAGAATATTAACTCATTAATTCTGTCTATGTCTCTAACTATATGATAATTGTAGATAGGAAAGGTGGTTCAGTCCTGTAGGAATTTAATTCAGTCAGGGATTGTCAAGCTTCTCATTTTAATTTTATTTGTGGAA
Source organism: Platalea leucorodia (assembly GCF_965183815.1). Taxonomy (NCBI): domain Eukaryota; kingdom Metazoa; phylum Chordata; class Aves; order Pelecaniformes; family Threskiornithidae; genus Platalea; species Platalea leucorodia. Next base: position 21,959,036 of record NC_138829.1, read on the forward strand.
GGGGTAGATGACAATTCCCTGTCTCACAGGAGAGATGCAATTACACAATGTGCATTATGAAGTGCTCAGACGGTTTGATATTGAGTAGCATACAAATATATTTTTGCATTAATATTTGACTAAAAGAGTTACATTCACTTTTAAGTTCACACATGTCTATGAAGTTATGAACATTGCTCTGCCCATCTGCTTCACTCAACAACTTCACATAGTTTAGGAGTTGAAGTCAGTCTACTTGAAAAAGCATAGGACAGAATTAAACTAATAAGGTGGACTTATTTACCTGCAATACTACTTTGCTGGGTAAAAAAACCAGGCTGGATGGCCAACCCCAAAGAGTTGTGGTGAATGGAATTAAATCCAGTTGATGGCTGGTCACAGGTGGTGTTCCCCAGGGCTCTGTATCGGGGCCGGTCCTGTTTGTTTAATATCTTTCTCGATGATCTGGATAAGGGGATTGAGCATACCCTGACGAAGTTTGCAGACAACAAGAAGGTGGATGGGAGTGTTGATCTGCTGGAGGGCAGGAAGGCCCTACGGAGGGAGCTGGACAGGCTGGATCGATGGGCTGAGGCCAGTTGTATGAGATTCAGCAAGGCTAAGTGTTGGGTCCTGCACTTGGGTCACAGCAACCCCATGCAAGGCTGCAGGCTTGGGGAAGAGTGGCTGGAGAGCTGCCCAGCAGAAAAGGACTTGGGGATACCGGTTGACAGCTGGCTGAATATGAGCCAGCAGCGTGTCAAGGTGGCCAAGAAGGCCAATGGCATCCTGGCTTGTATCAGAAATAGTGTGGCCAGCAGGACTAGGAAAGTGATCGTCCCCCTGTACTCAGCACTGGTGAGGCCACACTTCGAATACTGTGTTCAGTTTTGGGCCCCTCACTAAAAGAAGGACACTGAGGTGCTGGAACACATTCAAAGAAGGGCAACGAAGCTGGTGAAGGGTCTAGAGAACAAGTCATAGCAGGAGCAGCTGAGGGCGCTGGGGTTGTTTAGCCTGGAGAAGAGGAGGCTGAGGGGAGACCTTATTGCTTTCTGCAACTACCTGAAAGGAGGTTGTAGGGAGGTGGGGGTCAGACTCTTCTCCCAAGTAACAAGCAATAGAATGAGAGGAAATGGTCTCAAATTGCGCCAGGGCAGGTTTAGGTTGGATATTAGGAAAAACTTCCTCACTGAATGGGTAGAGAGGCACTGGAACAGGCTGCCCAGGGAAGTGGTTGAGTTTCCATCCCCAGAGGTATTTAAAAGATGTGTAGAAGTAGTGCTCAGGCACATGGTTTAGCAGTGGACTTGGCAGTGCTAGGTTAACAGTTGGAGTTGATGATCTTAAAGGTCCTTTCCAACCTAAAAAATGCTATTCTGTTCCATTCTATTCCGTTCTATTCTATTCTATTCTATTCTATATAAACCCAACTTTGCACGATGTGTTTTATTATAATGGATGCACATTATATTAATTATCACAGAGCTCTATTATGTAAGGGAGATGTCTGCTATTATGTTATCTGATACTTGTATCTACTTCTTTCCAACGTTTCTTTATAAAAGGGAAGATTTTATTTTATTTATTTTTAAATTAATTACCAGGGCTAGATTTCATTATATGAATATACAGAACTAACACAATGTGATCCTGATATCTCATTTAAATCTCTAGACACCATCATACTATAAATAATAACATTACAGTAATAGTAATTTAGCTTATATGGAAAGGTAGGACAACAATTAATTCTGCTTTTCACATATGCAGGAAACTTTTCATCAGATAGAGAGATTCTAGAACTGAAGTTTATTTCATTTGCTGGTGCCACTGGAAAACAAAATCCTTTATCAGCTACTTGCAATGCAAAGTCCTTACTGGAAAGTAAACCCTTCCCTTTAGGCATTCTCTCTCTCACTGAACTGTTTCCATTAATTAAAGGTAGCACAGAAATAGCTCTGTGTTGTCTAAGAAAAGATAAAAAAAAAAAAAAAAGTGAGTGAGAAAGAGATGGAAAAATGGAAGTGTGTTAGCAATTTCCACTTCTTTGGAATGTTACTTATGTTTCCTTTTTACACTGCTCGCTTCCGCCAAAAGAAAAGAAACTAATAAAGGGATGCCCCATCAAGCATCCTGTGTGTCAGAGTACACTGTAAATTTCAGAGCTATATGCCAGTGAAAACACACTCTTCAAAGAAAAGCAGAATTGATCAACAGTTGTGGGCTAAAATTAACAGCTCTTCATTTTCAACTGAAAACATAACTGCTAAGTGCTGATGCAGCTTTATATTTGATGTGATCTTCAATTTAACATTTTCTGACATATTTAAGATTAGTACTTGAGGCTTTGGCAGGTAAATATTAACTTTCAAAGGCAGTTAATATTTTAATTTAAGACTACCAGTCTGTGCTGTCTTGCCCTGGAATAATTATTTTTTTTCCCCTGCAGAGCCCAGTGTACACAAGATCACCAGATCATTGTTATAAGAGGCAGTACCACCCAACAGTTAGAAAAAAAAAAACTACTAAGAGGGTGTTCGGGTCACTGTAGAAATCTGGGGAAGCTACTTAATTGTTTTGGCCCTGATTCAGTGAAAATTTTAAGTATGTTTTTAGTGTTTAACTTGTGCTTAAGCCCTTCTGATTTTTCAGAGTTATATATTCATGTTTAGATTGCGGTCTTGAACAAGGGTACTTCCCTATAGCAAATCACTCTATTATAGTATTTCCATCTTTACAATGGTTATGATCATTTTTATTCTATCAACACATTGTGAAATATAATTACTGTTTCTAAGATCATTTGACATCTTGGAGCAAATTTTAAAATACAATTTTAATATACAGTTCAAAAGCTAAATGATAATTTTACAGAGAAAAGAACCTAAGTAGTGTATGTTCATTTTGCAAAAGTGAATTTTCTGTTTTGCATAAGCATTTGCATTGCATTGGGCAGAGACACATTCTGTTAGAAATTCTCAAAATTTAACACCATGTACTTGAACATGACCTGTTCTACTACACTGAACACTATACTTCATGTTAAGTGATTAGCTAAATATCTACTTCTGTGCACAAAAAATCAACGTCTTTGACCTTATGACTTTTTTTAGATATCTTGCACAGCTGGAACAGAATGAGTGCTGAAAGACTTTCTGAGCAAGACAGACAGAGTTTTAAAAGCAGAACACACAGATGTATTTATGTCTTATGCATCCTATTCTGTTGTGTATAACTTCTTAAACATATTCCAGCTCTGAACCTTGTTTTGAATGTCTGTCGTTGAAAAAAATAAAAAAGTCAATTAGAATAGCAGCTGCAGTTGAAGTAAACAGTCATTAGGCATGTACTGACACTGTCTGTGCATCCAACTTGAAAATACTGTTGTGTCTGCACTTCAGCATTTCAGCGTGATGTCTAATGACTTTTTTTCCCAGTTTCAGGGCCTCTAAAATATTGCTGAAAGCTAAAATCTTTCCTTTGCTTGAACTGCTAATTAGTTTTGTGTATATGGGATTTATGAAGTACTGAGTGTTTAAATCATATCTCAGATTAGATCTGCCTGGAACTGCTCTACATTACAAAATAAATAAACAAAAGCAGCATCCTAGAAAATACAAGGTTTGTGACTTACATCCATGCAGATCTTATGGATAAAATTAACCTGTAAATCTTTTACCCAAAAATTGTTGATTTCCCCAGTCCTCTTGTTTTAATTGTATTTCCTTTGATTAAATCCTTTATCCACCCTTGAATGGAATCATAGTTCTGGCCAAGAAATAATGAAAACAACACGCAATGCCAGGGCTCCCCATCTCCCTGGCTGTTTTGCTGACAGAGAAAGGTTTGTACAAATCTTGCACAGCTTCTGTCACCTGATATCTGAGATCATTGCCTAAACAAGGGAGAAAAAAATAGCCACTTAATGATAAAGCTTACAATTTCATCTTCCTTAGATTTTGTAGACATTGTCTTATTAGGAATCCAGTCTGTCAGGAAAAACAAAGTCTACGCAAAGAAATTTTTATTGGCTCTGTGTTATGTTACAGTACTTTTATTAGATGGTGACATTCCTGAGACAGCACCTGCTGCGTGGATTTGGGCTGTTAGCCAGAAAAGAAATAAAAAAGAAATGTGTGGTTTAAATCTGAGTGGCAATGGGCTTGCATTACTGTGACAAATACCCACATGACTGAACGGTTGGAAAGTTAGAGTGAATCACAGTTATATGCATTGGGGATAAATATATGTATAAGTGGCATTGTTATCACCATAGCTTTCAGAGCAACAAAGATATAAAATGTCTCTTCTGCATTTGTTCTCCTTTCCCCTGTGAATGTGACTATTGAATGATATTTTCTACCCAATATGCATGAAAAGAGTGAACTTTTTCTTTCCTTCATCTGTGGATTTGTTAGCACACTCTGGCCCATTCTACTGCCAAAGCAACAGAATCTGTAACGAGAAAAAAAAGTCAAATTCTGTTTTTCCTTATATCCCTGTAAATCTGGAATAGCTCTAGATTTACTGCTGTATGAATGTGGCTGAATGCAGAATTATGTCTAGAAATATTTGTTGGTTTCCAGGGCTGCTCAAAGAATAACTGTTCTCCATGTGTTAAAATTCACTCCCCAAAGCCAAAGGAGCTCGCGAATCCAAAGAAAATGTACTCTTCAGACATGATATAAAAGAACATTTCTCATTTGTGAGTTCTGCATTTGATATGCTGGAAGGGAGATCTGGATATATGATCAAATCTAAAAAGCAAGCAGTAAAATAAATAAGCTCAAGAAAACAAGCAGATACTAAACTAGACGAATGTAAACCTTTTTTATTCTACAAATCTGGATGTAGAATTTTCTTTCTGAATTTATATTGTTTGTGGATGCCCCCACCAACCCCCTGCAGTACAGGGCAGATGTCATAGAATTCATGTTCACTGATCACAGACAAGTTAATTCAGAAAGACCGTAAGACTGATCTGGTCCCTCATGCAAAGAGGGAGCTTCTGCTTTAGAAAACAATGTCTAGCAACAAGATTGTAATTGAAAAAAACAGTAAGTAGTGTTCTGTCAGCTTCTGGCATTCATCACTCTCTCAGAAGAACAGTATTTTGGCCTTTGAGACATCTGTCTGTTTAAGTTCAGGGGTGTTGATTTTATGGGATTATTCCAGATGACCATAACTTGATGTGAGGTAAGTGCAAGTAATTCCTCAGACTTTTAATGGGAGATGAGTAAGATACAGATCAATTGTTCTCTGTGTGGTAGTCACATTCCTCTGACAGGTATAGGATGAAAGCAAAAATTTCATAGTTTGAGTAATGGTACTTAATGGAAGCCTATTGTTATTCTTGCTGCAATTTATTTAGCAGCTGCCTCAATGTTTTGGGAACTTTCTAAACATTCAAGAAAATTCCTACACTGAGAAAACTCATAATGATTGGAACTCATTGAGAGGTCCTTGGCTATGTTCAGAAAGTATGGTTAAGCCTCCCTTCATAAGAAGTGTTATGAGGTTGGAGGTAGAATGAAGGCATAAACTTCTGGAATATTGATTAGAAAAATCTTATGCAACTTGATGCTATTAAATTGTGGCCAGTTTTGAGACTAGTGGAAAAGTATGTTTGCCTGGGACTCTATTCCAAACCGTGGGTGGTGTGGCAATGTACATAAAGGAAATGCTAATAAAGGGTTTCCTGATGTTCTCCCTTTTGAGTCCTGCTAGTGTGACGGTTTAATAATGTTAGAGTAAAAGAGAGCTTTCAGTAACTTAAAATGACTTCATCTCTTCTGCTGATAACCTTTCTTTATACACCGCCCTGTACCTGTCTCCCATCATAAAACTGTTCTTGCATTGTTTTGCATATGCCGTTCCATCTTCTTGTTATGTGGTTTGAAGAGGGGACAAAAATAAGTGGAGGTTCTATTCTCCATGTATTTGACATATTATTTAAATATCTTAGCATCAGCATCAAAAGGATTGCTTCTGAAACTGGATCAGATATGAGGGGTCTTAAGTTCCAAAATTTCTTCCTGAAAAGAACTGACTCTGAGTAAGTACTTGAGTCAGTCCTGTTAATTCAGCTATTGAAGGCAACAAACTAAGATGTCTTTTATGCTCATGAGCTCCTCATCTGCATAATATAGTGGATATTAATATTGCTTCATTACTAGCGAAATAGGACATCTTCCTGTTTCTAAATGTCAATAACATACAAAATTAAAAAATGTTCTCTATGTAATCTCTCCTTCTGTTTATTTCTGTTTATGGTTGTCTGTAAGTCACAGATTTCTTTTGAGAGCATCCTTCTTAAAATGTTCCAAGCTTTTCAGGAGGAGAAATGCCTGTCTTCTTTTTCCTTTACTTAAATGCTTTAAGTTTTGGAGAAAAGACTGTCTCTGCTCTGTGGCTGAACTGTACAACCCAATCCAGAGTGGAGACTTTTGTCCGTGATTGGGCCTTTTATTTCTTCTCAGCCATATTAATTAATAAGAGTAATGATGACCTTCCTGACTGACAGCTGAGTAGCTTATTTCACTACAGTCTTTTCACACAAGGTACACATGCAAAAACCTTCCGATGAGCATTTTGCAGAGTGTACATGGGCATGTTATCAATCAGTGATGAGCAAACCTAAAACAATTCAGAAAATGCTGCACTTCCCTGAAACTTGGGCAGTCATTCGTGTCTAGGCACAACACACATAAATCTCTTATGTGTGTGTAGGTGGGTATGATTTCATAAGGATTAAGACTGAAGAACTGGGCGCCCTAGGTTTTCCAGCTGGGCTCTGATAAACTGCCTGAGATTGATACATACCTGGATCTCCTGAGGCTTTTAGATTAGACTTTCCTGGAAAATTTCCAGTAGCTTCCAGGAAGCATAGCCTTGTGGATGATGCAGAGTGTCAGTACTTGGCATTCCTTATGCTCACCTGAACTTTCTGTATCTCGGTTTATGCTACTGGAAGAGAGGGTTATTGATTAGTGGTTTCCCATTTAATATAGGAAGATTAGGTTTGTTCTGGTTTTATCTAACTCTGTGAGCACAAAAAATAAGAAGCTTCATACAAGACTTTGAGGAGAAGGCTGAGGTACTCAACAACTTCTTTGCCTCAGTCTTCACTGGCAACCTCTCTCCTTACACCTCCCAAGTCAATGGACCATTTGACAAGGATCAGGGTGGCAAAGGTCCTCCCACTGTAAGAGAAGATCAGCTCATGAGCACTTGAGGAACCTGAATATAAGTCTATGGGTCCCAATGAGATGCATCCCAGAGACCTGATGTAGTTGCCAAGCCACTCTCCATGATATTTGAAAAGTCATGGCAGTCAGGTGAAGTCCCCAGTGACTCGAAAAAGGGAAATATTGCACTCATTTTTAAAAAGGGTAAAAAGGAGGACCCTGGGAACTACCAACCTGTCAGCCTCACCTCTGTGCCTGGGAAGATCATGGAACAGATCCTCCTAGAAGCTATGCTCAGGCACATGGAGGACAGGGGGGTGATTCAAGACAGCCAGCATGGCTTCAGCAAGGGCAAGTCCTGCCGGACCAACCTAGTGGCCTTCTATGATGGAGTGACTGCATCAGTGGACAAGGGAAGAGCTATGGATGTCATCTCTCTGGACTTCTGTAAGGCCTTTGACACGGCCCCCCACAATATCCTTCTCTCTAAATTGGAAGGATATGGATTTGATGGGCGGACTGTTTGGTGGATAGCAAACTGGCTGGATGGTCGCATCCAGAGGGTAGTGGTCAATGGCTCGATGTCCAGATGGAGAACAGTGACAAGTGGTGTCCCTCAGGGGTCCGTACTGGGGCCAGTGCTGTTCAATACGTTCATTGATGACATAGACGGCAGGATCGAGTGCACCCTCAGCAAGTTTGCAGATGACACCAAGCTGAGCGGTGCAGTTGACACGCCTGAGGGACGGGATGCCATCCAGAGGGACCTGGACAAGCTTGAGAAGTGGGCCTGTGTGAACCTCAGGAGGTCTTGTGCCTGGGTTGAGGCAATCCCCGGTCTCAGTACAGGCTGGGGGATGAAGGGATTGATAGCAGCCCTGTGGAGAAGGACTTGGTGGTACTGGTAGATGAAAAGCTGGACATGAACAGACAATGTGCTCTCGCAGCCCAGAAAGCCAACTACATCCTGGGCTTCATCAAAAGAAGCGTGACCAGCAGGTCGAGGGAGGTGATTCTGCCCCTCTACTCTGCTCTGGTGAGACCTCAGCTGGAGCACTGCATCCAGCTCTGGAGTCCTCAGCACAGGAAGGACATGGGCCTGTTGGAGCAGGTCCAGAGAGGGCCACAAACATGATCAGTGGGATGGAACACCTCTGGTATAAGAAAAGGCTGAAAGAGCTGGGGCTGTTTAGCCTGGAGAAGAGAAGGCTGCGGGGAGACCTTGTTGTGGCCTTTCAACACTTAAAGGGGGCCTACAAGAAAGATAAGGATAGTCTTTTTAGTAGGGCCTGTAGCAATAGGACAAAGGGTAAGGGTTATAAACTAAAAGAGGGTAGATTCAGACTAGATATAAGGAGGAAATTTTTCACAACGAGGGTGGTGAAACACTGGAACGGGTTGCCCAGAGAGGTGGTAGACACCCCATCCTTGGAAACATTCAAGGACATTCTAGATGGGGCTCTGAGCAACCTGATCTAGTTGAAGATGTCCCTGTTTATTGCAGGGGGGTTGGCCTAGATGGCCTTTAAAGGTCCCTTCCATCCCAAAGCATTCTGTGATGCTACGATTCTATGATTAAGTATCATGCTCATTTTTCATATAATCCTTGAATATTGTGATTTGATGTTGGGATGACACTACCATAGACAGTGGCCGTAGTGGTATTTCTGTTCTCTATCAGGGCAAATGATGGTTACTTTAAGAATATGGGAGAGAAGATAAATACTCAGAAGAATAGGATAGCTAAGACAAGAGTAACGGTCCTTATCTTTGTTTAGCATATTATATCCAACCTCTAATTCTTTCTGGAAAAACCCTTAGTATTTTGGTGGGTTTTTTTTGTTTGTTTTATTTTGTTTTGTTTTTTCTCTGTAGGTGGGTTATCCCTACTGTTATTGTTTAACACATTGGTGTTTTTAATAGGTTTGTGAAAAATGCTGACAGATGTTGCATTACTCATTTAAAAACTCATAGTACTGAAAGAAAGCTCTGCTGAGCCATTGCTGATATGGCTTTTATTTTTGAAGTAGTCCTGTTTGGATCAATTCCCTTGTTAACAACAGCACTTTGCTCCCGTTGCTCAGTGTTACCTGCTGAATTTCACCTGTCCATGGCAGGGGGGTTGGAACCAGATGATCTTTAAAGATCCCTTCCAACCCAAACCAGTCTATGATTCTAAGAATAATGCATAGTTTTCTTTTTATCTCCATTTCCTTCCCAGACTGCGATAATCTTTTTGACCCCTCTACACAGTGGTATTTGCATTGCTACAGGTCACGTAACCTGAAGCCCTTACCTTCAGTCACCTTTTTTACCACTGCTGCAAATGAGAAACAATGTATTTACTAATTTGGTAAAAGAGACTATGTCACTGGCTACCTCACAAGCATGTGCTTCTTTAGAAGGCAACACATTCACTGTAAACACATTTATTCTGTATTTGACACATTCCCAGTCTTTATGCTGTTTATTGTTGTAAACTGTTTACCTCAGAAGCAATGCATATTTATATGGAGATTGGAAGAAAATTAATGCTTAGAAATGTTGCGTTCATCATCTCTCTTTGCATTTTGAGTGTTGTCTTTTATTCTGGTCTTTAAAACAAATTCTGCATGAAAGTGTTAAGTGGGGATGTTATAGATCTCAAGGTACCATCTTGCAAATAATTTAAAGAGTTCTGATGGGTTAATTGTCATGAAAAGGTAGAGAGGCTGTAAAGAAGCTCATAGAAGCAAGGGCTGCTATAAATTCTAGGGAGAATATGCTTTCAGGACAGAAGATGCAGTCCTTGTTGTAAGTGTAAGCTCACAGTGACTGTCAAACTTCTCTAGAGAAATCATGAAAGCATGGTATTTAGAGAACACACGGGATCGGTAAAAGTTAATTTCCACTTTTCCCAGAAGGAGCACTGGGACAGAAAAAAATGAGTCCCAGGAGAAGCACAGGGAAATCTTGTCAGTACAATAAGAGAAAGATCCTATCAAGGTATAAGCTCTTATGAATTAATTCTTCTGCAGCAGTGTTCAAAATGAACCAAACCTCATGCCAGGGCTTGAGGGCTCTGAAATTTCTGAGACTCTGAAGTATCTTCGAAGGTAAGACTCTAATCTTCCTTCAAGGAACGTAACTTTAAAATCCAAATTGCATAGATGTGTGGCTTTGGGTGTGAGCAGGGAAAGCAGGGCTTCTTTTTTCCTGTCTAAAATTTTGTAGATCTGCCTGTCTGTGGAGCATGTAAGAATCCTGTTTTCTTCATGAAGCACTACAGTCACACAGCGTTTTTAGAAACTGCAGGCATCTAAAATAGTATCACACATTCATCCTTGTTCTGTGTGTTATCTCCTGTCCCCCTGCAATAAACTTTTTCTTTTATGAAAAGGGTTTTAAAATTCAAGTTTAAAAAAGAGAGGATTTTTTTCTTAAATGGTGTTTTTTCTTAAATAAATGTTTCTCTTTCCCATTTAAATTACAAGATTATGCTTAAGATGAAACGTTGGATGTTGGTCTTAATGCTGACTCTTTTGTTCTGCTGTAGATCAGGAATAATTCAGTTAATATTAGTGAAAATACAGCACTATCAATATGAAAAATGCAGCCTACAAAAGTAGCTACTTATGTTACCCTATTTCTCTGACTTCCTCCCCACTCCTGCTCTGTAAGGAAAAGCAGGAGGGAGCTGGAGAGAACATATTTCAACACCCATTATCCTTCCCTGTTCATCTCCAGTGATCTGTCACTTATCACATTTTCCATCCTTGAAGGCATATGGTGAGTATTAGTGATAACAGTTGCAGCATGTTGATCCTGGCCCTACACACTCTTGTTTGACACACTAGATTGTTGAATGACATTTACCTTGACAAAAAGAGTTACATGTGCCTTTTCTTTTTCCACTTTAAAACACATCTAACACTTCCCTAAATACAAGTGAGGAATAGAGTTTCTGTTTGGTTTGTAACTGATTTTCATACTATTCAAGAACGAGATGAATACTATCTGTAAGATAAATGGACAAAGTTGGGCAAGTGTCACCAAAACAACTGATTGGATTGCTTTTCTGCTATCAGAATATCTGTAAAAAGACTGTGATTTCATCTGGTCTTTGTAGTTTGGAATATTTTATAAATCAGTAATTATTATTCAAAGGCATCCCCTGTGCTGTTAAATTAGATTTTGGGCACACTGACTTATGATTCAGTGTAATATTTCTATGCAGAAGATAAGCACAGAGCAGGACAAAAACTAAGATAAACTGTATCACATGAATCACATGGCAATAGGGCAATGGAATATGTGCACATGGGAGAACTTAAGGTTTCAAGTCAGTATCAACTTTCCTTGCAACTCAGTCTGTGATCTCTTTCTGGCCTTGACCCATACTCTAGACTAGAAAAGGGGCACACAGTCAACAGCGGTCATAGAATATAAAAATTATTAATTTAAGATTCTGTCAGGGATTTCTGTTTGGTTTTGCTTTCTATTTATTTAATCTGCCTCTATGGGAATAAAATATCTGATCAATTTCTGTGACCATAAAAAAAATATGCAAGAGAATTAGGATTAAATTGCTGTAGTGACTTGATATATACTTATATGATGTTTAGGAGAAAATTGACTTGTGCTGAAAAGGTGCTTCTTCAATAACAAGGACTAATGGTAATCAGAATGAGAAAATTTATCTTGGGTTACACAACAGAGGTCTGTCTCTCTGGAATTAGTATAGAATTATTTCCCTCAATATACTGATTAATGCTTTTATCAGTCCAGTTTTAAACTGCATAAGCTATGGAGTTTTTCCTCTTTTCTTTGGGTCATTAGGAAGTTATTTGCACTGTTTTATCACCAGAAAACATTGATATCCTTTAGTTCAGGTTGTTTTCTCACTTTTAATCTTCTACTCTTTTTTGCCAAGTTAAGCAAATTTCGACAGAACTTTTGGACAGATCACAGCTCTCAAATTTCTTAGGGTCCTTATAGCACTAACCTTCATACTGCTGTGTCATTCTTTTCTTAAAAACCCCACAATCCTATTCATTAAATTTTTCTTGCCGAGTTGCAAAAGAGCTTTGAAAAATGAATGTTGGTTTCCATTAAAAGCATTTATTACTTACAGTTCTCATTTGCTCATCTCAGTATTGAACCTTTGTCAAAGGAAAAAATGGAATAAAACCCCTTAGACTGGGTTTCTAGCCTTGCTCATGCAAATAGCATTATCTCACACGATAAATTCCATTGACTTCAGGCATTTTTGATTGCAAACTATAGGTCAGGTACAGTCTTTGGATTTTATACTTTATTTGAATGGTACCTACAGATATCACATAAAAATTACTTGAGAATGTATGTGTACATGTGGACAGAGTTTCAGTTTCATACCTTTTGCAGTTTCCAGTAAGACATGCCCTGTGCTGCCTTCCTCTAGAGTTATGGAGTCTCACTGCTTCTGAAATGCAGACCCAGGAGGTATGTTCAGCTGACAGAATACCAATGTCTGTAGATGTTAGTCAGCTGTCTAGTCTTGCTCCTACTCAGTGGAGAGTGTTCAAAGGAAACCACCTACAACTAAGACAGTGAGTTATGTAAGATTAACGTCTCCACATACAGCATATCTGATTTTGGAAAAAAAAAATGTTGCCCATTTTTAAAAATAATAGTGGGCATTTCTGATTTTTTAAAATATTTCCTCACTCTCTCACTTGTATGAGAATGGAGGCAACCTTTTCTATAAAGTCCTGTATGTCAAATTGTGATACTTTATCTAATCTTCTAATAGTTCAATTGAAGTAAGTAGGGGCAATTAATGAAAAAAGTTACTTAAATTAGAATATACTAGGTAGTAGTAATACTGTGACTTCAGCATAGCTGCTCTCCTTTCTCTTTGATGGATACATTTTAGACAAATAGTCATCAGTGCTGGCAATTTTTGCAGTGAAGGGGAGTTTTGGGAGGATCCAGTGAACTTTTCCGGTGTTTGATTCACAAATGTCTTAACCACATAACTCACTTAAGCTTGCGTTTTCCTCAGTTGCAACTTTCTAGACTTTTTTCTTTTTTTTTTTTTTTCATTTGAAGGCCGTTTACCTCCTCCCTCTTCCCTGCCACACAACAAAGGCATCTTTGTAGTGGAATGTTTAAGTTTTAGACAACATATGTTCCCAGGATGTAATTCTGCCATGATAACTGCCTTGATATCTAATGACTTAATTAGATAATCATATAATTGCAAAAATTAAAGAGCTTGTGCAAAATGGAATAAATCATTCAAATTAATTTTTCTTGGAGAGAAAAGGGTAAATTTTGAATTTCATAACCTTAGCTTATCAGCATCACTAATTAGACCCTGCCTTTTAATAATCTTCCATTAAAATAGCTGCTGAGAGGCTAGCCAGATATATTTTTTACTTAGTGAGCCTTTATGTGATGAACACAAACAGTGAAAAACCTTTTCTTCCTCTCCCTGGGAAAAAAAAGTATATTCCATTACCTCTATTGCCTTTTTTTCTTTCTTTCTTTTTTTCTCTCTTTTTTTTTTTCTTTTTCTGGTTGACAGGAAGACATTAATTAAGACTGAGTTAATATGATTTACAAGTTAATTTGAGAGTGGGTGGGCATAGGTTTCTATTTGCAGTCCCATTTTCCATATCACAGGAGCTAATTCCTAAAAGTTTTGCAAAGTCTTTCATTACTCAACAGTCTAAATTGAACTAGTCAGTTTTGCCGGGGGAAGAGTTTTAGATTTGGCCCATGTCAGACACAAGGTATTCCAAACAGTTGCTTTGCCCTGAGTTTTTATTAGCTATGACATAATCAGGGGTGTTATCTGACAGTTAGTCAAGCAATCTATTATTTAGGATTACTCAGTAGGTTCATTACTGTCACTGCATTAAGCATATGAGTCTTGATTGTTGAGAAGGATTTTTAATCTAATCATCTGATATATGTTTTTATGATGTTTACTTTATCATTAGAATGATCAGAAGGAAAAAATGATGCGGGAGCTACTTAAAGGAATTTTGAAAATCTAAGGGATCATTTGTTTAATCAGCATTAATTTCAGAGAGTGACTTTCTGTAGTTTATCATGAGCACTAGGTAGATGACCACATCTTTGAATCTTCTCCTTGTTATAAATGTCAGAGATGAAATAATGAATAATGTAACTTTCTGAAGCTATTATCTGCCTTTTTTTTCCCTTTTCTTTATCTGTACAGCCAACATTTTTAAGCCTGAATGCCTGCATTAGGCTCCTCCACATAATGTTCTGATTTCATAGATGTTGACAATTGGATCAAAACCTCTATATCGTTCAAGTAACAAACTAGTTTTATATTGTGTGTACATTATTGGTTGTCTTTCCCAAAGTCACCAACACTACTTCAGGCATATGTAAACTAGCAGTTTGGATAGTAGTTGTGGCAGCACAGAGCACAGTCAGGCTGTGAAATCTGCCTGGGAAAATGAATAAATATTAAGATGTTTAGTCAATGTTAGTATCTGTGCTACTGAGGTTATATTGCTATCTACAGTGACTGCCATGTAATCATGCCGTATGTCACACAATCTGGCCTTAACTTCATGTTTGTGTTCTTTTGGTGGGTGAGGTTCATGTTCCTTTTGGTCTCATCCAAGAGTATCAATATGTTAATAAGGAAAGGCACTTCCCTTGGAGCTATTATTAACAAGGAATATAATTTATGATATATATTAACATATTCAGATAGAAAGTGACATTTGCTGCTACAGATGTGGATTTGCTGGCTCTAAAGAAAGGAGCTGATTTTTGAAGGCTGCTAGGGTAATATTTCCACGCTCACATCATAAACATTTGAGAGCAGCTTTTTGAATCACCTGATTACCCCAAAAAGGAAACTTTAAGAAAATCTCACCTTAGTTATGAAGTGTTGATAAGCTCTGACTGGTTCTGAAGGCAGGTGGTATCTATACACACCCTTGTATGATGTATCTAGTCCTAGCAAAGCAAACTCATGGCTGTACATTTCAACTTTCGTTTAGAAGATATTGTTGTTTTAACCCAGCCCTAGCTGCTTTGGAACCACTGAGATTAGCAAAACTGAAAATCACATATCAGAGAAAATAATCGTTCACATTATTTTAAATGTATGGATTTAAACCCAGGCTTTACAGACTCACTCGGGTCCATGTCTCGCTGAAGTAAAGTATTGGATAATGCTAGTCACTGGGAGATGTTTCATCATTTCCCAAATGGGTCTACAAAGCCACAAAGCTAGTGGCAATATGTCCTCTGTATCTCACACGGCCTTAATAACTGTAATAATACATTAGGTTCTGCAAGAGTATCCTGGTTTGAGGATTGTCATTTCCCTGGAGATGGAATGCCCTCATCCATCAGGTATTTACTAATCACCCTTAACATGGATGTAAAACTAAAAACTGAAGTCTAGCTACTAGGCAATTACTAAATACAGATAAATGTATAAGAATTAAATAAAATCATGCTTAAAGTCTATTTTTGCTTTAGATTTTAATCTAAAGGGTCTGACCTGCAGTTTATTGAAATTAGGAAACTGTGCTGAAATAAGGCAAAAGTATTTTTTTGCACGTGGAAACTGCCACAGCAACATTCAGAAGTGTTGTATAAGGCTAATTGCAGTGAAAAGTAAAAGCTGATACTATGGCTTAGGGTCTACTCCCAATAAACTATAGCATGAAGTAGTATGATGTGGATGGATCCACACGTTTCAAAATCAAGTACCTAGTTTTGAAATAATTTTACCCTTTTGGTCTTGTGCTTTAAGATTTAATATTGTTCAGAAAGAAGCCACTACTATTTTCAAATAACAAGAAAAAAAAGAACATTTCTGAGTCTGCCGTAAATTGTTATTTCTTTTTTTTACTAATTACATAGTAAGCTTCATTATTTTTGTTACAAAAATCTGAATCTTTCTATATCATTAAAATGACAGCAAAACAAAACCTATACAGTCAGCCTGTATGCATGTTAGTGAGTAGCACTAATACATAGTTATATGTGAATCATCCAGTCTGGTGTCTTGCATTATTCTATGAATGTTTTAGAATTTTTGTTGAAATTCTTTTTCAATTAAATTTGTTGAGCAAAGCCCATAATAGATTCTGGATTAAACTAATTCACCTAAAGCTAGGCATTTGATTTTTGTCTTTGCAGTAAATCAAATGCCTAATTTTACACAAGAAGTATTCCAAAGAAATCAAAAGAACTACTCATGTGGTTCAGACCTTAATTATTAGCTTAGCCGTATTCATTTTAGAATGTAATAGACCAAATCCAGCTTTCTTTATTCATGGTAACTGGCAACAAGTGTTGATAAAAATGTGTATAAAATACTTGCTCAAGACTTCAGTATTTTTAAATTTCAGTATGGTTATTTAAAGTTACATATATTTTCTTTTTCTATATTTCATAAAATACTTGCAAGGACTTATAGGTGATCTTTAATAGGGAAAATAAAAAACTACTGTAATAATGAAAACATATTTCTATTAAATTTCTGTGTATTCAAAATTATTCAGAAAAATCTTACTCTTTTAAGCCCTTCTTGCAGATGCAGTCTGACAGACAGGTAGACAGATGGACAAATAGAATTGGCAGATAGGTATCACAGTTTATTTTCCTAGTGAATAAGTGGATTACATTCAGAAAGCTGGATATACAAACACAGGGGATGGAAGAAAACAGATGGTATGCATTCCAATGCCTGGTGGCTGTTTGGGCATTAAACATTTGTTTGAATCAATTCTCTGTAAGTAAAGAATCTGTATATTTTAATATCTTCAATTAAATGAAGACCCAGCAAGTGGGGAAATAATGAAAGGTGAATGAATTTTACAGCTTGTAATGTCATTTAAAAGACTTAAATGTTCTTTATGCATTAAACCCAGTAAACTATCATGGCAAAGACTTTGTTTAAAATGAGGATCACATAAAGGAAATTATAAATACTTAGAAGTAGAAATAGGAAAAGGTAAAACTCCCAAGCAACCTTGCAAATTCCAAAATGGTTTATTTTTCCATGAAGATATTTTGCACCAGTCGTTTTTAAGAAACTCTCTCCCATTCCTGTTGACTCCATAGAAACATTAGCATGCAGGGCTGCTTGCAGATGGGTGGTGGAGTGTAAGCTTTTAAGTTTTATATTACTGCTATCCTAATGGCAGAATCAATGACATTATACAAACCTGGCTCACACCCATCACCTGCAATTACAATGAGTTGCTGTTCATTGCATACGTGGTTGTTGTTTTTAAGTCACTGAGGATTAAGAAAGAGAGAAAAATGTACTACAGTCCAAAGTCATGAAGGGGAAAGTGTGTGAGAGTCACATACACTGTATATTTATTTACTTATGATGAGCCCCAGCCATGAGCCATCAGCTTACAGTTTCTCTTACAATCACCCTCATTGGCTATTCATGAACAGGTCATGAATAGCAGGATTATATCACTTTGTTTTTGCTTCCTTAATAGGAGCTATTAAAGAGTCACTTTTCAGATTGGTATTATTAACTGTTTGTTAGGCTATATTTTATGAATAGTGCTTTCCTTATTCAGAAGAGGAGAACAGCATAGAGAACTGGAGATGGTTTGAGAAGTAATATGAACATCAAATTATTTGTAAGACAGGAAATAATTAGTATACATTGGCAAATGTAGTTTGAATAAAAGTGCTGAATACCAGCCTATTGCAGGAACCAGAGCAGTTTAGATGGTTATTCTGAACAGATCTGCACCTCTAGTATCCAAATTGCCTATATTGCTTTTCAGGTAAGTATGTTTTAAGGCCCCAAAAGGTCATTTACATCTTAACCTAATGACTAAAAGACTATAGGGCAACGAATTTCACCAAGTGATGCAGAATTAAAGCATTAATTTAGTACTGTTTTAAAGAGACAACCAAACACACCCTAACTTCATTTTAAGTGTTGAAACCACTTCATTTCATGGCATAAAAGATTGACTGCATCCCTACGTGAGATGTCCCAAAGGTTCATTAAACATGCGTAGCATGATCCTAGTCTGAATTTGTGTAGCACTGTGTCATCACTTTTTGGGAGTATTGTGGTTAACTAAGGACTTAGAACAAGCAGAAAAACTTAAATAAGACAGAGCAACAAATCCTTTGCTATTGTAAATATCAGGTAATTTCTTGCCAATAGACAACAAATTGTGGATTTTCTTGCCCTCACTTGTTTAAGAACTGAATTTCAGAGCCTCTTTTCCAGGTATGTGTAGTCTGAGTGATACAAGGTAAAATAAAATGTTTGTTTGACTTATTAAGTTGCTTAGGATTCCAAATGTTGGCATCTCACTCACAAAAGATGTGTCAGAAATGTTGATGAATTTATGCCAAGATGATTATGTTAGAAATAATCAGAGATTTTTTCAAAGGTCTTTAAAGCCAAAATAGTCTTTCCATTTTTTATTCCACGTGATCTTCCTATGTAGCATGCAAGAGGTGCAATTGTCAATTCAAAAAGAGAAATTTTAATCTTTTTTTTTTTTTCTTCACAGTACAATTTTATGGGACTTTATTAATTATTTTTATCTTCCTTTTGTTCTCTTTCAGAACAGTAAATGGATTATTATTAAAATTTCAGCATTTCCTTTCAAATTGAAGATCAGGTGTTAGCCACACTGTATTCATAACATTCCTTTACTTTTGAAATCTAAAATTTATCGCTGCTGGGAAAAAAAGGGAATAACAGCTACAGGAAACACAAGAGAAAAGTTTAGTGGGGAGTGACAGATTTCTGTAGACATTGAATAAAAGGGTTAATACTTAATTGAATACTTAATTTTAATTAAATAAGAAAACAACATTAGAGTTACAATAAACATTACATCAATCCACCATTCTTAAGATTACATCCAAAAAACTCTCACGGTATAAAAACCATGGCTGTACAGCTGTCCCAAAAGGCTGAAGGGCAAAAGGAAACATGCTAGGATTTGACTAGATGTATTTGTTTTCATGGCAGTTAACAGTGATTATGACAACAAACCTCAACTATTCAGCTGCTCGGTTTTTTTAGTTTTACATAATACCATGTTTGCTCAAGCACTGAAAATAATAGAGGTTCACCTAAAATTAAGAGATCAAAACCCTTTTGTCTTCTTTAAATGTGAAATATCGACAGCTAAATCATATTCAGTACAGATTATAAGATCTTAGGATAATTCAGGTTGGAAGGGAGCTCAGGAGATCTCTAGTCCAAGCCCCCGCTCAAAGCAGTAGATATGAAATCAGTGCTTGTATCTAGTCTGATCTTGAGGACTTCCAAGGGTGAAGACTGCTTAACCTCTCTGCACTACCTCTTCCAATACTTGATTGTCCTTATGGTGAAAAAAAAATTCCATACATCGAGTTTGAACCAACCAATCACCCCCCAACCATCTTGACAGCCTTTGCAGAACTTGCTTAGTTCATTGACATCTTTCTCATAATGAGAGACTTAAAACTGGATACAATATTCTTGATGTTGTTCTTATCCTCAGAATTGACAGGTAGAGATGAGCACAAAGGTAGATTATCAAAAATGTGTGTCCTGGTTTCAACTGAAATAGAATTAATTTTCTTCCTAGTAGCTGCTATAGGGCTGTGTTTTAGATTTAGTATGAGAATAATGTTGATAACACACTATTGTTTTAGTTATTGCTAAGTAGTGTTTACACTAGTCAAGGACTTTTCAGCTTGCCATGCTCTGCCAGGTGCACAAGAAGCTGGGAGTCATCACAGCCAGAACAGCTGACCCAAATTGGCCAAAGGGCTATTCCATACCATATGACATCACGCTCAGTGTATAAGCTGGGGGGAGTTAGCCAGGAGGGGGAGGGATCACTGCTTGGGGATGGGATGGGCATCGGTTGGCAGGTGTTGAGCAATTGAATTCTGCATCACTTACTTTGTATATTACTATTATTATTATTATTATTATTATTATTATTATTATTATTATTATTATTGCTGCTATTACTACTACTATTTATTTTATTTCAATTATTAAACTGTTCTTATCTCAACCCACGAATTTTCTCACTTTTACTCTTCTTATTCTCTCCCCCATCCCACCAGTGAGGGGAGGAGTGAGCAAGCAGCTGTGTGGTGCTTGGTTGCTGCCTGGGGTTAAACCTTGACAATGTGTGACAATGTAATTTTGTCTTTTGGAGGGGGAAGAATCTCTGTATTTACAAACAACAAGGCAATAAACCTTTGTCAGCAAACATCTTCGTGATATTGTAGAGTGTGCACAAATGTGTTTGAAAGAGTGTTATAGGCATGTGTAGTCAGATGGACTGCTAGGACTCTCCACAAGAGAGACTGACACAAAACCTCAAGAATGAGGATAGACATTCCTTCTCAATAAGATGCCATTACAGAAAAAAGCATCAATAAGAACGATACCTTTTCCAACCCAGTCGGTAACTGAAGCAAGATTGCAAACAGGATGATTTGCACAGCATGATCAAAAGAAAAATTATATGTAACACAAAGTTCAAAATCTGCTGATTTCTCTTTAAAACAGTGATAAGAAGGGTACAGACTTCTTTTTTAAACCATTTTTTTTAATTCCCTGATCTTCTCAGAAGGCAGCACAGTGGATGTGAAAAATATCTCACTAGCTTACAGAATCATATGTATATATGCCCATATAAACTTACTCTATATCCTCGTTTTTGGGAATATCACAATTCTTGCTTACATTTGCAATATTACAGGTATTGTGACAAATCATGTCATATATCTGTGTAAAAAAGGAACATGACCAGGAGGAAACAACAGCTCCTAAGATGGAGTAGTATACTAGTGCAAAGAGGCTATTGTCTCTTTCCATCAAAACATACTTTCAAATCTGCACATCAAAAAAAAAATTGTAAAATTTCAACACTCAATTCAATATCTTTAACTTGGTGAAGCATCCAAGACAATGTATTTTCCCTTTAGCTTTGTTTCAGACTCATATACGGATTTGTATTGCCCACAGAAGTTGCAGAAATGGCAGAGTAACACAGTGATTGTTTCAAGAAAATGGAAACTGTGCCAGGGGGTATTCATTCCTGGATTTGCTTGTGCAGTTTTCCATTATCATCTGCAGTTTATGTTTGTGAAATTGTTTAGATTATATGATATCTCTATCAGACAACTAGCTAGAAATTTCCCCACGTTCTCCCATTAGAAGCACAACAGAAAGCCTATCTATAGGAAACTAAAAAAGATCTCATCCAACCATATGGAACAAGCAACTCAGAAATGTGCTTGCACACCTAGAAGTCCAGAGATGGATATAAACTTAAGGTAACAGGCCTTTTTTTTTTTTTTTAATAAAGAATATAACCTCAAATTTTAACTTGTACCTCCACTTGTGAATTCTAGTTTTTTGTTTGTTTGTTTGTTTGTTTTTTATTATTATTTTCGAATCATGTTTTGCACTGGGGGAAAAAAAGTCACCATACTCACACAAATACAAAACTAGTATCCTCTCAACTATAAATCCAAATGCACCTATCACTGCTTACAAAGAAAGGACACAATAATTTTTTTTTACAGGTTTGACTGGAAGCATAAAACCTGGGTGTTTTCTGACAATACTTAAGAAGAAACAATAGAGCTCAAGTTTCCTTGTTCTTATTAATTATACCTGTGCTACACGTCAGTCACTGTCAAATTTTCTTCTTTGAAAAGGGTTTCCAGCCCCGTAGCATGCATGAAAATGTACCTGTCTTTTCAACCAATCTCTGCCTGCTCCTTGTAAATTGATACCTCTGTTTTATTAGCCTTAGTGCAACACAGTCTTTTGTGGTGAAGTTATGCCTCCCCTCCTCCTTCTAATGAATAGACTCATTGTTGAAAATCTAGTGGTTAAACTTTTATTAATCTTGGCTGTCTGCAGAGATGTAGAAACATGTTGGCTAGTCAGAAGGGAGGCTCCTTTTCATGTGGCATTACAATGCAGATAGTTTTCATGAATTTCTGTTCGAATGCCAGACTCAAAACAGAACATATCCATCCCAGTCATTTTCCTGTGACTTGGGGCTCTATGGGTGCATGCCTGGGAGGCTGATTGCTAAGCAAGTTTAACATCATCTTAAGGGAAGAAAAGGGGGAAGTTATTTAAAAGAACTAGTGTGTAAGTATAGCAAAGGGCTGACTAAAAGAGCTAATTGTCAATTATAAAAATGGATGTGAGAATTAAAGACACCTGAGCCAATAAGGTCCAATATTTGCATTTCTGGAGAGGAGAGAACAAGTAAAAAATTTGTAAAGAAAGTCAACAAAAAAATTTGTAAAGAAAGTCAACAAAAAAATGCTGTGAGAATTTGAAAAAAAACCCGAACAAACCAAACCAAAATACCTTGTGATTATCTTTGTCTAGCATTATTCAATTTCACTTGCCAAAACAAAAAATTGATAACTTGTGAATGGGAAAGTGTATTTTTAGTGTGACTATTTTGTTTCCATTTTACAAAATCTTTTGTTTTATCTCTTTTCCCTCACTGTTCTTATCCCTAAAATAAATCTACTATTCAGGATATTGGCTTGCATTATATGAATATCATGCACTCAGCAGGGTAGGATCCTTAAACATTTTTTCATCCATGAAGTACAATCATGCCTGAGTGGAACCTGACAACTTTTCAGCAGAGCACAGAAGCTTGACACAGTAGTCAAGAGCAAGAAAAGCTGGATCAAGCTGAGCATCTCCTGAATGGTTCTGAGAGCATTCACTTACAGGACATGTGAGATGCACTCAGTTTCCTTCAGGTTTAAGAAGTTTCTTCTAGGAAATGTCATATAAACCTTGTCTTCAGTGCTGTTATGTCACTGTTTTCCCCCACACCTTCTTCTTTCCCAGACTTGTATTATGCGTTCGGTTAGTTTTAAACTACTTGTGACAGGAAAGAGATAATGTTTTCTCCAACTATTTGGTAGGAATAAACAGGGCAGTTCAGGACAGCAGATTTCAAAGGTGGTATCTGCTTTTTCTCAGGTGAGTGTTAGAGTACGCACATTTTTTGGATCTCTTTGACCACCCATTTTCATTGAATTCGATTTGTTTTGTAATACTGAAAAGCTATTGATTTGACATTTCATTATGAGCTTGTTTGCACTGCAATAAGAGGGGAGAAGCTGCAGAAAAATCAGTCCCCACATTGTGTCAATGACAGTCTTACTCCAATGCTTATTTTTTATACCACTGTGTAGTTAAGATATAGTGATAGTCCATCCTGAAATGTAACCCAAACCCAGCTAGAAGCGTAGGTGGCTTGAGAAAGAAGGGCTTAAAATTATTGCTTGCAGTCTGAGCAATACCTACCTAAGTGTAGCCATGTTAGTCTAAATTTATCATTCTCCCTTTCTCTCTGCAATCTGAGATGCATTCTGACCCTCCTGGTGTTATTGGGTTTGGGGACTGTTGGCACAAAGGGTTTGTGGGTAGGCAGTAAAGAGGAAAACAGCAATGATATGTGTATACAGTAGAGGGTAAATGTGTTACACAGCTGTTGTTTTGCTTTGTAAAAGGTATGAGTAATCCTTAGAGGGTGAGACCTAGGAAATACAACAGCCATGGTCTGAATGGCCTGGTGCCACCAGAGCAATTTCCTTCAAATGCTGAGTCTATTCAGTGTTAACCAATAGCACATGAATCATCAGACCAAATTCATTTCAGATGTACAATTCTCTTCATTCTATACATTTGATCACTGGCTGGGATTAGGTGAAACATGTAGACTGATGGTATACACTTCTCATAAAAAAACCTGCATGTGGCCATGGCTGGCGAGGATGGACGTAAATCTTCAAGAGCAAAGAGAAGCAGTGGAAATTGTGTGGTTGTGACTTTGAGTTGATACTACAAAAAAGATTCCGTCATAAAGAGGAAGTTTAGATTTAAGCTAGCAGAAATGTGACAAAATGATACATACACCCTACTACGGACAGTCACATGAAAATAAAAACACTACCATTTTAGTTGTGGTCCTTACTGCATCACATTTTCCCAGAGATTGTCTTGAAATGGTACTTCTGTATGTAACAATCATGACTGAAGCTTGTCCTCTTTTTATCCTGCAGCAGTGAAATTGGGTGATTACTTTGCAATCCCTCTGCCAGTGCTTTATGAGGCCTTAATCTCATTCTAGAGGTTATAGACTAAGGAATATATTGAGTACACTAGGTAAATAACTAGAATTGAAGTAATTAAACAAATAGAATAAGTGGCATTTCTTGCAGGCAGAATTTTAAAAAGAATAGTAGCATGAATGATCATAAACTGTTTCAGAAGCATGGACAGGAGAGACAGAGGATTAAGGCTGTGGTAAGGAGGTAAAGCAGAGCAACGCTGTGGAATCACATTGGCTTTTTCTGAGCTCTAAAGAACATCTTTCCCATGTGTATGTTCCAGTTCTGCATGCAAACAATTTTATTAACATAAGGAAAACTCAATCAACTCTGTGTGTAGGTAACTAAACTTTACTCACATATACTCCATCTGTTAAAATGGAATTTTGTATATACATCCTCCATGGTAAGTGGGTAAGTTTCCAAGGCTGTCAAATGGCTTTTAAAATGTCTTGAGATGTTGAGGCTAGGAGCTTGAATTTTATATTTGGATGTTGAGCACTATACACTATTCTGCTGGCCATCCCGAAGAGCAAGAGAGCCAAATGTCATCCAAGGACATAGTATAAACACACAAGGAAAGGATGTATAAGAGCATCTAATGTGGGGAGCAGAGGTTGTCTGTACAAATCTGTGAATGTATAACAGGAATTGGAAATGTAGGAACTGAAGCTGAGTGACTATCAGAGTTTCAAGATACATAAGTTGCATAGGCCTTATTCCTCTTGACAGGAAAATTGTTACTATGCCAAGTCTTTTGCTCTTCTTGTTCAGTCCAGCTGGGGGCAAACAATAGGACCAAGTAGCCAGATCCCTCTGAAATAGGACTCCTGAGATTCTCAGTATCCACTTCAGAGGATACACAAGGACCAGACAAAGACTTTTCTGATTGTGTTTCTATTATAGTCAGACACACTTTATATTGAGGACCCCATAGTTTCCAGACCTTCTAGAGCATCCCATGGCTCCTGGTGTCTCCCTGAGCTGACTTTTCTTTCTAAAAGGGCAGATGAAGGAATGACATGTATCTGAGTTTCTACCCACACTGTATGAACTTGCATTGCTGGTGTATCACAGAACACATCTGTCTTGCAGAATGCAGATAGTGTCTGTCTCTTAGTCTACATCTTACCAAGTTAGACCATTATCACCGATTCTGGTGGGTTGTGTGAAGTTAGGCACTCAGAGGGAAAATCAGGAGAGAGGAGATGATGATGTAGGAATTGACAAGACTGGAAGTGCCAGGAAAGGCTTCATTTAGTACCCACATCACCAATTCACTGGAGTGAGCATAGTGACCTTGCATCACTATAAGGTGGAAATTTAATTCTCTCTCTGTCGGAGACTATAGTTTGTATATATCTAAATCTATCAAGCTGACTACAAGTTCCACATGTTTCAGATTGTAAATAATGATGGTTATCACTAGACTAGAGTTGGACTTAAAAAAAAGGCCCTGCTTCCTATAAAATCCAGGCTTTGTAAACAATTACAGGAATATATAATTATACAGAAAAATTAAAATGAAGATTGCAATCTTTTTTCCTCCCCATATTTTTCTTCTGTACTTTGTTTTTTAAACAGTCTTTCTAACAGAGAGGAATCCTTTGAGAAAGATTTCTAGTGGATATGAATGACAGTAATTCTATTTGCTAAGGTTGACTGATATAATGGCCAGCATTTTAAAATTAACTTTGATGAGTACTTCCGTCTAGAGCTGTTAATCCCTTCTTAAGAGATTAATGCAACCCTCATTGAAAATCTCTAGGCAGGGATAGATTTGATTCCTAAATAAATTAAAGCTAAATCTAAATTAAATTAACAGCTGATTTGAATATGAAGGTTTGGTAAATTGCTCATACCACACCAGCAAAGTATTTTGTGTCTTGATATGGTTCAGGGAGTAAAATACTTTCTGTCTTGTTGCTTGATTCTTCTTTTAAGTTGTTGACTGTTTGCCGTTGTGAAATTCTAGTAAGAATCAAAATACCAGGCAATATTTTTAAAAAGAAAGGGGGAGGACGTGACACCAGATTTACAAAGGTACTTGAGCTACCATGTATATAGATATGTTGTTAGCAGCATTTTTAAAAGATATGAATAACTTTTTTTTTTAAATCACTGGTGTTCAAGGCCCAGCATAAGAACATGTCTTTGAAGTAGCTGGCTATTTGAAACTTTACATGCTCAAATCCTTTTGTGAAGCTGCATGAATACCTCTGCTATGAGGACAGACTGAGAGAGTTGGGGTTGTTCAGCCTGGAGAAGAGAAGCCTCCAGGGAGACCTTATAGCAGCCTTCCAGTACCTGAAGGAGGCCTACAAGAAAGATGGAGAGGGACTTTTTACAAGGGAGCATACTGATAGAACAAGGGGTAATGGCCTTAAACTGAAAGAGGGTAGATTTAGATTAGATATAAGGAAGAAGTTCTTTACTATGAGGGTAGTGAGGCATTGGATCAGGTTGCCCAGAAAAGTTGTGGATGCCCCCTCCCTGTAAATGTTCAAGGCCAGGTTGGATGGGGCTTTGAGCAACCTGGTCTAATGAAAGGTGTCCCTGCCCACAGCAGGGTGGTTGGAACTAGATGTTCTTTAAGGTCCCTTCCAACCCAAATCGTTCTATGATTCTATGATTTGACATAGAATTACAGCCAAAAAAAGAATACTGCACTTTTTTAATTCCTTGTCAGTTTTTGAAGTATCACTAGAAAGTATGACACAGGTGTGTACCATGCTAATTTTTTTAAAAGGGCCTGATTTATTTTTTTGCAAAGAAAGCAGTTGTAGCATTTATGGATATGCACACTATGTGAGGTGCAAGTTAATCACATTTTAGGGTATCACCTGATCTTTACTAAGTAAACCTCTCTAAGTGCAGTAGAGCAGAACTGATTGGGTCCGTTACAGTAATTTGTGCTTTTCTCTAGGAGACACTAAACTTCCTGGACTTTCAATAGGTTCTAGTAAGGAAAATTCCTCTCTGGACATAAATTGCACACTTAGCAGCTGAGATAAGTTGAACATGGTTCTCGCTGGCTCAGTCAAAACAATATTCCTCTCATAGAATTTTAAGTATCCCAGATGAACTGTGTTCAAATTTTAATTCTCATTGAAGCTGAGGAAATTGCCTTCTACTTATTAGTTCAACCATAAGATAGCTTCACTGTTTCAAAACCACAGATATGGGTTGCTATTTTTGCATAGCAAATATGATTGTAGTAAGAACTGTCACAACTTTTATACATAAATTGGTTTTCCTCAAGATCTTTTACTGAAATTTTACTTAAAAAAAAATTAAATAAAATCTATAACTGTTGACACTGTAAAGTTTTTTTTTTTTCTCCTTCTTTTCCTTATTTTGGTTTTGGAAGGTTGTCGAGGACTGTTATGGAACCAGAATTATCTCGACATTGCCGTTCTACCGCCATCTTCTGGTTTCGACATCCAGCCCCCGACGAAACCACCACAGGATGCCCATGCAGAAACCAGGACACGAAAGGCGGAACCATGAAGTGCACGCACGCCTGCACAGAGGCCAGGACGCGAAAAGCGGGGCCATGAACTGCACGCACGCCTGCGCAGAGACCAGGGCGCGAAAAGCAGAAGCGCAAACTGCATGTACGCAGACCCGTTCTGCGCATGTGCATGGCCCTATAAAAGGACTGCATGCGCCTTTTGAGGCCTCTCTTCGCCCTCTGCTCTCTCTGTTTCTCTTCTCGTCCTACCCCATGCACCTCCTTGGAAGCTGCTCCTGCGGACACAGAGACTGGACCGACTGGACCTTTGATCGACGGGACAACGCCGGACTCGGAGTGGCGGTAGCTAGTTCCCCTACGTGGCTCTTTTCTCACCCGCCTGAGCACGCTCTTTCTCTTTTTCTCTCTTTTTCTCTCTCACTTTCTTTTTTTCCCCCCGTCTCCCTACCCGGTCCTCACCCCTTCGTTCGCCAAAATAAAGTCAAAAGGTTGTATGGCATTTGACCTCGTTTGCGTCTTCTTAATCTTGTCCTTGGGATCATATCGAAACCTCTCCCGACTTTGGATCGGGACAAAGGTATACCTTTTCTTCTTACTTATGCTTTTGCCCTAACCTTTCAGAAGAGACTCTGAAAGAAAAGGAAGTAGAAAAGAATGAAAGTCAAAGTGTGAAAAAGGAAGATTCCAATGCATATGATACTGTCATGATTTAACCCCAGCCAGCTACTAAGCACCACACAGCTGCTCGCCAACTCCACCCACCCCAGTGGGATGGGGGAGAGAATTGGAAGGGTGAAACTCAGAAAACTTGTGGGTTAAGAACAGTTTAATAATTGAAGTAAAATGAAATAGAATAGTACTAGTAATAATAATAAAAAATAATAATAATAATATAATACAATAATAATATACAAAGCAAGTGATATACTATACAATTGCTCGCCACCCACCAACTGATGCCCAGCACATCCCCGAGCAGTGATCGCTCCCCCCGGCCAACTCCCTCAGTTTATATACTGAGAATGACATCATACGGTATGGAATAGCCCCTTTGCCAGTCTGGGTCAGCTGTCCTAGCTGTGCCCTCTCCCAGCTTTTTGTGCACTGGGCAGGGCATGGGAAGCTAAAAAGTCCTTGACTAGTGTAAGCACTACTTAGCAACAACTAAAACAACAGTGTGTTATCAACATTATTCTCATCCTAAATCCAAAACACAGCACTATACCAGCTACTAGGAAGAAAAATCAACTCTATCTCAGCTGAAACCAGGACAGATATAAATTTACATTAACTTTTTTAAAAAAATGAAATTTCTTGCCTTTTAAAAACCTGTGGAAATAACCATTTTTTTTTTTCATTTTGTTGGTGTTTTATATAGAATTGCACTTGCAGAATTTAAGCATTTTAATTTTTTCTCTTATTAGTTTTACTTAAATAAAAAATAACTCAAATCTCATAAAATGAAATAAAAAAGATTTTTCTATATTTTGTCTGTTAAAATGTATGTGACTTTTATTTGCTTTTTAAATTTTTTCTTTTTTCTGTAAGTTTTTTTTTCCTTTCTGGCAGAGTTCTAATTATTTCATAGCAATTGTCCTCTGCTCCTGGCTGATATGCAATGCACCATTCATGCATTGTTCATGAAAGCCTTTACTGTCATCCATGGTTCTTGTCCAAAGACAAGAAAAATTGAGAACTAATGTCAAAAAAAAGAGATAAGTGTGACATTCTGTAGAATTTTACTTATTCAGTATTGCTGCCTATGAAGTTAGAGCTAGTTTTTTAAAGCATAGTAGTTTCTTTTGATTTTATTCATCACATAGTGGCTAAAACTAGATTCTTCTTACCAATGACATTGTGCCCACTTTGCATTCTGTGCCCTGCAGATGACTTGTTTTTTGAGTAAAGATTTAATTTTGAATATTGGCCTATCCTGCCTTAGTGTGAGACTGTCTGTGTGTGGTACGAGTGATGGTGGTTTAGATTGGGTTGACTGACAAAATTTCTGTGAAATAGAATAGTTTATATTTATTTATAAATATGGCTGATGATATTTATACTTTCCTGGAAGAGTTTCAGCATGTAGAAAAAAATCTGAGAAACCAAGAACTGACTATACTTTTTCATACTCTGTTATTTATAATTAATTGTATTTAAAGAGAAAGA
Organism: Platalea leucorodia; assembly: GCF_965183815.1. Taxonomy (NCBI): domain Eukaryota; kingdom Metazoa; phylum Chordata; class Aves; order Pelecaniformes; family Threskiornithidae; genus Platalea; species Platalea leucorodia. The sequence goes on from NC_138829.1 coordinate 21,988,982, forward strand.
GCTAGGAGACAGAAATTAACAGCAATACTGTCTTAAATTATTAGCATACCTTAAATAATGCCAAGATAAGCTGCATGATATATATCTTGTTAGTTCCAGTTTTGCATATAAGTGATAGTTTACATCATAGAATTATTTGCTCCTTTTAATCCAATATGTTATTGGTCAGACAACTCTGTGGTTCAGTAGGGGAAACTGGCAGGAGGAATTTTTTTTAACCCAAGGACTGTGTTTCCACTTTCAACCTGCTCCTCCCACTACTACTGCTACAAAAAAGAATGCTCTACTGCTCAGAAGTCAGAAGGCACAATATTAATCTCTGTGAAAAAAAATCTCAGCTGAATATTTTCTAAGAAGGTTTAACTTTAACTCCAGCATCTGAGGAGCATATAATGAATGGCTGGTGACCTATTTTTTGCTCTTTAAAGCTTTATGAATTGTGCCCTAAATCTCAAAGTCATCTACAACATGCTTTCTAAGAGAGTTTAAAAATACAGTATTGGAATGAGGGCAAGACTAGTGTCACATCATTCCAAAGGAAAATATTATATTGTACAAATTTCTGGGATAACAGTAGTACGTTTTCTTGGCTTTGAAATAGAAGGCCCACTGAACATTTACTGTTCAAATGTCAAATGAAGAGTTTCTGAAATCCCACAAGTTTCATCTTCACATTTTTATTTCATAGTCTGATGAAAAGACATACAGAAATGGAAAAGGTTTCACAGCTGATACAGAGATCTTTTCACCCCAGACATAGTTACAGTTTATGAAGAGTAACTCAGTGTCCCTGTTGTATCTTGCACAGAGAAAGCAGGGTGAGACAATAGAATATATGGAAAGTCAGGCTGTTTTAATAATTTCCTGATGGAATTGCAACAAACCAATGTGATTAACAGATTGAGATAGGCTTTCCCAATGGTTATCACCGCTTTTGGCATCATGTCAATTAGGTAAACACAACTATGACAAAAAATCAAGTGTCATTGTATCTGGGTAAAGTAAAAAAATGGAAGAGTGCCTTTCTTTTACAACTCTGTTCAGCTGTTCAATCCTGTCCTTCAAAACACAAATGCAATGGGACTTAAGCAACTACTTGCAAGTGAACTCGGTTAGTTTTGCAGCGTACAGACATACTTCAAATACTTTACTGAAAGAGAAATGTTAGGTAGCTGTGTCATATCAACAAGAGAGCTGTTGTAAAATTTTAAGGGGATAAAAAAAATTACAGCTAAACTAGATTAAAAAAAAAGTGATGAAATAAATTACAAAACAACAGTAGGGTTCTTTTTATCCATTTTAAGGAAATGTGTTCATTTAGCACTTGAATGCAAATGTGCCTCCTCCATATGCCAAGAAATGTCAAATGAATGGGGTATAATTATTCTGATACTATTCAAGTATTATTCTGTGCAATCTAAACACAATCTTATGTTTTCCATGAAATAATGTTGTAGATTAAAAAAAAAATCTTCCTAGAACTGAATTAATCCAATGTTAATAGGTACTGGATTATTATAACAAGTTATGTATGCCTTATGTGTATTTAAAAGTAAAATAAAAAACAACATTAGTAAAGAATGTAAGACTGACAGTTCAAAACAATGAATTGTGTCCTGTCTGTCTAGATCAGGGAGAAATTGGGGTATAAGAATGATAGCAGTGTTTAGTGCTTTCTATGCTCCTCTGTACCATTCGTCAGTTGTCCCAACGTTATAGACCTACCTTAACTCTGAGACCACTATAAAGAATGAAGAGCATGCAAAGAAGTTAGTTTTCTAAAGGTCATTGAGTCCTCCCCGCTGAGATCATTAACAAAGCAGCCAGTATATGTCGTAGTGATAAAAACCGCAACATAGGTAATTGGCACCTTCATCAACACATTATACATCAAGCAGACTTTGCAGGACAAAATAGTTCATATATTCTTCAGATTTTCTTATCATATAGTTTACTTAAACATAACTGGTGTGAGATGGGGTGCTGGCTAACTCTTTACGTTAGTTATGCATTTCTTCCTAAAAACATGAGTGAATACTGTGGAGACAAGATAGATTTGTACCTCCTGATAGTGTCAATATCAGAAGGAAAAGATATGAGCTTTTCATGTAGTTTTTTTCTTATCTGAATGCTATCAAGGAAGTTTCTCATTAGGAGACCCCTAATATCTCTCCTTATGTTGTGTTTAGACACTTCCATACATTTAGGGAAAAAAAAAGGTCTTATATTGTCCTACCAGACAGTCTGAAAATTAAGTGTATCACTGCACATATTCCTTATACCTCCACCAGCTCATGTGCATCATGAATAGAAGTGAAGATATTGATCATGTTAGAATCCTAGGAATAAATGTACTAGATAAATATAAAACTTGATGATGATGATAACATCTTTGTTCATATTGAAAGAGTGATGGACAGGTTGCTAATGCATTAAGATTTCTTATTTGATGGATGTGCCAGTCTGCAAGTTGGTGGTTCAATATTAACTTTAATAGAAAGAGACATCTTACTGCTGTGCCTCACCTTTAAAAGGATTACCATAGCTGCCTATACGCAGCACTTAAATTGGACTGAAAGAAGTGCCATATCCATCCATCATTGCCAAATGATAGATTTTCATCAGTTCTTAACAAAATTGAGTTGCTTGGACAGTCTGCTGAGATAAATTTAATGCTCTTTGGGAAAAAGAGTATTCTTGGCCTTGGCAGCTGAATATCTACCACACAAGAAGTGTTCATAGAGCAGCAATTTACTGCATAGTGAAACCCCTAAATCTAATGGCATTGTTCTTTTCCTACAATATTTTAGTTGCTTTTCTTCTCACTTTTATATTTACTAAGACAACATTATTTCTCCATGGTTTTAAATATGATTTGATTTTTTTGTAAAATGTACCTTAAAAGAAGGTAAAAAAAGGAAATTATATTTTAGCTCTGTCTTTAACAAATTGGTGTTTATTCCTCCATCTGAAGTTAATCATAGAAAGAATACCAGGCAATAAGTAGAAACTTGTGATCTTAAAACTGGACAAAAAGTGGACAGGAAGGCAGACAATGCTATTTGTCCTTCCCATTCTCTTCCTCTGGCATGAATTTAACATATTCAAAAAAACACACACCCATACACATAAAAACAAGCTTGAACCAATTACAAAACCCAAGCATTGGATCTTTATTTAATTGTTAAAATAGACTGTTACTCCATCCGCTTCTGTATTTCAAATATTTGCTGGATCTAGTAGAAATTAAATATCCCTCTTACGTTTAAAGAGGTTATCCCAAAGTACTCCCATCCCCAAATGGCAGAGACATAATGTGTGGCATATCTTGTAAGGAACATGGGACGTCCAGAACAATTCTCCAAGCTAAAATAATTCCATTATTCCACTACGTTATACCAGGAATGACCTCAGTGCTCAGACTTCAGATAATGCAGAAAAGGGTATCCAGCATACAATGACATAAAGGAAGAATACTTCCAATAAATTTAATTAGTTAGTTTAGCTAAAAATGTGAAGGAGGTAAAAAATAAGACAAGGTCTTATGCTAAATGTTCAAACATTAGATGCTCCATCTAGTAGAGCAGAATGGGGAGGGGAATTTTCAAGAAAGTGTGGCAAAGAGGTAAGTTGTAGTAGGCCTTTGGGTCAAAAAGCCAGTGTTATTTTTCTACCGTGCTTTGAAAAATTTAAATTTAAAAATAAAATTAAGTATTTTAAAAAATTAATGTAATATATTACTATTGCCAGCTATAAATCACAGTATCTTTTGATATGTCCAAATACGACTGGAAACATTAAAAAAATGTTAACAAATCAAATTAATGTGCAAGCAAGAGGAGATAGGTCTCTCTAAATTACCAGAATTTATGCTAACAAATTGTATTTTACTAGATTCTGTCACTGAGATGTATCTGTTGGATGTGCAGAACTTCAAGACCTACACAATGACACTGTGATTTTGTTAATTTTAAATCTGAACAAGTTGGTTTTTTTTTTAAATATATTTTTTTAATTCCTTGTTCTTTCCTGGGATACATATAACTCATGTTGTGCCATATCCCACATTAAGGTCCTGGAAGGTTTAGAAGCTTACAACAGAAGAGTAATTTAGTAATGTATGCTATATATAGAAAAGACAATTCAATGGAGCGTGGATTCTGAAAATGAGTTTGAGTTATCAGAAAATGTCCTACCTTATTATTTCACATATATTTTCTGATATGTCAAACTCATTTTCAGAACCCATTCTTCATTGAGGTATCTGTTGTTTCTATAAGCTTTAACCAAGAAAATCTTCCAAGCATGCTTCTTTCCTGGTAAGCTTGTTTGCTAGTCTAAATTTCTGTATTAAAGGCAGTTACATTCCTGCTGAAGTTTGTTTGGATTAAGACCTGTTTCCAGTAAAGTTTGAGTGCACCTTATTAATCATCAATGGAAAAATGATGCTTCAACTAAGCTACCAAAAAATACCTGGATCGTCCAGAAAAAGAGCTGTCCTCATTCATTCCGTACAAGTGAATGAAATTATTTTATTGTTGCTAAGTGCAAACACAAAACATGGAAATTCCATGTAGTTTAATCAATTGGGAAAACAATCTTTTCTTCTCCGAACAGTAACTTCCACTGTTACCCTTATTCGAACTTAAATAAAAAATATTAGTTGTACCAGCACTTGAATAAAGCTCATACCAAGTCTGTAGTATACCTGTTCCATATAATGTTGAATGCACATAGTCAAATCCACCTCCTGACATCAGCATCTTTTGACACAAACCTTCAATGCTACTGTGCATTATTAATGTGCAACTGAATGTTAGCAAACATTACTGTAAGGGTTAAGACATAACATGAACAAAGAATTTAAGAGATAACAGGCAGTTAGATTTATACCAGGTTTTTCCTGAAATAAAAAATGCCTGTGAAGGTCATTTTTTAGGGATCTTATTTATCATATCAACACATTTGGTGCAGAGATGCAACACTAAATGTACAAAGGTACATGATGGTGATAAAATTAGAAGCGTGACAAAGCTTGTCAATTGAAATCTATAGTAAATGTTTCCAGGATGGTTTTAATTTTACATCTGACCATGTAGGAACTGGATAAGAATCGCTAATTATTACAAATGTACACATCTCAGTAAACAAGTTTCAGAGTGTTTGTTTCTCAATTTTCTTTCCTCATCTGTTTGCAAAATCGATTTGCATCTTCAAATTATATATATAAATTGTAATATAGAGATTTCAATACTTCTATTTAATCAAGCAGCTGCAAACAGTCAGCAGTTTACTCTTTGTTTATGATTATTCAAGCTTTTATAACCCACTGATTATGAGATACATCACCTAAGGAGCAAACCAAACTAAGTAAGTAGCACATTTCTAAGTATCCCCAAAAGCAAGCCAGTACGCATACAAACTATAACTCGTGAGAACAACTATTAATTCTTTGATATTGACTGCAATAAGTGGAATTTGAAGTAGTTATAAGAGAAACAACTGTTATTTTGATAAATAATATACGTCTGCTGTGTTTGGGGATAAAGACAAAGCTTCAAAGACTATGTGATATAAAATGAACAGTTTGCTGTAATCAGCTTTTAGTGCTATTAGAAATAGCTTTTTACAACCATTTTTTCCCCATTTTTGTACTTCTTACTGCTTACCTTTGTAATTATATTATGCTTTTAAAAGGACACGATTCAGAGTGCAGCTCCGAAAACTTTTTTTTTTTCCCCTACATATCATTAGTTATCAAGCTTTTATACCATTTCATGTTTTTTTGTAGACCAGTTAGCACCATCAAGAAATGCCTGTCCCATCAGCTTCTGCACAGCACTCTGGAACAACTAATAACAGACTGTGAGTTGTTAAATACTCTTTTTCCATCACAGGCTAAAAATGCTGCATTACATTTTACAGATATTCTGGTTCTCGATGAACAAGTTCTGGCTTTGTGTTGTTTGGCATCACATCAGACAATCCCTTATAATACCTTCAAGGGCATTTAATTTCTTTTACATTGATTATCTGTGTAGAGAAGACAAGAATTAATGATCCAAGAGAACACAGGATACATGCCACAAACTTGCATGTATACTCCACTGTAGGAGTAGAGTATAATTCAGAAAAAGCAACCTTTTTATTTAAAGGAATCATCTATTCTTCATTTAAAGGTGGGAAGTCTAATATTCCTTTTCTCATTTCTTTACCAAGTGCATAAGCAAAGGATTTTTTGGTCCTGCAAAAAGGATCGAATTCAATGATGTTGTTTGATATATATAAAAACAGTGTGAGAGACAGCACACACACAAACATTACGTCTTACACACCTGATATGCTTAAAAACTAAATGCTATAAAGGGAATATTCATTACAAAGCAATTAGAGATATAAAGGCATGAAATTCAACATCTTTATTTATAGTAGAGATAACTTACGGTTTGTTGCTTTTTTTCTCCTGCTGTTTCAAGAGTGCTGAACTTAGTGCAAAAACAAATGTACGTCCAAAATGAAAATGCACAAAGAATGCTACATGTGTACATATATACACAACAATCTTTAACTATTTGTTTTAGAGGCAGTATTTGTAAGAGTAATAAAAATAAAAAGACAAAACGTCCATCTGTGACAACGAATGATAAATGACATTCAAAATTTGGTGACATCAACAGAAATTCTTCCATTAATTCCACTGGGTATTATATTACAAACCTAATCATTGTCATTGTTTTTTTAAATACAAGTCACATGGATTTCTTTCCAACGGTGACTTATCCAAGTATCTTTAATGATCTGATATCTTAAACATCTGAGGAAGTGGTAGAATTTGGAAAAGGCATGTAATATAGCAGAGGATTACCAGTATAAATGGGAAAATTTGCCTCTAAGGGTTATTTTGTGGATGACAATATTGCATTAAAAGCACCTTAGTTCAGCCAGGATATCTTTTGTGAGAATCAGTATGTCTCAAGCAGTGAGAATTGCAGTGAGTGGCAGAATTATTTTAGATAAATGCATAACCTCCGAAGACTTAGCTATGTTACCAGTTTGTCTTTACAGTGTGAAATCAACTGAGCATATAACACCTATGTGCTTTTACAATCCAAACAAAACAAGTATGAATGCTTGTAAGTAATTTGCACAATGATTTTTATTGAAGGAACAGACAATTTCATGCAGAGTTTCACTGGAAGTACAGTAGGACTGTACTGGTATTAAGGTGTCTTTTCTCAGTTGCTCAGAGAGTAGCAAAAGTATGTCAGACACAACAGAGAAGTATCAGGAATCTACTAGTGGAATACAAACAGTTAAATATAAATTACAGGTCATCATTACAGGTCAAACATACATCTGGGCCAGATGAAGACAGGTAATATTTTAAGTAAGCATACTTTCCAGATAGATAAGAATAAAGACTGTATAATCAGTGCCAGACTAAAAATCTATATGAGGAGCATTCATCAGTTCAAGCAAGGGATTGAAATTTGTTTAAATCCTATGTACAGGGACATATATATGACCATCCTCCCTTTTTTCCCCGTTTTTTTAATTGATTTTTATTTTAACCATGGACCTCTTTAGGCATTTTGCTTACACTGTACAAATAAAATACTATTTAAAATTCCGCCCCCATGCCATATGCATATACTTACATTTCCTTTGAGACTGACAGCCTTAGCAGATTTTGCACATATCTTCTACATTCTGAAACACAAACCAGTTTACAAAGCTTGCATATTCTCTTGGAAGAGAAATCATAAAGGTTTATGACATAGTTTAACTTTTCTGTGAATTCTCTCCTTGAAGTGAAGCTTCCTGAAATCAGGCCACGCAGAAATTGCAGTGCATTGCCTCTAAAGCAAATCCCACCTTTTCTATAGCGCTTCAGTTTCTGGTTCTTGATATTGTGATATTAAAGACATCAATTATGCAACAAGTGAATTGAAGCAACCCCCCTAATAAAATAATGCAGTATTTTATTTCAGCTCTAACCAACAACTCTCAACAAGATCTTTCTATGTAAGGTATTGTTGAAAGCAAGCAAATGAGCAAATCCTCAAAACTCAACTTCATGTAATTTATACGTGTTGTTTTAGACCTTTATCAAGTAAGGATCTAACAAAGACAGGATGATCATATTCTTAACAGCAAACAAAAACCTTTCCAAAAGGAGAAGGGAAAGCACAAAACCTGAAATCTAAGTAATTTCAGAGTACCATAAATGGAAAAAGAAAGGGAATTTGAGGGAACATCAAGAGAAACACCCCCTGCAGTGCCACAGTGCTCTGAAAAATGCCAGAAGCGTTTGAATGCTCCTCACGGGTTGTACCTGTGAAAGGCCCAAGTCTTTGGCATGCACCCAGGCAAAATTTCCTCCTCCCAATGCCATGATCATCTCCTGTTGGAGACATAGCTGAGACAGGATAGGTATTTTATCATATTACATGGTGTTCATAAGACTGAATCGAATAACGACACTTCCAACAAAGGGAGAAGTTTAATGGTTTTCCCTTTATCAAATGTGACTGGAGGACAGACTTATAAAAGTATTTAGATATTAAGAGGCTCAGAAAAATAAGCATTTCAAGAACAGCTAAGCAGACAATATTCCATCTATATTTCTGTATCTAAATGTCTTTCATTTTCTATTTTTATGGCCTTCAAAATCATCCAGAAAATAGGAAACAGCAACCTTAAAAAAGTAATGTAAATCTGTGTCTTTGTAATTTTGTCTCTCTATGAAGTATTTCAAGGAGCGTGAGTTAAAGAGCAGATCAGAGTGTAATAAACCCATGAACAACGCTCCTTGCATTAACACTGCAATGAAGTGATGTCCTTCAGATAAGTTGCCTATGACTCCTGTTGAAATTTGTGTCAGATTACATCGCAGTTTTCCTGGAGGGACCCTTACTGACTTCTTTAAGTCACATGGTACTTAGTGCAAGTCAAGATGAGATAGTGGTGGGCTTTTTGGCCAGAAAAGTCATGATTATATCTGTCTTGTTTGTACTGTAGGTAGGGATACCTTCCAGAGTCTACTGAACCACATCAGGTCATTACTTGTCTGTTTGGCTGGTTTTCTCTAAGACAAACCTGCCCAAGAGAGGGCTAGTCACAATAAGTCTGGATGAAAATCCAGCAGGGCCAGTTTATCTCAGGGCTAAGAACTGTTTCTGGTCTTCTTTAATTTAGTAATACAGACATAGCCTGTTAGTTTTAACTGTCTTCCCTTGCCATTCTCAGCGCTTCAAATTGGAAACACAGATGGAAAAGCACTCAATGTATAAAATAATTTGCATCTCATTTGTTTATGGTTAAATCATAAAGCAAAGTAGCATGCAAAAAGTCTTCTGGAAGAAGGAAAAAAGACTCTGAAATGGAAGAGTGGAGCCAATGAAACAACTATTTCTTAGCCTGACAATTTCCACATGGCCCCCACGAAACATCACACTTGTGAAATGATATGAGTACTTGACCTCCTTGTTTTTAACAGCAGAAGGGAGGAGAAAGAGCAGGAGAAAAGAAGATAGAAAGAGCAACTTCTCTGAGCCTCTCAGCATTTGTCTGGACCTCCCATTTGCAAAGACTCTATGGCTACCCTTTAGGAAGTCAGACATGTCCCAGTGGTGTATTTGTTGGAAGGGTACAAGAGAAAAACAAGGCTGAAGAACAGATTCTTTGGGTTATGTAGTATCCTCTGAAATTATTAAGATATGGGGACAAGTACAAGGAAGGAAAAAAAAAGCTACAGAACATTACAGGGAAGCTGGAGTATATGAAATAAAAATATCGAGAATTTCCAGGTGCCTCTACTACAATTCAAGTTCAAATAGGCAATGAAAATGCACTCTTTATCTGGAACCTGGTGCAATTTCCTGTGTCCTCTGTCCTATGATGTCTGCTGCTTTATGACCCAAAAGAGTTAAAGATTTGCAAGCTATGGAGAAGTTCATGCAGATCTTTGTCAGGAGCCATGTCAGGCACAGATGCAACTTAAGTGCCAACGTATCAGCCAGTGAAAGACTGATCATAATGTCTGCTCTGCTTCCTCCTCCATACATGGTCTAGTCTAACAACTCTTTCATTTCCTTTGCTAACATATGTGGTCACATAATTGTGATATCCCTTTCAGCATAACCTGAAGTTCAATTAGTTCTGTTATTGAAGAGGAAAAGTTAATAGCAAAAATGGATGGTAAAGAACGAAAGATACTTTATTTAGATTGGATGTCTAAACTTGTCCTTAGATACTGGAATATCCTCTTTAGATTTATAAACAAGACACTAGAGAAATCTAAGAATAATATTTCTCTAAAATGAAAGTTGAATACGGACTAAAAAAGCTAATGTGATCCTTGATGCATAAATGATTGACAACAGACAATTCATATCATGATAATCTTTGGTACTATGTGTAACAACTCCTAAAATGTTGTGTCTAGCTCCAATGTTGTCATCTTAGGAAGAATGATGAAAACTTGGAAAAAGGCCATAAAAGACTCCACAAAGTGATCAAAATATTCATTATGACAAATACCTTTGTTAGTTTAGCAAAGAGGGATTGACCCCCTCTTTAAAGGATGACCTTTAAAGGTCTCTTCCAACACAAACTATTCTATGATTCTATGGTTCTATGATAAAATGCTAATTGATGGCTTGATCTGTCCTTCAGAACAAACTTGTACATCTGTATAAATATAGACACCGGGAACTCAAATTTAATAACTGTTCATGAGCTGAGGTGACAAGAGCATTGCAGATCAGAAAAGCTGGGAATTGAATCTCTCTATACTTTTAAAGACTATTATACATCAAATATATGTTATATGAAGATACAGAACATTGTATTGAAGCTATTAACCTTCAAATATTTTTTAAAGAATTGTGGTAGACCCTTACTAAAGGTTTAAATCAAGTTGGGATATTTCTACACAAGATACAGTATTTCTAGCAAGTAGGAATGGAACATGAGATAATCCCAGGGCATGTTTTTTGCAGGAGGACAGACTAAACATTGGCCTTAAATACTACTGCCTTCTGGCTTTCAAATGCATGAATCATCAATCTGAGATTCTTTTTAGTTGACTCAGTTCATTACAAGGCAGAATGGGGGTTTAGTCTGTACCATCTGAATACTGACACAGTGTAGAAGCTATCAATAATGTTCATAGTTTACAGACTTTGCTACTGCATTTCCCAGCCTTGATTTAATAATCTCTGAGTGGCCACAGATTTAGAGCATAAACATTCAGGTTTTTCAATATACAAACTGAAGCTATGAAATCTACATGTCACTGCTTGTAATACAGAGAAATAAAGTTTATATTCTTTAAGTTGGACAAGGAGTATCAGTTAGATGATCCCAGAAATCTAAGGTGTGCAGAGGTGGAACAGGAATCAAGAAGGGAATTTCTATGGTTTACCTATCTTCATTCATTGTTAATAACAATCTATTTTTCTAATTAAAATTCCATACAGAGTGTATAAATGGCTGGAATGTCAAACTTTAAATCACTGTCTAAAGCAGCTAAAGAATCCAGTGCTTAGACTGTAATTTCTAAAATGGTTGTTTAATGTCTTTGGAGTAGAAACTAAGGAGGATATGTTTAGACTGATGAGTGTAATTTTTCTTGTCCACACATGGATAAGTCTGCTAAGCATTTTCTTTTTCCTTGAAATATCCCAGTGAAAGGATGATCTCTAGTAGTTCTCAGGCAAGTACAGTACTCTCTGAAATCTCTTATTTAGCAGAGGGAGGTCAGGATAGGGAGTTACATATTTTTTTAGTGGCTTATCATAAGTGTACTTCATTGCTTTTCAGGGAATATTTCTTGAAATGCCAAAGCAGGTGTCTTAAAATGCCTCATATTTTGTGCAGTAACCCTCACTCATAAAAACCCTGCTATGCATGTTAAAACTTAATAGCTGGAATATATCATATTAACACACCAAGAGCTATATTGAAGTAACATTATGAAACTGAGACTTACACCCAGTAAAAGTCAGGGAATTTAGTGTAGTGATTTCACTTGAGCTTTACATCTTTTTGCACTGTGTCTGAGTGACACGAGAGTGTGAAATCAATTCATGATGTTGAATATTTGAAGGTTGAGACTACAGTGTAAACAAATGCAGGTAAAGAGAGCATACATATCACAAACTGATTGCTAACTAGAAGAAATGCAGTGGAATTAAAAATATATCCTTTTCTCAAAGCTATACTTACCTTTCTGGATGAACATAAATCAAATGAGTTAAAGGGTTAAGGCTTCCAGGAGGAGGGAACACCTAACATAATTCTCCTCCTGTTCTATACTGTTGATAGTTTCCAGTGAACCAGAAAGTACAGTTGCCTAGAAAAAGGTGGTTACTTATTTTCTTGGCTTTAGTTTTGTTCAAAGTTTATATACTCAGGATAAAATTGATAAAAGGAACCCAGTCCTTAATGGTTGGAACAGTGTGTGCTTGGGGGGTGGGGAGGAAGGAGTTATCACTGACAATAAGAACAATTAAAACAAATGCAGCTATAGTACTTTGATTCACTAAAGGTAATTAGTGAGACACATGATTACAGCTGTAGTGTTTCCTGTGGAACTCCTTGTTTGTGCCTCATCCTTCCTAGCTTTTTGACTTAGGCAGAGTAAATTCCACATAATTCTATATGTTCCTGTGATACAGTCCATTTGTGGGTTATTCAACAGACATGCATCCAAGCTGTGCAGGTCTTAAGTAGGGCTACAGTAATCACTTATATATGTTAGAAAGGTAGACAGTAGTGAGATGCAGGAATGATCTGTTCTGACCCAGGTAGTGGTAGGGGAAGGCACAAACAAACATAGCAGCCAAATAAACCATAGGCTCAGTGTCGGGCACCATTTCATGATGGTGAAGTTTAAGGAGTATCAAGTAGCCTCTCTAGAAAAGCATCAGAAACTTCATCTGTTGAGTAATATTTAAAGAGATTAGTCGAAGCTTTAGAGAATGATTAGTTGAGCAGCTACCAGTGATATGGGCAAATAAAGTCTTTAATTCTCTCATTGGTTTTAGTCCGATTAATGAACATTCTTTAGAGACTATTTCTATATTTTAACTCTGAGTTAAAATCTCAATCCTTATCATTTAAATAAGAAAGGTACCAGGCACATGAAACTATGCAAGACATTTATTATTTTTTTTTGCCAACAGTATATTTGCACAACTTCTTTGTCTTTTGAAATATATCCACTTGCATTGTAATGACTACAATTTCATAGTCCTTTCAAATGTACTTTTACATTGAACATCTTTTTAATAATCCACCATTTTTTTCTCATTTCCTATCACTTTCAGTCACCAGTACTTCAGACCTTGATGAGAAGTGCTCTACAAATGCAAATACATAGATAGATTCTTTCACATCCCCCACAGCTTTCAGTCTCCCATCTCCCTTTCTACAAGGAGACTAGGAACAAATTTGAAGCCAAGGGAAAGAAGAGGACAATACAAATACTAAGAAGAAAATAGGTGCATGACATTAATAAATCTATGCAATAGATGCAACCTATGCAATAGATGCAGATAATACACTATGATTTGGACTAACCCTTTTTCTTTTTTTCTCCAAACTGTTTGCCCAATCTTCCTTTAAAGTGAGTTCAGTTAAACTCATTAACTGAATCAGGATCTGCTTCTGGGAGTGATCTAAGTTTCAGCACCAAGTGAATTTTTATGACTAAATTATTGCCCCTGCTGGAAATAGTGTAGGTTTTTACAATGGAAATAGTGACAGGCAAACTCTTAGCCATTGTAATGTTAGTAGTGAAACTGTGCAAACGCAAAGGCTTTACTGGAGTTCCTGAGGGAATTACAATTACATGATATATATATACCTTCCTGATTAAAACCTGCCATCCATGTTTTAATGAGGAAGCCTGGGAACACATAAATCCTTTTGCCAACAGACCTATAAACAGTCTGGATTATTCGGACCAATTTTGACATTCACAGCTGAAGACGTCTCAGATATTAACATAAATTGGGTCTTCAGAGTAATGTACTACTCACACTAAGAAAGGGTAAATGATATGAGCCTTGTGCTGCGGCCAGGACCATAAGGAAAAATCGATTAAAGTTTAAAGAAAGAATCATCAAAATAGTGAGAAGAATTTTCTCTTTCCTCTATTCTCTGTCAAAAATGAGGCCTCCAAGAATCTCAAAAGCAAGCCTGTTCCTGTCAGAAAAATACCAATCTAACGATGCAGAATAAAGAAGCTCAGATAATTTGTAATTAATGCATATCATTATTCAAAATTTATAAGTATTAACCACAATTACCCTGACTTCCACAAGTTATCTGAATTCATGTGACTGGGCCCATTTCTGTAGGAGGTCCCAAAACACTCAGAAATATTTCTGGTTCACAGTAGAAGCTACAGAAGTTTTACAAAACTTTATATGAATTTTAAAAAGACAATAAAATACAGACAATAATGAAGAACTGCATTATTCTTCATTCACATATAGGAAAATTGAGTCACATGGTATTTCTTGTAAGTGTCAGGGGAAAACAAACTCAGAAGACAGGAGTCCTTAGTTGTCCAGTCAGTCTCTTATATCTAGACCTAATCTGTGTTAAAACCTCCCAACTAATGCCATTTTTTCCTTCTAACTGGGCAGTGAGGGTAAGGGAGCTGGAGAGAGCTGTCTGTGCTGTGATATAGCAAGGCCCCTGCATAGCACTCCCATCTCCTGGTGTGGTCAGTTCTGCATTTTTAGCCAGTACTTCTGCACAGCAGACACCTTCTGTCAAGCCAGATCTGGAAATTTTGTTTGCACTTTTCAAGGTTCTGAGGACACCCATAGAACTTGGCTGCCCTGGCCAGCCCCCCAGGACACTTACCCATGGACCCTCTGTCCTGGATCTCGATCTCCATGTCAGCTCAGGCTTGGGCACCCGTGGTGGTCTGGGCAATGACATGGGTCAACCTGTGTCCAGCCCTACTTCTGCTGCTCAAAATTGCTGGTAGGTTTTCCTGGATGGACTCCGGACTTACATGCTAGGTGCATTGTCTCCAGTCCCACCTATGCTGTGGTCACCCTTGGTTCCTCTTTTGTCCTGCCTTGTGGAACAGCCCCCCTCTTGCTCCTCTGTGGCAGAAGTTTTTACTTTCTTTCCTCCTCCCCTCCTTTTTTTCTTCATATTTGTACCATGGCTGCTCCAGCTTGGATTTGAGCACTTTTTTTTTTTTTCCTTGCTTTTAACAATGTGAAGTCTTCAGACTACGATTTAATGGGAGGCCAAAGGGCTGCTAATAATACTTGAAGTCTGGAGTTCAAAAGTCAAGTGTTTTTAGACTGCCATCTGGGTTCCAGAGAGAAAGAAAATTCAAGAAATCCTACCTACTTTCTCCCTTCACCTTTGCAGGTCAGCCTGCAATGTTATAATAATAGTACTACTTATGTTTAACCTAAGCTCCTTCAACTGAGGGATATAACTGACTTCATTTCTCTAGAGAGGTTCAGATTTGAAGGTGATTTGCTTAAAGTCATAGATCAACAGAACTGAAAATGCAGCTGTTATGCTCAGTACAAACCCCATTTTGTAACCCCTAGTTTGTGCTCAAACTTCCAACTATGTCTCAGTGTTCAGTCACAACACCTAGCTTGAAATCTTTGACTTTCCTATGCAGCCTTCATCTGTATTTGGCGGAAAGACGAAAGATCTTTCAGAGGACAGATCTGGTTTCTTTCTTTCAGTAAAATATGAAACATAGGCTCTGATGTCAGGCACATTAAAGGCTTAATTGTAAAATGCTCCACTATAAGCAAGAGTATCAGACCTGCACTGCTCATTTTTTCATGTAGCACAGAAAGAAATTACCTTTGGAAGTACTCCTCCCATAGAGGGGAGTGTACAGTGGTCAGAGATCAACCTTGAGACCTGTTCATTAAAGTTCGTGTTATCCTAGGAGAAAAGTCTGCAAAGGAAGAGATTCCACCACTCTATCTCTAACTGATAAAGGGTCATCTGCAGAGAAAAATTAGGCAGAACCAGGCAAGTAAGGCGCAAACTGAAACAGGTATTCCAACTTCTTCCTCCTTTCTTCTGGGAGGTCTCAATGTCAAGACAAAGATAATTCATTTCAGATTCTCTTAAATCGTCAAATTTTAAACTGGATTTAGTAAATTTTGAGATTTTTTTTTTTTAATCTCAAAACAGTGGTTAATTTCTGGAAATCAAACATGGTGCTCAGCACTTATGCTCAGCAACGAAAGAGATCAAATGATTGGTCAATTGAATGATAGATCCTTCTATCTATCTATAGATAGAACTTTCTCTCTCTCTCTCTCTCCCCCCCCGAAGGACTGAGTCATAGAATCATAGAATCGTTAAGGTTGGAAAAGACCCGTAAGATCATCGAGTCCAACTGTTAACCTAACACTGCCAAGTCCACCACTAAACCACATCCTCGAGCACCACGTCTACCCTTCTTTTAAATACCTCCAGGGATGGAGACTCAACTACTTCCCTGGGCAGCCTGTTCCACCGCTTGATAACCCTTTTGGTAAAGAAATTTTTCCTAACATCCAATCTAAACCTTCCCTGGCATAGCTTGAAGGCCATTTCCTCTTGTCCCTTCACTTGTTACTTGGGAGAAGAGTCCGACCCTCACCTCACTACAACCTCCTTTCAGGTAGTTGTAGAGAGCAGTAAGGTCTCCCCTCAGCCTCCTCTTCTCCAGGCTAAATGACCCCCGTTCCCTCAGCCGCTCCTCATAAGACTTGTTCTCTAGACCCTTCACCAGCTTTGTTGCCCTTCTCTGGACACGCTCCAGCACCTCAGTGTCCTTCTTTTAGTGAGGGGCCCAAAACTGAACACAGTATTCAAGGTGCGGCCTCACCTGTGCCAAGTACAGGGGGACGATCACTTCCCTGGTCCTGCTGGCCACACTATTTCTGATACAAGCCAGGATGTCATTGGCCTTCTTGGCCACCTTGACACACTGCCAGCTCGCAGTCAGGTGACAGAATTATTAAGAGGAATCATACAGGTTTTGTGTTACTACCAGATCCTCTTCCATTAAAAATGTAAAGTCAGAGGAAATATCAAAATAAAACCCAAGTAGCTGGAAGTAAATTAATTTCCAACTTTTGAATGTCAAAGTTGCAAAAAGGGAAGGAGAAAACGGGAAGGATGACAGTAGGGTTCTGTTCATTATTTTAATGTTCATGAGATAATGAGCTTGAAATCTTCCTTTATAGATATAAGACCTGCTTGACATGCTGTTATTATAAAAAATTTGGTAGCTGAAGAGACTGTTACCTAGGGAAATTTACATATGTAAATTAGCATAGGGTGAACATGTCATTGCTGGATTTTCCTGCTTTCATTGATAGTTATTCACTGTAACAGTGTTATCTGTGTACAAATTAACAATTTTGTGTGCAGTTCTCATTTTATCAAGGTTTATTAATTTAATAACTAATCACTCTGAGTCCCATGGTACTTTGGTTATATGGAGCTGGCCGGTTCCCATAAACTATCAAGCCTATAATTTTAATTTTAAGTAGAGTTCCTATTTAACATATCTGAGAAGTAAATTAAATGTCAGGTTGGTATTTGCTGTTTGAGGAGGATTATATAGCTGTGATGTGTAAAACAATTTCCCAAAATTTAGCACAGAAATTAGATTAATTGAAATTGGTTTGAATTGCATTTTATTACCTGTTTCACCAATACATAAATTAGTTTCACAATGGTATTATGCAGTCATGTTTTGTATTAATGATTACATATATTTATATATAGGTTGTTTTTTGGTTTGCTGGTTTTTTTTAATTTTTATTTTTAGTGACTATTATAAGAACGACAGTTCCTCTGCAGTCTCACCAGAATTTAAACCAATCTAGATAAGGTGAAACAAGTGGCCAATCTTGGGAAGAAAGTTGATATAAATTGGGATTTCTCTCTTTTCCAAGCTATAAATAAGGTCTGTCTTGCTATGTGTGTTTCTCCATTCCTCCAGAGAGTCACGCATTCTCAGTCAGGGATTTTCTCATCCCTGTAAAACCGCCTGAGGACATATGAGAGACAACATTGACAAGCATCTCATGGAGTAAGACTATGGACCATAGGATTGGTAACTGTGGTATGAATTTTAGGTTCTGACTTGCTCAAATGACAAGAGGAGAAGTTGTTCATAGGGCCAAGTGTTCTCTGAATGTAAAGGAAAGCAGCAATGGGAGTGAAATTTGGAGGAGGCAGGCTTTAATAGTTGTTTCAGGAGCCAACCACAATTTGAACAAGCGATTCTAATGAATTTATCTCACTGGACATGAAAACCCCCTCTACTATGTGCTCATAAGCAAAATCACCATTGTGCTATATGAACTTTACAGTTGGGGAAGAATAAGGAGGTATCCCACTGTGACCTCATATAAAGCAAATGTGCATATACCGAAGCAATAGGGACGTTCTCAAAGGATTTGCAGCATTGCTGTATGCCACATGCAATTCCCTCTAAAATGAACTTTCTTAGGGTATAATTTCTTCCTGAGAACAATGAATTCAGTGTGCATGCAGGGCAGATTCAAATTGTCACCCAATGAATTGCATGAAATTGCCAGCTCAACATACAGCAGTTGTTACCACGTGTGAATATATATTGCTAAATGCTTCTGTGGTCAAGGTCCTTCAGTTTCACAATGTTTTTGTATGAGAATACTATAGTAATGATACAAAAAATGTGATAAAACTGAGTTAACTCCTGCCCTCTCATTGAAAGAAAAAGCAAAGTTTTGAAAACGAGATAACTGGTCTTAAACAGCTAGGGAAGAGGATTGCATGGAAGAAGACGACTTCCTTCCAGATCCCATGGCACTGAAAGGCTATATTAGTTTCACATTGAAACTATTTGGGTCAATTGCATTTCCAGACTTTAACATCCCATGGAATTGCCTTGTCATTGTGACAACCAAGAGAAAATGGGATAGGAAAAGGGAGGAAATTGCAAAGCTGAGAGGAAATTAGATCAACTTTGCATGTCAGAACTATAACTTGTTGCACCCTGGATCAATTACCAACATGAGATGAGGTTGCTTCTCAACAGTTTAAGCCAGATTTTTTGGAGGTGAAGCAGGAGCTGGAAATCATGGCTCCACTGATTGATCCAACCACAGATTACCAAGTCTTTCTTTCTCCCTGTCTCTCTGTTCTTCAGTGAGTACTGGATTAAAAAAATAATATCTTTTAGGAGGGGAACTGAGAGAATTATGCCTCAGGATAGATAGCAATCAGGGGATCAGCTCACAGCTCTGAGAGATGAGATTCTATATTCAATAGAAAATGCCAGTTTTGAGTATCAGTCTTTCTTATATCTGGTTCAATCAGCTTGACTACTGACTATAAAAAATTTCTTTTTGCCTGGGATTTTTGAGTCAATCAGAGAATGCCTGTCATATATGTCTTCAAAGCTGAGCTTCCTGGAAGTACCCAGTAAACATACACATATCTTTATCAAAAAAGCCCTTTTCCAGATACCTTATAAGTCCAGTGTTAAATTGCTTAGGCTTATCAAGGCTTAGGTAATTTAAGCATAGTAATCATCAGAAATGTAGACTCCTAGGAAGGAATCTCATAAGGTTATGTGACGATTGAGTGGGGGATTGCAAGCATTATTTTTGTCTAAATATGGACCTCGTTGCTTAAAAATGTGGTTAGACTACTTTGTCCATCTAATCTTTTCTCATAGCTGCACTGACATCAGACATAAGACAGTTACACAACAGTTACTCAATAGAACTATCCCTAATTTCAGTAGATGTGTAGTGAAGTAATTTAACCACTTTTTTCTATTGCAAGAATATTCTCAAGCATTATTGTGACATCTTCAAATGCAGTATCTATTTAAAAAAAATTTCAAAAACAACTGGCTAGTTTTTTTTAGGTTTTTGGATTGATTTATATTCTTTTGTTATTCTGCATGAAGCATTCTGTCAAGCAAGTTAATATTTTGTTTTCTTTAATTTCAGTGATGTTTCAGTGATGTTTCAAGTCTTTCCTGTACACATGTTCTAATAAACACATTAGAAAAATGATATATGTTTTCAAAAAAAATTTCTGTGTGATTCAAAATAGAATTTACTGCTGTTATACTTCTTCCATTTAGTTTACACAGACTTTCTTGAGAACAAGTTGTAGTTATTTTAAAGATAAAGAAAATGGATTCTAATATTTCTTGTATGAATATTGATGAAAACAACTTTTAATTCAAATGTACAAATAGTCCCTTTGGAAGAGCACACACTATTATGTAATCAGACATGAAAAAAACCTCCATGTGATTTATACGTCTCATGCAGATTAGCTAGTAAAGATTGGATTTCAGATATTTTCAATCATTAGGCATAATGTGAACAAATTCAAAGTGGCTCAGTAATCACAACCGTAAAAATGCCTATGAAGCTTCTGTTTCATTCTTTAATGAGGAAAGATGCAAAACTCCTTAGATAAGTGATACTTTGCATATTGTTTCTGCTATTCTGTGACATATTTTTGTCTGGGAACAGACATGTCAAGTAATATGATTTTTTTTTGGTGTTTCTAAAATAGGTGAAATCATCTTTAATCTTTGCCTAAGTTGTCATTGGCTACCATAAAGTTTTTTTTAAAAAACTTGTGTTGTTTTTCTTTATAACTCTCTTTCTATTGTGTGCTTTCCAAAGGTCTAGCAATGGGCATATTCTGCTTCCTGTAGAACCATGTCAGCCCAAATTAAGAACACCAGAAAGATTAGATTTAGATATTTCCTTCTCAGTTGCCATTCTGTTGTTCTCCAGTCAGCAGGGTCAAAACTGCTTTTGAAAAAATGATGGGAAAGTTCAAACATCTTTTCAGAAACTCTTAGGGCAGCATACTGTATTGACAGATTTTCACTGAACATCATATAAATAGTCTCCTGCAATCAGAACTATACTCTTGGCCATTAGTTCTATTAGAGAAAAACAAAACAAAACAAAACAAAACAATGGCTTTAGATGTCAGGGAAGGTAAATGATAGATCACAGCTGAGAATTTTTCAGCTGATGGAACAGCTGCCCAAATAGATGGGAGGAAAATTATGTACCTGCTATTCATTTTCAAACAGTAAATAATCATAGAATCATAGAATCGTTAAGGTTGGAAAAGACCTGTAAGATCATCGAGTCCAACCGTTAACCTGACACTGCCAAGTCCACCACTAAACCATGTCCTCGAGCACCACGTCTACCCTTCTTTTAAATACCTCCAGGGATGGAGACTCAACTACTTCCCTGGGCAGCCTGTTCCACCGCTTGATAACCCTTTTGGTAAAGAAATTTTTCCTAACATCCAATCTAAACCTTCCCTGGCATAGCTTGAAGGCCATTTCCTCTTGTCCATTCACTTGTTACTTGGGAGAAGAGACTGACCTTCACCTCACTACAACCTCCTTTCAGGTAGTTGTAGAGAGCAATAAGGTCTCCCCTCAGCCTCCTCTTCTCCAGGCTAAATGACCCCCGTTCCCTCAGCCGCTCCTCATAAGACTTGTTCTCTAGACCCTTCACCAACTTTTTTTGCCCTTCTTTGAATGTGCTCCAGCACCTCAATGTCCTTCTTGTAGGGAGGGGCCCCAAACTGAACACAGTACTCGAGGTGCGGGTTCGAGTGACTAATGTTCTAGTGGCACCAGTCATATGTTAGCTTACCATCCTGCCACTCTGAATATTTACTTAAGTAGATTTTATTAGTGGCCACTGAAAATTTCGGATATTTTTACTCAAGCGCGGTCCAGATAATAAAGAGAATGAGAGGGGAAAAAAAATTGGTAAATATATTGTCCTGTAGGATTTAAAAGCAACAATTAAAACAAAGTACTTTTAGTAGAAATAAGGAGCTGGATTCTTTCAATTCCAGACACTTGTAAAGGCAGAACTTCTATCTGGCTGTGTTTGAGTCTTCATCTGTATTTAGGTTCACTTTTTGGGGGGCTCATTTTACGTCGTTCTTTAAGTTGCCACATCCTATAGTGCTTGTCATCTAACCAGCAAGCTATTGAGGCTCAGGTCTTCCCATTAACAAGCTAAGAGAACTCTTTACCTTAAAATAAATAAGTGAATAAAATAAATAAACAAAGAAAACAGGAAAACTGTCATTAAGGAAACAGAAGCACAATAAGAACTGACACAGTTGGACTGACTAGATTAACTGGGAAATAAACTTGCAAGTTCCTTTTTCTGCTCCCAGTTTTCTGAAGTTATTTGAAGTGTGCATTTTTCTGCCATATTCTGTTTCGAAAGCGGATGGATTTCAGAGGCAGTTGACGTAACAATATTCTGCTTGCTTCAATTATACTTAAATTCATTGACCAGTCCTCTAACATGGTCATATACTAGATTCAATAGGACTATTCAGATATATATATTTAACAGGTTTTGACTCCAATATTTAATTCCTTCTTTCACCAAAGTACCTAGTTAAATGACTATCAATTTTAATGAGTCAGAATTTCACTCATGGCTCATGTTGTTAGTATCTTTTTCCTTTGTGTCTGTTATATACCTTTTTTTTTTTTTGATCATATCACTTGCAATCACTCTGACACTTCTTAAAACCACTTATGAAAAAAAGTGTGGAGAGATATTGCAAAAAAAAAATGAGCAAAAAAATGCAAGAAAAATTATTAAAACTTTAAATATTTGTAAGAGGGACAACTCTGCAATTGAGTGAATAGAATATTAGACCAAAAAATTTACTAATGAACCTTTAAACTCTCTATGGAGCTTTAAAAAAAAAAAAGACGTAATAATAACAGATGAGCAGTTAAAAGATATTAAACATGGCCCGAAAAGCTTAGCCATAAAAGGTAAAAGCAGCAGTTACTCAAGTTGCCTGAGATAATTTCTTGCATTTAGTAATAGCATAACTCCCCTTAATTTCTTAGCCTTGAGACCTGGCACATGCTGATAAGGTTCAAGACTGAGCTTTTCTCAGGTTTAGATTTTCCCCCAGCCTCTTACACCCCCCCTATTCCCTGTAATTTGCAGCTGTTTTGAAGAATTTTCTTATCAGCTCCTCCATGGGAAGACAAATACATGGTAGTTTGGATATTTAAATTCCTCCCAGCTCTAATCATTTCACCCTGTCAGGAAAGAGAGCAGAAATAATAATAAAAAAAGTTAAAACTTGAGACTGTGAACCAGTGTCAATTCTAATTTCTTTCATCTGTTTTTTGTTGTTTTTCTGCCTCTCGATTTTGTTTCCCCAGATTGCAGATTGTTTATACTGAAGAAGAAATAAAGTCGTGGTTTGAATGATATCCCTCTGCATCTCTCCAGGTGCTCACCCAACAGATACATACAGATCAGCACTCATTCTTCCTTGTTGTCTTAA
The DNA here is from genome assembly GCF_965183815.1 of Platalea leucorodia. Taxonomy (NCBI): domain Eukaryota; kingdom Metazoa; phylum Chordata; class Aves; order Pelecaniformes; family Threskiornithidae; genus Platalea; species Platalea leucorodia. The sequence goes on from NC_138829.1 coordinate 22,012,376, forward strand.
TAATAATAGTAATAATACTAGTAATAATGACATTAAACCACAGAGTGAGGCACATGATGTGAGTTTTTGATGGCTGATATCCTCCATGTGATCATCCAGAGGCCTTATTAACTTATTTCAATTAGTATGTCAAGCATAAATTTGAAATATTGCCAAGACAGAGGCAGGGAAAATGCAAACCCAAAGTTTTCTTTCTTAGGTGGGATTAGATTGAGATGATAATAAAGCTGCCAAATTAATCTGAGTGCTGTAGCCAGAAGAGGTGATGCCCTTCTTGGCTGAATGGTTTTCTACTGGTGTCCTGTCGTAATTTATAAAACATAAGCCATAGAGCAATGCGAACAAAACAATGTCTGGAGGGGCCAATGTAGATAAAAGAACCCAGGAAGATTTCTGCTAAGTATGAATACTAGCATGGGGTCATTCAACACCACTGGGTTTTGGATCTTCCCTCTCATAACTTAACCAAGTCTGATCTAATTGGGGAAGAAACAGGGGACTAATAGGGTTGTACTAGCAACAACAATGGTTTAGGGTTTTTAGTTATTTCTAGGAACACCACATCTTCTGCACAGCCATGCAGCAACTACAGTTATTTTCTGCAAAATTAGGAACGTACACAAGACCGTTTCAGATTTTTGTGGGTTTATTCCCTGTTTCTCACATGTGCATTAGCACTATTCTGTTTTGGGGATTTTGTGGCTTTAAAGGAAAGTGGATGAAGGAAAGTAAGGTGGTCTCTGCTTTTCTTTCCAGGTGCTCATATAATAGAACTTAAAATAATTCATTGAATCATAGAGTCACAGAATCATAGAATGTCCTGAGTTGGAAGGGACCCACAAGGATCATCAAGTCCAACTCCTGTCCCTGCATAGGACAACCCCAAAATTCACACCATATGTCTGACGGCGTTGTCCAAATGCTTCTTAAATGTTGTCAAGTTTGGCAGCGTGACCACCTCCCAGGGGAGCATGTTCCAATGCTCCACCACCCTCTGGGTGAAGAACCTTTTCCTAATGTCCAACCTAAACCTCCCCTGGCATATCTTCCTGCCATTCCCTCGGGTTCTATCATTGGTCGTCAGGAAGAAGAGATCAGCGCCTGCCCCTCCTCTTCCCCTTCTGAGGAAGCTGTAGACCACAATGAGGTCTCCCCTCAGTCTTCTCTTCTCCAGGCTGAACAGACCAAGTGACTTCAGCCGCTCCTTGTACGGCTTCCCCTCTAAACCCTTCACCATCTTTGTGGCTCTCCTCTGGACACTCCCTAGTAGCTTCGTATCCTTCTGGTATTGTGGCGCCCAAAACTGCACACAGTACTCAAGATGAGGCCGCACCAGTGCAGAGTAGAGTAGGACAATCACCTCCCTTGATCGGCTGGCAATACAGTGCTTGATGCACCCCAGGACACGGTTGGCCCTCCTGGCTGCTAGGGCACACTGTTGGCTCATGTTCAACTTGCCATTGACCAGAACCCCCAGATCACTCTCCATGGGGCTGCTCTCCAGCCTCTCGTTCCCCAGTCTGTATGTACATCCAGGGTTGCCATGTCCCAAGTGCAAAATCTGGCACTTGCCCTTTTTAAACTTCACACGGTTGGTGATTGCCCAGCTCTCTAATTTGTCTAGATCTCTCTGCAGGGCCTCTCTGCCCTCGAGAGTGTCAACAGCCATGTTAATTATTTGCCTGGTTTCTAAATGGTAGTAAAAATAGAAAAAACCAAACAAACAAACAAAAATTGGTTGTTGCTTAGACCACTATAAATTTTCTCCAATGCTAGAGAAATTTTTATGGTGTCAACTGAAATCAGTGAGGCTGAAAGCCAATTTTCCTTATGCTAAGCTACAGTATCACTAACCTGGCCAGCCTGAGGTACACATCTTTTCCTCATCTGAATCATATTTTCTGTTGATATACATACTTGGTTTTTATCTGGTTGGCAGAGAAATATATTGCCTTTTAGATAGCAAATAATCAATAATATGACTGGTGAATTCCTTTGTGGGAGAAATCAGCTTGTGAGAGGAGAGGAAGGGAGGGGGTTTGTTATTATCTTTTGCTACTGTTAATTTTATATATTCCAGAACCTCTGCTATGCAAAGGGAATATAACACGTCGAAAAAATTTGTAAAACTTGTGTTCCTGGGTTTTTTTCTATGGTCTTAGATTTATGTCTGATTGACTGTGCATTTATGGTCAAATTCATATCATTTAAAGCAGCAAAATATTGAAAGATGAGATAATGTGCAATGGGTCTTAAGTTTAGAACTATATTAAAACCATAACTTACAGTTACTGGCAGAAATCTGCCCAGGAAAAATTCTTGAGCCAAGGAACTAGTACCTTTTGGTTCAGACAGTCTAACCTCATCCTTTTTTGCATCTATATAAATGAAGATCTCTAATGACTTTAAAAATATGGCATAACTAATTCTCACTCTGGACATAAAAATGCTAGTAATGAATATGTACATATTATACACATATCAGAGAAGTTGTCATCTAGCACCTGCTAAATTTAGAATAAAATGTTGGTGTTCTATACCTTAATCTGATATTAATAGACTGTAGCATCTTAGAGAAACCACTTCATTATTTGTGCTTTGTTTCCCCTGCAAACCGTTGCCTATGATCTCTAATTAGAGAGGATTTCTGGGGTCAGGGATGGCCAATTGCTTCCTTTGTACAGGACCTAGCAAACTTGAAGCTCTAAGAAAAAATTAGCTAAGCCTCTATACACTTTTGAAAAGCATCTCAGTGCTAAGCAGATGTACGTTTTGGCCATGCTTAGGCATGTATACGTTAGGTATATGTTTTATCTTGATCGTTCTCAAGTGTTTAAGAGAAAGCTATTTTTGCTTTTTCAGTTTTACTCTGCAGCATGCTTTACAGAGAAATAAATAGCCAAATCTGTTTAACAGTTTTTTGAACGCTGCTAGACAATGGGAAAATAGGTGTGTACTGTACATTTCTTTAACTAATTGCTTTCTGATTATCTGAAAAATTCTAAAGTAAGGACTTGACACCTGGAAACTGAAAGAGTCATCTAAGAAAGAGGAACAGTAAAAAAAGGCTCAAATGGTATAGAAACATATGGAAAAAAAATCAATACAGGCCTATATAAGGTTAGTCTTCCAACCACTAACTTTCGACTGGATATCTTTTTCATCTTGGAGGAATTCCAGGATGTTTGTGTTACCATGTGGAAATTTCTAACAGGAATCTTTCAGTTGTGGAAAACCTATGAAATATCCACTAAGGTCAATGTGAATCTACTGTACCAAATAAAAGCTAACTTTTCTCTTTGTATTTCTCAGCTTTTCTTAGAAATTCAAGCTCACAGTGACACATCAGGAGCTAGCATTAAAAACAACATTAATAAAAGCAATCCAAGTAGCTTACAGAAGATGTAAGCCTTAAATATATATGACAGGTGAAAGCTAGGCCAAAGACTTCCTTCCATGATGAAGAGCTCGAAGGAAGCCATTGATCAGTGACTGTGTCATAGAAGAGAAGTGGGGAATTTGACATAATTTTTTTCAAAACTGTCATCCTAATTTGAATTTTATTTTTCAATGCTTTTTTTTCTTTTTTTTCAGACAAAGAAAGTGACAAGTGGGATGTAATGCTCCTTTTCATAGGATTTTAGAAATCTTTGCATGAGAGGAACTATGGACTCATTGTGTTTCTATGTCACACTTGATTCTTTTTTGCATACAAATATATATGGGAGATAAACCTGATTGCATCCTTCTTCTTTGTGTTTTCCACTCTGTTCAACCGCAATGAGCAGCATGTCTTCAAAATGCTCTGTCATAAGGAAATGCTGAACTTAGAAATGCTTTCTGGCTTTTCCACAACTTTTTTTTTGAGGACCAGTATAAAGAGCAAAGAGGCTGATGACATCAGAACACCAGCCATTTCAGTGATAATATTCTCTTTTCACATTAACATCTTTCCTGTGTTGTCAAGGTAAGACTTTACCAGAGGATTTTTACTCAGTCATTTATCTTTTCTATGCAGCAAGAGAGTTGAATGACAGCACTATTTAGACATGTGACAAGATGGCATGTGGTATTACTAGTGTCTTGCTAAGGCAGAAGTAGTCCATAGTGTCTTGCAATTTCTTCCACAAGGCTGTGTAGTGTACTGAGTAAGAGAAGATGAAGAAAAAGGAAAACAGTTTAATTTAAATTTTAAATTTTAAATTTTAAATTTTAAATTTTATTTTTAAAAGTTTAATTTGGCTCCAGAAGGACAAGTTTCTAAGGAGAAGAAAAAAATTCCATAAATTCAGAGGAAAAAAAAAAGAGAAAAGCATTCACCTTCAATAAGACTGCAACCCAAGATTTATTGGAGTAGCAGATACAGCTTCATATTTATTTTACTGGCAGCATAAACTAATCTATCTGTTCATACACACAGTTATCTATTTGGCATGTACATATGCATGTATAAGCATGCATACACATATTGTCTCTTTATTTCTGTCTTCCTTCCTTTCAGAGTAGACTGGCACTGGAGAAATTTGCTCTATGAAATGTTAAGGATGGTAGAAATAATCACTACAATCTATTTGCTGGATCATCCCAATATTTGCAAATTGTCTTTGTACTATGTTCTTCATGATATTTAATTTAATCTGTTACTCAATACTCATCCTTCAAGTCTCTGTACTGATTAAAGGTGCATGTTCCAGCACATGTTTCAGTTTCTGAAAAATCTTTTCAGCTGAAAATTTTCCTCTTTACATTTTAAGTTTCCCATGACTATTCGATCAACTCATTTGTACTTTGCTTAATTTTCTACAAATCTTGCTGTATGATGGCCTCTTTTTGCTGGATGCGCCATGCAGGGTGTTTCTAGTAGCAAAAAGCAAGGCAAGTCTGAATTACAAGATATTTTCCCTCTATAAGCTTTGATCAGCAGATCTGTTATGTTCCCTCTGTTTATCTTAAGAGCTCAGAAAGGAACATGTGCTTCTCATTTGCAATAACATATAGTAGTAAGAGGATGCTCATTTCTACAATGAAAAAGCAAAAATAGAAAGCGTTCAAAACTGGGACACTGAAAAGTCAAATCAGTATAAGAGGTTTTCTGAATCACAGAGGGGAAAAGATGCAAAAGAGGATTTAGAATTGGATCCATCGATTAGACACAAGGCAAACAGGATTCTGCTGCTTAAGAAATGTTGACTTGTTAATCTCTCTTGCCATTAGAATGCTGAAGAGGCTGAGGAAAGCCCAGGTGTGCTTTAATTCACAACCTCCTCAGGGAAATGCTCTCAATGTGTTTATTAAGCTATGTGGGTAACAGCATTTAATAAACTATTTTCCAACATTAAAGATGTTTGCTCATCTGAGAGTGAAAGGGGGAGAGACAAGTAGTCCCTGCTCTCCTTTTGATGGCTTTATGGAAGGAAATTACTGGTGGAAAGGGCTGGAACAGGGACACTGCTCAATTGTGCCACTGCTCACCAAGCCCAGACTGGGGTGTGTGGGCTGCAGTTAGTGCACTCTCACAGTCCTGAAGTGTTGTTGCAATAGTTAGGAACAAGTTTCATTTCACAGGGAGCACAGGAAGGGGTAAGCTGACTATGTCTTATTACTCCAAACATGCTCCCTTCCCTTGCAGCCTTTGGTCTCCGTGCTAGGATTTCCAATAAGGTGCTACTTATGCTTTTTGTTTTTATGGCACTCTGTTCATGTGATGTGAGTGCAGACTTGCTAGTAGTTGAGATCAGCAGCTGAGACATCCATTTGTTTCCTACAACCTAACAAACAGCTGTTTGTTAATAACAACTTCTAACTGACATCATCTGGACTGACTTTAGACCAGTGCCATGAAGAAGGTTACTTATTCTGCAGTGACATTTTCAAATGATTCAGGATAAAGAAGAGGTCAGGACAGGAAAGTGCAAAAATTGTCAGATGTTGTGCAATAAGCAAATGGTAACACACCACCATTCATATGTGATAATGGCATTAAAATGGGGATTCTGTACTTGAACTGAGTCTTATTCTTACATGTGAACTAAATTTGCCAGTGGGAGAAGTTGTCACAGCTGCACTGAGATCACTGGAGCTTTAGAAGTCGGCAGCAAAAGGGAATCCATTTCTTTTCTTTGGTGACTTTGGTCTTAGGTCATAACATATGCTTTCTAAAACCAATGACATATGGCACACTAAGCATATTAATGGCCACAGTTTTGGTGGAGTTCCTGTGCATACAATTGGCTAATTAGTCACTAGCTGCATATGGACATGCGAACACCACAGGCACGTCAGGACTAGCTAAGCTGTGCAGATCTGTGTGCCCTGCTATTTGCACTAAAGTTCCCATAATGTCCATCTACCCAAATTTCTGAGATAGGAGACTCAGCAAAAGAGGGAAGCTTATCTGAACAGCTGGAGGTATTTGCTTTGCTTGGAGAAACAACTCTTCTGTTTGCCCCCTGAACTGGAAAGAAGTCTTCTACACAGTTTAAAATAGTTCCAGGAGGAGTACCAGCTTTTTTTTACTACCCCTTCATTTAACACATTGTATCAAACTGTCTGATTTAAACAAGTTGCATTCCTGCATCTTTCACAATTTATTTATTTATATTTCGTAAGTGCCATCTCAAATGGATTTCTGTGCAGGACAGCTAGTATTTGACAGGAATATGATTTGACAGGTTGAAAGAAATAATGAAAATTTTGTGAGCCCAAATTGGCCATATGTTATGTTTCACATATTGGACTTCATAACTAGCCTTCATACTGGAGTATGCCATGGGCAGGTATTAATTCTGCCACTGTGCTGATGAGGACAGGTCCAGGGAAATACATCAAGTTCCTTCACTGTAATTTTTCTGCAAATTGAATAATATCTTGTTCATAATTTAGAAGAAATTCTGTAAAAGCAGTAGTAGGAATAACAATAATTCACTAGTCCTATTATAGTCATTTCACTATGACACAAAATGTTGCAATGGCATTTAATTAATATACAGGTTGGAACTCCACATTCTTTTTGTACTTGCAGTAAATGCAAACTTGTGTAGATTCCTTTAACATTTGATTTTTAGTTGAACACCATAAGGAAGACATTCTCAGAAATCCATCAAAGCCTTAGGCTACACTCCACATTTTTGATCATACTAGATATTTCTAAACTGAAGATTATTCCCTTTTGACAAGAGAAATACAGCCACTGACAATAAATATTGTTTCCTGCTTTTTTGAGCACTCTTAGTGTGTATCTTTTTGATGTTTGAGTATTCATGAAGAACTATACAGTCATCTGTTGTGTATTATTTTTAATTGTGATATATGACTTTCTCATATCAGATGTATCTATCTTATCTGACTTCAACTATTTAAAAGTGAAGTGCTTTATCTAAACTAATAAAATGAAATGGGCATTCTTACGTGCAGACTCATTCTAGTTAAGATAGATAACAGCTGCAGTGGACTAAATAATTTTTAGATTATGCATTGCTCTGCTGCCTCTAGTTCTATGCTTAGCAACTTTAAATCCAGTTGAATTAGTAGAAAGGGGTTCCTCATAGGTGTTGTGAGTTAACTCTGGTACATAGCTAACCCCAACATAGCATCTTCCTCACTCCTCCCCAGTGGGATGGGAGAGAGTATCAGAAGGGTAAAAGAGAGAAAACTCATGGGCTGAGATAAAGACAGTTTAATAGGTAAAGCAAAAGTTGCACATGCAGGCAAAGCAAAGCAAGGAATTCATTCACTACGTCCCATCGGCAGGCAGGTGTTCAGCCATTTCCTGGAAAGCAGGGCTTCATCATGCATAACAGTTACTTGGGAAGACAAAAGCCATCACTCCAAACATGTGTCCCCTGCTTCTTCATTCTTCCCTGCAACTTTTATTGCTGAATAGGACATCATATGATCTGGGATATCCCTTTGGTCAGTTGGGGTCAGCTGTCCCAGATGTGTCCCCTCCCAACTTCCTGTGCACCCCCAGCCACCTCACTGGTGGGGTGGTGTGAGAAGCAGAAAAGGCCTTGATGCTGTGTAAGCACTGCTCAGTGATAGTTGATAATCTCTGTATTATCAACACTGTTTTCATCACAAATCCAAAACATAACACCATACAAGCTACTATGAAGAAAATCCCAGACAAAAACTACAATAGGGAAGGGTCTCCTGATGTTATACAATAGCCGTCATACAGTACAAAAGAAATAAGAGGGTAGCTAAAGTGTCTGTTCAGAAAGCAACATTCAGAGATAACTTTCAGAGCTACCAATTGTAAACCGTAGCAAGAAAGCGTGAATAGCTTTCAGTTTACTTTCGTAGAGTGGGTACCATTCAGTTGACTGCAGCACTCTGTGTTCTTGCTGATGATGCGTATAAGAAGAGTTGCATGGTCATGATGCTTCATGAAAGAATGGATCATAGAATCATAGAATATCTCAAGTTGGAAGGGACCCATAAGGATCATCAAGTCCAACTTCCTGCTCCTTTCAGGACTACCTAAAACTAAACCATATGACTAAGAGCATCATCCAGATGCTCCTTGAACTCTGACAGGCTTGGTGCCATGAGCACTTCTCTGGGGAGCCTGTTCCAGTGACCAAGCACCCTCTCAGTGAAGAACCTTCTCCTAATGTCCAATCTGAACTTCCCCTCATGCAGCTTCATTCCATTTCCTCATGTCCTATCGCTGGTCACCAGAGAGAGGAGATCAGCACCTCCCCCTCCACTGCCCCCCTTGACGAATTTGTAGACTGTGATGAGGTCACCCTTCAGCCTTCTCTTCTCCAAGCTGAACAAACCAAGGGACCTCAGCTGCTCCTCTTAAGTCTTGCCCTCGAGGTCTTTCACCATCTTGGGCGCCCTCCTCTGGTCACGCTCTACTACTTTGATGTCCTTCTTATATCGAGGCACCCAAAACTGCACACAGTACTTGAGGTGGGGCCACACCAGTGCAGTGCAGAGTGGGGCAATCACCTCCCTCGACTGGCTAGCTATGCTCTGCTGGATGCACTGCAGGACACGGTTGGACCTTTTGGCTGCCAGGGCACACTGTTGACTCATGTTCAACTTGCCATCAACGCAAACCCCCAGATGTCTTCCTGCAGGGCTGCTCTCCAGCCTCTCGTTCCCCAATTTGTATGTAATATCAGGATTACCCTGTCCCAGGTGGAGAATCTGGCACTTGCTCTTGTTAAATTTCATACCATTGGTGATTGCCCAGCTCTCTAGTCTATCCAGATCTCTCTGTAAGGCCTGTTTACCCTCGAGGGAGTCTACAGCTCCTCCTAGTTTAGTATCATTGCTAACCTTACTTAATGTACATTTGATCCCTGCATCCAGATAATTTATAAAAATGTTAAAGACCACTACTGGCCCTAAAATTGAGCCCTGGGGAACCCCACGGGTGACTGGCCATGAGCCTGAGGTAACCCCATTTACTAAACCTTTTGAACCCAGTCTGTCAGCCAATTGCTCACCCAATGTATTATGGACTTGTCTAGCTGTGTGCCGGACCGTTTATCCAGAAGGATACTGTGAGAGATAGTATCAAAAGTTTTGCTAAAATCCAAGAACATCACTTCTACAGACTTCCCTGGTTCAACTGGATGGGTGATCTTGTCATAACAGAAAATTAAGTTGGTTAAGCAGGACTTTCCCTTCATGAAGCCCTGCTGGCTATGACCAATGACTGCATTGTCTCTCAAGTATTTTTCAGTAACTCCCAGAATAACCTTCTCCATAATTTTACTAGGCACTGAAGTGTGACTGACAGGCCTGTAATTACCAGCAACTTCCTTCTTACCCTTCTTAAAAATTGGGACAATATTTGCCAGCTGCCAGTCAGCTGGGACCTTTCCAGACTCCCAAGACTGTTGAAAAATAGTGGAGAGAGGTCCCACAATTACATTGGCCAACTCTTTCAGTACCCTGTGATGAATTCCATTGGGCCCCATAGATTTATGTGCATCTAGCTGGAGCAACAAGTCTTGAAACAAATTCAGGGTTGGCTAGGAGTTTATCATTCCCGCCAGTCACGGTCTTCCAACACAGGTCTCCGGGTGTCCCAGGGCCTGCCATTGATGTTGAATACAGAGGCAAAAAAGGCATTAAATGTCTCTGCTTTGTCTACATCCCTATTTGTGAGGTGACCAACATCATCAAGCAACGGACCAATGCTATTTCTCATTCTCCTTTTGCTATTAACGTAATTTAAAAAGCCCTTTTTGTTGTCCTTCACAGTGCTGGCCAGCTTGAACCATAATCAAGCTTTGGCTGCACAAATTTTCTCCCTACAGTGGAAAACATCTTCTCTGTAGTCCTCCTGTGTCCTTGCTTCCAATGTCCATACACTTTCTTTTTCTGCCTAAGTTCTAGAAGAAGATCCCTGCTTAGCCAAGCCAGCCTTCTGCCCTGCTTGCTTGACTTTCAACACTTTAGAATTGTCTGTTCTGGCACTCTTAATAGATGGCTCTTAAAAACTGACTGACATTCATGCAATCTGATACCTTCAAAAGCAGATTCCCAGGGGATGTGACTAGCTAGCTCCTTCATAGAATCATAGAATCATTAAGGTTGGAAAAGACCCTTAAGATCATCGAGTCCAACCGTTAACCTAACACTGCCAAGTCCACCACTAAACCACATCCTTGAGCACCACATCTATCCATCCTTTAAATACCTCCAGGGATGAAAACTCAACCACTTCCCTGTGCAGCCTGTTCCAATGCTTGACCACCCTTTCAGTGAAGAAGTTTTTCCTAATATCTAACCTAAACCTCCCTTGGCACAGTTTGAGGCTGTTTCCTCTCGTCCTATCGCTTGTTACTAGGGAGAAGAGACCAACCTCCACCTCACTACAACCTCCTTTCAGGTGGTTGCAGAAAGCAATAAGGTCTCCCCTCAGCCTCCTCTTCTCCAGACTAGACAACCCCAGCTCCCTCAGCCTCTCCTCATAAGACTTGTGCTCCAGACCCTTCACCAGCTTCTTTGCCCTTCTTTGGACACGTTCCAGTGCCTCGATGTCCTTCTTGTAGGGAGGGGCCCAAAACTGAACACAGTATTCGAAATGCGGCCTCACCAGTGCTGAGTACAGGGGCACTATCACTTCCCTGGTCCTGCTGGCCACACTATTTCTGATACAAGCCAGGATGCCATTGACCTTCTTGGCCACCTGAGCACATTGCTGGCTCATGTTCAGGTGGCTGTCAACCAACACCTCCAGGTCCTTTTCCTCTGGGAATCTTTCCAGCCACTCTTCCCCCAGCCTGTAGCATTGCATGGGGTTGTTGTGACCCAAGTGCAGCACCCAACATTGAGCCTTGTTGCGTCTCATACAGTTGGCCCCAGCCCAACGATCCAGCCTGTCCAGGTCCCTCCGCAGGGCCTTCCTACCCTCCAGCAGATCGACACTTCCACCCAACTTGGTGTCATCTGCAAACTTACTGAGGGTGCACTCAATCCCCTCATCCAGATCATCAATGAAGATGTTGAACAGGACCGTCCCCAACACTGAGCCCTGGGGAACACCACTCATGACTGGCCACCAACTGGATTTGACTCCATTTACCACCACTCTCTGGGCTCGGCCATCTAGCCAGTTTTTAACCCAGTGCAGAGTGCACCCATCCAAGCCATGAGCAGCCAGCTTCTCCAGGAGAATGCTGTGGAAGACAGTGTCAAAGGCCTTACTAAAGTCCAAGTAGACAACATCCACAGCCTTCCTCTCATCCACTAAGCGGGTCACCTTGTCAGAGAAGGAGAGAGAAGGAGACCAGGTAGTGAAGCAGAACCACAGAGAGGAGACCAGGTTAGTGAAGCAGTCCCACACTTGCCGCGTAATGGCACTCAAGGTGATTTGTTCCATGACCTTTCCCGGCACCGAGGTCAGGCTGACAGGCCTGTAGTTCCCCGGATCCTCCTTCCGACCCTTCTTGTAGAGGGGTGTCACATTTGCTAGCTTCCAGTCATCTGGGACCTCCCCGGTTGACCAGGACTGCTGATAAATGATGGAGAGTGGCTTGGCCAGCTCCTCTACCAGCTCCCTCAATATCCTCGGGTGGATCCCATCTGGCCCCATGGACTTGTGAGCATCCAGGTGGAGGAGCAGGTGGCTGACTGCCACCTCTTCAACAACTGGGGCTTCATTCTGCATCCTATCTCCATCTCCCAGCTCAGGGGCCTGAAAACCCCGAGGATGACCAGTCTGACTATTAAAGACTGAGGCAAAGAAGGCATTAAGTACCTCAGCCTTCTCCTCATCCTTCGTGGCAAGGTTACCTTCTGCATCCAACAAAGGAGGGAGATTCTTCCTGGCCCTCCTTTTGTCGCTGATATATTTATAAAAACTTTTTTTGTTGTCTTTAACGGCGGTGGCCAGTTTAAGTTCCAGCTTGGCCTTTGCCTTTCTGATCTTCTCCCTGCATATCCTCACAACATCCTTGTAATCCTCCTGAGTCACCTGCCCCTTTTTCCAAAGGCGGTAAGCTCTCCTTTTTTTCTTGAGTTCTAGCCAAAGCTCTCTGTTCAGCCAGGCTGGTCTTCTCCCCTACCTGCTCGACTTGCGGCGCATGGGGACGGCCTGCTCCTGTGCCTTTGAGATTTCCTTCTTGAATAACATCCAGCCTTCCTGGACTCCTTTGCCCTTCAGGACTGCCTCCCAAGGGACTCTGTTAACCAGACTCCTAAACAATCCAAAGTCCGTCCTTCTAAAGTTCAGGGTAGCGGTTTTGCTGACCCCCTTCCTTACTTCTCCAGGAATAGAAAACTCTATCATGTCATGGTCACTGAGCCCAAGACAGTCTCCAGTCACCACATCGCCCACCAGGCCCTCTCTCTTCATAAACAGCAGGTCCAGCAGGGCACCTCCCCTGGTTGGCTCGCTTATCAGCTGCGTCAGGAAGTTATCTTCCACACACTCCAGGAACCTCCGAGACTACTTTCTCTCTGCTGTGTTTTATTTCCAGCAGACATCTGGTAAGTTGATCATCATCATCATAGAATCATAGAATGCTTTGGGATGGAAGGGACCTTTAAAGGCCATCTAGGCCAACCCCCCTGCAATAAACAGGGACATCTTCAACTAGATCAGGTTGCTCGGAGCCCCATCTAGCCTGTCCTTGAATGTTTCCAAAGATGGGGCATCTACCACCTCTCTGGGCAACCCGTTTCAGTGTTTCACCACCCTCATCATGAAAAATTTTTTACTTGTGTTTAGTCTAAATCTACCCTCCTTTAGTTTAAAAGCATTACCCTTTGTCCTGTCACAGCAGGCCTTGTTAAAAAGACTATCCTTATCTTTCTTGTAGGCCCCCTTTAAGTATTGAAAGGCTACAATAAGGTCTCCCCACAGCCTTCTCTTCTCCAGGCTAAACAGCCCCAGCTCTTTCAGCCTTTTCTTATACCAGAGGTGTTCCATCCCTCTGATCATGTTTGTGGCCCTCCTCTGGACCCAATCCAACAGGCCTATGTCTTTCCTGTGCTGAGGACTCCAGAGCTGGATGCGGTACTCCAGGTGGGGTCTCACCAGAGCAGAGTAGAGGGGCAGAATCACCTCCCTCGACCTGCTGGTCACGCTTCTTTTGATGAAGCCCAGGATGTAGTTTGCTTTCTGGGCTGCAAGAGCACATTGTCTGTTCATGTCCAGCTTTTCATCTAGCAGTACCACCAAGTCCTTCTCCACAGGGCTGCTCTCAATCCCTTCATCCCCCAGCCTGTATTGATACCAGGGGTTGCCCCGACCCAGGCGCAGGACCTTGCACTTGGCCTTGTTGAACCTCATGAGGTTCACACAGGCCCACTTCTCAAGCTTGTCCTGGTCCCTCTGGATGGTATCCCGTCCCTCAGGCGTGTCAACTGCACCGCTCAGCATGGTGTCATCTGCAAACTTGCTGAGGGTGCACTCGATCCTGCCGTCTATGTCATCAATGAACGTATTGAACAGCACTGGCCCCAGTACGGACCCCTGAGGGACACCACTTGTCACTGTTCTCCATCTGGACATCGAGCCATTGACCACTACCCTCTGGATGCGACCATCCAGCCAGTTTGCTATCCACCAAACAGTCCGCCCATCAAATCCATAACCTTCCAATTTAGAGAGAAGGATATTGTGGGGGGCCGTGTCAAAGGCCTTACAGAAGTCCAGAGAGATGACATCCATAGCTCTTCCCTTGTCCACTGATGCAGTCACTCCATCATAGAAGGCCACTAGGTTGGTCCGGCAGGACTTGCCCTTGCTGAAGCCATGCTGGCTGTCTCGAATCGCCCCCCTGTCCTCCATGTGCCTTAGCATAGCTTTTAGAAGGATCTGTTCCATGATCTTCCCCGGCACAGAGGTGAGGCTGACAGGTCGATAGTACCCAGGGTAATTGATCACCATCAATTGCTACCTGAAAGGACCAATAAACTGATTCTTCACACAACCAAGTGACAGCAGTGTTAAAAGAGGGGGTTTTGTCCAGTTTGAAGGGAGTTGCAGAAGACAACTCTGACCTTTTTCAGTTTGTTCTACAGGTTTCTCTTAAATTCTGCTTTCCCTAGTTTCATCCCACAACTCTGTTATATGTCCTATAATGGAACTGTTATATAACTCTGTTTTATATCCTATCAATCAGTTCTTCTCTGTCTGCACTGCTGATGCATTCCAAATTCCAACACGTAACTAAAAGAGACCTATAGGATATATGAATCAGTTACTGTGTTAGCCTATTTACATTTGTATGTCCAGCCTTCTGGAATCACTGAGTTTAGCTGGCTATTAAAGTATCACATTAATTGCTGACAGTTACTGAACGGTGCAGTACTTGACACAGACATAGAGAGAAGATTCACACTGTTGAGAACGACTAGCGGAATTTCATTACATGAAAAATCAGAGCAGGCCTTTCATGAATGCAAGAACAACCTTGTGCTGAACGTGACAGCTCTGAGGAATTCATTCAGCTACTGGGCTACTTGCATAGGCTAGTGGAATAAGAAGATACATCAACATAGGAGTCTCTTAACAAGAGCTAGATAAAGAACTTGAAGGTCTGAATCTCTAAAATGTTAAAATAACAAAACAGTGATGTGCATTAATAACATCTGTCAGTGCTAAAAACAGAAAATTGATGATCTGTTCATGGACTATGTAAATAAACTCATGTATAATAGAATTTGCAAAGCGAAAGAGGTTAGAGGACAGAGATCTTTTTATCTTCTACAAGTCTATAAAAAGCTAGAAAGGAGCACGATTATTTCCCACATAACTACCTAACTAAATAAAGAAAGCCTTGAGCCATTAAGGCTGTTCAGATTCATAATATTTTCATTAACAGTGGGGAATGTGCTTCATTTGAATTCTCAACTCGATTCAAAAAGTACAGTTTAGGACCATTTCTTTCATGCATATGTCACATGCTGACTTCAAAGGGAAAGGAACAGAGACACAGACATACAATACTCTTTAAATTTTGTTCATTTCTGTTCGCCTTCTTCTCTGGCCACAGATATTTTAATACGTGGTTCTATTCACTCTTATGTTTGTTGATATCTGATAGTCCATTATTCATCTATGATAGTGAGTGTCAGTATCCAACACGTCATTTTAAGTGTACAGGTATTAAAGGCTGAAAACAGTTTTACACATCCTATACAACATATAATTGCATGTTACGAGGTTTTTCAGGTCTTTGGGCCATTCTGAAAGGATACAAAAGCCTTACAGTAGCCATTCCCAGTGAGATTTCTCAGAGAATGAGCCCCTGAGTCAGGCAGATGTCCAGAGTTCAAGAGATTAATTAGCAGTGATGACTTAGAGGTAGATCAGACAGTAAGTACTATACAGGAGTTAATTAGGTACAGCCTGGCTTAGGTGAGCTCATCAACCTCAAGGAGAGGGGAGTTCCCCTTGATGAAAGCCACTGAATTGTACTGACCATAAGCTAATGAAGCATTTTTAGGGAAGTTCGACAGCTGAGTCTAGTTATGCTCAGAGCCTCCAAAAGCAGATTCCTTAAACTAAATGAACAAAGGTCTGTTGAGTAGGAGCCAAAATGAGGGACGAGGAAGAGAACAACATGAAAACAGAGTGGTTGCTTTGTTTCCTGTTGCTTGTTGTTTACAGATTAAAAAGCTTCATAATGGGAAGGTGGCCAGAAAACACAGTGGTTTGGGTTGTTGTGGCTGAACTAGAAAACAAGTAGCTCCCAAAATGCTGAACCTGCAGGGGGATTTGGGATTTTTTCTGTACTTACATTCAGATGCATGTTTAGTCTAACCTCTAAAAGGGCAATATCACAAATCTAATTTGTGTGTAAGAATCTATTTAGGGCTGTAAAAATCCAAAGCATTTGGATAGGTACATGCAAACAAAATAATGTAAAATACCCAGGCACAACCAAGGAATATGAAAACTAGTAAATGAGGCTGCAAAAAGATGTAAATTGGAAATATTGCAATGCCTCTCATCCAGAGAAGCTGATACATATGATATCCAGAGTAGTTTAAAAGGAAGAATATGCCCATGTCAAGAATATTTACAGAGAGGGAGGTGTATTTAATTATAAAGCAACTGTCTAAAAGAAGAAATTTAGGAAATTTTCAGTTTGATTAAATAGTATTTTTGACAACATGTTTCTATTTTCAAACCCGTCTCATATTTTTCCCTTTTCTACACTTCCAACAGATAGCACGTGTGTATAAGTTTTTAGTATTATTATTATTTTTATTACTATTATTATTATTGAACTGTTTCTTTAAAGACAATGGCTCTGCCTGCGCCTGTTTTTCTGTTAATGGTAGTAAATTGTTTTTAGTAACAGTTTTTGAAAGAGTTGAGACATTGTTCTTATTACGAACACACACTGAGAGCTACACATCCTGAAGAAAGAAAGACTTTTCAGAGCACAGTAAGTACTTAGTCAATCTATGCATTTGCCTTTCAAACAGTGTTCAGGCAACTATTTAATTCCTCATAGAAGCACTGTATTGGAATAAGATTTTCCCATTCAAGAACTTTCATCACTGTTAAGGTTGACCAATGTTATTGCCTCACCAGTTTCAAGGGTGATTTTTGACAGAGCTAGTATGTATATCTGTATCTTAAAAAGGGGAAAAAAATCATAAAAGAAGATAATATCTTTGACAAACAGGAAGCCAAAATAATGGTACGAATTTCCTGTTTTTTACCAATTCCTTTGAAATGAGCTATTATTAATAGGCTGTATAAATGGCTGCAGCTTTTTAAAATATTCCTTCACTTAAAGATCAGTGAATATCGAACGTGCTGAAATCAAATAAAAACATGAAATACTAGCTTCAGGGGAATCAAAGTAGCAGTTTGAATTCTAGTTATATACAAAGAAAAAAAGAACTATGCATTCAGTTTGTCTTGGTTTTGTGGTATTTTTGTTTCTTTTTTTTGTTTTTCTTTTTGTTTGTTTTTTTTTTTTTTTTTTAATCAGGTCACCAGCCTGCCAATCTGAGCTCTTGTGGACTTTAGAGCACTCGACCTACTAGTGAATGATAAACAGCGTTACAAAGTAATTTCAAATCAAACTAATGTAGTATTACTGCAGGCCTTGATAAAGGTATACCTTAATACAGGCATACCTTAATAAAGACTTTAGAAAAACTGGGAAAACAGGCAAGATTCTGGAACAAATTATTTTTCTCTTATAGAAATGTCTAGTTCCTTGATCAAGGTAAGATGTACTTCACTGATGTTCATTGATTGTACTGTAGTAGTGATCTTCACATTCTAAGTTAGCTCACTGCTCCCAGAGCTACCGGCTTAGTGAGAGGAAGGAGCTGTCATGAGTGACAGACCTTACTCTTTGCAGAAAATGGAATAAAAAAGACTAGTAATTACCAGTTTGCCTTGATATATTTTAAGCAATTACCCAAGCATTGAAATGTCATTCAAAATAACAATATTTGCTGATTTAACAGGTCTATCATTTTAAAAGGTGAGCAATTTCTATGAACTGGATTTCAGAACCTGAAATAGAAAAGCCTAATGAATTGCCAGGTCTTTCTCGATTTTTTGCCCCCAGTTAAATAAGTGACAATAGGCTGCATCTATCTGACCCCCTCCCTTTATTCCTTTTTATTTCATCTTCCTCCAAATTTAGCAATTACCTGAAAGCAACCACGAGCACTTTGCTTACAGAGCTGGATTTACCAGAAAGGCTCCTAGGGTCTTCCATCTCCTTGCCCTCTAGATCCCATTAAAGAGAAGCTGCACAGCATATGTCCCTCAAACCTCCTCAAAATGTATCTGGATCTGTATCTACCCTTTGATTTCAATGCTGTTGTGAATTTTATCATAAGAAATCAGACAAATAGAGCCTGAGATTCTTTTGGCAAAGATTTACATCTCTCTGGTGCTTTACATTTAGGGCGGGGGAAGAAAACAAAGGAAAGCAAAAAACATGAAAAGTCTAACCAGTTGTACTAAACATGGGGTGGGGAGTGGGGGTGGGGTGGGATGGGAGAATCCTTTGCTGACCCCCACAGGCAATTAGTTTGCGATAATTAGCCATGCAGCTTCATTGGTTGCTCTCTGCTAGACAATATTGCTGCCCTCTCAACAAGCCTACACACCATGTGTTCTAATCAGCTAATTACTGCTATATTTCTATCTTATCCTATTCCACCAATGGTATTAGAAAGTAGATAATACCACAAATCTTCAAACCAACTTTCACAATCGAATGGTCTGTGACAAATTCTTCTTTGGGCTTCATACAGGTACAAAGGCCCCTTTGCTTTGTACTTATGTCTAAGAAGTACCTCACTATGCTGAGAGATTTCAATAGATTAAGTCTGACACAGGTGACCAAAGGACTTTTTCGGAAGCTGAAACTGAAATTCTTTAATCTCTGGGGCAGTCTGGAGTGGGTGGTGGGGGAGGGTACTCAGTCACTGTTTTCTCCCTATTTTCATTCATCAGGGTAGAGTTTAGATAGCTCTCCTCTCCAGGGTCTGTTTTGAATGTTGCTATGAAAAAATTGGTGAATTTTAATTTGTTTTTATTTTGATGTATTGTAGTCCCAGTTTTTCAATTTTATACTAGCATATTATTTAGTTTCAGCTATAGAATATTTAAGCTTCTGGTGTTTGATTTAATGGGACATTTTGGCAGATTACAACCAATGTAAAATTCTGTATTTCATATCATTTATTTATACACAAGTAGTATAGAAAATGCATCATTTTTTTTGTCATTAAAATACCTTTACCGACATTTTTTTTTCCAGATCTATCTTTTCATGCTGAAACAGTTCTTCTTCCCCAGTTTCAGTGAAATATATATTGACACATAACTCCTTTTTACACCTCAGGAAGTACTCTGACTAAGATCAGTTCATGCTAGTGAAGGACAAATCTCAAAAGGTTCAGATCAGATCAATCATGCATTTTTTTACGCTTACACAAATATCAGCTATTCTGAAATAAAACTGGTCTGGCAGTTTCAGAACTGAAAAGTTTTCTCATGAGATTTTTTGGTATTTCTGAATCTACTCCCAGCCAAAAATGTTGTAAACTTTCACTTTTTCTTAACTTTTACTTCCAGTCCCTAGTAGATCACACCCCAACATTTTAGAAATTCAAAAAAGCGATCTGACACAAAATTGCTTACAAATGTGAAAGCTCTCTTGAAATGTAAGTAGCTGCTCTAAGTTGTCTGTTTGTTTGTTTGTTTGTTTGTTTGTTTGTTTGTTTTCTGTGAAATTTTTCCAGGAAGCATTTTGGTTCCAATTCTGTTTTATTTATTTCTTATCCTGTTGGCTTTACAATCAGTTTGGGCTACTGAACACACCTTGAAAGAGATCCCCAGTCTTTATTAGAATAAATTATTACTATTTTTTTAAGCAATATGTAAGTAACTATTTATTAATGATTAAAAAGGTAAGAACTAGGGGAAATCCAAAACATAATTAGTAAAATTTAGAATCTGTTTTTTGCATTAAAAACATATATTTACACATATACTTTCTAAAAAGCAAAAATTTAACTACAGCAAACCAAAATATTTAGATTGACTGTCTACATATGAAGCAGACAAGAGAGCCTTATTTGATCTCATACAGAATGTTTTCTGTGAATGTATTTGCTCCATAAAATTCTGAGATCCTATTCTCTAGACACAGAAAGAGGTTTCATCTCGGATCAGAATGTGGTTAAAAGACTTGCATAGCCTGTTTAATTAACTTCTTTCACCATTGGCCACAACTTCAATCATTTGCAGTAGCTTAAATTTCACAGGTGTGCTTGTGTGTTTGTTTGTTTGTTTTTCACTCAATATAAAACAGCAACACACACTCTTCCTGGCTTATTAGCATTCTGCCCTCTCAGCAGATTATTGCCCTTCTGTGGAGGAAAGGCTGAAGGGCTGAGTTTGAGAAGCACAAGGCAGGGAGAAGGAAGACTGCCATCTACTGAAATAGCTCTTCCCAGTCTACCTCCAAACTAAGTTATACTCAAAGGCGTCCAAGCTGAAGTTGCTTGCACCAAGAGCTGCAATATCACCGTTCCCCCAGCAGTGTAATTGCGTATGCTGCTGTCAAAGGTCCCGAAGAACCTGCTACTTATATTATGAAAAGCTGTGAACATCAGCAAACTCCTCACTTTTCTTTTTGTTGTGCTGCTTTGTTGGGTGGGGAACTCACCTAAATACATGTGGCAAAGCTAAAAGGAAAAGGCATATGTAGTGCTAACATCTCAGTGCTACTTCCTTTAGAAGATACGCATGCAAGTGTTAGAAATTTTCTTGGCACTTACACCCAAAGACATGTGTCTGACCAATATGTTAGCAGGCATGAGGCCATTTGGCAGATGGATATGAGTATACTTAGCCAACAAATATGTTCATCAACTGTATATGCTGAAGGCATAATATTCACCTGGGGAATTCAAAATGGATCTCAGGCCACGGGAGTTTCCACACCCATGATAAAGCTAGCAGATAAAAAACGCAAAGCCCAATGACTTAAGATATAAAATTTCTAATTTATTCCAAGTCAAAGTGATGTTCTTACTACCTAATTTGACTTAGAAAATGGATTTTAAAACGGGGCCTTTGAGGTATGTATTGCCATTTCTAATGCTAAGATTCCCTTACACTTTCTACTAAAAAATTACAATCAACATCATTCTGATTATAGCCTGGTTGCAGATAATTTTTATAGTTAGTTCATGTAAATATTCAATGATATGGAAAAAAAATCAGACTGACAAACAAAAAAATTTCGACAAAAGTTTCTCTTCTGTAAAGCATGTGATAATGCCTCATTTAGCTCATTTTTTGTTTGTTAAGACCAACAGTCTTCAACATAAATGATACAATACTCACTGACTTTAAAACATTTCAGCTGAAGCACAGGGTGATTATCCCATCTCGATTTTGCTTTCCATACTGATTTGATCCATTTAAGACATTATGCAGCAATATATGAGAGTATTAGTATTCACTCCTAAATGGAAAATAAACCTCAGTTAGTGAAGTGCTGTAGGAGCAGCACCAAATTTTTTCAATTGCACACTGGAAACTTGAGTAAATATAATTACTCCATCTGATTGTCCATTATTAAGCTATCTGATTTCTTACATACTCTTTCTCCTCATTACAGCTCACTAGAAAAATGAAATATGTCCTCTGGAAAATCAAGGTCCCAGACACAAAGGTTTCTTATTGTTTCTAAAACTTAAACATTATCATGAAGATAGATTTTTAAGACATTGTCATTTTCTGATGAAGAAGTTATGTTCTGAATAACATTGAACTTTCCTCAGATATATGTTCAGAGAATGAGATTCACTCCCAGTGAAGGTTAATGAAAAGACTTCAAGGCTTCCACTGCTCTTATGGGCCTCCTAGACCTGTGTTGGTATAAATCAATGCTAAAAAAGGAAATGCATTTTTATCTCCTTGCTCTGTACACATGATTCCTGTCAAGACTGACATGATGCACACTTCTTTTTAGATAAGCCCTTCCATTGTTTGGAATTATGTTTTGAGTTCCTTTTGTTAAATAACATTTGAATACTAATTAAAAGCATCTTTCATATTTCCATGCAAATCCTTGAAAATTGTTTTCGACTAAAAAATTTAATTGTTTTGTTTGACCTTACACTGTACTGCCTCTGGGAAAGCTCTCCATCATCCTTATTACAAATTTACTTAATGTGATCTCTTGTTAGCAGATGTGCTCTTTCTTTTTTTGACACTCATTATGTTGTTATTATGTTTCTAACTACTTCGTTTCAATAGCCTCACTTATTGTTTACAGTGTTGCTTTCTTTATGGAAGCAATGTAGTATACATTCCATGTTTCTATTCACACATTTTTTGTAGCTTTTAATATCATCTGTTAATTAGATGTAATCATCTGCTTTTGGTTTGCATTTGCTTTTTATACATTCTCTTCAGTGAGGGCTGTAAGTGAGGAATATCACTCAGTGCAGATCCAATCCTGGTCAGAGGTATTAATTAAATAAATTTGTTAAATAAATTCATTAAATAAATTAATTCAATCAATTCATTAAATAAATGCTTTCCATGAGAGACCATAATTGAATGTGCCAGAAACAACACTTCATCCTTATTTAATAATTTCAATTTGGACAACTTAACATTACTTATTAAATTCTATAATATAGGCTTAAAGCACTGTTACGCAAATGGTATTGTTGCTTTTGTTGGTGAAGAAAATTAGTATAAAATGTAAGGGACTAGATTACTAAATAGATTATGTTATCATCCCTAGTTCATTAAATGATCACACTCTTACTAATATACACAGAGTACTTAGATGCCTATTTTCTATCAATTTGAAGTTGTCCCTTTGGATCATTCTGCATGTATTACCTTAGGAAAATGATTTCTTCCCTATAGATGGACTTTCTAACTTTTACTCTCACAAGTGTTTCACATTGCACATAGGAAAGAGAAAGACCATTTGATACTTGTTGCCTACAACTACTGTAATATCTGAGTATGGTAATATCTTCACAGAATTGAAAGTTTGTTCACTACAATAGACAAGGCTTTGACTTACTGTTTACATTCCCTTTTTCCTAGGGTATTTATATGTTTACTTACATATTTGCCTTTGGATAGATTGTGTCATCTTGAATGAATATGACAAATTGAACAACTGAGCAGATGTACTGAGAGTTTAGCAGACAGGCATGCATTTTCATAGATGAGGTGATCCACATCCATTTCATTACAGAGATGTTGTCCAGAAAAAATGGAGAAAAGAACAAAAAGAGACCAAAACCCCCTAATATTAGAAAACTTCTAGAATATTTTGCAATGAGTTGAAGAGCTGCAATTAGTTATTAAAAAAGAAACATCTTTCAATCTAACAGTGCGTGGTTTCACATATCACAATTACTGTCACCAGGTGAATTTGGCTAAATCATACATAATCATATCATAAAATTAAGAGAGATCATGATTTAATGTTAAAGTCTGAATATGCTAATGCATCATTTTGCATCTTAAAGAGATGCAACAACAACTGCTAAATATTTTGAAAGTATTCACTTTGTCTTCTGAAAACAGCAATCCTAGTAGTCTTCTGGGCAGTTTCTGGATTACATACACAAGGACAGCAGATCACAGTAGCGCTCATTTTGTAAGTGTCAGATCTTGTGAAACTGGAAATATGAACTGTCAGTAGCAAGTTAGGGATCTTACCTCTTCTGCACTATGCATGGGAAAAATGAGCCACAAAAGCCAGCGGAGTGAGTGAGGCTCTGCAGAAGGCAATTGGTGTGGTGAGGCATGCTGAATTACTCCCTGCCTGTCACAGGGACATGAGACTTGTCTCAGCAGTGTAATACAGGGTTTTCTAGGGATCACCAAACCAGCTCTGAGGAAGCTGGGTGTTTTTGCACAGTAAAGTGATGTGCCACTGAAAGATAATCATTTGGATCTGGGAAGCAGTACAAACATGCCAGTTAATTAGCTCTGCTCTCAGTTTACACAGCTGCACTGCTCCAGGTTGAGTATGATGCTGTACTATATGGAGTAGGCATGCCCTTGGGACTCTCCTCTGGAGATACCTAACCCTGATTTCCTCTTTTGAGATAGCCACCTAAGCAATTCTTCAAAAACCATACAGTTATCAGTCCTTTCAAAAACCAGCTGGAGCAGGCGGATGTTGAAAACCCTCACTTCTATGCACAGTTTAATAGTTACCATCATATTAAAAAGAAAACTGGGAGAATTTCATTTCACTACCTACCCTGCTCATATTAAGATAAGACATATTAAATGGAGAAACTTCAACAATAGGAACTAGCTATAACTTCAGACTAATCATGCATAGTGCTCCTTTGCTTCCCACCATCGAAATTCTTTCACTTTGTATAAAATATTCCATTTCCACTGGTGCTGGTCTCCCAGCAGGTTTCCTCCTTCTTCCAGGTGAGTGCCCTAACTGCTCAGGCAGAAGGTAAAATTATAGATAGGAATGGGAGACAGCACAGTCATTTTGTTTCCATCCTTTTTCAATGATGTTAAACAAAATAAATCCTTAACAAAATTTGGTTAACTATAAACTGTATCACAATATATAAAGTGGTATAAACTGAAGCAGCCTTGCAAATTCCCAAACAAGTTCTTTTGTTACTCACATGATACTCATGAGGCACTTCAAAGTCCTGTTATGGACAAATCTTTATTAAACACTTAAGCCAAGTCGTCAGAAAAAAAATAAGATATATCCAGTTTAAATGCCTGACATTTGCATTGAAGCTCTGCAGAAATTTCTGTGCAGAATGTAAATATTGGGGAAGTTTCTCAGTTTTTATTGTCTTCATCTATAAAACTCTGTCCCTGCTTTTTTTTATGTTCTCCCCAATGCATGTGATTGATTGCTGAAAAGCATTCATGTGTTTGTAGAGGCAATGTCATGATATTAGGTGCTTTGAGCAGGAGAGGGCTCAGTGTGACCCCTGTATTGGTGGCATCAAGCTTTCTCTTGTGATACACAAACTAACCTTTAATTGAAAGAGGAAGAGGAAAAGAGGAAGAGGAAGAGAAAAAGAGAAAGAGTAAGAGAAAGAGAAAGAGAGGAAAAAAGTGGAATGGAGAGGACAGGAGAGGAGAGGAAACCAAACCCAGGAATTCCTACTAGGAAGGGCCCTGGAAATGTAAACAAGCAAGAGACAATACAAACCAAGCCAAAACCAAGCAGCTGGACTCCTCTTCAGCAGCTGGAAGCTGTGGGGAACCTTAAGTCCTCACATTCCTCATACACGTACTCTACATGAAAATGAGTCAGTTTTATAGGAGTGTCACAGAAAAATAGGCATGAAAAGCCCTTGACAGTTCACGTAGGTTTTGTCCCTTCTCCAGCCCTTATTGTTTCCAAAATCTAGGCTGGTCTTATGAATAACTTATGTTTTATCTTTCCACAGCCTAAATAAACAAACATAAATAAGTGTTATTTATACAAAGAGTAAGTCTACAGCATCTTGTGAGAAGATGAAGGCTTCTTGTCTTAGATTAAAAAATAATCACAATAGTTTGTGAACTCTGGGACTTATTTCTAATGCATGGCATTTGCTGCAATAGAGGAATGGCAAAAATTGTTTATCAAAGGATTTCCATTTTTGTTTCTAATTTGGGTGCAAAAATTTTAGAGTTCCTTTTCAGATTATTAGAAGAACCTTGCTGACATGAATTGTTTTACAACCTTTTTTTTTTAATAAATTTCCAGAGGATTGTTATTGTGCTGTGAGGCAGGATGTATACAAAACTGAATGGGACAACACAGAATATTTTTAAAAGATGGCAGACTGTGATTTTTTCCATTGACGTACTTGTAATTTTCCTTTTGCTGAGACAAACCAAATTGATACGTAAGGAAGGGAATTAGCGTGCTAATTAACTGCACATATGTTGTGATGTTTACCTATTCAGGTGGGAGAGACAAAAAGAGACAAAGGAAGGAGAACTATAGGGTATAACTTTTTTTTTTTTTTTTTGTGTTGCAATGGGGAAGAAAGAATATCTACTTTTTTTTTTTTTTTTCCTCAAACTTTTAAGAAACACTCTACTGCAAATGTTAATCCTGAAGAAATAAGTTCCAGCTGTTCATGTCAGGCCAAAATCTCTACACTCCTGTATATCTGAAAAGGTTTTAACATGATTGTGTTGATGGATTCTAGCAAAATTAACCTTCCCATGGAGTGAAAGGGTACTCATAAACACTCTGTAGCCATGAATGTAACCATTAACCTGCAAGTTCACCAACCCTCACTTTCCTGTTCTGGTAATTTGTCTCATCTCTACAATAAATTTTATTTAAACATCTTCGTTTAGTCCATTCTTTTGGAGATAGAATGGAAGAAGGGCAGGATTTTCTTCAGAAAACTATTCTTCTCTTCATCTTCTTCTCTTCTGTCTCTCTTTTCTGTCTTTTCTGAAGCCCCTACGTCCCTGCAATATGAAAAACAAAAAAGGGAAAATGCAATTTCATTAGTATGGATCTGACCCAGCATTGAAAGGCATTTCCTCAGACCTTAGAGATGATACTTCTTTTATTGCTCAAAATGAAACAAAAGAAATTAATGCTGAATAGCAGTCACTGAATTGATGGTGGCTGTCCTCCGTGATTTCTCAGATTACCTGTGCTGAGATAATGGTTGAGTGCTTGGCTCTGAATTGTTACATCCTCTAGTGTTTGAGCTTATCCACTAACTTGCATTCAGGTCTCTCTAAGTATGGGGTTTGGTGTGCTTTTGTGGCATATTCTGGTCACCTAGGGTTTCAAGCAAAGTAGAAATCAGATCCTGGGCTAGTTGTTTCCATGACTGTATAAATGTAGAGAAACCTCTTTACATATGTCCCACTCCTCATCATCCTTATTCAGTGTGTGTGAAGAAAAACCAGGATACCTGTGCTGTAGTATTCTTTCACTCTGTTTTAAATGGTTGGGGACTTCTGTGGGCTTAGTGTTCAGAAAATGGAAGCAAATAAAACCTTTCTTTCTAAAATACAAGAGAACAGAAAGATGAAGCCTAGGGTCAGTCTTTAGGACCTACATACCAGAATTCCAGGTAAGTTGCAATTTTTAGGAGTGGGAAAAGAAAGCAGGGAGCTCAGAAGAAGGAAAAGACTGAAACCGTTTCATGACCTACAGCTTCTCAGTATATACCTGGAATCAAAGTCTGTGCAAAAACAGAAGAGAGGAACTGATTTTTTTTTTTTTTTTTTTTTTTTTTTTCCCTACAGGAACAATCAAGAAGGCTTCTTAAGACAGGCTGAATGTATGCTTGGGCATCACCACTATTCTTTTTTTCCCTTTTTGAGACAAAATGTGGACTTACAGAATTCTCTTTAGTAAGCAGATTGTTTATTATACTAGTGATATCCAAAGCTGAACTTATGGAGAAGTGTAAGTTGTCAACAGCTGATTTGGAAAACTAAAATAATACAGCTAGAAAATTTCTATTCTTTAAGTTTTATCAATGATTCATGAGAAAATTTGAGAGAGGATAATAAGATATTGTTTTAGAGCTTAGCAACAGTTGAATCAGACCACACTTTAGTGGGAGTCAAATTTTAAACAATCAAATAGAACTTAACTAATATGAACAAGCCTCATTTAAGTTTTGAAACTAAATTAAAAAGAATAACAAAAAATAAAAAAGCCCTCAGACTTATGCAATAAAATCTTTGACATATACACTTCTTGTTTTCTCCAGAAATCACTCTAAAATCCACATTAGAACAAAGAACTACATGGATGAAACCTCTGCTAATCTTGAAAATTAATTACAAATCTGATGCATGAGTTGACCATTTCTATATAGCTTTATACAAAGATGTTCTATACTCTACAGTACAAGGAAGGAAATTTGGAAACAGTTCCAGTAAAGTACTAGGTATGAGGGTCTTCATAAGGTACTAATCGCTACTTCTTTACAGTCATAAAAGCAATGCCTAAAGACATTAACTCAGATAAGCTTCTGCCCAAGAACAGAAATTTGTAGAGCTTTATCAAACAGAACAGGTATTTCTACATTGAATAATTCAGCCAATGAATTTTTCCGTTCTCATGAATTATCTGATGATAAAAATTTATTTTCCCAGTTTATTTTTTTTGGTATTATTTATAAAGATCTTCAACAAAAAATCATGAAAGTTTGAAAGGAGCCGTAAGGTCATATGTTCTTTTGGGTCTCTCTGCTTGCTTATTTCTTGAAGTGTATCTTTGCTCCAGCAGTGTTTCCAGAGACGAAACACCACCCTCCTTTAATAACAACATAGTAAGGAAGTTTTCATAATAATATTTTTATTCAATTAATTTAATTCGTATTTTCAGATTAATATTAATTCCATGAATAATTTAGTTCCTTTCGTGCTACACAGTCAAAGATGGATGTAGTACTTCAGTAATGCCCAGAGAGCATATTGTCTTTTTGTCTTTCCTGTACAGAAGGTCCCATTAAGATGAACCAAAGTAGTAATGTGAACAGATGAAGGATAGAAAATATTCATATTCAGTGTGAATGCCCATTTTGGCTTTGTCAAGTCCTCTAGAAGCCAGAAATACAAATATTTAGGAATCCAAATGACTGGAAAAAGAAATGTTCCTTTTAAATAATTACCAAGTAAGGAAGAGTCTTTTTTTTTTTCTTTTCTTATCTTTTTGAAATGGCAGGTGAAAGGACATATATTATCTTTCCTTGCAATGATTCCAGAGTGTTGTTTCTTGTTCACACACTGAGTTCAGTGAAACTGTAACTTATTGATTTATCAGCTCAGACTTACTGTTTCAAAAATAAAGATTTCTCTGAGCTAGAAATTTATTCTCTGAAACGACTGTATTTACTTAGATACTACTGATTTCAAAGAGATTCATCTGTTACAGCAATGACTAGTATCATCTTCTTTAATTTGGTAGACAAAAAAAAGTGGTTTTTTTAACAGTTAAATATTTGCCAGTCATTTGCAACAGAAATCTTAAATTTGCATTCAAGTTTCAGGAAAAATTGAACCTGAACATCTGATGGAATTTAAAATACTGTTTTCTAATCAAATAGCTATTTGTTCATCTGGAAGATGTGCGTTTCTTGATTCTAAATGAAAGCGCCATATGGTTTGTCCAAGGATAAACTACAGTACCAAAATTCATGTAGTGGAAAAGCTGTTAACACTATTCAACTGGTCTAGCTTTGCAGACCCAAGAGGATCGTTTCTCATCATCAAGTAGCCTAGTAAAAGTTATGTTATATGGAGTAGTAATTAGA
Source organism: Platalea leucorodia (assembly GCF_965183815.1). Classification (NCBI taxonomy): domain Eukaryota; kingdom Metazoa; phylum Chordata; class Aves; order Pelecaniformes; family Threskiornithidae; genus Platalea; species Platalea leucorodia. Next base: position 22,041,614 of record NC_138829.1, read on the forward strand.
CAAGAATATAGAATTCCCCTAATGTAAAACTTATTGGGATCTTAGCCTCTAAATATAGCAACAGTGTCCCTAATGTATGGCTAAGGAATAATGTCAATAGCGGGGTTTTCTTGCCCCTGTCCCTTTTTCTTGCCAAGTAAACATGCTTATCTATGGCAATATTCAGAATTGAACAGTACTTGCCTATTTTGTACATGCAAATATTTTCATTTTATGGTAATAGAAAAGAAGGTACCAATACTGGAGCTAGTATAAATCAGCACAACTCCAGTTGTGCTTCAGTGGTTTTGTTGGAACCTGTGGTATGTTAACCTTGGCTGCCAGACCCTAACTCAGCTGCTCTATCACTCCCCTTTCTCAACGGGACAGGGGGGAGAAAAATAAGATGGAAAAGCTTGTGGTTAAGACAAAGGCAGGGATATCACTTACCAGTTACTGTCACAGGCAAAACAGATTCAACTTGGGAAAAATTAATTTAATTTATTGTCAATTAGAAATAGAGTAGGATGGTGAGAAACAAAGACAAAACTAAAAACCCCTCCCGCCATGCCCACTTCTTCCCAGGCTCAACTTCACTCCTTCGTTCCTGGCTCTTCTAGCCCTTTTCCCCCAAGGGACATAGGGGGATGGGAATGGTGGCTTGCAGTCAGTTCATAACCCAATCTCTGCTGCTCCTTCCTCTTCACCCACTTCCCTGCGCCATCATGGGTCCTTTCCATGAGGTACAGTCCTTCAAGAGCACTCACAATCACCGTAGTTGACTTCGATACATTCAATACATTCGAGGTTTTCCTTAATATAGCCATTTCCTTAATATCACCATGTACTAGTAAAGGATGCTTAGAGGTGATCTCATCACCATGTACCAGTACTTAAAGGGGAGCTACAAAGATGATGGAGACTCCCTTTTTACAAGGAGTCACATGGCGAGGACAAGGGGTAACGGGTACAAGTTACTCCCAGGGAGATTCCTATTGGACACGAGAGGTAAATTTTTCACAATGAGAACAGTCAATCATTGGAATAATCTCCCCAGGGAAGTGATTGACTCCGTTACACTGAACACATTTAAGACTCAGCTGGACATGGTGCTGGGCATCTATATTGTCCTAGAAAGGTTGGACCAGATGATCCTTGAACTCCCTTCCAACCTGGTATTCTATGATTCTATGATTTTATGATTCTGTGATAAGAGCAGACTGCTTCTGCATGGGCTCCTCTCCATCGGCCACAGTTCCTGCCAGAAAGCCTGCTCCTGTGTGGACTCTTCACAGGCTGCAAGGGGACAACCTGCGTCACCATGGTCTTCTCCATGGGCTGCAGGAGAACCTCTGCTCCAGCACCCGGAACACCTCCTCCCCTTCCTTCTTCTCTGATCTGCAGGGTTGTTTCTCTCACATTTTTTGTCACTCCTGTCTCGCACAACTGCTGAACAGTGTTTTCTACCCTTTCTTAACTACATTTTCACAGAGGTACCACCAGCTCAGAGGACAGGCTCAGCTGTGTCCTGCGATGGGTCCATTGGAGTCAGCTGGAACTGGCTGTATCAGGCACAGGGCAGTCCCTGGCCTCTTCTCACAGAGGCCACCCCTGCAGCCCCCTGCTACCAACACCTTGACACATAAACCCAATACAGAACCGTCCTGGAGAACATTAGCTGACAGTTTTGACCAGAATGTGTTTTCATCAAAGAAGATTTTCTCAACATGCCCTTAAGTGTTGTAATTACATAGGTAGGTAAGGTTTAATTTTTACTGGCACTAATGAGAATAAGATTGAAATGAAAATAAGAATCCAACTCCAAATTGCCACTTCCTTCCCTAGGCTTCCCTTAATTCTTTTCTATTACTTTTTAATTGTAAATTTCCTGTTACTTCCACATCTTAGACAGCAGAAAGCTATGCAGGCACTGGCAGTAGAACAAGAAAGTGCTATGAGTACCTGATTTATTGACTATAAAAATAAGAAACGTGGCATAGAGACAAAAGCTCTTTGGACCTTCTAGCTGATAACAGCCCTAGCACTGACTTCAGGTTCCAAATACAGAACATTTCACATGATGGGGTGGGTCATCCATTTCACCTGAGCATCCAAAACTTTCAAGTAGTTGTTCCAGAGCAAGGTACCAAAATCAGTAAACTTCTGTTAGTTTCTAAAATAAAGTAAGATTTTCTGATTTCAGCTTTGTCATCAGGGTTTGTTTTGAGACAGGCTTGTTAAACTTGGAGGGAAAACTACAAGGCCCAGTTCTTTCTCCTACTGATCAACCTCAGCAATGAAAGAATTTTAAACACTTGTCTAATGTCTGCCCCTGATCACCAGAGACTATCATAAAGCATGTATTTTGGTTTTATTCAAGTTCAATTAATGGGCCTAAACTTAAGCATGTACTTAAGTGCTTTGATGAATGGGAAAGAAGGATAATGCTTATCTAAGCATTCATGGCATTTTTTTGATTGATACAAGTGATCATAGTCTGGGATTTCTTTTTTGTTTCCAGTTGCAGATAAATAGCAACTGTAAGGTCTTAAAGGGAAACTCTTTTCTCATTTACTTTGATGTTCTTTACACTTAATTTTCTCTGACTTTCCTTTGTTACCCCAGATTTATTCCAATGTAGCTGAAAGAAGCAGTTGGCTCTTACCAATTGAGACAGAAATAAAAGCAAACACAATTTAATTGCCAGTTTGAAAAGCCCTTGCCAGACATTTATTGAAAAGAAAAGTTCATTTTCTAATCTTTCTTCTTACTTTTTCTGGACAAGGGAGGAGGTGGTAGTGGGGAATATGATATCGCTGTTTATAAAGCCAAACGTATCTGCAACAGGGGATTAACATTCTTTTTCCTCCCAGAAACAGACCCACTTATATTCTCTTGGAGTTCTGTAGGTGCTCTTAGATAGTGCAAAAACCTTAAAGAAAGATAAATGAAGCTACCATTTCAGTGAGAAGGTTTTGAGATTTTGGCAGAATTTGTAAAAATGTGTTTGAAGCCTCCAATTCCTCTTCAGTGATATAGATAAAGAAGTTAAACCCTTAATGGGAGAAGGGATGCTGACAAAGTCTGGTAACTAAAATTAAATCAGCCAGTATCAACACGTTTAGTTGACAAAAAGGCAGGAAGAACAATTGGGGTAATTATTTTTCAATTTTTAATGGTCTTTATTTGTGGTTTTCTGTTGATGTTTGTTAATGATAATTGCCTTTCCCTGTACAGTTTATTTTTAATGAGCCCCTCAAAATAGAGCATAAATACTGTAAAATCACAACAGTAATTATTCTGATCTACTTATAAAGGAGTATTAAAAAAATAAACAGGACACTGGTGAATTTAGGACTTAAATTAAGTTTGATAAATGATTCAAAACACTGTTTAATATCACAAATCTGGGGCACAGACTTTGGTTTATCTTCTGTAAAAATGATCCAAAGCATTATCTTGAGACAACAGCCCAGCTTTCTAAACATTTCTAGTTCCACTCTGGTTGGTATTTGAAAGCCATAGTCAATACTTAGAGATGTAGCACTGAGAAGCTACCCAAACAACCTCAGAGCCAACTTTTATATCTCTATTAGGGCACAACTTTAAGTCCCATCAAAAAGGACCAGCTAGACCATGTAGTGTCTACTGATGCAGCTATATTGCTTCTGAAACAAACCGTTTTGTACTTATTCAAGGATCCTCTGAGTTTAACCATAGGTTGTAAACAAGCCCAGAAAAGAAGGTGCTCAAGCATCTCCACCAGCACTGAGGGGGCAGTAGGGCCCCTCCAGTATAGATGTGATCAGAGACAGAGAAATTTTAGGAAAGCCCTTGAGAGTGTCAGGGTAGGTTTGCACTATTAAATTAAGCAGTAAGAGGGAATGTTTTCAGACACCGGATCATCGTGTATTTTCAGAATAGTTGTAAGGATGTTTTGTGTACAGCACTCCCAAACAGTGTCCAGGTATAAATCAGGATTTACTACGGTGTAGTGAACATTACCAGCAGGCAAAGTACATTCAGGCACCCTAGACTGACAACTACGAAAGTCCAATAGCATGGATGTGGAACATTGGTCCTGGCTGGTCTCAAGGCCAAGGAATAGTCTCAGGTGCACTAAATCTACTGGTATAGATTTAGCCACAGATTACTTTAAAACAATTAACTAAGTGCACACTAAATTCCACATATATGAAAGGGATTTAGGCAATTACTCCCATTTTCTTTAAAGTTACTGAATCAATGGAAGCTAGATCTTTGGATTTAGGACCACTTTCAAGTCACTGTGATTTGTCTTTCACCACTGGCTTCACTGTGAGATTAACATCCTACTTCAGAGAGACATAGGCCAAGTTTTTTAAATGTTATTCCTTTAAAGCAAGATTTATATGAACAATATATCTGCATTAACTAAATATATAGGCAGATATGTCTGTATATATTTGTGTACATCATCAGATATAAAAAAATATTTATAAATATATAAATACATAATTTCACAGGTATGTGAAATTAGTGGTAAGAAGTTAAACATTAGTTCCCGTATCTCCTCTCAGATCCATTTTGAACCAATTGCACCATGGAGGTCATAGAGGAAAACCTTCATTCTATTAATTCTTAACGTAGTAGCTACAACAAGCCGGTAACCTCAATACTTTTCTTCTTCAGTGAAGGGTTTTTAATTGCTCTGTACTAAGGACCCACCATTCATGTCTCTCACACATGTTACCTTCAATGTTACTTTCTGTGATACAGTGGAGGAAGGCAGAGAACTCTCTCTTGTCATAACAATATGCTGCTGGGAAGGGAAAGGATCTGTTCCCAGATCTGAAAGTTGGGTAAGCACTTTTCATGCTCAAGAATCATGAAAGCCTGTTTGCTTTATACCCATCTCTATGTTGTCTTGTGTTTCCACTTTATAATTCAGCATGTCTTCCTGTGAGTTCCTTTCCCCTAAGGAGTGACAGAGTTCAATGAGTGCTAATTCTCCAAAGCTTTTTGAGTATGTGTATGCTGGGCTGTCAAGATTCCCCAGACAGAGTGCACGGTGTAACTGCTTAATGCCTTTCCATCTCCCTGCCTCGGCACATTTTCCTGAAGTCGCAGTGCACCAGCTGCAGGTTCCTGCACAGTGCTTTGTTAAGATGTTGCATGCGGCTCCACATCGCTTCCTCTGACAGATCTGCCTTACAGGGGTAGATTTCTCAGTGGTCTCTCAGTTTTGTGCTGCACAGTGGAGAGGGTATGCAGCTTTCTAAATGGGAATACATTATAGAGATCTTTTTGTTTAGCTTGGGATATTAGGAGGAAAGTCATTAAATCGTATGGGGAAAACATGACTTTGGTGTCAGACCACATCCTCTGATATAGAGTTATTTTCTAACTTGTAAGCCTCGCTTGCCAGGGCTGTCCATACAGCTATGATGTTTCCTTTGTTTTCTGTATAGTTTCTTTTAAAATTGCTAAGGATGACAGCTCTCAATAAATATTCTGCTCTCAGAAATGAAATGAAGGACATACTTATATGGTAGGATACTTGTTCACATCAGATCAATTAATTCATGCACCTATCATCACATACTCTTTTACATCCTTGTCACATCCTTTAACAATATTCCGAACTTATTCCAGTGTTTCCTTGAATTGCTTTGGCACATGGGGCTTGTGAAATCAGAGTACAGAGACAAAGTAAAAGATTTACATTTGCTATATGGGAGTAGTAGTTATGTAGCAAAAGAGTCTACACCTTTTGCAGGTCTCCTTTACACTGGCTAAGCTGGTACACAGTGTCTCTAAGGAATCCCAGATCAGATCCATGATTCTTTATAACAGGTTTCACTTTTGTTCCTTCTCTTTGTTTAGCCTTTCAAGGATGATCCGACAAAAAGGGTACATACCTTTTTGGAAGATAAAACATTTATAAAGTCCGTGGTGATGAGAATGGGATTGTAAAATAAAAAAAAAAAAAAAAAAAGGCCCATGAAATAAAGAGGTCAGGTACAAAAGAAAAAGAAAAATGAAACAAAGAACATGAGAAAGTATGGAACATAGAACAGAAAGATTTTGCAATACCAGAGCTAGGTCCATTACAACGAGAACAATTGTGAGCCGTAACATACAATGAACTACTGTATAACATTGTTATTAAAATAATTTCTTCAAATTGCTGTAAAGGCCTGAATGTACAAAGGACAGGAGGCTCACAAATTAATTGGAATCAGACTGCATTTCATTATTACTGTTGTCGCTGTTATTGTTGTGGAATATTTCAGATTATTTTTGTTGTGGTTTAACCCCAGCCAGCAACTAAGCACCACACAGCTGCTCACTCACTCCCCCCCTAGTGGGATGAGGGAGAGAATCGGAAGAGTAAAAGTGAGAAAACTCATGGGTTGAGATAAAGACAGTTTAATAGGTAAAGCAAAAGCTGCACACAAGCAAAGCAAAGCAAGGAATTCATTCACTACTTCCCATCGGCAGGCAGGTGTTCAGCCATCCTCAGGAAAGCAGGGCTCCATCACGCATAACAGTTACTTGGGAAGACAAACGCCATCACTCCAAACGTACCCCCTGCCCTTCCTGCTTCTTCCCCCAACGTATATACTGAGCATGACGTCATATGGTATGGAATAGCCCTTGGGCCAGTCTGGGTCAGCCCCCCTGGCTGTGCCCCCTCTCAGCTTCTTGTGCACCTGGCAGAGCATGGGAAGCTGAAAAGTCCTTGACTAGTGTAAAGACTACCCAGCAACAACCAAAAAATCAGTGTGTTATCAACATTATTCTCATCCTAAATCCAAAACACAGCACTATACCAGCTACTAAGAAGAAAATTAACTCTATCCCAGCTGAAACCAGGGCATTTTGAAGACCTTACAGAGTTGTAATTTGTTCATTCCATTTAAACAGAAAAGACATAGATTGCCTTTACAATTTATGTTAATGAATATAGTACTTTATTTGTGATTAGGTGATTCTGCCGCACATGGTATAAATCATAAGTCCTGAAAAGTTGTTTCTATTTCCCTCCTTGCATGTTTAGAGTTAATTCCCTTAGAACCATTCCGTAAGACATTCCTATAACTCTCCTGCTCCAATACCTCCTTATCAGTCACAATGAAGAGAAGATCCTTTTTCAGACAGTGACAACTCTTGGACAACTGCTAACATCCCTTTTTTTGCCTGTTGGAAAAAAAAACAATGACCAGAATTAAGCTTCATTTTCACAGGCAAGTAAGCAATGATAAGAATGAATTACTGCTTCAAGAGGGCCATCTCATTCTTTTCTTTCCCTTCGGCTGCCCCTTGACCCCTTTGGTAGTACTGAACCGCTTTCCAGTCTCATCACATCCCATATAACTGTCCTAGTAGTATCTTTCATAATAGAATATGCAACAGTTATGACATATATAAATGATAAATTGCAAAATAGAGGCCTAGATATGTTAAGTGATTTATTTAAAATCACCTAGAAGGACAGTGACTGAGCTAGAGGTAGACCGAGTATTGCATCTAATGCAAGGTAAAAGATTTGCTTTCTGCCATGGTACCTTTTTCTCTTTCTCATTCTCTGTCTCTCTACCGTGTTGCAGCTTTTATTTTCTCCCAGAATTATATATGTGTGAAGTAAGAGCTTTCTCTCCTCCCTCTGAGCACAGACACCAGTCTCTTTGGGGAAGGAATGATGAGTTTTATTTTGTAAAGCCTTATCGTAGCACTCTTTCATTTGTCATAAACTGAACAAATAATAACAATAAATAGCAGCAAGAATGACTTTATTTACATTACCACTAGTGTGGAAGAAAGCAGTAATTTACCACTACTTTGTAAGCATAAATAATACTTGTACAAGTCTTTTAGTTAAAGCTCCTGTAGCCAGCTGAAATGTCAGGGGGAATCACAAATAAGCTGAAGCAAATTGAGTCGCAACTAGAGTCCTTTATAGGTGGACTTTCTTAGATTTTAATATGAAGTCAGATGGTTGCTAGTGTTACAAGAGAGAGTTGAAGCACTCATTCTAGCTACTCAAAGGGTAGTGTGGGGAGCTGACATTACTGCTGTCCATTCTATCTTTGTGTGGAAACGTGTATGTATTATGGTTTAATGATTATGGTGCAGTGGACAACTGACTTCTGCCAGCTACTGCCATTGCTGTCAGTACGTTTTTTGGTGGGGGAACTTATTAATACAGCATCCCAGTCCATACTTCAGTATTGTGCTGTGAGCTCTACAGATATACAGAAATATATTACAATGCACCAGCAAGACTTCATTCTTAATCTTAGGTCATTAGAATCTGATTTGGGACTCCTAATTAATTTCAGTCTGTCAGGGCTGCTATTTGCACCTATTCCAGACCTGCACTGACATATATATGACATACGTATATGACATGATCCAGGTCTCATATCTAATCTCCTGCACTGTTCAGCCTCATGATTAAAAAGCAAGCAAAACAAAAAGAAAAACACCTTTTAACATGCTTCCTAATAGCAAAGAATTAATAGACCTTATAACAGAAAGGCAGATGTTTGGGAATAGATAAACCATAACACAGCACAGTAAAATAGTCTCTGAAGACAGCACTGTACATCAAGGCCTGCCAAGTCCTTTTCTAAACCCCATTACTGAAAAGATTGTTAAGAGTACTGAAATACACTGTCAGGACGGAGTTGTTTGCCTCCAAATTGGAGAAAGTTTACATGAAAGTCTCACACAGTGAGAAAATAGGTAGCAAAGATAGCAAAGTGAAAAGCTAGGAGACCGTAGGGGAAAGCCAACAGACTGTTCCACCAAAAAGTTGTTAGCAACTATTCAACCAAGACTTGGGAAACCTTACTCATTCTTTCACCCTCTTTCCTTTTATTATTCATTAAGTGTGAATGTTTGTACATATGCATATGCATGCATGAAATTAGTTCTCACAGAAAGGATTCAGTTTTCTATGATGAAGCATAAAATCTTACAATTATTTGAGACACCGTATTGTAGAGGTGAAACAGTTTAAGTTCTCCATACGTTGCCTTAGTGAGATGTTCCAGTTCTACTATCATCTCCAGGATTGAAAATCTATACGGTTCTTATACTCTTTCTGCTCACTGTTACTAAACAGGATTTTTAAAGAAGCTAGAACAATTAGCCACAGAAATTCTGGTGGGATTGAGGATGTAACATTCTCAGATCATTTAGGATATACAAAAAGAAGTGGTTTTTAGCTTGTGAAATAATAATTTATAACTGTGCAATGTCACATAAAATGTCTTTAACTATCATGTTTTTCTTCACACTGCTTCTCTAACTAGACTTTTTTTTTTTTTTTTTTTTTTCCATAATATCCCCATCAGCAACTAGTGAGGCCTACAGTTCCCTATGGTTCCTGCAAACAAGTCTATTGATAGTGGAGGTATGAGTTTTTCTCTTCTTGACAGAAACTTTTACCACATTTTCATGCCTTTATCTCTTCCTTTTCTTCAGACTGGTGCTGAAAAAGTGTCTGTAATGAATAATGAATAAGTTTCCAGCACTTGAACTCACTGTGGTTAATCCTTAACAACCAATGCATCTTGAATTTAACTACCAAGACAGCAAAGTCCAAAAACAGATCAGGTGCTGCCATCAAATAAAAGTAATGTAAGTAATGAAATACTAAAGAGAAAGAAGAAACAGCTTATTTCTTTGTATGTTTTATTTTGTTTTGGTTTTAATTATTATTCTCAAACTGATTCTAGAGCTGATATTTATGCATAAATTAATTGGGAAATAAAATGAAGGTTAATCCAAGAAGCCCTTTCTTACACCTCTGGAGATACAGAGGTAGGATAATATCCTTATTGTTGTGTTTGCATAGCAGTATAGGATGGTCGCATGTGACCTTAACCATCTCTTCCAGATGATCCAATGAAGTGAATAGTTTATAAACAAATTTGAAAAATGAGCTTTATAATTAAATGTAGAAAACACATTAAAAAATAATGGTTATTTGGGCTAATTAAATAGCTATTTATTAATATTTAAGACTTTGCATTATGTGGTTTTAGAATACTTGGAATTTTGCAATTATTCATTATTGTTTTTCATTTCATGGTTATCAAACTACATAAGGTTTCACAAGTATTTGAAAACTAGGTTATTCATACATTAAAATAAATGGCAGGTTCTTAATCTGTATTTAGAATTAAGGCAAGCAATATATGAAAGACAGGGAAAAAGTAAGTACACCATTTTACAGGCATAGTAATCTCAGAAGCTGTGTCTTAGATGATCTCATGTCTGCAGTATCTACACAACTTAATGGAGATGAGTTACAAAGAGGATAAATAAATATTCAAGTTCATGTAAGAACTTCAAAGACTGTCAAGAAGTTGAAACTTGTATGAGTAAGTCTAGCACCTGGACCTTGAAGTATTTTACCAAAGGACAAAAAACAAGTACCACTGACAGATTGTCTGTAATTGCACAGTATAAAATGAAAGCAGAAGCTCTGACTTCTAATTGACTGGTCTAATCTCTCTCCAAGGAAGATTCAGCTGCAGTAGAAATGAATATTCAGACATTTGCTACTGTTTTAGCAATCTTACAGTTCAAGAAGAAAAAACTAGATAGTGAGTACACTGGAATAAAGGTGCATATTAAATAAGGTGGTAAACATTTTAGAGATATTCGTCAGGAAAAAGTTCAATCAATTTAATTAAATTATGTTCTTTTCTGCAGGAGAGTCAGCATAGTGGGAAAAGCTCAGTCGAGCATCAAAGCATTCATAAGCAGAAAAGCCGCCCCCCCCCCCCTCCCCCCCCCAAGACATTGATCTAAACATGCGTCAACTATGCTGAAATTCTGTTTATCATGAAATTTTCAAAATCTGGATCAAAATAGATGTATTTTCTGTAGTCACTAATGCTGGCAATTATGTCTAGTTACTTGTGAATGCATCTTGCACAATTTGCAATTATTATACAAACTACAGAACTATCTAGGGAGTTCCTATTGTGTGCAGGAAGCTCAGCAATCGTGTTTTCTAAAAAGAGTAGCTGATTGAGCTTTCATGTGCCCCACTTCTGTAAAATTATATATGAATCATATTTTATTTTGCTTTTTGTCTCAATACCTATTTTTAATCCATTTCTTTTCATCTAAGTGATAAGAACACACTCTTCTGAGACAGAAACTAAGGCTATGATTTCAGTAGGGATGAGGGTAAGCCTGTTCAATCAGACCTGTTCCTTAATATCTCCCATTTCATCCCAGACTCAGAGATTGACCCAAGCACTTATAACAAGTTCAGAGCTTCCCCAGAGTTTGGGATCTTTGGTTATCTTTATGCTCTGTTATTATGGTGATTTTCACTCCATTCTCTTCTATACTGTAAAGTAACAGAAGGTAATATACTACTTCATAATTTTTACCTCACTCTTTTCCACTAGTACATCTCCTTCCATTCTTATGACACCTAGACAGGCTAGATATATGCACAGTTCTTATAGGACGCAGGAAACTCCTTTTCCATCTAACCTCCAACTGAACGCACTTAAGTTTACTGCTTACCCGGTTTATCAGACAGAAATATCAGAAGAAGTGAACACTTTCTTCTTAATTTTCAGTGACTCTTCATTTTCTAAACTTTCATGGGAGGTGAAAGTGATAGACTTGATTGTAATACAAAACAATGTATCTTTAAATGTGTCTTAAAGAGAGTAAACACAGGTTCTTCATCTAGTACAGCAAGTTCCAGATCTAAAGGCTGAACTCTGGAAATTTCTTATCTCCATGTTTTTATCTTTTTTTCCTCTGTATGTTTTGGTTACCACTGTTTCTGCTAGTGCTGCTAAGCACTAGTTTCAAGAAAAAATTGAGATAGCTGTAGACTTGATGGTTCATTGAGATCTTTGAAGACTTTGGTTTTATGGAAATCTCTCTTTAGTTTCTACTTGGATCTTGTCTGCCTGGCACTGACATCATTCCCAACACTGTATTCTTTCCATCTTTTATTCAGCTGTCTTTTAAGTAAAGATAGCCTCTGTTTTCCTTTGTGATCTGTTGCTGATTTCCACATCTCTGTGCACCTACAAAGAGTTTTGAACTGATTACATGCAAAATATAATTGAGCTGAATATTATTGTAAGTAATATCAGTTGATACTGATTATGTTTGTACAAGAGAAGGAAAAAAGTGATTTCAACAACAAGCACATAATTCATCAGAAGAAAAGCTGCCTTTTATGTTGTTTGACAAACTCACATCTTGGCATTTCAACACTTTTCTATGTTCTGAATATGCTATTGAGTATAAATCATTTTTATTATAGCATGCACGGTTCTTAATAAACTTTTAAACACTATTTATTGTGCTACCCATACAAAACCAGTACCTTTTGGCTAACAGCAATAGTTTGTCTCACGACAAGTAATGATTTTAATGAAAGACTATGGGAAACGTTGATACTCCAAGAAAGTCTAACAGTACCCCCTGATAGACGCTTTTCCCCTCCAGACCAGTTTGTTATACACAACTGCCTAATTCTGTCCTTTCTCTGAAAAAGTCTAATTATTTCCTCCCAACAGCTGTAAAGTAATTGTTGTTGTATGACCAGCAAATAGCTATGCAAGCAGTCAGGCACATATAGATAGAATAAAAAAAGGCAAACTGAACAACACCAAACCCTTTGATTCTCCCACATTCAAACACCAAAATAATTTTTCCATGACTAACAGACTCTATTGAGACCATTTAGTCTCTCTGTAAGTTGGACTTTGGAGGCCACATATATGACAAATTTAGCTACCCGACACTTCATACTGGATTGATAATCCTAATAGTACTTGAGTGATATGAGAGATAACAGAACTCTCTTAAACTCATCCACTTGTGGAATACAGGATAAGCATTAAAACAGTGCAGATGGGCTTGGAGTGGAGGGATTTGTTGTTTCCACACAATTAAGTTTCTAAGAGGTCTTCTCAAACCCTTAACCTAAAATACAAATGCCAAGAGGTTTCATGCCTCTCCCTCTTGGACACTTCAGGCTACAGATTCCCTTTTTTGAATAGAATTGTCTTCTGACAGATAGCAGTGGTCACCTTCTTACTCTACTCATTTGTGCAATGGCTTAGAAAACACTGATACAATTTATTACCATTTAGAAGGTATCCGAATAGGTCCTAGGAAAAAAAGAAGTCTACCCATTGCCTTAACATCAAAATGTCCTTCCTGCTGCCTGCTGATGCATTAGGATAGTAAGTGCTACCTTCAATGATGTGTCACAAACTTTCTTTTGAATCTTTTTTTGAGCTGAGAGTGAGATACCTTGAGAGACAGTGTAGAGGAAGGGCATACTGTTTATACTGTGGTCATAAAAAAAATAAAGCAACTTGACTCTGACTTCAAAGGCTTTCAGTTCAAGACCCTTCATGACATTCACATTCAATAATCTCAAAAAATCACAAATTGTATATAAAAGTATCTTAACTATGGACAGTTTACCTCAGCAGCTTCAGAGAACTACTTTTCTTAACACACATAGATAGAAAAGTAATTCATTAAACTTCTCCCACAATTTCTTCAACTCCTTTTAGACAGTGTTGACTTCACACCAGCAACTCTCTCAACTTCGAGTAACCAAGTTACCCTTTCTTCCATTATTCAGGACTCTTTTTATGTCTCATACCATCTGATGCATGTCAGTTATACATCCTATTAACTTGATATTTGTAGGCAGATGAACAACTTCTGCAGAGATGTCTCGCTATCCAGAGAAGTAATCAGATTTTATTCATATCTTTTCAGTCTTCTCTCAAAGACCTGTGTAACACTTGTTAGGATCCTATCTAAATTCCATAAGACTGTGAAGGAGGTAAAAGCTACTATGTTCCTCTAATCTGACCTGCTACATTACTTGGGCAAATCATTTTCACTGTGACTTCAGGAAAATGGTAATTTGTAATTTTATAGATGATTTAAGCTATAATTTAAACATTTATGGTGACTTTTTATTGGTAAAAACCACAAAGCATGCTTCTGGGTATTGTAAACACAAAGCATTAAATAATTAATCATTATTAATCATTACTATAAATAGTGCATGGAATTTACAATTATTGAACAAAGTTATGCATACAGAACATAAACTGACTGAAAGAAGCTTAGTCAATGAATCCAGGGAACTATTGCTGTGCTCCTTCAATGTTTTTATGTGAACAGGAAAATATATGTCACCTGAAAAAGCAAACATATGAGTTATTTCCATTGATACGAAAACAGAAGTTTTCCTTGCTTAATTGCAGTGCTTCTAGAACCTATTCCACCATGTATGAACAATTTATTTTGTCTGGAAATGAAACAAGTCAGTGAACTTATTTCTCACTAGTAGGTCCAGGTTAAGTCACATAGGTATCTACATGTAAACTAAAATCTCTGCTGCCATGCTAGTTAACCAAGACCTAATGAATAAAGTCAAAACAGCTTAGGCAGCCATTCAGCTTATCCTAAAACAGACATCTACAGTATGTTCAGCAAAAAAAGTCTGTTAGGCTGCACTGATGATATCAGCTAGCTCTTTGTTAACCACAGAGGCAGGTCTGTCACTTCACTCACATGTAAACACTGACCTGTAGTCACCTAATCTCAGATTTCTGCACAAAATTCACCCTGTCTGAGTGTAGTCCTTCTTGTTTCAGGGTAGTCCTTCTTGTGACTGCAATGAAAAACATTAAAAAACTGTAATGCTATTAGGAATCTTCTTGTTAGGAAGCTTAGGAAACAAGAAGATCACTGAGAATATACAGTAATCAAGACAGGTAATAATGAAAACGTATAAGAAAGCATTCGGTGTTGTGAATCTCCATCAGAGATATATCTGTATTTGAATGCAAAATAATCCACCATAGTCATGGAGAAAGATGTCTTTATGACAATACCTTTCCATCATTGTTATTTGAGCAGATAAAGATACAAGAAGCATAGATACTTCCTACAGTATAGATACTCTTTTATTACACATTCTCAAGTTTCTGTTCTGCGGTATGTACAAAGACACAGTACCTAAAAGTGACTCCCATAGTGCAGTATCAGTCATTTTAAAGAATTCAGCAATCCACATAAATTTTATGTGGATTTAGGCTGTGATGCATTACTTTACTTTTAAAAGTAGTACATTTAGGCCAGCTATAAAGTAAACCCAAGGCAAACCCATTTAAATTCCTGAATATTCCTTAAGAATAAGGAAAAAAAAATGTTCCAAGCAAATATAGTGTTTCAATTTCAAATTTATAAATCAATTTTCCAAAACAGATTTTTTACTCAAACATTTTACATATGCACATTCAGTGTATGAATTTTTAATACTCAAGTGAAATAGATAAACATCTTTGTGAATATATAACTACTGATCCCACAATAGAGTCTCAAACATTTAAAACAGCTGAGTAAAAGCTGTATACCTCAGGCTTCCTAAACTCTTCTTAAAGAAAAAGTCGTGTTTGAGTTTAGCAATACAGAAACAAGTATGTCAGCAGACCTGCATGTTTCACATTTTAATAACTTTAGAGTTTGTTTAAATATTCTTTGAGCCTTTCCTAGGGTTTAGCCAGAAACATCACCACACACAGCAAAAAAGGAAACAAGGCACCATTATCAACTCAGCCATCACAGTATGTCTTTTATTTTTATATTGGCAGACCTTCAATACTTGTCACATTGTGAGCATAACTCCCTATTAAATCATGTTGTTGGAACTGAGGGCATAGGAAGAAAATGAACACAACACGAACCAGCTTATTTCCCAAATCAGTTTGAAAACTTAATTATGAATTAGAAATAAGATAGTCTGTTCATACTTTGGCTATTTAGAGGACATTTTAAAAGAAAGAATGGCTGAACCCTGTCAGTTAAAACAATTACTGGCCTATGATTTCAAGCTAAATTAAAACCAGACTGAACCAAAACACTTCCTGTTACTTAGACAGTATCAGTGAAATGCGTAGGACCCTTTTAAGTGTCACATACTTCACTTCCACACTTTTTAAGCTGTTTTTAGTAGTCACTTCAGGAGAGATCAACAGAACTTGACATCTGTGGTGTAACCTCTGAGTTAGTCATTTGGTTCAATTGCCTCTTTATAGGTAACTAGTGACAGACATTTGTAATATCTGCCTGTGGGTAAATGAATTATGTCAATGAAAACAGACATTTGTAGGATGAAATTTGTCTGAAGAAGATCCCTAAGACATGTAAAGTAGACTGTTCTGAAGAACCTGGGGTTCTTTTGTGGGTGTCTGACATTAGATGAGGAAAATCCCATCTGAATTCCTAATGGAAAAGTTTCTGATGACTTCCATCAACTTCATGAGAGGTTATGCAAGCCTCTGCTGGCAATCTTGCACTAATGGGGAAGCAAAGAAGGTGTAAAGACACAGTAGTCTAAGATGAACAGAGTAGACAGTTACTAGCCTGGGCCAGTGGCACTAAAATAAGATAAATATGTGGACAGGAACTTAGAAATAGTGTCCTATCATGTGTATCTATGTAGCCCATGTAGCAGAAAAACTAGACCTCAGATATTTACTGCTTCCTGTTATTCAGAAGGAGGGAAGGTGTTGATTTTTTGGGGGGGATGGAGATTTTTTCTGTTTGTGTTGTGGTTTTATTCTCCCAGAAGTTGCAGATGAAATAATTAAATTTCCTGCAGGTTATTTTGTCCTTATACAGTAATTAGAACTAGTAACTGCTGGATAATATTTTCTGACAGTTTTTTTTTTTTCTTACAGATTCCAGTTTGAATTAGCTGGTAAAGAATTTTAAGAATTTGAAACAATCATCCAGAAACTGGGACTCAGTCTGAGAAACAACTTTCTTAATGATGTGATGTATCAGAATGAATGTGAACTTTTACTGTTTGGGAAGATTATACATGATTCTGTGACTAGTTAAAGAGGGAAATAAATTGAAGCAAAAAGAATAATAAAATAAATGGAACAAAACCCCACAGCCTTATATATATATGTGTGAAGTGATGTACTACTCAGACACTGAAGAGAATAATCAGCTGTTCCCTGCAGTGATAAGAAAAGCCTTAACAGCTGTGAACCAATTATGGCCCCTGAAACCTTCACCAAGCCCTAATCAAAAAAAGTGTTTGTTATTGTCTTCCAGACATTGCAAAGTAAACAAGACAACTGAATGCCTTGGAGGCAAGGAGGAAATTTCTTAGGCATAAAACCTCAGAACTGTCTTTGGGTGTGTTTGTATTCCTCTCAGAAGACGGAGAATTTTCTGAAATAATAGATTAAGTGCATTCCCAAAGAGATTCCCTTAAGAAATAATTCTGACATAAAGTTTTCAGCTCCCTATCTTTCTGTTACTGAACCTTTAATTCTTTTCTCCATGGAAAACTTTCATCACGCCCCACTTTACCCATCTGAGCTTACCCCACCCCTTCCAAATTCCTAAGTGAAACCATACCCATAGCCAGAAATATTCGTAGCACTTGTCCAGAGTACTTAAAATTTTGCAGGGAAAGGCTCTCATTGATCAAACCTGACTAGTATACTGCTGCAAATGTTTGCAGTGAGCTTTATTTAAAACTTGGATTAACCAGCTGCTGTATTTGGCTCCAAAGATCCTATCCAAGGAGGGTGAGGTCAGGGAGTCTGTGTGAGCATGGGAAGCTACAAAGGGCTGGGAGCTTCGAATTCAGTGTACTTGAAGAAGTAAAGAGCCTTAAATCATGGTGCAAGGGTTATTTTCTGTTGGTAGAACACAGAAACATAACTAGAATAAAGTTAGTGACTAAACCACAGTACTGAGACCAGCTCCCTGACTGCAAGCTCGTCTAAGATTTGGTTCACAAGAAGCCTTGAAACTGTTTACTCTCTGGACATGGCATTTGTGTTTGATACTTACACAATCCAACTTTATCACTTCAGGGCAGTAAACAAAGTATATCTTAGCCTGTAGGGTTAAATAATTTTTGGCAAAATTAAGTAAAGCAGAGCTGGAATGAGAGAAGATAAACAAATTTCACTTGCAATTAACTAAAATGAACCATCAGAGATACACAGTTGTTAGTGGGAAATTTGGATAATTTTTGTAAAAGATTACACCCTTTCTTGATTTAAGCTGAAAGCATGAGTCTGTGAGATTGGGTTAGCTTTCTTAAAAACATTTCACAAGGAAGTGTTCATTTCTTTGTCTAGGTCCCCTTTCTAAGTTTCAAGATCAGTCAAATTCAAAAATTAAAAAGCAAAATCTAGACAGAACAGTTGACTCTGACCTGATTTTGACATGGAACCACAAATTGTCCCCAGATTCATTCCAGTCTGGACCTACCTTTCATTCAAAGATTAGAAAAACCTCAGTAATCCTCTTGGTGAATCTGGGCTCTGGGCAGAAGTTTCAATAAAACTCTCGGCCAAATTATGGTGGTTCCTGAATTTGTAACAGAAGATCTACAAATTCCAGAGGTCAAATACCTCCAATACCTTACAGTATTTCCCATTTGTCCCTGGAAATGATTTATCTTACTTGCTGTTTGTATTGGGTAGGTATTTCAACCTTTCAAAATTTAAACAGAAGAATCATGAATTGATGAGGGTTTATCAGGCTCAAGATCTCCTGAACTGCTTTGCTGTTATAAAAGCTTGGCATGTACATGGGACAACTGTGTCAAAATTTATACTCTCCTGCACAGCTATGGGGAAGTTGGTCTGACACTAACTGCTGCTAAGGGAGTGGACCTAAACTGGGAATGCCAGAACTATAGCCAAGATAATCCAGAGGACATGAGACTATATTCGAGTGTTTTTTGTGGTATGCCCTGAGGCACTGGTCCTGCACTCATACAGACCAGAGATCTGTCAGGACGCTCCACAGTAGTCAACCATCCAGTGCCTGATTTTCATCACCAGGAAAACATGGAGGAGCAGGAATGAAGGGAATATTTAAGAGAGTGAAATAATGCAATATATCTAGGCCTCCCACTGGGGATGGAAGTGTCCAGAGGAAACCTGAATCTGAGCATCAGAAAACCCCTGAAATTTGGTATATGTTAAGTTCGTATCTTACTCCTATTTTAACTATCCCTAAATATCCAGTTTAAAAGGTGATATTAATAGGTATTATTTAAATAAGAAAGATGTGATTTGCATGGATTTAGAAGGTAGAATACTCTTCTGGTTTCTGTGTTGCTATATGAGAGACAAAACATGCATTTGAAAAGGATACAGAGTATGCGTTCACCAAGGCTCAATAGTTGGTCCCCAAAGAGACCAAGGATGTGAATTCTATGAAATTTGCTGTCAGTTCATGGAGATCACAGGATCTGTCTTGTTTTCTTGTTCCATAGCATCCATAGGAGTAACTTTTGCACCTTTCTAGAAAGCATATAGCAGCCACAATATTTCACTAGACTTTCCTAGCCATAATTCAATATAAGATAATATTTCATTTTAACTGCAGTAGAGGGAAACACAAATGGACATGTCGGTCTAGAAAAATATGAAGTATGGTTGCAGACATGCTCTTTGGATTCTGAACATAGATTATTGGAGAGGGGAAATGGTTTTTTGAACCTGTGTTTGTGTGTTTCTTAGTCTTGAAATTTCACCTCATGAGTCTCAGTGGAATGATGATTGATACCTTTATAAGTGTATGATGAATAGGAACTTCCATCCTTTGTATCCCTTTACTACCTTGAATCAAATATGAAATACTTCACTTTTGCTCTGAGAATATTTTCGTGGTAGTTTTCATGTTTACTTCTACTAGAGCTTATCAGATAAGTTCTTCTCACCAGTACTTACTTTAGCAGAAGCTCTGAGGATGCCAGAACAGCAAGGAAACCAGTCAATTCATTATACTCAGAAATGAGTGATTGTTGTAGGTCTTTCAGTTTTTAATTTTTCTCTCTTAAGACCTGTTTGTAACATTTTCTTGGTTTTGAGTATGTCAGTGTGGACAGGAGACAATTTCATTTCGTTCAGACTAACACAATTTAAAAATAAAAGAGTCCACATGTACAAAATGTATCCTATTGCACAAAGGGAAAATAATAAACAAGTAAATTCTAACCAATCTCAGCGTGTGTGTTGGAATGCTTTTTTTTAACTATTTCAATTTTAAAATCCCTTTGAATTGTGTCTCCAAAGTGCTGATGTCAAGAGGCACTGATGGATTGTTCAGGAGAAATTTCTGCTGTTGTGCAATTTAAAACATACCTTATTCAAAACAAACAAAAAAGCACAAACCTTCATATTTCAATAGTAAATATGATTCTTTTCAAGTATACTTTGCCCAGATCTGCTGATTTTAGTTAAAACAATGCCAACTATTTAATTGTGCTTAACCTATTTTTTTCACTAAAATCCAGTTCCAGGTTGAAAACATTTTTCTTTCCTGATGTGAGTATTTTTCCCATTTGGCAAACATTAATATTTTTCCTCCTTAACACAGATTAATCTGTCATGATGATTGTTTTCTTGTAACAGTTGTAAGAATTATGATTTTTCTAGCATCTTAGCAAATCAGTCTTATTTGTTCAAACTCATCTGTTGGTTATTATAATTTATTTTTGATTTGCACTCCTGACAAGAAACACTCTCTGCTCAGAGTTAGGTGCCCGTTATACTCTATAAAATACAAAAGAAAAAGGTACAGCCTTCCCAATAGACTGGGAAACCAACATCAAAGGACTTTTGAAGGCCAAAGTTAACTGCTTTGTTAAATGATTTGATATACAGGATTAATGGCTTCATTTTCTTGATTTTCTCTCTTGCTTCAAAACAGTGGAGAGAAATAGCTCATTTAGAAATAAAATTATTCATTTATTATTCATAATATCCTGTGTGATCATCCTTGTTCAACACATCTTGATATATTCTTGTTAATTTAAGAATTTTGCATTTCACTTTTATTATTTGTGCTAGAGTTATACAAGCATTGTAAATGGACCTCCTATGAACTAGTGAGACACACTTAAGAAGTACAGATTTAGATTATAAAACTATATTAAGCAGACACATCATCCTAGAATGTTTTCAACATACTGGATAACAACTATCTGCTCTTCTCCACAGATGTCTATTAGTTATTTTTTATAACAAGATCTTCCTATTCAACCATTTACTACACACTCTGTTTCAGAAGCCGAAAATGATTGTGCAAAATTATTTTATATATCTGAAATCTCCAAAACACTTTCCTTTTATTTTCTTTTGCTTCATATTTTTACCACATGCAGTGGGTAAAAATCAGAACCTCTGCTAATGTGTTCTTCATAAATTTTTAAATTTTCCTAGAAGAACACATGACTTGTTTAATCTGCATTTAAGGACAAAACTAAACAAAAGTATAATAAATCTGTAAGGAGTTTGATTTCATATCTTAAAAGAGAAAGATAAAGGTTGTTTAACACCTTTTTTAGGTATCATTTCGTCCAGATCAGGTAACATAAAACTCCAAAACCAAAACATTGTTGTTGTTTGCTTTGGTTTTGTTCTGTTTTCAAGTAATTATGAATTCTTAAATTTGCATTCAATAGCTAGATTCTTGTTCTCCCTAGTCAACATATTTGACACATAATCCCTCTAAAAACACAACCAAATCAGGACCTATAGCTGGAAGGAGCCTTGTATTCCAGCAGGATAGATTGTGATTTGGATGGTACAACAGACAGCCGGGAAAAAGCAAACAATTCTCTTCTGTTTAGTTCTCTCCAGAATGGAGAAGAGTTTGTGGAGGGATGGAGGAAAGAGAAGATATTGACTAGCTGGTAATTATGGTAGGATGTGTGTAGCTAATATAAATTATTAATGGCATAAAACTGCTGCAAATGATTTACCCTATTCTCTAAGCCAAGAGCAAGGAGGAAGAAATTTTCCTTAATATTAAGAATACTGAGATGTCAATTTATATGGCATTGCCTCCTGGCAGTGATTTCTGTCAATAGTAAATTTGTACTCTGAATATTAGTATTACTCTGATTCAGCACTCAGATAATAGAAGAATGTGATAAGTGACAAGCGTTATTGTGAATTAAGTGCAACTGGTCGTTCTGTCCTTTCGGAGTTCCACTTTGTTCTTTTTATGAGTTTAGGAAGATTATAACTTTCAAAGTAGAATAAATAAATCAGAACCTGTTGTGACTAGAAGTATCCTCCTGGAAAGAAGTGTGTCCAGTAAATTTACAACTTCATATTATCTTCTTTCCATGGAGATCTCTTCAGTAACACAAGATTCAACCCACTAATCTGAGTTATCTAAAGGAATCTAGTCTAAACTAGTCACCCAGGCTCTCTATCTCTAGTCAAGGAATAAATGCTATCAGAAAGTGTTTTGTCTGACCATGTACTTAAGATAGAAAAAATTCCCTGCTGGA
The DNA here is from genome assembly GCF_965183815.1 of Platalea leucorodia. NCBI lineage: Eukaryota > Metazoa > Chordata > Aves > Pelecaniformes > Threskiornithidae > Platalea > Platalea leucorodia. Next base: position 22,063,956 of record NC_138829.1, read on the forward strand.
TGTCATTGATGGGCACTGAAATGGAATCAATTTTAAACTGGTGACCAAAATATTGATCAAGTAAAACTGAACTTTTTATTTTTAATAGCAGTAATAGTAGTGGTAGTAGCAATAATAGACTTACTTAATATAGAAACAATAATGACAACAGCAGTCATAACAGTAACAGTAATAAGGGCTAAAAGTAATAATAGTAGTCACAGCAATAGCATTACCGGTCAGTAATGATATAGTGAAATTATACTAATTATAGCAGTAATTTTGACTTGCATAATGTTGAAGTTTCAGGGTTTTAGCATAATTTTTAAGGATAAGCACCACCAAATCTAATTTCACAAGTAGCTGTAGTAGCAACCAAACAGAATATTACTTTGTTAGTCACTAGGAGGAGTTATTCTTGTTAGAGGAACACAAAGAAATCTTTATTTAAGAGAAACATGGTCTATTCCCAGACTTATAGGTTTGTCAGTCGGTTGCATTAAAGCAAAAAAGAAAGAAAGGACAAGAACAAAATGCTTTAAGTATCTTCCTTAGATTCAATACCTTTTTTTTCCAATTCAAACACAGATTGTTAATTAAAGCTTCATTTATTAAAGTAAAACAACTTCCAGAATGAAAAGATGTGTCGCAGTAATGAAAACATAAATGGTAGCAGATGCAAACTAACATGTGTTTAGCATTCTGAAAAACTTTCCCTCTTTTAAGCTGAGCTTTCCAGCTTTTCAGTAGCACCTGCCTTCCCAGCCATGCCTGGTACACATACAGGTTAAGTATCATAGTGATTCTGTCCAGTGAGCCACTGAAAGTTCATACTTGGGCACTGCCGTACCTGCCAGCCTTGAAAGAAAGCAGTGAGAGGGCTGACAGTGTGTTACAGACCTCAGGCTGCATCGTGAGGAATAGTTGGACTTTGGCTGTTCCCCCAAAAAAATCAAAACCAAAAACCTGAAATGTAGTATAGAAATGTCAGGAATGTTGTTCTGCAGTTGGGCTTGAGTTTCACGCAAACAGAAACACACAGTCTTCCAGTAAGAGATTTTATTAAAAAATCAAAGGATTTTTTGCTTGAGAAGATGTTTAAAGACTGAAGACTCTTCATTGAAACCTTGTCAGTTTTATAGTGAAAGAAAAACCACAAGATGTGACACCTTGCATATGTTCTGTATTGGAGGACTTTCTGGATATCTTTTTATTTTCCATAAGAAAATGGTGCTTATGATCCTTATGGACCTCATGAAAATACATGAATGTGGGTGCGAATGAGGATACAGATATGGTCCTCTTAGTGAATTGTTTTCCTGTTCTTTTCCTCTAACCATCTAGCTCTATAGTAGCCAGCAGTGCTATTATTAGAGCTAATTGCAAAACAGAATTATTAACTTGTGATAAATCCATTTTTAAATGCTGTTTTATTTGAATCTGGATGAAAAATAGAAATCTCTGTTTTTTCTTTTTAAATATGACATTAAATATATTCTGTGTATTTTAACGCATGTTTTAATTGTAGCAATAAAATTTTTCACATTAGTTTTTACCTACCATTTAGGTCCTGCACACTGACAAAAAGAGGAGAAAACAAAGATGTTTATAAGTTTTGAAAGGTACATATCTCTAGAAGCTGTGTAGTTTTATTCAAATAACTATGAAAAGCTAAGAAAGGTTAGGTAATTGTTTTGATGAGTGTTTCATTGATAAAACCCAAGATTCTCCAGAAAATAGAAATAATATATTAGAAGGGGTTAGTAGAACCTGCAAAGATTTTTTCAGCATCAGAAAATAAATATTCTTCAGGGATAGATATACTATAAGTCTGTCCCATTAACACTCACATCTAGAGCGTGTTTGCAAATGACCTGTATTTCAACATATCTTGAATCTTATCTGAAGTTGTCACATGTACATGAATAGTTCTCTTCATTAAGAGCTAATATCATTTTGGACACATGGCATTTCATTACCTAACACACGGTTTATTAAACATGACATTACTGAGTCGATACCTAAGCTTCACTAATAATATACAAAACTAAGCTAAAAACAAAAGCAAAATGGGTTTACAATATGTATTTCTTTGTGAGGTTTTGGAATAAGCTTGCAATCAGGACAATAGTGTTGAAAAAGCAAAATTATATTTGAGATGTAACTTAATTATTCAAATAGGATTCATGGCATAATGCCCTTTAACAAATACATGGATTCCACTTTGTTCTTTATTTCTGTGTTCCTAAATCACTATTCTCTTTTAGCCATTAAAAATTTTATTAAGTCGCACATAAGCATGTATGTGAACATGAGTGACCTGGCTAGATTTGTTTATTTATATTTTACGTTACTAACATTCTGGCTGTATCTATCACAGGATATAAAATTATTTTTCCTATTTTGTGCTCATGAAATTTTGCTTCATACAGCAAACATTCAAATCCTAGTATTTCAGATGTAGATGATTGGGGTGAAAAATAAAACAAAAATGACAACTGGTTTTATGTTAAAAAAGCACACCATTACATGATAGTAGCTAGGGCTGAAAATGTAAGAGGTTAACCTCTAAACATAATTACATACACACTCATGTATACATTCCCACACAATCACAGACAAGCCATACATAAAAATGTCTCAAATTGCTAAGAAATAAAAGATCCATTCCTGGAGCACTTGACTGTCCCACACTGTGTTACATAGTATGGAGTAATAGCTGTTTCACATCACAAAGCCATCAGGTGTTTCAAGACAAACGAAATATAAAAGCCATGTTTGGAGGGGGAGGAAGGTTGTCAAAGTTTGAATGTACCTATTGAACCTCAGTAATTGCCACTTAGTGTTTGATTTAATGAAAATCACTGAATAAAGGCAACTATTTCCTTTGTCATGGCTCATGTTCCCATTTGTGCTATACCCTTCTCTGTCTTCCAAAGTCAAAGCCAAATCCTCCATTTCTATTGGAGTATCACTTCCTTCCCTTCTCCTGCATTCATCACCTGCATCTCGTTCCCACACACTAAATGGTTGTGTTAAAAATTACTGTTTCCAGTTATCAGCTCTGAAGATAACAAACTTGCTTTTGACTCAGCCTTAGACAGACTGAAAAGACACAACCACAAATGCACTCAAAACTACATGTCTCCCTGTGCGTTCTAGCAGAAATATTTGGCCTTCGCTATAGAGGTTTTTGTCATCCAAGCTCCTTGCAAAGTGACCATTTGTTTATCGTAGAAGAGACTGTTTACATTTTCTTTTTTTTTTTTTTTTTCTTTTCTCAATAGCTAAAAGAAATTCTGATAAATCTACCAAACTCTCTATGTCAATATAGGAATGGGAGAGTGCTGTTTTCATCACACTCAATTTTTCAAATTGTTTAAGTCCTGTTCTGATGACAGCATTGATAAGAAATCAAGAGGATAAACATGGTAAGAAAACTATTTATTCAGACGTTGATTTATTTTACTGTTAACTGCTACTGAGTCTCTCTTAGTTAAGGTTTCTTGAGGGACAAGGGAACTCCTTTATTGTTTCAAGAATTAGTTTTTTAGAATTTAGAATCCTTATAACTCAGTTAATTTCTGTCTGGAACATTATATTAAATTTTAAAGCAAATATTCCTTAAAAAGTTTAGAGATGGAAATGGGATTGGAAACAAGTTTGCTGAAACACCATGAGAAAGACCTTTTTATCTTTCTCTTCTCAGGAATTAAACTGAAAAATAAGATGATACTTAACTATATTTCCTGTACTGCTGAAAATTCCTCAACTGAATTTAGGGTTTAAATTAGCTTTAATTACAAAGGTGGGGTACAAATGAGGACATATAGAGGACACAAAATTCTCCATTGTTTTTATTCTTATTGAGAAACAAAAAAAATGAGGAATGAGTTTTGGAAGAGGTGATGAAATGGGCCAGGAGGCAAAATTTTGCAAATAGTGTCCATATATATGTCATTAGGTGTTTAGGATGATGAGGACATGGCAATATTCTTACTTCACCAGCACATCCAGATCTATGGATATGACTTTCAGGTACTTAAAGTCTGCCTACATTTTCTCTTAGGTTCCAGAATGTGACTGAATCTTTTCCTTAGAAAAAAGTGATTTGGTGCTCCATGATATATAAAACTTGCCTGTAAGGGGAAAAGTTGAATGGCATAGCAATTTCATTATAAAGGCCTTGTCATAAAGGCCTGTTCAAAGCAGAACAATTATTCTGGAATAAAGATATTTCTCTTTTAAAATAAAGTGTCCACAGGAGAACTGTTCTAGTCAATTTACACATGGAGGCAAGTCTCTGGGGTCCTAAATGAATAATTACTTCTAAAAATGCAGTAATGCTGCAAAGTCAGATGGGTGCTTTTGTGAGGGCAAAAGCCAAGCCAAACCAAACTAATCCAAAACACCCAACAAAATTATTTTGAATAAATAGAAATATTACACAGCAAAAAACTTGCAACAAACTTTTGGATGTCTAAAACACAGGCAGAAAAGGCCTTGACTCTGTGTAAGAACTGCTCACCAGTAACTAAAACATCCCTGTGTTTTCCACACTGTTTCCAGCACAAATCCAAAACATAGCCCGATAGTAGCTACTATGAAGAAAATTAACTCTAGCCCAGCCAAAACCAGCACAAGGCATAATAAAACTTATCCTTCTATCTTCGTTTCTATCTCCCAAAATCAGTTTAAAAAAAAAAAGAGAAAATTTTCAGTGAAATTGGAGTGGATTTTTATAATTGTTTCTCAGAGATGTTGAATCTCTCTAGTCTGCTTCTTCCTTCTCTGTCCGTGTTCCATTTGGTTGAAAAACAGTATTTGGTCTAGCCTCGTCCTGACAGTCGGTTTATTTAAAATTAGAAGAACAAAGTATAGGCTTGGAAGAAACTTGACAGAAGAGACAGGTATTTCTAGACTTATTTTAACTACTTGATTGCTTCAGAACCCTCGGTGTAGATTCAGGTAGAGTGTTCTGGCTGTGCTGCTGAGCAAACACCATCTGTGTTAGAGACCGTGCCAAAAGCATCCATGTAGAATGTGTCTGCTGGCAAGTATTTCCAGTACTGCATAGCCTGGTAAACTACATCTGCTGCAAAGCTGCTTCCCCTCCCCACCCCTTTTTTTTTCTTTTCAGGGGAAGTGAGGAAGGTCCAAGCAAAATGAGATTGTTTTGCTGAAAAATCGTAGGTAGCCAACAATAGGAAGTTCCAACTGCTCTTCCCAGTTCTCTGGACATGTTGAAGCAATACTGTCTTTCCAATCTTCCAGGACATCCAGCAGTAAGAACGTGACATATACAACTCAATAATTTGTATTCACAATCCATAAAATGGCCATGAAATGCAGTGGGAGTCCCAATGCACCTTTCATACAAAAACCTCTCTACCCAAATAGCTAAATAGTAACCTAAATATTATTTTGCAGTTGATACTGAGAAGAACAAAATAAAAAGCAAGAGTTCTGTTGGTTTGAGTTTCACAGCAATACAGAGTTCTCTGTTCATCTCAAGACCACCATTACACGTGTGCAATTATACTTTTATTAATTGTTATAGTTAAATACACTAAAACTCATCATCTTGCTTTTCATAATCATTCATTCTAATTGTTTCTGTCTGTAATTAAACTGCAAACCAGGGTAGGATCTTTTTTTATGATGTGTGAAACAAATATTGTTGGTTTTTTTTTACATTAGAACGTATTGTGGTAATGCCTGTTTAGGAGGGAGACAGAGGATATGAAATGATGTGCAGCATAGCATGCTCATATAAAAAATTTCCTGTCCTGGAACCAATGTCAAGAATCACAACTTCTGGGGCAGCAAACCTGAACTGGATGTGTGCAGAAAACCTGAATTGTATGTGCATATGAGTGTTTTTTATTACTACTTTGTTTTTTTCTATGTATTACATCTCTGACTTTCTAGGAAACTTATTGTCTGTAGATACAACAGACACTTTAACAAACTTTTCATATGCTTGGAGAAAAGAGAAAAAAAGGCTTGTGATCTTACCTGAAGCTTTTATTCTTGTTCCTTCTTCCTTTTTCATAATCTAAAAAGTTCATAATTTAAAATTGAAAGTCAATGTTAGCAATGTGTGTGAAGAAAAATAAACAACTTTACAGATTTATATTTTTAAAAACAGTTAAATTCTTTAGGCTTTTTTTGTTTTTTTTTTCTGTTTTTTTTTTTTTTTTTTTCTTTCAGAAGTGATTAAGAAACACATTTCTCTCTATGTGCCTACATGCTATGACAACCTAATTGAGTGGTTGGAAGGCTAATGAGGGCCGGGTGGGAGGGAAATCCAGGTGAGCAATTCAAAGGAACAGCTCATTTCGCTAGTAGGCTGCTAGAAATCAAGGCAAATAGACATGGGGGGAAGGGAAAGTAGGAGGTGTATAATGAAAGCTTAAAAAACTTAGAGAAGAATAAGAAGAGATAGATGCTGGGTTTTAACAGAGGTTGTAGAATTAACATTAAGCCTTTTAAATGTTAATGTTCATTAACATCTGAAAAGGACTACCAGAAGAAGAAGAGAGTAGAATAGATCAAGGTTCTTATTTAGGTGGGTGGAATAGGGGAATACCCATTTTCTTATGTGTGAAATAGAAGAGTTTCCTAGGGTAGGCAAGTAAGAAAAGCTCTGACAGTTTGGCAGAATCCTTGATTTGAAGATCACAGCTGCAATCCTACTGAAATATTCTACAGTCGTCTCTCTTTTCTCCCAGTAAGTTTTGAACTTTACAGTGGTAAAATAGGTATTTTATTAAATTCATAAAAGCAGATGGATTAGAACAGTATGTGTGTGTTTAGAGCATAAAACCCTTTAGAAAATAAACTTCATATAGTTTTTTTTCTCTATTGAGTATCCTGGCATTATTAACCTTACATATACTTTGTGAAAAATGCCATACAAACCTAAATCTTTCACTTTTATAATGGTATGCTGACAGGCCTGACAGTGCCCCATAACATTACAATGTCTGTTTCTGTAGCAGCGATGTGGAGGGAAGATTGTAGAAATCTGTTATAAACTAAGCTGTTTAAAGCTTTATTATCCTTTATGTAACACTCAACGCTGCACAACAGGTGAAAGATACTTATCCACAAAAACATAAATGCTAAAAAGAAAATGAGGATAAAGGTAAAAAAAGGAAGATACTTCTGGATGTTGCATTACCTTATGAATCTTAAACTTCTTTTTCCTTATTATGAGAAGTGCTATAAAAGTGGAGAAAATGGTTTTATTTATACCTTACCTGAAGAATTAGGAAAATTTCTGTACAAATGAACATTCTCAAAAGTAGAATTCTGATGTATAATTAGAAAATATATACACACATATAAAATTATATATGTTATTTATATTTATATATATTATTTATATATGTGTGTTTAATTTTATTTGTTCAGTTCTACAAAGACTCTTTTCACTCGTTTCTTGCCATGGACTTTGAGTTAAATTCAAAAGAATGAATGAGACAAAACATATGACTTTACTAGTAAATAAACTTATTAGTAAAATGAACATTGTTGTTTCACACACAAAGTGCTACTGAAGGCAACATTTTAATTTTCTCATTTTAAACAAAGAAGAATGTTATGGTATTTGGGATACAGTAAATTTATCTAAAAAGTGCTTTTCAGTATAGAGGTTACTAGCACACCAGAAATGTCAAAGTAAGTACAATCAGAACTTTGCCCATATTATGATGAATCTCATTTTCTATAATCACATCTGTTCTGTCACTTTTTGCTTTGCCATTAGCTTTAGACATTTCATATTTTGTTACATTATCTCAACATTCACTATTAGCAGTACTAGTTCTTAAAAAAAAAAAAAAAAAAAAAGCAAAACCAAGCTTAGCTCTAAACTGCAAATGATTGCCCTTTTAGGAAGTGAAAATAAAATGTAACTGTGCTATATGGCTGTATCAGCTATAAATACTTGTTTGTATGTACTCTGGGACCAAAGAAGTATAAATGTAAAGTGGAGCATTGAAGTGGTTTGAGGGAGAGGAAATGGCACTTGCTGTGACAGTGCAGTTGTCTGGAGCAGACAGCACTCAATTAAAATATTATCCAGAAGACATAATCCAGCTTCTTCTCCAGCTGCTGATTTGATGTGCTCCAGCAGCTGGACAATGTTTGCAACATTTTAAAAGCCAATATAACCTTGATTCAAAATCATTTTGTTCACATAAACAAAAGCAAACATCTTGGGCCTGACCAACCAAAGCTATAAAATGCAACCTGCGCTCCTCTGTATCCCTTCTGCACCAGGGGTGGGAACTGGAACCAGTGAGATGTTTCTGCTGAAGGTTTTTTTTTAAATGATCACACAGGCATTTCTACTCTGGGCATCCAGAACTGAGAGCCAACATAGATTAATAAAGGTTTATGTCTTAGAAGTTTTTTGTCTAAATAAAACAAATTTTTCATTCTTCCTCCAGGTACCCATTTTATCTCATTACTGGGAGAATGTCTGTCTCATTCAGGTCCAGGTTATAAGGTTTATTTTAAAATATTCTACTTTCATATTGGAGTATGTCATACTTCCTTTTCTTCCTGATAACTTTTGGGCAAGGACTTTTTCTAAATTCCCAGAGAAATTGTTTGAACTGCCTAAACCACAGTCTGATACGATGGATGTTCCAGCAGTCTACCCCTTACCTGCTGCTGTTCAGTTGTCTTTCTGAGCCAAAGACCTAACAAAGTTCTACTTTAGGGTACAGTATATACTCTGATGGTATCATTAGTCCAGACACAAAATTGTTTCCAGCTATTTCATTCCCATAACCTTTTGAGATGAAATTCCTTCCACACACGAGGAATCTCACTAATAATAATACTGACCTGTTAAAAAGTCTATTTGTGTGTGGATTTCAAGTTGCTTTATATAGCATGGTTCCATTTAAATCCAGGAAAGCAGTCACCTGCAAATGCCATGGCTCCTATGCCACAGCCGATAGTCTGTACAGCAAATTGCCTCACTGTCTTATCACCCATAAAAATAATGACCAAACTTGGGAAACTTGCATGATTGGCTTCCCAGCACTGTTTTCCTTTCATGAAAAGCCTTGGAAGATAGAAACCTGTGCAAAGTAAGGGCCCAGGAGCATCAGGCAATGCTAACTTCAATGTTGTCTTTGAATATGTTTTTATTGGTTGACAGATGAAAATGTGCTATACTGGCTCACACCAGTAGCCGCTTCACGCTGCTGCTTTTTCCCAGCCTTGGTGTCTATGCCTCGACTCTCAGGTGCACAAATAATGCAGTAAAGATTCCAGCATCATTGTCCCGGTTTCAGCTGGGACAGAGTTAATTTTCTTCTTAGTAGCTGGTATAGTGCTGTGTTTTGGATTTAGGATGAGAATAATGTTGATAACACACTGATGTTTTGGTTGTTGCTGAGTAGTCTTTACACTAGTCAAGGACTTTTCAGCTTCCCATGCTCTGCCAGGTGCACAAGAAGCTGGGAGGGAGCACAGCCAGGGGGGCTGACCCAGACTGGCCAAAGGGCTATTCCATACCATATGACGTCATGTTCAGTATATACGTTGGGGGAAGAAGCAGGAAGGGCGGGGGGTACGTTTGGAGTGATGGCGTTTGTCTTCCCAAGTAACCGTTACGCGTGATGGAGCCCTGCTTTCCTGAGGATGGCTGAACACCTGCCTGCCGATTGGAAGTAGTGAATAAATTCCTTGCTTTGCTTTGCTTGTGTGCAGCTTTTGCTTTGCCTATTAAACTGTCTTTATCTCAACCCATGAGTTTTTTCACTTTTATTCTTCCGATTCTCTCCCCCATCCCACCGGGGGGACTGAGTGAGAGGCTGTGTGGTGCAGTGTGTTGCTTAGTTGCTAGCTGGGGTTAAACCACGACAATCATACACCATAAAATGTTTGGAGAAAATTTGGTGAGGAATTAATTGTTCAGCACAAGAATAAGATTTCCCATCGCATCTCTTTTTGGGATGCACTCTTTCTAGTCTAAATAATGTGCAGTAGTAAAAATAATAAATTTTGTGAAAAGCAGGCCTTGAATACAGCTCTAAAGTAAGGAATGCCTATAATGGACAGCTTCGTAATTTTTCTGTGACAGAGAAAGAAGAGAGAGTAAGTGTCTATGAAAATTTCTTATCCAAACAAAACAAAATTTCTTCTCAGTCATAAGAATAAAGCTAGCCATGCAGATTGTTGCTTCACTGAATGTCTTTTAATTCTCTGTTCATCGTTTCAAACAACATAACCTTTCAAAGATTCTCTTTTTTCTGTTAAAACCAGTGCTAAACTGAGCTGAAACAGACCTTTTAAAACTTTGGAAGTCTCAGTTACACTGCACAGTTTTTAAAAAATCATTTTCTCACTACTGTTGGTTCTTCCTGCATATCTCTATCCCCATTTATTTTGTTGCATCTCTATGTGTTTCCTTACCAGTGGTACAATCTGTTCAGCTTGGGAACCTGGGCAAGGAGTGAAATGGAGCTTTACCCTTTAGGTAGCTATATGAATATGTTCATGCTTGTGCTGTGGTGCAGTTTGCAGTTGTCTGTGTCACCAGTAAATTCATCTATTATGTAAATGAAGTATAGAAAAGACATTGTGACATGACAAGAGTTTTCTAAGTATGAATTTGAGATCACTGTGCTCATAAATGGCAATACCATGAGTGAATTATACAGACTGTCCCAGTAGGGCATTAACACAGTTATAATACCACCCCACACTACAAGAAATCTGAATGTGCCATGTATATTACAGGAAAGAAAGTGAGGTATTTTATAAATATGTTTTAAAGAAGTTTAAAAAAATTATGGAAACCATGTCCTTATCCACCACCTGTGAAGCCAGGTGCTTTATTTATTACAAGAAACTGAAAGAGGTATATATTGTACTAATAACACTTTAAAATGTCTAAAGTCTCTTAAAAAGCTCTTTCTCTGTATTTGGAGACCAAACTTGTAAAATACCAGAATTACATGCAGGGAAAATGTTGCCATCAGGAAAAAATATTACAACTTCCCACAGCATAAAGAAATTGTTCTCAAGCTTAATAATTTATAACGGTCTCAGCAATAAACTTTAAAAGTGATTCAGGATTAGTCCTGTCTTTTCTGTCCTTTCAGAGTGCCACACTTTCTAAATAAAAGGAGAATCTTTTCTGAAGCAGCAATAGTATGTACATGTTGTAATGTGTACCAATAAATGGTGATGAAGCTTTTGTGAGTTTCTCTGTGTGAAAATTTAGCATATCTGTCTTTTACCATAAACAGTCCATTTTTTGCTACACACTTGTGGTCAGTTCCTGTGGTCTTTACACTCGCATATCCTTCTCTCATGTCTTTGTGATGCATACCATTATTCTGACTTTTTCCTTCATCAATTTTAACGCAATAAGTATATACTTCCCAATGCAGCTGATGGTCTTTATTCATACCCTCCAACTCTGTGATAATGATGTCACTGAACCGATGTTCAAGATTTGCATGGAGCATGTCTTTGCAAAGAGGGTAGATTAGCCTACTCCTCATCCTTTCTTTGTATTTTAAATGGTTATACAAAGTGGCTTTGGGTAGTGTGTTTTCTGGCACATGCACCATGAAGTGAAGAAGGAAGCTGCGTTGTGTCAACAGTAAATGTTTGACAATTCTATAAGACTCTAGTATTTCATACTAAATCCTGTCATTTTATTCTAGAAAAGGCAAAAAGATAGCATAGTTGACTCAGTCCCTTGAAACAATAACTGTAACATGCCTTGGTTTTACAGTTATACAGTAGGGTAGTAACGACAATTGTATGGTACATATCTACATTTGTTTATAGGGAGATGCCTCTTTCATTTTAGTCTTCCAGAGGCTGCTTCAATTCATGCTGTCCTCAGTGTGACATGGTGACTTAGACAGAAGACTGCTGAGGTAGCACAATTATACTGTTATTTAAGTGTACTTTAAGGCCTCAACATTCTTTTTAGCAGGGAGAGGGTTGCAACAGACCTTTGTTTTTCTTATGCTAATAGTCAAACTTAACAACTTGGCATCTTGATCAAAACAGACAGAAATGTGCTGAACATATACAAGAGTGCTTACCAGCAACTTGCCATTATCAGTAGTGTCCAGAATACAGTAAAGCAGATTTGGAACAGCACAGAGCATCTGCCATCTAGGCAAAGTTGAATAAGGATGCTTTTATCTTTCTTTGTCCCTAAAAGCATTATGGAAATGTACCTATATTCAAACACAGGGAGAGAGCACAGCTTTGCTTACTGCCATTTTTGATAATGAGAGAATCTATCAAACTTTCTACACCAAGGATCCTCTGCACCATACCATCAAAAGATAAGCAAACAATATTCTCAGGTTTGTGTGTACAGCCAAAATGCTACAGAAGCCTCAAGAGATCTTCAGGACTGGCAGGATGAGAAGCTCTGGTCAGGTCATATATGATTACATGAAGATTTTCATTCCATTCCTCAAAAATTTCTTGCACTTATTCAGCTGCAGAAATCATATTAAGATTAATTTAATTTATCGTTGAAGCTGAATTGACCTGCAGGAAGATTTTCTGAATAGCTCCACTAGCAACTCCATTGCTTATATTTCTAGAAAGACTTTTCAGGAAACAGAGAGAAGCAAGCTAGTCCATCATTTATCACAGCATGGCTGGTAACCTTTTTGTTTGGAGAGGTCAATGATGCTGGCAAACTTGAACTCCCAAGTCATTATCTCCTTCTTTAATCTCCTTTTGTGGTGGTGACTGCTATAAATTGGTAAGAATAACATCAGACCTCATTGCCTTGATCAGCAACAACTATGTAACCCCATAAAGACATTGCAAATAGCTGCTGGTTTGCTAGCTGGCTCCTAAATAGAGCAGTGGAATTTTATCAAAAGTTTCACTACAGTTAACATACAAACAGCTTAGCAAAGCATGGAAGTATCTACATCAGTACTGCTCTGTTTCATATTTGTTCTTAACAGAACATGGTCATCTTCACCAAAGAGATGCAAAATGCCACTGATTTTAGGGGAACAGACTGTTTTGAATGCTGTGGAAATGTGTGACCTTTTTCTGGATTTGAAGCTTGATGAAACTCTTCCCACCTCTTCTACCCATCATTTATCATTCTTGACTTGAAGCCTTGCGTGTTTCTTATTTGGCTGTAAGATAAACTTTCCCCTTCACCATTTTTTTTTCTTTTATCCAAGCTTTTTATAATACATGCATAACAGTTAAAAGAGAATCAATAGACTTCTCTTTTTGTCAAATTAATTTTGATGATGGCATTTGACAAGGTAAAACCCCTTGTGAGACACTTCATAAAGACTTATGAATCTTTTCTACTCCTGTTCAACACCTTTTGATTTGATTTTTTAACTGAACTATGAAAGGATTGAACTTGGTCTCCAGTTAGTTCTTACTCTTGGGCATTTTTAAGTTATTCAAGATTTAGTGCTTTAGAGAGCTTGATTCTCTGCAAGATATGACAGTGGCAGCCACTTACACCTAGCATTTCACTAGGCTCTGTCCAAACTGGTTATTTGCATGGCTTGACTATTTTTGATGTTATGAATGTCAGCTTTTATACACTGATGCAATCAAAAAGATGGCAGAGCTTGGAATGCGGATGTACGTGCACACTGTCAGTTGTTGGAGTATGTGTCTGTGGTTAGCACCATAGGGTGTTAGTTGTAAGATGGAAGGTGAATTTTCCTTCAGAACATGTTGTCCTTTCCTAAAACTTTAAAGTCCTGCCAATACATGTATTAAAGTATCTTGGTATGATGAGACTTTGTAATTTCAAAAGTTCAAGGTAAATATATTCTAGTAGTACAAACTTAAGTACTCTCTGATCATTGTATGTCATGGTGTGTTCATCAATACTAATAATGAAGTGACAACTACATAAGAAGCCTGTTCATCATACCACCAAGTTGGCCTTGAAGTCCATTGGGAAGTAAATCCAGCCCACAGGGAATACCTATCACAAAGTCTGCTCAAGATAGATAGCTTATTTTCTCACTTTCTCATCCAGTGAAAATAGAGTTGACTCCAAATTCCTTCAATCTGAGCTTTACCAAGAAGGCACGTTTTGTCAGTCTACTATGTCACTATTGGTGCAGACAATCTGAAAGTCCAGGAATGCTATGAGTTCTTCAGTCCCTGCATCAGTATGAAGAAGTGTTCAGACTTTCCACGTCTTGGTGTGAAGAAGGCTGCAAACTCACATGTACACACAAGTTTGGAGTTCTCTATGCTCCGTGTCCATTGCCATTCACTCTTTGCCATATGACTTGCAATAGCTAAGGATAATATGAGGACAACATAGCATAAAACTGCTGAAAAGCATACACAATTAACTGAGTACTAGTTCTGGTCCCCCATTTCTCCTGTTCAGTCACTGTATTATCTGTGCTATGGTTCGGTAGAAAATTATGACAGAGGTCCACCTGAATGTATCTGATAACCGTGGTACATATGGGCCTAATGTCAAAACTCCCTCCCTCTCCAACTCCATACATCATGGGTTTTTTTTAAAAAAACAAGTTGCTTGAGAACAGGGAATAAAATCAAATATAATAAACTGTAGTACTCTGGTATTTATGCATCTTGTATCTTCATTGGCTTGTGTGAAGCCGTGGGCAGTTCCGTAGCTTACTGTGCTTCACATCAGGTCCAATAGTATTGCAATAAAATACACAAATCACTGTCTAAAACTTCTGATTTTGACTGTACTTCTCGGATTACAATGATGAGTACATGGGATATATTGGGAACTATATCTTTAAAAGGGTCTCAAACAAGCACAATTTGTTTTCTCCATCAAAGACTGCTTCTACCAACAAAAGGAACTGCTTCCAGAACTGGCTTGCTGTGGGCCTGGAGGTCAAGGATGGAACAGGAAAAAATACTTAGCATGTGCTTAACTGTTAAACAAATATGTTAAATATTTGTGCTCCATGCAATACCTTGATTATAGAAACCGTGGCAAATAAATTATAGAAGCAACCAGATTAAAGAGGCAAAAATTCTGTGAATAATATGACCAAAGGGTAGATTGGGTGTCCTATAGGTAAATCTCAGTTAACACTATTAAAACTTCACTTCCTTTACAGTAACACAATATCTGCCCTTGCACTGCAGGTATAAAGGCAACATGACCAATGTGGGATATTCCATAAATGAGGCTAAAGACAGTGAACAAAACCAGCTTACTTCCCAGGCAGTGAGGAGCTTGGAAACCAAGTGTGGGAACAGCAGAGAGGGACAACAGGAGGAGATAGGACAACCATATTAAAAAGCAGGATTCGATTCTATGCATATTCTTTTGTCTTCTCAAGAGGTGTGTGAGGGGAGCAGGACAGAAATCCAAATACAGCTTTGTTCCCTCCTAACTGCCACCCAAGCACCTAATAATGGCCCTAGTGTTGCTGGGTAGGTGTGAGTCTCTGGATTTTGGCTTGGAATTAGAATTTGAGCTGAAGTTGAGGAGACTAAATCAAATCAAGTGCTTTGAGTTCATGCTTGAAAATCTATTTTTCTTTTTTTTAATAAAAAGCCTTAACACCAAAATGAAAAACAGCTCTGTACTTGATTTCATATATTCTTTTCTCTCTCTCTCCCCATCCAGGATGGAGGAGGAGCAGGAAGACACAAGCACACATGATATGGAGGATGAAAGCAATTATAATGCATGATGTAGGAGGAAGAAAATTATGGGGAAATTATCTATAGCAGTTCACTGATAATTACATTGCATAGATTATAAAAGAGTCACTGAAAATGTATATGTAAATTACCTAAATTTTCTATTGGAGTTTTTCTCTGTTCTCTATATTGTAAAACTTCAGTGAAATTTTGTGAATTAAGGACAAAGATAAAAATAAAAGTCAATTTATTTTATTTTAAATGGTTCATGATGCATGGCAGATGTAAAAGTGGTTGGTTTGTGTATGTATGTACAATTCTTTTGCAAAATATATATGTGATGAGTTAATTAATGTAGTACTGAAAGGGAATTCAGTTTGGGAAAGGTCTACAATTTGGAGTGATGAAGATAAAGCAAAATAATTGCACCTGGATTTTAACTTTTTTTTTTTTTAGGACCCTATTCTGTTAAACTTTTGTATAAGTGGAAAGATATTTAAGCTATTCATGTACTTATGGGCTATGGCTTTGAAAATGTGTAATTTCACAATGTTTTGCATACATACACAGTCTTTTTCTGCTGTATGCTTAGATATCACAGTTTAAATAAGTTCCAGTAAAGCCTTTTATTTAATCTACTGTTCAAGACAAGTATGCAGAACAGGATTTTCCCTTTTTACATATTTATTTTATTTTTCACACCAATATTAGTACAGCTATTTCACAGAAAGCATGTCACTTACAGGAAATCATTTGGTGTACCTGGAAGAAATGAAACAGAGGGATGAAAGATCTGATTTTCCATTATAATCTGAGCTTCAGAAATGATGGTTATAAAGGATGTCCAGGTAAAAACCTTTTGAACTCTGAGTTTGATTCAGTTACACTGATATGAATCAGGAGCAGCCCTCTCTAAAACAAAGGCAATTACTTAAGAAGAAAAGCCATGAGTTCTGAACAGAGGCTTGAGGTTTTGTTGTTCTGTTTTTTCATCAAAAAACTTTTATTTTATCCAGCTCCTCCATTTGTTTGGGTTTTTTTGTTAATTTGGTTTTTTGTTTGGTTGTTTTTTAGCCATATATTCCCACTTCATTATATGTATGCAACTGCTGTGTTATTTGGGGCAAAGATTTTCTTTAAGTTTAGTCAGACCTAGATTTCTGACTGACACCTCCATAAGTTACTGTTGACAGAATGGTATTTCTTTTTTCTCTCTCTCTTACTTGTTATGCTCTAATTCCTGATAAACACTACACTAATATGCAACAAATTTATTTCCCCACTGGTATGAAAAATGACATTAGAGTCAAACTTCTACCTGTCATATGTGTACAGTTGGTAATTGATCACTTTTTTGTATCGGCCAGGCATCTCCATGTCTTGGAACAGGAGTTTACATCTTTCCATAGAAACAAGAGGTGTGGTAGGCTCCACTCTATTACATGCAGATGCAGCTATTTCAAATTGGTTCTCTTTCTCATTCTTCCCTTCCCATATTTCTCCCCTGTTCTTCATGCAGGGGTGACAGTCTGACCATAAGAAGTGAGTGACAGCTCTTGCAAGAGTTCACAGGCTTCTTGGAGGAAGGTATTTCATTCACCACACAGCTTTTCTCTATTAATTTCAACAAAATTTCAACAGCCTTGGTAGTTCCCATTGCAGACTGGAACAAAGCAGGCTCTGATCAGATACTGTTACACAAAAACAAACACTGAAGTTTCCCAACTTTCCCTCTGAACTAATATCTGGCACTATTACTCTTTCACAATGAACCACCCTGGAAGGTATTTTGAGATCACAGTTCATGTCTTCATGAACCTTATGTGTGTTCCTGAAGCTATTCTCTTCTCATTTAAGCTGAAAACATAAAAATCTGGGTGAAATAATAAACACTTGCACGATTTCCTCTGATTCTGTTTCCTTACCTCACTGAAGTTGTCTGGGACCAGGTCAGAATATTGTTTTCTTTAAAGCTTCTCCCCAGCACTTCCTGGTTTCTTTCATAAATCATAAAGTTTTACAACTCAGAGAATGTTCCTGAGATGTTTTGGGTTTGATTCCTGCCCCTTTGGAATGAAATAAAAAAATATTTTTGTTTTAAATAGTCATGTCACATTTAAATGGTCATATTATTAAAATCCTTTATTAGATAACTTATTGTTTAGTTATCACCCCACAGAGTCAGATTTTATTAATACCTTGTTTTGGATGATAGTCTTCTCTCAGTTCAGGGATTTTGATTTAGCAAAAGAGAACTTAAACTACCATAGTGCCACATGCAAGAATTTCTCTAGACATTTCCTTGAGGTTTTATCTCAGCATGGAGGCAAATGTAGCATCTCATCCACAAAACAGGCATAGGTACTGGCACAGAATTTTCAATACTGAACATAGTGAACAATCTGTAATATAGCCACAATCTACAAATGTTGGTGTTAATAGATCATCAAAGGTCGATGCCACCCCTTTTTTAAAGGGAAACTTCAGAAGGGTCATCTTGCATTTGTTTCTGCATCTGATTTTTGTGATGATGTGCAGAATACAGATAAACTTCACAGAAAGGAAGAAAGACGAAGATGATCTAAAACCTGTACTGTACTAATTAAATGAGACACCTAGCAGCAGCAACAGTAACAAAATGTAGTGAAAATCCAAATCAAGTTTTCTGCCTGTGACATCAGACTTGTGTACCTAGGAACTGAAGCTCTGCCAGTATTCAAGAAAAATATATCTGTTATAGGGTGTGCAAATACGTCTTTTACCCAGGACAAGTCACGAGCTCAAGAAGAGGGCCCATGTCAACCTCATGAGGTTCAACAAGGGCAAGTGCAAGGTCCTGCGCCTGGGTCGGGGCAACCCCTGGTATCAGTACAGGCTGGGGGATGAAGGGATTGAGAGCAGCCCTGTGGAGAAGGACTTGGTGGTACTGCTAGATGAAAAGCTGGACATGAACAGACAATGCGCTCTCGCAGCCCAGAAAGCAAACTATATCCTGGGCTGCATCAAAAGAAGCGTGACCAGCAGCTTGAGGCAAGTGATTCTGCCCCTCTACTCTGCTCTGGTGAGACCCCACCTGGAGTACTGCATCCAGCTCTGGAGTCCTCAGCACAGGAATGACATGGACCTGTTGGAGTGGGTCCAGAGTAGGTCCATAAAAATGATCAGTGGGACGGAACACCTCTGCTATGAGGAAAGGCTGAAAGAGCTGGGGTTGTTCAGCCTGGAGAAGAGAAGGCTGTGGGGAGACCTTGTTGCAGCCTTTCAATACTTAAAGGGGGCTTATAAGAAAGATGGGGACAGACTTTTTAGTAGAGTCTGTTGCGATAGGACAAGGGGCAATAGTTTTAAACTAAAAGAGGGTAGATTCAAACTAGATAGAAGGAAGAAGAAATTTTTTACAAAGAGGGTGGTGAAACACTGGAACACGTTGCCCAGAGAGGTGGTAGATGCCCCATCCTTGGAAACATTCAAGGACCGACTGGATGGGGCTCTGAGCAACCTGATCTAGTTGAAGATGTCCCTGTTCATTGCAGGGGCGTTGGACTAGATGTCCTTTAAATGTCCCTTCCAACCCAGACCATTCTGTGATTCTGTGATTCTATGAAACAGCTTTTTATAGAGATAATGGAGTTTGTGTTATCTGATTCCTCATATCATGTAATTTAACTGTTCATACATCATGTTACCAAAATGCTGCTATTCTCCATCACTAAATGGCTGTATGGTAAAGGGCAGCATGATGTATGTACATCACATAATATGAAGGCACATTGTAGAGCCTTTAGAAAGGGACAGCTAGGAATGGGACGTCAAAAACATCCAGACAATATAAGGAAAGCCTCATGTTCTGAGGAGAACACGAATACTAAAATAGCACAGAGCTGGCATCCGTTTCCCAGTGCCTAACAGCAAAGAGATAAAGCTTCATACAAGCATGTAGATTAAAGAGATGACCTGCTCGTCACTCAAGTCACCTGAGGGCCTCAGCATCTTTAAGAATTAGGGTAAGCATGCCATGATTTTGATCCAGAAAAAGGCTGAAAAGATTCTAGAAAAACAATCAGACAGAATTTGCAGTACTGGGAGATGAATGAGAGTTAAAAGTCATGAAACTGAAACTGGTGAATCATCAGTAGAAAAATGTAAGCATTGGAAAGCACACTTCAATCAGCATCTAACTGTGTGGAATGGTCTAATGTTATTCTGTCTATCAAACAATAAATGTAACAGAGAAACATTTTCAAAACTGCAGAATGACAAAAGGTTCCCCTAATCAGCCTGGCACCTCTTGAACATGGATCTGTCAACATACCTGGGAGTAAAAAAGGCCTTTTTATACTAACTGCAGACCACCTACAGTATTTGTCTTTGAAAAGCAAGCCCAAAGTCTTGGGATAAACAGATTTCAGGGCTGTGAACTGCTGGTGTCATTTATTGTTGTTCCTGACAAAACTGCTCATAACAGGAATGATTGAGTTTGAGCACCCTTTCTTCTTTTCTGTATGCAATACTGCATTGCTTCTCCTAAGACAATTTTTGAGACATGTGAAATAAAGCTATTCACACTCTTTATTGGAATGAAGAACAACCTGCTTATACCAGAAGAGAAAAGGGAACATAAAGACAAATGCTGCCTTGCAGGTCTGTCCCAGTGCAGTACTCCTCAGTACTCCTGCAGACTTGCAGTTCTACCAAGTTATGCTTCACTAAATCCAATACCATGTTGCAATTCATAGTATTGTATATCCAAAAAAGATGATGTTGTGCTTAGTCTGCCTCAGAATTGCACTCTGGAATGATGTCACTAATATTCCAATGTTCAAATTCTCAGCTGATTTAAAATACCTAAAGTAATTTCCTTCAAATTTGATTTAGAACTAAAAGTCCAATAGTTCTAAACTAAGTTCATAATCCAAATTTGTGTTCTCTCTCCTGAGACATTATGTGCAGTGAAAATGCATCAAGACACCCACTAATGTTTAATGAAGTTTCTTAACCATGAAGCAGTATCTCTCCCTAGAACTAGATCATAGAATCGTCAAGGTTGGAAAAAACCCTTAAGATAATCGAGTCCAACCGTTAACCTAACATTGCCAAGTCCACCACTAAACCACATCCTCGAGCACCACATCTATCCGTCCTTTAAATACCTCCAGGGATGAAAACTCAACCACTTCCCTGGGCAGCCTGTTCCAATGCTTGACCACCCTTTCAGTGAAGAAGTTTTTCCTAATGTCTAACCTAAACCTCCCTTGGCACAGTTTGAGGCTGTTTCCTCTCGTCCTATCGCTTGTTACTAGGGAGAAGAGACCGACCCCCACCTCACTACAACCTGCTTTCAGGTAGTTGTAGAGAGCAATAAGGGCTCCCCTCAGCCTCCTCTTCTCCAGATTAAACAACCCCAGTTCCCTCAGCCTCTCCTCATAAGACTTGTTCTCTAGACACTTCACCAACTTTGTTGCCCTTCTTTGAATGTGCTCCAGCACCTCAATGTCCTTCTTGTAGGGAGGGACCCAAAACTGAACACAGTATTCGAAATGCGGCCTCACCAGTGCCAAGTACAGGGGGACGATCACTTCCCTGGTCCTGCTGGCCACACTATTTCTGATACAAGCCAGGATGCCATTGGCCTTCTTGGCCACCTGAGCACACTGCTGGCTCATGTTCAGGTGGCTGTCAACCAACACCTCCAGGTCCTTTTCCTCTGGGAATCTTTCCAGCCACTCTTCCCCCAGCCTGTAGCATTGCATGGGGTTGTTGTGACCCAAGTGCAGCACCCAACATTGAGCCTTGTTGCGTCTCATACAGTTGGCCCCAGCCCAACGATCCAGCCTGTCCAGGTCCCTCCGCAGGGCCTTCCTACCCTCCAGCAGATCGACACTTCCACCCAACTTGGTGTCATCTGCAAACTTACTGAGGGTGCACTCAATCCCCTCATCCAGATCATCAATGAAGATGTTGAACAGGACCGGCCCCAGTACTGAGCCCTGGGGAACACCACTCGTGACCAGCCGCCAACTGGATTTGACTCCATTTACCACCACTCTCTGGGCTCGGCCGTCTAGCCAGTTTTTAACCCAGCGTAGAGTGCACCCATCCAAGCCGTGAGCAGCCAGCTTCTCCAGCAGAATGCTGTGGGAGACAGTGTCAAAGGCCTTACTGAAGTCCAAGTAGGCAACATCCACAGCCTTTCCCTCATCCACTAAGCAGGTCACCTTGTCACAGAAGGAGACCAGGTTAGTGAAACAGGATCTCCCTTTCATAAACCCATGCTGGCTGAGCCCGATCCCCCAGTTGTCCCACACTTGCTGCATAATGGCACTCAAGATCATCTGCTCCATGACCTTCCCCGGCGCCGAGGTCAGGCTGACAGGCCTGTAGTTCCCCAGATCCTCCTTCCGACCCTTCTTGTAGAGGGGTGTCACATTTGCTAGCTTCCAGTCATCTGGGACCTCCCCGGTTGACCAGGACTGCTGATAAATGATGGAGAGTGGCTTGGCCAGCTCCTCTGCCAGCTCCCTCAGTATCCTCGGGTGGATCCCATCTGGCCCCATGGACTTGTGAGCATCCAGGTGGAGGAGCAGGTGGCTGACTGCCACCTCTTCAACAACTGGGGCTTCACTCTGCATCCTATGTCCATCTCCCAGCTCAGGGGCCTGAAAACCCCGAGGATGACTAGCTTGACTATTAAAGACTGAGGCAAAGAAGGCATTAAGTACCTCAGCCTTCTCCTCATCCTTCGTGGCAAGGTTACCTTCCGCATCCAACAAAGGAGGGAGATTCTCCCTGGCCCTCCTTTTGTCGCCGATATATTTATAAAAACTGCAGATTATGCACTGGTGTCCATATTTTTAAAATTCATTTTAAATTCATTTCCACCTCTTTATCCCTCAGTTATGTAAACCTACAATCTATCAGAGGCATAATGGTGTCACATTATATGAGCTCAGACACCAATCATCCTCTCTGTAGTTTTAATCTGAAGATAAGCAAGTGGAGTCTTCTGCTCATGCATTTGATTCCCATGTTGACCCTTGAGACCAAATTTGTTGAATTTAAGACTGTTGATTGTCAGAAATACAGCAACAGTTTCTGAAACTGAGGGATTTTGTCCCCTGACATCTGTTCTTTTAAGTTAACATCTCCTTCCTGTTGGCAGTGCTCATAAGGAAGTCTCCGGTGGTTACATGGTCATGCTCATGGTACAGCTGTTTTACTCAGTTTCTAAAATACATATCAAAATGCAAAGTGAATTTGAAAGCAAAGAGAAAGTCAGACATGTAGAAAATTTTCCTTCAAGTTTGCCTTTTAACTCCAGAATAAATAGAAAGGTTTTGAAAGGAAATACTAGCAACGCTACTTGAATTTTATCACTGTAAAAAGGTCACTACGCTATTTTTCCTCCTTACGCTCTTGCTGGCTGGGCTCTGGAAGCTGTTCTTGCTCAGGTATGTTCCTTTACTAAAATCTCTATTCTCCCTTAGATGGACAATGCTTCATAAAGCAAAAGACTATGAAAGAATGATTAACACATACTGATAACTTGAGAAGAATCAGAGTTAAGCAGCAGTTAAGCCAGCAAAGCCAGTCAAACAACGAATTATTAAGTGCTCTTCAACAGCTTTGCACAGTGAGTGGAATGGTTAATCTCCAACTAGTAAAAATCCGTTTTCAAAATTAAAAAAAAAAAATCATATTTCCACAAATAGAAATATCTTATGCTGTTGTGGAAAACACTAAATATTTGGTCACAGAAGGCATTTACCCAAACTTCACAATTTCCAGCTATTAAAAGGTGATTCCTGGTGCCTTGGAAAATCTTGACAATCTTCTAATGTTTTCTGTCATCCTATGACTGTGGTATATGGCCATGAACATTCCAATCACTTGAGAAGGATTTTCAGATGAACTAGTTAATTTAGATTCAACTTGGCAATAGGAGAGCATAGCCTATGTAACCCATTGATTAAGAGAATGCAAATGAATTGAAAAGAGAACTTTGCTCACAAAATCTTCAGCGGTGTTCAAGAAAAAGGAAGAACAGAAGAATGTCTGAAGCTTCATTTCTAGCTAGGTGGCTTTTTCTGTTACATTGCATCAATTTTCTACCTCCCCACCTTCCAGTGTTTGAAACCCTCAACCTATTTTTTTTTTCTGTAACTAGCATATCTTATGTTTATTTACTTCCTTATGCTGTTCTTGCCCAGTTCCTTACCTGATGCTCTTGCAATCCTAAACAGAGTCTAACACCAAGTTACCTAACAGAGGCTTAGAAGGAATTGTGTTTGAAGACAGTTTTGCAAAGGCCCTTTCACTATATTTTGCTTCTATGTAACAGAGGCTGTTCTGTGTCAAGAGAGAGAAGAAAAAAGGAACCTAGGCTATATCTATGTGTGTTAGCAAAACAAACAATATCAGAGCCCAGTCTTTGGTCTTTTGGTCAACTAGAAGGATCTAGCTATGCCACGCTATTAAGTTCTTACCTTTTAAAGCAGCTGACCATTTCCAATCTGCTTAGTAGGAGCGGTTGCTGATTTGGGCTGACAATAAAGATGTGCCCAAAACTTGTATTGAAGGTTTCGAGTTGGGACAGAGAGGTGGCACAGAGTGATTTAATGACAAAAATTCCACAGCTTCACCAGCACGAGAGAGAATAGGATATGTTTAATCCACAAATGTAAACTGTGTACTATTATCTGCCTCCAATGGAGCTAATAAGTTTCGTGGAATTCAAAAACATGTTGGAAGATGGGTGGTGGAAGTCATAAGTAATTGAATTACCTGCAGCTGGAGTTCAGAAAAGATAGTTAGATTCTGTGCAATTCTGGCCACATGATGCCTTTTCAAGCATGATTTTTGTCTTAAGTTGATAGGGAATCTTGTAATGATCTGAGTTGGGTTTATTTATATTTGAGGAAGGGATAAGTGACAGATATAGAGAAAGAAGGGTTTTAATTTTTGATTTTTTAGCATAGTGGTAGATTCATTATGATTTATCTTGTTGCTGTCTCAGAGATGTAATCAAATATATTTACCCCAAGTATAAAAGCCAGCGAATGCAGTATGTTATCTACTAGACTATGGCAGATTTTGTTGCTAGAGAGCACACAACTTTTGTAGGACAAGATATTGTGTATTTGTTTCTAGTTCCTAAGCTTTCAGTAGTGCATTTTTCTCACATACATAAGTGATAGAAGGCTTTCACAGCACAACAAACACGGAGCTAAAAGCTTACAAAATGTGTAAGGGATTTTTTTATAGATGAATATTAGCCGTACCACATTTTCTGTCTTTATTAAAGACAATGTACAAAATCTATACATAATGCATTACATACTTCTTTCCTCATGCCTACAGAGAGTCCAGCTGAGATTTCATTGCTATCTAGCTAGAACGTGACCCAAAGACAAAATTCTTTGCAGTTAGCATTGATGAAAAACCATTTGGTAGGCCTCAGGTTTTAATAGTTATTTAAACATCATGATCAATGGGATGTGTTGCTAAAAGGACCCTTCAGTGGGTTCAGTATCTGAGTTTTCCTTTTTGAATGGAATAAATAGGTTGAAATATTACTTTTGTGGTTTGTAATTTCTTTAGTCTCAGTTAGATTTTTTTTGTTGGTGGTGGTTTTTTTTCTGTCTGGAGATGGGCAATTTCTGTGAAAAATACTACACTCTACCTACACATTGTCATTCATGTGAGTTTAAAAAAATATTTACAAAAATACCTTAAATCTAAATATTTCCCGTTATCCTCCCAGCTCTACTGGAAAGGCCTTTATTACTTTAACCTATGTCAGAAGGTATAATAACCTTCCTACTTGTACCATCCAGAAGCTGCAAGTATCGTGAATCTCTATTTAAGACTTGCAGCAGGATTTATCCTACAGTAACAGTGTTAGCGTGGTTCAGAATACAACAGAATGTCTAATAGAATGCCTTTTGCAGAGGTTATATATTATGTCAACTGTATACTCAAAGTGTTGGCACAGTGTAGAGAAACAGACTGATCCTGTGCTAGTTTTCCAAGTGCCACTAATGACACAGGATTTAGTTACATCCATTACATCTTTGATCCTTTAGCAATAAGGGTCATCATCTTAAATATCTCCTACTGGTTTATGAAAGCTTTCAAGGACTTCTGCTTGCTCCCTGTGCTAGAGAAGACTGTAAATTCAGAAAGAAGAAAGATTTGTTTAATGTCTCTGTGATGGGTTGACCTTGGTCAGCAACCAAACACCCACCCTACCTCCTGATCACTCCCCTCTCCCATGGGATGGGGAGAAAATAGAAGGAAGCGCAGAAGACTCATGGATAGAGATAATGGCAATTTTATAGGGAAAGTAAAAGCTGTGCATGGTAGCAAATAAAAAAGAGGAATTCATTCACTACTTCCCATTGGCAGGCAGATGTCCAACGACTTCCCAGAGAGCAGGGCCTCAGCATGCATAACAGTTTCTTGGGAAGACAAACACCACAACCATGAATGTCCGTCCTTCCCTCTCCTTCCTCTGAGCTTTTCTTGCTGAGCACGACATCATATGGTAGGAAATATCCTTTTAGTCTGTTTGGGTCAGCTGTCCCCTCCCAATCTTTTGCCCACCTCCAGCCTATTTTTTTTCAATTCAAGTTCCTTCAGTTTATTTGTGGAAAGGCCATTGCAGTCATCACTTCTCTGGATTTAGAAGAGGTATTTAACAATTAAGCAAAATTTATTCATTAATTATTTTATTCCAGTTGATTTTGTGGTTTTCTCTATTTTTCTTCTCTTTTCTGTTTATCTTCTCCCGCACACTCCTTCCTTCCTCTGGCTTCTTTTCAAGTCCTGAATACTTTTATGGAGGCTCTGATGGAGAGAGAAAGGTGCACTCCATATTCAGATAGTGCAGTGGGCTCTGTTTGAAGGAGGGCTGCAAAGCATGTACCTGGCATGTATAGAACAATCCTTACACTTCTCTGAGTGGGAGCTGGAGCTCTGTTCCTGTCTCTGTCCCAAAACTCAGCCAAGCTTGGAGAATATTGCACATTAATGAGCACACTAACAGAAGTCAACATTTGCAGCTAGAGGAGAGATATTTACTGGAGCACAGCCCTGGAATTCTCCTTTCCCAGCTGATGTCATGTAACCATAGGGCAAAAGTTTAGCCCAGAATATGTTTTAGAAGTGAGAGGTCACATAAATATATTGTTATATTTTCTAATAGTCATATTAAGAAGTACAGAACCTTAGGGTGGCATGTAAACAGGATTAACCCTTAGCTACTGTTGGTTTTAGATTTTGTTTCTTATTAACACTCAGTTGGGTTTAATATACCTCTAGTTTTAGATTTCTAAAGGCCACTGGTTAAAAGATTTACAGAAAAGCATCATCTGCTGTTTGAAGGAAAGCTCAACTTTCAAGAGCTACTATTACACAGCCACATAGTGGCTACGGAATTGCTGTTAACATATTTCCTTGGAATATTCTGCATGTGAACACCAAGTAGACATTTAGAGAGTTATCATTGGCTGTTGTACTTGGGATTGGATAATCTTGCATTAATAAAATATGTTTTATTTCACCTTTCTGTCTAAAACCCCAAGCACAGATCTACTATTTTCATTCAGTAGAGGAAAGAGAGCCCTATACGTTTAAGGAGTTGGACGTGCAAACATGCAGAATTACTGCTAGCTCCTGTAAGTAATGTAATGTTCAACACCACCAGATACCAGCCAATGAGACAGGCTCTTTTTTTTTTTTTTTTTTCCAGTAGGAATTAAATTCCCAAAGAAAAACAAAACAAAGCAAAGCAAAACAACACAGCAACTCCTAATGAAAAAAAAAAAATCCTTTAGAACTTGTAAAATTAGGTATAGCAGTAATGAAAACTGAAAAGTCCAGAATGCAAAATCTGACATGCTGAACAAATAAGATTGCCTGTGCAGTCTTTAATATGACTTTTATATATACATTTCATGCAGAACTGTATGATGAGCTGTAAAACTGACAAAGCTTGCTGTCACAGTGCACAGAAGAGACAATGTTTCTTAACAGCTATTGACTATATTGGTTTGTCCTTAGTGTTCAAAATGGATGACGCTTTTATTCTGCATGATTATTCAACACATTCAGCAGACAGGATTATTTATTTTCTACAGTACATAAGTACTTTGCAGAAATTAATTTCCCTTTACAATACACTCTTTATTCAGAGGAACTGAGGGGCAGACCAATTTGACAGCCTACTTGATGTACATAGGTTGTGAATTTTACTTTTTTTGAGTACGCATTAGTACCAGCTATGTTCAAAAGGCAGATCCCCTCAACTTTATTTGCATGAATTAGGAACATGTGAAACCCAGAAACAACATATACATAGTTAGGGACCCTGGCTAAAAAGTTTTGATTTTAAAAATGGATCATGTGTCTAACCTGACAAAGGAACTCTTTTGTAGAAGCAGGAATTCCCTTTCTCTTTTCAAATCTTTTATTTCCTTCACTGGTCACTATATATTGTTTTCCAAATCTGTAATAAGCAAGATCCAAATCCTATAGCAGGAGCCTGCTTTACTGCATAGTCTGGCTCATTTCTTGTCTGCTATACACAAAAATATTTGCAAATGTCAACTACTTAGTCCACTCTCCCTTTCAAGCAACCTTCATCCATTAATTTCCTCTCTACACTATCAAATGTGGTGGAGGTCTTCAGCTCTGCCTGGCAGCCTGCCCTCCCCGTGCCTCACCCCCCCTCCCCTTCTGTCATTGATCCTTCTTTGCTAGCACCTTGGAGTAACTGGTATATGAGATTATTGATTGGTTCTGGCAAAGCTTGCAAGGAAAAGTAATATCTCTTACTAGAACATCTGCATATAATTGGAAAAAGCAAGAAAGCTTTCAAGAATCCAAGTCCTTCTTGAAGGCTGGAATAAGAGTAGCAAACTTCAAGATATGTATAGGTCAAGAACACTTATGCCAATTTATTAGATGAGTTGAAAGGAAAATGTAGTTGGCAGTTGTAGAGTAGAAGAGGCAGAGAGGAGGGAAATCTCTAGCCACTATGGGGCAGGCAGATATTTATATTGCATGGTTGGCCCTTAGCACAGGAGTCTCTTACTCCATTCTCCTTGAAGAAGGTCACTGGGCGTTGATGATATAGTGTGGCTGCCTATGATCTGGAACCAGTTTAACCCCTGTACTGACACTCCTGGTACTTTAGAGGGAAATCCTGACTTTACATCTATGAAGGATGGAGCAGATGTTTTATATTATTCTAGAAATTATGTGATTTTCACTAATTTCGGAATGGGTCATCACTGTGTATTAATAACGAGTTTTGAAATGTGCCTGAAACTTTCCCAGATCATAAAGCAGAAAAATTCACACTCATTTAAACAATGGGACATTAAACATTGCTTTTAATGTCTTAAATATTTTCAAATCCAAAGCTATATCTGATCGACCAGATTCTGTTCTCAGTAACATATGTGTAGAGTCAAAATAACCCAGATGACATCAGCAAAGTATGCTGAATCCATAGTAGAAGCTGACGGCAATGTATCTCTTTCCCATATAGGTCATGATGGTGCTTCCATTCCGATTCAGCTCAGATCTTTGTTCAGACTCCTGGTTTTCTGCAAGAGCTGTGCAATTTAGGATTCTTCATAAAACTTTCCAGTGTCCAAAACACTGTGCTACCTCTTTTGATTTCTCCTTTCCTGTCTGTCACAAGTTACCTTACAAATCTGTGAATTTTGGGTTTTGAGATTTTTGTCTCTGAATTCTTGGGATAAATCCTAATTTTTTCATAGCATGAAGTTAGATGTCCAAGTTTGAAAGTTTGTTGCCAAATTGGAGTGACTAAAAGTTAAAACCAGCTACTGGCTTTCTAATTATTTTGTCATTTCTCTATCACTACTACTGCTATTATGATTTATATTATTATTTCCTCCTCTTTAAGTTACAAAACACAGTTAGTATTAATTATTGTCTCTAATAATTCAATGAGTCATTTGATGCATCAAGACTGAACAGACTACAAGAGATAACTGTAGCTTTTGTTAAAGCTTTCTCAATTCTCTGGTATCATAGAATTCAGCCACCAAACTGAAAACTTGAACAGCAGTATGTGCTCTATACTTTCTTCTAGGCACTGAGACACAAAACAAGGGCTGACACATAAAAGAGCACAGAATAAATTTCATACCCTGATACTGTTACAGATTTCTGAAGCAACATGCAATCCATATAAACATTCCTTCTATAGCTTTTCATGAGTTCAGTGTAGGTTTTATGTCATTCTGAAAAGAACAAGTGTGGGCAGGTGCTGTGCACTTTTCTCTTCATGGCTCTGCAGATGCTTTAAAGCTTTCCTTTAATGGAACTGCACGACAGTACATGGTAGTGCTGTGAACACCTGGCAATTAATTAAAGCCATGAGGTTCTGTTCTTGACATAAACCAGTCTCATACTAAGCATCAGAGAACTGAAAGACCACATGCTGTATTATTGCCTGCACAGTCTCTTCCAACGATAGTTTAGTGCAGTCATACCCATTCAGACAGATTGATGTTTTCCACTCAGTGAATTATGGGAAAACTCACCCTCTTCTTAGGACTTGTCATATTTGCATACTCATCCAAGAAGACCATGAACGTTCACTAGAGGTCTCGCTTCAGTTTCTAGGCAGATTTTAGGCTTATTACTAGCAGATATAACTCAAATTCTTCACATTCCATTCTGTATCACTGGCAGCTAAAGTCTTTACCTTACAGTTAGTGATGAATCAAACAATAATTTTACATAGGAAAGGGCACTGGTTATCTTAATACCTCCTTCTGTGACAGTAATGTTTCACCTAATGCACATTGATGACACAATCACCATTACAGAACTTGCTAATACATTAATTGAACTTGCTCTTGCGATCAATATATATAAATTATTAGCTCATTTTAATGAAAAGAGATGAACATTCTCAAAAGTATATACAGCAGAATAATACTAATTTTCTATTTTACTAATCCATGCATTTTGCAATTTACACACATAAAAATGAATGGCCTCTTTCCAAAGAAATATTTAAGACAGGAAGGGTTGTGACATATTCCACTAAGATTTTTTTTTTTTTTAATAATAAGCTTAATCACTCTTTGCACTGTGAATATTAGTTATGAAAATTAAATTATGCTTTATAAAATACACAGATAAATTGTTATTTATGATCCATTACATTTAAAATTTTACAGTTTGTTGATATTATTGTGTTGGTTTACCTACTAATATGCAGTATGAAGTTATTTCCTTTGTTTATTTCTGTCAGTGAGTTAGCAACTACCTCATAATGCTGTAAAGGACAAAAACTTTGTTGTATGGGTTCGATACTCTTTCAAACAAAGGTTCTGGAACAGTGTAAAGTGTTTTCTTGTTTGTTTGCTTTGTTTGTTGGCCTCAAAGAATTATGGGAATCCAGCTAGTCATCTCATAATTAAAGTTTGAAGATATTTTTGTGCATAATATTATGCAAAAAATAAAAAGATTTACAAACTTTCATAGGGAAAGTACTTTTTTTTCTGGTTACTGCCATTGTCAGAAATCTAAGCAGGGAGACTTATTCTTCCAAAATTTCTCAGTCTGGAAATTTAAAAAGGATTTAAGAAAATGATTTTTTAAAAGCCTAAGGTAAGTGCTCACCTACTTGTCTGCGATTCTTCTTTTAATTTATGGCTAAATGAAAGGCACACACCCCCCCCCCCCCCCCAAAGTTGCTGAGCACCCTCAAGTTCCTAGTAACTTTATGGTCAGATGGATTTACTCAGCTTCAGTCAAGATCACCACTGATCTCTGTGAAATGTTGCAGGTCTGCTTATTACCAGTTCCCAGGTTACCAATCTACAATTTATTCATATCAGAAACCTTTTTTCTTTCTGGCCACTCTGATTCTAATGTGGACTGTATATCATCAGGCAATGACAAGAACAGAGGAATTGATCTCTCGTGGCATGATAAGCTTATTTTTGTCTTCAACCATGCCCTGGTAGTGGAGGAAATATTATAAACTGTTTGTCACTTATTTGGAGATGTATACATAGAAGAAACAACTCCCACCAGTTTCAGGGAGTGAGCTGTGCGTTTTCAAGTACAACTCATGAAAACATTTCATAATAAGCTTTGGAACAAACAAAACTTTTAATAGAAGAAATGATCTGTTCCTACCCCAGAAGCTTTTAATAACTCTTCTGCTCCACAGATGAGGTACTTGGGTAAATTGGCACACACTGTCCTGGATTCAGGGACAATGACTGTAATCTGTCTGCAAAAAGCCCAGTAGGCTGTACAAAGGCTTCAGTGTCAATCAGAGAAAGAAATGGAAGTTAAACAAGCACCACTAGATTTTGTGCTTTTTCCCCCTATGGTCTGTTTGCTTAACCAGCAGGGTGGCAGCAGGTGGATGTTAGCGTTCATGTACAAGGCTTTCACAGAGATTGATGTTCACAGCAACAGCTGAGTTCATTTACAATGCTGTTCTCTGAAAGCCTTGCTGAATAGATGCCTAAAGACGGTAATTTACTGTCTGTCTTTTCCCCTTTTATTATATTGCACCACCAAAGATTCCTATTCTTATTTGATGACTTAAGTATCCTTGCTCAAAGTTGCTTATACATTTTCAAACTCTGTTACTATTAGAAAAAGGAGAGAAGGAAGAATTAAGACTGAGTAGTCTTTGAGTGGTTGCTGTGGTCTTGCTGTCCTGTAACTATGGCAGTGTGTTGCATTGTCTTACTATTATTGGGAGATGTGAGCAGCAAACGAACTTGAAAGAAAAGAGTGCAGCTTCTGGAGAGATCCCTCTGTATTCTCTGCCATCTCCTTTCCTATTTAATGTGTGTAAGTACATCATCCTGAGGATTAACGCTGGATAGGGTTTAAATCACTGAAGAATTAAAAAGGTAGCAACACTTCATAGAAACTTAGTAATTGCTTGCCCTAGGACAGCCAGTCTTTTTAGAAGAATTTTTGACCTTCAGTCCCAGCAGTAAGGTGAGCACATATTCCTTCATTCAGTTTACAGATGGATAAAACTGACAGAGTTGAACAAAGTTTACTATCTATCTGTTTGTAACATTCATGCTTTAAATACTTAAACTGTGGAAAAAAACAAAAACAAACCTAAAACCCAACAAAATGCATTCTATAAAACTACAAACCTTTATTCCTGACAATTTGCATATTTGATGAGATGGGTGGTGGTTTTGATGCTAGGGTGGGGGATCCAAAAGGTATTTTTATATCCTTAAATCAACACCTAGAAATAAAGATAACTGACATGGACTGGCTTCTGGATCTCCAAGGGTCTCATATGAAAGTAAACAGATACTCACAGAGGAACTGAACCAAAGTTTGTTGAGGTCACTGAGAGTTTTTCTACTAATGGTATTGGGTTTTGTACCAGGGTTTTGAAAAGCTCCCTCAATTTAGCAGCAGTCCCATCACCCCATCCAGTATCTAACTTACAATGTACTTCCTAAGAGCATATACGTACTAATTTCAGTCACCAGAATGCTACATATTGTTCATATCTTTGTTTCAAGTTTCTGTATTTTAATTTCACTCATTTAAATGTTATGAAATTAAAAATAAAGTTATACAGGGGAAAGGATTTATAGGAAAAATGGACAGTACACTGCTGGGTATAGCTTATAAAGCTCCACCCTATAACTGAGATTTGCCAAACATAATGCATATTGTGCAATTTTTGTCTGTATTCCAGAAGGAGAGATATGCTCATTTTAGTTTTCTCAGATAGAAATTGCAGTGAATTGTTGTGAGGAGCTTTTATAAGTACCAAGAATTTGGATGAATTTCCCAAGAAAGGTGATCTAAAATCTCCATTGTAGGTGGATCTGCAGCTTAATAGAACTTGCCTCATTTTAAAATATGAAGGAAAAGGTACAGAAAAGGTGGGAGACATCTCTGTATCCAAGGATGATCCTGTTAAGAAGGGAATCCTCAAAATCTAATGATCTTCTATTGCCAGAACTATATTCTGTGTGAGTCTTTATTTTACTACCACCTCCAGGTTTTAGCTTTCTATGAAAGTAAAAATATGAAGAGAAAGGATTCAGTCTTTTCACTGTATAATTTCCCTGGCTTTATTGTACAGGCAACTTGTGTGCTGATTTTTTTTTTTTTTTTTTACGTTCAAGAGCTTGGCTTCCTTTTTCTCCTTCCTGACACAAGCTGAGGCATGGATATTAATAACAGGAGGAAATTTGCATTACGTTTGCTTGTGCATATATAGAAGAGGTCAATCTTATAAGCAAATAGTCTATCACCTTTAACTGGTGCCAATGCTCTCCTCCTCCAGAAAAATCAAAAATGTAACCCTAAGATTACAAAAGGCAAAAGTAACTCATCTCACATCATAAACAGCAGACAAGTGTATGAGAGGGACACAGTATTTAGCAGTTTCAAAAAAAATCCTCTCTTCTAATCCTAGTAACACAGATGCACATCCTAAATTGTCAGAAAATCAAATATTGTTCCTGTTAATGTTTTGTTAAGCAATTTTGACAATACACATTTGGACAACTCACAAATATAGCATGCCTTGTCCTTTGAATTGTGGATGGTTCGCACTATGCTAAGAATAACAACAATTACAGAATTTGCATGCATCTGCCAACAGAACAGATGGCCTTGTAGTTGGAGGACAATGGAGGAAAAAGAAGGAAAAGAAATGTTCAAATGAAATCCAAAATAACAAAGAAAGCTTAACTAGGTGCTGATATACAGGTCAATAAAGAACTTGATTTGAAAATATTGCAGTAGCAGGAGAAGGAAAGAGACTGAAATGGATTTGAGATGCTTTCTGAGGAAAGCATTGGAAGTGGATGGCCATGCTTCCACCACATTAAATCATGTTTGTTTCTTAGCCCTCTGCTGGCTGCAACTGCTCAGAGTTCTATTGGTGTAGCTCATTCAGACCTAACCTTAACACTGAAGTTAAGGTTTTGATCATGACAGGCATGTGAAGATATCCACAATATGGAAAGTTTATTTGTAGAAACAGATATTAGAGTGTAAATACTGCCAAAGTTCTCAAAAAAATGTTTGAAATAGTTACTATAGTCATGATTTCGAATAGATGAAAAAGCTAAAGACTATGCATAGTGCTGTTTCTTTTATCTTTATACTTCAGTAGCTAACTATTCAGATAATCAATGGCAGATAGCATATGCATACTGGTACTGATATTTTCCAATAGCAGAAACTGTTTTTCTACCACAGGTATCCCAATCACACCTCCATTATGATATATGCTTTACGGTATACTGAACAAGATTATATCTCTGACCCATTCATTTTACAATCTAGGAAGCAAGCAGATTTCTGTGTGTATATGAAGAGCAAGACACAGGGAAGTATATCATATAATATTGAGAAGCGTGGAAGACAGATGCCATAGCACATCAGTAGTTGAAATGCTACCTTTTTTTTTTTTTTTTTCTTTTTCATTTTTAAAGCACTGGAACAAAAAGAAATTTCAAAAGGAAGATTTTAGTGATAGAATGAAATAGATCTACAGAAATCCACAGTGACCTTTTCCGACCTATGACAGTCAGCATGGGAAAAAGAGCACAAAGATCCTATTTGAAAATATAATGAATTGAATGTAGTAGTATAGCCAATTAGAACTGGGACTTGACCTCAATACTAAACAAAAGACAATAGTAAAAGTGAATACCAGCTAAGAAATACTATGAAAAAACTGTGCTATGAAAAATGAAATGAAAAAAGGGATTCTTGATAATCCACTAAGGAAACAGTCGACAAAATGCACCTCTGATTCACAACAGTTCCCTATGATTCAAGGTACTCTTAACAAATGAGAGCGGAGCAAACCATATGTTAATACAACCAAGTTTTTCAAACTGATGGTTTGTCCTTTTGGGACAAAATCATAGCTGGTGTAATTTGGGACAAAATCTACTTCTTTGTTATCTTCTGAATTTCTTATCCATTATTGCATCAAATCCGTATTTAGCCCAAAGTATTTTACTTTTATTAGTATTTATTGTAGGTGCTATTTGTCCCCTTGTTGTCTTGCCACTTGTAAGTATCTGTAATTCCAATTTGTTCTCCTGGACAGCATTCGCTAAGGTCTAGCCACTCTGTATGCACACACTATATCATCTCACTTCACCTTGCCAGGCACTTCCATATGACTGCAAAGGATTTTTATTGAAGAGGGAGGATTTAACACTGAAGATTGCATCCTATGAATTCATCCGTGAAGTGTTTTTTCCTATTTAGCTATATATTCAGATGTAAATGAGTCATATTGTTGTGGCACCAGAACACCTCACAGAAGCTAAAAATAAATACACATTGTCCCAGACAAAGGACCTGGGACTTAATAGGACAAATTTTATTTGCTTCATTTTCCATTTCTTACTGTATTTCCTTATTTTTGTCTCTCTCAGTATCTTTTTTAGTTATTTAATTTTTTTTTTATAGTGGAAAATGTATTTGTGTTTCTTTTTTACATTTAAAACAATAAAAAGACTGAACTCATTCTTAAGAGATGCAAGTAGAAGTGTTTATATAACAATTTGGAGACTCAACATGGTTAGTCACATTCTGATCTCATTTACATATGTGTAATATTGGAGAATTTCAGTGAAGTTGAATTAGTAGTAGAATCTGTCTAATAGATTTTTTTAAAAATATTGTTTTCAAAGATCAAATAAACAGAAGTTACTGTTTGAATTTAATGTCTCCTCCCGATAGGTAAGGTGAATAAAATCATTGCCATATCGTAGAGCTTCAGATCCTATGGCTCACATACCATGAGTATAATGGAAACCGGAACATAGTCTGCCTACAAATTCCATCTACCTTTGTTGCCATAAAAAAATGGGTATCCTGCATGCTTACCACTGGCCACATGATATCCCCAAAAGGTCCATGTACATATTTATGCATACGTTCATTGTTAGAGCACCAAAGGTATGATTTGCTTACACCAATGACTCTAGAAGCAGAAGTACACTTCAGCCCAAATTAAAAGATAATCCCCTTACGCATTTATTTCCCTTTCATCCCTTATACATCCAAAAGCTATCCTGAAGCTTCTGCAGCTCACTAGAATAGCTTCTGATTGATTTAGCCCTTATTTATATATATATAAAAAGGGATACTGTATTTCACAGAATCATAGAACGATTTGGGTTGGAAGGAACCTTAAAGAGCATCTAGTTCCAACCACCCTGCTGTGGGCAGGGACACCCTAGACCAGGTTGCTCAAAGCCTCATCCAGCCTGGCCTTGAACACTTCCAGGGAGGGGGCATCCACAACTTTTCTGGGTAACCTGATCCAGTGCCTCACCACCCTCATAGTAAAGAACTTCTTCCTCATATCTAATCTAAATCTACCCTCTTTCAGTTTAAAGCCATTACCCCTTGTCCTATCACTACTTGCCCTTGTAAAAAATCCCTCTCCAGCTTTCTTGTAGGCCCCCTTCAGGTACTGGAGGTACAGGTACTATTTATACTGAATGTATACTTTCATACGTGTTACCCATTTATAGCTCATTATCTCTCTCCCTGAATGTACACACATACTGTATGTAATAACTAACACATATTATGTGTTTCCATTCTTTTTTCTGGGAGCTTGCACAAACACCAGGACAGTTAAAAGTGTAATTTTGTTGAGTGAAAGTAATCTGATATTTGAAAATACAGTCATTTGAAAATACATTTATTAATAAACCGGTTTGTCTATTGGACTCTCAAGAATATATCTTTATTTTCATTAAGGAAAATCTCTCCTATTAAAGGTCAAGTGTTAAATGGCTAATGGCATTGATTTATAGCTAATACTCACTTCATTTCTGTTATGGGAACTCTGAGGACAGGCTTGGTCTCCAGGCTGTGATAAAATGTAGGTTAAGTATGCCATTTATTATTTGTTCCTTTGTGATTAATTGATCATTTGGAATGTTGATTACTTAAACATCCAAAATATTAATCAGCAGCCAGCTAAACAATAGCCCTAAATTGGTTTAATACCAATGACCAGGTGGCCACTGAAAGGAAGAAATCTGTCCAATTAAAGAGCTGACTTTAGATTTTGCTGTCAAATACTCACTGTTATCCTCACCTCCCTACTTGCTGCTGAAATCTCAGTACCAATCTGGCACTTCACCAAAATCAGCCTTCTGAAGTGCTGGAATGAGGACTTTTACTCAGCAAATGCCTGAATTGTTTCAAAATCCAAGGGAATTCCATGTGGCCCAGACAATCTTTTGTAACACCTTCACAAGATCTTCTGTATGCAAATAAATATGCCTGCAGCTCACTGTAAGCTAGCTGATCAATGTGATAATTCAAGTAACACTGCAATGGTAGCCAAACTCACTGTTGCTATGTGAGGAAATTCATTATCACACAATTAAGTGCTCAAAAAGATTCCATCTATATCATCTTTATTATCCTTGATGAAACAAATTCCCTGCTTCAAACTGGTGTATTTCCTTTCCACTTTGTTAGTGAATACTGGGACAATTATCCTCTTATTGTAGGCTCAGCATAGCTGGGAATGCAGTTTTGCCCAGCTGGCTCCATAGACTGAAGATTTAGTGTAGTTTAGTCATCAATGAATTGCTGTTGTGGCAATGATGTTCTCACATTTATCACAAAATAGCACCAGATCTCTGTGTGCCTCAGTTTACTGAATAATAGAGTCTTTTTATAATGATGTTACTGATGCAATTTTTTGTAATGGTGTCTTACTGAGTTAATAAACATGTCCTGAACCTACCTAATTATTTTATTGATAAACACAACAGAACTAATGATAACACGTTCTGCACTTTAGCTGGTTGGAGTATACTGTATGTATCAAATTACAATATTTTACTGCATGAACTAGTCACCTTCAGGAAGAGATAGGACTCTTAAGAAAAGAGTATAGTGGGCAGTCAAGCTGCAATATGCTGTTACTTTATGATTCACTTTAATTTTCCAGATAAAAAATAAAAACAATAGAGGATAGCCTAAAATGACCATATCACCAGTCTGTTCTGATCAGCCCAGGGCTACAACAAAAAGCCTAGTAATGCAGAGATGACATGGCTGAATGTGCAGCAACCATCTGCAATCCTAACCTGGAGTAGTTAGACCATTTTGATCAAATCCAGTCATGTAATAGTTAAAAACAATGCACGGGGAAAGATTTCATAGCACTTGTTTCTACTCTTCAAGCACAAATTATGTGCTGTTACTCATTTACTGTCATCAACAACTAAATTTCCCACCAAGTTTCAAAACCTTCACTTATATTTTAAATACCACAAGGTTGGCTACTATCACAGGATGTTATGAAATCAAACAGTATGGTCCTTGTGTCAAAATGCTAAAAAAATCAGTTTGCCATCCCCCCTCGAGTTATCTGGCAATTACAGTCCGTATTAATTTACTTTTCTGAATATCCTCAATTTAGATGTTTCCACCATCAAGCATTTCATCAGTGTTTCTTCATGACCACTTTGCTCAGTTTGAGAAAAACTGGAAGAAAAGCTGGGAAAAAAAAAACTCTTTCAGGGGCAGGGCAAGTTCATAACAGCACAGTCATTAAATAGATCCATTAAAAAAATATCTTTCTCAAATATTTGTAGAGATAACTTGGCCATTCATCTCCTTAAGTAAACTCTGATACATTTGTTAGCATATCCTAAGGAGTGTAAATTAGATGAAAGATAAAACAAGAATTTAAAATGTTAGGAAATAGCTATTAAGTGTTAAGAAATAAAGTTTCAGTATATGGTAATACTGCAGGTAGAATAACAACTATCC
This sequence comes from Platalea leucorodia, assembly GCF_965183815.1. Classification (NCBI taxonomy): domain Eukaryota; kingdom Metazoa; phylum Chordata; class Aves; order Pelecaniformes; family Threskiornithidae; genus Platalea; species Platalea leucorodia. The sequence continues at coordinate 22,103,424 of NC_138829.1, forward strand.
TATGATATTAAAGCAAGCCAGTCATGAAGTGAAAAGATGCTACCTCAGGTAGCTTCAAAGCAAGGAAGAATATTCTATTTACTTTTCATTGATTTGTGTATAACCTCAGCCATATTGCTCACCTCACTATGCCATTGTGAACTATACCAATTTTCACATAAGACAGCAAAAAAAACCAACGTAACCCCTCTTCCCAAAACAAACAAAACAACCCCCATGAAGCACCACAGGGTGACTTGTTCTGTCTTTGAGAATGATAACGGAAAAAGGGACATTGATGTTTATGGGAAGCAATATGCTTCCCACTATCTCAGCTCATCTTCAATGTACCCAAGAAATACAGCTTCATACCTAAGAAAGAATCTATGATGCAATATTGTGAGAAAAGTACTAGAGATATTCCTGTGGCTGCCTGTTGGTATTCAGTTGCCCTGAAAATGGCAATAAATGAAAAAGCCATAATTAATTAATGAACATCCTGTGCTTAAAACCAAACTTTCTGAAGTCCTGTCTGTAAGAGACATACTGCATTCAAAGCATTGGGTTGTTCCTGGAGCAAACCAATAATTTTAATAGCTGGCAGTACTGGACAGAAAAATAACAAGCAGATTTAGTGTTAGTACCCCCTATATTCTTCAGTATAATGCTGTCTCTCCAGAAATCAATACTTAATGTTTCAAACTTGTTCAGATCAGTTGATTTCAAGTTTGATATATGCACTGTCTTGTTTTGGCTTAGAAGGATCATTGTTTCCTTTCTAGATAGCAGCAGAAGAGTCTTTGGAAAATGGAGATAAAAAGCTGGAGATACTAGGTAATTCTGATAGGTATTTTGTATTTGTATTAGGAAGAAAGAAAATGTCTTTTCTTGTTGTTTTTTAGATTGTTTGCATTTTTCATTTTTTGTTTCCTCTACTCTATACTTCACCACAGGAATATCAAAGTTGAATTTGAAACTTACCATGTTTTATAAGACTTTTGTTGAGAAATATTTTGAACCACATTCTCTCACATCAGAAGTAGGTCTCTCTCTCTTGTCTTTTCTGAGACATCATTTTCATACAGTCCTTATTTTCATCTCGGAGTAGAAATAGAAAATATTTTGATGATATTTTCTTTTACTCACATACGCATCTTTAATGTCTGTGAAAACAATGAGGTTCTTTTTCCCTTCAGCTTAGACTCCCCAAATTATCCTTACATCTGTGTCGCTCAATCTCTGTTATTTAAAACAATCAATTAAACAACAGAATAATCTGACCCAGGATTTATTACAATTTGTGACCATGATTAACTAATATTTCAAGGTGGCTTCAGAGTGCTGTTGACCACATGGGTTTAGATACCCACCTTATGCAAGTCAAATTCAAAGCCAGCATTAAGCCTCTTTAAATGGCAGGTACCACCAATGCTACTCCATGTTTTCGACCAGTCTTTCATTCATGTTGAACTGTGGACTTAAGATGGAGTTTCTGAGGACTAGAAGAGTCCCCAGCCTAACTGGGGTCTAATTTCATTAGAGACCTGTATTAAAAACAAGCAAATATAAAGTGTCACTGATACCATGCAGTGTATTGACACAGTATCTGTTTATGCATATCAGGTACATAATACATCATTTCCAACTAAAAAAAACTGTCTGAGGTAATAAATACTGCTTTTGGTTTTAGTGGAAAACTGAAAAAAAAAGTTGGCTGCATTATAATTATTGACATCAATTATTAGGAAACAGAAATAAATGTGCTTATAGTTTTCAAATGTTTCTGCACTACATGTTGGCTGACTAAAATGATAATGTCTGAGAGCAGACACAGAAAGGCACAGAGACTCATTTGGTATAGCTCTGTTATTATGCAGTAAATGAGAATGTGATGTGAATGTACTTAGAGATTAAATGGTGATATGGTCAGTTGCTGGAACATAGGCAGGCATGACTTTGATTCCATAGAGGATCATAAAAAAGATCATTTTCATAAAATGAAATAGGATCTAAATCAAGACTTTTGCTCACCATCATCCATTTCAAATTTAGGACAACAAGTAAGTGCTGTAACAGCTTGGGATTCTAAAATGCAACACTGAGTGGTTTGCAGATGGCCTTCTGTCTGCTGCAGACTTTAACATGCCCCTGTAGACAACTCCGAATGGTTCTCCAGCTACAGGCTCATATGTCCCACATGATATATCAGCTCTTCAGGAATCCACGCAGAATTCAGACCTCTCCTGATTCTCTCAGATAAATGATGGCCAGATGTCACTGGCATAAAATAACCAATGGAATGCAATACTAAAGAATTATGCACTCACATGTGTATCTTCAAATCACAGGAATTTCCCAGACACTGGAAACTTTCTAGTGAGAATAAAACCAATCATTGGCATTTGGAATAAGTTATTGTTAAAATAGATTTTTAAATAGATTTTTATATTTAAAACATATTCAGAGAAATGAATCTGAAGTGGATGCAATATAGGAGTAGCTAGATACAAATGACACCACAATGATCAATAATAAGTCACAGAGTTTAAGGACCATTTGTTTGAATATGCTCGATGACAATAATAAACAAAATTATAATTATTAAACTTTTATTCTTTTATTATCTTTATGAAATAAGTCTTTTGCCTTGACCATATCTTTAGCAGGTTGGAATAAAAAAAAAAAAAAAAAAGATCAATCAGATGAGAGACACAGATGAACAGAATACTGAGCTCCAATCTCTTCTTGGCCTACTCAGAGTAAATAGCGTGGCGTTTGAGAAATAAAAAAGGTCTTACTAGCAAAAATGTCTGCTTAAGTTGTTGAGCCTTTGATGCTGAAAAGAACTGCAGAAAAGTTACACATGTATAAAACATAGAAGTGATGAATTAGTAGCAAAACAAAGCCAACTGCCAAGAGAATAGGTAGCTAAAAGAAGCAGAAAAGAATATCTTCATGTTCAACTGAACTGCAGCAGAAAGAAGCCTGCAAAATGGCAGGCCTAGTTCCTGGTCACCTAGTGTGAGGATCTGACCTAGGAAGCTGTTGATTGATAGAGTGATCAGGTACACAGTTAAGGTATCAATTGCTCTGATGTCACACTTGCTCTGTGAAAAAAAATCTCTGGCTTGACAGATGGCCTGTATTTCTGTCTCTCTTGATCTTAAGGAGTCATATTTAAACTCCTAGCTGAGGACCTTATAAATCTCCACAATTTTCAGTTTCTAGAGGAAAATATGTGGGTACATTCAACAGAAACAATGGAAGACAAAAAAAATAGTGATGACCCACTGTGCTAAATGACAGACAGAAGAGATTATTCAATTGCTGCTACAAGTCAGTAAAAGCCAGAATACTTCTTTCACACAGAAGCATTAGAGCATCAGAATGAAATACACTGTGAAGGCATCAAACACTCAGCTGGTACAGGGATTCAGTGCCCCACAGAGAAATTATGGTGAGCAAGCAATGAAAGGTAGAAACTGTCAAGAATCTAGACTAACATCTAAGGTACCAAAATACAAATAATCAGAAAGTACAAATGAAAATAATAATAAGGTCAACTGCTACAGATCACTGAACATAATAAGTTGATGTTATTGGATTGCTTCACTACAGAGGCATGTGCAAAACTATGTTTTGTGCGTAATGAACTCATGCCTAAATCCAAAAATGAGAACTGTGTAATCAATGTGACAACAATGAGTCAACAGGAATGAAGCTTTCCACTCCAGTATGCCAAATATGAGGAAATTTCTATGAGAAAAAGATACCTTTTTTAAACTAAAATAAATTATATGATATTTATATCCCCATCTATTTTTATATTAATTTGTTACTTCCTCTAAAAGCAATCAGGAATTGCCATTCCTTACCTTGGGAGGTGAGAAAAGAATGTCTGAGTGATTGTAGTGATTTTCCACTGCATTATAAAGTGGAATTCAGCAGCATGCTGGTCTCCCTCAGAGTTTCTCTGTGATCTGTTGGCAAGTCACTTAATCCTTCAAAACCACAGTAAAAAAAGAATAATACAACTTTTATGATCTGTTTGTAGTTTGATGATAACAGATCTGTCATACTTGCACATACTGGAATGAAGATATTTAGGCTTAATGTTCCGAAGAAGAACTAGCATGCAACCATGGCACCTGACACCTACGGCAAAAGTAAAAACTCCAAAACTCTCCAAAAATGGCAGTTATTAAGGGAAATATGTTGATATTTGGTAGCACAGAAGGGCAGTCTTGGAACATATTTGCATGTATTGTGCATGTTAAATAGGAAATTATACTTTGTAGTGGAGATAAGTTTGTAGTTTTGAACATGTATAGAAATCTAGGCTGACTCTGCCTAAATGTTCCTGGGTGAGTGGTTTCCTTAATCCAAACCAATGATTTTTAGTATTATGTTAAAATGTTCAGGCCCAAAATAAGAAGATGTTAAGAAACCTAGTGCAAGAGTGTTTTGTGATCAGGGACATAGGTAGCAGTTCGATCTCTTGTGAGCTGAGTAATTGTGCAGTTCAGCATGTGATACCTTCTTTTTGAAGAGCTGAAATAACAAAAACTGTGGGCAACTGGCTTTTGGTGGTAAGCACAGCTAGAGGGAGAGGCCAATGGAGTGAGAAGCAGCTAACAAAAACAAGTCATAGCACCATAACACATCAACTTAATTCAAACCTTAGTATCAGCAAGACTTAAATACATAAGTGAAGGAAGGCTATTGCAAGAGGAGGAAAGCAACCAACCGGCCTCGGAGTGGCTTCCTGGAGATGGAGACTATAAATTGGTTTAGTTCTGCTGTGGAAATTAAGTATTCCTCTCTAGTAAGCTTTCTGGTTAAAGCTTTTTTCTCCCTCTTAAATCCATATTGTTTAACAAACCACTTGGATCCTACCTGAGAGAGGGGAAAATGAGTTCACTGGAAGCCTGAATTTTAATATAATTTCCCCAAGTTCGGAGGATTTTGCCAGAGCTTTGAGACAGGGCTTTTTGTAATGACCTTTAATTTCAGCCCAGCCCTTGTTGCCACCTATCAAGTCAGGCAGGAACAAAGGCTTGAATAAAACAGCAACATACCACTGGCTTAGGAAAAATGGTAGTATCAAAAGCCAAAATATGCATAATGACATCTGTATTTGTTTGGTCATGCCTCACCCTGCAGATCCTGATGTGTCTTCCTTCACACTGCCGCAGCACTTGAAATGCATCTGGTGGAAAAGTCCCACTGAAATCGGTGGGGAGGTCAGGCTGACCCTGTGAGCCTTAGGTGTGCTGCTGGGTATAGCTAGCAGTCTGAGAAGACTCAGGGCAAGCAAACTTCCTGCAAAGCTCTTCAGAATGACACTGACTTTCCTCTAAAGCATTACAGCTCCATCTATTTGGTGGCTTTTCAATGAGTGAAATAAGCAACTCAGGAGCACTGAAAATCAAATTTGCATCCTTTGATAAGCACTAACAAAAAATGCTAGAATTTATTGGTGATCTGGTTAAAAGCCTTCCTTTCTGTCCCTGATACATAGTAGAGATACAAACTTAAGAAAAACTGACTTGGAAAATTCCTTCACAAAGAGGAAGATAGCTGTCAGCAACATAAAATATCTTTTCTTGTCCACAGATTCACTGCTTTCATTCTCTTCAGGGGCAATATAAAAGAAATCAAGAGCACCATCTACTAGAAAAGGAGGAGTCCAGCAAACTGCCACACTGCCTGATGTATTTTCCTTCTCACTTCAGGACTGTCTACTACATAATTGGCAATAAATTGTTATCACTTCCCGCTATGGCAAAACCCTTTGCGGCTTTTATGCAGTTTGGATAGACTATGACTGAGCCATAGAGGGAGTAAAAAAAAAAAAAAAAATACAAGCATAGTGCTTAAGTGCTATCAATAAGAAAAGAATATTAGTAATAACAACATGAGGCCTGAAAAGGATTTTTGTATTTCCCATAAGCTGTACAACAGAAACTTTGTTCATGTGCCACACCTTGGGCCAGGTCAGCACAAAGAATATAGCTTTCTTTTTCTAATAGCACGTTATTAAAAAATGCATTTATACCCCACCTGTTTGCAGATGTGTTGCCATTCTAGTATAAGCAGGTTGTGTTAGCTGATAGAAGCAAACAATAAGAAAATTATATCACCTAAGGCTTTACTTGCTCTGTCTTGTTGGTTCTTAATTACCTTTCTCCTTTTTTCTCCACTTCTTTTACTCTTTACTATCTTTATGTGTAACTGAATCTCTTAACACCCTGAAAGTATATTTTAAAATAAAGTTTTCCTATCTTTTTTTTTTTTCTAAACAACTGGACTTCCTGCTGGATTCCTGAATCTATCCCAGATTCCAGACATATTTACAGAAGCTGTATTTACTAACCAAAGTAAAAGATAAAGTGAAATAAACAATAATAACTCCTACATGCCCTCTCTGGTAATGATTCATTACTTTCTTTGTTGACTTTTATGTTGCTGAAAATACATTGGAATTTTTGCTTGAGAGATGGAGAGAAACAAAATAGAGACTTGAACAATTTGCAACATGACCTGAAATGATTAGAGCAGCTGGGCTACAGGTAATGAGAGAAGATTCCACAACAAGTAACATGAAGCCCCATGTTCAGGAAAAAATAAGCAGTGCAGAAAAAACCTAAAGAAACAGAGGGGAATGTAACTAGGTATCTAGACCTATCACAGTTACAGAGATTTTTATTTTTGCCTGGCCTTTCTGTCTCAGCCGTTGCTGTCACACTCCCCAAAATACCCCCCCCCAAATCTTTGTTTCAAATGATTGACAAAGATCCTACAGGCAACTTCACAGAGTAACCTGGCACTGGTTAACTTCACAGAGTTAACCTGACACTGCAAAATTTGCTTATACATAAGCCTTTTATAAAAGTACTAGGACACTTTAAGGTCTGAACGTAAGTTTCTCCAAATCAGGTCTAATTTTGTCCTTTGAGGTCTTGTGCTGTCTCTGTTGAAGGCTTGATACTGAAAAATACAGTTTGAGTACAAGACACAGAGAAATTCTTATTTGTTCATACCAGTGCTGCCAGTAATTAATCTTTTCATCCTTACCAATCTTCTAACGTACTGAGGCAAAATCTTCCCTTTCCACATATTCACAATGAGGTGAAAGACAGAGAGGGAGAGAGAGAGAGACCTCAGAGAGATGAGAATGTTTTCAGAAACACAATTGTGGAGCAAATTAGAGATGTGCTCATTAGCGGTGTGCTTGAAGAGGGAAGACTGCACTGAAGGCAGAATCCAACTCAAAGGAGTGTTGACATCCGCAAAAGAGCTGGAATGATTTTTCCAAAGCTAGACCTGAATGTTTCACCATCTTATATGGAATGCAAACTTTCTCACACCCTAAAAGGTCAAATTCAGGACAACGCAAAGATTGCTTCAAGCCTTTTAGAAATATAAAGGATAATAACATTCTCCATCCGTAAGACGTGATTAAAATATTCTGTTATTTACCTTCCACATTACTTAATTGTTCACTGCAGAGATATGAAGTAATGTTGGGCCAAATCCTGGGATTTTTTTCTTTTAATTTTTCTTTATTTAGGAAAAAGTCATGTTAAAGTCAAGGGATGTGAAATCTTTTTGAAATCTTTTTTGTTCACAATATCTTTGCTGTTCAAACAGAACTCATACTGTGTTAACGTTTTCTTTCTGTTTTCTACTTGAAATTACCACAGCCTGATGAAAAGTGAATAATATAAACTAATCTTCAAAAAGAAAAAAAAAAAAACAAAAAACCAAAAAAATTTTGGAATAAAAACTGTTTATTCACCTGTGTTCATTTTCTGTCCTCTTGATAAATAAAGAAAACTGATTCAAAACTGAGTGAGCATTTACTCATCTTTCCTCAGAAACTTGGAATTTTTCTCATTGGATGCCTATAACCACACAATTTCCTGAGGTCTCTAACGTGTCTTCTTAATTCTTCAAATAAGAATAAAGTAGTTTATTAATTGGAATTCTGACATGAGGTTTCTTTATTGTTTTTGTTTATTTGAATATTATTTCTTTCTTGGAGAGATTCCCCGGATACAGTCCAAGTAATTCAGATTGGATATTAGGAAAAATTTATTCACCAAAAGGGTTGTCAGGCACTGGAACAGGCTGCCCAGGGAAGTGGTTGGGACCTCATCCCTGGAGGTATTTAAAAGATGTGTAGATGTGGTTGCTTAGGGACATGGTTTAGTGGTGGACTTGGTAGTGCTAGGTTAACGGTTGGACTTGATGATCTTAAAGGTCTTTTCCAACCTAAACAATTCCATGATTCTAATTTAGGAAAAAAAAAATGTTATCCCAATTAAATTTTCTTTTGTCATAATGAGGGGTATATATATGTACTGAAATGTTCTCATGGCAGAAAAGCCAGTATCTTTTACAGCAATATATTCCTTCTATTCATGGTGCATCTTGTTTTGCCTTTGCTTGTGTGACAGTAAGAAGCGAATTTGCTGGTTTTCAGATTTTATCAATGACAAAAACCTATTTTATGAAATAGATGGTAAGACATGGCTACTGTGACAACAGTAACTAAGTATATTTAGTGACTGACGATCGTTTCCAGTCCCATTAGCCACACAATAAAATTCCTAGAAATCTCATTACAGAAACATCAACTATATTAAATTACGGTAAATATTTTTGGGTTAAATGCTGATATTTTTATCCAGCTGCACAGAGCCCTATTTTACAAATACTCCCATCATAATTTTTTAAACAACTTGTGGCAGAAGATACTATTCAGAATGCAATAAATATTGGCTCTGCAGCTTATGAAATAATCAGATACAAATAATTTTAAAAAAGACATGACAAGAAAAGTGCATGCAATGTTAATAAGAGACAATAAGAATTCGGGGGGGTGGGAGGGTGAGAAGGTGGATGAGACTAAAGTGACTCTTGGAGGTACTCAGCACTGATACGTCTTCGTTTCAATGGACAGTGAACTGGTTCCAATATGCAGTGCCCAGTTATATCTTTGAATGATACCATAAAGCAAGTTGTTCGGAGACTGCTATTTTTTAATTATAATTGTAGTGCTAAAAGAAAGTAGAAATTACAAGCGAATCATTCTTTAGTGTCATTTTAATTTTCTTTCATCTTGATGGAATAGAAGAAAAATTATCTTCTGATCCAACAAAACCTGTGTCATGGTATAGGTGGGGTTTTTTGCCTTTTTAATAAATTGAAGTGCATTTCAAAATGCAAGAATAGGAGAATTAAAAATAATCTTTCCAACAGCTTGAATTTTTTGCAGGTTTTTCTTTTTATCAATTGAAATCATTACTAGAATTCATAAAACAAGGAACTTGAAAGGACTTTGACAAGTCATCTAGCTTCTCTCTGTAAATTTGATGAATTCTACATGAATATTTGAGTCAATCCAAAATCCACTTCTTTAGTGAAAAATGTTTCTTCTGAAAATAATCACCCAGTTCTGTCATGTGGCCTAAAGTTAGGATAAAACCAACATATTTTCCCCCAAAAGTCTGCTGTTTAGGGAGGTTTCCTAAAAAACTGATAGGATAAAATATGCATTATTAGAGATGTTAGTTTATAGTCTTTTCATGCTGTAGGCCATGTCTCATCTTGTAGTGATTAAAAAAAAATCTTAGAGAAAATATACCCTGCAAAGAAAATAAATGCAGTAGAATCCTGAAATTCTTTTTGTAAGGGAAAAATCAAGGCTATGTGGCATCCAGAATAGTAAAGGTAATACTTGTCTGCAGCAAACAGCCTCTGTGATTTTTATGATGTATCACAAATTCCTGCTCACTATGTCCCTTTGTTCTCAAGCGATGTAGAGAAGAATTTGCAGTATTTCTGGAATCAAAAGACTTGTTAGTAATTCTGAATCTTAGCTTGTTTTCTTTCTCTTTTTTTTTTTTTTTTCTTTTCTTAATTTTACCTTTCCCTGCTGTATTTTAATTTTTATTCTGATTCACCACAGAGATGTCACCAAGCTCCTATGCACCAGCTATTCCCTCAGTGTCTAATCAGCAACCCTTCACATGAAATAGAAATATCGATTTCATGATACTCTGAAAACAGAAGTAAACCACTTTGCAGTTCTGCTCTGAACGTATGCACTTCATAGTTACTACTACAAGCTTTCACAGATTTATAGCACTCTGTTAGGCTCTGTCTTGCTGGTTATTGAATGCTTATTTTCTAATGAAAACTGTTTATTTTATGTGCCTAAGCTAACATTGCCCTTTCCTATAAAACTGAACTACTCAGTGTATGTGAATACAAAATTCTGCAGGGCTGTTTCAGATGTCTATGCTAACTGAGCTTGGGCAAATGATAGGAAGGGTTATGTAACCTGATAGAGGTCAAAAATCTAACCACTGAAATATAGCTGTTATAATCGTAGAATAAAATATCATCATTGCTGTATAGAGCAAAAAACTGTTAAGTGTGAAAGACATTAGTAAAGTGTTTGAGTTCTCACAAGAAGACCTGTAGGAAAGATGACTATACCCTAAACTTTTGCGAAGACCATTTCTGCATATGTGTGGCTTCCTTTCACAATGGATGATTTTATGTTCCTGGACAATATAGTAGTCCTACTGAGTGTTTCAGAACAATATATCAAGTCCAATATCAATGTCCTTGCAAAGTGGTAATGGCTGCAGGATAGAGAGTTCGCTATGTTTGAAAACCCCAACTTCAAATAGAATTGTTTTCATTCCAGATGCCAACATATTAACTCAAACTTTTGTTTCAAATGGCTATAGGTTTATCAGCCTGAAAATCTAATTCTCACAGAATGACAGTCCGTAGGATAATAATGAGGATAGGTAAACCTGTATCAATAGATTGAATTTTAAAGGGAGAAATTATTCTACTATATCATTATTGATGGTACAGAGGACAAACAGATGAATAATACAGACACTGAACATAAATTCTTATGAAAAAAGATGTGGAGAGATTCAAAATAATGATTTGCTTTTGTGCCTATGTGGATGTGTTTACATACACCTATCAATATTGTAGCTTTATATAGCCTATACGTATGTGTTGCAATAACATATCAATCTATATTCATACAAAGCGAGAGCTCTTAATTTGCAAAAAATAGTCATATGAAAAAAATATGACTTTCTATATGTATTTGCAGGATTAAATTTCTAAGTGTTTTTGAATTTTTGTACACCAGGTAGAATTCTCATGCTGTTGTAGCATTAAATTATGCTGTTTATACTATATGTGTTTTCTGACGTTTCCTCAGTCTGTGCTTCTCCCACACCCTTGCACATGATCCATATGTTTAAACTTCATAAAGTCCTCATTTTATTTTTGACTGAAATACAAAATACTGTTATCTTCTGGTTCATTTTTAAGAAATGTGCTGCCAGATTGATATTCCAAACAGCCACACATGGAAAAGCCTTCTCACTCTCAATAATATACAGACATTTGATTTTTACAATAGTGTACACCCATTATAAAATGTTTACACAGGTGCACTCTGAAAAAAAAAAAAGCCTTTTTTTTTTTTTTTTTTTTTCTTTTTACTTTTCTTTCTGGCCCAGTGACTATATACAATTATTACAATTAACACAAACTAATATTTGGATGACTCACATCATGAATCAGGGCCCTACAGGCACAACTGATGAAACTCAGTTCCCCAAGGTGCCTTTTTGGTAAATACCAACCAGCAGCATATATGAGACCAGAAGTCTGACAAAAAGTTTTGGCCAATATCAAGTGCCAATTACGAAGAATTTTATTTGAACTTGACCTGGTTTCAGCTGGGATAGAGTTAATTTTCCTCCTAGTAGCTGGTATAGTGCTGTGTTTTGGATTTAGGATGAGAATAATGCTGATAACACACCGATGTTTTAGTTGTTGCTAAGTAGTGTTTATACTAGTCAAGGACTTTTCAGTTTCCCATGCTCTGCCAGGTGCACAAGAAGCTCGGAGGGAGCACAGCCAGGACAGCTGACCCAGACTGGCCAAAGGGCTATTCCATACCATATGACATCATGCTCAGTGTATAAACTGGGGGGAGTTGGCTGGGGGGCAGTGACTGCTGCTCAGAGACTGGCTGGACATCGGTCAGTGGGTGATGAGTGGTTGTATCACTTGTTTTTCCTGGGTTTTGTTTCTCTCTCTCTGTTTTCCTTTTCATTATATTTTTTATTATTATTGTTACTATTACTATTATTATTCAATTATTAAACTGTTCTTCTCTCAATCCACGAGTTTTCTTACATTTGCTCTTCCAATTCTCTCCCCCATCCCATTGTGGGGGCGACGGTGTGCGAGCAGCTGTGTGGCGCTTGGATGCCGGCTGGGGTTAGACCACGACAGAACCAATTATCAGAATTCCAACTTCCACAGGGTCCTTCCAACTGCAATTACAAGATTTTTTCAACAGCTTTTTGTCACGTCATTCTTCTGCTTTTCACACTTAGCTGTCTTTCCTGTATCATCTGTAGAAAAAAGAAGGGCTAGGGTGCTTAAGACAAGTGACATCTTTTTGCCCCTGTGGAAGTACATCATTAGCTATTTCTCAGTTTCAGTATTCCAATGTGAAATGGTTCCTTTAGTTTTGGTGGCAACCACATAAGGGTCCTTCTTATCACATCATCATCAAAAAAATCTCAAAACATTTTATGAAATTTAGATCCATACTGTATTTTCATGTAAAGAATTTGTGTCATGTAACCCGTTTGACATCAGCTATGATCATCTACTGGGAAAAAAACAAAGTTTGGAGGTAGCTTTTGCATTTTTTATCAACACATTCTAATAGTCAAACTGTGGCTGAATCATGCAGGTTTTTAGTTTGTTTTCATAGAAAACTTCTATATTATATATGTGGAACTGTGGTAATTTTTACGTGATGGTGGGACTGTATCTCTATATAGATATAGACATATAGATATAGGTATTTGAATAATGCAGTAATACGAAACAAAGCAGCAACTGTGCCTTTGTTCACATCTTTCTCAGTGAGGGACTCCACTGAATAAAGTAGAAGGTAGATAAGATTTTAATAGCTTTCTCCTCTCTTCCTTTCTTTGGCCCACTAGAAAATGCTGCCTCTGAAATAAATTTACTTTTTTGACATAATGTTAAATGCAATTATTTTCCTTAATGGTACAGTTCCTGTTCTGGAATGCAAACAACAAAAAATATCATCTATTTTGACCAGAGACAAAATCAGACAGATTGTATTATAAACAGGATCATCAAAATTCTTTTTGCAGTCAGTAAAGAAGTTCCCACTGGCTTCAATAACTCTATGCCTAGGGCTTAAAGTTCAACATGAATATCAGATGGGAGGAACCTTACAATTCTTTCTTTTTTTTTTTTTTTTTTTTTAATACTATAAATAATAATATTTTGTATTCCTTTGCACCTTCTTTCTGCTCCTGTGTTGCATATGAATGGGATTTTCAAAAGGACTCAGTATTGGTCTAATGTAGTTTCTACTGAAGTCTATGACAGCCTTGTCAGTAATTTCAATGGCAACAGGTAAACTAATGGGAATTTAAGAAACTGCCCCCCCCGCCCTTAAATGTTAGTTTCTTTCTAAAAGAAAGAAAGAATGATTTGATTGATTATTTTACTGTTACTGCTAATTTACTATTGGTTTTACCTAATAAATCAAAGCTCTACCTGTTAGTTTGGTAGCTTCTTTATTTTTTTTTATTTTTGCACCAGCAATGTCAGGCTGAATAGTAACTGCTGGCTGTATTCGGGAGACTTCTGTCATTGACTCCTTTTCTTCAGAAAACTTTTTGTTGTTTAGACAAGTAAACAGGGCAAGTGACGCAGTCATTCCATTCATTTTATTCCATTTTTCTAGACTTTTATGCATTGCCATACCATACAGTCTTGCAGCCCTCAGTATTTCACAATATCCCATTGCAGAACTCAATGTTTTATATGCTGACACTCCTTTCAAATTAAGCAAGAGTGATATAAACAAATGCTTAGCTTGCAGCAAAGCTCAACTGTTAGGGAGTAATGCGACCTGCTGAAGAATCTGGCTTCAGAACAAATTAGTGAGTTTTTATTGTTTTGTAGTACTGCCAGAAAGCACTTTGTCGAAGGGTCAAATAGCGGAAATAATGCCAGTTAGCAATTCTGCAGTGTACCTTCTTCCTAGCTCCATTCATTTCCATGTAATTCACAGAAGCCTGTAAGAATTGGAGAAAACAGTGCAACCATTTGTTCTCTTGTAATTTTTTTACACATAAAAATGCAATGGAACCACCACAATAGAACCTCCTACCACATCTGAGTGACTATGTGGTACTCTTAAGTACTTGAACTACTCATTCACTGTTTCTGGGAAATCAAGAGGAAGGGAGAATGGGAAGGAGTGACAGAAAACACCTTCTTATTTCAAATATGCTCTGAAGAGAAGCTCTGGAATTGAGTGAACTTGCCACTTGCTAAATTTGCCTTTCTATTGCTTCTTTCTGTGGATGTATACCAGCAAGAAAAATGGCCTTTCTCTTCTTTTTAGCTGTGTTATAGATAAGAAACACAGCTGGCTGATTTGGACTTTCTTTTACATAGAAAGCAGAAGTAGATAATTGCCTGGGTCAAATATCTCTATTTTTCACAGTTAAAGCCTCTTTGGGAATATTCAGCATGGTCAGAGGGTTTTTTATTTTATTAAAGCATCATCCTGATTTTGCTTGGACTTACTCCTCCATCCTTGGTGAAAAGTTTAGTAATAACATGACCTAAAAGTCTAGAGCTTTTAAAAAAATACATATAATATTCATGTTAAGTATATACTACTTACTGCTGGTTCAAAGCTTAGAGTACTTTATATTGGCTCAAGTGCTACCTAAGTACACACAGTAGGAAGTAAGCTGCCACACAGTTTCTCCTTCCTGCAGGTAAAACAACTGTTCTTTATTAGTTGGGTGTTCAACACGTCTACCGCTTCATGTGATCATATGACACATAGTTGTTCACCTCCATCCAAGAGTATATTTATATACTTTTAAATTCAGCTCTGTATGCAGAAAAATAATAAGTACTATTCCAAAATCCAGGTTCTACAACACTCTGAGTCATCTCCATGAATCTCTTAAGAAGTTGATTGTTTTAATTAAAGTTTAGGATACTCAGCATCCATCAATTTTAAACCTCCATACACTTCTAGTTTCTCACTGCTGTTTTGGGCTGGATATAATTCCATTCTAAGTAGCTTTGGGCCATATTCAGTTTACCATTCAAAGAATAGTGAGAATGAAATGAAAGATGAAAAGGTGTGAAGCCACATCCTGAAACCATTTCTTCAGGAGGAGTCCAATATATCAGCAAGAGCCAGTGTGTTTTTATCTATGTAAACTCTCTGAGAAGCCACAAGATGCTGCCAGCACGTTGAGGGCCTTTTCTTTCTTGCCATCTGCATGTCCAGTAGCATATTTCTCCATACAGTTGTGCACACTAGTACTGGGTCTTAAACACGTCTGAATCTTTGTGTGGCTTTGATATAATATTTAGATATTGAAAAATGCAGCTATATTTTCTATGACACTTAATTTTTTTTTACTAAGATAATTCATGCTTTCTACTTATAATTACATCTGAAAACATGTATCAGTGAACTCACAGTAGAAAGATAAAGTAAAAATACTCTAAAGCATTCAATTAATTTTCATTGCTAATGAATGCCTTGGAATTTGAAAGTAAGTGATTATTCCATAGAGATAATTATAAAAATATATATCTGGAGAGTGGCTGCAATAACCAAATAATTGATTTATCAATTAATCATTCTGCATGCATTTAATTAATCAGATAGAAACATCATAGAACAAAACAGGAGCTGGAATTTTAGTCATTAAAAAATAGCCAGCTGTTCTTTTGATAGATAAGCTCTTTGCTATAAATACAAACGTGCTCTTTTTCTCTGTTTTGATAAATCAACAAGAGAATTCACATACAAATACTTGCCTCCTGTTAGAGATGACTTTAGCTGATATTCAACTTATATTTTTTATGACTTGTTTTTATGAGAAATATGTGAGCTTTGGGATATATAGTTACCATATAATAATCAATAATTACTTGCAAAGAGCCTGTTCTAAAATGTTAGGCTGGCTACATTTCTTTCTACTAACAAATTTACTGGTAGATACCTGTTCCTGGAAGGGCACCGAATCAGCTTTCTTTGGCTCATACCTGTTATCCAGATGCATACGTAGAAGACTTGGCTGGTTTCTTTTTCTTCCTTGTTTTTCCTTACCTTGCCTTACCCTGCCTCATTTTGCGTTTTATTAACTTAACTCCTGATTCCGTACTAGCATTATAATGTCTTCATAAGTAGCTCAGAATTTCCTACTTACAAGTAAGATACTTCTAATATTCAGTGTGTCCATCAGTATTCCATGAATTTACAAGGAATTTCTGCCTTTTCAAGTTGCAAAATTTCATATGTTGGAACTAGATACCAGTGGTCATATTAGTGAACTGCTTAACAGCTCTGCAAAACGAACTGCTTAATGACTTCTGTTTCTATTCCTTAGTCCCTGTCCATACCTTAGATACAGCAGTACACAACTATCTCCCACAGGATCAAATCCACCTTCTATCAAAGTCAGAAGCTGGACTGAGATCAAGTAGTTTTAAAAGATGTCAGGGCTAGAGGACTACTGCATGATTTGACCACTTTCTTGTTCCTGAAAGGGATTATTCAAGCATTCCCTTATCTACTTGAAAGTGTTTTTCTGGAATTCTTCTGTCCTTAAAATAAATTTAGGTACAGCATATTCATGGTTGCTTAGCATGCAATTTCACATGCCAGGTGCATTTTCTTCCCTTTGAAAGAAGGAGTTCAATACATGTACTTTTACCAGTGTAGTACATGGGGATGAGCAAACTTCTTAAAATACATGAAAGTAAGCACTAGATAAAAAACAAAACAAAACAAAACAAAACAAAGAAATGAACAAACAAACAAAAAAAACCACTGTAAAGCATGTGAATGCTTTACTTACCTGAGGATGCAACGCAGGGCCAGACTCCCTTGTCACCAGAGTAGTGCCACAGAAAAGAGACAGTGGGAAAGTGGTGCAAGGGACAGCCCTGAGAGAGCAAGCTCCTACTGCAGGGGAAGCAGCATAAATTGGGGTGGCAACCATCTGTGGCTGCTGCTCACACACCTCAAAACGTGCCTGAGCAGCAGTGATCAGTTTTGAGGACTCTGTTTGAACAAATGTCATAGCGGTGACATAAATATTTTCTGATTCCTCTTTGTCTGCCTCTCGGACAATCTCCCTTTTGTCTGCTTAGCTGCTTGCAGGGCCGAAGCTGGTCTCCATACTTTGTAAACATTGTGTGATTTAGGTTTTTTTTCCCTGTTAGCAAAACTATTCCTTTATAAATCTCCACTCTTTCTCTGTGAGGTAGTTCTACATATTGCATTGGTCTGAATTGTAAATCATAGATATGAAAATTTCTAAAGTTTTCTATAACCTGTTTTATACAGTTAGATGTTGTTTGATTCTTTGCCATTCAGATTAATTATGCTGAAAATACATTTTATTACCAGTCTTGTCTCCAAGGAAGATCATACTTTCTTCTGCCACCACTATTTCTTCCCCCTCCTGCTGTTCGTTCCCTCTCTGTAATTCAGGAATCTTATACACAAAAGCCTTTTTTGTGGTAGAGAACTATTGCCATTAGCAGAGTCCCACAAGCTGTTGCACTGAGATTTGTGTTTTTTTGAGATCCATACTAAGAAAATATGTTAAGATTTTGAATTATTCATTGAAGTGACTGGTCTTACAAGGATCATCCTAAACAGTCTGTTTTATTTCCTGTTGTTTTGACAGCAGCTAGGTCATAAAAAAACTTTTGAGCTTTAAGAGGAGGCCATGGGAATCAATACTAGTGTGTAAGTATATAGTATGGGACAGCCCCTAAATGGAAATAACAGAACTTAGGGAAGGGTACAGGCAAGGCAGTCCATTCATAAGGAATCACAGAAGCAGTTACTGAGCTCAGGCTGGGTTCTATTGTGGAGCTTCATACATGTTAGTGTAATCTATATTTCTATGTTATATTTTTATTAAATCCAGGATAACAAAAGGAACTCTAGGTAAAAGAACATGCTTACACAGTGAAGCAGCCCTTCTAGAAAGAAACAGACTTTTTAAGAATAATGAAAAAAAGTTTAAAATTGTTGTTCACACATGCAATCTCCTTTTTCCACAAATATTTTCTTAGGGCTACAGAATACATGACACTCAGAGAATGCTGTCAAGATCACAGATAATTTTCAAAGATACATCCTGTAATTTAGTTTTGCCCATTTGTGAGGTCCATGGCTGGCATTATTGTTTGGGGATTGTTTCAGGGGGTGTCAGATTTTAAAATCTACAAAAGGGTTTATCTCAGAGAAAAGCAATTTATTTCAGAGAGTTACCCTATTTTGCTGGAAATGTTTTAATTTAAACATGAAAATACCATGGAGCATGGAAGTCTGTTTCATTCTCAATTTGGAATGAAATTAAAACATGCTGAGCATTTTAAATTATGTAAGCAGTACTCCCATTGCCTCTCCTTTCTTAATGAGTAATTATCTTCATTTTGTTTAGTATTTTAAAAAAAATCACATTGCTTCTCCCTTATTAATCACATTAACCTTCTGCATAATCCCATAGTGAAAGCACAGTTCACAATTTGTGACATTTGCAAGCTCTCTCCATGGAATCTAGAAAGACACTACAAATTCAAATTTATACCCAATCTCTTCAAAATCTCCCTTATGTTGTTTGTGCTTTCTTCCCTCCTGTTTTATAGATTATGGTTTTTTCCCTTTTCCTGCCTTCAAGTTTCTCCTAGGCTGTCCCATCTATTTGAAATTTCCTCTTTCTCTACTTTTCTTACATCACAGCCACTCCCTATTGAGGACAAAGTTACACAGTGTAAACTAAATAAAACTAGCACGGCAAACATAACATGGAAAACAAGGGAAAATCTTTTATAAGGTAGATATTTGTTTTGGTACAAGTCTGCTGAAGATTCCTGAACATGAAAATCTCTGATAAACAAGTACAGAAAGATCTGAAAATGTTGTTTTTAAAAAGACACCAAGATGTAAAATTAAAAAAATACTTCCACAGAAACAAGTATGAGTATAGGTGGTATCTAAGAATGAGAAATGTAATCCCAGTCGAAAATAAGATCCCCAATGCCAATATATTGATTCACTTGCATATAACATACTGGAATGTTTTATATCAAGGATCTGTAAGTTGTAACTACTTTTTTCCTAACATTCCCTTGGTGTTATTTGTTTTAGTGCATAAACTCTTGGTATTTTCTGAGATTATAAGAAGAAATATGTGAATACTGATATACAAATCCTGGGAAAACTGATCATCTTTCTTTAAGGTCTCATGAAACTGCCTTTCCAGTCAAACATTTCAGGTTCAATGAATTTGGATAGTTTTACTGAACATCTCAACAACTGAATTTACAATGTTTTCAATTTCAGCCATCACTAGTCAGGAGTCAGACACTGACGTTGTAGCAAAAGCAAGAATTACAGTCCAATCCTTTTTGATGTTCATATTCTTGAAAATAGTAATGTTGGCTACTGTGTAGAATTACAGGTATTAAACACTATCTGATTCACCTAATCTGAAGAGGAGCTAATCAAGTGTTCTATCTCAAGCCGTTCAAGTTCATTATTTTGTTAAGGAGTAAATGCTTTCACCATTTTTAATGGGTATTATTTGTGTTCAAAATATATTAAAATAATGATCAGATAATTGTGATTTTTAGCAGTCAGGTCCAGGGTGCACAAGTTTTACAAATTAAAAATTAATCCAATTTTAAGTTTCTGAGATAGAGGGATTGGATGGTTTTTTTCCCAAGAAGTCACAAAATTCCTTTTGCCTTTTTTTTATGCTGAAAAAAGCTACTTAGGAGGAGAAATATGCTATGTCCCTTTGTTGGATTCAAACATTGCCAATGCAACATTTAACTGTTTCCAATGATACTATTGCAGCCCTCTGACCAGGGATGTCAATGAAGCTAAATTCTTTCATAGGACTTTTCACTGAAAGCATTTCAAAAAGAAACCTGTTAGTAGAAACCACATTAACCTGTAAAGTGTTGAAAACATTCCATCACAATGTACACTTTATCTCCCACCCCTTAAGTATACCCTTCTATTTCATCTTCATGTGTCTTCTATATTCTGTACCCTCCGAATGAAACAGGGTCATGGACTTGAGGAAACTATGAAAACCAGTATTTTTAAAACAGTGTTCCAGCCTTCTGCATAAAGGATTATGTATGTTCCCTAAAAAGTCAACTGACTCTGCACACAGTGCATGGAGAGAGGAAATGTAAAGCCACTACAGTGTCTATACTCAGTAAGATCTGCCCCATTGCTCTCGTAACAAGCTGACGAAGTGCCAGAAAGGCAGAGTATAACTGGGAGGAAAATATGCTCAGATCTTTGCACAGAAGGAAATTTTCCAGTGCACAGTATTTTTAAATATACATACTTACCAATTCCACTGCAAATGGAAAAACTTAATGTTAACTCATGGAGGAGACATCTGAAATCAGTGGCACCTTAAGGTGCTTTCTTAGGAAGGATAAAAAAGCGATGGAAAGTAGACACAGATGAGAACACAGGGGAGTAAGCATTATTTTTCTAATATAATATGTTACCTTCTTGGTTCCATACCTGAAACGAGACAGAAAAAGCCTAGCTGAGACACAGCTGCTTGATCCTTCCAGTTTCAGTACCCTTTTCAGTACCGCCTGCCATTCCTGTTCTTATGTCCATTTCTCAACTTGTGAACAGATATTTCTCACTTGTGCTTGGCAAAGTCAAGCCTTATGATTTCTATCCTTAGTCTTCGTTAGAAGTGTGAGTTTGAGATATCAATAAATAAATAAATAAAATTCCTATCATGAGGACATTTATATACTAATTGCTTTGAGATTCTGGAAAGCTCCAAAGTCAGATGAGGAGCTGGATCAGAGAATTTATCTCTGGTCTGAAATAAGTGTTTTATTTCAGAAAGGAAAAGTGAACTGGTAGGAGGGTTGCTACAAAACTTGGCATTTCTAGTTCCACAGCATATTAGAACAGAAATACTTTTGTAATGCACTTTATTTACGTAACTAGTTTTAATTTACAACTCCAGGTGTGTTTCACATTATCATTCATCCCTTCTCTTATGTTTTTTCAGCCTGACACGTAAGTGCTGGTAGCTTGGAAAAAAAAAGAAAACAAAATCAGTGAACAAATATAAATCAAAGAACAGAATATAAATCTTCAGCCTAAGAATATAGAGATATTTTCTTATATTCTATCTGAAAGGGGACAAAACAGCAACTAGACAGTATCTGAGATATGTTCTACACAGTAACATCTTTAAGATCATCTTCAGGGAACTTTTCTTGTATTCATCGCAAAAATACCCACCCACCAACACAACTAATTTTAAAGTCTGGAAGTGAGACTTGCAGCAATGCTTCAATACTCAATATACATTGCAAACAGGCCATTTTCCACACAATTCTTGCTTTGAACATCGTTTAACATCTGTTCTTGCTATACTGTTACCTGTTTCTGAACCTTTACTTCTGAGACTTATTGAAGATTTGGATGCTTAAAAAATTATTTAGTATTTCTTACCTGGAAGCCTAAGAATCTCTGGAAGATTCTTAAATTAATTAAGATGTAGTTTCAGGGAAAGGTTGTAGATAAATATTGAGAGAGGAGAGCTGAGGAAGCAACTAAGAATTAAATATTCAGACGAGAGTAGCATAGTTAACTATAGTAGAGAAAAGCAAGGTCCACTGCTTACTGATGATGTTGCCTTATTGGGATTGAGAAGAAGGAAAACGAAAATTTAAAATACAGCTCATCATCCATGACCTAATTACAACTGTCTGGAATAATTTGTATTTAAAGTAGGGGCCACAGAGCCACAGTGAATTTACTTGGATAAACACACAGTCACACAACATATGCTCAGCTCTGTTTGCTATGGGATATGGCATTCTTCTATTATGTCTGTTTGTCAGATGAGTTAAATTAAGCCTGAAATTGCATGAGAGAAGTCTGGCTCAGAGAAATTTTGCAAGTGTTCAGACAACAAGATGGTAGCAGAGTGTACTGCAACTCGGCATGTAAAATGGTTTGAATCAGCACAACTTTACCACAGCTGTAGGAATAAGACGGAGAATTCTTCAGCAAACAAAAAGCTTTTAACTCTATTGACCTTAGTGCTGTCTTATCACTCTGACTGTTAAGGTCTATGATGAAATTGAACTGAATTACCTCATTCCTGAAAAATTCTTGGTATGTTCCCCCTCTTTTTCGCTCCTAGAGTAGGTTGTTTGTAAGGCATGTTTGACAGTGAAATGGATAGGTTCTGTTGGCATTGTCTGTTCAAGTGCAAGTGATGGCAAGACACTAATAGCACATCTGGTATCCTGGATATGCAGCAGAATTGGTGATCAGTGAATTCTACGTACCCCGAAATTCTGAACAAATGAATATACAAACCCAGAATAAACAATGCTTTAACATTAGAGCTGATATGGATGCAAACAATATGTTTGGCACATCTGGAAATTCTGAAAAACAGTAGAGAAAGGTAGACTGCTCCATAGATATTTACCAGTGTATGTAATAATTCTGTACTAGGTACTACAATTCCATTACTGACAGACTGGAGAATGACTTATATGGCCAAGCAAGCGGCTGTGTGGTGCTTAGTTGCCAGCTGGGGTTAAACCATGACAGCCTTCTAGGCTTACCAGTTGCTATGGTAAAATTCTAAAGAGAAGGAATATTAGAAACGGAGTTCTCAGGAGTCTGCCACTAACATCAAATGATTAGGGTGCCACTTTGGCAGTAACAGGTTTCAAATGCCACCTCAAGTTCAACAACCCAGGATACAGGTTTTCTTCCTATAATGTAGCATAATATTGTGCTGAACTTTTAACTGGATGGACAATCTGAATGATAGTACTTAGTTAAAAATAGCTATTCCTGTTTTATCATATTGTTAATTGCCAGTATTTTGCTTACTCTTTCCATGAAATAGCAAGTGCGAATTATCTTCAATGCACGGAGAAAGAGGGAAGTACAAATCTTCCATGTACTAAGCCTCACATACTCAGTCATCAAATCTATGGTTTCCACCTTTCCCTTCTGGCATTCTTGATGTGTTCAGACATTCATAGAAGCTGGAATAGACACTGTGAGTTTGAACAGTAATTTACATTATTTGATAGCAACAAGAAAACAAAGAAGTGAGGAGAACCCCCAACCACAACACTAGTAATGGAGTTTGTCTCACCCAGCTTTAAATGTCTATAATGTGGGTGTTTATGAACAAACATATTTTCTGTACTCCACTCCCTGCAGCATCTAAAAGCAGAAGCAAAATAGTTCTAACAGCAGCTGTGTTTTGTTAAAACAATAATTCCAAAGTTCCTAATGTGGGAGACCTGTACCTTGCAGTGAATAAAAGTAGGATTTCATTATGAAAATAAATAAAATAAAAAGAAAGTTAATTAAAATTTAATGCTCTGATTTTCTAAAGTTATGTTAGCTGCTTCCTTCAGGATCTGTCTGGTTCTTTACTCAGTTTTGCTGTGCTGAGTGCAGCACATACTTGAGACAATAGGAAGAAATGGAAGCAGTGCAATTTTAGGATTCTACTTGTTGGTGATTGTACCAGAAAGCAATTTTTAACAAGAAAAATATGTTTGCTTTCTTCACAAGTCCCTTTTTCTTTCTTTAATTATTTAATAATAATTATAAAGAAGATAGTGTACATAGTGATGACAAAACTAGAAAGAACAATCATTATGAAATACAGATTCTAGAGAATCTTAATCCTTATGATAACTGAGCAAAAAAGACAGCTTTGGTTTAAAGCAAGGAAAACTAATGCTTATAAAGGTGATGTCTGATACGAAGATTAAAATAAACAAAAGAGCAGATCACAGAAGCACCTATAGTTAATTTAAACAGGTGTATTTTCAAAACTTTATGCATCTTATCTCCACTCACATCAAGTTCAGTGGTACTTATGTAACTTTAAACTTCACATCTGACTTTGAAATTCTTTCTCCCTGAGGGAATATATGATTAAAAAAAGTTTGAAAGTGTTTCATGCACAGATATAAAATACCTGGTTTGTAAAGCTACTTTTCAACTCATAATTTCTGTAATCTCCTTACACCAGTGTGTCTCTAAAACCTGGTGTATAAGCAAGTGCTTTAGAATAACAGTAAACTGTATATTATTTGGATTTGACTCATTTCTTCTACAGAGTACATTTATTACATTTATCTATAAAGCTTCTTTTTGTGTAAGTTTTACAGAAACGATTGCATAAAATAGTTGGCTTTGCTAACAGGGGACGGGACTCGGTGACCCAGGAGGTCTCTAGCAGTCATATATCCATATAATGGTATTGGAATGCTTTTTCTCTTAGAGTGAGGACTGCATGAGATATGTGTTTTACAGTAATTTACACATCTGACAAACTGTGCTCTTACTTAATTGTCTCCCATTACTTCAGTGTCCTAGTGAGCCACCTATGTATATCCAGTCCATAATTTCATGCACTGGCCATATTAAAACTGGCTTCGCACTGGAGATAATTAAGATTCTCAAGAAATGGGTGGAGCGTGTCTATGGAATACAAGGCACAACTCTGAGAGATCACATGTTCGTTAAGATCAAAGGTTTGTCTTAACGATACTGAAAAATTGACTCATCAAAGCTTTGTTTAATCTTTAGACTTGCAAAAAGATCAGCTCATTTAGTATGGGGGGGGAAGGAGGGAGGAGGAGAGGAGAGGGGAGAGGGAAAGGGACAGAAGGGGAAAGGGGAGAGAAGACAGAGAGATACTATCCCTCTAGATGGAAACAAGAAGATAAGAAGACAGAAACTTATCTTAGTATAGGGTCTAAAGTGTTTACTGATGTTTTCTTGCCAATATGGAGCTGCTAGAATTGTACTCTAGAAAGGGAGAAGACTGTAGTGCAATGGCTTCATTTAAACAGCCAGGCTAAGAACACCAATCTGTTCCATTTAAGAAACATCACCAAAGTGAAGCAGATAGAAAGTCTGTGTAGCAGAAGCAGCCAACTTCCCTCACTCTGGTACTTGCATATCAAAACTGTTACATAACTGAGACATACATATTGCATTCCTTGGAGAGATATGAGTGTTATATTACAGAGGAGACTGGAGATGATGGTTCTGCAGGGATCCTGGGACTCCAGGGCTGGCTTTTGGCTAAATTTCAGAAAAGCTACCAAAGCCTGTCATCAACAATCTTGTTTACTCCCACACCCAGGAATGTAGATCTAGAAAAGAGTCTGTATTTGAATTGCTTAGGAAGTCCATATGACTGGAGAGCCAGTAGCTGGCCTTAGTTTCAGGTAGTCAGCCCTCTGAGTAGGAGTTTCAATCAGAAGACAAAGCAAGGGAAAACATGCATAGAATCTAAGCCTCTTCCATGGTTTAGAAAGCAGGATCACATTCCGTACCATCATAAGGACTGGATGCAATAACCTACCCATCCACCCATCCACCCACTTTAACCTGGTGATTTTCTTTCTTTTTGTTAGTTTTCTTCAACTTACATTACAGGCTTGCCTTTGTTTAATGTTATAGATATTGAATAGCCTAAATTAAGATAATAATGAATAAAACTGATACTCAGTGTTGTACAATTATTGATGATTTACCTACGAACTTATATGGCAGAAAGCTGGGGCAAATTTGCAAGAAGAGACAGTCAGTTGGTTTCTATCATGTGTACTTTACTAAGCAACTCCTTGGGTAAAAAACTACGAGAGTACATTGCAGATCAATTCCCCCTCTGTACTCAAGTGACTGATGTAAAAACAGTGCATTAAACAAGTTTAATAAAACTGCCATGAAATGAGGCACTGCAGGAGCAGCAAAGGGATATACAAAGTGTGTGATACAGTATGATAGTTTCAGGAAATTATGTTTAACAGAGTAAGCTCTGACAAGCATCAGCCAGTTTATCTCCTTCTGTTGTGTAGAGTCCAGTTTAACTATCTGGATTGATACCAACATAATCCTGCCTGATCTAGACAACAGTGGAACATGGGGGTCATTCTAAGCCCAGGTGAATATGATGTCATACTTTTAGCATGTAACTAATAAGAAGGTAATGTCAGTACTTCATAATTATAAGTCTTTAGTAGAGGAACAGGTATATTAACATTAAAAAACTTGAAAGAGAATGAGGGAACTTTGCATTTCTTAGGCTGCTAATTCTCAAAGTTAACACAATGGGAGCTGGTCTACACTAGATTTTCCTCAAGCTGGTGGGATAATGAATGTTAGCCCATGCTTTAAATAGCCAAACCATAGGATAGATAAGAGACAGCCTTCCTCAACTTTGTAATACATTCTTCTTGACGTATAACAGCAAACAAATGTTGGATAAAACCTTAAGTTATGTTGTATATCTTCCTGTAATTCAAGGAGTCTTCTTTAGTCGAGAGTTACCAAGCTGCTTTCAAAAATCTAAAGTGAAAAAGTTTCATTTCATGGTACATTGAGCCATGTCTTAATAGAGTAATCAGCAGCACCATTTTTTATTTTGTTTTATGCGCTGTCTTTCCTGTTTTCATTTTCTTTAGAGAAGGCTCAGTAGCAATGATACAGTGCATACGCTGAATATAAAAATCCACACTCAAAAGGACTACTAGGTACTAAGGAGATTGCATTTAATACCAACAGGCATGGAAAGACAAAATATCCAATAGCAATGCCAGCAGTACTAATTAATACTAGTGGTCTAGGCAGGCTGGTGATTGGAGCTGTTGTTATCTTGGACAAGAATAGACTCTATAAATGGGTTTGAGCGCTACAAACCCTTTCCAGTATTCGATGCCACTTAAAAGGTGTATTATGCCTAGGCAAACAAAATGAGCGATAACACTCCTGTCTCTAGTGACCTACATAACAAAATGTACGCTTGCAGCATTCCAATCAATTACTTTGCTAACCCAGCTGGCTCTTCCATTCTCAATCAATGAGATCATAGATGAAGCGTTCATTCCCCATTTCCTTGGTCTGAACGAATATGGATTTGCTCATGAACTCAACACACTTTTTGCTCTAAGGGCAGAGTAAAGAAAAAGATGTTTCTCAACTTAGCAGATTGGTTGCAAAATGTTAAAGGACCTATCCCTTTTCCAGTGAGGCCAACAGAAACTTTTCTACTTATTTTAATTAACACACTACCAGGCATTTGTCTGAGATAAAGACTGAAGTTAAAAATTCCTTATATGCATCTGGAATGTGAAGGCCTCAAATTTCAGAGCACTGGTGATTTGCTTTAATGTATAACAAAGTCAGGGCACCACTGGAAAATATAGAAAAGGTTAGGTCTACTATCTGTGGTGTCAAGGAAGAAAAAATAGGTATTAACAAGCTCTTGACAAGGTTGTATGCCGACGGCAACCTTCCCATGTCCTTTACTGAGGTACCAAAAATTTTCTTTTTTCCCTCTTAAGAGCTTTAAAACAATCAGGCAGGAAATTTCAGAAGTAAATACATTTTTGCAAGAGTCATTTAACAGTCAGCATTAGACCCTAAGTCCACATTTAAGGATTTGAATGGTTTTCAGAAATGCTGAACATTGACAACTCTCAGTGTCATCAATGTTAGTAAACAGCTGAAAATCAAATAAATAATCAAATAAATAAATACCCACCCTCCCAAAAAAACCCACCCAAGCAATGTATTAAGTTCTTATACAAAAGATTGCGTCCTTAGCAATCATCCTCCTGAAAGAACAGAAAGTTTTCTTTTAGTTATGCATTTATGTACACTTGTAAGACTCCAGTACACTTAAGGAAGTGGTGGAATGATCCTTTGCTCAATGAGGAGTTAACTAACTAAATGTAGACAAAATCACAAAAGAAATACTGGGTGCTAGCACTGATAATATACTAAGAAATTTAAATGCTGTTTGTCACATCTAGTATTAAGAGCCTAACCAAAGTTAACATTATACTAGCACCCAGACAGAATCTCAAAAGCTGTATGCAATTTGTTGAGTATTACATACTTTCAACATGAAAATTACATCAGCAATAACCAGTTTTAATTAGTCTTTCTCTAATGCATGGATGGAAATTGGATTTTGGCTGTGTTCATCAGTCTTGAAAACAAGAAATCCTTAAATTTAGTCAGAAAGCAGTTAGAAAGATATAACAGAACTTGAATCAATTTGGTAATATTCTGCTGTGGGCTGTTCTTGCCATCCATTTTAAGCCATAATAAGGTCAGCATGATTCTACTGCTCCTAAGATTGCCTTACCCAGGACAGGATTTTTATAAAGGCTTTAGGATATCCTACCTAAAAAACTAAGCACATTTTCAAAAACTATTTTGCACTCAGAAACAGACACAGAAGTCAGAAGACATTCATAAGGCACAAAGCTATTGAACATATTTAAGTGTGAAGACTAAAAGAAGTCACACCAGTTCAAGTGGCCAGATGGATTTGTGAGAAGTCATTAAGCAGATGTAAAGTTTTCTCTGACACTGTTTTTTTTTTTAAACTACATCCCAAATCCTATTCAGTACAAACATACTGGAATTATCTGCAAGACGGTAGTTATGTGAGCATAGGGAATGATTTCTATTTTTATTATGTTTCAAAAAAATTCTTTGTTTTACATGATCTAAATTTCAGGCCTCAACTTAATAGTATCCATTAACATTCTTATAAATTACTCAAATTAATAATTGCAGATTCCAGAGAATCATCTCCTCTATTTGAAAAGCAAAATGTTTTTTTCTGATGCTCAAATAGTATCATAATTTTAACTTATTCAGTCTGAAAAAAGAGAGACAAATATAGGTAAAGAAAATAACTAGTAATTAGGTGAAGTGGGGAAATGGATGAATTTTAATTTGATACATTTATATTTTATTTGATATATTTATAGCATGTGTGCCTTGTAAACATTGCCCAAAGCTTGTGAATGAGATGAACATATTCAACTGTCT
The DNA here is from genome assembly GCF_965183815.1 of Platalea leucorodia. Taxonomy (NCBI): domain Eukaryota; kingdom Metazoa; phylum Chordata; class Aves; order Pelecaniformes; family Threskiornithidae; genus Platalea; species Platalea leucorodia. Next base: position 22,132,483 of record NC_138829.1, read on the forward strand.
ATTTAAGAATGGGTTTCCAAAGCAAAGAAATTGAAGTCATCCACGTGTAGGTCACAGCACAAATAATTGCTTTTTCTTTGATAAGACATTTCTAGTACAACCACCTGATGATAAAGACAATACTCGCCAGGAACACTTGCTTTTAAACCAAGAAGAAAAAGACTAGATATCTCTATGCTAGCCACTGAAATCTGACAAACTGATCAAACTGCCTGCAGTGTATTCGGGTCAGTCAACAGTATGAATGTGTGAAAAACCTTGAGATAGAAGGAATAAGATGGAGCAAAAGAATTGGAGCTTCAGTGATGTCTGAAGCTCAACTGTTAGAACAGGAATGTTAGGGAGGGGAAAGACTTTGTTACGCACTTCACCTGTCTCAAGTGTGCGGCTGTAGACCTAGGCCATGTAGTTATTCTGGTTTTGTGTATATACCAAATATAGGGTAGGTGTAATCCTAACTGATTGCCATTAGATATTACTGTGCTTACTCAAATTACATGTTGAAGAAAGTAATGTCACACTAAAGCATTTGCCTGTGTGGTCAGTGACCTGCTTTAGAGGGAGTTCAAGAAGTTTATAAGAGGGCACACCTCTTGCCTATGGTGGCAAGGAATGACGTCAGTGATCAACATCTATGTTACAGCAGTTCATGGAGCAGCTAATACTTAGCATGATATAAGGGGTTTTAATGTGATTTAATAAACTACTACAGCCTCGTTGAGATTTGAAGTAAAAACTTCACAAATAAATTAAGTATTTTATCATTTTTTCTGACCTCATAACTATTAGTCCAATGACCTAGTCAGGTAGTTTTTAAAACTTAACTAGACTTTTTATCTGGGTCAGGTCTTTGAACCCACAATCTGTTTTGTTGTGATTGTCTGTATTCACAGTATTTCTCTGATCCATCCCTATTATCTGCCATCTCAGCAACTGAATAAGTGTTTTACAAGTCCAGGTAACAGTTTCGTATCAGACAATTATTTTTATTGACTGCTCATTTCAGTCAAGTAATCATTTTAGAATTTGTTAATGATTGTCTTCTACCTTTTTATAGAGAGAGCACAGGGCAGAGTGAATCTGAAATGTGTAAATACCAGATAGGCAACTTTTAAATGTAAGATGAGATTTGTCCAAAAGAATCAAGGAAACCGCAAAGCCACAATCAATGTCATGAAAAAGGTACAAATTAATGTTAAGCTCTATAATTACTTTACAATTTAGAGGCCTCATATATATGCAGACAATATGCCTTTGTAATGTGGTTGAAATGATATTTCTGAAAACAGACGCTTTCTCTTGCCATCTGTGATAAGCCTGTTTGTACCCCATCCTTCTTACTTGTTTAGAAGCCAAAATAAATAAAACAAATGTTTCCTGAAAAGCACTGGTAAATAATGTCAGTTAATTAATTTTCATACCACGTTATTCTCCCATGTCAATACATAGCACATTTTTCTCTCTGTTACTTTTAACGATAAGCTTATGATAATTTTATTTTATTAGCAATTTAAAAAAAAAATAAAAAGAAAAAAGTTTCCTAGTCCTTTCTAGAGGGACTGCTTAACAGACTGGGGACCCCCTCAGCTAAGAGCTGTGAGGACTTTGTGGATACTTTCTGGCCATGTGAACTCAACCAAACCTATGGCCAAGGAAGTCTTGAGAAGCAAGATTTGGGGAGCACTTTGGGGAGGGTGGCCATGACCATTGTATTAACAGTCAAGAAAAGGCTGGTGTGGGACAAAGGTAGGGCTTTCAAATCTGTGCTCTCTGTTTCAGGCCTGGGCCAGAAGGACTTACAAATATATTAGCATATGCTCTAAATTTTGGTCTTAGAGTCAGAATTTTCTCATTTACTATAAAATTGTGTACTGCAAAGTATTTTTCCAGTCTACCAGTGCATGCAAAAGTGCCCTGATCTAATACTTATATATAGATAACAGTGTAACATTCAACACAGTCATCAGTTGATCTCTCTCTCTCTCTCTCTCTCTCTCTGCATCTCTCTCTCACAGCTGCACTGACTCTCTGTGTATTGAGTGGGTTTGACAAATACTGGCTGATAATTCTCTTTGTTAAACCAGCTTTCATAATCTGGATAGAAAATTTAACAAGCCTTGATCTGTAATGGATCACTGTAGGTGGATGTGCCATCTATATTTTGTCCTGCAATAATGCGATTTTTTTTCTTTTTTCTCCTGCATCCTTTACTTTTTCACAGTGATATCTTATTTGAAATGAGGACAAAGGAAGCAATAAAAAGGATAACAATAAACTTGTGCCTCAACTAGAGATAAACAGACATTTCAGAGAGAAAATAAGATAATTTGCCCAGGAGTTTAATGGTTCAGAACACTGGGACTAAATATAAAGTTTATTTCTGTCCTTCCAAGTTCTGTCTGCAGACTGCTGAGAATGACACTGTAATGTGTTCTGATTTAGTGGTTATTTTATGGCTAGGAAACCACTGTGTCCCTGAGTCTTTTCACCTTGTTATAGAGAGAAATAATTGCTGTAAAACAAGATGGTAAGAAGACTATCAGAGCTTCAAAATGTAGAGGCTGGAAAATATTTCATTTCTTTCAAAACTGCTACTGTCTTCCCATTGAACTTTACAACAGCTGAAAAAAAGGGTGCTATACAATCCAGTAAGTCTTTGAAAATATTGGTAGGTCATTAACATTTGTAAAACATTTTAGAAGACTATTACTGAAAGGTAATATTAAATCTCTTACCATTTAGTTATAATTTAGATTTTTTTTTCCCTTCATTTACATTTATTTTGAACTCTGAAGCGTACATTTAGTTCACTTTCTCAAGGGTGATTTAATTCCGCAGTAAGACAGATAGTCCAATTAAAAATTATTTTCTTTGAGAAACCTATTAAAACTAAAGTCTTTGGTGTGTTTATGGCATATCATAAAGTTGGTTTTGTGTGAGCTTGGAAAGTAATATCATATGTAAATAGTAAATATTAAAAAAAAAAAAAAACCTAGAACTTTCACATATAAATTCTAAATTAAGGTTTTCTCAATAAAAACAGATTAAATCCAGAAAGCTTAAACACAGATTACCAGCATAACAACCACTATAGACTCCACGAGGGGTTGTGCCAATGGCAGAAATAATAAAAAATCTTGAAAGCATTTGTGTACTTGTTATAAGAAAGTGCTTTGGGACAACATAGTGTCATTGTTATACATTAAACACTAAATAAAAACGTTTGCAGTGTCATCCTCAGAAGCTTGCAAACCAAACTTGGGGGAACAGGACCAAACAAGTGTTTAGAACAAGTACATTAATTTATAGTTTGTACAGATCTATGAGAAGTGATCTTGTAAATGGTTATCATCTACTTTGATTTAAGGACACTGAAGACCATCCTGATTTCTGCATAACACAGCATATGAAACATTTAATATTAATATAATTGGACTACCAAGACTGACACATTTATTTATTTACCAGTCCTCCTAAAGCCAACAAAATGGAATAGCCCGCAGAAAGAATAGCCATTCTATCTTAACAACACAAAAACATGGCCTTATTTGGACAGATGAATAAAGCTACACTTCGCAAAATTTGTCTATAAGTACTCCAACACAGTATCATACCCTTCAGACTTTGTTCTTGTAATAAACAAGACAGAAAAAAATATTTACTTTTTGGTTTTAAAAATCTTCACAGTATATTCTAAATTATATTAGTTTAATCTGTTCTTTTCTATATAGGAGTACTGATATGAACATTTAGGAACACTGGTATAAAAAGCAGAAAAATCTAGTTTTGCTCACATTCTACCCTTCTACAGAAAGGTTGATTTATCACTTTGGAGTGCCTTAGTGTCATATTGGCATGCATGGATCCATCCTGGCAATGATATCTCTGTAAGTACGTGTGAGTGTATGTGAGTTGATATGTACCTGTTCATATATGCATATATATGTATACTTACGTGTGTATATATATTTACATACACATACATATCTATGCTGAATTGGATTAGTTACAAGAGACAGAAAATTTAGTCTTCAGTTTTTAAAATCTTTCAACATTTTATAAGATGTGCCACTGTAATTTTCAAAATAACAATTATTAGATGGATTTTTTTGGCAGCAAGCAGAGAATGTAAGTAGAAGTTCTTTACCATTAAATACCTTCGACTCCCTATTTTCTTATACATTATTGTTCATTGTTTGTAATGCTGCATTGACCTTAAAATTGTCAGTGGCCAAGGATGAAATACCAAAAATGCAGTTTTCAATTCTTCTTTTTTATGTCACCCACTTGTAAGGGTGGAGGGACAGTAAGAGAAAAACAAAATAACAGTCTGTTTTGGGTGGATATATTTTAATGAAACAATGATGGCATGAGAAAAATTACAGCAAGCTTGGAATCTTATTAGATAGGACCAGCTGAGATTATTGGACAGAGTGCAGGAGAACAAGGTCAAAGACAAAAATCGATTCATGATCAAAAGTTGATTCTATTTTTCTAGATATAAATGGGACTTATTTTATAAGTTACATGCTTATGTGTGTAGTTTTTTAGATAGAACAGATATATAAGGTGTAGAAAAATATCCCAATAAATTTTAAGGTATTTCCTCTTCATCTCACCCCATTTGACTGGGTCTAAAATAATATTGATGTAAATATTGTGAGAAAAATGTTCTCCTACAATATACAATGCTGTCAGAATGGAGAAACATGATAAAGTTTTCAGAAAATATAAATTCTATTTCCAGCTTGAACTGATTACTGAATCAAAGCGATTCAGAAAAGTATACCTTCATAGGTATTGTCATAAACAAGGTTACATGAAAGCTGGCAGTTCCCTAGGCACTTTAGGGGAGCTACGTTGACACTCACTGAGATTTAGCTGGTATAGTTTATGCATAAAAATATTCAGAGAGACAGCATATGAAGCATATGAAGAGCATATGAATAGTTACTGTGGTTACAGTAGTCTGAAACAGGGTAGACTTTCCTTTACCAAAAGAAGGATGACAGAGTTGCTTACCAATATTGAAAAAATCACAAGGGAACTCAGGGAAATTCTTCATTTGAGCAGGAAGAAGGAGCTGGGTAATTCTGTGTTTGCCCGTACTGTACCTGCTGGGTAGGTACAGAGACCTACATAGAGAAGAATCTTCTTAGACAGTCCTGGAGAATAGGTCCACCAGCTGACACTGTCTGCCCCAGCATATATAGATGCAGAATTGCAATCCTGCCTCCCTTATGCATGCATTTTGTGTGCACACACGTATTTATGAATGTTAATACATTTTAAGAGAAAAGTAGAAAACTTAAATTTAACACAATAACTGGAATCATTACTTGAGCCCTCTGTAAGGAAAACAAGTTGACAAATCCTGCTGGGAAACTAAATAAAAATATATTATTGTAATCTTATAATTTTAGTTCTCCCCAGCTAACTCCTACAGCTATCTACACATTAATTCATTATTAAATACACATTAATAGCTAGGGCATTCTTTTTAACAAGAGCTATAACATAAAATATTAGGCCTATGCTTTTTCCCCTAGTGTTGACATCAGATTTTATGTACAATGTATTGTGGGAGAAGGATGGAAGATTGACCTGGATCAAGTTTGAAATTCAGAACTCTGTGCCTTCTTAAATTGCCTGCCTGAATCTGTGCACAGGAATATGGGATTGCCTGTGTGTAAACAGGTTTCAGTTTGCTATGCTTATGCTCTGACCTGATATAATAAGCAAGCTCCAGCTTAATTGTGTATGTAAGCATAATGCCCAAGCCAGTTAAGTTCACTGTTTCAGCTGATCTTATTATCTTGGGAATAATACTTCTCTAACATGGCTAGACAGCATCTGGCTGGCGTAATGTGGACACACACCTATGCAGATATTTTTGTAGACACACCCTAGAATCTCAATTCTCCTCTTGTCACATAAGTCTAAAAATACTACCCTCATGTAAAGCTAAATTGGGATTTCCTTTCTCACAAACAAGAATCTCCTTGACCCTTACAGCTGTATTGTGCACTTGCCTGGACCTTGGAGCTTCCACTTGATAATATCCAGAGAATTTTTTGGTCTTGTTTTTTCAGGTGAATTTTCACTTTGTATTGTTTAATTCCATCCCATTTCTATTGTCATTTGGTTCTTCCTATATATAGCTCCTGTATAGTGTAATACTCTACAAGTGTTAGTCAGCATCCAATATGATCCTTGAAAGTCCATTTAGTAATCTGGTCAAACTCATTAATAGCACTTAGTTACTGTTATTCAGTTACCTTGTCTCTAATTACTTAGATGCTTAATGTTTACTGATATGGATTCAATCCTCTGATATGCTAAGAGCTGAAAGCCTTATTTTGGAGATTTTAAGTGTCGTTCATAGGTGTGGTTGGTTAGCCTTAGCCAACAGCCAAATGTTCACCCAACCACTCACACACTCCCCCTCCTCAACAGGACATGGGGAGAAAAGATGAGAAAGCTTGTGGGTCGAGATAAAGACAGTGAGATTGCTTACAATTTACCGTCACAACTAAAACATACTCAACTTGGGGAAAATTAATTTAATTTATTGTCGATTGGGTAGTGAGAAGCAAGAAGATAAACATTAAATCAACACCTTTCTTCCCACTCTTTCCAGCTCCTTCCCTCCACACTGCTCTCACCCCTCTGAGCAGCGCAGTGGGGATCTGTGTTTGGTGTGTGTTACAGCCAGTACATAACGGTTTCCCTCTGCTGCTCCTTCCTCCTCAGACTTTTCCTCTGCTCCAGTGTGGGCTCTCCATGTGCCACAGTTCCTTCAGGAATATCCAACGGCTCCAGCACAAGTCCTCCCCAGGCTGCAGTAGATATCTACTCTGCCATGGAGCACCTCCTTCTCCTTCTCCTTCTCCTTCTCCTTCTCCTTCTCCTTCTCCTTCTCCTTCTCCTTCTCCTTCTCTTTCTCCTTCTCCTTCTCCGACCTTCGTATTTCCTCTATTGTTTTTCACTCTTTTTGTTCTCTCCTCCTCTCTCTATGCAGTGCTTTCCACCCTTTCTTAAATACGTTTTCCCAAAGGTGCCACCAGCTTGGCTGATGGGCTCAACTGTTTCCTGTGGTGGGTTGATTGTGGAGCCAGCTGGAATGGGCTATGTCCAGCACAGGGCAGACACTGACCTTTTCCCACAAAGACCACCCCTGCAGCCTCATCCTCTCCTTTCTCCCCCTCCCCACTACCAAAACCTTGCCACCTATGCCCAATATATTAATTTTACACTTTCAGAAATATAGTTTCAATACTTAGGATAGAACATTATATTAGTTTTATTTCAACTATTTCCTCCCTTTGGGACATATTTTCACATCAGATAACGAGGCCTTGTATGAAAAATGGAAAAGTTGCTTCAGTACTTGTGAGAGCTATTCTTTCTAGTCTATAGATTTTAAGGCCAACAGGGGACTAAAAGTCATCTAGTCTAAGGTCCTATATAATGCAGACCACAGAGTTTCAGCCAGTGTAATTTATTCTCTTCTGATCCTGATAAATGGTGTTTGACTAAAACATATGCATTAGCTGTGCTTAGAAGCTGTGAAAAAACCCTGTTCAACTCAGCAGTCACAGCCACTGTCTTCGGTTTGAGGTAAGCATAAGGAATGACTGAAATCCTTTACAGGATCACATGGCTGAAACGGTTGGCATCATTAACCAAAACCCAGGCACATGATCTCAAGTAGTTGCATGGTACGTTCTAAGATGTTTGATGGAGCTTCATGCAGAATGCTTAAGCTGTCTATGTAAATAAAAAAAAAACCAGTAAAAGTTCACAGAAATATAAAAATAAAGAACAAAAGCCGCCAAACACAACCTGGAAACCTTTTTCAGCATGACTGACTGCAACAGATGAGAAAAGTTTTGCGTGATGTGTGAAAGTGAATAAAGAAACTAGTTTGGCTGGTTTTTTTCGCAGAAAATTTTCAATGCATTCTTTGTAGGTAAACATTGATGCATGGAAGAAATACCACATTCTTTTATGCATTTCTCTTTTTCATAGAATCATAGAATGATTTGGGTTGGAAGGAACCTTAAAGAACATCTAGTTCCAACCACCCTGCCATGGGCAGAGACACCTTTCACTAGACCAGGTTGCTCAAAGCCCCATCCAGCCTGGCCTTGAACATTTACAGGGAGGGGGCATCCACAACTTTTCTGGGCAACCTGATCCAATGCCTCACCACCCTCATAGTAAAGAACTTCTTCCTTATATCCAAGCTAAATCTACCCTCTTTTAGTTTAAAACCGTTACCCCTTGTCCTATCATTATGTGCCCTTGTAAAAAGTCCCTCTCCAGCTTTCTTGTAGGCCCCCTTCAGGTACTGGAAGGCTTCTATAAGGTCTCCCCAGAGCCTTTTCTTCTCCAGGCTGAACAATCCTAACTCTCAGCCTGTCCTCATAGGAGAGATGCTCCAGCCCCACTGATCATCTTTGTGGCCCTCCTCTGGACTCATTCCAACAGGTCCATGTCCTTCTTATGTTGGGGGCCCCAGAGCTGGACACAGCACTCCAGGTGGGGTCAAGTAAACAACTCCTGGACAAAAAAATAATGACTTGGAAAAAAAAATCCCCTATTTTCCATGGAGCTATATAGTCTTAATCTATAGATTTTTTAAAAATGTAAAAAATCTAATGCTTTTCTGTTTGTGAAAAATTCATTATACTCAGGTCTTAATGTCATTAGCACCATCTATTTCCTTCCTACACAGCGCATTCCATGACCCAAACATGACATCGACCAGTAAAACAAAGAGTAGTTTTTTTATTGAAATCTTCCCGTTCAGCACACAAAGAGGAGAGTAACATTGGTACTCAAGTAAACTGGTGCAAGGGAGCTGTGCTGATTTATCAAAGCTCTGGCAACATATTGACAATGTCTGTAAGGTATGTTCAGTCTCACTGGCAATGTTCAATTTATCTGAAGTGACCCCTGGAGTACCAGTCTACCAGCCTGTGGTCAGGAACCTGAAGAGATCTCACATGAAGAACCAGTACACAATGACTATCATCAGCTTATGTATATAGATTTCCGTCCTAATAATCTAAGGTGTCAAGACTGGCTGGTGAATGCTCAGGCTTCACAGCAGAGTTGCAATATGTCTGGAGGGCATATCTGGATCAGGTGGTCAGAAGCACCCCAAGTTCAGTAATTCGGTCATTGTTACTAAATGAAGTATTTGCATAAAGGACAGTAAATTAGTTCCCAATACTTTCTTACAATCTACTGTGCCATATTTTCTGAGGATACTACAAACATTTTGTCTCACTCTTCAATGGTGGGACTAGCTCAACAGATGGGCAATCAAAAGTAGCTTAACTGCAGGTTAAAAAGGTTAAAAATTTGTCAATAAAGACAAATGCGTACAAAGGGCAAAGCTGTTAGCAGAAATTTATTGATGTCCTTCAGTGTCTTGTCCAAGCCTTGCTCTTTATTGCTCTACTCCTGTTGTACATGAAGGAATCACTCAAGTTCACATATAGAAAATAAACAGAGCAGCTACCACCCAAATCTTGCTGTTTCTCTCAAATCAACAGCTGCTTTTTGGAACATGTTGTTTTTGTCAAGTGAGGCTGTGGTTTAATTCCAGAAGCTTGTCTATGAGTGGAGAAAGCACAGCCAAAGCCACCAACAGTGTGATTCAACTTTCAGGAGCCCAGAGTTAAGCCTCTGGTATTGTTACCCCCTAAAGGAAGATAAAAGCTCAGGCAAGGGAATTAGTGTGAACTTGCACCATTAAACAGCCATGTATACCACTGAGAAGGATGCCTACTCTCTTATTGCTGCTACTTAGTATTGCTCTGAGTCATGATACTAAAGAGCTAACCACTAAGAAAAAGGGAAAAGGAAACAAGAAAATAGAGGGGATTAATAAAAATTGGGGATGGAAAAATACAGGTTTCTTGTGACAAGTAGTCAAAAAAATATGTACGTATGAAAGAGCTAGAAACACAGCAACTATAGGAATCACTCTTGCAAGCCAATGTGTTACATGGGATTATAAGAGCTTTTTTTCCTGCAGGCTGTGGTAATTTATACAATTCAGTTTTGTTTTTCATTAAAATGAAGGGGAGAGACTGTATTTTAACTACAATAAAACGTACAGGCTGAAGGATTGCTACTGGGAATTTGCACTCAGAGGAGAGGGGTAGTGCTCTGTTCAAACACAAGGTCTAGGCACTGAAATGTAAGTTTCTTTAATTCTACTTGTATCTTGATACTAAAGCAAAAATCGAGAGGCATTTTCAAAGAAGCCTAAAGGTACTCAAACCTCAATGACTTTTAATATGTTTTTCATGTCAACAGCCTTGGTGTCTTTTGAAAATCTTCACCTAGAAGACTAGTGGAAGTTGGAACGGCCTTAGGGCTTCAGTTATTCATGCTTTGTTGCTTTTGTCCCTTATGTGTTTTTTTCACAAACAGAATTCTTTCATTCCACATCTGTTGTGGGGAAGGAGTGATAGGAGGGGAAGGAAGAAGAATCTTCTCCACTAGATTTATGCAAAGAAATAGGGTCAATATTATAAGCAGAGGAAAAGTTTTAAAGGAGATTTACAGTGCTGGATTTCCAGAAATATTTAAATACAAAGTAAATCAACTTCTTATCCACTGTGCACATTGCAGATGTTAATGCCTGACAATTTCTAAATCAATGTATTGTTTAATCTAAATCAGTTTACCCAAATATTTTGAAAAGAAGATTCACCCTGCCTCTTTAATTTCCAGGAATTGTTCCCTATTTGGCATGATTTATTTACAATAAATTATTTCATAAATAGAAGTAGATCATTATGGAGAAAAAGGGAATGATGATTTTATTGGCAGCTTGGATTAAGTTAATTTATTTGTTTATTTATTTATTCTCTGGCCAAAATTTAATTTTCAGATTTGTTTTGCAGTCTACTTTAAGATTATTTTCTCCCCAGTGACCATGATACCTCTGGGAATTATTTTACTCTGTTGTCCTAATTGTTAAAGCTTGTGATATTTTGTATGCTGCCAATGCACATGAGAAATTCTGAGGATGTCTCCCACCTCACTTTACATACATATATCTGATTTTTTTGAAAGTGTTTGTGTTTAATAGGACTATAAAGTCTTCTCTCTCTGAGTAGTTTATTATGTATGCACATATGTGTTAAATGACTTTTTTGTCTGAATATACTAACACGTGCAGATATGCACATGATAACTGAGGTACCTGAACACATTCTTTTTCTTGTTAAAGGTAGTTGAGGGAAGTTGCCAATGAATCAAAGAAATATATGCATTCTGTGTTTAACAAAGCTTCAGAGACTTTCAAGAATTCTGGTCTTTTAAATAGTCAGAGAATTGAAAATACAAAATTGATGAAAAATTGCCCAGTTCTCTAGTGTCAGGAAGGGAAACGAATATATTTGGTGCATAATTTAAATAAGAACTTAGAAGACTTTTTTATTGAATTTGTTGATGTTATTTTTGTTTATGTTCTTTCTTTATTTATTTTATTTTGAACTCCTAAAAGATGTTGGTGGGACAAATTCTGCTCTTATTTATACTGATGTAAATCTGAAGTAACTGAATTAATACAGCCCTTTGGAATTAGAACTAAACTTTTTTTCTTTTTTTTTTCCTTCTCAAATAGATGCAACTTATTTACTGAAAGCCAAAGTTCCAATGGAACATTTCATGGGATATGATTTATCAGATCCAAGATGACACTTGATATATCACATCTTTGTCCACCCTTCAGAATATTAAGATAGTTGGAACATTCGGGTGGTGGGAAACCTAGATCGCAGTCGCTAATTTCCCTAATAAAAATCATGAGTTTGAATATGGATCTCATATCATGATGGAGAAGCTTAAATGGACAATGTTTCTTTCTCTGTTCCAGTGAATTAAATTTTGGAAAACTTAGGTCTTGGGCAGTGAGTTAAGTCTTGGAAAAATTAAATCCTGGATGAAATCGTTGCATGAGAAAAAGCATTTTCCACCATAGTGTACTTACTGAGGTTTCCCAAGGAAAGGCAAAGGAGAGGAGAGGAGAGGAGAGGAGAGGAGAGGAGAGGAGAGGAGAGGAGAGGAGAGGAGAGGAGAGGAGAGGAGAGGAGAAAAAATCCAAAGATTTTATTTAAATTTCTGTAGAGTAGCAAAATTACTACAGCTAGAGAACAAAGAGTTCTAAATAAAGGAAGTGAACATTCATTTAGGCTCATTACACTTGGTAACAAAATGTAGCATCAATCATTAGAAGACATATGGATTAAAGGGGGCTTTTAAAAAATCTTCATGAAAATTCTTCATCTCCTAATGGGGACAGAAGGAGAGGACAGGCCTATGTGGGCACAGAAAATCCATCTTAATATCTTCCTTCTTCTTTCAAAGCCCCAGAAACAAGCTTTGATTGTTAAAAGGAATAAAGATAAACAAAAAAGCCTGTTTCTACTTTGGTTTTGAAGTGAAATGTAGACTTCAGCACTTCACATTTCCTTATAGGCTTGGATCTCATTGTTGGCATCATAAGATATTCTGTACATCTTTCCCATGGTTTGTCCTTATCCTCACCTCATACAGAATCAGCTAAAACCCCTTTCATGGCACCACCGATGAGGTTTTGCCAAGTTCATTACTTCCAAAACCCTTTAAGACAGAATTTCCTGGTGTATAGGATCTGTCAAACAGATTAGTGAAGAGAGGCAGAGAGGGTACTTTTGGAAAAGACAGGTCTTTGAAAACACAGAGCAACTGTGAATGTGTTCAGTTCTTTGGCCAAGATGCTTGACTTTTCAAAGTCTGAGAAAAGCTTCCTCGAGGGATATGAATTTTACATGAGCTTCCATATATCACTGTATTTGGTTCTTTGACAGAGTGCCATTTTTTTAGCTCATTAATACCATTTTTGATGGGTGATTTAATCACTCTTATCTAGGGGAGATTTGGTTTCCTATATCAGGTATGGCTCATTAACAGCTCATTTCTTAAAAGTGTTTGCTAACTTTAATTCAGCCATGGTCCCTAGTATATCCAAATAGTGGTTAGATACAATACATTCTTCCCAATGTGCCTTCTAATCATTGCTCAGCTTATGTCAGGAGCAAAGGATATGAAATATATTGGCCCCAGCTGTCTACTGTTCTAGCATTAGCTATAATTTGCTAAATCAGTTTGGAGTAAATACTCTAGTATCCAGTAAATTTTGTTTAATATGTAGTAGGCCAAATTAAGCACAGGATACATGTGCATGCAGCTGATGTAGATCAGCAATTCTTGCTGCCACAACTCTTCTGCAAAGTATGTTGAACAAATATGATTTCTTCTTTATCATTCTTTTTTGTTTCTTGGATTTTTTATTTGTAGAAGATTCAAAAAATAACCATTTCTTATGCATACTAGATTGCTTTCCAGATTCAGCTACAGGATATTTTATATTTTGTTCTGGAATATTTATTTTTGTGAATGCCTTTTTGAACCTTATTGTACCATTTTCCCTAGTAAGTGATTAATTGATGTTCCTATACTTTGTCAAATCAAAAGAATGAAGTTTTCACTCAGTGTATCCACAGTCCTGATTTTATGATTCCTGTCTGTGATGCTCAGAAGAAGACAATTCACTTTGTAAAAGTGTTTGGGTGATAGGTGGTATATTTTCTTCTATTTTTTCTAACAATAAGAGCCTTAGAAGTAATGTGCTGAGACTTCAGAAGAAAAAGAATTCATGACAGAAACTGGATAGAAGAAACTACATGGAACAGATCTCCACAAATAATGGGTAATTGTTTCTGTTGCTACCACCTCTCAGCCTCCTATTAAATCTTTAGGTGTTTTATTTTAATATTGTTCTGGAAGTAAGAACTTGAACCTAAGTCTTTCCCCTGGGTAACTGGTCTAAGAGTCAAGTTAATTAATGATTCATACATATTCTTCTCTCTAGCCTAAATACTTGGTCGTTTCATGAAAACAGAATTAAATACATCAGGGGAAAATGAAAATTCCCTATTCTATGAAATTTTATCACATTTAATGTTTTCCCATGGAAGTGAAGTCAAATACTCTCAGACAGAACAAATTGTCACTCCCTGGGACAAGAAATCAATGAAATAATGAATAGTGGATACCACGTTTCCACTGCCTTTGGCACTTAACCTGAGAACAGGCAGATGTCTGTGTACCCCATTTGGGGGATAAGAACCTTCTTGCAGCAATGAATAAGCTACCATAGTCTTCAAAGCAGTTGAGCTTAATGCATCCTCTTCTGACATCCTTTTGACTTTCTTTGGCATCCCACTACATTAGTAGGCTAGCTTTCCCATCTCCAGCTCCCAGATGCTTAATTTCTTCTAGGCATGAATCTAAGAAGTAAGCACCTCACTCAAACACACAGATGCTAGGAATTAAAGAGACTAGAGACTGCGTGCTGCAATAATCAGTCTTGCAATACTTTGTTCTTTTCTGAATCTACTTCTCAGATTCTCTGTGACTTCATTCGGAGAGAACAGTTCTTCCCTCCTTTTCAGCAATAAACATCTGCAAGGTTTCCTGACTCACCCTTGCAGGGTGCATACAAGCATCTTATTCCAAGATGTACCGGATCTATTCAGAAGGACAACATTCAGATAGAAGAGAATCTTGACACCTTCCACAGGGAACTTACTTGCTTATGTATCCAAAAGGCATCTGGCACATATTCAGTTCACCAATTTCTAGAAGATTAACAAGGAACACAAAAATAGAGAAGTGGATTCCCCTTAATGGGACATTAGACATCAAGAATTCTTCAAATAAGGAGATAAATAATCCCTCTGGTATGCACTTTATAAAGAGAGAATTACCTGTTTCTCTATAAATTTATGTAGGTAATTCATTACAGTCCATTAGTAAAAATATCCATGGTTTATGCAGTGTTAGTGTTATTGCTATTGCTATTGCTATTGCTGTTGCTTTTGCTATTACTATTACTATTACTATTACTGGTACTGGTACTGGTACTGTTAATGTTAATGTTAGTATTATTGAATTATTATTATTATCTCATCTTCCAGTCATGAACCAGGATCTTGCTGTCCTATCTTTATTTTCTGGTTTAAAACTGATACTTCTTTTTGTTCCCTTTAATATCTTGCATACATTGTCAGAAATTCACTTGTTCCCAGCCGATGAAGCAAAAAGTATTGCCAAATTTGGCACAGAATCTTTCAATCTCTAAGAACAGGAAGTCTTCTAAGAGGAAACTGCCTCTCCCTCTCTTTCTCATACACATGTTCATTCACACATACATATATAACTGGAAACAAAAATGACATTCAAAGAATGTTTAAGGTGGCTACAGAAAACAATGAATGAAAGGAAATGTTAGTCAAGGGTGAAAGGTACCATATGTCCTCAAAAGCCTTGGCACAATGGGGAACCACCTAAATAGCTTTTTTAATGCACCCTGTTGTGCCTAGGTATTGATGGACATATGGTACATTTCACCCTGAACTGTGAATTTCCTGAAACATCTGTAATGCTCTTTTAATGTTTTTCTGGATAATGACACATTCGCAGCATACATTATTTAACCATTCTTCCCTGACCCTTTAGGGGGCCCATGTACTTTATCAGCCTATAGAAAACAGGATATCAGTGGATCATTTATCTTCTGGTTGCATAAATATGTCTTATTTATTGACGCATTCTGCACAGGCTTAAAGTTGTTGATGACTGTGCACCGTGAGAAGTCCAGCAAGATATTCAAGATTGCTGCCCTCTGGTAAGATCACAAACAGGCTCAAGACACAAGCACATAATGGAGTTAAGCATGAGAGTAGCTCTTTTTTTTTGATAATGGTACGGTTCATTTCCTTACTCTTATTTTCGCAAGATAAATGGGGAAAACTGCATGGGCATACATGGCCAAATGAAGACAGACCCAAGTAAAAACATATAAGGTAATGACATAATATAACATTGGTACACTTACATTATTCTTCCTCTGGTTCTAATTTTTCTGTGTAGCTACTCCTGTGACATGTCACCCTTTCTACACACCACAGCATCATTCATTTTTTATTTCACTGCTGACTGGTAAATTGTAATTTCTTAATTATTATGACCGGTTACTGTCAGTGTGAGATCTAACTTATAAATCTGTTTGGGCAAATAGATCAAAGGAGAGAAATGACATTATCTGCAAGATTATCTCTTTCTTATTATTTAAAAAAACCCACAAATGTATAAATTTTCAGATTAAAAAGCTTTTAAAAATAATAATTTGTTCTAAATAAAACTGATTTTCTCATACCAGAAACATTAGTTGTACAATTTTCTTACTGTCCTTTATGGGAATTACTGATTGATTAAAAACCTTAGGTTAATAAAGTTTTACAGACTGTTGTTTCTTTTGTCTGGTTACTACACTTTCCTTTTGTTATCACCTTCTTTCTGTAAATGGGACAGCATATTTTACAGGTCATCAGTCTCTTCATCACTTCTGTGGAGTAATGCACTGCACAATAGATTTTTTGTATGATAAACCAGAGCAATCAGGCATCTGAGTGGTTCAGACAGATTGGTACTATAGCTTTACATTAATTTCATCTTTTTTTTCCTGAAACTTTAGATCACACATTCAATCATGGCAGCTAAAAATAAGCAAGAAGAAATAAATAACCAGTTTCTCCACCATGTATTTTATAGAAGTAGCATCTACTTCATTATGTAATCACTGATTCCTGTACTGCATGCTAGATTATTATGTTAAAGAGCTCTCAAGTGTAGAATCGAACTGTTCCTTTATTAAAATAACTGTTTCCAGAAATGCTGTGGTAAATAAAAAGTGCATATAATTTTGCTTTTTTTGACCCCCAAAAAGCAAAGAGTCATGAATAATGAGAGTTTAGCTGGTTGCTGGTTTGTTGGGTTTTTTTGCTGCAAGGACTATATGCTAGATTTTTTGTATGTCCCCCAGTCATACCCAATGTGCTGGTCTGAAAACTCATGTTGCTGTTTTCCCAAGCTTATTTAATTAAGATCACTCTGGCTCTGTCATAGGTCTTACACAAATGTTCATTTCTTCCTCAAATAATACTTTGACCCACCCAAATTTCAAATCAATCATATCCTGTCAGATGCCGCATCAGTTCTGTCCCAGCCCTCTACTTTCACATCAAATTTGCAAAGCAGATCCTCCCCCTCATTTAATTTCACCTTCCTGTTCCGTCCTCCTGCTTCTTCTGGTATGCTACAGCATTTTCTTGATGCCTGGGGAGTGAAGTTGCAAGGTCCTGCCGCCTTTTCAGGAGGAGGTACTGCACTGAGGAGGAATAAGTAATGGAGAGAAAAGAGTAAAATACAGCAGAATTTTCCTGCAGCAGAACTGACTTAGTGATTCTCTCCCAGAGGAAGGTAAATGGGGCAGGCAGGTGGTTGAGTGAGTTTCCCTTCCCTCACGCAAGTAAGACCAAAATTTGTGAGATGCTGGAATTTATTGTATTTGTATCATAAGACTGACAAAATACACTTGCTGAATCTCACCGAAGAGCAGAAAATACAAGCTTTACTCCTGCAAGGAGATGTGTTTGTCAACTGGTAGTAGAAACTGGAGAGTCATCAGTGTAAAGATTCTGATGACAACAAAGTGGTTATATTTCTATCAAACAGGCTGTACCTTAATTATAAAACAATTGTATATCTCTCATTGTTTCAGAAAGAAAACAACTAGAAATGTAATTTAAAAAAAGTAATGATCTTTAAATGATCTGATTATCAGATGTTTATTTCAGGGTTTTATAATATTTATGATTGAAAATATCATACTATTGATATGCTAATTAGCACTAATACAAAATCACCCTATGATTACCCAAACAAAAATAAAAATCACAAGTAAATGTCAATCTGATAAACTTTTTTACTTTGCAGTATTTCATGTTCTTCATGCTGACACAGGAGAACACTCCTAACAGGACAAGAAGGTGAGCTGCTTTCTCTGTTTTGGGTTTAAAAACCTCATCATTATGGAGAGGTCTGAGTCTCACAGTATTACACCCTGAGTCTCATTAGTAACTTAAATTTGTACTTATATTTTAAAAGAAATGGGCTTGTTCATTATCAAACTCAACAAATGCTGGAAAACACTCTTCAAGCTGAGGTTGTTTAGTTTTCAACATCTTTTGAATGGCTTGGATTTTATTGTCTGCTTCCATATTCTGTATATCAAATCTACAATCAATATAAAAACCTGGCAACAAAATCTTAAAATTCCATTCTTCTTCACTTGTCCACAATTTGCCAAATTTCTAGCAAAGCACTTCCTAATTGTAAACTCAAACACCAGCTGTCACACATAAAAGTATTGATGGAAATGAAAACTCCTGGAACTTACCAGCAAAACAAATGCTGAAATGAAAAATTTATGAACAGAAGAGAATTTTTGAGGTTCTTAATATTAGAAAGTAGCTCCATCCAAACTTCCCATTGTACTCCAAATAGCTAACCTAAGAGCTCAATTGCTGCCCACAGCTTGCAGATTAAATCTACAATTAAGTTAATTTGAATTACACCTATCCACAAATTCTTTTTCAGTTTTACATCATATGTAAAGATCAACATTGGAAAATATTATCAAAATTTGAGTGTTGCTGTAGAGCATGAGGAGATTTTTTTTTTTGTAGAGAGGAAAAATTAGGATTTACAGTAAATAGTAATTGTCTAATAGAAGTATAACTCACAGATTCACAGTGGTCTCACAAGGTGCTGATGTTATGGATCCTGAAGTTTTAGATAGCAATAATTACCAGACAAAATATTGACAGTTATGAGAAGAGATAACAGAAAGACAAGTCTGCACCTAGTTAGATGGAAAAGGTGTCCTCTAGCTACCAGAAATCCACCCCCTCATAGGAAAAGATTGTTTGTTCCTTTGTAAACAGAAAGTCAATGGAGAGCAGCATTATTGTCATATAAACCCAAATCCCATTAATGGACAGTGTATACGCCTACAACTCATTTAATTTAAGTAACATTGGGTAGAACATGGTGCAATTCTTTAAAGGTACACACCTAGATTCACAGACTGCCTTTTTTTGAAATTTTCCCATAAGCTCCATATATTTTATAGATTCACTTTTGTATACAATTTTCCACTTCAGAACGGGATATGAACTCCATGCAAACACGGATTTTAATATTCTAGATCACTACTTGTAAGCAAATACTCTTCTCTGATATTGACCTATGTAAAACCCAGTGTACTATAGAATTCTTGTGATTCTTGCTCTAGAAATGAAACATGTCTAAAATGTGCATGAGACCAGATGCAGCTCAGAAATATTTATGCACTCTTTGCTGGCAAGAAAGTGGTTATTCTCTCTAAAACAACTGCAAGATTTTGATTTTTTTTCCATCCCCATTTTGTTGTTGAAATCTGAAAATCTTTAATTAGCCATTTATTTACTTGGAAATGCACACATATGCACACCTATTATAAAAATGCTGTCAAAACAAAAAAATTAGAGAAAAAATAGGTAGGTCTACTCACAAAAAAAACCCCCGGCATCCACAAATTACTACTGCCATCTATTGGTAACAGCTTGGAACAACAAGTTTTTATAATTTGCATAACAGGTTAAATAATTAAACCTTTGAGTCATGACATCCTACCAATAGAGAAACTTAAAAACGAATTAGGATATTACTGAAATCACTTGCAAGACACCAGTTCTGGAAGAATATCTTCAGTGGGAGATGTGGGTATGTTTGGAGGTGTTCTTGTCTATTTTTGAGAGTTGAGAGTAGAGTTTATGTTTTTCAATGAATTATCTTAAACATGGCCTGGAGCTTACAATCCCTAATCATGCCAAATAGTACTTTTTGCACTATCCAATAAATGACTCAGGTGCCTAAAAGCTCTTCACATTAACACAAAATTTCAGTCCTTTAGAGAACAACCCAGACCTGTGTTTCAGTAAATTGGTTTGAGCGCATCGGCAGAGATGAATGGCTTCTGATTGGAATCCAGATTGACATTAGCATCTGATCCTTCTTTAAGAATGGGAAAGAAACTAGGAGCATGAAGAAGTGGCATATATCAGTAAAGACAATGATGTCCGTTGTCATTACACCAGCAAACTAATATTGTAATCCTTTCTCACAGGCTAAAAAACAGGCAAAATTTTTTATCTGTATCTGTTAAAAAAGGAAAAGTCTTCTGTATTTTAAGGAAGAACATATATACAAATTCTGGATAACTTCTATCTGAATGGGTCTGTTTCACTGATATGAAGCATTACTAATTTTTTTGTTTGTTTTGAAACAGAACATTAATTCATTGTTTTAATCAACCAACCATTGCTTATGGTGGCTTGTTCCAAAGCAGACATTTCTTCTTTAAAAAACATTTATATTTTATAATGGGGTGTCTAACAGAAAATCAGGCATAAAAATGAAAATAGAATAACCAGAATGCAATGAATGCAATGTCAGTGATTATTGAAAATTATTATTTTTTCACCATTCATTTGCTGTGAATTCTATGTTACTTCCTGAAGAGAAGAATTAATAATCCTGAACTGGATATACGTACGTCTGAAAATTGGAACACAGGGAACACCTTCAGAATGGTTAGTCAGGGGTTAATGTCTAGTACCAAGAAAGCATTTAGGGATTTACTGTGTTACTTGGATAATTACTGTGAGAATTAGGTTCCTAATTCCTGAGTGTCCTGAGCTGGGTTATTCTGTCACCACACACCTCATATGCATTGATAGCATCAGCTTCTGCAGGGACCTGCAGTCACAGACTCCGCTTGCCTCTAATATAGGCTGGTGCTCAGTATTGTTACCAGTTTTGGCATTGAATACACTGCTGGTCAGAGCACTTTGCCCAGGACAGAGAAGACCTGTGCATACATTTCCACCTCTGCAGCCAATGTAGATCCCAGTCAGACTGGTGATTAAATCAAAGTCTGCTTCCACAAAGGAAGGACAAGACAACTCCATTCCCAATGGATGTGGAAAATTACATGGTAAAAGCAAAGCATTTGCTTTAGGGACAATTTTCCCCAGACAACTCAGTGTCCTGAGACAGAGTAAGCTCCATAGCCCCTGCGATGACCAGCCATAGACTTTATGCCTGTGTTCCCAGCTTTTACCTTTTGCTGAGATATGATAGCATCTCTGGTTTTAGGGGGTACATGGCCATAGAGTAATCTCTCTGCCTCACTGCTGTCCTCTACCCCTCTGATGGCACAAAATGCTATTTAAATGCTATTTAAATAGCACAAAATGCTATTTATATTTTATCCCCAACAAGAATACTTTAGGGGTGAAAAAAGGAAAAGGTTGGATGTGCAAAAACCATGGGGCCATGGCCAAAGACTGCTGAGGCAGACCACTGCAATTGTTGTGAGGCTGCTGTCTGCAGAAGCTGCTCTGCCACTTCTACAGATTTTGCCATCAAAATCCCATCCTGCTGTTGCCCTAGACAACTTCTTGCTTTGCCTAAGGACATCCCTGGTGACTAACAGCATACAAGCCAGATTTCAAACTGGCACTGTTCCCATTTCTGACACTTCTATTGCATCCTAGCATCAGCATCACTTTGAAATTGTTCAGAAATCACTAGCAGGAAAGATTGTAGTGACTGGGTCTCTTCTTGCCTAAAAAAATGACCTGCAAAAGGTATTATCCCCTAGGAAAATTGTTTTTTATTCCATTTGGTTAATTCGTGTTACCTGAATCTGACTAAACTTCTGCTTACTGTAATCAGGACATAGCAGGAGATGAGAGTGATAGTCTTTACAGTTTTTAACATTAAAATGTTTTCAATTAAGTAGTATTTACCTTAGGAAAATGTTAAAAATGTCTGCCTGCCCTTTGTGTTAATATTGTTTGGTGAAGGCAGTTTTTGCAAGGCTGTGTAAAATGCATGTTTGGTTGGCTATATTTGTGCAATGTAACAAGTCAGAAATGTTATGTATTTGATAATGAAAGAACAAATTTTTGAGCAGAGAAAAAAACGTAGAAAGAGCTTGAAACACATTGTCTCTTTTTTTTTTTAACCTGCAGTTTTCTCTTGTGCCTACTCCTAAAGCAATTTTTGAAGTACTTCACTGTGTTTCAGAAGGCAGTTACAATCTCCATCATGCAAATTGTCCAAGTAGTCATTTAAAAGCAACACTTTTTGTGCTTGTCAGACTGAAAGGCAGAGAAAATGAGCGATCTTCCCATCCCATGGGTGATATTGAAAGGGGCGGGGAATTCACCCAACTGTTAAAATCTTAGCAGATTCCAACAGAGTCATATTTCTCCTTTTTTCCTTCCTTTTTTTTTCCTTTTTTTTTGTTTTTTTTTTTTTTTTAATCTAGAACTCCTTCATTCAAGGTCTCTAACTATGACCATGCTTGCTGTAGTCATGGTTTAAAAAAAAATGCATTTGTATTTTCTTGTAATGCAGAAGCTGATATTTGTCACTGCTTCTGAACTCTAAAGTGATTGAACAAAATTTTCTTCTTACTTTGTGTTTCCCATCCTTCACTGATAACGCAGAAATCTTAAAATTGTGTTGCAACTTGAGGTAACTTCATGGAGTTACACAGAGGAGATGACTTTCAAAATAGAAGTGTTTACCCTGAAAATATTTTATTCTTGGAGAGTCTTCAAAGAAAAAATTTGGGGTGGTGGTTTTTTTTTTTTTTGAAACATTGGCAAAACTTTATCGTTGTCACTGAAAAGAGGACTGGTACCATCCTTTTGAGATAAATTGATAATGGTGTTTTCCTTTTTTTTTCTCTCGGAATATAGAATGCATTATTGCTAAAGGTAAAGTGCACTCATACTGAATTAAAAATTCTTTCCTTTATTGGCACCCCCTCTGAAATAAAAGCCACATGGCAAAAATAATTTCTTTCTGACAAAACGTTTGTGCTAACATTCCCTTTTGCTGGCATGGGACTAGTAATGTAAGCAAAGGTACAACAGGGACGTTCCTCAGGTGATTTGTTGCCTCATTACATTGTGTGCTCTGGGATTTTCCATCTCACAGAGCATGCCTCAGCTGCAGACAAAGGGATGGCTGCAATGCCATAGGTATATCAAAGTGAGCTTTAACCTAACTCCATCTGCTATTGAATGCGGAGTGGAAATCTGTTGAAGCACAGGGTTTGATAAACTTTTCAGGCTGTATTCAACTTTCTGCCACAAGAGCTATGTTGATGTTGGCAATTTAACCCTTGCTCGTGTGTTTCTTTTAACTGCAGTGCAGTCACGCAGACATATGTTTATTCCTGCTAGAAGTCGTTCTCATCAATTTTTCCCTGTTATACTAAATCATAGGATGAGAATCCCACAGTCAGTGGTTTAGTTAATCAATAATTTTGAGTCTCCTGTTTTCAGCTTGAGTTTTTTTGTAAAAAATTGGGCTGGGAGGTGAGTTTCTGTCTTCTGAAAAGAGATGGCCAAATGACATGGCAAATAGTCTAATCAGTGCATGTCCAGTAGCAATATTGTGGAACACCATACAAGAAGTTGCTTGGAAGCTCACACTTAAAGAAAATATAATGGTTTTATTCCCTTATTTTTAATTTTTCTCCTCACACATTTTAAAGCAATGTACTCCACTTGCTAGAATTGATTTTTTTTTTAATGCAGTGTGAGGTATTAGTAACTCATTTTAAAGAAGAAATTGAATATGGTGACTGGAAGGATGAGACAGCAGTTCTGTCCTCACTTATTTGGTTATGGCAAAATTCCCAGAGCCCGTTCCATACAGGTACTTATTGTGTACTGCCTATAGAGTACAAATAGGAAACTGCAACTTAAGAAAAATGAGTGTCAGGAGATTAGAAATGAAACTAAAGCTGCTGTTGGAAGGAAGATAACTCAAAAGAGCACTTTGATTTCTTCCATTTAAAAATAAAATAAAAATGACAATCAAAAAAATATGGCAATAGTGGTTGATGCTGAATAAGCAAGTGAAGAGCTACAAATCCCAGGTGGATTCTCTGCTTATCTTCATTCTCAATTTATTGTACTACAAGATGCACCACAAAAAAGGTGTCCAAATTCATTTTTTGAATATATGTCAAGCTACATAGCAGTATGAATTCATTTTGTAGCTGCCAATTTACCTCATTCCTGAGCTGCGATACCCCTGTATTATTTTGGTTTTCCTGACCTCTTTGGGGCAGAGACTGTTAATCTTTTATTCCCATTTATGCAGCTATTTCTTGAGGTAGACTTGTGAGGTAGGCAAAGTGAGGATCCAAGCTACTAGATCCATATTAATTTGTTTCTTGACCAAATATTCCAAAGACAAGATCACTACAATAACTACTTGCAGCATATCTTTGTTTTCTGTAAAAGTCCCACCAGAACACAGCTGTGTAAATTATGTCTGGATATTTTCCCAAGGATACCACGTATTAATCCATTATAGCAGTGAAAGGATCACAGAGATGTGAGTTATTCAAGTATTTTCTGAAGATGAGTGAAATTCAGCAATTTGGTAAAGTATGTCACAGTGGAAGTGTATTGCGTAGCCCAGGCATGGTAAATATACAGTGACTAGAAAGCAAATATTTCTTGTTTGTTGTAATAGTATGTTATGCATGAATGGAGCTGACTTATGAAAAGCCTCATAATAAGTATTTGTACCTGCAGGTGGAGTAGAAAGCAAAAGTAGCTGAGATGCAGGAAGCTGAATTAATTCAAGAATATTTCTATTTAGATGGGGAACAGATGTAACTGTCAATACATAAATAGCTCAGGTACTGTTTTATTTCTGTTTTAAGGTCAAAGCCTACATAAAATATGCTTATATTTGCATGCAAACTGAAAAATAATAGCAGATTATTTAAAAATTGCAGCTTTTAATTTTTTTTTCTTTCTTATTTCTTCCTTCCTCTCCTCTTTTTCTCAATTCAATTCTTCATTCTTTAGTACAGTGAAAATCTTCAAATTATGAATGTGAATCAAATATAAACTGATTATTTAGACCTCTAATGACATCATGGCATTTATCATCATTTCTGAGATCAGAAACTTAAAATGCGGACAAATAATGGCCTTTTTTCTTTCATCTTCTTTCACAATTTCTGATAATTAGCTCTGGTTCTGGTAACTCCAGGCCCATCAGTCTCACCTCTGTGCCTGGCAAAATCATGGAGAAGATTATTCTGGGAGTTATTGAAAAACACCTGAAAGGCAACACAGTCATTGGTCCGAGCCAGCACAGGTTCACAACGGGAAAGTCCTGTTGACAAACTCGATTTCCTCCTATGACAAGATTACCCACCTAGTTGACCAAGGGAAGACAGTCAATGTAATCTTTTTGGACTTCAGTAAAGCCTTCGATACTGTCTCTCACAGTATCCCCCTGGACAAAATGTCCAGCATACAGCTGGATAAACACATAATGCAATAGGTGAGCGATTGGCTGATGGGTGGGGCTCATAGGGTTATAGTAAATGGGGTTACATCAGACTGGTGACCAGTCACTAGCGGGGTTCTGCAGGGATCCATCTTGGGCCAGTGCTCTTCAATGTCTTCATAAATGACTTCGATACAGGACTGGAAGGATTACTATCTAAGTTTGCCAATGACACAAAATCGGGAGGAGCCGTTGACACTCTCAAGAGCAGAGAGGCCCTACAGAGAGATCTAGACAAATTAGAATGCTGGGCAATCACCAACCGTGTGAAGTTTAACAAGGGCAAGTGCCGAATTTTGCACCTGGGACATGGCAACCCTGGATGTACATACAGGCTGGGGAAACGAGAGGCTGGAGAGCAGCCCTGTGGAGAGGGATTTGACAGTTCTGGTCGACAGTAAATTGAACATGAACCAACAGTGTGCCCGCAGCCAAGAGGGCCAACCGTGTCCTGGGGTGCATCAAGCACTGTATTGCTGGGCAATTGAGGGAGGTGATCGTTCCACTCCATGCTGCACTGGTGCAGCCTCATCTTGAGTACTGTGTGCAGTTTTGGGCACCACAGTATAAAATGGATATGAAGCTACTAGGGAGTGTCCAGAGGAGAGCCACAAAGGTGGTGAAGGGTTTAGAGGGGAAGCTGTATGAGGAGCGGCTAAGTCACTTTGTCTCTTCAGCCTGGAGAAGAGGAGACTGAGGGGAGACCTCATCGCGTTCTACAGATTCCTCACGAGGGAAGGAGGAGGGGCAGGTGCTTCTCCCTGACGACCAATGATAGGACCCGAGGGAACGGCAGGAAGATATGCCAGGGGAGGTTTAGGTTGGACATAAGGAAAATGTTCTTCACCCAGAGGGTGGTGGAGCACTGGAACAGGCTCCCCCGGGAGGCAGTCACAGCACCAAGCCTGATAATATTCAAGAAGCATTTGGACAACGTCCTTAGACATATGGTGTGAATTTTAGGGTTGTCCTATGCAGGGACAGGAGTTGGACTCGGTGATCCTTGTGGGTCCCTTCCAACTCAGGATATTCTATGATTCTATGATCAAAATATTGTGGAGCAGATTAGATCTTTGTATTTTCCAGTTTGTTCAGCTGAAGTCAAGTAAGTAAACTATTACTGATTGTATTGAGTTTACATGGCAAGGTTTTGGTAACAGGGGGGCTACAGGGCTGGCTTCTGTGAGAAGCTGCTAGAAGCTTCCCATATGTCCAATACAGCCAATGTCAGCCACCTCCAAGATGGACCTGCCACTGGCCAAGACTGAACCCATCAGTAAAAGTGGTAGCGCCTCTGGCATAACATATTTAAGAAGGGGGAAAAAATCCTGTGCAACACCAGCAGAAGTTAGAAGAGAGGAGTGAGAATATGTGAGAGGAACAACCCTGCAGACAGCAAGGTCAGTGAAGGAGAGGGAGGAGGTGCTCCAGGCACCAGAGCAGAGATTCCCCTGCAGCCTGTGGTGATTGTGGTAAGGCAGGCTGTCCCCCTGCAGCCCATGGAGGTTATCGGTGGAGCAGATATCCACCTGCAGCCTCTGGAGGACCCCATGCCAGAGCAGGTGGATATGCCCGAAGGAGGCTGTGACCCCGTGGGAAGCCCATGCTGAAGCAGGCTCCTGGCAGGACCTGTGGACCTGTGGGGTACCCATGCTGGAGCAGGTTTGCTGGCAGGACTTGTGACCCTGTGGGGGACCCACGCTGGGGCAGTCTGTTCCTGAAGGACTGCACCCCATGGAAAGGACCCACACTGGAGGAGTTCATGAAGAACTGTAGCCTGTGGAAAGGACTCATGTTGGAGAAGTTCGTGGAGGACTGTCTCCTGTGGGAGGGACCCCACGCTGGAGCAGGGGAAGAATGTGAGGAGTCCTCCCCCTGAGGAAGAAGGAGTGGCAGAAACAACGTGTGATGAACTGACTGCAACCCCCATTCCCCATCCCCCTGTGCTGCTCAGCAGGAGGAGGTAGAGAATTCCGGAGTAAAGCCCGGGAAGAAGGGAAGGGTGAGGGGAAGGTGTTTTTAAGATCTGGTTTTACTTCTCATTATCCTACTCTGATTTGATTGGTAATGAATGAAACTAATTTCCCCAAGTTGAGTCTGTTTTGCCTGTGACAGTAATTGGTGAATGATTTCTCCCTGTCCTTATCTCGACCCATGAGCCCTTTGTTATATTTTCTTTCCCCTGTCCAGCTGAGGAGGGTAGTGATAGAGTGGCTTCGGTGGGCACCTGGCATCCAGCCAGGGCCAACCCACTACACTGATTCAGGCTGGCACATGACTACTCATTTTGTGCTGGCTGAGTTACAGGGACTGATGTTTTGGAAATATGGTACCAAAATTTCCCCAGCTTCCTAGCCATTTTGGCTGCCTGCCACACCATGTTTTCAGAGACACAATTTATCTGGCTACCTATCCACATCCAGCCCCAAATTTCCATGACACTGTGCAAGCATTCATGGATGCTTAAAACGGGATATATTCTATCTATGTCTCTCCTAATGTACTGAGATAATGGTTTATCTATCTTGCTGAATGCTGAAACAGAGACTGTTTTCTACTATACTTTCAAGACTTTTGGTGCTAGCAAGTGATGAATAATGAAGGAGTCTTTCCTTCAGCAATGGCTTTATATAACAAAATTGCTTCATAAAGCAAGGAATTTCAGAAGGTGAGAGGAGCTTTTAGATTTAAAACTAGAGCTCTGGACATGAATATCTCAAGTACATAAATGCTTCATTGCTCTGACAGGGGAGAATGGGTAGTAACTGACTGTCTTAGTAGGATTCAGTATTGAAAGATCATTACATAAGCAGAAAGAGCCATTTGGAATAAGTCTACACATTGTAATCACAGAATAAGAGTTTCTAACGAGATGGTTACTGGAGTGTTAATAACAAAGATTAAAAGCTGGTGATTCTTCCAAGCATGCAAATCACTGAAAGTTTCACATGTGCATGGAAGTCCAAGAACTGTCCGAGAAAAACCTATTTCAGAATTTTATATAGACTTGGGACTGCATTGAATTTCTAGATTGTAAATAATGCTTGAATTATGTTTTAAACATCAAAAAATCTTAATACTCTTGGAAAATCTCCTTTGATGTGTTTTTTTCTGTTCTTTTCCTCTCTATTTAATTCTATGGAGAAAAGGAAAAGTGTTTTGACTGAAATTTTACAGAACTTTCAGAAAGTTTTAGCCTTGGAGCAAACCCTGATGAATGATTCAAATACAAAACCAATCTGATACCTACATTTGAATTGCTAATAATAACAAAATTTGCTGCTCATGCTGCCACTGCTGCTGCTCACTCCTGCTAAGCCAGATGTCTGTTACTCATCCTTCTGCATGAAAATAAAATTGCTATCTTTTAGAAAGACTTTTTCATCTTTGACTGCAGTGGTTTTTAACATCCAGGGCCAAACTCACATCTAGTATAAGCTCTGTTGAAGACAATAGGTTTTACACTAGGAATGATTTTGACTTGCAACATAAAGACAGATTTTATCAGTATGTGCTTTAACATGATCAGACTTGATTCTAAAGTTAGTTTGTGTTTTGTCTTTGGTTTAGCCACTTTTGGGTACTTAAAAATGTAATGCCAAAAATGGTGTGAATCAATATGTTACTTTTGAGCCCATCTTTACCACCCCCTCACCCCCCTTTATGTAATTACGCTTGGAATTGAAATCCTTCTCAGCAATAGCATTGTACTGCATTGCTGTAGCTGTACTTTTAAACTGTCTCTTGTGTCTGTTTATCTGCCTCAGATTTTTCTGGCATTGTCTGTCATTATGTTACGTATGGATTGTCAGTTTGAAAAATAAAGATTGCACAATTTTTACTGTTGAGTGGAGCACACATAAGGTGTTGTAGCGATAATAAAAGCATATAATGGCAGTTATAGGTATTTTCTCCAGAGATCTCACAGAACATTAAAAACACTAGTTTTATTAAGCCAAGAAAATGCTTTCCATTACAATATTATTATACTTGATAATGAACAAGCTACAGCTCTGTGGAATTAAGTTACTCACCTAAGACTTCACAGTACATCAGTAGCATAGTCAAGAATAAATTCTTTGTCCTATTGTAGTTATTGCAAAATAAAACAGAACAAAGCAAAATCATCTTCATTTTAAAGGGATTAGGATTTCACATTAGTGTTTAGGACTTACTTGTCTGCCTTCTTTTATTTCAAGCTGTCAACTAAATGTACTAGCCATGACAACGGTTGGATATCTAAGTATTTTGGCATACCTAAAATGTAGCTTTATTTTTAAAAAGGTAAACAAATCCCTAGGTTGAAAGAAAGTGAGATACACAGTGTCTCCTGAAAGTAATAGGAGATTATGTGATTCTGAAAGTCTCCTCAGAGATCAAAGTTTTGCTGTTGCTGGTAATGGGTTACACCTACACACTTGACACACAGTACTATGAGACACCAATGCCTTCTACTGTGGTTACCTGGATGGCTGACAAAGTAGTATAAATTTCTGCTTTTTACCTAAAGATAGGTCTCCTGTCTCTCTCTGTGGCTTATAGGTACGTTCCCAGTACAAGGGCCAGATAGATGACGATGATGATGGTAGTTATTTCTAGTGAAGAAAATGGGGCAAAATCAGTATAATATTCTTAAATAAAAGAGAAACAAAATAGTTCTTCCTCCCCACACAGTGGCAACAAATATGGGTAAAGTAAGGCCAGTGCTGACCTATGATTTAAATCCACTTAATCAAAAAAGTAGTCTTGTAGTTTGCTCTCCTTCAGAAAAAAAATCATAGATGCTTTCTTTTGATTTAGAGTCATGTTTCACGGTCCAGGGAGTCTTCTGCCTCACTGCAGTGATTCTCAATGTATGACTGGTGTGATTAGTGGAAAAGCGTTTGGCTATTGCAATGGGCTGGACTCTGAAAAGTCTGAACAACTTTTGAATATTTATTTCAGCATGTAGATAGTACTTGAATCAGTGAATTTACTACAAGGGGAACACCTGAAGGGGAACATATAAACCAGAAAACCTCAGAGTTGAAGATTCTCTTTTGTGCTTGTCAAACAAATCTCATTATGTGAGTTGTTGAGTCCACTGAAGATATGCCATCAACACAAAATTTAAATGATCCGTGATATTGTCACTCACAAGAATTCTAGGACAACATAACCTCTCCACAGTGTAGCAAGCCTCTGGAATAACATTTTTATCTGTTGCTTTCTAAGGTACTACCTCTAGAGAGGACTACTGTCAAAAATGAAAATAATATCAGATAATGTTTCTAGGGTTGCATAGTTGTAGCTTTGCTGGAAGTACCAAAGTATTTAAATAGATTTACTATATGACTAACAATTCTAGCTAAGGTCTTATCCTACTCACATATTTCCTGGTCATTAAAAGCATAATTTGATGGGATATAGGTGTATGTCTTTGTTACTTTGAATCTCATTAGATTGCAAATGGGCATCCTAGTAGACAGTCCATATGTGATTTTTCTTCTTTTCACAAAAATGTTTTACAGCCATTAGTACGTTTTACCCAGTTCAGCTCAGGTTGCATCTTTTCTTTAGGAGAATGATTATTTTATCCACTCAGAGGCAACTTTAGCATTTTTCATACCAAGTTATAGATAATATCTAGCATTCAGGGGTCTGATGCTAGTTTTCTAAACACAGGAATGTTGTCAATATTTAAGGAACAGAGGCACTGGAAGGCTCATGTCCTGTATTTTAGAACAGTGCATTATGAAACAACCTGTTAAAGCTGAGTTTTGATTAAGGTAGGATCTGAAGGATGGTTTGGATCCAGATACAACTGTATTAGCAAAAGTATAAGAATCTATACTAAGTTACTACTTTGGGAACTCTGAAGTACATAACCATCATAAGCTTCTGCGTGTGCCAACATCCATCAGTAAGACATTTTGAGAAGCAAGGGATAACGTATCATGGCACTGTGCTTTCTTTACGTACAACATGTAATAAAACAAGCCTTTCTTTCTGCAGTGCCCAATATTGACTCACTACTTATCAAAGAACAAATCCTGCAAAACAAACAGTAGAGTGTCAAAGAAGAGCTAAAACACCTTAAAATTCTTTACGTTTCTATTATCAAGCAGACATAGTTAGAAATAAAAATCGTCTATCACAATATAAGCTCACTCAGTTGAATTGAGGTTACAGTTCAGGTTCAAGACCTTGATAGAACAGTCTATATTTGTCTATGGTGCCACTTTAAAAAGTAACTTGAAAGTGCTGGAATCAAGTGTTGCTGTGGTTCATTGCTTCTGGAGATACCATGGCCTAATGCAATGAAGTAAATGCAAAAATTCCTGCTGACATTGCTAGAGTTTGGATCATTCACTAAAGAAAGAAGCCCAACCTAAATTTCTGTCTTGCAGTAAGCCTTATTTAAAGTAACTTATTGAAGTAAAAAAAAAACAAACAAAAAACCAAACAAAACATTATTAACTTAATTTTGATTAGGCAATTCTGTGTTGATTATTTCTAATTAAGAGGAATTTCTCTTTCCCAAATTAATTGCTTTGTTTACATGTCTATGAACTTGAACAGAAATAATTATCAACCTGGGCACTTACTCAGAAACAGAGGTCAGGTGCCATCTCAAATTGCTTGTTACATTTTATCTTTTTCTCATAATTTAATTAGGAATGGGTCAACTTCAAAAAAGCTTAGACTACACTCACAACATAAACACTAGATACTTATCTACATTATCTGTCCATCTGCATTTCTGAAAATTGTCTTAATAGTGAGATATCTGCTACTTTACCATTTGTAATGGGTTAAGGAGAAAACTACTTTCCCTGTAACTTTTCAGGAGCAAAACAAAAGACAGACTGAGCTGCATAAACAATATCAAATGCACTTATATTAATTGGTGATGTTGGACTGTTTTATTGTTTGCTTCCTGAGTTTCTGCTAAAGGGATCAGTTCCGAAAAAAAAAGTGTAAATAATTATTTCTTTTTAACAAAAAGTTCATTGCAGTAAATATACATGCTGTATTACTAGCGTTTTCTAAAGGGTGTCTCTTTATGTGAATGTGTCTCATGATCTGTTTTTCTTAAGTTCTGGGTCTGGAGCCATTGCATATGGAGCCATATATATCCATATAAAGTATATGCGGAGAACGAAGCTCAATGTCACATTGTTATCCATGAAATAGGAGATACATTTTCTCAAGAACATGTTACTTTTTTTCAGGTTATATCTGGAGATGACTGGTGAGTTAAGGATAACACTGTATGTGTGCTGGATGTACATATATCATGCAGCTGATCTGCAGGTACACAGCAAGTTCAACACCTGAAAGCTATTCTGCACTTGTAGAGTGATTTTATGTTACCTGCACTGTGAAATCAGATATACCAGTGCTGTTCTGCCCAAGTCCTTGCAGTCCCCGGGAGGCTTGTAAAGCTGCACTGTGCAAATGCAGAATCCTCCTGTTTTGTAAATATGACACAGACATGTGGTTACATAGGAATTCTTCAGAAAATTCTTCAGAAAATCCAGTAGTTGAACTTAAAACTTTTAACTACTGTTACAGTCCATAATCATAGGACTGCCAAGGACAGAACTGAATTATTTTTCTTAGAAATTGTGTGTATACAGAGAAACTTTGAGCTTGAATGTTTGTGTCTGGAGAATGACTTTTTTTCTTCCAATTTGCAAAAACACTATGTAAGCTTAACCTATGAAATCTTTTACTTGCTGTTTTCCACCATGAAAATATACTGGTGCAATTCTGATGATGCACTTCAGTTCTGAAATTTAGCATACAGTTCTTTTCCAGTATTACCTCTATTTGAAGTAAAAATTGCCATTTAGAACATATGCTGTGGTATTTTTCTAATATGAACCAGGGATTAGGATGAGGTATTCAAAATTATTTTCAGTTATGAGATAAATGGGCTTTGAATCTAGTTTGTTGGGCTGCTTACCTAAGCTGTTGCTCCATTTACCTTCCTTCAGTAGGAATAAATATTTCTCTAAAATAAGCCCTTTCTGTTAAATGTCTATGGCAGTCTGCATGGCAGCTGTAGACACAATTTGGGTCACTGTGTTGGAATTTGAGCATATATGTATATATTCTGTGCCACCTCTGACACTATTATGTCATGAATTGAATGCACAAGTGAATAGACAATGATGGTGATTTATTCTGATAAAAGAGACAGAATGACCTGAAGGTAATTCTTTACACTAAGGACACAATATATAATTAAGAACATTTATGAGCTTAGGACCTTTTCCTACACTGCTTTCTGTATTTTCTCAAAACTCTACCCTTAATGACCTCTATCCTAATTGAAAAAATGGAAAGTCCCCATAGATGTTGGTTAAACTAACTCATCAGTGCAGAAGATATACAGACAGCATATAACAGAGAGAGAGTAGAATTACGGTGCAATAGTCTCAACTGGTATAAATCAGTGTTGCAACAATGATTTAACATCATCAGAGAAGCTGGACCAATATTGTTTTTATTTCTATTAAGGACTACTAAAATGTAAGAAGTACAACTCAAAAAGCCAAGTTCTTGTTCAGAATTTTATAAAACTTACATACAGCATGACATAGCTAATGAAGGCCATAAACAAGTAAAACTGGTGAAGAAAAAAGTTCTAAAGCTGGTAGAGCTAAGAGCACATTGTCTCAACACAGTGTTTTTATGAACTCCATTAACTGCAACTATCTCTTCAACTTTCTATGTAATAATGGCAAATATAATTTTACATAACTAAAATTAGAACTATTAAAGGAATAGGTGTTACACTAAAAGCTAGATCTTGGATCATTTGAAAGTCATTTTGTGATCTCAGAATGATTCAAGAGAGTACCTTGCTCCATTCTGGCATCACCAGTGTGGCAAGGTGTTCTGACTCCAAAAGCAGTGTAAAGAGTCTGTTGAAATGAGTCTAAGCCAAATGGATTGTAAGCAGGAATCAGGAAGATTTGGAGACGGAGCACAGCATACTTCATTAAAGGCCCATAGCAACTTGGACTGTAAAGTGCAATGTGGATAAACATGCCTTTTTCTTTATTCTTCCCTTCTCCGCAGAAATTCTATATCTTTATAACTTGGTCTTTAACCAATGTAAAATTAACTTGATTCTGCCAGATCATACTGGTAGCATTGTCAAAACAATTGTTGAGCTTGCACAGGTTTATGGGAAAATCATACACCAAGGGTCACATACACTCATATGTTATTCGGATTCCTGCTACACCAGTTATGGCTGTCCTGTGTTTCTGACACTAGATTAAGGGTGGCTAAAGCTTCTCTGAGAAGAATCACAAAATGCAAATCACTTTGCACAATGAAACCCCCAAGAGGAAACATCTGAATTTTTGTATCAAAAATAAATTCTTTCTTAATTTCAAATGTACACAATGTCATGTTTAGCCATTGACTTTACCTGATCTAGTGAAATGACAGGGAGGATTGGACTAGATAATCTTTAAAAGGTCCCTTCCAGGCCAAACAACTCTATGACTCTATAGGTTGAGAAGATTAAGGATGGTAAGACCCACACATGAGATTCTTTGGGATTTCAGGGTAGATGTATTTGTACAAATCTTATTTCTGTTCTCACCAATAATAGTATTGAGTTTAGTTCCTTTCCCACATCAAGTTTGAGCTGCTTTTAATAACTCAGTAACCATATCTCTGATGTTTTGAGATTTTGATGATTCTTTTTCAGATGTCGATTTCCCTAGTACTATCCTGGGGTCTAGGAAGAAAAAATTTGTCCAGAGTAAAATGAAAATGAAAATGAAACTGTTGTTTTCTTGAAAGTGAATAGTTAGAAGAAAACCTAAACACAACATCAAGGGCTTCCATTTCTTTTCTA
Organism: Platalea leucorodia; assembly: GCF_965183815.1. Taxonomy (NCBI): domain Eukaryota; kingdom Metazoa; phylum Chordata; class Aves; order Pelecaniformes; family Threskiornithidae; genus Platalea; species Platalea leucorodia. The sequence continues at coordinate 22,167,764 of NC_138829.1, forward strand.
TTTCCAAAATAAAGAGATTATAAATTCCTGAACAGTTTTCAATTCATTGGGCTGGATGCCTTTTTAAGTTTAGGAAAGATAAAGATACAATGCAGATTTCCTTCTCTGGCCTTTTACAACTTATCACTGAACTTGTGTGAACTGCTCTGGCGTGAAAGCACTGAACGGAGTTCATTTAGGGCCTCGTTTGATGAAAGGCAGAAGATTGTGATCAAGAGCATATGGGATTGGAGTTGGAGGAGAGGTTGACATTTTTATGGAATAATGATGATTACTAAAACTGGGCTTTTCAAAATTGTCTGTGAACAGCTCTGCAGCTAAGACTTCTTGGTGTTCACAGATTTATAATCTATGGACAGAAAAAGAGCAGAAACTTTCATCGCTAAGGTATCTCATTTCGAGAAAACTTTGCCATATATTTGAAAAACCTGGACATTCTGAGAGCAGAAGTGAAAGAGTTTTCTCAGTCATTTTCATTCTTACGCTGTTCCCTGAAGAACCTGAAAGCTCAAGAGGTCACATATTAGAAGAACTAGCAACTACAATAGCAAAAGTATATCTATAATTTATTCAGACAACACAAGAAGAAACCCCACAATTGACCAGATATTGGAGGAATAAGCTTCTGCACATTTTTCTTTCATCATACTTCTTACAGTGTATTTCTGTGACTTACACTTGTTCTTGCAGAATCAAAATACTCAAAGAATTCCGTCAAATCCTGAAGCTAAGAGCACTGACAATTTGTTTAAAAAGGCTTTCCCAAAAGCTACACAAAGTAATTTCTAGACTGAAGAAACTAAGTGAGACTCTAAACAGTGGAGCCTGTCTCTGAAATTTCTTTATGAAATGTACAATTTAAAGGGAAAAAAAAATCTCTGCCAGCCTGCAGCTGAATAAAATTAAGCATATATCCACATCAGCAAGACACACAATAAGAAGACAGTGTGTGGAACCAGTGCTGAGAACCCTGCATCACTAAAAACTTTTTCTTTTGGTATGGAGGAGATTACTTCAGATTTGTTCTTGTTTGGTCCCATAAACTGAGTGCCCATTTGTAGCAGGAATGAAATATGTGTACCCCTAGGTCACACCTTCTAGGAATCCAGTTCTTTGAGTCTAGGATCATTCCACTATGTGAACCAAAAACAAGTAAGTGGAGAGAACTGTGAGATTCACTCTAAAAGTACACTCCTGAGGACATTAATGTAGACACACTGTATGTCTCTTGAAATCTGCCTATATAAACAGATGGTTGCACCTACTGAAAGAGGGGAAAGCTGAAAGAGAGGAACATGAGAGGTAACTGAGAAAGGTGGCAATAAAGCTGAGATGGCTAGCATGAAAGGAAAACAAATCACAGAAATATAGTCTGGAATCTAATGGGATCATTTAATTGATTTATTCATTTTTAAATCAATTTAAAAGTGCAAATATATACACATATATATATATGTAACTCCTTCATGGTCAGACAAATACTTTGGCTCAGATTCCTGCACTGTAGGGCCTAGGAAGAACTTCCTCTTTGGGCACTTCCTTCATGTACTTTCTTTTCTCCCACTCCTTTCTACAGGGTATCATCTGATATACAATCACTCTATCATGATCCCATTAGATTCCAGACTACTGTGATTTCTTTCAGATCCAGCTGTTTCTTTTGACTCAATGTGATTCGGTAGCTGGATCTGAAATGCTCTTCAATCCATATATGTTTATTATACTGTTAAATACCCTGCCTTTAAACAAACAAAATCCATACTGGGAGAATGGCAGGGGGGGTGATGTTGGGTTTTTTTTTGGAGGCATGTTGGTTAGTGACTTTTTAAGACAGTTGTTTGTAACACATTCCAAGAATAAAGTTTTCAGTAGTGATGTTTATCACTATTCTACTCAGTTCTCAGGAGAATGTGCTGACTTTGGTTTTAACAAGCAGTGTCAGCATTTCTGAGTTTATGACAAAATGCCACATAAGCCTCTCCCTTCAATCTGCTTTGTTCTTATCCCACTTCCAAAGACTAATCTTATAGGAGGACCTTAGAGACTGAATCATTGTTCAGGATCCAAAACACAAGGCAGAGCAATGAAGATAATGAATGAGTATTTGGACAAGATAGACCAGTTCAAAAGGTCTCAGCTCTTTATGCAGGCTTCTCGCACATTGTCATACAGTGTTACGTAACTATCTTATTACTGATTTGGGTCACCTTTTTTATGATCACTGCAGTGCCACCATCTCAGTTGTAATACTTATTTAATACTACTACTTATCAGTTTTTAATAAAACTTGCAATAATTTTAGGCTCCCTTCACAGTTTTTCCATTCTGGCATTCTAAATAGGGACAATCATAATAAAACCATAGTTTGAGAGCACCTTGATTTCTGTTTCTTGAAAATCTTGAAGACAGAGAATATCCAAAGTAGAGGGTTATAAACTTTTCCACACCTCCTGTGTATCCATCAGACACACTAAAAATTCCTCCTGGGACATAGTTTGTGGAGACCCAGCCCTTTCACATGACTTTGGGGATGCTGAACAAAAGGGATTTGATACAGCAATTAATGAAATTGAAACTGGGTCAGGAAAATCAGCCCTGACTCTGGAGAAAATTGCTATGGGATCTTTAACAACCACATGTTGAAGATATATAGAAATAAGAGTTCTGACATTCTGTCTCCAATTTGTAATGCTGAAGCAACACATCTAAGAAGGGACATTTAATGCTACCATCTAAGTGAAAATTCAACCATGTAACATCACCACTTTGGTCATTTCCTTTGAATGTTACTTCCTTATTTACAAGGAAATATCTGAGCCTTTTCCAAAATGTCTCTTTCACTATCCTAGCATGCTAAATTCTTTCACCAACACTGTATAGTGTTGATATTGACACCTGGCAGGAAAAGGAAAATGAAACACACTGAGGAAACTCTATATTTATGCTAGTGATATTAAAGAACCAAAACATGCTTTCATTTTGCATGATGACTTTTCTTTGGCAAAACATTAAAAGTTATGGAAGATCACTGAAAAGATGGTATTTTGGCAGCCTGAATTCTGGTGTAATGTTTGTTATGTCTGACTTAGGTACTCAAGAATTCTTTTTTACCATGATTTAGCTGTGTTCTTGTATTTAATGTCTTTTCCCTCCCATTACACTCACTAGGTAGGAAAATGCTGTTGTATACATTTTAGAAGCAAGAAGCAAAGGCACGAGGAAAGTATGACTTCAAAGGATTTAGGTACCATAGTTGTGACATAGTGTCTAGTTTCTTTATAGCTATCTATGAATATAATCCACTGGTTGAGCTCCCTGTACATTGAATGGAGAGACACAACAGTGGAAAATGTAGAAGTCAGGGTGCTAAAAGGCAACAAATGCAAACCAGTAAATAGGAAATATGGGAGAAGGCTTTGGATAGATATATCCTCCATTCCTGTTTGCCCTAAATGTTTTGCTTTCAAGACAGCTCTAATGCATCTTGGAACTCAGAGAGAGGAGAAACAGCAGAAGTACCTGTTTCTAGAGTGTTTCTACAGCAGTTAAGTCTAGGATATTTTTTTTCCCAAATTTGGATTTGTTAACTTTTCTCACAGACAGGAAGTTCACGTTCGTAAATCTATGCCTTTCAGCTCTTCTCCCAATGTCAACTGCCTGAAAGTTTTGTGACACAACTGCAGGGAGCCAGTGTCCATTACGATCTACTTCTAGATGCCTAAAATAGTAACTGTTGTTCCCAAATTCTATTGCCCTAACTGCTACACCTGTATTAATCAGAAATGGACTTGAATTTGTAACTTTGTTTCCTAAGACCCGGTTGATCTACCTACAGAACCATCCTTTCTTTAGACCATGAAAAAAAAGGAAAAATTATATACTAAACCCTAAAGAATAAAATTCCTTGAAACCTGGTTTATTGCAAAGATTTTATAATATATGTTGCCCTATAAACACTTCTTCCTCTTTCCTGGTTGCTGTCTTTTCTACACTCATACTGAATCTTGACACTTGAGGTTTTGTGCTTTAGACTGATCACAACTGCACTGGAGAACACAATCAATCCTCTACTCCTTATCATTTCCAGAAGCTGAACTAAGTGAAGAGACAGAAAATATGGACAACTGAGTGGAGTCATAGAAAAACAGAATAAAATCAGCTTCAGTACAAAGGTTGTAATAACACACTGCTGATGCCCTCCCTTTCTGTCATTGCAGTCCATTCTTGTCACTGTCTTATCAAACAATAGTTAAAGCCTATCACACCTCCTATATGAATACAGTTTTAAGCCAGCTTCCCACTCCCAGTCTTTCATTTCTCTGATATTATGTAACTGTGTTCACTTTATCTTAATATTAAAAGTAATGATGTTGTGCATGGCAGTCAACACTGGTGCATTTTTATATGTCAGAAGACTGGAATTCAAAAATGGCTCTGCCATTGAGTCAGCACTTGAGTGTGGTGGTGTCATTTGCTCTCCTTTACCTTGATCTGCTTATCTGGTCAGTGAGTAATGGATGTAAAACTGCTACATAAGTGGAAAGTAGTATTATTTATTGTCTGTGACAGGGGGACAACAGGTGTGTGTAAAACATTTACATACCTTGAGTCAGAAATTGCTATATATGCATAAAGAGTTGTAGCAACTTCCTACATAGTACCACTTTAAGGACCCCAAAGTTGAAGACCATACATTCTTTAAGACTTTCTGTAGGCATACAGAGTAAGTAAAAGAAAACCAGTTAATTATAAATAGAAACTTTTTTTAAAAATTGACACTTTGGATCACTCCTGTATTAATACTTTTGGTGTATATGTATTAACTTGAGTGGATAGTAACTTCCATAAGATTGACATGTAAACTACAAATTTTCCTTCTTTGGTATCTCAAACTGGCTATTAAGGTTTTATCAAATCTTAAAAAGAAAGAAGGACTAGGGTGTTTAGCTCCTAAAATAAAAGAGCATTAAACATAGAAGAAAATACATATACGTACAAAAACGGTAAATTGAAAAAATAGATAGAAATAAATATTGTGGAATCGAATATCGCTGGGAAATTAGTTTCAAATCTTCATTTACAACTTATGCAAACAGATTGCATAAACATGCTTTGTGACATCTATATGTATTTATAGACTTCAAATCTCAATTTCAGATGAAACATTTATGGAATGATTTAGAATAAGTTTTTGGGAAGCAACTTGTTCTGAGGCAATGTGTAGGCAGAAGAAGAAGAGGGGAAATATATAAACAGATTATTTGCTTCTATTAGTTTTCCCAAATCTAGTCTTAGATTGTTGTAACTGCCATAATGACATTTAACAAGACAGGAAGTATCTTCTCATGGCATAAGAATACCACTTTAATAGTTTATGTTTCATTTTCTTCCCATCAGCCTTGAAGAAACTTTCAGGAATGTCTCTCTCTAAAAAAGCCCCCAAACTCTCTCTTTTACTAAGTATGATTTACCATCTGTTCTCAGATAGAGCTAGAGAAGGGCTATATTATTTCTATATATTCAACAGCATGACCTTTTCAGATTAATGTCAGAGCTATTGGTACAAATTTTGAACAGCATAGTGAAAAAAAGATGTCAGTATTCCAGAGGCAACATTGTCTATACGTGCTTTCCAGTACCATACACAATCAAAAGTGAGGAATGTATAGAAGCAAATGGAATTTCCCCCTATTTATCCTAAAGAAACACAGCCAGTCTGGCTTTTGCTTTTTAAACAGAATACTGTTAAGATCTTAAAAGAGTGTAAGAAAAGCTACATCAAAGAGAAACAAATCTTGTCTGTAATCTTTAAAAATGTGAAGGAAAACAAAAAAGAATATTGCCTAGCACTGTCAAGAGACAACAAAATCATTTTGCATTTAGTTTTAAAACAATTCAGATATAAAAATTGACATCTTTAAAAAAGGGGGAAAATCCTGACAATAGCATATACTCTTTGCTATCCATTGCATTGTAAAGAAGGAATGTTAATTACTTTTTTTTCTTTCAATAGCAGGAAAGCCTTAATTTCATCTACCCTGAAAATATGCCCAGACCATAAGTATTTGAAAGCAAGGGAACACCTGCAAGTCAAACAAGAATGAAACAGAGACTGCCAAAAGCTGTAATTTTCCTTACTTGGTTCTTTGCTGTGAAATGCATCAGGGGTATTATCAGATCATTCACTGACATCAAAAAGAGGTACTCACAAATCTGTCACAAACATAGTTCCTAATCCTAAATCTACTGTGGCCAACAGAAAAATCCTCATTTACTTCAGTGGCAAATTATTTGAGGGTTAAAAATGTTATTAAACTCAGTACAGTTACATCAATGCATTCAAGCAAAGAATTTAAAACTGTTATTTACATATAAAAGCACAATGATGTAAACTTTAATGTATTTACACCTGCCTATTCTATTTCATGGAAAGTTTTAAGCACCACATTTATTCTACTTCAGAAAAAAAGAACTGTGCCCTTTAGACCTATTATCAAAGTTACTACTGTCAAGATTTTTTTTAATTTTTTTTTTAATTAAAAAAACAGCTGGTTTGCAGTTTAAGTTTCTGCTTCTTTCTTTTTTCATTGCATCCATTCAGATATGGTTACATTCAGTGTGACAATATAAATTTCATACACTTTCCAATTGAAAATTTAAGTGAAAACCATGGGTTTCAATGACTGCTGCTGATTTGGATGAAACAACAGACTTCGATCAATCTGCCTCTGTTTTATTGATGCTGAAAATGCTCTGTCCAGGTTTAATTATGTTGACTTGTTAGGTACGTAGTTAAAGCAATGCAAGTGTAATGTCTCTCTATTCTCTGTAGTTGGATAAATTAAACACAGGGAAAGTAGCTTTTCTGCTATTATGCATAGTCACAATTTATGTTACACAGGGCTTAATTTTCAACCTGTCTAACACTGCGTATGGGACACAAGCATGTGATTTACTCATGCCAGGGGTTTTCAGCAAGACAGTCGTGATTGCCCATGAACTTTTCAGTAAATTCCATAAATTAGATGCTTAAATGTGTCATGAACCTTTATCTCTTTCTCACTTTGTACTTGCAGGGTTGAAGGAACAGATATCCTTATCTCAGATTTCATGTATAGTGGAATATCTCAACAATATACTTTTTTAATCTTAATAAATATTGCTGGAATTTGGGAAAATTAAAGTAATTGTACAAGCTAGGCTAAAAAGAGGAAATTAAGTGGATACCCAGAAAGTCACTTTAGCCTGGAAAACCTGGTCTTACTAGATGTCTTCTTCAGTTAATGTAGGGAAAGATGTTCTTTGAGGAATGTTTGGAATATCCAAGTCCATATTGTGAAACATCGTGTGAAGTAGCCTCTCTATTTCTGTTGAAACAGAAAAGAATTAGCATCCCACAGCTACATCTGACCTCCCTAAATACCTAAATACTCTCCTGACTAATTTGCCAGGATGTTACATTGGAAATCTGAAGCCAAGGTCCAAATTGCCTTCAACAAAGTCATATTTCCTCTCCAGAAGTTCATTTTAAAACCCATTCTGAAAATCAGAACTTAGGTATTCTACATGTTATTTATTTATGTCCAGAAAGAAAATATCTTTAAACTTTGCTCAGAGTTTTCATCCATATCTGAGTATGAACATGACTAAATGCGAAGATCACAGATCAAGTAGCTGTATGACCTTACACTACAAAATCATGTATTGTATGAATTCACTGTAACTGCATTCTCTAAGACTATTACTTTTCCCTCCCTACTTTAAACTACTTTATTTTTCATCGAGCTCTGTAAGCAATTATCTTTGAAAGTTGATTCATGCACTTGCATTAACAACTTGGGTGTTACTCTGTCACTCCCCCTGAGGCAGAGAAACTTACAGGTATGCAAAAAAAAAATTGGTATTTGTTGCCAAATATTCATACCTAAAAAAAGTTTCATGGATATTCACCAAAACTGCAACATGACTGTATCTTGGGATGAAAACTGATTGCTGCAAACCTTTTTTCTCCCAGTACCCTTGATTCCCATTGGAAGGAATCCAGACAGATTCACCGGAGAAGTATTTCACTCCAAATGTTTCCTTACTGTGGATGATGACTAAACAGAATGGTAGGACCAAGCTATGATTGAAACAGAGCTGCTCAACTCTTTAGACTGAACCTCTATGATTTTACCTAAAATTTACTAAAGTGAATAGCAAGGCATTCTTTTGACTGTAGCGGGCTTTGGAAAGCCTCTTAAATTCATATTAATAATAACATGGGGTACTCCCTGTCCTGGTTTCAGCTGGGATAAAGTTAATTTCCTTCCTAGCATCTGGTATAGTGCTTTGTTTTGGATTTAGTAGGAGAATAATGTTGATAACACACTGATGTTTTAGTTGTTGCTAAGTAGCGCTTACACTAAGTCAAGGACTTTTCACTTTCTCAGGTTCTACTGACTGAGAAGGCTGGAGATGCACAAGAAGCAGGGAGGTGGCACAGCCAGGACAGCTGACCCAAACTGGCCAATGGATATTCCATACCATATGACATCATGCTCAGTATATAAACTAGGAAAAAGCTTCCTGGGGGGCTGCTGCTTGGGGACTAGCTGGGCATTGCTTGGTGGGTGGTGAGCAATTGAATCATGCATCCCTTGCTTTGTACGTACTTTTTATTAATATTGTTGTTGTTGTTGTTGTTATTATTATTATTATTATTATTTTAATTATTAAACTGTTCTTATCTCAACCCATGCATTTTTTTTGACTTTTACTTTTCAAATTCTCTCCCCCATCCCACCCGGGGGGTAGTGAGTGACCGGCTGTGTGGTGCTCATTTGCCAGCCGGGGTTCAATCATGACACTCCCATTAAGTCTAAAATAAGAAAATTATTATATCCCATTTTTGGGTATCTAGAAAAGAAATTGAGTGGTTAATAATAATATAGACATATACATTCCACTGTTTAAAAGAGAATAAACTAACCTAACAGTACCTCTTGGAATGCAACACCACAAAAAAAAGAAAAGAAGTCTAAACATGAATTCAAGAAAGTACAGTTTGATGAATAAAAAACCCACTATGTTATTTATTTACTAGGGGAAAATATGTAAAATATATATAGTGTATCTCTATATAAAATATTTTTATTTTATACGTATTATATATAAATATATGAGATATATGTTATATTTTATATTATTTGTATAAATATAATACTAATATAATATGAATATATGATATGATACAATGATATAACACATCATAATGTATGTCATATTATAAATTAAATTATACCTAAATTTTATATTGTAATATATCAATAGAACATAATTTTATATTTACATATATTTAATACAGTATGTGTATATTAAATATTTATATATAAAGTATTTATTAAAATAGTGTTGTGGTTTAACCCCAGCCGGCAACTGAGCACCACACAGCCACTCTCTCACTCCCCCCACCCCAGTGGGATGGGGGAGAGAATTGGAAGGGTGAAAGTCAGAAAACTCATGGGTTGAGATAAGAACAGTTTAATAATTGAAGGAAAATGAAATAGAGGAGGAGGAGGAGGAGGAGGAGGAGGAGGAGTAATAGTAGTAGTAGTAGTAGTAGTAGTAGTAGTAGTAGTAGTAATAATAATAATAATAATAATAATAATAATAATATATAAAGCAAGTGATACACTATACAATTGCTCACCACCCGGCAACTAATGCCCAGCCTGTTCCCAAGCAGTGATCACTGCCCCCCAGCCAACTCCACCCAGTTTTTATACTGAGCATGACGTCATACGGTATGGCATAGCCCTTGGGCCAGTCTGGGTCAGCTGTCCTGGCTGTGCTCCCTCCCAGCTTCTTGTGCACCAGGCAGAGCATGGGAAGCTAAAAAGTCCTGGACTAGTGTAAGCACTACTTAGCAACAACTAAAATACCAGTGTGTTATCAGCATTATTCTCATCCTAAATCCAAAACACAGCACTATACCAGCTACTAGGAAGAAAAGTCAACTCTATCCCAGCTGAAACCAGGACAATAGTTTAGAATGGGGTTTTATATAGGCATATATGTATGTGTGTATATATATACACACCAAGTATTTTATTCAAATTTTCTGACTTAGATATGCTGATAATGGTAATTTGTAGACCTCAATAATAATGTAGTCCAGGGTGCTGTGATATTTATTCACAACAAGCAAGCTGCAATTTGTTAGTAAGGCCCAGCTTGATAGTACTGAGAAGAGATGATGAATTTGGAAACGTCTTAGACCATTTCGGGCCCTAACAGTTATTTATTTTTCTTTATTAGATTCTTCAGCCTAGAAAGGACAGAAAGCATTCAAAAGGGACAAATTACACTCTCCGTGCACACACACACACAGAGACATGCACATGCAGACGCGTGCACACACAAACACAGAGTAGGATTCCTCCAAAGAGATAAGACACGAACAAACTTAACAGGAACTAATTTGAACTGTTTTAATAACATGAAAATTCCAGAAGGGTGTAAACTTGAGAGAATCCTGGTGAGATACAGAAATAAAATTCAGTTGAAAGTTTGCAATGCCAGACATCATTAGGAAAGAGTAATGTAATTTTAGTAATGCAATGCAAGGAGAATACGCTAAGGCAACACAGGACAGATAAAAAAGGCGACAGCTTTTGCCAGGTATCTGTGATTTACTTTTGTCTGAAGTGTGATTAATCCTGGCCCGTCCATTACCAAATCCACACTGATACGTTCTGTTTCTTTGAAAACTGAAAATCTGGAAGAATTGAGTACAGGTATTTTATGAGGTATTTTATTTCTCAGAGTAATTAGTGCTCAAGAAAAAAATAATCTTTGGTGAATCTCATGTGAAGTGATCTCTTTAAGCTGAAGTATTGGTATTGTAGGAGCATAGGGGATTTATGTATTTACTTATTCACTTTAGTCAAAATTACATTTTTTTTCTTGTTAATTTTCATGGCCTACTGAAGGCTTCTTTAACGCAGGAAAAGTTATGTCTGTTAGGGGATCTTTCTGCAGTGACAGTATCATCATTTTTCATCCATTAGGGTTGACAGTGATGATTTCTTCACTGTAACATAGTGTTTCTTCCCCCTTTTCTTTTCCTGAGTGTATGCTGACATGGAAACAGATCTATCTGAAAAATAGGCACTGTTATGTGTTCCTGTCATTTTCAGTCATGATCATCTTCCCCATGTGCTCTTCCACAGATCTGCTGTGCAGACTGCGGCAAGGAGCGCAGGCTATCCTGTGTATTTCAGCAAGTCCCTGCTCAGCAGCAGTTGCACCCTGGCAAGGTGGTTTCAGATCCTTGTCAACTGCATTACGGGCATTTCCTTAAGCTACATAAGTGGGTTTTTATTCTGTCCCATTATAACTTTCTCATAACTGTTGAGGATAGTGCTCAGAAATAATATTCCTAGCTGCTCAGGATTAACTTCATTTCTACAATGATTAGGTTAACATCAGCATTACAAAGGGTGTTAAAACAGTATGAAGATTGCATACACACAAATACAATCTCTTTGTTGAAGAATTTGCTGATTACTATGCTAATGAAAGAGCACCTTAGCCTCCTACCATCCACACTTCTTCTTCTGTAGAGTGTGCCTAGGTCACATTGCATAGTTTCCTAATGCTCCTGCTGTGGGAGTTTTGACACTGAGAAGTCATGTGTGGGAGGTGTGCTTGTCAGAGAGACACCCTTTGAGATGCTCTTTATTTGAAACTAACCTGCCTTGTCATGTGTGTTTGGTATAGATCCATGTTGTTTTGAAGAGGCAAGCAAGGAATCTTTGTTATCTGTCTACTATTACGCTTCAAGGTTGTGCTTCTTTAAATGAAGCTGCAGTTGTGCTAAGAAGATTACATCTGTACTGAATTCAGTTCTGGCCTCTGAGAAGAGTTTACAGAATGAATGACGGTGATAAATTTCTTAGATCTGGAAAGCTGTTTCTCAGCCTATCATCTCTGCTTATAATCTGAATGATATGAAAATCACACAAATCCTTCTCTCTTGTAATAACCCTATCTATCTTGTACCACTGCCTGAAGTACACATGTATCTAGATAATTCTATGATTCACAGACCACTGGAATTTTTTCTTAGCTGTGCAGAACTGGTGCTTGCTGAAAAAGCAATCACTGAATCACCAAGGGTTATGATTTACCTTAGCAATTAGTGTTGTTTTCAGAATTGTCATCAAATTCCTTTCTTTGTCTGATCAGAATGGGTGACGGTAGCAGCATAAACACTATTCAAAATGAATTACCTACCGTCCTTCAAGGGCATGCACAAGTTTTTCAAGGACTTATTGCTTTCTACAGGAGAGTTTTCTAGCTTGGACAAAAGTATTGTAATGTATCACTGACTGGGTTCAAGATATTCCTCAGAAGTTTACCAATGCAGAAATAAAGTGTATTCATCACCAGTTTAATGTGTAGAGGAGTCTTGATGGCCTAAAGCCTTGCCTGTTAAGGTCATCCTTTGTTCAGATATGTTAGTAGTGTTGACATCAGAGATTTTTCCCAGTATTTGTGTCTAATGTTTGAGGTATATTATACATACACATAGAATCATAGAATCATAGAATCATAGAATCATAGAATTGTTAAAGTTGGAAAGGACCTCTGAGATCATCATGTATATCTGAATCCAATCACAGTTTTGCATACTAAGGCAGCAGTAGCTGCTGGGGTGTTTGGTGAAACAGGTAACATTTGAAGCATATTTTTCTTCTCCTTTCTCTAGGCAGGTGTGAATCATGACACAAACTGGCATAAACTCTCCTCCCATGAGTATCAAATGCTGTGCCTTATATCCTCAGGTGGTATAAATAGCATAAGTCAATATAGTAGTGCCAATTTACATAAATTTCTACACAGAATTTGGCTAAATGACAACTCACAAGGATATGATAACATTCTGCAAGTATTTGAAGGCCATAAACTCTAAACAGGGGGAGAAATGATTTAGGGTGGCATAAGGAGACATAATTAGGAGCAATGAAAGGAAATTAAGGGAGGAAAAAATTAGGCTGAATATCAGAAACAATTTTCTGACAGTGAGATGTATTAGACTATGGAAAATAAGTCTCCCAATGGACATTCCATTGCTCAAGATGTTTAGACTGGACAAAGTACTAATATATGTACCACAGGGACTAATTTTGCAATGTCTGGTTCATAGACTAGAAATCAGAGACCTTTAATGGGATAAAAAGAATTCTGCATTAAGAAAAACAAATTAATAAATCCTTTTTTATCACTTTCACTAAATGCATGGATATGTCTGTATATTTTACCTTTTTGCATTTATAAATGCATACATACATATATAGACATTATTTTCTTTTTTTTGCCTGAAAATTAAAAAGTTTTCTTTTTTATAAAATCTAACTTTCTTCAAAAAAAGTATAACTTCAGTTCAGTGATAATGACAAATTTCTTCTCCTCAGCTAGCTATTAAAAGCAAAAGTGCTACATTTGCTAGTATTTAATTATTGTTTTTTCAAACTCGGGTTCACATTTTTTGTTAACCCAGGGAGAAAAATCATCTACTTAATTAATTTTATTATAGAAAGGTTTCATTCTCCTGTCTGTTGCAGAACTGGATAGCCTTCTGGAACTTTATGAATATTTTTGTGGATGTTGACTTTGGTATATTTCTTATTCTGAAAATAGCTGAAAAAAAAGTTCTGAAATCATTAAAATATCCCATTTTAAGAATTTTTCAAATGAATGGTTAAGATAAGTTATTGTCCTTCCTGCATCTAGTTGGTCTTTAATCACTGGGAGAAATGTTTCCAAGCTAACTGTTTGCAAGATTGATTACAGAAACACATTTGAAAACTACTTTTTCAAAACTCTCTATCTTTAAAGTTTTTTATACAAATCAGGGATTAAGATTGGGATATTTCTTATTTTACCTTAAACTGATGTCAGCTAAGTAAATAGAATGTGCTCTCAGAGTAGTTTCTTTCTTTTTTTTTTTATTGGGTTGTATGCGTTTCCATGAAATGCAAATGTAAAGTATGCTCTGGAAGCCCGGACAGTGTATGTGGTTGCTGACTATCTAGAAGGCAAACTACAAAACAAAAATATGCAAAACAGCTACATCTAGCAAAGAAATCTGTGTGATGTCATTAAGTAAACAACTCCAGGACCATAGATATATACAGCTTGTTTTACTGAGCACTGTATTGATGCAAGTGACAGAAAAGGGGAAGTTTAAATGGGTTATCCAAGAAATGAAATTATCTGTCAGAGGTGTGTAAAACTACAAAAAGATGTTGGAAATACTTCAGAAACAAATTGTTCTTTTTTATTGAGGAACACATATAACCTCTAGTACTTCAGAAGTTGTCAGTTGCCTGTTTTTATTATATACCTGTTTCCACACCTATTTCCTTGGCAAATCCTGCTACACATATTCAGATGTGTCATATAGCTGAAATGGATTTATTTTTGATCCATTTTTTCAGCATTCTTCTAGACTGAAAGTAGACCTATATAGCTGCCACGCCAATTCAAGGAGAAGTACAGAGAACACACAGACTTTTTAGCCACTTGTCCTGTGTACTGCTGCCATAGTTTTTCTGCAAAAAGAAAAACATCCAGGGAAAACAGCACCATTGCCAGATGTCCCTTCTCTATGACCATTCTGGACAACATTTTCAGAATCATGGAGTCTTACTAAGGAAACATTAGTTCACCATGAGTTGTGTGAATTGCAATCCCCAAATAAGCACGTCTCAAAATAAAAAAAAATCTGTTGCTATTTTGAATTACATGAGAGTAAGCAGCCTCAACAAGCTAAAACTGCAGTATAGGTAACAGCATGGTTTATGGTATAAAAAGATCAGTCCACACATTGTCACAGTCCCAATTTCACCAAAATCCACCATCACTAACGTTGAAAGTATCTGCATAACTCTAGGAAATGTGCAGTTGGGAATTTCTATAGATATCAGTCTAAATTCTTGAGATTCAGATGCAACAACTAGCTAACATCCAAAGGAAATGAAATTGATGTTTAACACTTTTCAACTGCATTTTGATAACAGTGTGGAGAGTTTAGATCTTTGTGTTTCTTGCCTGAGTGACTTGAAATGTTCAAGTTGTCATTACTAAGCAGTAGTAATAACAAAAAAACATTATGCCTCAAGTATTGTAACATAAAGAATTTGATTTTATACCATTGGAATGATAGACATTCTTGGTTATGTTAGCACTAGTTCTCAAGTGATGACAACTTCAAGCTTATTTCTTGTAATCTTTATTTAGATAAGTCAAATAAGTATACTGAGACAAGAGAGGATCACACACATATCTTTATCTTATTATTTTAACACCACTTAGAGTTGAAAGCTCTGTGATTTTTTTCTAGTATTATTACTTTCCTAGGTAGAAACACTATTTATTTACCTTCAGAGGATGCTCAATATACTATAGATGAAAAATACTGGATTTAATTAGAAGCCAGCTAAAGAAACATACCTTTCACCAGTGTGCCACATCGTAAATCACTGAGTCTTACAGGTGTTAAAGTTTTCTCTAGATTTTATGATTTCAGAAACAAATTTATTGTTTTACTCACTTTAGTGTTTACTATCTGCCAACAAAAGAGTAAAAAAATTATAAATGTATTTCTTGGATAAGAGTGTGATACAGATATCATTTCAACTGTCTGTGCAGTCCATCGTAATATGGTTAAAACTGGTTTTCACTGACCAGGTGACCTGCCTTCAACTCCCTGCACTGGGAATTTTATGTTAAAAAGACCACAGTCCTTTGAAGATATCTCAAGAGCTGCCATGCAGGATGCATTTTACAGATTGTTTACACAGATACTTCTCAAAATTTGACTCTTGAGTGTTGCATTTCTTTCCCTTCTTTTGCTGGCATTACCTCAGGAAATTAAGATAATTTTTTAAAAAACCTATTTTAAATTAGTAAAAGACGCTTTGAAATAGAATAAGATTTTTCCTTCTTCCCATGCTACATTTTAACTTTCTATTTTAAGAAAATTAGTACTTATTATTTACTAATTAAAACACTTTAAAGCAAATTGAAATCACGCAAGACTTTTCAGTTATTGTTTGATTTGATTCCTCTAAGTATATAATCTGAAACATTTTACAGGCTCACGAAAAAGGTTTGAATGACATCTAGTAAACAACAAAGCTTCACTGTATTCAGAAACCACTGATGGGATATATGATATAATTCCTTAATATCATATCGTCATTGTTGATGTGATGCAACCTGATTAATCAAAAATAACTTTGGGATTATCTTTGGTCCAGAGCAGATTGATGCCCTTTCTTTAGTTTTGTTTCTGATCTTGTTCAGACCTCCTAGAATTCAGAAACTCTGTTTCCAGAACAGGTGATGTAACTGAAGAACACTTTCTGGTAACAGTGCATAATGCCTTTAAAGCTTGTAAGATTCCCCTACCCTTGATATCTGTAGGCCGATGAAGTCCTTGGGTCTGCCATGGAATTTCAGTCATCATAACAGGAGCCTCAGTAGCCATATGTGGCATTACTACAGTAAGGACTGGTGTATGCTGTTGATTTCCATCTCTATAGCTGGACCTCCTGGATCTGTGGTCATATTCCTAAATGTGTTCAGTGTAGAGATGAAGTGGACAAAATTTCTTCACCCTGAAAAAACACATTCTTAACTTAGATGTGCTTGCCTAAGATCATTTTAAGTTAACACAGCAGTAAAAGCAGCAATTTTAAATGCTACAGCTGAGCTATGGTCTCTCTTTGAACCTAAACTGGTGGAGAACGTAAGCTGCTTTGCAGACATCCATCACATTGAGTATGGTTCATTTTGTTGTAGAGAGTCATTTCAGGTGTTGGAGAGTTTCAACAGTTTAGCCCAGTCAAAAATTGAGATAACTTGTCTGACTGCTACATCAGACAGTTTATTTACTTGGATTAGTGAAGCTAAGTTAGAAAAACACTTTTTTTTTTTTTTGCTACAGACATGCACTTTCTCTGTTTTCCTAAGTGGAGCTATTTTCAAAGGTTTGTGGAGTTCAGAAAAAAGTTTGAGTGTGCAAACAACAAAACCTCTTACAAAAGACAGTGAAAAATAAAACCCTGCAGCTCCTGCAGTGCAGGATCTTATGAATCTAATGAGCTTGAATGGGTTATTTCTTGAAAAGCTACAGTCTATCATGCAGTTTTTCAGGCACACCTGGTGACCAACATTTTGGCAGGACTTGAGCTGTGGTTCAGTGACAGCAGATGGTTTGTCTTAATAACCAAATGATAATGAAAGTCTCTTCCTTTCTTTTTTTTACTTTCAAATTTCTAATAAGGACTTTCTGAAGAATGAAAAAATATTAGAAATGTCATAATCATCTGGACTTCTTAGAAAACATACAATAAACATGGTATAATATCAATTTGGTACTTAAAATATCTTATTTACATGCTACAAAGGTTCAAGGGTTTGGAATGCTTTTATGTTGAGACAGTATCTGTAGAAAAGGTGCTGCATAAAGATGCTGTGAATGTTATGGTTCCAAACATAACACGGCACACAAGAACTAAAGAATTCATACTTACTTTGCCATGGATAAAGCCAGTTATATTACTTAATCCCTTCTTTCACTTCTACTACAGTAGTATTAGGGGGCTGTGCATTCTTGAGCTGTCATAGAATTTTCTGCAGAACTTATTCCTTCAGGCAAAATTGCTATCCAGCATTTTGGATTTTGTTTCTTTTTTCTATACAGGCTTTTTCTGTGATTTTTTTCCTTTTCTTTGACGCTTAATCTAAAAAACATGAACCCATTGTGATGCAGTGTCATCATTCTGAATTTCCAGACAGGCAGTAAGAATGGTTTTAAGAGGCATGACTTTCCAAGATCATGTCACTCAAAATGCTACGAACTCTGTAATACCATACTCACAGAATTTGGCATCTTTCCAATACATTATAGAATTCAACACTTTAAAGAGGGAAATAACCATTCTGCAGCAGCAAGACATCTGACACTATACGTTTTCTTTGTCTACTGGAAGATTTCTGTAGGTGTTTTTTTCTTTTACATATGGTTATGCTGTTGACAAAGCGGTGGCAGTTACAAATGCTGTAGTAACCCACTGCATTCTCCCCGGGGAAGTCAAGAAATTTCTATTTGAAGAGCACACAGTCCTGAAACAATGAAATGTCTCCCTCTGTGATTTGAAATGGTTGTACCTACCACTTCATGGTGGGGTTGCTTCTCCCAAGGGCACACGCAGCCCTGGGAGCTACTGCTGTCATCTCAGTGGAGACTGCCAATGAGGGGTAGCAGTCTGGCTTGTACCTGGTTTAATTCACTTACAGCATTAAGGCTAGACTTGATTAACATATCCAACTTGCATGCCTTGCATCTCAAAATTACAGAAGATATTGAACTTTGTTTTCCACAATGGTTTCTCCTTTTTGCCCTTTCAACGTAATGCTTTTACTGCAGAGACCTGTTTTTTTAAACTTTCTTCTCTTAGATATTCCCTTATTTATCCTTCTTCTGGAGATATCTAGGACTTAAAGTATGAATTGTTAAACTTAATGGGTTTTTTCCCTCTGGAGCTCTTAATGGGTTCTGTACCTTCTACAAACCAACACAGAATGAGAACCTGCAATATTTATTTTCCCAAGGATTCTCCTTCAAAGACTAAGGGAGACAGATACTTTAACACCTTTCTCTCTTTTCTCCTGAACTGGAATAAACTTGGTGGCAGAGGTGAGGAAGGCAAGCAAATTAATGAAATAAATCTCTGTTTATTTCTGGGTTACTAGAAGTGTTAATTTATTACTTATTAATATTAATTCTGTATGGATTTGGAATAACTCCATATACCGCAACTAATGGAGCTGAATTATTATTAAAAGAAGTCTTAAATGCTTTCATCCCTTCTAATTTGTAGAATGAATAATTTTTTACTGTTCATAGATATTACAGCTCAGGTTCATTGCATGCAACTTTACCACTTTCCTAATACATAAAAATGACAATGTCTGCCTTGTGCCACTTCTTTAGTCAGAGGATAGACCCCAAAGCTCTTGATTGTCCTTTAGTTCATCTAAGATCTTTATTGCCACTCTAGAGCTGCCTGTCTTTTTTCATGTACGTTTCCAAAGTAACATGCAATAAATCTAAACATGTCACGGTTGTATATGTATCCTCTTTATTCCCATTATAATCAACCTTTTATATATGTGCACAGAGCTGTACAGGGCTGCAAATCATATGTGTGTGCACTTAGATTGGCCAAGGGTCTAGAGTTTCTTCTGTTCTTGCCATGAATGATGGTACATTTTGGAACCTCTACTCTGTTGCTTTTCATGTTATCACCCAGGGTAGCTCTATAGCCATACATCTGAAAAGGAGCACATGATGCTTTTGGTGTTAGGTTGAAACCTTGAAACCTTGTGTTTTTTTAGGTGAGTTTAACTTCTTGAGGGTTTGTCCAAACTTAGTCAAACTTAGTTTCAGAGGTATAAAACTGAAAAAAAATGGCAAGCATGTGAACTGAACCTACTGAATTCTATATCCTTTATGTCTTTAAAGGAAAAAAAAATCATAGCATAGCTTATTGTAGAAAGATAATTAAGTCATTAGGAACTGTTAAAAATTGTCTTTGATATGTAAAATCATGCGGTTACCTGTGATATAAGGATACTAAATTCAGATCTGGGAATTCTTTTACAGTTTTCAGTTCCACTCTTCATATTTTGCTATATTATTTCCTATAACCAGAAGAGTTCAACACAGTAAAAGCTAGGTTCTCCAGTATTCAAAGTTGTCTCATGTTTTTTGGAAATTGTGAAGCTTGAAGGATGGAAGTCCAAAAATGTGTCAATTTCTCTGTTCAAAAAGTTGTAAACAAATGGAGTAATAATTCACTTGATTCCTTTCTTTATTAGACACATAGTAAATCTCTCTCTTTTTTTTATTTTTAAAGGACCATATGATCTTTTTTTTTAGCTTCCTTCTCTGCAGATCTATGCTCTTTTTCTTTATGTTTATCAATGTGAATGACATTGACCAGAACAGGGTGAAAACAGAACACTGGAACTTGAGCCTCCAAAGTGTGACTCTTATTTTTGTAGTAAGAAAGCAATTTTTACAATTCTACTGTGCCCAATTATTCCATATGCCGAGTAAGAGAGGATGGTGATGGCTGCTAAGAAAAACAATAACATTGATTTAGTGACAGCTGACAAGACGGGTAGTATTCATAGAATCACAGAATCATTTAGATTGGAAAAGGCCTTTAAGATCATCAAGTCCAACCATTAACCTAGCACTGCCAAGTCCACCACTAAACCATGTCCCTGAGCACCACATCTACACGTCTTTTAAATAGCTCCAGGGACGGGGACTCAACCACCTCCATGGGCAGCCTTTTCCAATGCCTGACTACCCTTTCAATGAAGAAGTTTTTCATAATATCCAACCTAAGCCTCTTGTGGCGCAACTTGAGGCCATTTCCTCTTGCCCTATGGCTTGTTACTAGGGAGAAGAGACCGACCCTCACCTCGCTACAGCCTCCTTTCAGGTAGTTGTAGAGAGCGATAAGGTCTCCCCTCAGCCTCCTTTTCGCCAGGCTAAACAACCCCAGCTCCCTCAGCAGCTCCTCCTATGACTTGTGCTCTAGACCCTTCACCAGCTTCATTGCCCTTCTTTGGACACACTCCAGCACCTCAATGTGTTTCCTGTAGTGAGGGGCCCAAAACTGAACACAGTACTCAAGGTGCGGCCTCACCAATGCCAAGTACAGGGGCACTATCACCTCCCTGGTCCTGCTAGCCACATTATTTCTGATACAAGCCAGGATGCCATTGGCCTTCTTGGCCACCTGAGCACACTGCTGGCTCATGTTCAGGTGGCTGTCAACCAACACCCCCAGGTCCTTTTCCTCTGGGCAGCTCTCCAGCCACTCCTACCCAAGCCTGTAGCGTTGCATGGGGTTGTTGTGACCCAAGTGCAGGACCCGACACTTAGCCTTGTTGAACGTCATACAATTGGCCTCAGCCCATGAATCCAGCCTGTATTGAAGGCAAGGCCTTGATTTCAAGAACTTAAACACAAGGAACTAATATTCCTCCTTCTAAAGAACTAATATTCGTCATTTATGATAAATTTATTTTAACATGAATAAATAAATAAATCTATTTGCATTTTCCATTGTACTATACAGTCTAAATTTTTAAGTGGAACATACACAATACCAAGGCACTTTGCACTGGGTGAATTTTTTTTGACATTCTTTTCAATAAAGCTATCAAAGTTTGATATTAAGAGGATTCGAAGTGATGTAAGCATGCACCTTAAATTTTTAATATAATCAAATTATTAAATGGGGTGCAACAAAAAACTTCCAGAGGACTAAAGGTTGATTTCAGATTTGAAATATAAATGTGCATTTTCATACCTACTATTGGGCCTGTGAAATAAATAATCTTACTTTCCCTATAGGGCTTTGACCTATGAGGCCTTGTCTACCTCTTGATCTGCAGCAGTCTTTGATGCTCTTTACAGGGTACATGGTCCTTTCAGTGAATATCTTGTAAAAGTATGATTCTGTTTGTTTCATCTTACAGTGAAGAGATACCATAAAATCCCAGAAATACTGATTAATCTCTTTCATTTGCATAAGATGTTACCTATCAATTTATAGTACAGTGTCTTTGAAACCACACACCCTGCCCCCCCAAAAAAACAAACTGGAAAGATACTGTGCAAATTCCATGTTCATTTAAAAGAGAAATATTTGAAATGTTTGAATTTTTCTCTAGGTGTCTACTAGACATGTAAATTAAGGAATTATATTTATTTACAGCTGTGGAATCAAATTTATGTATTTATTTCCTTTATAATACAGACAAGACATATCAGAGATCTTGAAATTCCTTAGGTAAATCAAACTATTGAAGGACTGTACAAGTCTCTCTTCATTTTATACAAAACATTTAATGTCTTCTAATTAGTCTCCCATTCCCAGTAAATATGTATTCATCAGCCTGCATTGTTTACTCAAATTTCTTCCCTAATCACTGAAAGTAGATGGTGACAATCATAGGAACACAGGCTTTGCCAGCCCCAGGCTGTAACAGGATATATCTTCACACTGGTAACTCCAGTGAGACTACTTACATTATTAGAATTTGTGCTTCAGCACCACTGAGTTATAAAATTAGTGGAAAAGTACTGGTGTATATGTGTACACAAATCTCTCTTACCTCTACAGGGTTATTTATTTCTTTATTTGTTGTGTTACTCTGTAGTAGGTAGTGTTCCAGTCTAGCAGAGGTTTGCATTATGTCGAATTCTGCACAAAGGCAGAAGAACAGTCTCTTCCCAAACAAGGGAGATCAGAAGGAACAAACAGGGGAATATTAGAAAGCCGAACTGTTTTGGTTAGCATGAAATGTAGCATCCTCCATGCAGCAGCTCATCAATTTTGTTTAAAGCATCACAGCAGCAGAAGTTCTAAAGAGGAGATTTGAGGGAGAACTAGCCTTTACAGAGTATTTGCAGCATGAGAGATAGCACAAGATATGTTCTGTTGGTAAGTGTCCTGCTTTGGCTTAGAAGTAGCCTGGATAAAACAGTAAACCTTTTTTATCTTTAACTTTCTTGTAATATTCTTTTTATTTTTATTTTATTTTTTATTGTGCTAAATGACTTTCTAACAGAATATTGATTAGGAGTTTTGCACAATTTAATTAACAGAAATAAAATAAGATTGCCACAATTAATATATTTTCATCATTTTATTCAATCCACCACCTATTTTGAAATGTACAAAGATTTCCTTTCTTTGATTTTTTTTCCAGGCTGCTAGCAGAACCCATGTAGAAGCACACCCCAGAAAATATGGAGAGGAAAACAAAAGCCAAAACATCTAGTGAGCCCAGTAGGTCATGGAGAGATATCTTTATTGACACATTCATATACTGAGATTTTATTTGCCAGCCTTAATTCATTTACAAGGAAATAAAACATGAAACTGCAGTAGTTTCTTGTAGATGAGGTCTGTTTGTCCAAGAACACTATTACACTATTGATGAAGCTATGCATTTTCTTAATAAGATAAGAAATTTAAACCAGACAACCAACAACATTCTTCTGTCTTTTATCAAGGTGGGTGTCCATGGCTCTTTGAACTTTGATCTTTCAGAAATAACAATACCAGTAAGGCAGTTGTAATGTGCAGCTCTTTGTGAGATTTCCGTTCTGATTGCTGTAAAGTTATCAAGAAAAAGAGCAGTAAAAAGACAGTTTAAAAAGCAAACAAAGCTCTAATATTAGAATACCTGCTATTTATTATCTCCCTTGTATGCAAAGATATGGAACCCTGCTTCTTGATGTGTGAAAACATAAATATTAGCCTGCAGGGTCTTTAAATTGCTGATGAAGCAGATGCTGTGTTGTCTCCTCTCAGCAGTATATCAAATCACATGACCAGAATGTCATTAGTAGTTGATAAAAATTTGACATTTTTGATCTGCTTTGGGTTCTGAGTCTCCATGAATGAAGTAGGTATGCGTGATCTAATAGTGATACAATTAGAAACATGCAGTCCTTTTGCTCAACCTCTTGTTTTAAACTGGAACCAAATGTGAGCTAAACTTATCTTGGAAGGTGTTTGTCATTTTGAAAGAATCTGTTTCAGTTTTTTAGGATAGCAGCTCAATTTGCAAATAGCAGTAGAAATCCCATGAGAAATCATAATTATCAGGGAAGTGTGTTCCAAGTTTGAAGACACTGAAGAAGTTGATGTGCATCCAAAACAGATCAGAATGCTTCCTCTCTTTATACTTTATTACTAGCATGAAAATAGATTTTATTTCTGATGTCCACTCTTGGGCAAAGATTCCTGGGAAAGCTGGATAAAATACTTATCTCTTAACTTCAGGAATCTATTTCAAATAAAGTCATATTTCAGCAGCCATAATCTATGGTCCAAGAAACCTCAAAATAAGAAGCAATGAAATGACTAGCCCTCGAGAGAAGTTTGTTCCTTCATATAACCAATTAAAGGTTAGCTTTTTTATGAACTTTCCCAAAGTTTTGCTGTTCAACATTTTATAATAATTTCACTGTTGGATTGACAATCACTTTTTCAAATGAAAAAAGTAAAGAAGAACACAGAATTTTCTATCATAAGCCACATTGTAATATTTTGCACTGTGATATATTTCACATTTGAAGATAGTGACAATGATTTCATCTTTCTGATAGATGATAACATTCTCACCTGAAAATACTGCAAAAATCTTCTGAAATGACACATTCTGTTTCGCAAGGTATTCTATTTCATGATAATTTTCCTAAACATCAGTAAATTTTTGCAGGCAATATCTTTTATTATTTGCCAAAATATTAGTTAATTACCAGACAGTTATTGAATTGGCAGAATAGTCACTGCTTCCTTAATCAACTATAGGTTATTTCTAAGGATTAAGATAATTCAGACAATTCAATTTGACTTTTTTTAGTATTAGAATAATAATTTAACTTTTTAGCAGAAATAAATATTTATGAGGAAATACAGTATATAATTTCTAGTTTCTTAATCAAAACTCTTTTACATTTTCTCTTAAAACAACAGAGCAGGGTGTGGCAAATCCCCTTGTCTTAAGAATTTTAACATCTAATTTGTATATGCATATTTTTTTCCTTCAACTTGTTTCTATTTCCCTCACAAAGAACTCTTGAAATAAAGCTGTTTTATAAGACTGACCCTGAGCCTTGGGATCCCTGACCGAGCTGGCTAGGAAACATCTGTATTTTCCATAATAAGACTTGGCTTTCTTGCTTGGGTTCTGACTATAGACAAGCATGTCAGTTAATCAAGGTTCCAGTCAAAATTTCATTAGAAGTCTGCTGTGACTATACCAAGAAAAATACAGGTCTATGGGAAAGTTTAGTCAAGAAGTTTGGTATAATGTTATAGGTGTAATATATTAATTCATAAACCACAAAATGCTATATAGTGAAATTACATAGCGTTATTGTGCTTGACATGGAAACTGGAGAATATATTCAACACATGGTGTGTCTGCCATGATTTGTCTCACCACTGCTTAGACTGGAAGTTACTCATGGTGATAATGCTAGTTGTTGTCTGATTGAATAAATTTAGAGTTTATCTGGTCGTTATTAAATTTCAGCAGCAAAAAGCTACAGCAGAATCTTTGAGGACACTAAGCAAATGTAACACTTTTTAAAGCAAAAAAAAAAGGTTCTGATCTGGTAGTCCAAAACATTCAAATACAGACTCGTGTTTTCTAGATTGATGACTGGCTTTGCAGCTGGCTGGAATGGACATGTAGTTGATAAAGTATCCAGCTGAAGTGTTGCACTGGTTATTTTTCAAGGCTGTCCTGCAAGGAAATAAAATTATTTTTTTGTGCCCTGCAGTCGTATCAAAAAGTTGTTGCACCAAAACAATACATAGTATTTCAGTATTCACTAGCTCATGAAACATCAATATAATTTTAAAGAAACATTCAATCCATACATGTTTTTTTATTATAGCAAATTGACACAATTCAGCATTTATACCTCATTATATTTAGTAATAAATTCAAATAACATTGAGAGCTACCTCTTTTTTTCCCTACTTTATAAAACCCTAAAAGTGTGAGTCAAGAAACAATTTTTTTGAGCAGAAATGTCAAAGGACATTTTAAGCCAAGTTTTTAAAAAGGCAGATACTAATGTCATTCTAGCAAACCTATTTGAAGTCTGACACTTTTTTAAAAATACTGAAAAAATTTCTGGTGCCATTCTAGCACCAATTGAGGGGAGCCTCACCTGATCAAGGGGAGCCTATTGACTAAGTCGTCTTCCTCCATCTACAGGAGGCATCACACTCGCAGACTCTCATCCTGCTGGGGGACTTCAACCACCCCAACATCTGCTGGAAAATAGCATGACAAGCTGTAGGCAATCCAGGAGATTCCTGGAGTGCATTGTGGATACCTTGTCAAGCCAGGTAATAGACAACCCTACCAGAGGGAATGCAATACTGGACCTGTTGGTCACCAACGCCAGTGAGCTAATCAGAGATGTCAAGATTGGAGGCAGCCTGAGCTGCAGTGATCACTCACTGGTGGCGTTTGCAGTTCTGAGGGATATGGGTCAGGCGAAGAATAAAGTCAGGGCCCTGAATTTTAGGAAAGAAAACTGCCAGCTGTTCAAGAAGTTAGTTAACAGGACCCCCTGGAAAACTGCCCTCAGGGACAAGGGAGCAGAGCGGAGCTGACAAATCTTTAAGGACACTTTCCATAAAGCACAAGAGCTCTCGATCCGCACATGTAAAAAGTCAGGAAAGGAAGGCAAGAGGCTGGCATGGATGAATCAAGACCTGTTGGTCAACCTAAAGAACAAGAAGGAAATGCACAGGCAGTGGAAGCAGGGACAGGTATCCTGGGAAGACCATAGGGACGGTGTCCAGTTGTATAGGATGGGGTCAGGAAGGCCAAAGTGTGGCTGGAGCTGAACTTGGCAAGAGACGCAAGCAAAAATAAGAAGGACTTCTACAGGTATGCAAGCCAGAAAAGGAAGGTCAAAGAAAGAATACCCCCTGTGATGAGCAAAACTGGCAAGTTTGTAACAACAGACAAGGAGAAGGCTGAGGTACTTAACTTCTTTGCCTCAGTCTTCACTGGCAACCTCTCTTCCAACACTTCTTGAGTGCATGGACCTCAAGGCAGGGATGGGGGAGCAAAGTCCCTCCAACTGTAAGAGAAGATCAGGTTTGTGACCACCTGAGGAACCTGAACATACGTAAGTCTATGGGACCTGATGACATGCATCCCAGAGTCTTTAGGGAATTGGCTGATGTAGTTACCAAGCCATTCTCCATGATATTTGAAAAGCTGTGGCAGTGAGGTAAAGTCCCCAGTGACTGGAAAAAGGGAAGCATTGCAGCCATTTTTAAAAAGGGCAGAAAAGAGGACTCTGGGAACTATTGACCTGTAAGCCTCACTTCTGTGCGTGGAATCATGGAACAGATCCTCCTAGAAATTATAGGGCACATGGAGGACAGGGAGGTGATTCGAGACAGCCAGCATGGCTTCAGCAAGGGCAAGTCCTGCCTGACCAACCTAGTGGCCTTCTATGATGGAGTGACTGCATGAGTGGACGAGGGAAGAGCTATGGATGTCACCTATCTGGACTTCTGTAAGGCCTTTGACATGGTCATAGAATCATGGAATCATAGAATCATTAAGGTTGGAAAGGACCTCTAAGATCATTGAGTCCAACCGTTAACCTAACTGCCTGGTCCACCTCAACACCATGTCCCTAAGCACCACATCTACATGTTTTTTGAATACTTCCAGGGACTGTGATTGTACCACTTCCATGGGCAGCCTGTTCCAATGCCTAACCACTCTGTCCATGAAGAAATTTTTCCTAATATCTAATCTAAATCTTCCCTGGGTCAACTTGAGGCCATTTCCTCTTGTCTTATTGCTTGTTACTTGGAAGAAGAGACCGCCCCCCACCTCACTACAACCTCCTTTCACACAGTTACAGAAAGATATAAGGTCTCCCCTCAGCCCCTTTTCTCCAGGCTAAACAACCCCAGCTCCCTCAGCTGCTCCTCCTATGACTTGTGCTCTAGACCCTTCACCAGCTTCGTTGCCCTTCTTTGAATGTGTTCCAGCACCTCCATGTCCTTCTTGTAGTGAGGGGCCCAAAACTGAACACTGTTGTCGAGGTGCGGCCTCACCAGTGCCAAGTACAAGGGGACAATCACTTCCCTGGTCCTGCTAGCCACATTATTTCTGATACAAGCCAGCATGCCATTGGCCTTCTTGGCCACCTGAGCACACTGCTGGCTCATGTTCAGCCAGCTGTCAATCAGCAACCGCAGGTCCTTTTCCTCTGGGCAGCTCTCCAGCCATTACATGGTCCCCCACAACATCCTTCTCTAAATTGGAGAGATATGGGTCTGATCGATGGACTGTTTGGCTGGATGGTTGCATTGAGAGAGTAGTGGTCAACATCTCAATGTCTGGATGGAGAACAGTGACAAAATGGTGTTTCTCAGGGTCTGTATTAGGGCAAATACTGTTTAATATCTTCATCAATGACATACATAGACAGTGGGATCAAGTGCACCCTCAGTAAATTTGCAGATGCCAAGCTGAGTGGTGAGCTTGATACACCTGAGGGACAGGATGCCATCCAGAGGGATCTGGACAAGCTTGAGAAGTGGGCCTGTGTGAACCTCATGAGATTCAACAAGGTCAAGTGCAAAGTCCTGTACATGGGTTGGGGCAATCCCCAGTATCAGTACAGGCTGGGGGATGAAGGGATTGAGAGCAGCCCTGAGGAGAAGGACTTGGGGGTACTGGTAGATGAAAAGCTGGACATGAGCAGACAATGTGCACTCACAGCCCAGAAAGCCAACCGTATCCCGGGCTGCATCAAAAGAAGCGTGGCCAGCAGGTTGAGGGAGGTGATTCTGCCCCTCTACTCTGCTCTGGTGAGACCCCACCTGGAGCACTGCATCCAGCTCTGGAGTCCTCAGCACAGGAAGGACATGGGCCTGTTGGATTGGGTCCAGAGTAGGGCCACAAAAATGACCAGAGGGATGGAACACCTCTGCTATGAGGAAAGGCTGAAAGAGCTGGGGCTGTTTAGCCTGGAGAAGAGAAGACTGCAGGGACACCTTGTTGCGGCTTTTCAATAGTTAAAGGGGTCTTATAAGAAAGATGAGGACAGACTTTTTAGTAGGGCCTGCTGCAATAGGACAATGGGTAATGGTTTTAAACTAAAAGAGAGTAGATTCGAACTAAATACAAGGAAGAAATTTTTTACAAAGAGGGTGGTGAAACACTGGAACGTGTTGCCCAGAGAGGTGGTAGATGTCCCATCCTTGGAAACATTCAACATCAGGCTGGATGGAGCTCTGAGCAACCTGATCTAGTTGAAGATGTCCCTCCTCATTGCAGGGGGAGTTGAATTAGATGACCTTTAAAGGTCCCTTCAAGCCCAAACTATTTTATGATTCTATGATTCTAGCAGTGGTGTTGTTTCAGAGAGATGTTACAATGTGGAATGAAACAGATGTTAAGTTATTAAAAAAAAAAAAAAAGGGAAAGGGAAAGGGAAAAGGAAAGAGAAAGAGAAAGAGAAAGAGAATGAGAAAAAGAAAGAAAAAAATAAAAATAGAAATAGAAATAGAAAAAGAAAAAGAAAAAGAAAAAGAAAAAGAAAAAGGAAAAGAAAGAGAAAGAGAAAGAGAAAAAGAAAAAGGAAAAGGAAAAGGAAAAGAAAAAGAAAAAGAAAAAGAAAAAGAAAAAGAAAAAGAAAAAGAAAAAGAAAAAGAAAAAGAAAAAGAAAAAGAAAAAGAAAAAAGAAAAAGAGAAAAAGAAAAAGGAAAAGAAAAAGAGAAAAAGAAAAAGAAAAAGAAAAAGAAAAAGAAAAAGAAAAAGAAAAAGAAAAAGAAAAAGAAAAAGAAAAAGAAAAAGAAAAAAAGAAAAAGAAAAAGAAAAAGGAAAACAAAAAGGAAAAGGAAAAGGAAAAGAAAAAGGAAAAGGAAAAGAAAAAGAGAAAAAGGAAAAGAAAAAGGAAAAGAAAAAGGAAAAGAAAAAGGAAAAGGAAAAGAAAAAGAAAAAGAAAAAGAAAAAGAAAAAGAAAAAGAAAAAGAAAAAGAAAAAGAAAAAGAAAAAGAAAAAGAAAAAGAAAAAGAAAAAGAAAAAAAAGAAAAAGAAAAAGAAAAAGAAAAAGAAAAAGAAAAAGAAAAAGAAAAAGAAAAAGAAAAAGAAAAAGAAAAAGGAAAAAAATATCTTTTATTCTCCTGTTGTTGGTTGCCACAACAGAAGATCATAGAATTAATGATGCTAAACTTATTGTTAAGTAAGAGTGCTCTCAAGTGGAGGTTTACTCTAGAGATCAGTGCATTCTCTTGAAATTTGTCCAGAACCTGCAATACCTGTTCAGTGTGTCAGACCCATGAGAGAACTAAATCAATGTAGAGACATTAATATAGTACTGCTTTACTACCAAAAAAAATCACAATACAGGCAGAGCTTACATGCTAATAGAAAAATGCTGGAGGAAAATAATAGGGCAGAAAAAATAAATTACTTTGGTTTAATGATTTAAGCAAAATAAAATCTTCTAAAACTTCAGTTCATCATGTGTCTGCAATAGTAAGGAGTTTGGATAAACTCTATGTGTCTTTATTTATTAGGTTAATAATCATAATGCACAGTGACATTCACTCTGACATTGTGTAGAGTACTGAACATGCATTTCTTTTCACAACTGTTTCAACACACAAGACAACAAATTGGGTAGTTACATCTGTCTATGCAGCTATGTAGAGCTACTTTTATTACCAAACTTTCATGGCTCCAAAGGATTCTAGATTTCACCTCAGTATGTTTTCTTCATAAGTGAGAAGGATCACAACCTCAGTGTAACTGAATGAAGTTGCAGATTGTAAAAATTAAATTATAACATTCCATCGTATCTGATGAGAGCTTTTCTAGTCCATGGAGACTGCTCTATGTCATAGAAGCAGAGTCAGAAGAAAAGCTAGAAACTGAATGCAAATACGTCAAATTTCAGTTCAGTACTCCTAAATGCAAGATCATCTTTCTCCTATTGGGAGCTATTTGATTTTTTAGCTTAAATTACTTTCAGTTGCACAGAATAATACAGATATCCCATTTCTGGAAAGATCTAGACTTGAAAATTTTATCTGAGAGTTTAATCAATTTGGAGAGAGCTTCATTAATTTGAAGTAGAAAACACTAAAGATACCACAGCAGGAGATTCATGATCTGCTGACTTACCAACCTTCTGTCTTACCTAAACATGGTCCTGTTTCTCTCTGACATGCACAAAATTTATCTCAGATCTTGCTGTCACAAACATTTACATATTTCTTTAATTTCACTTTAACAAAAAATCCCTAAATTTACTGCCCCAAAAGTACTCTAATTATGATTAAATGTAAACATGAGTTCACATTTGCAGGATGAGATATCAAGACAAGATAGTGCCTGTTATTTACGAAGAAAAAGGAAGTTTTGTTTTCAAAAATAGGCAGCTTAACAATATCAGAGTCAGGCAATCACAGTCTTTTATTGTGTTATCAGTGTACATGATTTGGATGTATAATATTCCTAAACTAGTACTGTGCAAAGCGAGACTAAAACATGTTACAAATAGATCTGTAGTTTTCTGATGCACAGGAATAGGGTGAAGTTGAAAATGAAACAAAACAAAATAAAATTTCAAAATTATAGTTAATTGATATCAGGACTTTGTATTGATAAGATTTGGGGCCAGAGCTGCAAAAGTATATAAAGTATATAAAACTATATTGCATTAACCTCCTACATGCCCTATAGCTCATAACTGGAAAATCCTTTGTGATGTCTGAATTCTCCTTTCAAATGAGATATGTCATTGTAGATGTTTCAGTCCACATCTTCTCTGCTGGTGCAAATTAGCATTGAATCATCCAAGCAATATTTTTTATATAAACTGAAGAACTGACATTAACTTTTAGCTCCTGAACTGAGCCCAAATTTGACAACATATTTTTTGTGCAGATGAACATGAATGATAAAAAGGGAGCATTTTCTTGCTTCCAGTGTTACACTGGATTGCTACAGAGCACAAATGAAAACAGAATTTTCTTTCATTTAAAGTTCAACTTCAATAAATAAATTGCGAAGAAAAATCATAAAAAGTGCAAGCCTCTTAGATATCACTCTCATGCACGTCTTTTTAAAAAAATAACATGAAAGCTTGTTGAAGGACTACAGACATATCCTTTTTTAATGTATATATGAATAGGTTTTTTTGGTGGTTTTTTGGTTGTTGGTTTGGTTTTTTTCCAAATCTCAGTCTGGACCAAGAGGACCAAATGACAGGTTATTTTCTTTAGCTGTAGTAGCCCTTTCTTTTAGATGCCACATATAAGACTGTAGGGTAATCTCATAGTTTTTCATTGCACTATTGTCTTGGTGATGGGTACTCAGCAATGTACAATTCCTCCTTATTTTCCCATTTCTTTTGGAGTTCAGAGAAAAGCAAGAAGTAGTAACAAGGATTCATTTAAGCAGGGAACTCTAATACTCCATTTCATGCACTTTTGATTTCTTCCAGATGCACTGGAGTTATCAAAACCAAAGATCAGCCTTTACTTAGTCATTCTTCACCAATTCTATTCCCTGATATTTCCTGGTCAGCAGGGATGATCAGAGTGTTTGCACACAAGGACCTGTGGTTCAGATCGCCCAGAACAATATGATTCAGCTCTGCTCATGTTCATGTCTTCTCCATCGTCATGTCCTTCAGGTTCAAATTAATTATTGGATTTATGCCAAAAAAATTGAAGTCCACACTGGCTTATTGGACATTTGTTTAGCTTGTCAAACGTTGGAGACGTCCAGTAATGAAAAGAAAATAAACAAACAAGCAAAAAACCCAACTTGTTTCTGATCAGATTTATACTAAAAAAAAAAAAAAGAATTATTTGTTACAGAAAGAACAGTAATTCACAGTAATTCAAAGCTGTGCCACTAAGAAAAGAACATGGGCTATTACAGGTCCTATTATTAATAGTACTTATTAGGAAAGCACTTAAAAGCCAATGAGGAATGGAACTACATTATGCTAGGCAACAGAAGATAAATTCCTTTCATACAGTATTCATCACAAATTAACAAGAAGTACACAGCATGTGGGACATTCTTAATAGCACCAAGATAAAACAATGGCAGGAAGAATGAAGTAATCTCACATTTGTTTTTTTTTTTAAGATGTACTTGTTAATGAAGGCT
This sequence comes from Platalea leucorodia, assembly GCF_965183815.1. Taxonomy (NCBI): domain Eukaryota; kingdom Metazoa; phylum Chordata; class Aves; order Pelecaniformes; family Threskiornithidae; genus Platalea; species Platalea leucorodia. Next base: position 22,200,608 of record NC_138829.1, read on the forward strand.
AAAATTAATGGAAAGAGGAGGGAAGGTGAAGAGCAGGGTTGTGGGTATGAAATAAATAAAAAGGAAGTCCAGTGGAGTAAAAAGGAAATGAAGAGATTATAGATGTAGAGGAAAAGAAAGTTTGTAGCAAGCAGCTCCAAGTCCTTATTAGAGGATGCCTTTCAGAATTGCAGGAACAGGGAGTTCTCTGGCTACTCAGCCAATATTAGAGTTGCTCCTTATGCAGCAACTCCTCACACAGGCCTAAGACTAGTCTGTACCTACATCCACAGTAGCAAAAGATAGTGCTTAAAACCGTCAACTATGTGATGTGATATCATAGGCATGTTCATGGCTTTGAAAAGAACCATATTGTATAACTGAATGAAATAGGTCATTTATTCCTTCTCTAGTTTACCGTGTTGGGTAGGCACTTTCAGTTTTGTTACCGTTTTTTTTTTTTCTTTGACTTTTTATGCACCAATGTTGTTTTGCCATAGAACTATACTATCTAAGGTGGTTTATGTATATATTGTTATAGCAATGAGTAACAGCAAGAGAAAGTGCTTGCTTACAGCACTACAGATTTTCCCTTTTTCAGAAAAACACCTCATCTCTTGTATTTCTGAGTTTTTGAGTAAAAAAGGTCTCCTAATGTTTTGGATGCAAGAAGAACAAACAAAAAAATACACTTTTATTCAGCTCCAGGACATGATCAGGCAATCTTTCTTCAAGTCCATTCTCCTTTCTCTTACTAATTACTAGTATAAAAGTATGTCTTCATTTGTGTTTCTTCTGTTAGAGAACACTAGAAGTGAAATCAAATTGAGGATTGAATTAAAGTAATCCCAGAAGTAAAATCTTCAAATCAGGCTTTAAGTTCATAAAGTCTGGGATAATTCAGAAAATCTTTAACATAAATTTTATGTAATACAGCCTCTTTTCAAGGTTCAGTTTTTTTGTCTTCTTAGAAAGAAAAAGTGTTGGAGTTATTGTACCCTGGTACAAGATTTAAAACTGCCTGTTATGTACTGCATACATACAATCTTTTCTCTAATAAATATAGATTAGAAGTAGACTCTTTGTAGTAAATCTATAAATCACCTGAACGGCATCACAACTGACATGTCTTAGAGTCATTATGCGTAATTGGCTAATGGTGTATTTATTCTTGTGCTATTGGATCACCCTCAGGGATAATTCCAGTAAGTTTTGAATCTCCAGAAGGATTTCTCTGCAGAGGTAAATTATTATTTTTTAAAGAACACTAACTAATTACTTTTATTTAAATGCATTTCTAAAGCAATCAGTCTGTCTTGAGGTCTCACTGCATTTTCAAGAAGTGATGAATTTGATGTTCTCTGATGCCTTGAATTTTCCCCTTGAGCCAAGAAAGGTGATGAGAAAAGGAAATGAAGCCCCAAAATCCAGAGTTCATGAAATATACAGTATTAAAAACATATGTGGCATATACAAAGAAGATCTTAGCCAGTTGTGCGTGACTATTAATGACTAAAATTCTTGTTCTCAGGGAAAAGAATCAACTTAACATACTCAAAGCATAGAAAACTTCTCTGTAAGTGTGGGAGACAGCAGATAGCGGGATTCTATTGCCTGACATATAGTGATTCTCAGAAAAAGGGTATGGAAGCAGCATAAAACTATAATCTTTTAACACTATCTTGTAACAAGCTGTCGTGCTTTAACCTCAGCCAGCAACTAAGCACCACACAGCCGCTCGCTCAGGTCAGTAAACATACTGACAGTAAACAGGTCAGTACATACTCCAAAGGGTTTTTCTTCCCACTCTCCAAATATCTCTCTATTTTATCTATGGATTTGCAGATGTACCTTTGAATATATTTTCCTCATTGCTTATCCAAAATTTCTGAATTTTCTAAAAGGAATTGATCTAATGGGGAACCTGGCAATTTATGAACTCATGTTTACTGGGCAATGAACAAACAAACTAAAAAAAAAAAAAGAAAGAAAACTCTAAACCCCTTTTTTTAAAAAAAAAAAACTTTTTTTTTTTTTAAAAAAAGAAAAATAAAATAGATCTATACCTTCTGAAGATGTTTCACAAAGGTAGGTGCTACAGAATTAATCTACAATTAATTTCAGAATAATGATTAATAAGATAAAGGAAAAGATATTTAGATGAAATATTTAGAAAAAAAATCTTTAGGACCATGACATTAAGCTTCAGAATTTCTGGTTTCTGTTAATTAGTTTCCTTCAGTTGCTGGCTTCAGAGTGTTTTATTGGAAATGTGTGATTTTAATTAAGACAGGAGGCCTTTCTGTAGATTTTATTTGTAGGTAAGCAGCAAAATCCGTAGTAAGTGGACCACATGCTCCAAACTGATTTGAGGATCTCTTTGCCTTCGAAAGTTATTTTCCTTCCTCTTCATAAAGGCTAAGAAATTCATCTTGAAATTAAATGGCCATGAGAAAAAAACAATTTAATAAAACAGCCTGCTATAATTTTATTGCCATAAAATTGTTATTCAGTAAAATATGGGGTTTATTCTAAAAAGCCTATTACTTTCTATTCAGTTCCACATTGACAAGTGTCCACCTTGTCCATCTTCTCTCTCTCTCTCTAGGCAGTTCAAACAGTGTGATGTAAAAGCCTGAGTTATTGGAATGTCACTTGACCTCAGTAGAGTCAGTAGAGCTTTTCTTTCTGGGTTTTGGGGTGAGAGTTGGAGTGTAATGATCAGCTGGAGGAACATAAACCAGAAAGGTAAAATAGCATTTTCCATTTTCTTGAATAAAAAGACAAGTAAGCAAGGAACTAATATGGACAAAAAACTTCCAACCTGGGCTACAAAGATGAATCAAAGCCTTTACCCTTTGAAAGAAAAAAATTTCCTATGTGACCTGAAAAATAAAGTTAATGAGAACAGGACTGGAATCCATTTTTTTAAACTGTTTTTTGGACTTCAACAAGGAAAACAGTGCGATTATTAGAAATTATGTGAAAATGGCAAAATGCCCAATGGAACAAGAAAAAATACTTATCATTAGTTTCTCCGACTCCTCTTTGATACTAAATGCATAAAACAATGCTTGATAAGAATGGCTTTGAAATCTCTGAATTATTAGCATATAGAATATTAAGTTGGCAAAAAATCAGCATATAAAGCAGTATGTAGTCCTTAACTTCTAATAATCTACCTTAGTAACGGTGCTTGATGACCGCAGGGCTGGATAAATAAGAAGTAATTATTCATAATAATGTTGGGCCAGATGATCTCTTGAGAAAGTTATGCTAGTAGAGAGTTTGGCCTACAAATTTAGTTTTGCTCTTGATGCATGGAATTATTCTGTTGCTGAAATATCTCATTGTGACTCCCACAGTGCTAGCCTTTTGATACTCTTTTTTTTCAGCAGGCTGAAAATTTGATACTCTATGGTGATGACTGGGATTTTTAAAGACTGAGAGGAGATGGCTGCTTATTTAAAGCCAGTGGTACTTGGACACATGCCTTTCTTAGGCTCCTATTAGCTTCCCTTTGTCGTGCAATGAAATGCTGTGTCGAGATTCCTTATGTTACCTGATCCATGAAGGACAGATTTATGTTAGACTAATATATTAACTGAACTGGGATGAAGGCAGTTAATGGAACTGCACTTTCATTGTTGTAGTCAGCTCACATGCTACTTGATCAGATGTCATTGGGACAAAATCACAGGGATGTTGATTTTGGGTAACTTTGCCTTAAGACAGTAAGTCTTTTCTATTAATTACTATTTTGAATAAACCATGTACCTTTTAGAGTAATACTACATATTATAACATATGGATGGATTCAGAACTGTTTTGAAGCTGATTCCAGAAATTAAAAGTGCAATGAGGAAGCAACTGGTACAGTACATTTTGGTTGGGATAAAAACCATCCGATACTATTAAGTTCCTCTAGCCCAAAAATTAATGAAAATCCCTAGTTCTTGGAGAAATTTTAATTTTCAAAAAAGTTCCGAAAGAAGTACTTTTCACTAGTTTGGTTTTTTTTTCACATCTCTATTGATAGAATTTTCTGACTTTTTCCTGTCTTGGACAGAAAAACATTGTCTATTGAAAGATCAAATAATTGCACTGTATAAAACATATTTCTACATAAATTAGGAAAGATATGTTTGAAACTTTATCAGTACATTAAGAGCAGTAAAAATATTCCAGGCTAATTACTGCTGCAATACCTCATATATCTTTAGATTTTTCTTCACCTTCGTGACGCAGAAATGTGGAGGTGAACTCCTGTTCTAACATAGCCTACAATTTACCTCTGCAAATGGAGAAAAATAATTGAAGATCATGTAATTTAAAATCACTGTTCATGTAGACTGTCTGTCTCTCATATCTAGGAACTAAGGAAATCATCGCTAAAAGCAACCTTCAACAAATGTGACATGACAGAGAAGACTTACATATTTGAAACACCTCTTCTGTTCTTTCTTTATAGTCTCCCTTGCACACACTATAATGATATTAACACAATTTATTTTAAATGTCTAACTAACCCTGATTGTTTCTATTTCCAATATATTTCCCTGGACTACCAAATACCAAACAAAACATTAGAATCCCAATTCACTCATTTGTAGGTGGTCTATGGTGTAATTTATAAGTCTTTATTTTTTTTTTTCTCAGTAAGCACTGTAAACAACTCAATTTTTTGAATAAACTTCACAGATAATATATTCAGGTTTGATTTATTTAATGAAGGTTTTACAGAAGCAAAACTTCCCTAGGAAGTACAGGGAAAAGTAGGAATTTATACAAGAATAACCAAATCATCACTTTTTCACACCACTCTAATTTCTTGGTTTAATAAAGAAGTGAAATTACCACAGAATTGGTTGTTCTAACTTGTACTGCTCTTCTCAGTTCAGTACACTGGATTTTCTACTGATACATAGTCCTGTAACAACGAGGACAAAAATCCCATTGCAGTTTTAAATTAATGTTATTATCCTTCAGAAAATTAAATTACAGGGAGGTCCTCTTCCCTCTGGTATTTTGTGAGAAGAAATTGACTGGACCAGTGGTATTTCAGTTCTTGTTTTGACAGACAACTGATATCACTGAAGTGTGAATGAGAGCTCAGAAAGATACTAGGATATAATACTAAAAGTTAATAGGTATATTTAGGGATTTTACTCTAAATTTAATTTGTCTGCTGAACAAAAGCACTCTGCCCTCTGACACAATGAAGGGAACTTAGACACTTCTTAGCAAGTCAGTATGTTCTTAATGGTGAGAGAAAAATCTCTAAAGAGTGACTTTTAAGCAGTGAATTATTCCAATGATCTATATCTAAATCAGATCCATTCCTGATTTGTTCCTAGATGTGTGCAGGCCTACTAACAGTAGAAGTAATAGAAGAAACCAAAGAAACTTAAGACTCTTAGGAGGGAAAGGGAAGAGAAGGTAAACTCACAAAGTCACAACTGGAATGACTGAGAGATAATAATCATTAGAACCTTAGAAGTGCATTTTTTTCATTCCTGTTCTTATTTATGCTGAATTCAGTGATATCAGATACTAGATGCACCTCACTATTTGGCTATAAAGTTGTAATCAGTGCACAGATTGAGATTCTTCGTATCCTCTCCTTCAGACATTGTCTTCGAGTTTCCAAAGTCCAAAGATGCTGTGTCATTCTCCTAAGCAAAGACAGAAGCAGACAACATTTCTAAGAGGACAGCTTGCAAATTCCAAAGGAATTGCTGGGCATCATAATATTATCAAGGAACTAGTGTAAGTTCACTTACGCACCCAGTCAGATGATTTTTACTTTGAGAGCTGGCTTCATATTAGCCTTAGGGAATCACAAATGTCAGGACTGTGCTACAGTATAGCTTTCCTGCCTCTCTAAACAGTGTCCTGTGTTAATCTGTTTGGCACATCTGGTAACTTGCAAAAGCAGAAGTAAAAAGGCAATTCTATGTAGCAAAAAGCGTGAGAAAGAAATTCAGAAGCACCATCCTTCTTTTCACAGACAGAGAAAATTACTAGGGCACATTTGGTATCTTTCATTACTGAGAATGTACAGCAGCTTAGTTTCACCAAGGCTAATTGATTTTCACAGCTGGTGCATGAAAGGCTAAAAATTGTATGAAATTTGAAAAGGACCCTTGTCTACCCCCTGAAGCTTCTGGTATCTGTGGAGACAACAGAAAATCTTTGGAACTGGAGATACTAATACATCCAAAAATAACTTCAGGTCACTGGGATGTTTAAGATAGATATTGATCCGTCCGTGCTGCAGGTAGTTCCAAGAAACCACATGCTTTCTCTTAAGAGAATCTCACATCTTTCTCACATATTTACTTTCATTGTGATACCAAAAGGGTGAATGGGTTTATGTTAGATGTGACATAATTTTCTACAGAATGCAACACCTTACTGAATAAGCATGTTTTGTTATTCACGACAGGTAAAACAGATCATATAGCCGAGACAAGTCTGCTACAGCAGATCCATCATCAAGGGGAGGGTTTGTCTGAAAAAAGAAAAGACCTTTCCACTGTGGAAGGAATTAATCAAGCATTGCTGTAAAAGCCATTCTTTCATAGCCCTTAATCTTGTTCAGTATATCAGATTTCTTCATGTGTGGTCAATCTTCCTTACCACTGATAAACAAATCAGTGGGATACAAACATTAAGACTGTTGGGGTTTAAGCACGTACCCCAGTCTCTTACTGAACACTAAAGAGTTTTTTTGATTGCCTTGAGTTACTTAAAATCAATTGTCTCTTGATGCATGTGGTACCAGCTTTCTATTTGATGTATGTATAATGGGAATAAAGATCTTTTACCTGTTGATTTCTATAAAAAAAAGGAAGGGCACATCTCAAACTGCTACAATGTCTCCAGCTTGTAGCTATGCCATGGCTTTGCATGAAGAACATCTTTTAACAAAGTCTCATCTGCCCCACTTGACTCACTAATAAATAACTTATATTTAATCTTACCCTTTCCCCCTTGGTTACTGTCATGGTTTAACCCCAGCCGGCAACTAAGCACTACACAGCTGCTCGCTCACTACCCCCCGCGGTGGGACGGGGGAGAGAATTGGAAGGGTAAAAGGGGAAAACTCATGGGTTGAAATAAGAACAGTTCAATAACTAAAGTAAAATAAAAATAGAACAGTAGTAATAGTAATAATAGCAATAATAATAAAAGAAATAATAATAATACAATAGTAATACAAAGCAAGTGATACACTGTACAATTGCTCACCACCCGCCAACTGATGCCCAGCCTGTTCCCAAGCAGTGATCACTGCCCCCCAGCCAACTCCACCCAGTTTTTATACTGAGCATGACGTCATACGGTATGGCATAGCCCTTTGGCCAGTCTGGGTCAGCTGTCCTGGCTGTGACCCCTCCCAGCTTCTTGTGCACCAGGCAGAGCATGGGAAGCTGAAAAGTCCTTGACCAGTGTGAGCGCCAGTTAGCGACTACTTAGCACTACTTAGCACTGCTTAGCAAGAACCAAAACATCAGTGTGTTATCAACATTGTTCTCATCCTCAACCCAAAACACAGCACCATACCAGCTACCAAGAAGAAAATTAACTCTATCCCAGCTGAAACGAGGACAGTAACTCATTAGTATGTTTCAACATTAAATATTTCCTACATTGAACCTTACTTTCCATAGCTGTTTAATATATTAATTAATGCACATACTTCATGCAAACATCTAAGTCAAGTAAGTGCATATAGTTGTTACAGGCTCCTTATTGAAACCAAGTATAATGGTAATTGATGATTTTGGGTGACAATAGATTTTGAAAGACTGGTTAAGAAGACTTTTTTTCTGAAATATACTACTATACTAGTATAAAAAAATGTCCCAGCACCATAGGTTAATTTTTGAAGGCAGTGAGAGAGCTCTATATGATGTGTTACTTGGATTTTGGTATTTTGAGATGGTAGAGATACAAGCTGTCCTGTGAGTCTAGGAGCAGTTTGGAATACAAAATGCATAAAACCCCAAACTGTAATGGATGAAGTAAATGAGACCTGAAAAAAACCCACATTTTGACATACGACAAATAACTACCAAGAGATAAATTAGAGGAGGCGTGTCAACATTTAGACAACAGTTTATAAAACATCCAGTAACCAAACTGTACCAGTTATTTTGTCATAGAAATGTAGCATGAATTGGCCATTTATGCTGATCTTCTGTCCAGACGTTTTACCTCTGAGTGGCAGAAATTCAGATACTCTTTTACCAACCACTTTTTTTTTTTTTTTTTCTCACATTGTAGGCAAATATGGCTAAACCTCTCTTGTGAGGCCCTCCATGGCTTGCTTCTCTTTCTCTTAGACAAAAGAATCAGATGCAGTTTGATGATGCCCGTGTCAGGAATTTTGAGCATAACATTAAAATTTGTCCTGGATTACACCTCCCGGAACCCAGCCTGAATGTGTGTGAGATTAGCTCTGTGCCATTTGGGGAGTTACCAGGTCCAGTACTAAAGGATGTTCCAGATGAAATTGAGGAGGGTAATTGTAATATGTAAGTTACAATTTACAATAAAAATGGCTTGAGGGAATTTGAGCTGATCATTTGGCTGGCACCTTTGTAATAAGGAATCCTGTATTGAGCTGGTGCTCCCCCAAGTTCACCTGAATCACATCAAGTTTGATCCCTAGAAAAGACCTGTAACATACCGACACATCGTATCAAGGATCACAAAAACTTTATATCCTGTTGCTATGGGAGATGAGAGGAAAGTCTCAGAAACTCGTTTAGATTAAAGGGAAGAGGATAGAGAGGGAGGAATCTTGTTATCGGTGATACAGTTTTTGTATTGGCAAATAACTGAAATGGTTTCTTCTTTCTCTGAGAGACAGTGGCAGGGAGAGAGGCTGGGAAAACATCCATATGCAAAACAGCAGTGAAGTAACATTATTTTTAACAAGGTTGAATTGGGTGGGAAAGGTGAATCTGAGATTGCAAACATTTTGAGACTATAAAGCTTGGTATAATAAATGACTGTCTTCCTCTTCTCAACAAAGCCATGTTTTTCTCTCACGCTCCATTTCCTTGCAGCTAATAACCTCTAATGAAATACCAGTGCCTTTATATTTCTGTGTTGTACAGATGTCCTTTCTCACTTTGACTTCTCTTGTGTCTAATTTGTCTCTCTGATTATATGATTATAGGAATGTTACACTCACACTTGTTTCATCACTTTCATTTCTCTCTTTCTGTCTATGATGAGAACTTTTTTTTTTTTAATTGACACCTAAGAAAAAATATCACAGAGTCAATATAAAAGGGGGTTAGAGGTTTTAGACTTTGTCTCAATTAAAATGTCAGACAGACAAGTTAATTGCAAGCACACAAAATGAAAGACTATTGACCCTTTGAGGCCTAATAAGTAGTTTTACAGTTTTGATTCCTTCCTTCCTCCCTCTGTCTCCTAAAGAGACTGTAGTTAGAGGTGCTTCCTTGAAAGCAGATGATGGCTGTCTAATGAGACAATTTCTCCTATTAAGCTAATCCATGTACACCAAGTAGATACAGAAGGGTAGTAAAGCCTGCTGAAAGAAAAATCTATTTAGCATCATTTTAAAATATGGAGAGGGAAAAGGTAACCTATAATAGATACTTTCCATCATTAGATTCAATACCACCAACACCGGCAGTCTTGCAGCTGCAGCTAACAGGGCAGCTGAGTTTGGGGATACATAATCTCAAATGCATGCACACATCTATGTAGAAATATGAATGTTGATACTCACTTCAAAGGAGTTTGGTTAGGAGTCGTAAACTGAACAGCATCAGTGTAACTGAGAAAGGCCTCTTCAACACTATAAATCTGAAATAGACTGCTTTGTGAATGATCTTGGCACAAGTTACGCATATGCTATACATGAAGGCTAAAGGTCTGAGTGTATCATAGAAACGACACTGATAGAGCCAGATGGAAACCAATGTAGAGATAGTTGGATCTAAATTTAAGTTTGATTACATATAGAGAATTTTCATTTGAAGCCACTTTTACTTAGTGAACAGATGTACTATGTAAGATTTCTCAGCCTTCTAGGAGCTAAAAAAGGTATCAAGAACAGTTGTATAATCCTAATAAAGATTATAAACTGTCCAAACTGATTTTTGTTTTCTATTTTCTTTTTGGATTTTTTATGATATATAAAGGAAAATTTTGCATGATACTATGACATATTTTTACATTGCTTGTACTATTTTTTTCTTGACTGGCTAAAAATCCTGTTTTCTAATCAGTGGTGCCTGCATTAGCCTACTATGCTATTAGGATATAGATAAAAATCTTCATATTTTTTTTTTCTCAACACTACAACTGCTCCAAATTTGTCTCAATTTCATTCACTTAGACTTAGAGGCAAAGTTTATACTATGTTGAAAGAGCAATTCCAGAGCAACCTTAATCTGAAGACACTCTTTTTCTTTCCCATATTAAATCAATGTGTTTACCTCACAGGTATCCTGTGGATGGCCTGTGTGTGTCTGGCAATTCATGAAGATATTGGAAATCTCAAGTGTGGCATCTCACAAGCTCTAAGGAATAGCCTTTGGCTATGCTGCAGCTGTATCAGAAGCCGTGCTTGCAGATTTGCAATGTGAAAGGAACTGTGAGTTTAAAGTCATCAACGGGTCTATCATTAAAAAAAAAACTCTAATAGGTAGTAAACCTGAGGCAATTTCTGACTCCAATGACATAAATGGCTTAGAATCTCATGTAGTGAGGTCATCATGGAAGAGGTTTCAGAGAAAAAAAAAAAAAGGATTAGTCATTTTGTGTACCAGCACTGCCATTTGGCAGAAATGGCAAAGTAGGAAGTGAAGGAAAGTGGTCAGAAAGATCCTATGACATATATTTTCTGAGCTGGTGATTAGCTCTCTTGAATCTCTTACTATGTATGAGAGCATAGAATATGCTGATGCTGAAGCTAAAACAACATTAGAAAGAGGAAGCTTTACCTAGGTTCCAAAGGGAGTGAAAATCTTCCAATATGCCTTCTTCAACTTTGCATATGTTGTAACATGCAAGTACTTCTTTTCAGGTCATTGCAACTGACTGGTCACTAAATTCAAATAACCTATGCTGAAAGGGAGAGAGGTGCTATTGATCTCAGATACCTGTAGCTCACATGTAGACATCTAAACTGTAGATATCCAGTCACCCTAACCTCCCTTTATCACCACAGAAAATATGGAGACAAGTTGACAGATTAGGGGATACCACCCATATGCGTTTGTTGTGGTTTAACCCCAGCCAGCAACTAAGCACCACGCAGCCGCTCGCTCACTCCCCACCAGTGGGATGGGGGAGAGAACTGGAAGGGTAAAAAGGGAGAAAACTCGTGGGTTGAGATAAGAACAGTTTAATAATTGAAGTAAAATAAATTAGAACAGTTAAATAGGCAAAGCAAAAACACCGTGCACGCAAACAAAACAAGGAATTCATTCACTACTTCCCATCGGCAGGCAGGTGCTCACCCACCCCCAGGAAAGCAGGGCTCCATCACACGTACCGGTTACTTGGGAGGACAAACGCCATCACTCCCAAAGTCCCCCCCCTTCCTTCTTCTTCCCCCAGCTTATATGCTGAGCATATGTATGGCATAGCCCTTGGGCCAGTCTGGGTCAGCCCTCCCCCCGGCTGTGCCCCCTCCCAGCTTCTTGTGCCCCCGGCAGAGCAGGGGAAGCTGAAAAGTCCTTGACCAGTGTGAGCGCCACTTAGCACCTATTCAGCAACAGCTGAGCACTACTTAGCAAGAACCAAAGCATCAGTGTATCCTCGACATTGTTCTCATCCTAAACCCAAAACACAGCCCCATACCGGCTACTAAGATGAAAATTAACTCTATCCCAGCTGAAACCAGTTCAGAGTTGTCTTGATGCTTCACTCAAATTGTAAAATCGTGATTCTCTGCAGTTCTGGATTTTACATTTTCTTCCTTCACCAGTGACCTGGGAATACTAAACATCCTCAGTTGTTCTTTCACAGTTTCAATTTAAAGATCGTTCACTAACTCAGGTGGACCAGTAAGTCAAAGAAAACAGCTTCATTCACAGTTTCAAATGCATATTTCCTCTACACTCCATGTGTTTAATAGCATCCAAACTGAGTTCAGGACAGTAAAAATTTTCACATTTATCATTTATTAGGAAAGGAAGAGAACCACCTCCATTCTGGTGTGCATTCCTGCAAGAAATGAAAACTGAGACTCTCTTAAACACCATATCTGAATTTGGATTGATCTAAGGGAATCTAATACGATATAATTTATATGCAGGAGTAAGTAAGAAGACAGCAGCAAGAAAAAAAAAAAACCAGTATAAGAGCATAAAGAGAACTAATCCCTGCTGCTGTAATTAAGAGGGCAATATATTATAATCATAAACATCTCTTTAAATAGTTATGTCAGGTCATTAAGAGAGCACCAGAGATTGTTGCAACATGTCCTCAAAAAGCAGATGGGACCCTGTTGGTTTGGCGATAGCCCAAGGAAGTCTGCTCTTAGGCATTATTGTAGCCTCCATGTTATTACTGTTAGTTCACCTTCAGCTAGGAAGATAGCATGAGACAGATGGTAATTAATTCTGGACAGGCCAAAAGGAATTACTGTGAAAAGAAGAGAGAAGTGGTCTGGACATCAGGGCTCCTGGTTTAAGTTTCTCAATGTCACTGAATCATAAGAGGGAAAAGCCACTGAATACATATATGCTTCTCTTTACCCATACGTAAACTCAGTGTGATACAACCCACCTTACAGCTCTATACTTTCATAGTAGCAATAAGTATAGATACACTGATAGTTCAGTTTATTAAAGATAATGCTTTGAAATATTTGAAATGTAAACAGTTTTCCTGAAGATATTTAATGCTACTTGATAGCACAGGGTTTTTTTGTGAAACATCTTTTAGTGTTTGCTTTACCTCTATTTCAGTTGTAAAGCTTACCTAAACCTATTCCTAAAACCTACTATTCTCCACATCTCCTTATTACGACATCTCTGTTTCACTATAACTATCACTGGGGCACTGGCAAAAGGACCAGGTATGTCAGCTACAAACCTTAAGTGTTAGTATCTTGAATAAAATACAAAGAAGCTTTTTTCCCCCACCTTCTTGCTCACATCTAGCTGACCCACTTATTTCTCCGTCATGTGGAACAAGACACTAGTTACTTTTAAATAGGAAGATAGGATTCTATATAACTACATACGAACTATTATAGATTTTATACTTAAGGCAGAAAGATACAGAAGTGCAGCTTCCAGACAGAGCATCTAAACTAATTTCAAACTTCTTTTACTAATGTGACTGTTGACAGTAAGAATAATCACCCAAAGTATCACCCTAATTCTCAGTTCTTAATTAAATCTCCTTTGTTGCAATCAGATGCATTCTTGGATTGCAGCAGAAAAGTAAGTAGGAATGTATTTTAGAACTTTCCCTTTTTAGAATGATTTTATCCTCATAAAAATATGAGCTAGTGCTTTCACTGGCAAGAGAAATCATAGAAGTCTTAGAAAACAGAACCTAAAGACAAGACCTAAAGAGAACAGAAAAGCTCCTCTTACCTTTCTCCTTGCTAAATAAAGGTCAAATTTATGCATGTCATTAAAACAAGGCAAAATATATTTCTGCAACTCTCTGATCTATAGGCTACCTGGTTGTCACTCTCTTAGTCACTTGGAGCACCTCTGGAGCATGGTATTGAATTGTTTCTTGCAGCTTTGTCCTTTTAATAGAGAACCCTTTAGTCTACATTCAAAAACTTACATCCAGATACCATAAAACAATTTAGTAAGCTGCACAGGCAACTCTCTGTATGCTAATGGTCCTTCTTTAGGATTGAAACATCAAGTGTTAGCAGATTTTCTATTCTGTACCATTGTAGGTGTTTTCTCATTGTTGTTTTGTTTTTCTGTTTTCCCTCCAAATAAACTACCATCAAATTCTATTAATTCAATGACTATCTCAAAAAATGCCTCAGACTGTATAAATACACTATTGTATGTCAGACTGACTTTGCCAGAGAGAAAATAAATTGAGAAGACAAAGCCTGTGGGGAAAACTAAAAAAAAAAAAAAAATTACCAAGCATTAAGGAAAACATTATACAAATACAATACAAATACAATAGAAAGAAAGTAAAATCGTGGAACATTTTGGGAAAGAAAAAAATATTTCTGTTAATGCGCAATGTGTTACTGCAGATCTAAGAACTGAAATTTCATTCCTTAGAATGAAAAACCTACTTTTGAAAAATCTCTCTAAAAATAAACCAAATCCCTATTCAGCTCAAAGTCTTACATTTTTTACAATAAAAAGTTACTTAAATGTCAAAAGAAAAAATTAATGTGGAAACACTTCCAGTTAATCTGAAGGTTTACTTGGCAGAATTTGGTATATAATCTTCAGCAAATCCATGAATCACCATACATAAAAAGCCAACCTGCTTCAAACAAGTGGGAAAACATGAGTCAATTCCACCATATTCTGTCATAAATCACAAGCAAGTTTGTCCTAGTGTGTATTATCTTGACTGAAACTAGCCTTTTGATAAGCAAAGTTAAAAAATGTACTGGTTCATTTTAAATAGAGCAGTAGAAAACAGTGCTATAAAGGGTATAATCAAACTGCTATCCATAAAAGCCAGCTGATGCTTTCCCTACTTCAACATGTTTTGGATGGAGTATTAAGCATGCATTTTTTGATAACTATGATGATGTCTATGTATCTGAACTTCTAAAACATTCATGTCTAAAATCTGAGGTGAATATCTCAAGTAATTACATGTCAAATTTTTTTGTTCGTTTTTTGCTTGTGGACTGAGTCATGAAACAGAGGAGACTAAAAAAGGTATGAGCAAAACTGAAAAATTGTTTACAAATGTCAGAGAAAAAGCTCTATGTAAAGGGTCTTTTTCAGAAATCTGAAATATAAAAAAAAATTTACATTTTATAATTGCTATAAGAAACTGACAAATCGATTATAAAGTTAGAAGGTTCCTCAAGAGGAAATTTGATCTGTTATACCCAAAGGACAAATGTAATATACATAGACCATCCTTGATAGTCTTAAATATTGAACCTAAAGAAATTTCACAGCATCCTTAGGCAATTTATATCGCTGCTTTTCTATCATTTTTATTTAAAAAGTAGGGTGTGGGGGTTTTTTATTTTTTTATTTTTCTGATCTTGCTCCCACTCAATAATGGACCTTGACATGTCTGACAACAAAATAATACTAAAAAAATCCTACAGATTAAAGTCTTTTATGTATTTTCAATAATTTCTAATGAAAGATCATGCCACTGTGATTACAGTTACCCTTTTCCTGATGCCATATAGAAGCAGAGTTCCAACAAGCATCTGCAAGAAAAGGAGGAAAAATATTGGTTAGTATTCTTGGGAAATAAGCAGATCAGAAATAAAGATGACTTATGTTTTCAACATGGATCTGGAAAAATCAAGGACTTTTTCTTGTACAAGAACAAAATGTAGTTTTGTTGTAAGGTACAGACATATTTTGCATAGACATATAGGTGTGTATACGTGTATTTTTGTAGGGAGTGATGTTTTCTTCTCAGATCAAGATTCATTCTGCTCAAAGTTCCTCCCTTCTCTCTTCCATCCTTACTGATCTTTCATAATAAAAGATTTTAGCAAAGAAGGTTTCACAGCTTCAGTTACAAGTTCTATTATATTTATTTTTATAATTTTAACTTGATTATGGATTTTATCTTTATAAAACTGATTGAAGATTGCTACAACTGTTAAAGATAGGAACAGCTTTTTGCTCAAACACTGACTGTCTTGTCCTCTCTATCCTGAAAAGAACTTCTGAAGTATAACTGTAAAACAGTCACGAGGCCTGGGCACCTTTGCTCTTTCACTACTAGAGCTTATGCACAAACTTGACACTGTGTTTCAGTCATTAGCTGATGTGGCAAGATCTGTTATTCCAGCTTTTTAGCTCCTACGATCTTTGTTGACACTCCTTAATCCTGACCTCAAACATTCCATTATTCCACTCATTGCACTCTTTTGATCAGAAAACAGTAATCACAGCAAATTGCCTGCTAGCTTTACAGTACTAACAACTATCCAAAAGATATGAACAGGGCCATCAAATTACTACAGTTTATAATTTGCACTGTGACCTGAACTGTAAAAGGGACATACATGGATTTTTGCTTAATTTGGGCAGTTTATCTTATCTAAATCTATCCAGCTGTGTTGTCTCTGTGGGAGAGGAAAAAGTGTATTTTCAACATGAGTTATTCACAATGTTAAATTTTACTGACGACTAGGCAAAATGTAATTCTTACATGATTCATATGCTCAGTTAAAGACTACAGGGAAGTTTTCAATTTTCCTTGACCTGCTCGCATGTTTGTAGCGAAGACTATAAACTGCTTTGTCTGCACTGGGATTTTATTTCAAGATAACTAACTCAAGACTATACATTTTTATAAGTGATGGCAAGGCTTTTGATTGTATGAAGTACAAGAAAGTAAGTGTTGCAAATGGTTCTAACAAGAAGGTAATTTTCAGAGTGTAGTCTTTGGCACACCAATAGTCCATAAAGCCACAGTAAGAGTTTTGCAGATAATCATGGAGTTATGTTACATAGCAAAACATACAACATTTTCAATTACAGTTATACACTAAAGCATGAGTTGAAACTTAGATTTGACACTTATCCATGAAATAATAAGATAAAACAATGGTCTCATCTGGCATTGCAATTTCTAATAAAAGTCTTTATGGTGAACATATGCATACAATGGATAAGCTATAGGAGAACCAATTCTCCTGATTTTATTGTTCTATTAGTTATTATGGGACCAGACTGATTAGATCTAAAGATAATATTTATTATTTTAGGCAAATAAAAGCCTAATTTGAAACTAGTAAGAAGAAAAGGAAAGCAAGTTAGAGAAGGAAAAATCAGATCAGTGTAGACAAGAATGTAATTTCAAAGTTTAATTAATTAGGACATTCTTTTTTTAAAGTCACACAGGCTGTATGACCAAATGCATGATTGTTAACAGCAGGCATGTAGACTATCTTTGATGCAAATTCTCAGGGATACCCACACCACAAAACTGCACATCTCAGCAAAGCTGTGCATTTAGGGCATAGAAACGATCCCTTCTTCCCTTGGGACACCAACCTCTGGCCCTATAGAAGGAAAGACAAAAGCTTGATGAGTTCATCTGTGACAACTGTGAGAAAACAGTGATCATATTTGGCAGTTTGAAGTGGGAACATTTGAGTTATTTCAACTGTTAGCAGTATTTCAAGCGAATTACAACAGGCTGCTTTGGATAAACAAAGTAAATTGCTCACGATAGCAGGAAGAGTAGGAACATGTCTCTTTCTCTTCCCCCATGCTACACTGTTCCTAAAAGCACTGTATTCCTTTCCTATTGCTTCACAAAGTGAGATAATTAAAAAAAGAGCAAAAAATAATCAGTAGCCTATAGGTATCCTTTTCCGATAGCAATCTGAACCTTCCTCTCCTCTTTCCATGTTACCAAGGAATACTACATAATATTAACTGTTGACTGCTGAGCAGGCCTTTAAAGTGGCATCAGTCAATTTATACTTGCTCCTTCAAGGACTGATCAAACAGCAAAATTATGTTCTTTCTGAGCATTGCTAAGTTTCTTATTGCTTAAGTATGTCCAGCAGCATACAAGTTGATGCTAGATATATTAAGACATGATAAGGTCATCTGACATTACACTACAAGCTTAGTTTCTCATTTACTTTCCACATATACTTGAGTGATTGCATTTAACAAGCTGTATATATATCAAAAAAAAAAAAAAAAACGTGTTTGGACTTACAAATGTAAACAATTTCTGTTAAATTACTCAATACCACAGTAGCACATGGAAACTTCAGATGAATTAAGTATTATAGGGTCTCATAAGGTCTCTGTCCAGTGAATATTTTCCTCACAATGAGAATAGAATTATTCTTCATCTATGTGTAAGAATACTGAGTTGTAGAGATATTAAAAGACCTGTCTGAGATCAAACATTGTACATGTGATATACACAGGAGGATTCAGTTATATAATTTAAGATTATCTGCCTTTTCACAAAGTGGACAGAGAAAGCATATTTATGCAGCACAGAAACAAGAAAAAGGGAAGATGTAGGCTAGACTGTGCCTATGGACTAAATTGTAGCTCAGCTGAGTTAATCTTGTTATATATTTATAACTAATTCAATCATCAAATTTCATTTTAGGAAGACATTTTCTCTAAGCTGTATGGCTTACATTACTGTTTCTTCTTTAGCTTTCATATATAAGATCAAAAATCATCTAGGAATTTCCCCAAATAAAATTGCCTGTGTTGGAATTTAGGAATGACATTGACAATGTTAGTTAACAAGTGGTAAAAGATTGTTCCTTCTCCATAATTTTGTGACAATATAGTCATGGGGTTTGATGTTTTATTGTCTGTCTGAAGTTCTGTCCTGGTTTCATCTGGGATAGAGTTGATTTTTCTTCCTAATAGCTTGTATAGTGCTGTATTTTGGATTTAGGATGAGAATAATGCTGATAACACACTGGTATTTTAGTTGTTGCTAAGTAGTGCTTACACTAGTTAAGGACTTTTTAGCTTCCCATGCTCTGCCAGGTGCACAAGAAGCTGGGAGGGAGCACAGCCAGGACAGCTGACCCAAATTGGCCAAAGGGCTATGCCATACCGTATGACGTCATGCTCAATATATAAGCTGGGTGGAGTTGGCTGGGGGGCAGTGATCGCTGCTTGGGAACAGGCTGGGCATTAGTTGCCGGGTGGTGAGCAATTGTATAGTGTATCACTTGCTTTATATATTATTATTGTATTATATTATTATTATTACTACTACTACTATTCTATTTCATTTTCCTTCAATTATTAAACTGTTCTTATCTCAACCCATGAGTTTTCTGACTTTCACCCTTCCAATTCTCTCCCCCATCCCACTGGGGTGGGGGGAGTGAGCGAGCAGCTGTGTGGTGCTTAGTTGCCAGCTGGGGTTAAACCACGACAAGTTCATAAAAGAGTTCTGGATAATGTATTTTTTTGGATGTGATACATAGTGATGTATGAAATATTTGTCATATAGACTGTTCTGTATTAACTCATTATTACAACCATGGGAAACAGGACAGGCTGACCTTGATTGTCCCATAGAGAATTGTATTCCTAATTTGATCTGTGTTTTATTTCAGCTAATTCAGCTGTTCCTCACATTTATTTATTTATTTATTTATTTCAAATCGTCAAAGCTATGCTTCTTCATTTCCATTTCATACCATATTCTTTTATAAAAATAGTGTAACATTAATAGCATACACATCACAACAGGTGTGGAGAGACCAATGTATCATCAAGGGTTTCCAATGCAAGTACTGTCATTGTTTAGTACAAAGGTGAGTCTGAATGCGGTGCTTCCAAGAGTCCCTGTGACATTTTTGGAAGAGAAATATGATGGTGTCAGTATATGGGAGTCTTCAAACTAAGAACCCATGGAGGAATCAAAAGAGACAAGGTGTTACTGCTCTTGGAGTTCAGAACGCTGTATGCAGCATTCTGCTGCAGCTTAGCATGAGCCAGCAGGTTTCTTTGCATGCTGACTGTCAGTAGTATTTTTAGCAAATTTTCTTTTCAGATGTTTCTTTGAAGAAGCTACTGTGGAGAAGACAAGACTACAATTTCTCATATTTCTGTAAGCTCTCTGGCTTCCTGCTCTTTCTTCAATCCACGTTCCTGTCTTTCTTGTTTAACTCTTCTTGAAATAACTTCCACAAAGTATTTGTCAAGATCCATTCATTATGAGCCATCAGGTGTTAGAAGTCCAGCAAGGTATATCTGAAATTTGTAGTACAATCATAGTGAGGCAGAGCAGGCCTCATGGGTCAGCAGAAAAGTACAGTTTTGCTGATGAAGACAGTGGGAGAGTCCACGTGATAAAACTGATAGAAGAATTTGTGATTTAAGTAAGACTGATCATATCCAACTAAAGCAACAGGAAAAAATACAGCTATCCATTTTTTGCTTTTGTTTTCTTTCTGAATTTTACTTTCACCCAGCTGAACAACTGGAACTGATATCAATATGTCTGCTCTTAGAACTTAGTTTTGTAAATGTGCTTCTGGGTAGATATGTGTATCTTTTAGGTAAGAATGATTTCTACAGTTATACTTCAGACACTGAATAGAAGTTGTTTAGGCATTTGTGCATCATCAATTTGAAAAGCACATATGAAGCAAATAACAGGGTAAAGTTGGGGGTATTTTGGGTACTGATCTTGACTCTCTCTTTACAATGAAGTATTAGCTAGTCTGATATTTTACTGCTAAACTATTTATGGTCTTAAACAGGCATTATTCAGAGCTCTGGATTAATGTTCCCCATTTAAATACACTGAACTACAGTCAAATTCAGTTAATAGGTTAAGCCATGAAAACAGTCAAATGCATGTAATGTTGCTTGTGCAGCAGTGATGGAAGGATAAAATGAGTCAAATCACCTCAGCATGTCTCAGATGTAATTATCCCTCCAAAGCTATAGAGATTCTATGAAGGTTCCCTTCCTGAGGAAAAAAGCCAACAGAGTTTTCAAATAATAACAAAGGAAGCCATCAAAGTTCAAGACATTGCATCATATTTCACTAATAAAAGATGACATGGTTTGTGATCAGTTCTTCACTTTTTGAGCTGAACTTCATTTACAATCTGAAAGCATGACATAGCCACAAGATTAACCCCCCCTCACCCAACCAACAATCAAATCTATTAATTTTCCAAGCTAAAGAACACATATTAAGCAAATGTGTGCTCAATTATATCAGAAGAATTTCCTTATGGTGGAGTCTATTAGATTGTAGAATAGTTTCTCAAGGGAAATTGTGAAATCCTAATAGCTGGAGATAGTTTAAGCTGTGGGGAAGGAAAATTTCACTGGTTAATAAGGTTGGAAAATGAGTTTAAACATCGTTTTTGGACTCTATATATAGCAAGGATGGGGAGGTTCTATGTCCTACTACTGTGACAAATTGCCTTATAAGCTTCAAAATTCATTGGGCAAAAAATGAGTAAACTGGGTAAGCAGCAGTAAAGGCAGATGTGAATATTTTATAGTGCATGTTTGTTTAGCATAAATATTTCATAGTGGATAGCTACAGACAGACACAAAAATGAAAGTTTATTTTAGGTAAAACACTGAGGGTGCAAAATCTCCTGAAGTAGAACAATAATAATGATCTTTAACTGACAATCCTACTTCATTTAACAAAACATTCAGTGTTCTCTTTCTCCTTCTTCCCCTCCCCCCCACCCCCCTTTATATTCCCTGGATATTTAATGCCTTACATAGTGGCCTGGTGAGCATATGTTCTTGGTTAGGGACCATTGTTTATGAAATTGCTACAGGTTTCAGATTTCTACGTGGCAAGCAGAACACCCAGGCCCCTGGCTGGTAGCAATTGGAGCCATTCAGAGGTATGTAAACATTAGAGCGAGGAATTTATGAGTCTACAGTTCAGCTGCATGGAACATTTCTCAACCTGGATTTTTATTCTTTTTCTCTTTTGTTTGTGTGAACAGATTGCTTGACTTCAAACACAGCTGAGCACTACCTGGGTGTAGGTAGAAAGGAACAACATCTGGAAATAATAACTGCTTAGCCATTAGACTAAAGCCTGTAGTAAGGACTAAAAGAATATTCAAGTTTAAATTGGGAAAGCTGTTCTAAATGAATCACCCAGATGATCTCGGCCTAAGCAAATAACTAGGATAAAAGGTGGAAGGAGATATAGTTAAGGGACTGCGGTAGAACATTCCAGTTACTGACTGAATATGTGAAAAGGAAAGAAAATGAAGATTCCTGAACAGTGAAAAATTCTCTGGAAATTAAGGCTGGCAATGGGAATTATGTTAACAATTTAAAAATTACACACAGAGGAAATGTCCTTCTTTTGCCATGCAGTGTATCCTCTAGCACCTCAGAAGTATGTGGGGAATTTTCCCATCACAATAAGGTCATTGCCATTCATTTCTGAAAAATGTCTTACAGGATGGTGGGGACAAAATGCACATGATCAAAGTTCCTTCCCCCTACCTGAATGTATTGTAAATTTTAAGCTTATCTGACTGGCTTAATGAGACAGAAAATAGGACTAGCTCTTGTGAGCATGCATAAGTATGAGCTAGTAGATAGATGTTTTGTCATCGTCACTGACAGAAAAATAATTCGCAAAACTTCACATATATAAACCAATGGTGACGGCAGAGAACGATGCAGTCAGCTTTATCATTCCATTCCTCAGTGATGATAAGAAGATACAAATTATAAAAAGGATCAATCATTGATTTCAGTGACTTTAGTCTCAGTATTAAAAGTATGCAGCAGTACTTTGAGTCATATGTGTTTGGACCCTTAGAATTTAGTTATAACATTTAGGCATAGCTCTGGGTTAAAGAAGGTATTCATTGCACCTAAAGGAAGATGTCAGCAGAGTTTTCATCTGGAAAGCTCTTACATGCTATTTTATTTAGTGTGCTTATTGCTCTCATTCTTTACATTCTATGCTTTCCTGTAGACCCAATGCCTTCCTGTTCTTCAACTTGTTTCCTGAGAAATGGAGAGAAAAAAAAACATTGTCTGCACTTAACACATATTCCTCAAAGTCATTGGATGGTAGGTCCAAGGTGTTGTCATACGTTGCATGTGCAATGCTTATGAAAAAGTCAAAATATGGGGTTATTTATTTCCTTAATATCCCAATGCAGACCAATGGCTAATATGAATAATGAAACTTCACAGTGGAAACAATTATATTAGTGCATGAAACGGACATAAAACAAACATTTGCTTTTGTGTAAAAATTGATCCAAAGTTTTAGATTCTAAATTCTGAACAAGAAAATCATGTTTCTGTCAAAATGTAATTTGTTCTGAGAGCAACATTTTCGGATAGTTTAAAATTAGTCCCAAATAATTTACAGGTGCTCATTGGGCAATATCTGGTTTACAATTCAAACAAATAGTATGTTGCTTATGAGGGTTTATTCTGGCCATATTTCAAACCAAGCCTGAATAGAAAAAACAAAGAAGTAAACATATACTCTCAGAGGAGATTTGCATTTCTGAAAAAAAATGATAAACATCTACTTCCATGTGTGATGATAGTTGACAATATCCATTAAATGTCTGTTTTCCAGTAGTAGGTCAGCTGGAAATTTTCACTGTGACAGCAGAGATTCATCTGATGCTGAATTTGCAAAAATGACTAAAGGTCTCTGTTCATTCCTAATGAAGGTTTTTGTGGAATTTTGTTGAGGTGTCTGTATTTGCTGCTATGACATTTTCTCAGCAGAAAAACTTGGAAAGTGTCACCTTCCATTAATTCAATACACTATAGACCTGTCTAACTACAGCAGTGATATGGTGAAAGGCCTGTCTATGTGTTTCTATTCCATCTAAGACTGCAGTGTGGTAATTTGCTCTAGGCTAAAATTTGGCACAGGATTTAAGATGCAGTTTTCTTTTTCCTCAAGTTTTGAAAAGCCCTTAGGTTATGTTGACATTTTTTCTTCTCCTTTCTTTCCCCTAAAAAACCAAACAATAATAAAAAAAACCAAACAAACAAACAAACAAAAACAGGACTAAAAAGGAAAGTACTCCAGATATTGTTGGGAGCAGTTTGCAACAACAAAACCTTTTTGTTTTGTTTTGTTTATTTTTCTATTGCTTTATTGTCTTTGGGAAATTGTAGAGGCATATGAACTACATGGATTAAATTCTGTTTATATTTTGACTTCCATATTAACTATAACTTGAACAGAGAGAAGTCTATGCAAGGGAACCTGAGAAAAAGACACACCTTAGCTCAACATACAGCAGTACTGTATGTAGAATTCAGGCAATGCTTCCAAACCTGTGGCTAGAGACCCATTTGAAATGTCTATATTTTAGCCCCTGAATGTGGACAAGAAAGGTATAGCTAAGCATGAATTAATCCTCTGTTCTCTAGGCCGTTCTCAAGAACTGTTAACATACTGTTAACATCTTCTGGTCCTGAAAAATTAATTAAAGTATTCAAAGTTTCACTGACTGCTTATTCTTTTGACGTTCTTTTGTGCGTTTATTTTGACATAACCTCCTATTTATTTATCCATGTATAGACTGAGAAGTGTGTAAAACACGACACACACAAAAAAAAATCAGTATTTTGGCTTCTGTTCTGCAAAAGAGCTGTTCAGTCTCTTGGACTCTACATCTGTGAAAATATTCCTGGTTCAGAAATGCATCAGCCAAGCACAATGGAATTTTATCACAAATGCAAGAGGGCATGGTATCAGTAGCCTCAGTAGCAATTCAACAGGAAAAAAGTTTCATTCTACTCAGTTTCTTATGTGGCCTGCCTTACTGTAGTATACAGAAATACTCCATAAATGTATTAAAGAATATGAAGAATGATGTTTGCAAAACATGTATGTAACAGGGAGATGCCAATAATATTTCTGAAAATGAACTCTGTAAAAACATTCCACACAATTTAGAAACAAATGCAGTAACCCATTTATTTGTGTTTGCTCGCTTATTTTGGCCTGGAGAAGGAGGAATTTCTATGTTATTCATGGGATGATGAAAGGAGGATAATCAAAGAATGCCAAAAGAATAGCTATGATTCACAAATTCCTGTTCATTCAAATAGCAATATTATTAATATGAAAATATTTAATTAATTCACTTTACAGGAGACCTTTCTGTTGTTCAGGAAAACTTTATCCTCAATCAAGCAGCCCTAGCTTTGCCTGAGTTGATGTGTTGGGTTCTAGATTCTTCTGTGACATAAGTAACTGAGGAAACAATATATTGACATGCTATTTAATTTTTATATTTCTCATTCCCTCTAAACTAAGCCTAGCAGTACATCATACTCAAATAATCTATTTGGCATTGCATATCCCTGAAAAGAGTGAATAATCTTTATTAAATAAGGAGAAATCATGTAATTGTCCAAAATTCTAAATGAAAATTGGAATTGAAATAACATGTCTTCATAACTACAGACTGATGTGCACTTATGTGCATCTTTGTAAGTCCCCAAGGTGTAATTATCATAAGTTTATTACCTGTCTTTATGAATAGCTAAGAGAACAATGTACTATTAACTTCCCTCTTCTCAAGAACTTTAACCTAACGGACCAGAAAAGTACCTCATCTAGAGCGCTATTTATTGGGCATATCCTTTCTCTCTGAGGCTGCTTCTGAGCTCCTGAGGCCAAAGCAAAAGATCCTTGTTGAGTTTTCACTTGCCCCTTATGCAGACACAACATTCATTTATTTTAATGAGAGTTTTGCTTGATCTGATTCCCTGAAACTTATGTGATGTGGAGGACTAGATTGCAGAGGAGGTGTTAGTAACGGCCTTTAAAGCTGCCAAGAGCTCAAAAGACAGTGATGTTATCTCAGGAAGAGATTTTGTGCAGGAGTCATTTTTAGAGTGTTCTGTGTATCTGTGAGTGTGTTAACTCTCTCTCTCTCCAGTACACACACAAGAGAAACTCCTCAAAATGGTCTGTATTTTCCTCCCTTCTGCTGCGGTGTATGCATCTGTGTTCCTGCTTTGTGTTTCTGCTTGTGATAGAAAACAAAGTGATGTTGTTGTCAGATCATTCAAAATGCCTCACCACAGCAGTATCCTCTGTGCTGGACTGTACAATTAGCCTGTCAGCTCTCAGTGGAGACCTTTTCTTGTGCAGTCCCATAACACTGACCATGCACTCAGCTTACAATTCAGTGGTAAGTAATATTAAAAGCTATTCAATGATTACAGTCCTTCTTGCTTTCAAGCACTAATTATAAAGTCAAATGGAAGTACAAACATATTCCTATGACAAACCATGGCATAGAAAATGCAGTATAGCTCCAGAAAAGCACAAATAACAAACTGATATTCATGTCTTCTAAAAAGAAGACAGACAAATCTACAATGACTTTCTAAGTTGCAGAATGACCTATTGAAGGTCTAACATTCTGTTAAGTCTTCAAAAGGAATGAATATTGTGTATGCTAGTGTGCTATCCATGTTTCTAGGTACTTGCTCCTTATGATAACCATCTCAACCCTTGGGAAATTTATGCTTTTGACAGTCAACATACAGCCCAATCAGAGCCTCTCTCTAACAAAATGTATTTGTTTTTAATGAAATCTTTCTTGAAAACACAACTGCCACTCCTAAATCTCCACCCAAAGCTGAACAAAAAATCCATCCCTCAACAAAACAATGAGAGAGGAACAAGTTTAAATTCTTATCTTCTCCCCTAATTATCTCTTTTTTTTCCCTAATACTTAGCCTGAAAGAACTGAAATTCCTTGTTTTTTTCCATCCGAATTTTGATATGATGACAAAGAAAATAATCAAAGTAGTGGAAGAGATACAGCATTTTATTAGCAGTGTTTAGCATAACATAAATAGGAAAATGGGAATGCTGAAGAATGCCTGACAGTAATTTCTGAAATCCCTATTATTTTCTTCAATGGTAAACTAAATAAAGCCACACTGTTCCTTCTGGTACAGAAAAGAAGTTGCATGATCTTTTCCCACATCTAATATGTATGGTTCTGTGATGTTAGGCTGCACATAGTTCTTGGACATTAATACACATGTACACCCTGCCACCCAGTTTTCCTCAGCTACCAGGAGAGTGGAAGAAAAAGAAGCTGTAAGTTATGGATGAAATCTCATCCTTAACTTCAAACTTCACAGCTTTTGCCATCTTGTGTCCTAAACCTCAGAATCTTTTAAATTTACTGTTTAGATTTGTATGTCAAATGATAGATAGCCAGTGATGCACTTCTAAATGTAACTGTAATTTTATCATGGAGTTCTGGTGACAACGCCAAACTTTGCAGGCTCTACTTCTGAAGCTGATGGAGTCAGGAAAGCCTTGAGATAAGATTACTGCTTTCCAGTGTAAACTTCAGGTTTAAGTATATGTGTTATCATAACAGATGAGGGAAACATTTCAAAGGAGGGGGAAACTCAGCACTCTGATTTCTTTTGTCTTCTGCCACACAGCTTCTCAAAGAGAGCACTCTATAATCAAACTCTATAGGAGAATAGAATTGCATGGCAAAGAGAATATATTTGGACACCAATTCTTCTGTGGCACAAAATCAATACATTTCAATACTTTTAGCATATGACATTACTGAATTGAAAATTGTGAAACTATTTTTAAGTTGTTTTCATTGTGTATTAAATGAAATTGTGTATATAAAATCAATGGCTTGCAATATATTACAGAAGTTACTGAAAACCTCAACACTTTGTCCCAATTACCCTCAGTAATCATAACAGTATTACCTATTCAGTGTGGTGCAACTGCAGAATGATGTCAAAGGCTGAAGGTATTGACTCATCCACCATTTCACAGGAAATGCTAGACTTCATAACATTTTGAACTAAGTAGAAATAACAATCCATGCTGATAGGGATTTTTAAAATTTCTAAAGTATTCTACAGCTTTATAAACTGATTTAGAATTTGCAGTTGGGAAAATTCAAAATGTCTAGGTAATAAGTCATTAAAAATTAAGCAAGGAACTCAAGAAATTATTTTTGTGTAGATATTTTTCAGCCTCTACAAACACAGCCATATCTGGCATCATAAGCAAATGCCAACAAAGTGCTTTGCATTTGGTTTTCAATTGTCATGCCAGAGAATACTTTCAATGACAACAGAGCAGAATATATGCTGAAAAAGCTTCATTAATTAAGAACTGAATAAAATTTTAAAACTAAATGATCCACTGGCTTTGCAAAATCATTTATTTCAATTTCAAAAACAGGAACTTGGGCTACAAAGTCAGAAGTGTGCACTAACCATGGGCAGACTTTTTCATCTCATGTAGAAAATTGTCTCACTACACTGGTGTCTGGTCAGAATCTGATTAACTCTGCTGATTTACCTATTTCCTAGCTTTGGACATTTGGAAATTCACATAGTAGTAGTAAAGAAACAATCTTAATCTTATAGCACAGCAACTAGAACATGATATTTGTGACCAAATAGAATGTGTGATTCCCATGAAGATCAAAATAATCTGATTTTGACTGGGTACTATTCAGTCATAATTTTGTTTTATACTAGAAAAAATTCAACAGATGACAAGATCTGGTACAGGCATATAGATCAGGATCTGGTACATGCATATAGATGAGCTGAACATTACAGAGTTATCAAGTAATACTTGCCAGCCTGACAGAAGAAAAACTACCAAACAAAGCAAGGGAAAATGAACCCTTCCTTTATTCCCCTCACAAGCAGAAAATACTGAGAAATTTGTGAATATTATCTCCTTCCTTGTGGCCAGAAGAGGAAAACAACTAATATTTGAGAGAAATAAAAGTTACAAATGTTTATGCTAATTACTGCTATAAAGAGGAAGTTGTAAAAACATAGAAGTTTCCTCTCTTGATCTTTCTATATTGTACTTGTAAAGATCCGTGTGTGCGTGTCAGTGCAGATGTGTGTACATGTATGCTCACTCCTCAGACAGGAAATTTTCCTTTTCAGAGGTTCTCTTCTGCAGTTGTCATCACTAGCTGTGTTCTCAGTGCATTTTTATTTTGTCGTTCACTAAACACATATCTGCTTGTCAGCTTGGATAGCAGATCCAAGGAAATTAAGGGCAGTTTACACCGACATTCTAACTATGTCTCCTTTATAAAGAAAAGTGAGAGCAGATTCACATCTTTTAACAACAACCTTTTGTGTCGCCATAGGAATATCACAGTCTGAAATACAAATGAGTAAATACCGGTGATTTTGTAGTTATCTGTAAATTATATATAAATACTCTAAACAGTTATTCTCATCTTCATAGTCATATGTACCCAAAGAAAGTATACATTTTTATGTGATTTGATTTAAAGGTGATGGAACTGGGGTGAGCTGCGGGAGAAAACACTCGTTTTACTCCAAGTTCTGTTAGCATCTGTCCTGCTTTCAGCTGGGATAGAGTTAATTTTCTTCACAGTAGCTGGTATAGTGCTGTGTTTTGGATTTAGTAGGACAATAATGTTGATAACACATTGATGTTTTAGTTGTTGCTAAGTAGCACTTACACTAAGTCAGGGACTTTTCAGCTTCACATGCTCTATTGACTGAGAAGGCTGGAGATGCACAAGAAGCTGGGAGGGGACACAGCTGGGATGGCTGACCCCAACTGACCAAAGGGCTATTCCATACCATATGATGTCATGCTCAGCATATAAAGCTGGGGAAAGAAGAAGGAAACGGGGGACGTTCAGAGTGATGGCATTTGTCTTCCTGTGCATGATGGAACCCCGCTTTCCTGGAGATGGCTGAACACCCGCCTGCCAATGGGAAGTAGTGAATGAATTCCTTGCTTTGCTTTGCTTGCGTGCAGGGCTTTTGCTTTACCTATTAAACTGTCGCTATTTCAACCCATGAGTTTTCTCACTTTTACCCTTCTGATTCTCTCCCGCATCCCACCAGGGGTGAGTGAGTGAGTGGCTGTGCAGTGCTTAGCTGCTGGCTGGGGTTAAACCACAACAGCATCCATGGAAATAAAGAAATGTATCTGTTTGACATTGGATTCCCCAGTTAATACAAGTCTATTTCCTTGAGATTCAGTTCTAGGTCAATGGATGAAGTGGGTTTTGGATTTTAGTCCCTATAATTTAAAAGACACTTTGCTGTGTTTTAGAAGTTGGCATCACATAAAACTATTCATATTTCCAGAAGTTCCGAGAATTTTTTTTGACAAAGGATTTTGCTTGCATTTACTATGTATTTTCCTGTCAATATATCTTTTTCTCAATGATAGATATTCAGGACTAAGTTAAAATTTTGAAAAACAGGTATTTGCAATGAACACTAGCTTTAAAAAAACAAAACAAAAAACCCCAAACACACCCTTCTGAGAAACAATTTATTTTCTTTGTAAACAATATATTCTTCTAAAAAGAAATGATGGAAGCCTCTTTTGTTGACAACAGACAAAGCAATGGAAGTACTCGGAGCAGTAGTCCACCATTACAGAAAGAGTAACAGGTTATGACGTAAAAGGTTTCTCCTTAATTCTATTTTCTCTAAAAATACAGTAGCTTCTTTACATCTGTTCTTGTTGCCTTCAAACCACATGTATGAATATTAAGAAATTGATAATTTTTTAGTTTTATCTACTTCTTTTTCATACACGAACCTTAGTAAATGCCTGTGAAGGGCTGCGGTAAAGTTCAAGCATGGGAGTAGGCTTCACCTGGCATTGTAAATTACTTGGATTGGTTTTGAGCAAATGGTTCAGGCATATTTTGCCAACTGTATGTTTAAACCCTGTCCTCTTAAGCTTATACTTGATAGGTTTTTATTAGTATTTTAATCTCTTCATTACGGGCAAGGAAATCATTATTGTCATTGTTACCTCATTCTCCTTTGGACAAAAGAGTATCAAGCAAGTGTATGTAAATCAGCTAAAGGAATGGAAAGCTGGTTCTGGCAAATGCAGGAAGCCTGTATAGCCCCTATATAAGTCTCCCAGTGGAGTGCTGGAGCTGGCCATATTTCAAATCATTTAGTTGCTAAAATAAACCTTGAATTTAACAAAATGTAGAGAATTTGCTGTATCGCACTGATTTAATGGTATTTCTAAAAAGAATTGAGGATGCTTTTATTATTTAAAAGATCAAAGACCACATAATTCAAATGGAAATTACTGATATTTTTAAAGTCTTATCTAGTATGATAGTGAAGGAGGCAACAGCATACCTGTAAAAGAAAGCTTTCTCAGACCTCAGCACGGCTGCAGGGATTTTATCTGCTTTTACTTCTTTTTTAATTTGACAACTGACTTTATTATTAAAAAAGGAGACAGTCTAGACTCTTTAAGTTAAAGCTGTATCTTGGGTGCAAGCTGAACAGAATATGATCTTATCATAATTACAATAGAATGACAAACCTGAACTTTTGTAATCTACTGACACGCCCCAAAATTTTATCTATTTCAATGGCTACCAAAGGCTGTTTTTCAAAATATAAATTGATAAAATAAATGACAAGCAGACAGTATTTCCTTTCCTTGATAAAATTAGCAGCCTTAAATTACACATTTTTGGGTACATTAGGCTTTGGGTTTGGATTTTATGTTTCTTCACCCGAGACATTGGTCATGAGGTGATCATACTGATCATAATTTTAAACAGCAATATGCAGCACGGTACAACAGTAGCGACTTAGTATCTCAGCATAAGGATGTTGGTATTGTGAATAACAACAAGGGACTAGGTCATTTAGTACTGGGTTTATTTTCCACCTGTATGCCCATGCAAAAAAAGGAAGGTGAAATGAAGATGAAAAGGAAGTTATACTTTGTTATACATTAGAATGATTCACACACAAGGACAACAGAGAACTCAACAGGCCTACTGTGGCTATGAATACAAGACAATTTCTTGTTCATGTCAAGAATTTGGCATTCCAAATGAAGGCTTGTAACAAAATGATTGCAGCAACTGTATACCTAGGCCTCATCAAATCTACTTTCTCCTATAAATTTGGTCCAGATGAAATTGAAGGAATTTGGAATTTTCTGTGATTCCTGGGCTACTGTCATTATAATTAAAGCTACTTTTCTGTGTGAGTTGCCATGCTTCTGAGGCCTGGACAAGGGTGTATCATTTCCTGGGAGTGTCAGTCTAACTTGCAAACACAAGACAAAACATAGCCATATAGTATTTTCTGAGAAATCTGAAACAGAAAAATGGGAAACCTGTCAGTACTCAAGGAGCATCAAACTGTCTAGAGGTTTGATTTGGACCAGCATTTGAGTCTCAAAGCTATTTCAGAAGGCTGGAATTAAAAAAGTAGCACATGGAAAAATGTATTCAGTCATTCAGTTTCCTTTTGTCAATACAAGATTGCTGCCTATGGCTATTTTTTGAGGAGAGGGGGTCGGGATGGGTTTAGCCACATAGTCTGAATTTCTTGGTGCTGAAAAACTACACTTGAGTTCCAGATCAGACTTTTCTTTTTATAGTATTTCCATACCACTTTGCATCTAGGCTTTCTGAGAAGTTTTAATTGTTGATGAAAGTGAAAAGTGCAGATGTAGCAATGAGTACAGAAGAGATAAAGATAGAAGCCAGCACTTTACAATGATCCAGAAAATGATGAGCTTGACATTTCTCTGAGTCTATTGAAAGGCCAACACTTTCCATACTTTATATATTCTCAAAATAAGTAATCACTAAACTTGTTATGAATAATTTCAATGGTCTCCTGTGAAACAGATATACTATGTTGGATTTGGTTTTGTGTCCTTAAGCAAGGTTCAGATTCACACATATAAATTCATAACTTTTTATCTTTGTGTCTTCTCAGATGAGGCACTTTGGTATTAATTTAACCTGGTTAATTATGGTGAAAGGAAATTATTTACAAAGCATATCTCTACTTTGTATTCAGTTGTGCTTGGTTACAAATACCTCTATGGGCAATAAAATAAAAAAAAACAAACCAAAAAAAACCAACCCTTCATTTTGTTCAATTTTGTAACTTAAGCTTACATTTCATATCAGACTCAGAAAAAGTGATGTGCTAAAGATGGATACTGTCCTATGCAAGTTAAAATTATTTCATTGATCTTGACACTGCAAAGAACTGTATTAATCTATTAATCACTGCAAAATCATGTCTTAAGGTCTGAAGTCATGAGACCAGGTTAGCTTGCATAGGTGTTTGATGACCTTCAACAGACTTTCCTCTGTGCTTGTTATAACCTTGAGAACAATACTGGAGAGCTTCAAAATCAGATGACAACATGCAAATAGTCAGAAGTAGAAATGATAAAAGGAAATCTTATATTCTATTGAAAGACCTAGACTAAGAAACTACCAAAATATGACTTAACTAAACTGAGATTACAAGGCATGCAGAGAGTGAGGGGCAAAATATGGACATACGATCACTTACAGTAGGATTAACAACTAGAATATCTTGATTAAATTAAAAAAAAAAAAAAAAAAGAGTGAGAAGATAATAGAGGTATGACTGTCCTTGTGGGCCATCTGCATAACAATTGCCTGTTAATGATTTTGCAGAGACCTCTTGGCAGAAACCTAGGCAGGTATTACAAGACTTCACAGAGAAATTTGGAGGTGATGAGGAAAGTGACTGCATATATGAAATAAAAACCTAAGAATATATGATGTCCTTCCTACTGGGTCAGACCAGCAGCCCATCCAGCCCAGTGCCGTGCCACGAGCACTGGCAGCAGGAGATGTTTAGTTAGAGAACATGACGCAGACACACACAAGTCTATGGAGCTTGATGGGACCCACCCAAGGGTACTAAGGGTGCTGGCAGAAGTGCTCACTAAGCCACTTTCAATCATCTGTCAGCAGTCCTGGACAACCAGGGAGGTCCCAGTGGACCAGAGGTTAGCAAATGTGACACCCATCTACAAGAAGGGCTGGAAGGAGGATGCAGGGAACTACAGACCTGTCAGCCGGACCTCAGTGCTGGGGAAAGTTATGGAGCATATTATCCTGAGTACCATCATGCGGCATGTAAGGGACAACCAGGCAATTGGGCCCAGTCAGCACGCGTTTATGAAAGGTAGGTCCTGCTTGACTAACCTGATCTCCTTCTATGACAAGATGACCTGCTTAGTGGATGAGGGAAAGGCTGTGGATGTTGTCTACCTGGACTTTAGTAAAGCCTTTGACACCATTTCCCACAGCATTCTCCTGGAGAAACTGGCTGTTCACGGCTTGGACGACCTTATGCTTCGCAGGGTGAAAAACTGGCTGGATGGCTGGGCCCAAAGAGTTGTGGTGAATGGAGTTCAGTCCACTTGGCAGCCAGTCGCAAGTGGTTTTCCCCAGGGCTCAGTATTGGGGCCAGTCCTGTTTAACATCTTTGTCAATGATCTGGATGAGAGGATCAAGTGCACCCTCAGGAAGTTTGCAGACGACACCAAGTTGGGAGGGAGTGTTGTTCTGCTGGAGGGTAGGAAGGCTCTACAGAGGGATCTGGACAGGCTGGTTCAGTGAGCTGAGGCTAATCGTATGAGGTTCGACAAGGCTCAGTGTCGGGTCCTGCACTTGGGTCACAGCAACCCCATGCAACGCTACAGGCTTGGGGAGGAGTGGCTGGAAATCTCCCTGGCGGAAAAGGACTTGGGGGTATTGGTGAACAGTTGGCTGAATATGAGCCAGCAGTGTGTCGAGGTGGCCAAGAAGACCAATAGCATCCTGGCTTGTATCCGGAATAGTGTGGCCAGCAGGACTAGGGAAGTGATCGTCCCCCTGTACTCGGCACTGGTGAGGCCGCACCTTGAGTACTGTGTTCAGTTTTGGGCCCCTCCCTACAAGAAAGACATTGAGGTGCTGGAGCATGTCCAAAGAAGGGCAAAGATGCTGGTGAAAGGTCTAGAGCAATAGTCTTATGAGGAGCGTTTGAGGGAGCTAGGGTTGTTTATCCTGGAGAAAAGAAGGCTCAGGGCAGACCTTATCGCTTACTGCTACTTCCTGAAAGGAGGTTGTAGTGAGGTGAGGGTTGGTCACTTCTCTCAAATAACAAGTGGTAGGAAATGGGCTCAAGTTGCACCAGGGCAAGTTTAGGTTGGATATTAGGAAAAATTTCTTCACTGAAAGGGTAGTCAGGCACTGGAAAAGGCTGCCCAGGGAAGTGGTTGAGTCTCCATCCTGGAGGTATTTAAAAGACATGTAGATGTGGTGCTTAGGGACATGGTTTAGTGGTGGACTTGGCATTGCTAGGTTAACGGTTGGACCTGATGATCTTAAAGGTCTTTTCCAACCTAGACAATTCTATGATTCTGTGATTCTATGTTTCTATGAATCTTGCTGCTTTCTGCAGTCCAACCTGTGTCAACATCCACAGCTGTTGTTAAATGGTACATTGTTGCTTAGACCTTTTAGTAAGTTAACATCTAATTCTTTTTGAACTTTTGAACTTACTGACACTGCCTCCATCTACAACTTCCTAGGGCAGCAAGCTCTGGAAGTTTACTACCTGCTGTTTTAAGAATTACTGTCTTTCATCCTCTTGAAAATTGCCTCCTTCTAGTTTAGAATCACAGAATCATATACCCATATAAATTATTGTCACTCTTACAGAACTGCAGCAGGTCAGTGAGGTAGGATTCCCTTTACAGAAGATATGCTGACTCTTTCCCAACAGACTGTGTTTATCGATGTTTTCAAAGATCTTATTTTTATCAACCGTCCTACCATTGATGGAAGTCAGACTCATTGCTCCTGTAATTCCCATGATCCTAGCTAGATCTCTTTCCACAGATAGGAGTCACCTTTACAATCTTCCTGTCCAGTATGCGCAGTGGCTTCATAATGGTACGTTGCACACCTTGGTGAAATATCATCTGGTCCTGCTGACTTATGAACATCTAATTTATGTATTTTGTCTAATATATCCTGTATCTTTTTCAGAAGCAATTGAATTCCTTTGACCTATATGCTACAAAAGGCCTTCAGATGGGGGAATCTGTCCAATGTCTTCAGCAGTAAAGACCAAGTCAAAGAATTAATTCTGCTTATCTGCTATAGCCTTATCATACCTGAGTATATTTTCATAATTTTGTCAGTATGTGGTCTCATCAATTCCCTATCAGACCTGCTTTTGATGTGCCTAGAGAAAGTTTTACTATCAGTCTGAGCACACTTTGCCAGGTGCTCTTCAAATTCTTTTTGAGTTTTCTTTATTTCCTGCTTACAAACGATGTCCATATTTTATTGGCTGTGCTGTTCTCCATATTTGGCGTTTTTCATTTCTTAGATGCTGACCTTTTCTCTATGATAGCCTCCTTAGCTTTTATTCTGAGCTACTGAGTTAATGTAGGATTTTGAGGTCTTTTAGACATTTTGCTTTATTTTTAATGTGACATTCATTTTACTTGGACTTCCACTGTAATCTTTTTTAGGTAAAGTTCAAGATGCTTTTTGGCTTTTTGGTTTGTTGTTTTTTTGTTTGTTTGGTTTTGGTTTTGTGTTTTTTTTTACAGAGTTTTCTTTCCCATTTGTTTTGGAAAGTTTTCTTCCTTTCTGGAGATTGAAAAAAATCACATTCTGGATTTGTTTGTCCTGTTTCCTGCTTTTAAACCTTCTTTTGGTGTGGTCACTACTACAGATCCTATGTCCCAATAATAACTCTTCAAATGGGTCCTCCTGCACTGCTCAAGACCAAATTCTTAACACAATCTTTTCCTGTGGGTTCTAAGACTTTTTTGTTCTAGAAATAAACTATTAATCATATCCAAAAAAATTACGTTTACCTCTCATCCCATTCAAAGATTTATCAGATTTCTAGATAGGTAATTAGAATCTCTCACACTTGGTACTTCTCCTAAATTTGGAACTTCTTTACTCTCACTCAGTATTTCCTGACAACTACCATTGTTCTGATAAGGACATAGTTCCATGCTAGTTCTAAATTTTTATTAATAACATGAGATTTCCACGCAAAAGGAATAATGCTTTTCCTTTTTTATCATAACACTTTAATTTTGTTTAAGCTTCATATTACCCTTCACACAGTGCCACTTCTTCTCTATTACCTCCCAGTCTAGCATTCCTATGAAGCTGGAACCCTGGCAACACAGCATGCCATAGCTTATACTCTATCCTCTAAGTCTCTGAGGTACATGGTATGTCAGGGTTGTTGGTTTGATTTCAAGCATTGTAATAATTCCTTATCTTATTTTCCAGGCTCCCAGCATAGGTAAGGAAGCACTAATAAGTTTTGCCCCCATTTCACTGATTAATGTTGCATATTCTATATATAAGGTATTATGCTTATGTTGTTAATTTCCTTCCTCTCTTTTGAGGGGCACACTTAGCGTTAGCTTTGATATCACTTTTGCAGACTGTGTCAGCTCAAAGTGGCTGGTCTTGTGCAACAGCTGGCTTTCTTTTAACTTCTGATTTAAATAATCCTTTATGAGCTTTTTAGCTTTGGTTTAGCTTTTTAGTTTTGGTTCAGCTTTTTACCATTATGAGTAAGGTGCAGCTGGTTTCTTTCTGCTCAGGTTCCTTCTATTCAAAAAGTTCTACAGTTCCTAACGTACCTAAAAATCTGCTGTTTATTCAGTCCTCCTGTTGACTCCTCCACATATCAAAACTCTAGACTTCTATATGTATGTAGAATTAAATGGAATTTCAGAGTTCAAGAAGAGCTCTCCAGCTAAAAAAATAAGCATGGTAAAAGAATGAAAACAGTTGAGGTTAAAAGTGGATAAAGCAAAAGATTGTCATCTTAAGAAATGTGGAAGTTTCTTGAGGCATTGAACTCTCATAGTAACCTTCACGCAGTAAGCATGAGTCAGAGAAAGACCCATGACAAGCTGATGTTATATCTAGCATCGCAGACCTAACTAGATTATTATAAACGCAGGAGTTTTAGGAATATCTGAAATGAAAACAATGGTTATATATATTTTCAATAACTAATTCTTTTTCAGTTGGTTTTGTTGTTTTTTTTTTTTTTTTTTTTCAGAAAGCATTCCTTTTGAAGCCCATATTTACAGTCTTTGTTTAGCAGTGCCCTCAATTCCGAAACTATGCAATGTGGAAAACATTCCTCTGAAAATGTCAAAAAATATTCTTCCAAATTCCTACCTTTTAAACTCATCAGTACGTTTTTTTTCCAACCCTTAAGGTATATAGTTTTATGGAACAAGTTTACTTCAAACCATTCACTGTTTCAAAACTCAATTTTAAAAGCAATTTTAAGTAGCAGGTTAAAAAACAACAGATGAAAGCCATAAAGAGTTCTCATTTGTTCTGTGGAAAGATAAAAAGGCAGATGACTTCTCAATATTGCATGGGCGAAGGTAGGAAGGGGAGAAAAAATGTATTTTTAAACTTGGGAATGATTTTACTTGATTGACGTATAAAATACAGTCTAAGTTCCAAAGAACTTAATAGGCTACAAGTACAAGTAGGAATTGAATTAATTTCTGTGTTCTGTCACATCTCTAGCAAAAATCATGTGTTCCTTCTTATATAAGCAGGAAGCCGAAGAAAGCACTTGTCTGAGGAAGTTGGAAAAAAATGGTCCAGCTATTTTATTGTTGTTATTGTTATTATTTCTTAGTAGAAAAAGAATTCATCATCATACTGTACCCATATCAAAGTACACATAGCAGTTGTTCTTGAGACAGTCAATATAAACATTACAGGTGTTTATCACCCCCCCCAAAACTGGGTCAATGCAGTTCCATTTTATGAGTTACTATCAGTTGCAAATTTGGAATTTGTTTCTTCTCTTTCCAGACAAAAAAAACATTTATTTTAGTGTACTATGAATTTTATCTTTTATAGGACCACACATTTCGCTAACTATTTTGTATGTTTAGATTAACCCTTGATCCTCTTTGCACTTGATTCTTTTGAGCCATCTTTGTCCAACTTACCACAGGGGAAATATTAGGATCCTAAGAAGTAAAATAGAATATGTTTTAATGCTAGATGATTTCTTAAGATTATTAGTATGCTCTTTTTACTGACACAGTCAGAGCTTTGCCCACAATCAGTTTAGTCCTGTTCAGTAATCACCATTATGTCCCTCAAAAACATTCAAGTAAAAATTTCCATTTAGAACAAAGCCCTGCAACACAAAAGCAAAATTTTATGAGTGAATATTTGCAATTTCCAGTGAAAGCAGTGAGTTCTGCATACTTGGACACACCATCAGGTGCCATCAGGTTCATCACATCTACCCAAATTGTGTGTGTCTGAGATTTATAGCAATGGAGGCCAAGATTTTAAATTTATTAATATGAAGATGATGGTATTTTATTTGTATTACAAAGGCTTCTTCTCACCTGAGGAAATGGTTTCACAGCATGAACCAAACTGAACTTAAAATCTTATGTGAAGATTGAACTATTCAGAAAGGGTTTCTGTTGCTTTCAAGAAAACATCACAGTGGAATGTATAGCAGATAAAAAGCCAATACAGTCTTATCTAAAGAAGAGATATTTAAACCCTCTGGTTTGTTGGCTGGATTTGAGAATGCTGAACAGAGTAAGCTTAACAGGTTGTATAGTATACTTCTATGCTGGTGACTATGAATGATGGCTCAGACAAGATCTTCAGTCACCGATACCAACCTTTTACTTTTGTAGGTAGTTTTGGACTGGCTGTCCATATGAGGAAAATTGCCATGTTAACTATATCCACTCACTCTTAGACATTTTTGAACTTTATTGATTTTTTGAGCAACTAAATCAGTGTGGACATACCAAAAGTTAGCATGGCTTTCCTTAGCATTATAAACATCGACTTAGCTTAGAGTAACACTCCTTACACTGTGATGTTGCCACCCTGGACTCTGAAGGATCCACAACAGTGCTGACAGTAGCATTCAAAAGTCCTTAGTGAAACCCATTAGCCCAGCTGAGACAGGAGCTGCAAAAATATGTAGACAAGCTTTCCTGAACCACAGCTGAGAAGTCTGGAGAGGAGCTGCATTTGATTTATGAAACCTACATTTAATGGAGTAACCTATTTGAAAAATACTGGGATCCAAAATCAAGACAGTAACATTTAGGTAAAGTGATTTGGACTGTCAGGTTTTTAAAGCTGTTTGTTAGGTTTTTAAAGCTGAGTTTTACATGACAACACAAGATGCCTTACAGCCTTGCTCCACTGAGCTGTCTCCTTTAGAACTGCTGAGAGCTGGCAGTGTTGAAGAAGGTACTATCTCCTTCCAGTCACCCAGGTGGGTGAGAAAGAACACGAATGAGATACGTACAGTGACCCACTGATGCAACTCCCATTTGAGATTCTCAGTGTTTTTAAACTACTTCCTTGTCAAAGAGCAGGGATGCTCAGAAGGTATAAATGATCCTCTGATAAAGACCCCAGATTCTGCGACCCTTATTCAGGCTGATCAGTATTTTGCCATGAGTAATATAAGTCATTGTTATGTGACAGGGTAATTCAGAGCCAACAAACCACAGATTTTAGCTTTCTTACTATTTTTCTCATCTCATACTTGCATAACTTAGTTTCCACTTCTGACAGGTTACAAGCTGACTAGGACAAATGTGTCTGCATGTCACTCAGGTGTAAAGACAGCAAATCAAAGTATCATTATCATTATCATTATTATTATTATTATTATTAATTTTGTGTCTAATTTCAGTCAAAAAAACACTTGCCATTGCAGAGACTCCAATAAGCCCATCACTGAATGCTCCCACAATCCATTCTCCTTAAGCCAATAAAGGTAAAGAAGATTTGATTTTATGCTGTCCTCATTTTTTCAGTGGTGTGTCCAAATTCTTTAATTTGTTTATTCAGATGCTGTTTCCTTGGAAACAGCAGCCCACATACTTCACACACTTTAATGTCTATTCTATCAATTGAGAAAAAGAAAATGCAAACAAGCATTATTTAATGATTTGTTAATATTTAAATATATATATATATATATAAAATTACTTGAGTAGTTTTTTCTTACTTGTGTCCTATAACCTGTGTGTTGAGGAACCATTTAAAAGAGAAATATTAAAGAACTGATATAATCACAAATCAGGCCAGCTAGGTTTGCAGAAAATGTATCATCTGTGAAATCAATATTGCAAGATTCAAATTTACTGCTGAGATCCTCAGGATGGTTTAGCATTGAATGAGTCTGTGGGAGTTCAGGAAACATGAGATAAAAAGATGTTTCAGAGCTGTTATGTAGAGATAAAAGAAATTTTGTCCCAGATTAATGTTTGTATTTAATTTAACCATTAGACAACATACAGGGTGCCCTAGATGTTGGTTTAAGTTACAAATTAGGTTCAAGTATAGGAGCACCAAACCACCCTGTACATTTTATCTTTTATTGTCAAGTAAACATCAACTATGCTCTCGGATTTTTTAGTGGTGTTTGGTTTTTTTTTTTGTTTTTTTTTTTTCTGCACAAGAAACTTTAAAAAGGACATGAACATTAAAAACAAAAAGCTCTATTAATTCATTCTTCCATGTTTCTGTTGTGGTGAGAAGATTCAACAGTTTCTTTCTCACTGGCCTGCTAAAGCATCATTTCAGTCAGTTTATATATTTTTTTAACTGAATGAACAAGGTCTTACATTTAATCTGTAGCATTTTAATTTGCATGGTGGTATAAAAGTAATGATAGATTTGGCAGTAGGGCTAAAAAAAGACAGGTAATAGTTATGGAGGAAAGCACTGAGAACAAATGGAACCCCTGACAGTGGGAAGGCGAATGGGAGATATCTGGAG
Organism: Platalea leucorodia; assembly: GCF_965183815.1. NCBI lineage: Eukaryota > Metazoa > Chordata > Aves > Pelecaniformes > Threskiornithidae > Platalea > Platalea leucorodia. Next base: position 22,241,940 of record NC_138829.1, read on the forward strand.
TCCTTGAAATGGGAAGAAGGCAGTGGAAAGTGGAAGACAAATATGGGGCCATAAGGGGCTCAGGGCTTTAGGTATGGGCTTGTCATCTCATTCCTTAGGGTCATTCTCCTATGTCTGTTTTGTTTGGGTCGTGTTGTTGTTCCCCCTGCCCCCTTCTTTTTTGTTTTGCTTTTTTTTCCCCCCAATTTTATCATTTTCAAGAACAAAAAACATATGGCTTCTGTCCCAAAACTGGTTCCCCAGACAACAAACCCCCAGTATAATGACACCACCATAGCTGGTGATTAGAAGTCTGAATCCAGATGTGGAGGAGCAATTCTACATCACATGCATAATGTGTACGGACTAAGCAAACAAAAAGTAGCTTAGCTTTATATGCATAAAGTGTGCTTGCTCAATAGACACGATTTCTTAGTATAATATAAATCCTTTTCCTAATATTTATAGGGGCCTTCTCTCATATGTTTTATTCTACCTACCTCGAATACTTCCTTTAGTTTTTGGGTTAGAACTGTATGACTTCCCCACCAAAAGTAACCTGGTAAAAAACCACTCGTGTCAATCAAAACATCCTCTGCCAGATCCTAGAGTTGCTACGCAGAATGACAGCACAAATCCATTTCCTCTAACACCAGAAGGTGTTAATCCAGCAGTAAACCAGACTCTCAAGATCCATGCTGTAAATTTTAGAAATTTGGTGACAGCTAAAAAAAGAGGGTTGGAATAATGATAAAAGTAACTCACCTTGGTAATAATGGAATATGGACCTTTTTATTATCTATCACAGGTCACTGTTGCACGTTCAGTCCAGGGCAGTAGTGACCCCAGACTCTTACTTTCTGACAGCTCTTTAATGATCTGTATAAAATGAGTCGCTAAGCTCACTTCATTTTCCAGTTCCCAACTATATGAATATACACTTTGATATAATCTGGCACCATCTTGACAAGTCTTACCTGAGAAACCAAGAAATGAATGTGACATATCTTGACCTAAGAATGTGTCTTCCGATTAGGGCTGAAGTAAATAGGTGGAGAAGCTTGAATTAGGGGACCCTGTATTGATTTTTGTTCAGTGATGACTTTAGTCTCTAGAACTCTTGATATCAAATTTCTCACCAACTTTAATTTAATTTAAAACTCATTTCAAGAAATTGATTTTTTCTTAGTAAGTGATTTCATTTTGGTTTTTTGGAAGATGGAAGGCTTGGGGTGGGAGATATTGTCAGTCATCTTTTAAAACAGAGACTTTTGTCCAGGTGAGCAATCAGGCACCTAGATGACACTTATTTTGTCAGGGTGAAAATTAATTAGTAGCCAGAAGCAAAAAGCTGAATGTTTTTGCAGCTTTAACCCTCAAAAGTGAAAATCCATTCTTAAGTACAGATTTTGCCTAAAAGACTCAACAGACCAATGAAATTCTTAATAATTAATTAAGCCCTTAATTATATAATTGTACATGTGTTAATGATGCCAATCTAGGATGATTCCAGACAAACTCAAAGCTCTATGGCTGGAGCATAATTAATTTTTGTTTTAAATGTCATAGCAATCTAAGGGGTAGTTTTCCAAGCAATATGTAAAGTAGGCAAAATCTTGCCCATTTGCTGGCCATGAAGATCCTGCAGTATTTTTTCCTCATTTGGAGTGCATGCGTATAATGTTAAATGCAAAAATCCCTGTTAGTACAATTAAATCTAGGCTTCTGTTGAGAAACGGCTCTTCCATTGCAAACCTGAAAAGGATGAACTTCTTTTCAGACAGCTGTGTACTGTTGGGTCACATTGTTCAGCTATAGATGGGAAAAGAGAAGACTCAACCACACAGAACTATTTTATTTGCTTTGTGGCTGAAAAAATTGCAGACAGGCCAAATCCTGAAATATCCCGAACACCTGCAACTCACACAGCAATAAACAACAGTTTAGCTGTACAAAGCTCAAATTACTTCAAATAAAATAAATACACAGCAAAAAGGGCATGATTTGATCCTGTAAATCTCTATATTTTTTAAATCATGGAGGACTCTACATCTAGAATATTGGCGACTCCAGCCAAGCACCATGAAGATGACCGAGGAACTGAGGCAGCTCTCATATGAGGCGAGGCTGAAAGAGCTGAGATTGGTCAGCTTTTGAAAAATGATGTTTCAACTTTTTGAACCTTATTTTTGTTTGCTGCAAGGGTGGTCAAACACTGGAACAAGTCACCTAGAGATGTTATGGAATCTCTGCCCTTGGAGATATTAAAAATTCAACTGGAATTGAAAAACCTTCTGCAGCTGGCCCTGCTTTGAGTAGGGGAAGGGGTTGACTAGATGATCTCCAGAGATCCCTTCCAACCTCAGTCAGTTTGTGGTTCTGTGAATTTTTGTGTGGTAGCTCTAACCACTGCACTAATATATCAAAGCAATAAGACAAGGAAAAGGAAAGTATTATCTTTTGTCCAGCAGTGATAGATGCAATTATTCTGGAGAAACTGATGTTCTCTGAATTAGTTAGCTTGCTCTAGCCTTGCCTCATGTGGTAAAACACCTAATTTGACCATACTGAGGTCTGAGTTTGGGAAGTAGTTCAGTCCTGTTCCAAGGCAGGTACTTGTTCCTAAAAACAAAAATAGTGTTTTAGACCCCTGGATAATTTCTGGCAAAAACTGGGCATCCATAGGTTTAGTTAGTGTCTGCATATGTGAGAGGGAGTTCAGAATCCTGCTAAATTCTGCTCCTATGCTGCTAAAGCATAGGCACTCAAATCCTGTCTAGGTGGTACTGTCTCAGTTCTTTTAGGAATCTGATCTTAAGTTACTGGAACCCAGGTTACTTTCAGTGCTTTGACCATTGGGTGTCCCTCATCTACATACTCACTGCTCTCATGGGTAGCCTAACAGGAGGGCTTTGCCTCTGTTTTTGTGTCCTGCTAAATGGCTAGTTCCTACACAGAAGTAAAGGGCAAGTCCAACTCCCATTATCCTGCTCAAGTCCATAAGTAAAAGCTCATAATCTTGTCCTAACTATAATACACACACGTGTGACATCAAAACTGTGCCTGAATATATGCACATATACATGTGCACAGTGTGAATTTAAAATAACTATAGTAGTAACAGGACCAAACAAATCTTGTGTAGGTGTGTGCATGCAAATGTAATTTCTCAGTCACATTTGATAGCAGGTTTATATGCCCAGAAAAAAATTAGAAGGGGAAAAAATCCCCAAAGCCCTCATTTGTTTACCAAATTTTGTGAAATGCCAGGCTCTTTTAATGATTACTGCATGCCAGACTGAGACAGAAATGTCAGCTAGCCAGCATAAATGGAAAACAAGATTATACTATTTCCTCATAGCCCTGCCAAGGTCTGACACTACAGAAATGCTTTTACATTTTATAAACATTGGCTCTGCAATTGTTAGGTGTGACAACCTTTTAGGTGCGTGATCTAACTTAAATGCAAACATTCTCACTTTTCCCTTTCCATCTCCTGCTCTTTCTCAGCTCTGCTCTCACATCTGAACAGTCTGAGTAGGCATACAAAGAGTAGCCTGTCAATTCTCTGTCCAGCATTTTGTTTTAGGTTTTGGATTTGTTTGTTTGTTTTTTGGAAGAGGAAAAAGAACATGCAAAATATTTTTGTAGAAACATTTCTCAGAAAGAAAAAGATCAAATGAACAAACAGGAAAGGGGAAAAAATCTCTTGATGCTGCCACTTGTGGCCTAATGACAATTGTCTTTAAGCTGTAGAATTTCTGTCTGAAATTGCCAGCTGGAATTTTCTGAAGAGAAATGAAAGCTGTAGCAAGCTGGCCAGACACATAGGAAGGAGACACATTGATTTGCCCTTTGGAAAAAAAAATAAACAAACAGGAGGGATATCACTTCAGTATTTTACTCTTCAAAAGAAAAAAGAGGATATGAACATTGCAATAAAATTATATGGCTGTCACAAATGTAATGTCATCAACCTCTTGCAGTAACAAGCTCATGAAAAGTACTGGAGCAGGGGAAGGAGGAGAGGGAATAGTAGAAATAAGCAATGCTTTTCCTACAAAATATTTTGATCTGTAATCAGTGGCAGTATGTTCTCAAAAGCTTATTTTTTTGTCTCCTTCTTTTTTCTTTTTTCTTTTCTGCTGCCTCTGTTACTCAGAAACTTGCATGACACCCAGCTGGCAAGCACAAACTGCTGAGGTAGCTCTAGAAAAGACCAGTGCACCAGTGCTAAGCTTACAGGAATGTTTCAGTTTGGTTTCAGATTCTGCCAATCCATCTGTAAGAAGCTGAAGGAAATAATAAAAACACCTGTTATTAGACTATCTAAACAGGTCAAAGAAAGGCAGTTGTGAATAGCATTATAGTGTCCAGCCTAATGCAGGTGAAGAGCTGCTGACATTAACCAGACCCTCCAAGTGTGCTAATAGTCCTTCATATCTCATCCCTTATTTTGCTCCTCCTCTTCATACTTGTTTGCTGTGGCAAACTCATGAAATCACTTTGAATCCAGGCTTTGTAATTTGAAAGCTAATTTTCATCCTATTTAAGGCTTTAAAGGTATGTTGTTCAAACATGCAGATTATACTAATGAGTGTGTTTTGCCAGTCTGTGTATCCAGCAGAAGCAATGAACATTACTATTGATATTCATTCATTTATTTTGATGTAATTTGAAGTGTCTGCCTCTGGCTCCAGGCATTTTTACAGTAATTAAAATGTGCAATCATGAACATGGAAATTCACACAAAATATAGAGACAGTCAAAGCTGTCCAGTTAAAACAAAACTGACTATTTCTGCATAGTGATACTTGCCATCTGAATATTTGAGACACTCACTGCCACATTACCTCCCTGTTCTTCTGGGAAATTAAGAAAAGTATCCAACTGATTTCACAAGGCTTTGAATTGGTTTCCACATGCGTGTGTAAAAATGACTTTTTTGTTTCCTGCAATATAACATAAACACACTGGGATGAATCACAGAAAAAGGAGAACTGAAAACAGTAGTTACAATATGCACTATCAAAGCCCCTTAATTTTAAACTAGGTGTTCTTTATTTGAAACATTTCCAGTGATTATAGCTGCACTTGTGTTTTACAGAGATGCTGAGTTACACAACTGTGTTCCAAGATTTTAGAACTTTATATATTAGAAGAATGTTGCTGTTCAGAATATGAACAATTATAGCTGCATGATGCATCTTCCCAAACTAAAATTAACTGCCAAATTTTTCAAAAGCTGCTGTGTTGCAGGAACCTGTGTGGTATGGGAGCGTTGAACAGGTTGCTCCTGTAAGCACAAAGGTCTTGATTCAATTGCACATTTGTTATCATATAAGTGGCATCTCGGATGCCTCAGGATCTGTAAGACATTCGTGTGGACTGACTGATGCGAGGAAAACCTATTGGTGATCCAAGGCTTTCCCTGATGTCAGCCAGGGTTCGGGCTGGATACTCCTCAAGTTATCTCCAATAGAGCTTGGCCATTGGATGTCCAGGAAACTGAATCAAGCACAAAATATGAATAGAGAGTTTATCTGGGCTGCATTTACCCTAGTAATTTAAGTGTGACTTGGACTTTTCTCTGACCTGAGATCCAAAGTGACCATGCTGAGCTAGTATCAATTTTACTATGTATTCTTCCACTTCAGAAAACGGTAGAAACGTGCAGACTGTCTGCTGGGAATGGCTAACATCCAGGCTACGTTTGGTACAGGGCTAGCTGTCTTGGGCCAGACTTTTGACAGGGAACAGCCTAACGATTCATGGGTACAATCAGCTGACTTCCAGTTTTTGAGTCTACTCACTGCCTCTTCTCAATTCTCTCACAGAGATGTTGAGTACGTGTTCAGGCCGCTGCCAGCACACTGCAAATGTCAGCAGCTCTCTGTGGGCCTCCATAGGGATTCCCCACAAGGTGGCAGGGCAGGGGCTGACACTCAGGGCCCGACTCACTGCCCCAGCCAGGAGCAGGGCAGCTGGAGGCACTGGGGCAACCCCCCAGCCCTGGGCATCAGGCACCTCCCTGGGGATGGAAATAGGCCGGGTCCAGGACCGGCTGTGGGCCCACGGGTGGGCCTGGCTTGGCAGAGGCCATGGCTGGGCAGGGCAGGGCTGTGGGGAGATGGAAACCGCCCCTGCTGCACTGTTTCTGGGGCAGGGACTGATGGCCCTGGGGAGCTGATATTGAGTCCTGGGCTGTAGGCAGGGTGGGGAAGCCCCAGGAGAGGTCAGGCAGGGGCAGCCAGGCCTGTCAGGGCCCTGACAGCAGCCTCCTCAGTATTTTTATGGACTCTAATAGAGCCTCATATAGTGGCTACTGACTTCACAGGAACAGTACCAGCTTTTAGCAGTGGGAGGTTGCTGAGCAGCTCCTAATAAGGAGGAATAATAAGTTTACCTAGGGCAAATGGGAGTACATAAAGTCAAGTCTTTAATCAAAATAGGTCTGTTACAGGGCCTCTACAAGGGTATTATACGAGCAGTTAAATGGTGGAGAATGACAAAGCTGAGAATTCAGCTGATCTGACTTCATGGTGGAGGTCTGAGTTCAGGACAAGACAGTCCTGGAGATGAGGACTGATGGCCATCAGCAGAGCCCCTTTGTCGTCCCCAAGTTTGCACACAACCCTGCCTTTATACAGTCAGCACTAATTTGCCTGTCATTGTCAGAGCCAAAAATATTTGATATACTAATATTAAAATGAACATTCCACCACACCAGAAAACCCTTTGCTTTCAGGGCTAATGCTGATAAATTTACTATGAAACGTACACAGAGCAATGCACAGTACAGTATGTTGCCTGGTTTCCAAAGGCCTGGCTAATGGGGAAGCATGCCCCAACTTGCTTTTTACTTCCAATATCCAGCTGTACAGAGGAAGAAATTAAAAATTAAAAATAACCTTTCAGCTGATTCTTTGCATAATTACTATCTTGTTTTGTTAATTCTGTGGCTGAATTATAACTTGCTGAAGCCCTGGAGATTTGCATGCTGGTTTATCAGCCTGAATTTGCATTGACATGCTTTTCAGTCAAGTGAGTAACTAAATCCTGTGGCCTTGAGTGAGCCTGGCAGCATTTGCATAGGAAATCAGAGGGAGATTAGGGAGAATGACTATATGCTGCCTCCATAAATAGATTCAATGGTGAAAATTTTGTGCATCTCAAAATACTACTGAATTTCATTGACTGACTGTGGCTGACATACCAGCAATGCTTTGAAAAAGTAGTACAATAAAAATAGGTGCAAGACAGCCAAACCTCTGCTGCAATACCAGGCAGCCTTCCACTGTGGTTGTTGGAAATGCCTATGTCTTGCTTGACTAGCATTCATGCATGAACATGAACAGACTAAAGCAGCCATTTCACCTGAAAAGTTGCTCATTATTTGCCATTCACACCCCAGTGAAATTAGAACTTTACATTATTGTGGAGCAGTTCTGTACATAGACTAAACTTCTCAGTTTCCCCAAGTTGTGGATTTTTTTAATTACTTTCTTTTTTTCCTTAAAAAGGAACAGTTCATTTGTAAAGGTTTCATCCTGGTTATCACAAAGGCTGATCATGCCAAAATATCCTGTTGGGTTTTTTTCTCCTGTTTATTATGAAAGATTGGGAAAAACCTTTCTAGTTAAGGATGTATTTATTAATTTCATTGTTAATAATCTTCTGAATGAGGCTTGTCATCACCAGACAGAAATGGACATATTCCATATGGTTTCAGCCAGTATTAGATGCTTTAAAAGAACCTGCAAAAATCCTCATAAAGAAGAACTACTGAATTAGTTCCCCTTAAGGTAAAAGTGTATAGTGACAGTTTTAAGGTTTTTTTCCTCATGCTGCAATCCATCAGGTTTTATTGAATCCCTAATTTTGCTTAATGTAACTGAGGATATTTTGAAGTCTGAGCATCAGTTAAGTAAGTTATATCCATAAATCTGGAACTCCACAATGAATAGGAGTATTGTCCTCGGAGCCCTTGAGTGCTTTTACAAGATTATTTCTGCTTGAGTATAAGTTCTGATTAAACCAACTCTTCATGTTCCTTGAGCTTCTGAGAGTTTCTCTCGCTTGACAGAAGAGCAGATGGGTTTCATTAGATGTCCAAAGCCTTTATCTTTTAATCACCTGCCTCACCCAATCTGAGGGGGGAAAAGGGCAGACATATGAGAAATCTCCCTCCTTTCTGTTTCTCTCCCTCTCCAGTTCTCTGCAAGGCATCTGCTAAGACCTCATTCATCACGGTGAAAGCTGCGAATGGATAGCTGTGTAATACCCCAAGGTCTTGTCTGCTGTGGTGGTGTAGTGCCTAACCTCTCCCCTGTAAAAGGAAAGGCTACATGTACTTTTGTCAACCTGTCAGCAAGCACTTCTCTCTCAATACTGTTTGTTCAACCCTCACCCCCCATCCTGACAATGTCAGCTTTCTGAAAATGTTTCATTTTGAAGAAAGCCCTAGATGTAGTTCTCATGAGCATGTATTCTTTATTTCATTCCTCAGTACGCAGCCATATGTGAAATATATATTTGTGTGCGTGTGTGTTTGTGTATGTGTATATATATCTGTATGTCTCAAAAATGTGAAAAAGTAGTGGATCTTGTATGCCTTTTGGGTATAAAAAAAATCAGTGTTGGCCAATAAATTTAATTTTTTGACCACAGTTTTAAGTGAGTCTGCAATACAACCACAATCTTCCTTCTCTGTTCTTGCTTCAATGAAAAGTAGTGCACAGAATCCTCTAGAAATAAGAAATAATATTCTCCTTGGGCTGCTGAAGAGTGGCAAGTTAATTCTTTCCAGAAGAGTCTTCCGATATTCTACTACTGTTTCCTGCTGAATGCTAATTTAGGATTCTCATACTAACTCACATTTAACATTAATCACAGTTTTCCAGGCAAAAACCACCAAGACCGACGGCTGATTAAAATAGATGTCTGGAAGTTTCTTTGATTTGAGGCCAAATATATTACAGCTCCCTTACTTCTTAGCCAGTTTTTATCCAGACAAGTTTCTGTTTGAGCTAAACTTTTTTTTTTTTTTTAATTCTATCTAAGCCATCAGTATTCTTGTCAGAATTTAGACCAACTGTGAAAGAATCAAATCTTGCAAACTTTCAATCCTTCCATCAAGAATTTTATAAATAAGTAACAATTTATATATATATACATGATCAATTTTATAAGATCAAACAGTAATATGAATATAAATAACATTTAAGAATAAATAATTAACTCAAACAATGCTTAAGCATTGCGCAGATGTCTAATTGTATTGGCTGTAAGGATTGTATTCAGCTTCCATTGAAGTTACATATAAAGGCATGTGTTCTTTCTTTTAAGAGATTTTAAATAAAAAACGGTAAGGAGAGATCCAAAATGGAATCCCAAATGCTTCTTAATTTTGTGGAAATATGTGTACTGAAACTGAATCAAACTTTTTGTCTGTGTTGTACTGACTTGTTCCTGAATTAGTCAAAGTGTCACTAAACTTGGAAAGAAGAGGATTTAAATTCATTATGTGAACCTAGATCCACTTTTTTTCCTTGCAATACTAAAGAACATCTTTAAAGGGAACAAAGTAGTGTGAATGCATGACAAAATGATGTTTAATAGCAAAGGGATACACGCAATAACTGATTCATACCATGACAAAGGATACTTGCCTTCAAGACACAGTTTATTCCTCAAGCTATCAATGAGCCATTTTTTTGTGATATGGCTGCCAGAGCAGCTCAACTTCACCGTCTCTTTGTAGACACACTCACAAGATGACATATTTATACCCCACAGGTATTTCTGGTGGGATATATTAATACATAGCAGAGATTCAAATTCTTTTATGAAAAACTTCACTAACCTTGGCTGAGAGTTCATAGCCCACAGTGGCTGTATTACCTTGACCGCCAGCTAAGAGGCAAAGAACTATGAGGCCAAAGTGGAAAGTGAAGAGATGTAAAGAGATGGCAATTTAATACTTCCATAAAATTAACTTGACCATAAATTTTTTAAGATATAGTAATTAGATTTTTTACATAACCATTGAAAAGCATGAAGAAGTTTGATATTAGGTAGGTGAAGCAGCAACACTTCAGACTAAGTATCTCTGATAGGCATTTAATTTCTGTTTAATAAGACAGTTATTGCATGTTAAATAAATACTAGCAGATTATTTAAAAAACGGAAATGATAGTTATGTATGAGCTATCTGACCCATTTCTTACAAAGCAAAATTTCATCAAATATGTTTTTTTTAGGCTGTTAGCTTAGCATCACCACCTAACTAAAGGAACTTTACATTTACTAAGACAAGCTTTGCAATACAAGCCAAGCTATTGCTTTACTGGTACACAAAGTCATGCATATTAAAGAGTATTTCTCATTAATTTCAATATACTGAAAAGGGAACATATATAGCCTACATTTTTACCTCTGTCTTACATATGATAGGGATATTTCTGTGATAAATTACATTCCTTATGTTGCCTGGACCACTTTAAATTCCCTCTACCTCATGGTCTCTTTCTTGAGATTGCTTCTGACATTTCAAACAGCAGTATGTCCTCAAAACATCTTGGTAAGAATCACCATTTCTTCTCTTTCCTGTCTCATAAAATTTTGGACAAAAGTGAATTCCTTTATTTTAAACTCAAACTAGTTCTCTACTAGCCCTACCATCCACAGCACCTATTTTTCTGTCTTTGAAAAAGTTGGGATAAAAGCTAAAGAAAGGTTTCCTCTGCACCAAAGAACTACCTGGTCAGAGTTGAATGAACTGAACGTAAATCCTTTATCTCTATAGTTCAGCATGTTTCCTGTCCTTGTTGGCTAATTAGTTCATTTAAAGAAGTATTATTCATTGACCATATGGACCAAGTTTATCTGGTGAAAATTTAAGAAGTCAGAGCTGTGGATGCAACTGTGTAAGGGCTGTAAGAATACAGAATTAATCCTCATCTGTTATGACCCTCTCAGGTACTTGCATATTGTACTCCAGTTATTTACGCATCTAGAAAACGCAAGGGTAAAGTCTCCCAGGTGAAGCAGCAAACTAGCAAAATATTCTCAGGCAAAGCAGAGTCACTGCATATACTTTCCTCATTACCCTCCCTTGGAAGATATTGAACTTTGAAATTGATTTAAAACTATTTTATGCTTCTATTGAAAACAACCCCCATGTGCTCCCATTTCTATCCTCAGAGTGCTTGTGTCTCTGTAATGATTTTGCTTGTGTAAGAATTGGATTTTCAAGATGTGGTGCAAGATGAATACTTTGATATAAGTCATGGGATTTGCTTCTGAGTGTTCTGTGTTCTCTGTTAAAATAGCTATCACTGGTCAGCACTATTGATGAAAAGGATGGTCAAATTGTTTGGGAAAAATTAAAACTGCAAGGTTGAACTGGTGACCAAAATATAAAGCAGGCAAATTTTGTCCATTTTTGGGGTTTCAAACAGTTTAACAGTATTTTGAAGGTAAAAGGGGAAAAATAATCTTAGTGGACTGAGAAAGGGATTCAAAAAGACTTGCCTTTTTTTCCTACAGCTCCTGCCTGGTTGCTAGGCAGCTGGGGGCAAATGATTTTATTAATTTTGCCTTAATTTCTCCCTCTAAAACAGACCTGCTGATTCCAATAATTCTGCAACAATTCTTAATTAGCTAAAAGATAACAAATACTTTTATTTTTATTATGAAGTTAGTAACTATTTTTTATGTTTCTTCAAAGTTAGTGTTTATTATAATATCTCCCGGAAAAAAATGGAAGGAAAAGAATATCTTGTGCCAAAACTTAGTATTGTACAATATCTGTCTTCACTTGTCCTTCATAGAATGCCCAGAAAATGTGATCTAAATTTACACGAGCATGAAATCCTTAAGAGCCTGTATAGGAAATGAATAGTGCTAGATATTTCAGCTTCTGACAGGTAGTACCAATAAACAGACAAGAAGATGAGCTAAACAATCATCATGCAGGGGAAAGTAAGTATATGTCAGGTACTCTTTTTGTGGTTTTCTGTTCCTCTTACTGACAAGTGGAGGTATGACAGCCTCTGCCCTATAGGATAGCTAAAGACAGCAGTCACCAGTGAGACAATAGCATTGCAGTGGACCTGCACCTTTCCAAGTAACTTAGGCAGACAGATGGCCCAATGTTTATCTTTTGTATGAGACATCAGACCTGCATCTACTCAAAATTGTCTTCCTGATAATGTATGGAATGACTGGGGCGTACCCAGACTCTGGACTACTTTCCAGAAGGCCAGATTTTCCTATTCTGAATCCACCTGCAAGTTTCTTGCTTAGCTTTCATTCAGCTGGACAGCTTACGAAGAATGGCACACTCTGGATTTGAGCTGTAGTGACAGAATGCAGCTTTTGCTCATACACATCTTCAGGATTGTATGCAAACAGGACTTTCATCATTGCCATACAGATCTCATCTCTGACAAATAGGTTTTGTACTTTGCAGCTAACCTGACTTCTGTGTTTTTCCAGAGCACTAAGAAATATACAGTGTTGTAAGTGCAAATGAAAACTGCTGCCTATTTCACATCCTCTCCAATTCATGGCAAGACCAGCAGTGTTGAAAATGACAGTACATATGCTATGACTGTTTGAATTTTCAACAGCCTGTGCTTAATTCTACATAATTGGTACCTGCTTAAGATAGAAGCTTGCAATATTCTTTATGAGACATGGAAACAGATAAAGAGCTAGTGTAAGAAACAGAAAGCAGATAATGCTAGTGAGAGAAACCATGTCCACTCTGGGGGAAGCATTAAGTGCGTCCCACATGGATTAAGACAGATCTCTACTGCCTTTTATCCATACAACTGATCTGGACAGTAGGATAAGTTTAAGTGGTTACATTTGCTGATGCTGATTGGAGAGCAGCAAACATAGATAGCTGCCACAGATACTCAGGAGGTAGAAAAGTGCTTTAGCTCTGGGCTACAGACTGACATACTGTATTTACTTGTTTCAAACAGCCTGATTCTGAACTCACTCTGGTTTTACTTTCATACAATGCCACTGCCTATTAGAATTACATCTAAGTTAGCCTCATCTTTTTCTAATACTGACAAGAAAGGCTTGTAACTTTAGCATGAATTTACATTTTTGTGGAAGGAAGAGAGAAAGACAAACAGACTTTCAAATCAAAAAATAAACAATATCTAGTTTACAGCTTGGTGAAGTTAAGAAATACCTTAACTGAAAGTAAGAATCTGGGACTCAAATAACCTACAGGCTTGTCAGCCTGACCTCAGTGCTGGGGAAGGTTATGGAGCAGATCATCCTGAGTACCATCATGCGGCATGTAAGGGACAACCAGGCAATTGGGCCCAGTCAGCACGCGTTTATGAAAGGTAGGTCCTGCTTGACTAACCTGATCTCCTTCTATGACAAGATGACCTGCTTAGTGGATGAGGGAAAGGCTGTGGATGTTGTCTACCTGGACTTTAGTAAAGCCTTTGACACCATTTCCCACAGCATTCTCCTGGAGAAACTGGCTGTTCACGGCTTGGACGAGCTTATGCTTCGCAGGGTAAAAAACTGGCTGGATGGCTGGGCCCAAAGAGTTGTGGTGAATGGAGTTCAGTCCACTTGGCAGCCAGTCACAAGTGGTTTTCCCCAGGGCTCAGTATTGGGGCCAGTCCTGTTTAATATCTTTGTCAATGATCTGGATGAGAGGATCAAGTGCACCCTCAGGAAGTTTGCAGACGACACCAAGTTGGGAGGGAGTGTTGTTCTGCTGGAGGGTAGGAAGGCTCTACAGAGGGATCTGGACAGGCTGGTTCAGTGAGCTGAGGCTAATCGTATGAGGTTCGACAAGGCTCAGTGTCGGGTCCTGCACTTGGGTCACAGCAACCCCATGCAACGCTACAGGCTTGGGGAGGAGTGGCTGGAAATCTCCCTGGCGGAAAAGGACTTGGGGGTATTGGTGAACAGTTGGCTGAATATGAGCCAGCAGTGTGTCGAGGTGGCCAAGAAGACCAATAGCATCCTGGCTTGTATCCGGAATAGTGTGGCCAGCAGGACTAGGGAAGTGATCGTCCCCCTGTACTCGGCACTGGTGAGGCCGCACCTTGAGTACTGTGTTCAGTTTTGGGCCCCTCCCTACAAGAAAGACATTGAGGTGCTGGAGCATGTCCAAAGAAGGGCAAAGATGCTGGTGAAAGGTCTAGAGCAATAGTCTTATGAGGAGCGTTTGAGGGAGCTAGGGTTGTTTATCCTGGAGAAAAGAAGGCTCAGGGCAGACCTTATCGCTTACTGCTACTTCCTGAAAGGAGGTTGTAGTGAGGTGAGGGTTGGTCTCTTCTCCCAAGTAACAAGCAATAGGAATAGAGGAAATCATAGAATCATAGAATGTCCGGAGCTGGAAGGGACCCACAAGGATCATTGAGTCCAAGTCCTGTCTCTGCATAGGACAACCATAAAATTCATGCCATATTTCTGAGGACATTGTCCAAATGCTTCTTGAATATTTTCATGCTTGGCGCTGTGACTGCGTCCCAGGGGAGCCTGTTCCAGTGCTCCACCACCCTCTCGGTGAAAAAACATTTCCTAATATCTGCCTAAACCTCCCCTGGCATATCTTCCTGCCGTTCCCTCGGGTCCTATCATTGGTCACCAAGGAGAAGAGATCAGCACCTGCCCCTCCTCTTCCCCTTGCGAGGAAGCTGTAGAGCGCAACGAGGTCTCCCCTCAGTCTCCTCTTCTCCAGGCTGAACAGACCAAGTGACTTTAGCCGCTCCTTGTACGGCTTCCCCTCTAAACCCTTCACCATCTTTGTGGCTCTCCTCTGGACACTCTCTAGTAGCTTCGTATCCATTTTATACTGTGGCGCCCAAAACTGCACACAGTACTCAAGATGAGGCCTCACCAATGCAGAGTAGAGTGGGACAATCACCTCCCTCGAACGGCTGGCAATACAGTGCTTGATGCACCCCAGGACATGGGTGGCCCTCCTGGCTGCCAGGGCACACTGTTGGCTCATGTTCAACTTGCCGTCCACCAGAGCCCCCAGAGCCGTCTCCACGGGGCTGCTCTCCAGCCTCTCGTTCCCCAGTCTGTATGTACATCCAGGGTTGCCATGTCCCAGGTGCAAAATCTGGCACTTGCCCTTGTTAAACTTCATATGGTTGGTTGGTGATTGCCCAGCTCTCTAATTTGTCTGGATCTCTCCGCAGCGCCTCTCTGCCCTCGAGAGTTTCAACAGCTCCTCCCAATTTTGTGTTATCAAATTGGTATCTTATCTAATGATATATCTGGAATTTTTTAGTCCACTTCTGGTATTAGGTGTTTTTCTTCTTATATTTGCGGTGGTCTGGGGGACAGGGGTGCCAGGGGGGAGGGGGCGGCAGAGGCATAAGGTTTACAATAGGGTAGAACACCCCATCTGTAGTTTTAACATGGGAAATAAATAAATTTAAGAAAAGCAAGTGGTATAATGCTTCAGAGACATTTTTGACCAGGAAACTGCATGGAAGAGCGAAAATAAAGCAATGTGTGTAGTTATGTTTAAAGAGATTGAGGGTTTTTCAGACCTTGCAGCTTGACCATTGATCCAAGAAATTATATTTTAATAAAGCAATGCTGTGCATTGCCCACTAGAATAATAGCTTTGTGATCATGATACACATCTGTAATATGGAGAAGGGCCAGAACACAAATCTCAGTATCATATATATCAAGTGATCCAAGCAAGAATATTAACTAATTTGTTGAATGTCTCACACTTGAGGGATATAGTATCCAGGTCTGAGACATATATTCTCATACATTCTTTAAAATGTAAGGAACCTCAAAAACTGTTAAAGAAATTAACAATTTCAAACAACAAAACTCAGAAAACAATCTGTATTGACAAAATACAAAATAATTACTTCAGTGAAAAATGAAGACTAGCTTAAAATAGTAGAGGAAATTTACAGAACAGGTAAGAATATAGTGGAAAAAAGTCCTCATTCAATAAAACTAGCTATCTAGAATCAGCTTGTTTAGCTTCAAGTCTCAGGTGTTCAGAGACATGGTAAGTTAAAAGAACAAACTAACCAACAGGAAGAATAAGTCAATTTATTATTTGGGTAATACTGAATATCACTTCAGTCTTCTTTGGACTAAATATGTGTTCCTATACAGTAATTACTTTCACAATTCTCCTTCCTTCATCCAAAAACTGGAGCATAACAGTAGAAATTAAATACTTCAGCAACTTAAGTATGGTTACAGACATGCGTACAGGCAGTCATTCATCTCAAGTAGTAGAAATACCAAATTGCTTTTTTAGATTGTCTAACCTTCACACATCAAAGTTAAAGGTAGATTGTTAAGGTTTTTTTTTTTTCCCATTTGGTGCATAATGATTATTCCTGTAAAGATGATGATGATGATGATGATGATGATATTTCTATATAAATATTCTGATTTGAAATTTTTTGAGGAAGGCTTTCTTGACATTTTGTCACTTATAATTGTAATTTTGGGGCAAATACATGGAGTGTCATCCTAGATTTATAATGATAAATGTTGTCCTCAGCTAGTCTATGGAAGAATTATGAAATGTATATACTTACATGGTTTATCACAGCATGAATTAATAATATTCTGGTAATATCCTTCATTTTTTCATGGAAGATTAGGGAAGTTGCTCATCTTCCTTTATTGAGTAGAAATATTTTTTAATCCCTAAATATTATCTCTTTTACAGATCTCTTTAAAAACTTTTCTGCTCCATGACACCCAGAAAATCTCAATTTAGCTGTTGTTCTGAATCTTCCACAATTATATCATTAACTTTAGTAGAATAGAATCATAGAATCATTTAGGTTGGAAAAGGCCTTTAAGATCATCAAGTCCAACCATTAACCTAGCACTGCCAAGTCCACCACTAAACCATGTCCTCGAGCACCACGTCTACACATCTTTTAAATACCTCCAGGGACGGGGACTCAACCACCTCCATGGGCAGCCTGTTCCAGTGCCTGACTACCCTTTTAGTGAAGAAGTTTTTCCTAATATCTAACCTAAACCTGCCCTGGTGCAACTTAAGGCCATTGCCAGCCGTTCGAGGGAGGTGATTGTCCCACTCTACTCTGCATTGGTGAGGCCTCATCTTGAGTACTGTGTGCAGTTTTGGGCGCCACAGTATAAAATGGATACGAAGCTACTAGAGAGTGTCCAGAGGAGAGCCACAAAGATGGTGAAGGGTTTAGAGGGGAAGCCGTACAAGGAGCGGCTAAAGTCACTTGGTCTGTTCAGCCTGGAGAAGAGGAGACTGAGGGGAGACCTCGTTGCGCTCTACAGCTTCCTCGCAAGGGGAAGAGGAGGGGCAGGTGCTGATCTCTTCTCCTTGGTGACCAATGATAGGACCCGAGGGAACGGCAGGAAGATATGCCAGGGGAGGTTTAGGCAGATATTAGGAAATGTTTTTTCACCGAGAGGGTGGTGGAGCACTGGAACAGGCTCCCCTGGGAGGCAGTCACAGCGCCAAGCCTGAAAATATTCAAGAAGCATTTGGACAATGTCCTCAGAAATATGGCATGAATTTTATGGTTGTCCTATGCAGAGACAGGACTTGGACTCAATGATCCTTGTGGGTCCCTTCCAGCTCCGGACATTCTGTGATTCTATGATTCTATGAAATTCATCACTTTCACATCAAAATTTGATATTTCTTTCATTAGTTGCCTTTTTGTAGTAAATAAACCCTGGTGAAAGTACTTTTTTTAGTATAATATTTTTCAAACTTTATAAATCTACTTGTTTGAGAAGCATATTAATAGATTGCAGTTGATTTTCTTGTGCCTGTTTGAGCAATGACATTCAGGTGTCTTACTAGTAGTAAACTGGTTATATTCCACTGAGATGTGTTTGAAACTGTAAGTACATGTAATTGTCCTAGGCTTGATTCTGATTTCTTTGTAGGAAATGTCCTTCTCATAAGTAGGCTTGGATAACTTACATGTAATAATGCTATCACTGCAGCCTTCTCAGACCTCTTGCTTTACAGTAATAACTTTATGTTCATTTAAAAGATTGTTTGCAGACATACCTAATCACAACTGTGTTTTTAAAGTTTTTAAAATAAACACTTTAAATTTGAAGACAAATCATTTAATCTTCAGTTCACTACATTGATGGGTGACATTTGAAAAATGGAGTATTATTTTTTGGAGGAGATGATGCATTTTGGAAGTTGAATTAGCACTAGGTGACTCTTTAGAATTTTTCTGTACTGTTAAAATTATTGAAACTATAGAAATAAACTAAATATTTTGTTATTTTCTTGATTTGGAAGTAAAAATAATTGTGAGTATTTCCACTGAGAGGAAAATTTCTTCTTGTTTTCTAAGATTTGCCTGCATATCTTTCTTGGGAACATAATTCTCTCTTTTAAGGATTATTGCATTCCTTGGTTATGATTCACAGACATCAACAGAGAAGACAAGGGAGGACATTTCTCTCTTACTCTGAATAAAATAAATTGTGAGTTATAGTTATATACCTAACAGTTTCATAAGTGTATGACAGAGAGGAAAATACTGGCTGAACAAATAGTAAGTTTTTTGTATGGCCTCAGTGGATAGAAAAGCAGTAAACTTACATATATAGGTGGCATAGAAAATATGTCAAGGGGATATAGTTTACCCCATTCTTATAGCCAAATTATAGGAATCCTAACAGTGAAAATGAATTGTAAGCAGATGAGGACATTCCCACTGCCAGCTGCAGTGAGCACACCATAGAAAAGGGGTGTTATGCCACATCTCTTCCAAACTCTGTCACTTGCTTGAATGGTAGCCTGATGCAGACAATGAATCATTTCCTTCTGTGTTTCCTTAGGGGGTTTCTTTTTTCCCCAATTACTGCTTTGTTTACAGTAGCAGTGGAATACAGCTCTAATTTTTATGTTTGCACTTATTTTCCTAACTGAAAGAGGAGTGAAAATCTTTCACTTCTTTTTTCCCTCCAAGCAATGAAAAAATAAAGGAAATCTTTACACACACAGTTAGAACAGTTTGGCCTCTGAAAAAGAATGGAGAACGGTACAAAACATTTTACCAGGCCACGGATTACACCATATACCAGCACCCCTTTGGAAATTACCACTGCATTTTTGCGCTTGAAAATTCTGATTTATTTTCATAGTTGGTTATGAAAACTGTCACTCATTATTAATATTAATATTACTTTTTCATTTGTTGCCTTTGGGAGTACTACACCCTATTAGACCAGGAAAATATGTCTCAGAAAATAAAAGTCTCCTGCTTTTTATGCCAGGAAAACATAAAATAGTGGAATGAATATGAAGAGAAGTTACAACCCTGTCAGAAAACAGAAGTTATTTGACTGTATTCCTCCCAAGAGAGAAGAAAAAAGGCTCAATTTTAGACACAACTCTAAGAAGAATTCCTGTCTTACGTTTTAAGCAGAAATCCTTTCAGACACTGTGTAGACCCCATCTTGAAACTCCCAATTTAAAACTCTAGTGTTATTGTCTGAGATAGAGTCAGTAAGGACGTCAGAATTTTACCCATGGAAATCTGTAAACGTCTTAAAAGTAAGAAAATATTTATTGAAACACTAAGAGATTGTATACTATTAGATGTATCTGGTGCAAAAGCACTGTAGCTATCTTTAAATCAACAGTCATTCTCACCTGAAGTATATTGGCCCGAGTGACTTCTGCTTTCAGGGAAAAAATCTCTCCTTTATTTTTCCTAAAATCTTTATTATACAGATTAAAAATTTCCATCTTCCACTGTTCATTTGTTATGCTCCTTTTCTTTGTAAGATTCTTTAAGCTTTTTAATTCAATGTCTTTTTTCTTCAAAGCTTCTAATGCTCAAATATAACAAGTGTTTTGCAGAATATTTAGTAAATATTCATTAGTAGAAAACATAGTAAATAGACAATTAGAAAAACAAGATTGAGAGACAAGAAAAGGAGAGAAGGAAAAGGATAAATGAGACATATATCTCCTTTGAGAAAGGGTTGGTAACATTGCAATCTTATGTTGAGCAGGCTTAATGTTTTATTGTTTTCAGTGTAGTGTTATTTCAAAGAGTCTCCTTCTGCCAAAGTAGAATAGCACTTTCCAGCAAACAATGCAGAACATCTTGAAGCAAAGCAAAGCAAAGCAAAGCAAAGTAAAACAAAAAAATAAATAAAATAAAATAAAAAATAATAAAATGAAATAAAATAAAATAAAATAAAATAAAATAAAATAAAAAATAATAAAATAAAATAAAATAAAATAAAATAAAATAAAATAAAATAAAATAAAATAAAATAAAATAAAATAAAATAAAATACCAAACCAAACCAAAACAACTTTTGATACAAACATAACCTTACAGTACTATAATAATGATAAATATTTTGGAGACTGTAGAAACATTAAAATTACTGGATATGTAGATATGAATAAGGCAATAGAGTTTCAAAACTAAATCTCATTTACTTTTGTATTTTTGCTTGGTAAGAATTGCTTTAATAGCTGTTTTCAAACTTAACTGATTCTTTTGGCCAGATGTTACTCCATATGATTTTCCATTATTTTATATTTTTCCTTATATTGGGTTAAATTACCCAAGGCAAATCCTTCAAAGCAAACTCCAATAAGACTTCTGTGTTTGAAGGCTGGCAGAGAATATATATTCACATAAATACACATATGACTCTGGTTGCTCAAACACCTTCTTCTCATCTCCCAGACTAATATACTCTGACCTGTCTCTGTGATTTTGTAGTCTGTCCAGGAATGTGCCACAAAATGTGCCATCTGTAACTGCATTAGAAATCAAGTAGTTTGTTACTATCTAGTAGACTCAATTTTCAAAAAGGATTGTATTTTCATAAGGGCAGAAGGTATTTAGCTGTTCTGTTGGAGTCTTTTCTTGCCATGTTGCAATTGCTAGTCAAATTGGTACATTGCATATGGCCACAGAAATGTTTTTTGGTGAAAGAGCTGTGTTGAACAATACTCTTTAATAAAAATACACAATTATATGTGTTTGACCCACAGAGGGTAAGGACAAGCTTCTGTTTCCATCTCAATAGCTCATTTGTACTGATTAGGCCTGCCTGTATAGCAGAGGTAGGTATCATTGGCCTCATTTCTGAAGTGATTTCCGAAGAAAATATACTTGTGGATTGGAATTAGGTCTTTGTGATTTTACTTAACAATCTAATAGATTTTAAAGGGAGTTCTAAGCAATATATTCTAGTGTGTTCAAGAGGCACAGCTGGCTTCAGAAGATCACAATTTCCATTTATTTATATAATAGTAGCTATGGTTTCAAAAGTACACAGTCCTCAGCACCTACTATAAGGAATAGGCTAGATGAGATCATGTACCATGTAGAGTTCTTTTGAAAAACTGTTTATGAGTGAGATGATGAATTTTTAAAATAACCAAGCTCTATATGCTTTGGTTGTCTGCCACTTCTGACTACAAGTAAACATACATTGCTTACCTAAGTTGCAAAAGTTTTGTTTAGAAATATTTGGAAAGTGGTTTTCGACCTAATGATTAGATGATACTGTAAATACCAAGTAGTATTATGTTGCTGGCCAAGAAGAAGAAGACACGAGCACGCAGAATCCATTAGACGAGTATGAATTTCCTTTACACTTCATTAGAAAGTCAAGCATGGTTAGACATACAAAGCAACAGAATGGACCATATCACATAACTGGAGAACAGAGAATCTATTTTTAAAACAAAATTCATAACCGAAGCGCTTTCATCTTCCAAAGCAAGCTGACACAATTCCTTTTTTTAGATCCACTACTGAATTTGGTTTGTTTGAAAGTCTTTAAAGAGTCTTTTATTTTACTCATGGTAGGATCCTTGCTATCAGATATAGCTTTGCTTTTCTCTCACTTTAACTTGAAATGAAATGCAAAAAAAAAAAAAAAACTTTCAAATGCTTCTCTTATGGAAAAGGAAGGAAAACTTTAAACATGTATTTACAATTTGAGAACTACTACACAGTTTTCAAGATTTTCTTCAGATAAGTAACAAAATGAGTAAGAGAAACAGTTAAACAAGCTTTTTTAATCAGTTACAAAAGGACTTAAACATTTACATGTGCTTTTGCAAAAAAAACGTTCAGATCATATCTACAATACAAAATGCTTCTATAAGAAACAGAAAGAAAAAAAATCCTTAGATATTTTATCACTTACCCATCCAATATTCAGTCTTATTTTTCAAAACAGATGTTAGATAGCATTGAAAGGAAAATATCAAAGTTATGTACGGGCTAAAAGTGAGGGGCAGGAGCAGTTGTAAATAAAAAAGCTTCCATAAATCAAACCAGGAATATACATGTATGTATGGCTAATACATGAAAAATACATGTGACATATCTATATGTGGTTGTGTGTAATGAAATTATATGAATTTTTAATTCCTGAATAAGCCAATGGAGATTTAGAACCGGGGCAAGTCTATAAATTTGAGCAACAATTTTATTGACTCCTATGTGCTACAGTAGCTCCTATGTGCTACTGTAGAAGTTTGAAAAGAAAAATTTCCTAGAAGTTGAAGAAACTGAACAAGTTGTCCAAGGTCACAAATCAGTGATGTGACTGGCCTAGTGGAAGAATAAGGCTTTATCTTATGTCCTTGTTGCTCTGTACAGAGACAAAAACAACATGTGACAATATTTCAAAGGCACTATGCTCCTATTTCCATTTTCTGTGGGGGTGTGATTTGCAGTGTAAACTGCATAAGAAAGGATTCTTTGGACAGGAAAAACTGAGCAGCCTTTGTTTTACAGAAGGTCAAATCAGATGATCCATGTTTAATTTCTGATGTGATGTTCATAAATACACGTTGATATGCATATGTTTGTCATTCATGAAAATCAGAGGAACAAATATTACAAAGTCTACTGAACTGGAACCTAATGAATCATCCTTAAATAAAATTAACTTTCCTAAATTCCCTTACCAGTTGGGCTCTTCTGCTTCCCTTCTGAAAATGTCCAAAACCCAGCTGCAGAATGGACATTTTAGCTTTGCATCTAACTAGTAGTCAGGAAGGTTGGTCGAAGAAATGTTGGTCAAAGTTCAGACAAAAAGGGTTACAGACCTTGTTCTGCCAGTTGTTCAAAAAATTATATAAATGTTGGAGGAAACATACTTTTGATCCTCTCAGTTAATTCACTGTCAATTCATTATTAATTTTTAAAGTCACACACATCAGTTACATAAAGGGAGGGGAGAGGAGAGGAGAGGAGAGGAGAGGAGAGGAGAGGAGAGGAGAGGAGAGGAGAGGAGAGGAGAGGAGAGGAGAGGAGAGGAGAGGAGAGGAGAGGAGAGGAGAGGAGAGGAGAGGAGAGGAGAGGAGAGGAGAGGAGAGGAGAGGAGAGGAGAGGAGAGGAGAGGCAAGAGAGCCTGGTTTATTGAGAACAAGAATTTGTGTTTTCCTCCATCTTGAGTCCACCAGTGAGCAATGACCCAAAAATAACTTTTGAAGATAACCGTAGAAACAAGCTTACTACTTCATTATTATTATTATTATTATTATTATTATTATTATTATTATTATTATTATTATTATTATTATGGGTTTTTTTCAGAGGTTTTGTTTTGTTGGGGTTTTTTAATTCTTTCTTCCACAAAGATGTTGGGTATCTTGGCTCTTTATTCCATATACACAAAATGTTAAAATTTCCCAAATGATTGAATTCCATTTTCTAAACTGCTTAGTTTTGATTATGAACTACAGAACTTAACATGATTAAAAGATCAACTCTAGTGTATTACGCTGGAAACACAGGATATTCCCATGTTATAACACCTATTTCTTTGCAGGATCTCAAGCTACTAACCTTTAAAGCTGGTTTTAAAGGCTAGTTTTATCCACTGAAAACTCCTTATGGGAGGAATCTTTTTTTTTTTTCCTTGATCTGCTAAGTTGGAGGATAATTCTATCCACAGAAAAGGAGAATTTTGGTACAGAATCTCTAAATGGATCAGCCTGGAATTGTTAAAAACTTAGTGTGGTAAAGAATACCTCACATAAGCATTCAGTGAACAGAGAGGAGCAAGAAAAGGATATTATTACACATATATGCAATATGTGATTTGCCTGACATTTACTACAAATCAGGCTGCTCTAGGACCCCACAGGAGTGAGTATAGGTGTATGTGCTCATATATGTGTTTGCAGACCACCCTGTAAAAAGCCTTGCATAATTTTGGCATTGTATATTATAAACAAGCAAACAGACAAAAAGAGGTTATTCCTTTTTAAACAGAGGTGAAAGACAAACCCTACAAAGGTCCCCAAGGAAAAGGGAAACCTGAGGAGTAGAAGTGTGAGCTCAAAAGTAAGGAATTAATGAAAAAACACTATTTCCATTTAAGTAATGGCATATTGAGGCTACAAAAGGAGTATGAGAAGTTAGAATTAGCCTGGAGAATAACAGCTAAATCTTGGTCGTGGGTGCTATGCAGAGGGTCTGCACAGAGATGTGTATCAAGAAATCTTGAGACTGAAAAGCTCTATCTGAATTCTGACCCAATAAAATGGCTAAAGTGCCTGGGGATATGGTGGCTGGAACATCTGACAGCACTCTGGTGAAAGGCCAAGGGGGGCATTAGGCCAGATGCCATCACAACTAAGTTCACCACCTAAGGAGACAGAAATCCTCCCTGCCTGTCATCAGAGAACTGCATCTGTTTCTCTAAATGATATACAAGACCTTATGTGCGTAGCAGGAACCTTTGCCTCAGAAGCTGAACATAGCATGAAGGAGTTGGGGAGAACAAGCTGTCCCTGAGGAGCAAGCCCAGCCATATGGGCACAGAGACAGCACGTGTGATTGACAGGTTCAGTTCCATCTGGAGAGAGGATTCAGCTGAGTGGTTTTTGGTTGTTGTTTGAATGTTCTTTGTTCCTGAATCTTTTAATGTTTGTCTTCAGTCGCGTCAGCACAAAGGATTTTCTTTTGATCTGATTTATGCCCTAGCCAGAGTATGTCTGACTCTAAGCAGAGTCAAGAAAGTGGATGAACAAGCATAGGTGACTCCTTTCCTGTTTTATTTAGAAGATGTATGCTGACTTTCAAACACACTGCTTAACTCAAAAAAGTCTCTTGAGAAAGTTAAAAAAAAACCCAAGCAAACCAAGACTCTCATTTCTTCTAGGGCAGGAAATGAAATTAAGGTAGATTATGTACCCTTCACTCCTGTGATGATTCCATCTGTGTTTCTCAAACAACTGATGTAAGGCTGGCTTGCTTATGTATAGGAATGATGACTATGAATAGTTCTCCCTGTCTTAGAGAATGATTGATCACTAATCATTCTGCCCAGAATGAAGCTATGAAGCTGTTCCCAGCTTTCTTGGGAATATCTACAGAGAAGATACTCATCAGCAATCCATGATGAAGATGCACTTCCCCACCACTCCCAAACTCTTCCCTCACCCTGTGAAAGCATTCACTACTGCAAACACAGTGGTTCCATTTTTATTAGATCAAATATAACTGCATTTGTCTCAGAGTGGGAAGACTAATTTTCAAATCAAGGTCTTAACTAATATATTCAAAATTGGCAGGGTAAAGAGAAGCATGTGCCTAGAACCTAGTTAACCTACAGCCACAGCTTGTATATCCTTTTCATATTGTTCTGTGCTATTAGCTGGACAGCCAAACTCTGGTGTGACTCAGTAATCATTTATTTACCTCAAATGTTCTAAAATGAAAAATTTCAAAGAAAAAATTCCCACTATTTTAGCTTGTTTTCTCTTGCTATAGATGCATTTCACATTCAAGTGACAGATGGGTCTTAAAAATGTAAGTATGGGTAGTATGGGCTGATTATACACATGCCATTGATCCTCAGCATGTAAGAAGGCATACTGAATCACAGATATATATATATATATTAGATCAAATAAATAATGACATTTTAATTGTGGATCTTTCAAATTGATTTTTTCCCCTTTCCACATCTGTTAAAACATCTTAGAGATGCTTCTCTAGTTTGCAGAAATCCAAGTTTTCCATGCATAAACATCCTACATTTAAAACAATTGCTTGTATACTTTATATTTTTACATAATTCTACTATTTAATGAAGTTATATTTTTTCACATTGAGCTTAAATAGTATTTTAGCTTTTTAGATTCTCTGGATACATATTTTAATATAACATTATTTTTATTATTTTAACTGGAAACAAAGTAAGAGCAGGATCCTAACTGAAGTGACTCAGTTAGATGCTCTCTCTAACGGTGAGGATTCTCTGATGCTTTCACTAGCTCCAACAGGCACACTGTTAAATCAAAATTTTTATAAAGCATTTGGAAAGCCCCAAGTGGAAAGAGATATACATATGCATGCTTTTAGCAAGGCATTGTAATAAAAAATTCAACTAATTTTCTTTTTAAAATAACTACAACTATCGATCCTTGAGCACAGGATTGTATCTGGTTTCTTTTTTTTCCCTTCTTTACCCCATAAACACAACCCTATGCGTCTCATTGTCCCTCCTAATTGCCTTGACTAGATCATACCATGAATCAATGAAGAAAATCTGTCTTGGGACCAGAAAAAATGTAGTGTTCATGTGCTACAAATGAAACATTGTGTGGGAAAACATTTTATTCTTCCTAGGCACTGGGTATATGTTCATACTGTCATTGCATCTTTTTATTGCAGCTAAACAGCTACCAAACAACCCAGACAACATTTATTAGATCATATCCTAGTACAAGAGGTTGGAGTCTTTCACAAGACATATTTATGTTACAAATATGTGTAATATGGGAAAAAAGTCAAAAAGTCGGTTCATGCCTGAATTTTGGCAGCATACTACCTGCACAACAAAAACTCCTAACACTCAACCGGTGCTTTGCTGGACGTGAATCTGGTAAACATCACACAACTCTGTCTGTGGAAACCAGAAATGCTTTGATCATTGGCAGTGACTTAAAAAGCTTTCAAAATATCTGTGTGCAATAGAGAAAACATAATTTCACTGACAAAGCTGCTTACTTCTACACTGATGTTTGCCAGATCCTGCCTTGTTTAACTGTATGTCATACCAGAACAACCAAATAATTCTGTCAATGTGTAGGGATCCACAAGCTTGATAATACTGTTATTTATCATAACAAGGATGTATCAGATTGTAATGGTGATGCAAATTTCCCACTTAAAGTGATAAAGGGTAAGCAAATTCTACCACTCTAACTGGGATGAGTGGGTTGCCTACTTGGGTGCTAGAAATTTCATATGAAAGATATCCTTCTCACCACTGAAACCAAGTGGGTTTCAGTGAGAGGCTGGTAGCACAGAGAATACACCTTGCAAGCGACACAAGGATTAATTTCTTGTTTTATTTTACTTCATGAAAAAAAAAAAATTAAAATTTGAAATTTAACCACTCAGAAATCAAATTATACAGGAGTAAGGTTGACACTTAATGTCTAAAAAATGCTTATATCCCAAAACCTGATGTCTTTTGTGTTCATGTAAGATACTCAGTTTTAGTATGCTACATCCTCATGCAATATTGTGCAAGAACTTACAATTTTACTGCAGTTTTAGTACAGAGCATTCAATATTTAAGATGGTCAAAGAAAACTGATTTGGAAGTGATGAGTGTTTAAAGATTCTAGTAACAGTATTTTCCTCTGTTTATAAATCATCTTAAATTAGGCTGGTTTTATTTAGCTATGGAGCATACAGATTGCAACAATAATATCAATGTATTGGACAGGAAATCAGGTACAATTTGCAACCATTACATGTGAATAAAGAGCTTTCTGCTAGTTAATTGAAATTCTAGAAATTTCAGCCTTTAAAATTTTGAAAGGGAATGGTGTACTTTGTCTCTCTTCTTTGAACTACTGGCAGCTGCATTTATGGACACTATTTTCTCTTGATAATGTTATTTCAACTTGATGTGTTAAAGAATTGCACTTAGAGAGGTAAATAATTAGCCTGCAAGCAGGCCCCATTATGTCATTGACTCCGAACAGCCCTGTGAATTTCACAGAAAGTTGTGCTTTTGACAATGTTGATTGGTTTTGTGTCATTTAAAATAACATATGGATGTGCAAACACACAAAGGCACAAGTCTTTCTGAATCTCCTATTTTTTCAGTCATTTATTTTTTGTTTCTTATTTGTGTGCTGAATCTAGAGAAATAAATAAATAAATAATATAAATTAATTATATGACAGTACTTTGGTAAAGACTGCAGGAACATAAAAAGATGCTATAAAGAAGAAAGAGATTAATTATGCTTCATCATCAAGGAAGACAGAACAAGAAATAATTGCCTCAAGCTTCTGTGGGAAAAATGTAGGCTAAATATTAGGACAAAAGATTTACTGCTGAAAGATAGTTAAAGAATAGAATAAGCTGTCAAGGAAAGTTTTGTAACTGCCATAATCGGGATTATTAATGGCTAGAACAGATGCCCAACTAGCAAAGATAGGTTACTGATAACAACATCCAGTTCTGCCATGATGCAGATGGATCTTAGTGGCTAACAGATAGATTGTGCAGCTGATACATTGGCCCTCACTGCGTGAAGCAGATCTCTTCTATCCTAGAGTTTTCTGAATGTGTGAAATTTCACCCAGAAAAGCTCACTGCCTGAAAAAATGAATGGATCTCCTAGGCAAAGTGTTGGTACCCCAAACCCATGACAGTGTTCTCTAAATATCAACAGTTTCTTTATTAAGTGACACACATTTATCTTTATTGCAATGCTGCTAGTATTATGCTTGTTGTGGAAACTTACAAGAGTACATAATTCTGTAACCATTAAACATAACAAAAAATGTTTGTAAAAAGTGTATGGGCTCAGCCCAAATAATATTATTTCAGTCAGATGTACTGCAAAATATTTCTAGTCTTTTTATTTATGGTAGAAGAGACATTGATAGAATTTTTTTAAGTGTTTTGGGGTTTTTTTTTTACAAAATCTTTGGAAACAGAAACTAAGTCAGGAATTTGGTGGTCAAAACCACAGAAAGTCATCTTTTCCATGCTAGTTAGTATTTTATATTCTGTATGTCATGCAGAATAATATGAAGGAATAAATTAATAGTACTGAATTTATTAGAAAATTGTTTTCAGGCACAGAACACCAATTGTAATATCAAATCACCAATTACATGTTCAAACCATTGTCAATAATGTCACTTAATTGCATGCTGGGGTACTAAATTCAATCCAAATGGTAAAATGTGCATTTGAGATTGATTAGTTTATTACATAAATGCATTAGCTGGTTACTTAAAATTGATTATCAAGGTTTCAGTTCAGTGCAGGAAATTGCTACGTTAATCCTAGCACTTCTCTCTTTATTCTCCAATTGCATAAAATACACTACGTGCATTGCAACTGGGAAAAAAAATTGCATTGTTCTTCTTCAGAAATTCTACCCATAAATCACAGGAGGCCAAAGACAGCATATTTCATGAAGAAAAGTTTGGCTCTTTGGCTTATGGTACATAAGCATGCTGGGAACTCATAACAGAAAGCTCATTATTTGTAGCCCTGCTTTTTTACTGGGAGTGACATCCAAAGAACTTAAGTAGAACTGTGAATTTTAGGTGCCCACTTTGAAAAATATGTTGATAAAAAGCCCTGTTTCATATGCATTTACTCTTGGAAAGCAGTTGAATGCCATAGGTTTTGTATTTTAAGTTCCCAAGGTGTTCATTGCTGTGTATTTCAGCATGCATGGAAGTGTCTCTGATTTGACAGGCTGAGCAAATTGCACTTAAATAATGGCTCAGCCTGATCAAGGTAGAGAAACCAAGCATAGCTTCACTGGAAATTCTGTAATCTGGTGGATCTTAACATATATTCTTAGCGTCAGGCTCTCCATAAAGTAACACTGGTATCTGATATTTCCCCTTAAAACATGACTGAACTGACTGCTGGTGCATGTGCACACATTTTAATGAACTAGTTTGAGGTGCTTGAAGAAATTCTCCAAAGTTCGAAAGTGTGTGAAACAGATGAAATTTTAACCTGAAGAGAGACAAAAAAGGGAAATGGGAGACACTCTGCAAACTAGTAATCATTTACCATTAAAGTCCTGCATTTTCATGCCTATTCCTAGATTTCTTTGTTATTGTTATTGCTGTATATTCAGCAATCACTACAAGAAATATGTGCTGCTACCAATTCATTCTCTTTCTAGAATTGTATTTTAAGAAACAGGAATGAACTTTGCGTCACTCTTTTAAAATGGAGATAGATCTTCACCTTTAGGAGAGGATACTGGATCTCAACTAGGATGCCCCTGCAAACTTAAGCTTCTCACAGAAACAACATTTCAGGTGTACCTTTGTCTTCACTCTATTCTTATATTTTTAAATAGTTTCTTGTTCACCATCACGTTTTAGATCCTATTTTGAGGTGCCAAACTCTCCCACATACTTTCAAGTAAATGTGGTGTACTCTATTCCTCTCTGGATGTCAAATGCATTATAACAACTAATATTTGAACATCAAAATTCTTTTAAAATGTTTAACTAATTAATCTAACTCATCATTTTGAACTGATTGTAAATCCGAACATAATTTTTCAGTGGAGATAAGGAGAGACTCCTTTGGCAACTTCACTTACGTAGACAAATATAGGAAACAGCTGGACTTAACTGTTTTTAACTGGTTTCTAAAATTCCTTCTAGAAATTGTCCATGGACTCCAGGCATCCACTGATCACATTACAAATGTGTTGAGATTAGTCAGTCAAAAAAAAAATTATGACATCCCCACTTCCTATTTGTTTCCTGGTGTATACCTAATCATTCCACTAGATGTATGAACATTTATAATAGCAAGAAAAATGTTTGGAAATACCTTTGGTAAATAGGCTGCTATTAATGATCCTATTAAGGTTCTACAAATCTTCTGGTATTTATTTACCTTTTCATTTTCATGTTATATCAAATAGATAAAAATGCATATCTCTGTAGACTGAGTTTATCCTGACAACCTTTACTTTCCATGGTGAAATTATCCTATTAAAGGACAATATCCTATTAAAGGACATTATCTTATTAAAGGACAAAGATATTAAGGGTCTTTTGCGGAAGAAAGAACAGTGCTAAGAATACAGGCATCTCTGAAAACCTACCACACATATGTCAGCATAGTAGCCACTTTCTTGGATGCTCAGCTGCTCGTGGTACATTAACATTAGGAGTCCCTTGAATAAATGTTTGCAAATCCAAAGGAAGTTACTGGATCAGTTGCCATTTGAGCTGGTTAGCAGGTTTTTTAAGATTTAGGAAGTCAGACAAAAAGACTTAGTCAAATGCTGGTTCTTCTTTTTGGAAGAACAGCTAATTTGAAAAATATCCCTCAGAAATAATCCTTTAAGTTCTTTAAAAATTGGTCTAATTTCCTTTACCTATGAATATTCCAGAAAATGAGTCTGTTGCCTGGAATATTTTGGGAAATATATCTTTGGAATGAACGCTGCAGAGTAACAAAAGAAAACAAATTTGGATTAATTTGGATCATCAGCAGCACAAGTATTTATTAACAACCTGGTTCCAGTAGTCCTACTCATTTAACAAAGACCAAGAGATAATACCATATATCTTACTCTGCTATTATAGTAGTTTTAATATTAAATGCCTGTAATTAATAGTTCATCATTTAGTAACTTGCAAAGAACAATTCATTAATCCAATCCAGAGGTTTTTTTTTTTTAATGGTAAAAAATAATTAAATCAAATCACAGCCAAACAAAAAATGAGACAAAATGAGTTGAATAAATCATTACTTAAAAATTACTTAAAAATCATTTAACATCAGCTGATCAGATAGAGTTCATTAATCTCTGCAGAATCAGAGGAAACAAAGTATAGCAAACTAAATCACGTGGATTTGTTGAATATTTGTAGTGGAAAAAGATTTGACAGCACTTGGTAAGTATTCTCATATGAAGTATGGGGAATGCTGAGCTTTTGGTTTTTATTTTATTTTTAAATGAAACAAAGCCAGTTAGCTCTGATGGAAGGTGTAAAAGTTTAAAACCACCAATTTTATCTGTGTGGCTGTAAGACATATTCTTATTGATTTACTCCAGCTTCCAAAAACCTGAATCCTCCTTATGTTCCTTTTGTAGTGTTTTGCTGTTTAAAGATATGTGAAGATGTGTGAAAAGGGGATTTATTTCTGTATCATTATGTTGTACTAAATTATTTAAAATGAAGTATAGTACTTTGTATTTGGTGTATGTTACAGCACCTGCTCTGTTCCTCAAGGAGGTATCACTGCCTGTTCATCACTGCATATTCAGCTCTTCTGACTGCACATCTACTGAGTTTCAATAGATTCCACTAGTGAGTCACACAAATAAGCACAAGCTTAACTTTCTGGAACTTTAAAACATAAAATTTTATTGGCACTGTGAACCTTTTAAAAAAGGGAAATATCATCATTAAAATTAATCAGTAACTTTTTCACAAAAAACTTAAAATCGAGGATTCAGTATTTCTTAATAGATTTGGTTACATATTTGTTGCTATTTCTTTACAAAGTTAACAACTTTTATTTTGTAGGAGCATAACTGATGAACCAGCTGATTCAAACTGGCCTTGAAATTCTTTATTATCTATAAGTGTTTGAAAGTTAATGTAAATTAATAATTTCTATTCCATAGACTTAAAAATTTGACATCTTGAGTCTTCATTATAAGTCCCGGCTTTGTAACCTGTTAGTGTTAGACTGCATTCATAGGCAACCCCTGAACACTAGTGACTGCTTATCTTGCAATACACATAGAAGAATTGTGTTGGCTCATGAGTATAAAGGAGGTAGCCAAGATCCCGTTCAGACTCAGTTTTGCTTTTTCTATCTGTAGACTGTATACTGGTACTGCACTGCATAATTCAGCATATTCTCTAAATTTTATTAGATTATATTTGACCAAGCAGAGAAAAGTATTGTATGAGAATCTTGCTTTTGGGTAGGATAGCAGCAATTAATAGGCATATATGTAAGTCATTGTTGATTAAGAATGAACCATTGAAGAACTTGTTATTTCTGTTATAATTCATTTATACTTTGGAATTCAATTATTTGAATAATCTAGATGTTGCCTGAATACTTGTGAGTGGTAAATAATGTAACCTAATGATCACAGTTAACACTAGCTTGGCACTACTATACACAAACGTGTATGCATAAATACAAATATAAATACATATACATGTTTTATATGTTTATATAAATACATATGTGGCTTAGGATTTTTTTAAGTGCTGTTTGTTATCTTCTTCTTTTTTATCAAGTTATGTACATTTTTTATTTCTTAGCTAGCCAAGTGTGTTAGTAAAATGTGGCTCTTAGATTCTATACAACATGCTGATAAAAATCTTATATTGAGTTATTCTATGTGTTATGAAGAATTTTTGTAGGCTCATTGATGGCAATATGTGTGACAATGGCAATGAATCTATTTTGCCCTTCATTTTCATCATGCCATCTATGAATTCCCTCTGAAAATCTTCCATAAACTGGATTGCTTTCACTTTTATGTGAGCAAGATTCAATTTTTTTCTTCTCTTCTAATTATTTCTGTATTTCATTCATTAATTTATAGAGCCATAGTCAATATATTACCAAAAAAGATGGTTAAATCAACCCCAGTGGAGTTTCAAGGTGCTGCAGCTATGCTGCTTTCCAGACCCAACCTAGTTCATTTAGTTCAAAGACAACTAACTCGGGTATCTTTACACTTCATGATGCTAGATTATTTTGATTGTGTAACCTGGTGTCCCACACAGCACAAAGCGAAGAGCTAATTTAAAAGTATCTTTTAGAAACAAAGAAATAAAAATAATTTATTTTTTGTTTTAATTACTGGAAAGCCATTCCAATGCCTCATTTTCTTCAGTGTGGGGGAAGAAGACAAGGAACTAGAAGCTCAGTTTCAACTTTCATATGCTGAAGATTGGGTTCCTAGACAATATATACAATTAAAAATCTAAATATGCAATCTATAATTAAATCCTTTTTTCCACCAAAACACACTTAAATCCTAAGACCTCAATGAAATTTTTTACTTTGCATGAACATCACCATTTTCTTGGTATTCTATAATTAAACACATTCTCTTCTTTGAACGCTCTCTGATTTGTCAATATTCTTTTCAATCATAAGCACCAAAACAAGACCCATGTTATAGTAACAACTCTACAGGAGTCAAATAATACAAGAATAAATATAATCATCCCACTTCTACTCAAAAATCTATTATTTATGTCTGAGGAACACATGGGCCTTTTGACCGTAATACATAAGTTCCCATATGCTGGGAACTTTCATTCTGCTGTTGGCCAGCTGTGAAATATAATTCCTTTTAGATTCTTCTAGAATGGTATCATTCATGTCACTGAAACACTAAATTGAAATCCGTGTCATGCAGACAGCCCTATGATTACATTATGGTCTCATTTGGACATTTTAAGTATAGGTACAACATTATGCTTTTCCTGTTTGATTGCATCTTTCCAAATCTTCCAAAATTAACTGAAAATCATCATTACATCCAAGTTCTTCTGGGGTAGAAGTTATAGAGACCTGCTGATTCAAGATCAGTACATAAACCAATGTAGACTTGAACCATTTTTTACTGTAAGGCTATAAAAAATTAATATTTATCATAGGGATATGAATACATCCTCTCAAATACAGAATAATTCAATAAATATTTAGTTCTTAAGACTAATAATAGTTTTATTATTTCCAACTGGTATGTGACCAAATCAATCACAGGAATCTTTTGTTTGTTATGTGATTTTAAAACTAATTTTTAAATTACCTTAACTGCTGATCACGTACAGAATCACAGAAAGATTGAGGTTGGTAGCTGCCTCCTGAGACGATCTAATTCATTTCCCCACTCAAAGCAGGGTCAGCTACAGCAGGTTGCTTATGGTTGTGTCAAGTCAAGTTTTAAATATCTCACAGATAGTCTCCAAAAACTCTCCAGGCAACTGCTTCCCGTGTTTCACTACACTGACAGTAAAAAAAAAACCAAAACAAAAACAACCAAAAAAACCAACCAACCAACCAAAAAAATCCGGTGGAATTTCCTGCAGTTCCATCTGTGCTCCCATCCCTTTTGCCATGTCACTGGATGACAGTAAGAGTCTAGCTCTATAGTCTTACCCTACCCCATTTCAGTTATTCATACATATCTTTCCTGGTGTTTTATTACTTACTTTATCTAACAGTCTCTAGCATCCAATCTGTGCATTTTCTTTATTAACTGTTGTCAACTCTGCCTGCCTTCCATTACCCTGTGTGTGTTTGTGTCTATCTGTATCTGTGTTATGACTACATATAATGCGTCTAGTGCTCTGCTCTAACCTAGCTGAGATTTTATTATTGCTTTTTTTCTTGATTTTTCTTTTTTTTTCTATTTCAAAAAGTAAAACAATTTCCCCATCCCTCCAAGTGTGACGAGGCAGTCTGTATGTATGTCCTTAATTGTGTTTTGTCAATAACACAACTGTGGCTTCTTTAGCACCTAAGTGAAACATGTTTGTGCTCCACTTATGCTTTCCATTCTACTTTTAAAACATTTCTCCAAATGATTTGTTTTGTTTTTCCTATTGCTTTCAACTTCTAAATTTAGCTCTTCTAAAACATGTAACGCAAACATTTCTACCTTCATCCTGGTGTCCTAAGAGATGGTATTTTTTGCTGTTCATCAATCAATACCATTTGGCTAGATTTTACAACTGATATGAATGCACCTGGTTAGCCTTAAGAAAATTTGCCCTGACCTTGGACTTGTTAGGAATTTTAAACTCTTTTTGAAAGGTAAGGATCAAATTGTTCTGAAAGAATCACTTGGGAGATGAAAATGCTTCCTAAATACATTCGGTGAGGTAGATCTTTAAACATCCCTAAATCACCCTGACCTCCTGTTTTTGTTTTTTTTTCCTAAGGAGAGGGTCAGTGTAGTGTTTTCACTTTTGATCTTGCATCAACAATTGGATTCAAAATTTTATCCAAATCTGATTTGAATGCCTTTGCCCATTTGATATTTATATACTCATGGAGATTTCAGTGATCACTTTAATATTTTTCTTGGTGAGAGAATACATAAGCTTGTTTTACATGGATGCTTTGGAATATCCTAATGGATGTCTCATGTTATGCCTTCATTTTAAGTATGAACATGAAGAAGGAAAGAGTTAAGAAATTCTACCTGAGCTAGCTGATGTCAGCGTGCAAATGTTGGCATCTGTAAAGTTAGATTGTTTAGGATATGATATGCCATATGAATGGTATCTAGACGAGAACCTGACACTGAGGTTCTTGGGATTTGAAATAGAATTGAAGGCAATTGAAAGACAATGAGATGGATCCTCTTTGAGTTGTATAAGTGGCATAATATTCCTTGTGTACCTAAGACGTGAAGAAAGAGATGTAAGGAAAAGAAAAAGACAAGACAGAAAAAGAAGGTGAAATGTTTACCAGGTCATATACACATCTGAGACAAAATGCATGAGCTTTTGAAGAATTAATAAGGGACTGGATGTTATCAGCTAGGTCTTATCATCTAAGGTTTTGTGAGTTTGACTGATGTTCTGAATCCAATATAAATAAACCTTTGCCTTTCAAAACCCATATCACAAATAGTATTTCACTTAATTTTTAGTATAGCTGATAATACTATCAATGAAAGACAAATGACAATAATGATAATAGAACTTGAACTTGTTCTGCACCACCTAGATCTTGTCTGAAGCACATTGTCAATAGTTCCAAATATTGGTGGAAAACTTCCCTTTACTCTGATTTTGCTTTACCTGTTCTACTGTGTGATAGTCTCAATTAGCAGTTTAGTGCCTTTCACAATCGCCATATTCAATTTGGAAAAGGAGAGGAGCAATTCTAGGAGATGATGAAAAGGATGACCATAGGTTGATAATAGGATGCAAAAACTGAAAGCCAAGCCACAGTAGCCTTAAATCAGAGGAAAAGAAGGTTAGAATAAAGAACTCTTTAGAGTATATCAATTTTACTGCCTTAGTTTAGGTAAATAAATGAGAGAGTTCTTTCTAAATTGTGGAAGACGTGGATATTTTAAATAAACACATGAATTTAATGCCGTTAAAGAGAAGGAGAGGCAGTTTGCCAAGAAAATGAAAAGCTTGAACTACTCACTGTACAAAAGCAACGTGGGTTTTAATTCCTTCACTTTTGAATTAAGACATATGTTGTTCCTTGTAACTCACACTATACCTGTTGAAGGCATTCTTTATCTGGCTGCTTTTTAAAGTGCTATGTGGTCTTGGACAACCTCTAATTGTAGCTTTACAGCACAAGAAAGCATTATAGATGGCCAAAGGAAACTAAAACCCAAGAGTTTATTTTATTCTATGACCGAATTAGTTTGCTGCTATTCAAGCTGAATAGTCCCTTATGCTGAAATTAATCCCACTGGAATCCCAGAATGAAATCTTGTCTGCTTTGAAATCAGTGATAAAACTCTGCTGGATTTTAATGAAAGCTGAATTCCATGAGCATAAGCTATTTGGAGCAAAAACAAGGTGGCTTAAAAGCATAATGAATAATGTTTGTTTCATGATAAGTGAAGTGAGCTTCCAATTGCTAGTTTTTAAGTCTGCCCAATGATTTTGACTTTTAAAATGTTATTTTTAAAATTAATACCCTTATATTTTTAGACCAGTAATATCTTCAGGATTCTCAGCTGTATGCTCAAAATGCTATTGGTAGAAGCAAAATCAGATGCCTATTTCCACTAATCTTTCCATAACCTATTGCAACCTATTTTGACTTCAACTTTGAACATCTCCAACATGACCCTAACATCTTTTCTTAGTATTTTCTGAACAAAGCACAGAGGGACAAACAAGAAGAGGAATTCTAGAGTTTTGAAGAAGCACCTATATTTTCTCTAAAGGAAGTATGCTCTCTAGACACTTCTGCAGCAAACGAAATTATCTTCCAAAGACAGTGTTTGCAAAGTTGGTCAAAAGGAGAAAACTTTCTTTTTTTTTTCTTTTTTTCTTTCTTTCTTCTTTTTTTTTTTTTTTTTTTTTTTTTTAAATTAGAAAATGCTCCACACAACAGGTCTTAGATTGGGAATTACATCCAGATGATTTCAGTTTCTTGCCAGGAAGGAAATTTTTTGGGGAAAAACAGTGACAGTTGAACTCTGGTTTTATGTGGCTGTTCGCACGTGGTAAAATAACATGGCTCACCCTGTCTCCATTATGAAATTGAACATGGTTTACCGCAATAGAGTCAGGTTTAGCAAATTAGACCAGTGAACTTTTTCTGTATTTTTAGCAAATATTGAGGTGTCATTAGAAAAAAGTAGATCTGGAATGTTGTTTATACAAGGACATTTCTCCAAATTTGAACTGCTCTTGAATGAAAACAGGCTGTGCCAACACAGCTTCTTCAAAACAATGAATTTAACTGTTATTTCAGGAACCCTAAACAGTAAGACACAGGAGCATGGTAGAAACAGAATCGGTTTGTTTGAGAACTTAAGTGTTGCAGAATGACTAGTTTGTCTTTGCTTCTGCAGGTGAGCTGTACAGATGTATTTGAACGAGGCATCTTTTACAAATGCCTTCTGGACTCAAATATAGAAGCAAGATTGCAGAAAATCAACATAAAGAATTAGTACTCTCCAAATACAAAAAGAATTGGAGAGAAAAAAAACCCAAACAACAAAGAACTGTAAGAAAGGTGAGAAGAGGAATGGTATATTTACTTTATAGTTAGCACTGGCTAAAGACTAGAATAATGTCCTGTTTTCATATAAGGAACTAAACCACACAGTTTACAGTTCTGTAAACATCCAGCCCACTATTTTCCACTAAAACATTTAACTTGAACTGCAGTTGTATAGGATAGATTATGTCCCAGAACTCAGTCAGCTCTAGTCCTCTTTGCTGAATCAGCAGATAATTGTGCTATCAGAAGCAGTAAGTTTCTGTCTCCAGAGCAATAAAAGTAAAGCAGAGTATTTAATAAGAGACAAATATAGTTACATCAGCATCTGAGACCGTGATAGTAAGCAAGAACTTGAGACACAGAATGTAGAAAGGAGTCAGTGGTATCAGTGTGGCCCATAAGATATATAAAAAATAATTTATCTCTTTGGTGTGATCCTGTTCCCATCAAGGCAATAGGAAGATCCTTATTAATTTAAGTAAATTTTGAAACAACAATAATATCTGTCTTCAGAAAATTAGTAGAATCCATGCAGCTGCAAAACAACATCCCAAAATGTCAGTGGAGTTGGTAAATTATAATTACCCTTGGAATAAACACACATTCTAATAACCCAAAATCAACAGAATTGAATTTTTATGCAAAGAAAATGGCTGTGATTAAGCATATGTCACATTTGTAAAAAATGAGGTGTAAAGGGCTTAAAACACAATCATGTTTGAAATACCATGTCTGAGCATCCAGCGTTATATATTCTACGCTCCATTAGCTTCCTTCTTGAATCTCCTCCTGTGTATGGGAATTTAAACCATGGTGCAATGGTGCAACATATTAATTGTAGAGTCAAGAATCACTGACTATGATAACATATGTGTAGACACAATATCATGGTATCCCAACCTAAATAACAAAAACCTTGGCTTCTAATACTATACATGTATATTAGAGTAGATATGATATGTACTTAAGTACTTTAGTACTTACATGATATAAACCTATTGGATAACTTCTAAAAAACATTTTATAAGTTCACAGTTCAATCTAGAGATAATAAGTATAAATAAATAAATAAGTAGGTATAGAATCATAATTCCAAGCAGTAATCTGAGGGTAAAGCCAACTAAGGTTCCGTATTCTTAACATTAGAAATTTTCAGTAGCCTAAATCACAGAACTGTATGTTGATACCTACAGATTCCTACAGAGATAAGAAAGAGCTGATAACACACTGCCCAAAGGATTTCTAAGTGTAATAGGATAGGCTTATGTATACTTAGGGTTCCCTTTATCTCAGAGATGGTTTAAGAACTAGGCTACTGGATAATGTATCTGAACAATCCATTGAAAACAGACAGCAAAATAATGAACATAAACATACCAACACCATAGCCTAGTAGCTTAGTCATGTTAACTATAGCTTAGTTATGACATTACTATGACTATAGCATGGAATTCTCCATGAGAAAACTTTCTTCATTTAAAAACACCATAACATCATAAAAAGCTAACAATGCAATACTTCTACATCAGAAACATGTATTTGCCAGGCTAGGGAAAATCTATTCACTACTTTTGATATTAGCAAGTCAGATGCTATCTTAACCATGTTTTCCATGCATTCAGAGGAAGAAAGATTCAAGTATCTGGTTCCAATTAAATAAACTCTGTCTTTTAGACACACAGATGCCCTCATTTTAGCAAATGCCTTAATAACAGGAGTATCCATCCTGCATGGATATGATCAGTATATGCAAGCTTTTGCTGAGCTTTTCTTTCATCCTTATTGACATTTTAGGATGTCAGTAATAAGACAAAAAATAACCTCTAACTAAAGGAATTTCTGTTCCTTTCTGCTATAGCATCACTTCAGATCAGTTGTAGCTTCTCTCCATATCAGCCTCATTACATAGAATGAGTATTTTTGTTCAGACTCCTGGAAGCAGAACATTTAATGACCTGAGTGAGCCAAAAAGTATTACATACATTTGCACTAGGGAACCAGGTGGTGTTAAGGACCACTGAGATGAGCTAGAAGAAATAATCTTGAAATATAATACTGTTTTTTCCAGGCCTTTGTTAAACAACTATCATCTTGCACCACATAAAGTATGTTTTCCTGAGGTAAAGTCAATGAACTCAGCAGACCAGGATGAAGTCCATTTCTCACTGTCTTTCCATCTTGCCTTAACTTCTTCCCCTTCATTTTAATGGAAAATCCCCCTCAACCCACAAATAAAGTAAGGATTAATGCAGTGTAGTTCCATAGAAATTACTATATGAATATAAATTCTGAATCTAATAGAAAAATTTATTTTATTCTCTAATTTTTTACATTCCTCTCTATTTTGTAACACTATAAAAGGAGTATTCTTTCTGTTTGTTT
Organism: Platalea leucorodia; assembly: GCF_965183815.1. Taxonomy (NCBI): domain Eukaryota; kingdom Metazoa; phylum Chordata; class Aves; order Pelecaniformes; family Threskiornithidae; genus Platalea; species Platalea leucorodia. The sequence goes on from NC_138829.1 coordinate 22,283,048, forward strand.
AAATGCTGTAAAATTATCTACAGAGCTTCTGCAAAAGAGAGGTATTGGTAAGGAGTAAGGGTGGGGGGCAGGACAATAGTCAGTACTGCAAAAATTGGAAACCTTCCACTTGATATTGTCTCTATTATCCATCCAGAGATAAATGGATATTGGACAGTGAGTGACCTATCTTCTGTTCCTGTTCTGATGCTACCACAAGGGACTGTGGAGCAGATTTCTTTTTTTTCCTCATGAAGCTTCTCTAGAAGAATTAAGAGGACAACGGACTATCTGCGAGCTAAATGACCTTTAGAAGTTTTTAAGATAAGCCTTTGAGAAACAGATGAAAATATAAAAAATAAGAAACTCAAGCAAAAACATTTCCCAGGTGATTAAAAAAATGAACATAGTTACCACATTGATAGTGTTACGAGAAAGAGCATCTTGATCACAAAGAAGACAGATGGGCCTGAAACATGGAATAAGAAACAGATGGAGATAAAGTTTCACACATGTAAGTGAAGGAGACTTTTCTTTCTTTAATGTTTAGTCAAACAAGGGTCTCCATTAACAAATCTTTTATGGGGTGAGAGGACTGGGAGATTTAAAAAAAAAAAAAAGGCAGTGAGAAAGAGAATGTCCAGCTTTGAACTGATGGTGTCTTTTAGTGACATAAACCCCAGTGTCTTAAAAGTTAATGTCTTTCTGATGTTTGTTTCCTATAATTAGTGAACTCAGAGATAGGAACTGATAGTCTTAGATATTGAAATCCTTTATTCAGACTCTGAAGAAAGGGTGGACAAAGTCAGTGCAAGTATCCACTGACTTTTGCTGTGAGTTTTTACCAACCCTGACAGGAAATTAGGTCCTAAAACAATGAGTGGGGATTTCAGTTTTCATGGTCCAGATGCCCTCTTGGAAAATTGTCAGATAGTTCTCATTATGCAGGTAATCTTTAAGATCCAAGCACCTCTTTATATCTGTCTTCTAAATAGTGGCACTGAGCTATCTGACATCAGAACTACTATCACAGTAGCCCTTGGCAGGTCTGAAGACTCAGATACACTTAAGTGGACCTGTTTACAGCAGATATCTCAGATGACAGCTTATTTCCTAACTTGAGCATGTCCTTCCACAGGCATTAGGTCTGCATTTCACTGAACCTCCCTCCAGATTTTATAGAGCTTTACTGCTTTTTGATTACTAGCCCACACTGAATGTTGTTACCATTTCTGATAGGTAAATCAGGATGGTTTTTAACAGCTGCTTTTTTTTTCTCCCTCCCCCCCCCCCCCTTTTTGGTTTAATCACATTAGGAGGTCAGTAAATTCTGGAGATTTCCAGGGTGTTCTCTTCTAAATGTTGGCTTCCTGTCCCTACGGAAACTTTCAGCATGCCTACATACAGATGTGGACCCTGCCAGGTGGCCCTAGCTGTTCTGCTACAGGGTTTGAACTCGTTTGGCAAGGCAAGCTGAAACTCCATTTAATCTGATCTTCAGCTGCAGGTTATTTTTCATACTTTTGAATAAAACCCAAAGAAATATAAAAAAATGATAGTAACAAATTAGTATAAATAATACCTTTTCCAATAGGGATTAACAATCCCAATGTCACAGATTAAGCAATAGAAGGAATCACTGGACCTAGCCTTGAAATGGCTGCCACTTCTGGGATGAGTTATAACTCATGTTTCAAACTAGAAACAGAGAACATAATATTCAATCGCTCATAAAAGAATTATGTTACTGATGTTATGACATAATTAGTAAAACTGGAATTTTAGCGGGATTCTTGTGACTGTGACACTCTTTCTCGCAAAAATTGTCATGTATGATTAGCACAAAGGAATGAATTATCCACAAAGTGGATTATCTTGAATTAGGTATGTTATTCAAAAAAGTCTGGAAACAACTTCAGAAATCTTTGGCAACTTGTTAGGAACTCATGAAGTTAATGACAAGGAGAGGTCAGCTAAGAGAGAGAAGTCAATGAAGTGCACACTTTCAAGAGAAGAAATATTGGAGTGTCTCATTATGAAAAAGACCAGTGAAAGAGACATAACACAGACAGCGGTATGTATTCAAACACTGATTCCAACACTGCTGAAATGCTGATGATCTGAATGCAATTGGCTCATCAGAGCCAGAGCAACCAGAGTTCAGGCTACAGGTTGTATGTTCAGGTGATTTCAGCTTACAATTAGAAGCTCAGTTTTCCTTCTTTTTCTTTGCATACTTCAACTAAAAATAGCAACTGGGAACTTTCATACCCTAGCTTTTTCTCTCCCAGCTTTTGTAATGGAATGCATTTGTCTCACTCTTCAGTAGTGTGACATTGACACATCAAACAAAAGGAACTCTGCTTAGAATGAGTGATGCCATCTCACTCAACTGGGGCTGTGAATTTAAGAGTTAATCTTGCAAGTGAAGGTAGAATTTCATATTCTAATGTGTATCTAATCTTTCCAAGATTCTCAAAAAAATGCAATGAATAGGTTCACATACAATTTTTTTCCAGTAAGTTCTTATTAATCATCTGCTATCAGCCAGCTGAGCTCCACATTAATCAAACATTATCAAAGAAACAGCAGTGACTAAACACACCTTGTAACTGAAACTAACTCAGCTGGGTATGAGAAATGGTTAATTACTCCAAATACTTACAGACATGGAGAAGCCTCTAGAAATCTTTTCCAGAGGGGAACTCAGAGAAAGTGCTGCCATGAATACCCTTATTCATTTTCTGAAATGTAATAGCTTTCTTTCTGTTGGCTATATCTGTAGCTAAGGTAGATTTAGGTGTCAACTAAGTGACACATCTATTGTGCCCAAATACTAAAAGTATGAAATAACTCAACAGCAATAATATAACTCTGGTTAATGTCATGTGCTGGATGAGGTATATGCCTTGTTGTGGAAACAATTCAGATAGAGAATAAGAGGTGAAAGACTTCACATGAAAGGCAGGGTTTATAAACACTCAGAGCCATTCTGGTATTCCTTCTGCTGAATTTCATGTACTAAAAGATTTTCGTATGCAAAAGAATGAATACAGAATTATGTTCTACAAAACATAGTAAAAGAATCCTATGTTTTATGCTTCTGAGGTCTCCAGATGGTTGCTCACTTCCAAACAGGCTTCTGAAAATGTAAATTGCTTTGGAAATCATTAATATATTATATTCCTATTTTAAAAATGACTTTCTATATGATGTATGCATGTGGTAGCAAGAATAAATGTACTATCCTAGCTAATAAAATCTAATAGATTGATCTCCTATCTACAGACACTTCTGAATGAGTCAACATACCTATTATTGACATCATCAAAAGGGATTTTCCTAGTCTATTTTGCTCCAGTCATTGGAATGGAACATTACAACAGTTTTTGCTTGATTTAAATTACAGGGTTTAGCTTTAGCACCAGGGTCTGTAAATTTTATTTCAGAAATTATGCCCTATTTTTGAGTTTAAATTTTAAAACCTTAAATATTTTGGTTATGAGAATCATAGTCCGGGATGTAAGTATCGTTGCAGCTTTACCACCTAATTTCAGTAAATTCTCAATTTGCCTTAGGAAAAGGGGCAGAACTGGTAATGAGCACAGGCTGACCCATGAAAAGTGTACATAAGAATATCTTTTATGAAATAGAGTTGATCTTTTTGAATAGCTGAGTTTCCAGATCCCGATCTACCTAGTCTACAAACAACACACAAAGCAGTCAGGGCCCTAAACTCCTATATCTAGTGCCTTTTCAGGTGCCTCTAGGTACGACGGCCTCTGGCTGCCACTTCAGAATGTGCAGGATTCCAATGGCATATCTGCGACCTCCAAAACTACATCTTGGGCACATCCTGCCAAACAAAACAGACATACATGCAAATGTTTGAACAACAGAATCACTTCTCAACATCACAGGATTTCACTGGCCCTCACCTGGAATTTATGTTAATTTAAGTTTCACAGAACAAATGGGGATACCAAGTACCCTCATTGTAGCTTCTGCAGTGTATGATTTTCCAAGTCATCATAGTTAAAAATATAATCTTGCCATTTGTATCTTCAATTGTACATACACTTTACTGTCTCACATGACTAGACTAAGCATGACTGTGGAAACATGTTTTTCAATGTGACATTTCACTTGTAAATGATGCTAGAGAAACAAAAAAACCCAAACAGACAGAGGTATGAAGATCAATATAATTCTTATCTAAATGACTCGAGTCCACCTTTTTAAATTGCAGATACCATTCTTCATAATCAAGTTATGTAAACAAAAGCATTTGTTAGAACAAATTGCATTTTCGCATTACTCTTGTAGTAATCTGACATGCAAAAGTCTTTGATTTTGAAGGTAGGTTAGGAATGTTCAAAAGGCATACTTTTGTATTATATTTGCATGGGGATTTGGGGATTAGATTTATTACAATAATATTTACAGAGTTTTAGTTGTCTGTATGCTCAGCTACACTTGGGGATATCTAAAGAACATTTTGATGCGTGGAAAATACCCAATGATGATGATGGTGATTAGTGTGTGCTACTGCTATAAAACAATAGAATGTTTTCAGTCCTAGACCATAAAGGCCTTGGAAAGGTACTTTGTCATTGTGTTGCAGCTCTTAAGGATCAGAAGGAAAAACATAAACCGAAGTATATGTATATACCTACTCAAGAGACTGCTACTGGAATAGAAGAAGTGTTTTACCTAAAAGATGAATGTGTTATTTCATCTTCAACACAGCTTCTTTGTTACAACTTTTTGGATAGAAACTTTCTGGATTCAAAGCAAATCTTTGCATAGGGGACTGTCTGCCTGCTAATCTTGAGGGGACACATATTCAAAGCAGAGAACAATATATCTACATTCAAAATAACTGCTTCTGTTAAAAAATCACATAGAAGAGGGTCTTGATTTTTTTCTAAACTGCTCCTGTAACACTAGATATCTCTGAACAATGAGAAGATCAAGTTAGCAAGAGATAAGATAAAAGGGAGAATCAATGCATAGGGACACAGATACATACACACACTGAAGGAAATGTGGATGAGGTGTTTATCTTCCCAAAGATATTACTTAAGGGAGGGGAAAAAGCTCGGTTTTTAAAAACAGACTATTTAAAAGAGTAAATGTGTTAAAATTTACCATTTTGGTTTTCATCCTTTTTCCTTACTTAGGAATTTTTGCAGACCCCAAGGAAAATTAAGTCTTCAGCTCCCATGTGCCACTGTGAAATCATACCAACATACTAGTAAACACTGCAGAGGATTTTACTGGACTTATTCAGGCAGATACCTCTTTAAGCACATCTCAGTATAACCAATTGACTATTTGTATTCATTACAATTTTTTCTCTATATGGGTAAGTTAGTGATGATAACATGCAAAGAACAAGCAAAACCAAACAATGACTCCAGGAGCTAAAGTTTCAAAATCAAAGGAATAATCTCCAGTTAAGGTAAATTGCCACTATATCAGGTAATTTTCTTACCAAGGCAGCAAAACAACTGGACATTTCTTTTGAAAAACAATCATCCACCATTTTGTCTTGGGGAACGGCAGACTTTTAAAACAGCATTCATGACATTTTGAAAGAAAACATCATATTTCCTGAAAAATAAACAAAAGAAAAATCCTCAACAATCAGAATCTGGACTCCTTTCTGTCAGAAAAAAACTGTCAATTTTCTAATACATAATGATGCAACTCCAGTTCTCATCCTGGTTTTTAAATTTCAACAAAAAAAGAAGTGACAGCATGATCATTCGAATATATGTTTTATAGTCAGGTCAAGGGAAAAAGAATGGATGTTGCCTCTAGTAATATGCACCTCCCTTCCCTGATAAAAGACAAAACATATCAAGGGCAAGCAATGACAGAGTCAGGCAAACAGAATGCTCTTGGAAGAAAAGGATACATTTTTTGATGTAAGTATTATGAAGTACAAATTAATAAATGAAATAGTGAATACTTATGATTTTTAGTTATGAGGATTGTTTTATTTTCCCACTCCAGGAGGTGGTGACTAAAGTGATCACCACACCTCAAATGTAGAATATTAACTTGGTAACATGTAGTAATTCAATTCCTTTCAACTATTTTCATACCCAGAAAATTAATATTTCTTTTGAGATCACCTTCAGATAACAAGCCTCATAAGATACCTTTCCCCTGTCTACATTGTTAATTGGTAGCCAAAATCAAAGCCATAAATATGTGACACCAGAAGACCTGGTTCTCTAACATTTTGTGAAGTTGGTTCTTTGGGAATCAGCTTAAGAATAGCGGGACAATTGCCAGTGAATTTATTTGCCTGAGATACATCTTAAAAAACATTGCAGAAATGGTGTGTGACTGTCAAAGAAGGTCTTCTAGGTCTGAAGTAAATTCTTTCAAGAGGCTTGTACTTAGGAGATTGTTACATATTAGAGTTTTGTAATATTAAGGTCAATCTAAGCATAGACACAGTGAAAATGTTTAAGAGTCAAGCTGTTTTCACCATTTGGAGGCATCAATGACAGTATTTCCTCATTCAAATCTCAAGTTGAGAGCTTGAGAATCCTTCAGAAAGCTCTATTACTGGTATACATGAAAGAATTGTCATCAATATTTGTGCAAACAAAAGGGCAGACAAGTAAGCCACTGAGAGATCCAACAATAGATGATGTTACATATTTATCGTTTACAGTTACTATATTTATTCTGATTTCAGGAGTTAGCAAGGACTCTGCTGAGTACAGAGAACATTACTGGAGCTTGAGTATTTCCTTTATATACATAACCTGAACATAAAATAAAGAGCAAATATAATGGAGGGAACCACCTGTTACTCTGAAACTAACTCAGAAGGTTTTATTGCATGAAAAAGCCACAAAAGCTGATTTAGGGTGAGGCTGTGTTGTTTTTTTTTTCTTTCCAAAGAATTCATTGTTCTGTCAGATACAGACTTACCCTTTAAGGAATTACTTCATAAACTTAATTAAACACATTAATCCTTTAAAAGACAAACTAATGTTCTAAGTGATTGGTACAGCCAAGAGAGTTGAACTATAAATTCTGCTAAGCAGGTGTATTGCATCTTTTTTTTTCTTTCTTTCTCCCTTTTTAATTATCTTGCTTTGATTCATGTTTTCTATATCATTTAAAATAAAAGAAATGTTGATAAATTGGCAAAACTAGCTTTGATTATAGTTTCTGGGATTTAAAAAAAATATATTTTTTGGGACAACTGTAATTATTCAACGTATTTGAAATATTAGTTGCCTCAGTCATCTTTTTATTACAAAATGGGATAGACACTGGAAAGGTCAGAATATTTTCATTTTAGGAAGATGTGTTTGAAAAATCTCAGCTGGGATTCAGTTTTATTCTAACTTTTAAAAGAGAGAGAAAGAGAAAGAGAGAAAGGGAGAGAGAGAGAGGAAGAGACAGAGGAAGAGGAATGGAGAGAGGAAGGTAGGAAAAGAAAGAAAGCTAAAGAAAGCAAGCAAAAGAGCAAGAAAGCAGGAAAGCAAGCAAGCAAAAAAGAAAGAAAAGAGAAAGATGTGTAGAAAAATATATGACAAATCTATGGCAATCAGGAAGAATAATTTGGGAAAGCAATGATGCACAATTCTACAGCATGACAAGGAATTATCATTTCCAGTGGGGCTGAATGGTTAGATGAATATGTATTTTTTAGGTCCTAAGCATCCTTTACAGTGATGCCTACCTTAATCAAATTGTTTGAATTTTTCAAGATCATCAAGTTCAGCCAGCTAGACAATAAAAATACTATATAAATATCCACAGACTGAAAAGATTTTGTAGCATTGTCTTCCTCCTTTGGGTGAGTAAATCAAAAGTTGCTGTTGGCTGCAACAGCGTTTCATTATCTGTTTAGCCTGATGAGCCACCTGGGATTACTGAAATTCCATTATTTTCTGTGACATTCAGTTTTTCATCTTTCTATTTTCTGCATGGATTTAAACCCAATTTTTTCAGCTAATAAGGAGAGGGTAATGTGAATATCTTTATCAACTACAGGTTTTTAGAAATAATTTATAGCAGCAGGTTATCTGATATGCTGTGATCCTAATCAAAATTGGCATAATTGTGGAGAAACTATGGTGTTTTTGTCGGGAATGTATCATTATCCACATAAATGAATCTGTTATTGCAGGCCACATAAGAAGAGGAAATTATATTGCAAGGTTTTTTAAACAAATTTAACTTCAGGTGAAATTTCTAAAATTCATCATTTAATCTTTTAGAAAATCTTAGAAATATGAGAAGAAGGAGAAGGACAAAAAGAAGTGTTTTTCATTTTCGGTTTATTTTCAAATTCAAACACTAAAAAAAACACAAAGGAAGCCGGCTTTGAAAATTGTGATATTAAACAATAGTAAATGGATAAAAAATTGTTACATTTTTCTCCTCAGGTAGATCCTTCAGGATATCTTTTTCCAAACTTTTCTCTGAAACCATGAAGAATATAAACTAGCATTTAAAAGCAAAATAAAAGAGTGTAAAGGTTTCTCAGATTCTTTGTGTCTGCCAGGAACATACCCCACTTCTCATTTAGCAAATACTAGTAGAAAGAAAAATGGAAGATGATGTCACTCATTTTTTATATTCTGGACTAGTGATCAGAGTACTTATCTGAGAAGCTGATTCAGGTTCTGAGAATTCTGTGATCATATTCACATCTCCTTGGAGCAACCTAAAGGAAAGGCTGTGGGGAATCTCCCACTCCTTTTGAAGTGATCACAGTAGTTAAGATTCATACAACCAAAGTACGTATAAGAGGAAATATAATTCTGTAACTATCCAGTGAATCTGCTCCAGAGAAAATGATAGGTATGAAATGCCATTTTGCCTTATTAAGCACTTTTTATGCTTATTTATGACTATTTACATGCAGAAAAATACACATACAAATGTTCATGTACAAGTTCATACTTCTACAGCTTTTAGATTGAGAGAGGCCTATAAGAAAACTAAAAAAAGAATCTGTCCTTGAATATGTTATATTGGTTATAAGATACTTCCATTTTCCATGAAGGTAGAGATTTAAGGAAGTTTGCATTTGTCCCTCAGCCTCCATCAATAAACACAGTAGTACAAATGCTTTAACATCTTAATAATTGCCAGGCTAAATTAACGGTCTGATAGTGTTTTGATTTATGATTTGGAGGCCCCTTCTCTGTGTTGGCCTTCAGGAAGATTGAGCTGTCTCCCATGTTCCCTGAAAGTGAGTCAATGGCTGTTTATTCATTCGCTTGATTAGAAGGTTGCCCTGAAGCCAAATACGAGAGGCTGCTATAATAAATGCAAGACTCATATGCTTTGTTTTGCTTTCTGGATTTAGTGCTAAACATTAAAAGGAATTGGAGATTGATTTTTGTGCAGGGAGCAGTGCCAGACAAAACAACAAGTAAGTAAACAGCCTTCTTCATAGAAACAAGCTCTATTATGCCAGAGACATAGTTGAGGTTTAACATTGCTGCTGTTGAGCTGCTTGGAGGGTTTTTTTAAAAGTCTCATCAAATGTTGAGTTGACACCTGAGATCTCTTTTTATTTTAGCTCACAGAGCAGCCATTTTGGTAGAAAATAATGAGTGGTAAATTACCTTTCTGCAACTAATAATCACATTCACTTTTTCAAACACTGAGGGAGGAATACTTAACCATCCAATTGTATTTGGCTCCTGTGGCACCATCGCTAAAGGGACACACATGCACACACAGGTGGGTGGGAGAATGAAAGATAATTAACTTGTTGATACATTAATGATTTCATATTCCTTTCTTCCTGTTCCTTCCTTGTCTCATAACCTGATGATGTAGAGGTACATCACAAACTGATTTCTCACAGCTTACCTCCTCCCTTCACTCCTGTTGTGGGATGCTTTTCTTGTCTGGCAGAGCAAGCAAGTGGTTTCAGTAGCAACTGACAAATTGACCAATAATGTGAGGAATAAATGTAGTCGGTAGTCATTTCTCTATGCTGCAATTTACATGTCAAGCTTGAAGAGACTCTTCTTCTGTATTCTGGTACTTATAAGCACATCAAGTAACATTTGCTAATGGAGTCTCTGCCAAAAGGAAGCCAAAATTGATAGATTGATAAGCAAAACTATTGTCTTCTGGATATTAGTTTGAAGAGGATGTTTACAGTTTTTGAACCTGGGCAAATGAATTGTTCTTTATAATAAAGGACTGGACCTTCACCAAAAATTCTCTAGCATGGTATATTCAGGAAACCTTATTCTGCTGAAGTAACTAGGATACCTGGGGCTTAGTGACAGAGTGGCTTTGAGAATCACGTCTCCAAATAAGGACAGATGCTAACCAGCTAAAAGAAGTTTTCTTAAAAAGTGAGAAAAAACAGCTAATGAAAGGAAATTTATGGAATGGTAGTGCTTTGAGGAAGAGAAAAGCAGGACTGACTTGCACTGAGCTTTCTAAAGTAAGCATGTGTCATTTATAAATCGCCAGTATGCAGGTACAAATCAGGACTGTGTTCCTTATATGGCTACATACATGCAGAGATCCTAATTGAAGAAGAACAAGAAGGCTTTCTCAGACTCTTTCTGATTTTCTCAGATTCTCCAGCTAAAACGGACTTTTTTTTTCTTTAATGTATAAATGTGCTGACAGTTGTCATGGATGGAAAGATGGCATTTAATGTAAAATTTTAGAAGATGTTTTCAAACATACTAAGGTTTGCTCTTACTTTTTTCTTCCTTCTTGGACTGTAAGCACAACATTTCTTACAAAGTAATGGATCTAAAAGGAACTCATCACAACCATTATATCAGGTATATAAAGAAATTTTAGAAATTAGGACTTTGAATTAATATTTTACAGAAATTACTCTAACAGAAGATTTTGGGGAATATATTTCCATATCTGACTATTAAAGTACTTCCCCTTTCACAAAAAGATTTATAGAATTAAAGATTTTCTATGCACTGGGAAATCAACCAATGCAAATTATGATTGCCTACAATGAAGGCTATTAGATTTTTCATTGAAGTTAACTCCCTTCTTTGTTTAGACAGAGAGATCCATAAGTTTTGATCATGCTTTCTTTAACTCACTGCAATGATTCTGGCCTAATTTTTGTGTTAGTTAAAATGTTCCTGGATCAATTAGGAACAGAACTCTTGACTAATAAGTTTTTGAGCAATAATTCAATCATAGCATAGAAAGGGCTGAATGATCAAGTATTGATTTTAAAGTTTTGGTATTTGTACCCATCGTTGTACCCAGAGTATGTGGGCATCTTCTTTACAAAGTAGACTGGAAACATTGTATTGCAAGGGTATATCATAGGAATGCTGGATGTATTTCTTACCAGTTTCTAGAAAGCAGTACCTTCACTGAAAGCACACATTCTCTGAAGCACCCCTCCGGCCTTTCAGGTTTTTTTAATTTCTCAGAGGAAAGCTACTTCAGGGATCCTAGGACACAAGCCAAAGAGAGATTAAAGAGCTGATGCTGGACCCCCATTGTGCGTGTACACATGGTGCACAGAAAGTAAGGATTATGCAAGAAAATGGAATGGATAGTAAGAATAGGGAAGTAGAAGAGAGTATGGTTTTGGGAGAGTTTTAGAAGGTGAGGAGCCACCTGTGTGATGGGACTTAGTGCTCCTTCTATTAGTGACCTCATCTAATAAAACTACATGTGGAAATTCCATTTTCAAACCACTGTTTCTAATAACTTTGAAATAAAGGCACATCAACATTTTCTAGTATACATGATAATTTGTTCAATCCCTTGTTAGAAAATCCTAGGATTAGTTCTACTCTGCAATGATTTAATTCATGTGCCTTACAGCATAAGCTTTTGTAAATCAGATCTTTTCCCTCACGAACTTAGAGCAGTTTATCTGGATCTGCTCTCCAGCTAGGAAGGGCCATGCCTGACTTTCTCGAGTGTTTTCTTTTTTTCCACCCTGGAAAAATATATTTCTTTAAAAATTGCAATATTTCTTTAAAGTTCTTTCCTATTACAGAGAAACTATGAACCATGTTGCAGGCGATGAGATTATCACTATTCCTTTCAAGAAAAGCAACTTTCAAGTTCATGAGATATTGCTGAAAAGTCTGCTCACTGGTTCTTTGAGCTCTTGTGCTCTAAGTCAAAAATAGAACAGGATTAACAATTAGAAACAGTTTATGATTCAGTTTTGGCACTAATAATCTTCCCCCCCACCCCCCCACCCCCGCTCTATTTCAGGAAAGGAAAAGAATTTCAATCGTTCTGCACTTACACAAAAGTAACTAAAAAAGCACAAAAGGACGTATCATAACTGTTTACCGGTGTTGTCAGAAAGACTTCAGAGATTCACAGTCTTTCCTCACTCCATAGGAAACTGACAATAAAACTCAGTTGCATGAATTGAGCGGTATCAGATAATTCTTTTTTGCCTCTATTCATTAATAATTGGAAGGGACTTTTTTCCCCAAGGTTGATTTAACACCCTTCATGCTGATTAAATACAAAGACTCTATATTCAGGAACTCATAATTATCTTCATCACTATTAAATGCAATATCTAGGACAAGAGGAAATGGCCTCAAGTTGCGCCAGGAGAGGTTTAGATTGGATATTAGGAAAAATTTCTTCACTGAAAGGTTGCCAGGCACTGGAACAGGCTGCCCAGGGAAGTGGTTGAGTCCCAATCCCTGGAGGTATTTAAAAGACATGTAAATGTGGTGCTTAGGGACATAGTTTAATGGTGGACTTGGCAGTGTTAATGATTGGACTTGATGATCTTGAAGGTCTTTTCCAGCCTAAACAGTTCTATGATTCTATGATTCTAAATGCAAGCTGATAAAAAAAACTGCACAAGATTACTTTCCTACCTTTTCAAACCCATCTTCAAGAAAACACCATCTCACAATATTTCTTGTTGATTCTTTTGAAGGAAATAAACATGTGTCTTCATTTCTTTGTTTAAACAGCTGCTGATAACAAGATAAAAGTCTGATAAGTTACTAAGGAGAGTGGAAAAGGAAATATGAGTCAAAGCCTTTGACCCTTAGAATGCCGCTTCAAATTCAGATTCAGATAGTACTGACTGAAAGTCATTATCTCCTAATGACCGTTCAGCTTATGTAAACTTGGTTGTATGCATCTCCGAGTTCCTGGTAAGTAAACACCCACAGCAGAATTAAGCTCCAATGCATCTTCTACAAAGGTCAAATGCATAACAAATCATGGAGATAAAAATTCACTGTCAACCATAAAAACACATTTTTAGGCAATGATTTGGAACAATGCTGAAGAAAATAGGATAAAACTTCACAGGAAGGATAAAACATGGCCTGTAGTAAAACAGGCTGTAGTAAAAATAACACTGTAGTAATTCAGTGCCTAGATTGTCAGTGCAGTATCTTACATTAACATCATTCAGATTTTTTTTATATTTGAAAGAACTAATGAGTTATTTAACTCAGCTTCTTTTCTCTTATATTTGCATGAGACAAATCACTCTCAATATATCTTTATGTATGATAAACTAGTGACTGGTTTTCCAAATGTATTACTAAATACTGTTCAAAATTATCTTCTGGATTTCTGATAGAGATTTTTTTATCCTATTTTATTCCCATTCAGCAAAAAACAGCTTTTCTCATAAAGTTAATGTGGGTCATCATTCCCACTAAACTTGGAGTAGCCCTTTCTAAACAATCACTTAATCATGGTATTCAAACCACAGATGGATATATCTTAAAAAAATCAAGCTATTCACTCAACATGAGAGGAACTAATTCCATAGTGCTTTTTGCCTTCAGATATCAACTGTACATCTGGATTATAGCCAAATAACTATTTGGCTGTCAGATAAAATTTGAAAATAACAGTTACAGAGCCAAAAGGCTGATGTTCTGTTTTCTCCTGCAACGACGTGTTTATTATCCTATTTGCATCTAAAAGCTATCCTGTACAGTGGGGAAAAAATCCATAAACTCATTCATGCTAAATCTCACAATTCTTCAGGAAACCCAAAGTGCAAATCCTAGTCCTGCGCTTTAAAAACTTTACAAAGTAAGTACCTTTTATATCTTTGATGATCACCAGTGAAAGCTACTGCATGATTTCCTGAGTGTTCTTTTGTTTCTTTTCTTTTGTTCCTTAATGATTATTCACAACTCTTGTCAAGATTCATCTTAACTTAGCTACTATGTTATTTTCTGGGAAGAGGGAGACAGGAGAAATGCCCTCTTTTTTTTTTTCTTTTTTTTTTTTCTTTTTTTTTTTTCTTCTTTTCTTTCTTTCTTTCTTTTTCTTCCCTGGTCTTCTTGAATATATAGTGTTATATAGAGAATAATATCCTGAGAAATAGCTCCCAGGCATAGGAAATAGAGTTTTATAAGAAACAAGGGAGATAAAAAGAGCATTATATGTTTTTTGGCATTACAGTCTAGCCTGTTAAAAGCAAAGCGATGTTCTTGAACTCACAACTGAAACAACTTTACACTCTCATAGCATCTTTCCTTCTGGAAATTTAGTCATTCAACACACCCAGTAGCAGGACCTATTAAGTCCATTGCACACAGCTAAACAGAAAGACACAATGGATGACTTTTTTTTTTTTTTTTTTTTTTTCCAGATTGATTGATGAACCAATGTGGACTCAAGAACAGCTCTGAAATCCTGACTGAACCCCTTGCTCTAATTTTTAGACTGCACTATTTCCCACCTGCAGTCAAAGATCAAGATGTTGAAAAGTGCTAACTTTGGGCTTCACACAATGAATTCTATTGAAACTCACTGCCCCCAGGACTTAGCTCATCTCTTGCATGGGGACATTTCAACTCTTTCATCAATATTCCACGATGTTTCTTGCTCCTCTAAATACTTGCATATTGCTTGCTCTCCTTTCTTCCCTACCTCCCTTCTGCATCCTTTGGAAATAACTGTTAATCAGCTGAGCTATGGATGATATAAATAAAGAAAAATGATGATTGTATATTTTAGTTTCAGAGGTAGCTCAGGGGTCTTAGCAGCTCAGGAGGAGAGAGAGATGAGCTAACACTGCTGTCCCTAGATTTCCACTTGGTATCGCTACAAATGCTGGTGAGTTAGGGAATGCAGGATTTGAGGATCTCTGCTGAATGGCAGGAAGGAATCCACAGGAGACAGTAGAGAGAGGGGCTGGCTGGCTAAGCAGTTAGTACTTAAGAAACACAAAACAAAATGATTCACAATTTAGAATCAGTGGGTCAAAGCCAGTGGGTGTTTGACACCAGAATTCTTTTCAAGGCTTAACACCAGGGATATCAGGGATAAATATCAGGGATGTTTGTGTGTCCTTGCACTATTTTTTTTTCCCACAAAACATCTATTTTACAAAACAGACAAATATTCAGAGCTATTTCAAAAAGTTCATGGGACAAAAAGCTGTTTGATGGTGATCAATAGGAAGATGACATCACTGACACATTGAAGAAAGAAGGCAAAAGCTGGATTTGGAAGGGTAAAAAGTTCAGGCTCTTGCAGAATTCTAAGTTCCTGGTTTCCATTACGTTTTTATTATTATAATCTTTGCATGACTGTAGCTGGACCTCGTAACCTTCCCATTTTGAAAGCTGAAGGAAAAGTTGTTAGCTGCAGTCAGACAGGAAACCCTCCTCCCCTAAGCTCAACAATGCCTCATAAAAATATCAGGTCAGAGATTAAAACAGAATGACTTGAAAGTTCAGAAATAACAAGCCTTCCCTCAGTATGTCTGCTATTAAAAATAGCTTTTAACCTGTTTAAGATGGAAAGGAGACATATCAAGATAATATTATTCCTATTCTCAAGTTCTCACTCTTTCTCTTTTTGATCTAAAGTAGAAAATTGTCTGTTAAGTATTTATTAGAGACAACCAAACCATATCTAATGTACCTTTGTGGCTAGCCTTACTAATTTGTAGTAATTTCTATATATGAATGACAAAAAGTCCAAAGATTAATTCACAATTTAATTCTAATTGGTGACATTTTTAATATTTCTCATTGCATCATGTGATGCTAGTATACCTTCTCAGAAATTCTAGATGCCATCTCGAATCTTCAGCCAAGTCTCCAGCTAGACTGCGCTTGAACAAGGTTTACAATAAGACTTTGAGGTCACCAGGGCTGTGCATGTGGTTGAACACAGACTGCAAATTTTACAGAAACAAGAAACATAATTTTCATGCAAAAAGCCACCTCAAAACAAACTCAAGTTCAGATTTTTAACTGAAAAATTTTACCTAATAGAGCAGGTGAGTCTCTGACTCTAGAAAATATATTTCCAATATATAATCTCTCTTGCTATTTGCAGATTGTCCATTTTCACAACTGTGTCTATGGCTCAAGGACTGATGTTTCCTATAATCCAACTTTCAAATTGTAATAGTTATGATTCAGTATCTGAGCACTGTAACTTCCCCTCAAAGCCTCATGCCCTATTTTTGGATTCCTGATCCAAAAGAGATAACCTGCCTGCCTGCCTGCAACCAAATTTTATTCTATTACAAGAAAATATTTCATGGAATCTTTCTTTTCTGGGATAGATTGTTGTTGTTGTAGTGTATGAATATGTGTAAAGCAGATGCAGCACCAGTGGAATATGAGCACCAAGACAACCACCTCTCTCTTTTTGTCTTCATCCCTGCACATGTCAAAGATGCAGCGTGATCCCTCAAGACCCGATATCTAAGTATCATGACAGTCACCCAACCTACTGTTAGTACTTCATCCCTAAGTATGGGACATGGCAACAGTGCATTCTGGCACTCATCTTCTCTTGCCTCAAAAAGTGGGTTTTTTTTTGTCCTTCTGCTACTAATTTTCAGTGCCCTTACACCACTGCTGAAACTACACACTGTCCCAGTGCAACTCCATGACACCTCTGAAAGATCAGAAAGAAATTATGAATCTGCAATAAGATCCTGAGAGTTGCCAGTGCTGCAACACATTGTGGAGCCCCTCTGGACTCCCATCATGCCCAATGTAGGAGTATAACTTTGTTCATTTGACTCAACCAGATAGGACTGAAAACACGTCTCGTTGAAACCTCATTTCAAAATTTCCCAAACAATTGCTTTAACACCTTAATTGTTTCTAATCCCTGACTCTTCTTCCTGTTGCTGAATGCTGCTAACACAGGTACATAGGACTCTCTTAATCACAAGATTCTCCTCAAAAAGAGGATATTACCAACCATAACTGTTTCAGAAAGTACAATAAGTTAAATCTCGTTCCCTTGACTGATCTAATCTTTAAAGAGAGAGACTTGGAGTAGAAACATGAAGCAGAATCAGACCTAAGCAGTTAAGTGAGTAAACAGGCTACCTCTTTCAAGTTAGAGTCTGAATCCCTACAGCCTGGCACTTTAGACAGAGAGAATGTTAAATGGGTGGGAGTGACCAGACCAGAGTGAGATTATTTTTTTTTCTCCTACACTAACCGATTCTAAGGCCATAGAAGACCACAGAGAACTGTGAAGGTCTGGCAACTTGTAAATGTGTAGGCTTCACTGTGTTTCACCCTTTGGTAGCTATTCTAAAGATCCTGAGACTTAACTCCTTGCATTTTCATTTCATACAATTGCTTCTTCTAAGAATTCATATTTTTCACGTACTGGAAAAATAAATATTTCAGATAACCAATGGAAATTCCATTTCTCTCTTAGGTTGAAGAACTGCTTAATATACTGCTTGCAAATGGTTGTGGGAGGAGAACAGAATTTAAGTTGATTCGTTTTAGATGGTGCATAATATGTACAGTGACAAGGAGAAGATTAAGGAGAAGACAGTTTTTGCAAATGTGTCACTCCAAAGAGATGACTCAGAGACTTAAAGTTAGGCTTCTCTTTAACTGCCTTTCTAAGCTGCAGTCTAAAATCACAGCATGCATAGTTACAACCTTTTCACCTTTATATACTGACAGGATCCTGACAGCTTCCTTTTTGAAGAGTTTAACACCTTTTCCACCCCCTAGTAGAAAAAGTATAATGGGAAAGAGACAAAAAGTATAGAGAAACATGAGAAACTTCACTTGGACAAGACTATGGGTTACACCAAATTTTCACAGTGGAGAAGCATATGTTTTTCACAGGAAGTTGAATTTCTCATTTTGTTCAACTAGTGCTTGACCTATGTGCTTCCTTCCATAAATAAATATATTTTTGTCAAACAGGGCTGCTTTCAGTAGGACCTGATTTATTTTCATCTTAAAAAGTGGAAAAATATGGTTTTTACATGCAGTTCATCCTAGCACAGGCCAATTAGAACCTCTGAAGCAACCAGTTAAAATAACTGAGACTGGCCCCACAGCTCCATAGAATCATAGGAACATAGAATCATAGAATATCTCAAGTTGGAAGGGACCCATAAGGATCATCAAGTCCAACTTCCTGCTCCTTTCAGGACTACCTAAAACTAAACCATATGACTAAGAGCATCATCCAGATGCTCCTTGAACTCTGACAGGCTTGGTGCCATGAGCACTTCTCTGGGGAGCCTGTTCCAGTGACCAAGCACCCTCTCAGTGAAGAACCTTCTCCTAAT
Source organism: Platalea leucorodia (assembly GCF_965183815.1). Taxonomy (NCBI): domain Eukaryota; kingdom Metazoa; phylum Chordata; class Aves; order Pelecaniformes; family Threskiornithidae; genus Platalea; species Platalea leucorodia. The sequence continues at coordinate 22,301,571 of NC_138829.1, forward strand.
GTCCAATCTGAACTTCCCCTCATGCAGCTTCATTCCATTTCCTCATGTCCTATCGCTGGTCACCAGAGAGAGGAGATCAGCACCTCCCCCTCCACTGCCCCCCTTGACGAATTTGTAGACTGTGATGAGGTCACCCTTCAGCCTTCTCTTCTCCAAGCTGAACAAACCAAGGGACCTCAGCTGCTCCTCTTAAGTCTTGCCCTCGAGGCCTTTCACCATCTTGGGCGCCCTCCTCTGGTCACGCTCTACTACTTTGATGTCCTTCTTATATCGAGGCACCCAAAACTGCACACAGTACTTGAGGTGGGGCCACACCAGTGCAGTGCAGAGTGGGGCAATCACCTCCCTCGACTGGCTAGCTATGCTCTGCTGGATGCACTGCAGGACACGGTTGGACCTTTTGGCTGCCAGGGCACACTGTTGACTCATGTTCAACTTGCCATCAACGCAAACCCCCAGATGTCTTCCTGCAGGGCTGCTCTCCAGCCTCTCGTTCCCCAATTTGTATGTAATATCAGGATTACCCTGTCCCAGGTGGAGAATCTGGCACTTGCTCTTGTTAAATTTCACACCATTGGTGATTGCCCAGCTCTCTAGTCTATCCAGATCTCCCTGTAAGCCTCTCTACCCTCAAAGGAGTCCACAGCTCCTCCTAATCTAGTATCATCAATCAGTACAGTTTACTTCTAAATCTCCTCCACTAGAGCCCTCCCAGCTCCTTGTTATTAGCAAGATATTATATTTGCAATTGCAGTCCACCTGCTCATAAAACTTTTTTAAAAAAAAAAAGGCTGAAGTTCTCTATGAGCTCATCTCACAACACATTCTTCCATCTCTTGGTATACTGATGAGCTGGGCAATTAATGAGGATTTAGTAAAATTGTATTTCCATTGCTAGCACTAAGCTTCCCCACCTTTCTGGTGGAATAGAAGGATTTTGTATTTCGTTAATGTGCTGAGTCGCTCACTGCGAACTCAGAATGGTTCCTCCCCACTATTTATGAGCATGAATAAACATGCTTGGCAAAGCAGCATGAGGCAGGAACATAACCCTTACATCACAGGCTGCATTATTTTCTACTTTAGCTTGGTCACAGCTTTCCTTTCGGTACAGTAGGAGCTGCAGCACAGTTATGCTTCCTACCATGTGACTCTCTATCTTTGGCCTGTAAATCACAATGCATCTCTGAACAGAACTTTACAACCTCTGCACTGCACATGTTCTTCTGTAGAACAGAGCAGCGTGCAGGATCTCGCCCTCGAAGCTCTGTGCTTCCATTTCCCTTGCTTGTAAAATAGACCCAAAGTAGATGGTTGCTGTGAATCTGAATTTGTTAAATATTTCTATCATGCTTTAAATCTGGGAAAGTTTTTACACTGTCATTTATTTATTATCCTTGCCAGCCACCAGTGTACTGTTTTCCGGTAGCCGTGCATATATGCTCTGTGTAGACACACACAGTGGAAAAAGAAACCAGCTGTGCTTCACCCACTTCCAAACACCTTGCTGGAGAAATCAGCAATAAGATCACTATAATGAACCTTCTTCCTCCACCCTCCATTTCCCTGCCAGTGAGAATTTAAGGTTTACTTGGGAGCGGAATGTTATTTGTCCTTCATGTATCCTAGAACTTGCTTATTTATCTTTTGTAAATCAAATAACTCCCCTTTTAACCTTGAACATTCCCTGGTCCTGACCCAGATAATCTTGCAAAATAGACCAGTCAATCATGTTTTCCTTCTCATTGCATAGGGTGGTAGTGGGAGAATAGAAAAACCTTCTGTCACTAAATCATTTCCACCCACAGGCAAAAACTCTTCACCCAATTAACTAACACCAGGTGCACACTTGAATGCATCTGAGGTATGTGATATACTTACTGGCTCTTCTCCTAACCTGGCAGACAGACGTGAAACTTGCCCCTGATTAGCCTGTTTCACTGGAGCTGCAGTGAAATGTGTCCCCCCTCTCAGAAAAATTCTTGTGTGTTTCTGTGTAAATAATGAGTACCTTAACCATGTAAGACCCACAGTACACTGTACATGAAAAAGACTATCTTTTTTATGAACTGATTTGTCAAGATGGACAAATGGCAGCAGTTCACTGCAAAACAAAAAGTATTAGCAGTGCCTGCCCAATATTTTGTGCAAATGCTGTATATGTAGAGAGTATTACAGTCCATCTCCATGGTGGGGTTCCTACCTTTATGGGTATAGGGATACTTAAGACTCTGGTTTCCTCCAGGTTTGCCTTCACCCACATATATTTTTGCTCTACCACCTTTAGCTAGCAGAGAAAATATTTTTAAATGTCTGTAGCCAAAATCAGTCCTGGTGTATATACATTTCAACCTCCGAATACAACTGATGTGGCTCTTAGGGAGCCTGAACCTCCATTAGTTCAATTTTTGACTTAGAAGATTTCAATGTACCAAGCATCCCTGAAAATCAGATGGTATAATTTGTAAAATTAGCTTGAGTACAAAGAAACTGAGATATCCAGGATTAACAGAAGAGTTTAAATATTTTTTCCCTGAATGTTCTTATTCTTTATTAATATTCCATATATGAGATGAAAGCTGACAAAATTTCTGAGGTCCTACCCTGATCTGTGTGATGGCCAAATTCTGTTATGTAAACCTGTTCGTTTATTTTCTTGTAGCAAAGCAGCTTAACCTATAACTGATGAAACAAGACATATTCAAGACTTTACAGTTACTACGTATGACCAAACCACTTGAATAGCTAAAATCTCGCAATTCAGGATTTCTACCTAATATTGGTGACATGCACTTTCTTACTCTTTTAAGGCACTTACAGAGCTTAGATGATCAATACATAGACTAGACGGTGAATTATAGCTACTGAATGTAGACAACAGAATCAGGTTTTTAAGTGATAAAATTGTAACAGCTTTGAAGTTGCACTAAGTTGTCCTATTCCATGGATATGAAAGTATTAAGTCATTATTAAGCTATTCTTGAAACTATTTTCTCTGCTACTTTATGGTACCTCGGAACATCTAGGCCAAAACACAAGCCAAAATCCTTATTCCTGCAGTGGAATTCCCAAGTGGGTATGAATCTGTACTTGCAGGTAATTTGAGCTTGGCCTTCCTACAGGTCTATCACCTCCCTTCAATCATCAGCTTCCCCTTTTGTCACTCTAACTAGAAGATATTGAAGACTATGTTTTAAAATCTGAGAGACTTAAATTCACATTTAACCATCTTTAAAAAATGTGTCTTTCAGACAAATTGAGTCTGATATAACACAGTCTACTGTGCCGTCTGAAATTAAAATACAAAACATGTTGCATGTATATCCATCCCCCTGCAGATTCTCCTAAAGATCTGGAATTCAAATCCTGGTCTACAGAAGAACAGAAGAGCACAGGATCGGCTCAAAGATCCATTCAGCCTAGAACACTAGTGTCCACTGGAGCTAGGCGTATGGTCCCAGGAAAGATATTAGAAATAGGGTAAGTATAGAGTAATCCTTCCCTGGCATAAACTCCCACTCTGTAGAGATTATCATTTGAGAGAGTTGCTGTATAGGAAAGTTGCAACTGGATCATTCTATTTGATACAGCCAAGGCTGGGTCTGTTTTTTCAGTAATTTATCCAAATTTTAATTATTTTATAATACAAGAAATCCACAATATTCTTGCAATGAGTTCCACAGTTTAGTTATGTTTTTATGTGAAAAAACCTCTTCCTTTGTTTTACCTTACATTTGCTGTCAAGCAACGCCAGTTTGTGCTCCCTGCTTTTCCTATTGTGAGAGAGTGTGAATAATTTCCCTTGTTCATCTTATCTACACCTTCCTCTTTTTCTATGTCTCTATCATATCATTTGTCATCTTCTTCTATTCCAGGGTGATAAATCTTAATCAATTTAGTCTCTCTTTGTCTTTAGTGTTGCCCTGTAACTGCTTGTTGCCATTCACCATGTCTTTGCTAATTCTTCCATAGCAGTTTTGCGATGCAGTTGAATTTGACTTATTTTCCTTAGAAATGAGCTGACAATTCTTCACAAAATAAAATATTAAATGCTGTATCCAAATATATAATGTCATATGTACTAAGCTTTTTGTTTATCAACTAGAATGTTTCCATGCCTCAAGAGAATTTCATGTGTTGTCTGCCTAGGACAGACATGAAGAAACACTCTTGCACAGCCATAGAGTAATATATAATTTTTTTGTGTCACCACAGTATTCACCCAGACTGAGACTTTCTAAGTGATGTACTCCCTGTTACTTAGTATTTGAAAGTGTAACTATTCCTTTTAATCTTTATCTATCTTCCCTGCCCTAAATCCGTGTTAGAATTTGTCCCAATATTAGTATGTACTTCTGCCCTACAATCAATATTTGAATCACCACTGGTCATTTCTAAAAATCTGCACTAACATCAGACTTTCTAATATGTGTCTCCTTATTTTATCTAAAAAAAGAATTGTTATGGGTAACCAGTTGTAACCTGGGTGATAGAGGTTAGGAAAATCCAGAGAACAGATTTTCTCTGAGGTATAGTTGGCATAATTATTGTTTTAATCTCAACATCCTACAATTTTCTAGTTTTTCTCTTTTCAGTGACACAGTCTGAGAGCCATTAACACAGCTAAGGGCAACAAGCAAGTGTAGAGAATGAATGTTCTGATTCAGTTTATGTTCCAGGGCAGCATGAGATATATCCCTAAATAATTATTTAAGAATTTTACACCAGGATTAGTTATTCAGGAGCTGGAGAACACGTCACAAAATAAAATTATTTTTTCAGTGAGCCACCCTGTAGTGATTTTTGGTGGTGGTGAAAGACATCATACAGATAGGACAAATGCCACGTGAAAAGCGGTAATTAAATTTTGGGCCACATACCTACTGGTAGACGTAGTCTTATTTCAGTAGACCCAGGCTAGTTTATACTAAAAGCCATTAGGAATTCAAATGGATACCAAACTCTTCCACCTCCCCCTACAATAACATCCATATGGCTTTCTACATATTGTTGCAAATTCAAATCACTGAGGAATTCCATGCAGTGCTTTTATCCTCTCACCTAACAAATCATCTATAAAGCTAAGTACCCTTCACATGGTATTTGTATTATGGGGTCATCTACTGTTTTCACAGACAGCTATTTGTTATTGGCATGTTTAGGTTCTGCATATAAATAGTACAGATTTATAATCAAATATTTTTTGCAAAGTCAAAACATTTAGAGGAACTGGATGAAAAAGTGACTGGAGGCAAGTCTTTGCCATCTACTTTCCCACTTTTCCATTGCCTCTTCTTAACTGTAGCAGGCCATCTATAGATTTCTAGGAATTAAGTACACATCTACCCTGCCCACAGGGCAGATAAATCAGAGTTTATACAGTGGTGTTTGAAGATTTTTTTATATGCCTATTAGTAGAGGTAGAGGAAACAGAGTGGGAGGGAAGGGATAAAAGCCTGCTGACTCTGCAGGTTCCATCCTGTAAGTTCAGGCAGTTTGCATGACCTCCCCACCCCCTCCACCACTATATGTCAAAGGTGACATCTTTGCAATAGTTAAGAGTACTTTTTTTGTGTGCCTTCTAAAAAACATTAGGGCAGATGAATGAGTGAATCAGTCAGGGAAAAGATAATTCTACATTTGTCTCTTAAAATGGACAATAGGAGATGTTTTTGTAAGACTATAAAAACAGGACAAGCATATACTGATACTTCCCACAGCGCTACACCACATGCCAGCAATCTGTGATTCAAGGACTCAGAGCAAGATGCAGTTTCATTTTTAATTCAGTTGGTCTCCTTTCAATTCTATCACTTTAACCAATGATCCCCTATAAACTTTTTCCCCATAACCTCCTAAGGCATGATGCTCCACTTTTAACCACATGTTGTATGAAGGAATATCTCCTTTGGCTAGTTTCTAAGCAGGATCCAGGAAACACGTGATCAGAGTGAAGAGCAGATTTATCACCTAAAGCCCTAACCTCTTGCGTATTCAAATGCCTATCTTCTTCAGAATGCCAGAGGAAGTAAATTCTGAAATGGCCTTCAGAGTCTGGGCTACCATTGTATGCTGTTCATTTTCAAATCAATAGCAGTGCTGACAATTATTTTAATGAAACAGTTGTCAGCTTTTAATTTCACCCTATTACCTCTAACAGTTCTTTTTTCTTTTTCACTATGTAAACTCTGCATCAAAGCATCAAAGCAAATATATTAAATTTGTTCAGCAGCTTTCTTTGATTTTATTTCCTTGGATAAGAGGCTGACTTAAACCCCATCATTAAGGGTCACAGAAATGAAGAGAGCTAGGAAAACTTCACATACAGATTTGGAGCCATTTCATGTAACAATCTGCTTGCAAAGCTGAGTTTGTCTTCCTTAGCTTATGCAACTTACCACTTCTTTTGTGAAGCTATTGAAGATAGCACAACAAAAGTGTGTTTTGTGAGGAGCTTCTCATAAAAAACACTGTACTATTGCTTTGCATAACTCAACAACTATAAGCAGTAAGTAGGGAGAACGGTCCACAGCCAAGACGGAATACAGTGTTTTCTGATGAGTGCAGGAGTTGACAGAATAGATGTGCTCTGAGGGTCTGGAGGTCAGGGAGGATGTTTTGCACTGTTGGTGGTGCCAGAGTGCAGGACTCTGACCATATTCCTTTAGACACATGGCAGGTTTAATGTGTAATACAGGATTTACTTATTTTAAGTAATTTTAAATTACATGGGATTTTGATTTAGCAGAGAGGTTCAGGAATGCATTTGAATCACAGTGCAAGTACAAATTGCACTTAGCGGAGTGCAGCAATTGCAGTATTCAGTTGAATCACAATACAAACAAGAATTTCCTTGCTGAGCTATATAATATCCTCAACATCACAACACCAGACATCCCCAGTGACTATCAAGCATATATGGGTTGAAACCAGCTCAAGCCCATTGCTCTCATCAAAGGGCTTTTGTTTGTTACAAAACTTGGATTCTCTATGTGACATATTTTTTGCATTTTATTGATCAACTAAGGAATGAACAGTTACCAAACAGCTGATATAACCATTCATACAGAGCAAAGGCTCCCCTCTGGTCTCTTTTTCCCTTTCGTTCAGCATTCTTTACAACAGCCATGGTCAGTCACTCCTCACATTCTTCCCCAATCTTCATAAGCACATCATCCTTGGCCATCTCCTCTGAGCCTTCCATTGTAATGGCTCATTGATTAGCTGCAGGTGGCCATATCAGAGAAGGATAAAGAAAAAAAGCATATGTTTACTGACAAAAAAAAAAACAGAAATAAAAGCAAAAAGTGTTAAATTCTACCAGGTAATTGCAATCAAAGGCTAGTGAACCAGAATATAATATAAACGAGGATGAGAAAAAAAAGGTCAGAGGAAGCGCAGCAGTTGTTCATGCCTTTACACAGGTGTAGGTGGATGAAATATCCAAAAGGCTTCAGATGGTTTGGTTTATCTGTCAGCTTTATGTTCTTGTGAGAAAATAACTTCTTTCTGTGAGTCCCACTCCCCTGCTAGACCCCAGCAAGTTAATAAGAAATCTGTTACTCTCATACAGGTCAATAATTTCAAAATCATCAGAAGCTTTTGCTTAGTTTAAAATAAACCTTTTCTAGAGCTTTACCTAATGTCTCAGACTTACAGACATGCGCCGATATCGAGAATAGAAGGAAATGAAAGTAAAGAGGAGGGGGGTTTGTTTGTTTGATGGTGGTTTTTTTCCCCCCCTCTGCCTCTAAAAGGGTTAACTTGATATTTGGACTACAGTTCATAGTGGGGTAAGGTGAGCATGAAGGGCTATTGTTATATGCATGCTGATTTCCCCATTTCAGCTCAACAGCATTTTTAAATCTTTGTCATTTGCCCAGCAGCTGTGTTATCTCATAAACACAAGAATTTTCAGTAAGGGATGTCAGCCTCAGCAAAACTATAACAAACAAACAATTTAAAGACAAAGTTTGATTAGCTGTGTAACAGAAAGATCTGCACAATTTACGCATCTACCCTAACAAACCTTCATCTTTTGTAAACCTCAGACAATTGCTTACACCCAGTGATTGCCTACTATTTAACAACAAAAAGGAACTATTATGATTGTCAGTCTTTTTAACGTAAAGTCCTGCACTTAAGACACTTTAAATAATTGGACAAAATGATGGTATAGAACTCGTCAGGATATACTGCTGATTCACACACTATCATCGATTGGCCCAGGTGCATTAAAGCCTATCAGTTGTTATTTGTTCTTGTTTTGTTTAACATTTCTCCCTCCTCCTCTCTCTCCTCCATGTGGTTAAGTTTTATATTATTTAAAAAATTAATTCAGACATAGCAGCACGTCAAAACAGTTCTAAATAAACACATTTCAGTTCAGAGTAAGTGTTTAAGCTGAGAGACAAGAGAGACAGCCTGGTTTAGCAGCCAAGACATTGGTATGGTAGTTACAAGAGACTGATTCCATGTTTAGCTTTCTCATTTGTCTTTGCAAAGTTCTATACTACACTTGCTTATAATGCCTATTTGCACTATAAGACCAACAAGATAGAAACCATCTAGACTTTATGTTTGTTAGTGGCTAGTATGATGGTATTCTGAACTCAGTTAGAGCCTTGATGTGCTATCATAATGAAACCAATAAATTCTAGAAATTTATGCTGCTGAAAAGTGACTTGTGGATCACTTACCTACTTTGAATGTTTACTTTACTTTTGAAAAAGAAAAAAAGAAAAAAAAAGTTTATCACACCTTTTGTCTTATTATGAAGAGAATCAAACTCTCCACTGTGCAAACAGCCCTCAAAATACCTTTTACCATCTTTGGAACTCTGATGTCACAGTTTTCTCAATCAATATCACATCACATATCCAGCCAGCTTCCTAACAACTTTTATCCAACACTGAACACACTCAGAAACACCTGAAACAACTCTATGCCTCTGCAAGTTTCTGATAACTCACAATCCAGCTGAGCTATAAGGGAAGAAATATTTCATGATCACCATAAAGAGAAAAACAAATCCACACAGAAGTGCACTAGTGGGAAATTAAAAAACTTTCAAGCAGCATTACAGTTACCAGTACTACAAGCAAGAATTTTTTGGATCTTATTTTAGTGTAACTAGTCTGTATTTAAGTATAATATCAATGAGAGGAGCCTAAGCATTTAAATGTTATTGTGTTGTAAAATATTTAGATAGTAAAATTTTCATAGTTCATTAAAATATATACTACATTTTTCCTCTTCATTAGGTGTTATGTTTGATGACATCTGATGTAAGAAGCAGACTTGCAAAGTCTTTTCTAAGTAGGAAAAAAGTATACATTTAGAATTTATTAAAATAATCCCTAAAGTATAGGAATCCTTGTCAAAGTATCTTATCCAAACCTTCTCTCTTCATTAACCCACAAAGCTCAAAAGCGGCATATGATTTATAATTAACAAAGTGAATCAGTCAGTTAAGCACTGTATTTCCCTATTTATTTCTTATTTAAGACCATGACCCAAGTTCTGTAAAGGTATCTATTTTTTCTTGATATTTAGAAATAATTTCAAATTCAAATAATTTTCAAATAATTCTCATCCAATGGATTACTCCTGCATTGCACTCTATTTTTCTATTCACAGTGAATGGATGGACAGCTAAGTCACATAGAACTGTTTCTATTTTGGCTGATGAGCTAAAAATGTCTTAATCAAGAGAAAAATATGGTTAAAAAAGAACAATAAATGATTCTCCTACTATCACAATCTTAGCCACTTCCCAATACATTTTATAAACAAAAATCAATTCAGACCTATGTCCAGAAAGAGCCACTGAAGAAAGGTAAACAAAGAAGAAGAGAAAACAACAAACTTCTTGGAATTTAAATGAAGGCTGTTTTCACTGCATTCAATCAGCAAGATACTAATTTATGAGGTGTTCCTACCCTTCCTGATCATCATCAATTACTAACCTGTCGGATTAACACTGAGTTTGTTGAGACTTCCAGAGGGGCTGTGCAGTCTCCATGGGGAGCATTTACCAAATTGGAAGCCTGATCAAAACTTTTTACATGTGCTAAAAATACTAAGGTGGGATGAAACCCACCATCACGCAAAGGTGTTAGATGACATCTATCAAAATAAGCCATCTGCACAAAACCAAGGGCCTTCATGTTTGCAGCCATTTATAGCTATAGGATGATAAATAAAAATCTGAACCATATTTGGAAACAATATCTATAAAATCCATTGGATAAAGGGGAAATGCATGGAAAGAGAGACACTCCTCTGATGTCTTGGAACAGAAATCCAATCTAAGTAACTTTTCCATGCAGGTAATATTTGGGTCAGCTATGGCCACTTGATTTCTCAATTTGTGTAAGACTTCTTGAATTAAAAAAAGAAAAAAAAAAGGAAAAAAAGAAAAGATAAACCAGCAGGTAATTAGGATATTAAAGTGGTCATTCTAGGCCTCCTGTTCTAATCCCTTGCACTTTAACAGGTTAGATAAAGGTTGTGCAGTTTCACTTTACAAGCACATGCTATAAATTGCTTCATTCTTTGAAGTACAAACTATTTACTCAACACTCACATCAGAAGAGAGTTATATTATTCCATAATAATATCCTACTCTTCACAAATGAAAAATATTAAGATGATCCTGAAGGAGCTGAAATTTACTGTTTTCCTTTTCAGGATATGGTTATGCTCTCTTACTTTTTATTTAGCTTATTCAATTTTCTTAAGGTCTAATTCCAAGTTAGCAAAAATGAATAGACTCTTTTAATTAACTTTTCTCTGTACTGACTCAGGCCCTAAATCTTTTCCCCATAAGTCATGTCTTCCAGCTCTAACTTATTATATCCTTTTTGGAATTCTAAAAGGAATTCCCTGCAATAAGATTTTCCACATCTGTAGCAGAATTTCTAACTGATAAAATTACTATGCAGACTCTTTTTATTTTCCATAAATTTCAGCCCCTTTTAAAGATATGGAAGCTCATTTCTAATTCAGCTAATGAACTCTGCCTAAGACTTTTGATATATCTAGGAAGGAGACTTTCAAAGACACAAACAGGAGCCAGGCACCTACATTCCACTGATAGCTAATAGGGACCAGGCACCTGTGCCTTTGAAAATCTCCCCCCAGTCAATCATGTTTGACAATTATTCATCAACTTTTCCTACTGTTGTACTGAAAAAATGTGAGCTGTCACTTTCAAGACTGTTCCTGTACACAAGAGAAGCCAAATCCATATCGATCAAAGTGACATGTTTGTAGTGCAAAATAAACTGAAACATCTATATAATTTATAGCTTGTTATGTTTGGTGATAAACAGATGCTTTAATTAAGTTTGAGTTTCAGAGCCTTTTAAACCTACTGCCTGAATTTTATCACCTATAAATAAACAGGCCTTTGGAAAGAGAAATAGATAAGCATGAGTATTGATTTTGATTACAGATGTGGACCTAAGTCCCAGCAGTTACAACAAATACTACAGTGCTTGCTCCTTTTAAACTATAATTACCTGCAGAAAACAGTCTGTTATGTTCAGTTCAAGAGAACAGAAGCAGTGAAAACTTACAATAACATGTTTTGGCAGGGGAGGAAGTTAAGTAACTGCAAAGATACAGGGTTTCCAAACAGCATCTAGATACAGCAGTAACCTTTAACCTTGTCATCATCTATGAGTGTGCCAGGCCCTGTTTATCAGAAGTTTTGTAATTAGATTCTGAAGTATAGAAATATAAAGTGCAGGTGATATCATGGGGCAGATTCTGAAATAGATGAGCACCTCAGTTCCACTTTCATGAAGAAAGGCTGAAGGCTTTGGAATTCATAATGCACTTTTATATTGGCACTTCCAAATATTTCTGCAGTGAATACTAAGCTTGCTTGTGCTTAATTTTGCCTCCTTTTAGCTGGATGAAAATATGGCACTATATGCTTATGGATAGAATTAGTGTCACCTAGACGCATAACTTTTGGGTGGCTAATCAATATAAGCTCATTCTATACTCAAGGGAGAAAATCAAGCAACTACAGTGAGGATTTCATACTATATATGTACACACATATATCAAAAAAAGCTTCATGAATTGCCCTTAGGATGTGCCCATGCATCTCTTCTGACTACAAAGAAAGGCTACAGACTCACTCGGACTAGAAGCTTAATTCCTAAAATTTACTACCTAAAAATATGTTGAGGCAGACTGTAAACCAAAAAACTTTTTTAACTCTTATAATGATTTATTGGCACAGCTGGACAAAGAATCTTAAAGTCCCAACTCGATTTTTTACAACTTTGGTTTACCTTACTGCCTCTGGCCCATCCCTTAATAAAGTCTCTAGTGATGGTATTATTTTAAACAACTTTGTAGATTTCAAGGAATGAGAAATGTGGAGCATCTTTTTGCTATAATTTGAACAAATCTTAGCTTAACATAATGGTTAAGATGAGAGAAAGCTATAAGGATAGAGGATTTGTGATCAGTTATTTCAGGGACTTTAATTATTTGTTAGTCTCATAAAAACATCAGACTTTGTATAATTTTAAGGCAGATGCTGTGTTCAATTTTGGCTGTTGGAGATGTCTAGCTTTCAGATTTTTGTTCTTATTCAGGCCTGGAACTTAATGTTAAATGGGAAACTACTAAGTTGTCTTCAAGCTAAAAAAAATTTTACTAAGTATCATTATCAAAAAAACAAGCTTGGAGTCTGTCTAATTCTGACTCCTCATGCCTTCTACTTAATCCTCAGACATCTTGTTTACTATAATAGATTTTACATTGTCTTTCCTTCATTTAAGAGGTGTAGTTTATAGCATATCCCAAGCCAACTAGCTCTGATACAAATAAGATAAAACTGGTGCTAGATATTGTTGAGAAGAGAGCGCAAACATTAAGAGAAGCAGTCCAGTAAAGAAGGCAGAGCTAATGGATCTATTTGGAATCTGTTTATTGGCTTTCTAATTGCAAACTTTGCCATCAAGACCTAATACCTCCAGCTCAGAAACAGGTTATGCTGTTACTATCCAAAAACTGATGACACAAAGTTTTGAAGAAAATTCCCCTCCTGTTCTTTTAGATGATGGAAAAGAAATAATCCTTCCCAGAGTTTCTTCAGATCTCACCCTATTACAAAATTTTGAACTTTCTATGTCCACTTCTGAAATGTCAATATTTGGAAATATTAATGTGTCAAATTTTATCTAATTCATGTCAGTTTTGATATAGCATCTATTTCTGAGACTGTAGGGCTGAGCAACTACTTTAAGACTACCAACCAGCCTGAACATGTTCATCAAAGCTGATAGCAAAAAGAACTTTAGTTTATTAACTCTGGCCTGTCACACAAAACACTCAAACATTCATCATTCTTTTAGGTAATTTTATTATTGCTTTCCAGGTATTGATTAAAAAGGTGAACATCTCTCACCATTGTGACAATCCAAGAAAAAAAAATCAGGTTCAGTGTGAGAGTTCAATAAAAATTCTGCTCAGCACACAACATTGGTTTGTAGGGGAAGACCAAAAAGAAGGAATATTAAGGATTAGTGAAAGATTGGGAAAGCCTTGATTGTTGGTGTCTTTTAATTCAGTTATATAAACATATGGCAGGTCCTTACATCTAATTGACATACATTTAATTTTTGTCATGTTAAAAAAAAAAGGAAGGAGAGGGTGGATTTTTGAGGACATGTTAGGAAAATCATGTGAAAGAACTTTTCAATGATCTGTGGAAGTGATAAATTTTGTTTATTCAAAAGAGGAATTAAGAGAGAGAAAGATAAAGAATCTGTGAATATAAATAATGTTTTTAGAAAAGATAATTTCTTTATCACATTTGCTACTCTTGACATTACAAAAGCATGGAAATTTAAATTAAAAGAAAACACATTAAAAAAAAAACACAAACAGAAGTGATTTTCAAATAATGAATAAATAACCTGTGGAATTCATTTCCACATAATACTGCACTGACCATGGAATTGATAGCATTAAAATACACCAGAATCCACAAACATCCAGCTTACAAGGAATAATTTTCCATATGTCACATTTAAGGCATCTTGACAATAAAAGAATGGATTCTCAATTAGCATAAAATTCACCTCTTAAAATTCAAAGAAGTCAAGCAAGATATAAGAATTTGCCTGAATTGAAGATATGTCACCTGGAAGAACCAAATTATTATCTATATCAGGAATATGGCCCCAAATATTTTTGGGTTAAAGTGGCTAATTTAGGGCTTAGTTGATAGCAGCTCTTCAGCAGCAAGACTCTGCGGGTCAGTCGTGAGATTTGAACAACTCAAACACTCTCACCTCAGAGATCAATAAAAAAGGAACATTTTTTAAAGTGTGAACTGTCTATTGTTTGCTTTATTTTTATTACTAAGTTGGCATGTATCACCTCTGAAATAGTGGGCAATACAGGTGAGAGTTGAGCCAAAGGCCCCACTATGACACAAGTCACTGAGTGGTTAAAAAAGTGTGCATCTATTTGTCTGGAAGAAAGTTCCAAACTTGGTTCAATGTCAAGGGCATTTTTCCAAGAGTGCTATGTGGTCTGGGAGAGTATTAACTGTTGAATTTTAATCTTTGAGTTTCTTTTCCGTTTTTTTTTTTTTCATACAATAGGCTGAAGACTGAAAAATGCAGACACATAACGTTTTTGACAAGGACGACATCTTAATTAGGTTGAAGAGTTACGCTAGTTACCTCAAAGGATTTTAGACCTCCTCTACACAACAGCCAGTGTGTTTGTTTATATAGATATGTGTTCCTCTTTCAGCACTGACCTCCTCAACGTGACTGGGAGAAAGTGAAAACTCTTCAGGTTGCAAGAATCCACTTAGCTTAACTATAGAGGTAAAGTGCTAAATTTTCAATCTTTGAACATAGTATTCTGTCTTGAGAAAACTGCTATGCATAAGGTCACCTATGATCAAAAGAATCACCAAAAATGTTGGTTGGTTGGTTTGGTTGGGGGGTGGGGGGGGTGGGGTGGGGTGGGGTGGGGATTGTAAAGACTGTCATACAGCTAATTGGCACACAGGATGCAATTACTGAAGAGCGAGTGATTTCAATGTATATGTATCTTCTCCATGGTTTATTTAACTAATTACTTCTCAGTAGAAAAAAGATGGATGGTACAGTAAAAAAAAAAAAAAAAAAAAAAAAAAACACACACAAAAAAACCAAACAGCAGTGCTCCTTTCCGGCTTTGCAGTACACTTCACATCTTTGTCTGCACTTATGTAATTATTAACAGCCATGTCACATATTTAAATCAGTAACACCTTACCAGTAACAGCTCACTAACTTCCATCCATTTTGGGTGTAAATAATAAATAAGATGAAGAGCAGTTCTTAGATCTAAGTTGCATGGTATATTAAGAAAAAATAAAAACCACTGTTTGGATTAATTATACCTTTCACAGTGAATTCCAGTTCAGACTATTTCTTGCATAATACAACAGGAATGTCCTTTCTGATTACTACATTGTCCTCTTAGTAGATACCATAGCTACTTGACTGAATATTTGCAAAAAGGGTAACTCTGTAAAGGAGACTTGGAGTCAGTTTTAACATCTCTGAAGTTGTTTTCATGATCCATTCTCATTTGATCCAAAAAAGGATAGCATAGTTGATAGTATAAAATAATTTTACGGGCACTAAAGCTGTCAAAAGGAAGAGAAAATATTTGTTCTCTGACATGTTTAACTTGGTTATCCTTGCTGTTATTTTGGATAAGGATGATTATGATTGCTACTATTTGCTGATTTAAAAGGGGGAGATGACATAGGACAAGTTAAGAAATATTTTGTCTGGATTTAGCAACAAGTCCAATATTTTCTCAAAGATAAGTTATTCCCACACTACACCTCATAGATTTCGTATCATAGGTAAATGAAGAATTTAAAACAAAGATGTCTCTTAAGAACTAAAACATGGGGGAAAGAGCATGCTGAGCCTTCATTGACCTACCACATATCCACAAGCATGACAAATTTGTTCAAAGCAGAGAATAAGAAGTATGTTATTAAATGTTCATAATGCTTTGAATTTGATTTCCTCTCTTTCCCCTATCTTTAATGGCATCCAGTCATTCAGGAGCAAAAGCTGCTCAATGGTACCAAATTATGTTTAAATGTCCCTTTTTTGTGCATATTACAGATACTTATCACATTACGCATAAAAAAAGGTCTTAGCAACCATATAGTCAAAGCTGTTAGCTTGTGGTTAGATTGAATCTCTTAAATGTCAGACTTGGTGAGTCTTTTAAGTCATATGAATTGTTCAAAGGATTTAGAAATGCACTCAAGCAATTGCTGTGCACTGTTTGTATTAACAATATCAGTTCAAATATGCACATCTATTCTAAACATATATCTACTCTGTATATATAGTACATATCTATATCAAGCTAGAAAAGAATAGGGTGAATAACTTAAATGTGATAGGCCTCAACTTTCCAACTGTTTGGAAATCATAGCTCATGCTGGATTGAACAGCAGCAAAAAAATGTAGAAGACAAATGTTGCTTTTTGAAATTTTATTTTGTATTCTTACACAGGATATTAACAATACATATGTTGATGTATAAAGAGTGTGACTATACTTCAGTTTAGTCTTGACTTTATTTTAATTAGAATTAATCATTAATTAGAATTCATCATTGGTGGATGATTGGACATGTTAGTCATAGTTTAGGAAGAGTTCTTCCTTCAGAAAAAACTATACTATGGACTATAAATAAGAGGCTAGAAATAACAACAAAAAAGCATTAGAAGAAAAAAAACAAAGCACGTATTGTGGCTTTGCAGAAGCAATAGGAATTTCACATTCCATAACAATTCTTAAAATCTCCAAATGCTCTTACGAAACAAAAAGTACTTTAAAGCACTGTTGAAACTGAATCATGATTCTCATTTGTCACCAATTAGTGCAAATGAACCTAAAGGAAATTCAGCAAAAAGACAGTCTATATTATAAACACACAAAAAAGTTTGTTAAATATACAACAGGCACAGACTCCTTTCTGTTGCACTTCCTTTGCTCTGTCTATCCATGCTGTGTGAGGAAATCCAGTATTCAAAATCCAGATTGCACAGTAGGGTGTTTGAAACCAAGATCTAGATTTTAATTTGAAATGTCTTGCTTAATGACATTATTATTCATAGGTCAGAGTGATAAAATACAGAAAAAAAGATTTTTTCTATATCTCACAGAACAATAATCTTACACTTGGAAAATATAAAAATAAAGCATTTTATCTTTGAATTACTGATTCTGACTATGAGTAGGAATACATAACCTGCTTTGAATCATGACATGATTTCCATATCACAAAGCCCACTCACTCATCCTGAAGATAAATTAAGCATGATCTTGTGGGAAAACAGTCAAAAAATAAAATACTTATTTAGAGTATTTAAACAGTACAAAACTATCAATTTTTCTTCAGATAATCATGTGTGAAAAATGCAATTCTGCTTTCCAGAGCTTTCTGTGCACCTCCAGGTATACTCGTTTGAGGTAATCTGGAGAGATTAGGGTTTTATTTTCACAGAAACCAAACTATTTGCTGTCTTAAATAGTAGTGGGCTACTCATCAACTATTATAATTTTCATGTGTAAGTTTGATGAGAATGAAAAAACATTTAGTAGTTTTGTGAATGTAGAAGGACCAGTCTCTTGTAATATACAGATCATATGACATGCTATACCTCTTATCAGAAAGAAAATAAATGCCCTGCATTGCACATCTGTCTCTGTAAGATCTCTAGTCAGCAACGCACTGTAGGAATCTGAGTGGCTGTATGTAAGTGGATTGCTGAAGAAGGGGAAGAGAGCAAGAAAGAGAGTGTAAAAACATCTTAAAGATTAGAGTCAAATCAAATCAAATGAAGGTCTGTAAGCTTTATGCCATGGCTTCTTTAACATAAAAGCCAAATAAAGGGACTGCTATGTTGGAGAAGGAAAGGTTCTGCTCTAAAGAGGAGTAAAATATTTGCAAGAAATGCAAATGGTGTCTGAATTTACTTGAACTTTTACAGGCTAAAAACCTGAACAGTCAAATCCAAATTAAATTTAGCTATTTCTTCTAAAAAGGCCAACATTCTTTCCTTCTAGTTTGGAGTTTTATTGTAAGTCAAACAGTCTAACTTCTTTAAAAGGAAGCTTGTACCCCCATTTTAAAGGCACTAAATGAAGTCTGTGTTTTACTGCTAAAATTAAGAATGTTTAGCATGGTTTAGCTAATTAATTTGATGGAATGTATTGATTACAATGGAGTTTTCCTTTGAGGCTTAGAGTTGGTTATTCAGTGAAACTCAGGACATACGAATCAAACTGAGCAGCAAGAAGACGAGAGCTGCTGAGCAGAACAATTTACATTGCTTTATCCTACCCTTAAATCAACAACAATATATGTATTTTTAAGTGGGAAGTGTTTTCAAAAGAGGGAACGGGGAAACTGGAGTGGAGATCCAGAGAGGGACAAGTACTACATTCGTTTCCTTGATCTGGCAACTAGTAGCAGCCAGACATGAATGTATTATTGGTCATAGTGCCTAACTGCAGATGTGCCAGTTTAATCCTCTAGCATGCCACAGTTTGATACCTTATTGTAAAGACAGCAAACAGCCTTGGGCACATGAACAGTGCTGTAAACTGGAAGAATAAAGAATTTATTCAAAGGAAACTGCAATTTTTTTCCCATGATCTGTTCATATGCATCATTAGATACATTACAGTAGAAACTCAACTCCACATGAATAAGCCTGAAATAACCAAAAGGCATAAAGAGATTGAGTTTCTAGTCTTCCTGTTTTCGGATGCCGCTGGTGTAAATGAAAAAGACATAAATTATTAGCTACATGGAATAATAACATATCTATATGTAAGCAAAGAGTAACAAGAAAGCTGTGTAAGGTGGTGGTAAAATGAAGCGAGCATTATCTGTATATTGGGGAAAAAATCAACTTAATAAAAAGTCATTCTAAAATAGTATTTTTGACAGAATAGTGAACTTGAGGCATCTGAAATGAGTAAGTGTACATCAAAGTTAGGGGGTTTTCTATTTCATAAATATTTCTCAGAATTCTACATTCAGTGATATATCAGTTTTACATTCTCCCTTGTTTATGAATTGTGGAACAGCTGGCCCATTTAACAGGCAAAAATTTCTCCCAAAGTCATCTTCTTGCATGGCCTATCCAGTCTAACTTTAGAAATCACATCTCTGTCTACATCAGCATACTACAGCAATGCTCAAGGGAAAAATTCAAGCTATGACTCCCTTATTATAAATGAAATCTGATGATCAGATAAAGGGTTTAGATCTCCAAAATTAGCTTCCCACTTGACTGAGCAAGCTCAGGTTAGATTACAATTTTGTTGTTCATTATACAGACTATCTTTTTTTCTTCTACAGGATCTTAGGGAGAAAAGGGGTTCCTAAAGATGTCTTATGAAGAGCATTATGCTGCACTTAAGTTCTTTAATGTTTGGAGAAACAATCTATTAGTTAATGTTTAGGTAAAAATACAATGAATAAAATACAGACAAAATACATGCTTTGCTATTTATGCATTTTAAATGTTGAGAAATTTGGATGGCTACACATGTAGAGTGGAAAACCAAGGGGTAGGAAAAGTGTGTTATCTAATTTACAAAAAAATTACAAATTAAGAATGTAAAAGCAGCTACAGTGGATTAGAGATCTCCACAGCCCAGCATCTTTACACTTTTTTTGTTCTCTTAATACTTTGGATTTTTTTATGTTGGCATATATTATTTGAAAGTCTATAACAGTTTAGTCATTTAGAAAACTTGATTTTATTAATTTTATAAATTTCAAATAAAAATTAATTTGAGGTTACTTCAAGAGCTAATTTGACTATTATCACTGCAAAGAGGTATGATTTTCAGCCATGGTAACAAAGAACTTAAGAGTATAAAGAACACACTCAAGTTACTAATGGATGATTATTCCTACATCCAATATGCCTTTCTTATCCAGGCACACAGTCAATACTTATTCCAAGAGATCCAAGGAGTCCTGAATGTTTTGATCATGCTACCAAAAATTGCTATGGTGCCAAAAAAAAAAAAAAAAAAAAAAAAAAAAATCTTGACAGTGGGAATGCTCAAAAGCAAGGGAGCACTCTCCTTACCAAGTCAGTCATGCTTGCTGTGGTATTACTATAGCCTGATCAATCCTGATTTCTTCAGGAAGGGAGAAGAACTAGGCTAGAATAACCAATGGTTTATTAAGTTCCCTTCTGCCTGACATGAGTCTGAAAAAATTTGGATGAGGAAGGAATGAACCAGTCTTTAGAATCAGTCTGAGTGGTCCTACCATGAGGTGCCCCATCAGCCAGGCTGAGGCACTACTTCTCACCCATGTCAATAAACGCTTTAGAAACATCATCAGCCTTTCTCATTTCTTTGGTAGAGTTTTCCAGGCTGTGGCTCCCAAGTGGACTAAGGAGAATTCTGAAGCCTGGCATCCTGTGTCTCAAGGTGTTTCAGATTCTTGGTGAGTACATAGAGTTTAGACAATTCCACACTGTTTTAAATCTCATTCCAGTGTACCTTGTACAGACAGGTAAAGTGAATCATAGAATCATAGAATGCTTTGGGATGGAAGGGACCTTTAAAGGTCATCTAGTCCATCCCCCCTGTAATTGGCAGGGACATCTACAACTAGATCAGGTTTCTCAGAGCCCCATCCAGCCGGTCCTCGAATGTTTCCAAGGATGGGACATCTACCACCTCTCTGGGCAACTCATTCCAGTGTTTCACTACCCTCATTGTAAGAAATTTCTTCCTTATATCTAGTCTGAATCTACCCTCTTTTAGTTTAAAACCATTACCACTTGTCCTATCACTACTGGCCCTGCTAAAAAGTCTGTCCCCATCTTTCTTAAAGTGCCTATGATACAGTCAGAATTTCCAAATGGCAATGGAGTACCCAGATTCAGTACTCATGTTAGTTATTGAATCTAGCCATGATTTCTTCCTACAAAACGTAAGTAACTAGGAAGTGAATGAGAAATACACAGCCCAGTGTAGGAAGGTAGAAAGTATTGATAAAAGTCAGCAGCAAGTGTCAATGAGCTGATCCAAGAGGAAAATGGACAAGTAACAACAGAGGAGCCCTGGTGTATATATACCCAAACCTATATGTACCTGGTGTGTATATATATCCAAACTATGTCAGCTTGCACTGCTCCTTCTGAGGTTTGAGTCTCGAGCAAAGCCACAGTATATACATATGTCAGTGTACAAATAACTACATATTGTGAAGGTACATATTACACATTAAGTACTTGCAAAACCACAGGAAGAAGCATTTTTAAGTAATCCAAATCTCCAGATGCTGATCGTCTTCTGCTTAGATATGTAGATTTATATTTGGACTTCACAGGTCACACTGATTTTATCAAAACTCAGAACTCTACATAGTTCTACATATTGCAGCACTTCTTTTCTATTTTTAAAACCAGAAAAATCCTTTCTTATCCTTAATATCTACTTGTAACAACACATAAAATAATTGGCCCTGCTAGCGCAAAATTATCAGGCCAAATTCAATCAGAGTAGGTTCAGATAAATATGTGCTTTGAAAGAAGGATTCTGTAAGTGTCCATAGTCACCAGAGGAAAAAAAAAAAAAAAAAAAAAAAAAAGAAAGGAGTAACTTGCTTTAAGTTGGGTATGAAACATTTTGCAGCCATCTTAATCATTTGGTCTTTTGTCTCATTTGGTCTCTCATTTGGTCTCATCTTGTTCCTCCATGAACACACGACAGAGCGTGCTGAGCCTTCACTGTCCAGAAAGACAACACCTAAAAGGAATCTTTGCTCTTTCCTCTTGGATGGCTGTCGTCTTATATCTCTAGTATGTTTTGATATTTTTCTTCTGTGAGTCACGCACTAAATCTTCCAAAAGGCTTGCATTGTTCCTCTGCAGTGGAATGTGCTGAAGGAAGCAATGTGAGCCGTGCACTCTCAACCCCCTCAGTTTCCTGCTGCCCCCAGCTGCCCCGCACATTGTTGGGATATGTAAATAGTGCACAAAAAACAGGCATTACAGACCTATCTCTTCCCCACTACCATTTTGAAAATGGTATCTTTTGCATTGCTGAACAATCTGTCAGTTGTGTCCTCCTCTTAAACCTCAAGTTGTACAGATGAAGGGACAAATAAGAATAATGTGATAGATCATACCAGGATGCTGAAAGTGCTCTGAATGCACTGTTAGGTTATATTTATGCATGATGAAGCAAAAGGAGCTCACTTCCCTTACATGCAAGTAAAAGAAGGAACGATGGATTGTTCCTGATTTTTTTTTTTCTCCTGGTCCATGACAATTTTTACCATTCTGTAAAATACAACTACTCTGAAGCTGTAAATGGCCACTCACTTTTCTCCAGTCCATTGACATAATCCTAACCCATCTGTCATAACCATCACTAGGAGAAGAATAAAGTCTTTTCCTGATAATATTAACTAGTTTAGTGAGTCTTCCATGTTTTTTGGAAAATAAGAATATAGATTTCTAGGACACCAGATTTATATTTGAAAAAGTCAGCCTAGATAGTATGGATTTATAATGGTCCAATCAAGATCAGGATCTAACCTATATTTTCATGATTCTTATTTAGCTAAAATAAATATTTTAGCACAGGAAAGGCTAAACTGAATGCTACTCACCTGCACTATGGGGCTTACCATTCCCTCCTCAATCCATCACAAAGCTGTGACAGCACCCTACACTATGAATTGGCTGTCCATTCTAAAATGTTACCCTGTTTTTTATAAGAGCCAAGTAAAGTGTTTGTAACAAGGAGAAATGTTTATAACAGACCATAGTGAAACTGGAGTCCAATGTAAATGGCAAAACAGACTACAGAATACAGCCAAACAGAAGTCTTTTGATCATAAAGGTACCAGTTCAAGTATAGCACAAACATTTTTAATGGGAATTTATTGAAGTAATGTGGAAAAATGTCATGACAGGAACACCGTTATAAATAGACTTAATTCATTAATTATATAAATGCATAGAATTGATTTAGGCTGTGTTACTTTGCCAGCCTGCGAAACCTTCATATGGTCAACTTGTCTTTTTTTTTTTTCCCCCCCCTCTTCTCAAAGAGCCGTATACACCAAGCAAAGCAGACAGTAACACAGAACATCCAGAATATTGAGAACATAAGTTGTCTGCTCTGGGATGTTTAGCCCAGATTTACAAAACAGAGTTTAAACCACATTCTCAGGTTCCCTGAAAGTTTCTGAAGCTGCTGTTAAAATAATAAATAAATAATCTTGCCTGAAACCAGATGAGTGGACTGCAGAGTGCTTTATACTTTTGGCTTAACATGGCAGATATGTAAGATTCAGACGCTTACTACCTCAGAAAAGAAACAGATCAAAGCCACTGTGCTCTCTAACAGCCCCCTAATCTGGACTGTCCAGGCCCTCAGTATGCAGTTTCCCTCCTGCACTAGGAGACAAATCTAAATATAACTTTTCATAATTTTTTTTTTTTTGGGGGGGGGGGGGGGGGGGGGGCGGGATAGGGCAGGGCAGGGTGTATGTTTTGTTTTGTTCTTTTTTGTAGGAGGATCAGCAAGTGTCTCTCCACCCTGTTGCACCATGCAGTTTTTAAGCACAACCAGAAAGAATTTTCACAAGATTTTACCATTTTCATTTATTTTCAAAACTGAAAAAGTTTTGACTACAGATACATCTTGATGTTGTATATCATATAATCAAATAGATATGCAATACACATATACAAATGCAATCTCAAAATTACGCAAGTCTCTCAGATAATCGGATACTATCTGCTTCTTTATTTTTTATGTATTGTCCCTTCAAAAGTTATCCAAAGTGAATACAGAATCATGTTTACTACCAACACGTCTAAATATCAAGCTTTCTGTTAGCACAGTTATAGCATTGTTTCTCAGACTTATGTCAACTACCAACAAAATAAATACGGGTTTTATATAGTAGTTTGTTACTTGTAAGGAGAAAGAATGCATTTTGAAACACATTCCTGGTCTCGTCCTGTACACAACAAATGTGGCCACACCAAAGGTCCATGTAACTGAGTACTGTGTGGCAATTTGGAAATATATAGAGAAGAGTATGTACAAGAAAGGATATATCTATGCTTTATATATTTTCAAATGTGCTGTTCTACTGTCCACCAACTTGCTCAATGGACTTCCTAAAACAGAAGTCATACCACTGTATTTAAAAACGTTTCACGAGTTTTTCTTCTATGAATTTGTCATTCATTTTTTCTAACTTTTGTTATCTTTCAGGTTAGCTTCACATTTGTAAGTGAAGTTACACCGTTTTCTTTGTTTCAAGCTTACTTTTTGATGCTTCTCACTTTATTGTGAAACAATCATTCTCTTTTCACCTCTCCGTTACCTTCATGCTATATAAACCAAACTTGAAAGAAAGATGAAACTACACACTATGTAACACAGAGCTTGAAAATTTCTTCCATAAAATATTGTTCATGGTCACATTGATGCAACCCAAATGAACAGATTGATTTAACTTGATTCTACAATGTATTTTAACACAGTTTAGCCTCTCATTCAGAGAACTTCACAGCAACTTCATATCTTTTTGTCTACTGCCAAGGATCATATTTTCCCATCCATCTTGGCTCAGAGAAACGTCGCAGAAAAAAAAAAAAAATGCAGGAAGTAGTGAGCTATTACAGTTTTAAGGAAATTTAGGAAGATTTGAACACTTTCTATTTCGGCAAACTTCATCATTAAAATAGCAAAAATAAATCCAACCTGCAAGGAAGGATATGTGTTAGGGGAGAATACTCAAACCTGGAAGTAACTTGATGACTACTGGATCTCACTCACACACATACACAAACAGATTAGCTACTTAAACTTGACATTGTTTAATTCTTGTTTGGCAGGTTTGGTAGTGAATGTAATTATCTCTGTAACTATGGCATTCTTCGAAGCATTACAAATTTTAAACCAATTAGGTGCATCAGCTACTCAACCTAAGAATGGCATAACAGAGGCAGCTAACAAACACTGAAAGGTATTCAAATATAAAATAACATCAAACTGTTTCTCTAAGAAACTAATAATAACAACAATAAAAACAATGAGGAAATGTGAAATGTCTATTCATTGTGGAAGTACAGATTCCATTTCAAGGGAAAGCAAATTAAAGTATAATACAACAGCCTCTTCTAAGCAAACATCTAACTGAAAATCGACCTCAGATTTTATAAATCTTTATAAACTACATACTGTATATAACCTATTTAAATCTCTCAGATTTAACATCCGTTAATAATGAATTAGGTTTTCTAAAAGTAAGAACTAGAAAGTCAATGCCATTTTAATAATTTGATAGAGCAAATGAGGTTTAGCTTGAAGAAGAGCAGACCTACATTAGAAGGTTTTGTATAGTCTAAAATAGTTGAGATTAACTTTTTCCTTTTCTATCCCTTCTCATAATGGTTATAAAATTACTTCCAGCTCTCTGCATCATTGCCTGTAAAATCTTGTGAAATAATCTTTTCATGCTGATCCTTATCATTCTCACCTTTTGCAAAAGGGATGAATCACAATGTTGAGATTTAATTTAAAAGCACTCTTAGAGTCTCACCTTAACAAAAGAGAACTTGTTCCCTTATCAATTGCTACTTTTACCTCCTGGATGCGTTTTCAGAAGTTGTATCTATTTTAAAAAATATATATTAATGTTAAATTCAATATAAAAGGTCAAAACGCCTCCATCCATTGACAGAAAACTCTTTTGGAACCAGCAGGTAACAAGATCAAAGCGCACATTAAATTCAGCTGGAAGGCTGCATCAGGTTAGTTAATGGTCATCTGTGACAACTGTGTGACTTTGGCAGATTGCTCAAGACTTCTAACACAGCTTCTAAAAAGCAACATGACATGGGAGGTTGTTAAATCACAAACATGGTCACTTTCTGCAAGGGACTGTATTACAGCCATGCAATACTCTAAATGATCATGATCTTATTTTCCAAATCTAATGCCTAGTGCTAAACTTCAGCTTTAATTGAGATGGTATAAGATTTGTTATCTCTGCCAATCTCAACTCTGAAGGTATTTTTGTTTCAAGTGTCTGGCAGCCTTTTTTCAAGGTTATGACACCTCTCAGCCTAATCAGGCAAACCACCTGCCAGTATTTCTGCAATCAATATGCAGATTGCCTAAAACGGCCTGTGTAGTTAAGAAGTGAGCAGAGCTGGAAACATATCAGTGCTCAGCTGCTCTCATGGCCACCCTTTTAAGAAAGGCATAACAACAGCTACTAATTCTGTTACACCAGACATGATAAAATGAATTATCCATTTAGCAGGTGTTATTGGGACAATATGCATTTAAGATAGTCTGTAATGATATGTTTTTCTAAAGGAATGACTTCTGATTTGCTGGAAAAATCCAGCAAGGTCTATTCAGGGAGCTCTGTGAAGAGTTATTTTTAGTATATCGATGTCAATGTACTAATGCCTGATTAAGTCTTGTAAAGCTGTTGTGACTAATTCATACCTCAAATCATATTCTGTACAGGAGTGCCATGACCCAACTTTCAAACAAGTTTGCTTTGATTTGGGGACAGGAAAGGGAGTAAGAGATGAATTGAAAAGCTAAGGTACTTGATCCTCTTTTCACTGAGTATAAAGTATAGGTGGCTATGTTCATTTTCTTTTGTCCTAGACAATCTCATTAAATCTGGGGAGCTGAGTTCTAGAAAGTTGGAAAGATTTCATTGAAAAGGTTAAGAGAAATTGGATATGATAGGATTTACACCTCTTTGGAAATACTTATTGAAAACCTATTAAATCTGTGTAAGGTTGTCTATCCAGGCTGAACTGGGAACTTCTTTTATCATTGTCCTTAATCTTTCAAAGGCGAGCTGAGTGACTATGATTTAAAGAGGCACAGCACTTGTTTGAACCCTTCATTTCTTTCTCACTAGATGATGAGAAACATAAATGGACCACAGTGTCGATTATAAGTGTTTTATTCTATTGCTTTATTATCTGAAATTTTCAAATAATTATAATTTAATGAGAGTATTATTGTGGGGGTTTTTTTTCTTAAGTTCCCTTCTGTTAATTTCCCTTTTAATAACTTGGCGGTTGCTGAGGGATTTTGTTAATCTACCAGTCTGAATTCACCTCTCTTAAACAGAAACACACTTTCACATGCAGACTGATTTCAGAGTTTACACACAGTCACTGTGAATTTTGCAGGCCTAGCCACTGCCCTTTATTCAGAAATGATGTAGGTGAAGCAGTAGAAGTAATCATCAAAAGTGCAGGCACAAGACAAGCTTTAAACAGCAGTTGAACAACCAGGCTTAAGGCCATTTCCTTAGTGGCAGAGAGAGCAAATGCAGGCAAAGCAGAAAAATGCAGCAGGAAAAGAAGAAAGAATAGAACAGCCTAAACACAGAGGGAGAAGTCTGAGCAATGGGACTAGAGAAAGGAAAAAAAAGAGCTAGAGCACGAAGCTCAGAGTAAAGCACTGGTATCTAAAGGCTTAGATACTGTTATTATTATTTTTGTGCTTTTATTCCTTTTTATTTGTATGTTTTATCCTGTGAAAGTGACAAGGATTTCAAAGAAAACCTTTGAGAGCACTTGTTTCTTACTCCAACATAAATAGGTTTTAAGTCCACAAATTTTAGCTGTATTTTTTACCACTCTGATCATAACCATCTCTTGCATTTGTTCACATTTTATACAAAAGTTTCCTTTCTGGAATTCTTAAGGGCTTCTTCATCTATTGATATTTTTGTAAGGAATTTGCCTTAATATTTGATTGTCATGTATTCAAGCCAACAAACAAACAGATTCTACTGTGGTTCTACCATGTTTTTGGCATCTCTTTATATTTTTTAAACAAATTTTAATATAAACTATGGAGTTTTGCTTGTATTGTGCAAGTGCCAGGTTCAGGGCTCCAAGTCTTTGACAACTACATAAAATATACCTGTCTAAATAAAGTAGAAGAAAGCTAGTAGGGTAGAAGTGTGAATTGCAGAGTCATTTCAGATGACAGACCCTTGTCTTGTAAGGTTCCCTCTACACATCACTACAGTCTCTGCTTCTATCATAAGATTTCTTTTTTTTTTCCTTTTTTTTTTTTTTAAAATGCATTTATTTCTTCTGTTGTTTCGCATCTGCCCAGTGAAGAACACTAAAGGTCTGAAATATGATATTTGTCATCTGTCAGGGTACAGCGAGGGCTGCCTTTACTAAAGTATTACAGGCTTTTCCCCTCATTTATGCCACATAGTATGGTATAGGCATAGTATTATGCTAAAATAGCTATACTGTTCAAGCAGTGTACTATTTCTGGATAACATTATTGGCCTGCCTCTTCAGAGCTACCTCAAGGATATCTGTCCAGTGACACAGTCAGCCTAACTGCGTGTAAATTATTAACAGTTAAACATGTTAGACTATAACATCACATTTCATTTAAGTTGGCAAGTATTGTGAAATTTGCACTAGAAGTAATTCCATTCACCTTTGCTTCCTGTCACTAGAGACTGACCACATCTGTCATGCCGTTTCTATTCCCACATCAGCTCACAGCAGTGTTACCCTGACTCCAGCTCATGCCAGTAAACTCCTGAAAGCCTCATGCAGTACCATCAGGGGGAGATTAAAATAAAGGTTAATGTCATTTTTTATGGTTGACTAGTACTTTAAAAAGACCAAAGGGAAGGCAGCCTATGAAGCCTGAAGTATTTATTAGTCTGAGGATCACCAGGGAGTACCAAATACACCTGTCAAAGCTGAGCTTATTATCTTGTGAGGAGGAATTACAAGTGCTTGTTATATGAGCAGTGAAATCAGCAATACCCCTCTTAAGTTACCATTGATGAAACAAAGATGATAGCAGAAAATTACACACAGGAGTGAGTAAAACATAAAATTGACATAAGAAGGAAAACACACATTTAGTATACTCCGCACACACATGTGTGTGCACGCATACATGTGCTAGTGCAGGGGAAAAAAAAATCTGTGTTTGTATCATATATATCACAGAGGTTCTTTATAGATCACGATGAATGAATTTACCTCAGTGAAAATTTTGGATTGATAGCTATGCAAATTCAGCAATACCATACTGGTAGAGCAGGAAAATATCATTTACATAATATTGGCCAGTAATTACCATTCTTCATGTGGAAGGATTATTTTGTTTGCTGGCCATGAATTCATTTTGCATCATGTGCTTGATCCTTGGCTTTTCTAAAACTGGTCAAATAAAGTGACAATTAGATCACAGGTTACAGTGACTGAGTTGTTTGGGTTTGTTTTGGTTTTTATAGATTGGAAGGGTACAATCTAATTTTATTAGATAACTAAACTGACTATTGAGTTGAGCCAGTAACTACACCCTGATCTCAGGGCTCCATTTCCTTATGTCCCAAGCACCTTCTGGTCTAAACAGCCTACAATATCGAACAAGTAGTGATTGGGAGATGAAAGAGTTACCAATAAGAAAATGAGAACAAATGATTAAAGTAACTCACCGAAGTTTAATGAGCTAGAGCAACACAGTGAATCTAAGTCTCCTATGTAGGTCCACAACGAAATTGTTATGAAAATCAATAGAGATTTTGACCACTGGTGTATGATGACATTGGCCAGATTTGAGCCAGCAGTTGCTAAGCATGAAGGGTGCCTTACTGTATTACCAATGTTCTGCAATCTGCATCAATAAAACCCCCAAATAATTAGCATAAATCCTGCCAATATTAGATTGCTGCACGTTACTAAAAAAAAAGGAGTCTTGTACAATAACTTTATTGAATTGTGTGTATGTATATACACATTCTATTAGTTATTGCATGAAGTCTACCGATTTGTTTGTGCTTTGGATATTTGCTTCTGTAATAAACTGGTGTTTTATGAATTGACCTGATGTATGCAAGGAATATTGGTTGGTGTATAGATCAATACTTGGAGAAATATATTCTCTGTGGACATATGAGCCATACTACTTTGACATTTAATAAATTGGATTAGAGCATATGCATATCTGGGCAATAATTTCATTTGTAAGCTGTATTTCTAAATACAAGTGTAACTTACTAAACTTTAAACTTGTGTTGCTGATGATCTGTAACATTCTTTGGTGTATATGGTATTGTGAATTCTGTTTATTGGAAACCATACAAATAACTACATAGTAACTATGTAAGTGGGTTGACAGTTTATCTGACAGGTTACATCTACAGAAGCCCATATCTGTTTTTCCTTACATCCTTCCACTCAGATATGGAGTAGGTTATATGAGGGCTGTACAGTCAGTACCCCTTAAATATATTACCTAACTGCTTACAACTTCTATTATTCAATTTACATACTTGTCAAGACCTTGAATACACCAGCAGGCCCTAACTGCCCTGACTAGCTACATCTGGGGTCTCTACCCACGCCTAATTTGTCCACTGGCCCAAGAGCTGCATTTAAGTTCAGGCTCTTTCCCTTGCCTCGGTTATGTTGTAGGTATGTAATGCTTTGCTACCCTTGCCTTACTGTTGGGTGAGTGTGGATGTGCCTAGTACTCACTGACTAGTTGACTGAACCTGACTGCTGTTACTGGACCTGTTCTGCTCTCTTGCTCAGGTATGGTGGGACCGCACCCCTTGTATTCATCCCTCTGCTGCCTTGCTGTTATTAGTTCCTGGGCTGTCTTCTTTTGCTGAGCAGTGCACTCTTGCCACTTTTGATACTTTTCCATGCTAGGATTAAACCAGGATCTTTCTAGGCTAGCAATGTTGTAAAACACAAGGTATACCCATAAACTCCTTTTATATGCAAGTACAAGTTTGTTCTGGCTCTTCAAATCTCAAAGCTTTGTAAGACAGAAAAAAGGGTTTCTTTTCCATGTAGTTTTTAGCTCTGCTTCAAAATGGGCCTTTTTGCACCGTAAGTATTAAACTGAAGTATACTGAAGTCGCCTGCAAGTGGTATTTATATTATTAGGTGGCAGCATTTCTGGTTTGAATTATGTTGAAAAAAAAAAAAAAAATAGCAGTATTTCCTTTGTCTTAGGATGGCTACTTTCATTTTAAGGGAAAATGGGAGACTTTAAGGAAACATATAACTAAGCCTAGTGTACAAATTATATTATTGAGGGAATAAGTAATGTTGCACGGTAGAGAGAAAAAAAACACGGCTGTAGCTCCCTTAATTTCATTATTATTAAATTACACTCTCTAAATGAACATTAAAGTGCAACTAACTTGCTCTGAGGTGTATTTAATGACTGAAACATGAACCATGAAGCTGATCAGCAGTTGAGTGCCTCAGATGAGAAACAGGCCAAGCTTGCTTTTGGAAAGCAAAAGCAGTACCAAATCTGTCAATGCACTGGGTGTGCCTGTCATTCTTGATTTCTTTTTGAACGATGAATAGAGGTGCATTGACAGTAGTGCAGTACCCCAGTCCAAAGTTATCTTGCTAATGGGTCAGTGGCAGAAAGATGAGGTGTGAAGCTGGATTTAAAATAAAAATATTGGAGTTTAAGAAGAAGTTAGAGATAACAGTTTCTTAGCTAACTTAACACTTGAGAGTCATAGGGGTCAGTTTGTCATCTGTGGGAACTAGCAAGATATGGCTAAATCTTGTTTGTACTTCTTTCTTCCTTTTGTTAAACTTTGTCTGGTGACTGTGTCTGCCTGTTTTTAGTTTGTAAATCATCTAGGGTAAGGACCTAGGGCAAATAAGGGTAATCTAGCCACATATTGTTTTGCAAGCTCATTCAGTGTCCATCATACTGTAAATACAAGATATGGAAAATAGTTATAACTTTCAAATCCCAATTCTTAACTAGTTTTCTATGTGGATGCTACCTATTTGACTTCACTTGTGCAGTTCAACAAGGCTCAGACTTCAAGCTGTATGGCTAGCCCTAGATTTCTGTTTTACAAAAAACAACTCTTAATAAGGCTAGCTCTTGTGCAGATCTAAAAAGAAGGAAAAAAGTAGTAAGACCATCAACAACCTCACCCTGCCCCATTTTTGTAGGGTCTCACTGAGTGAAGTGATCCAGTACGCTCAAGTTATTTGCCCCACTAATGCTATTAAGGAGATGAATTTGCTTATGCTTACTCCTGTATTATAGACATTAGTGAACGTGTAACTTTTTCCCTCAGGTGGTAGATTGTTTCCTTTGGAAGGGCAATCTGAGGCAGTGAAGGAAAAGACAGAAACACTTGCCAATTGTAAATGTTAAAGTTAATATAGGACAGTTGGACAATTCAAGTATTAGGGGTAGATACAGGCCTGATTTGAAAGGAAAGAGAGCTGAGTGACCAGAGAGTGGAGAGGCTGTGAAGATCCATGGCTGCAAAAAAATTACTTGTATAGCCATATGCAAGCATTAAGATGGGTGTGCATGCCATATAGTGCTATTGGCAGGAAGGGTGTGAATCTTTGTCTTCTCTCTTAGGACAAATTTCATGCCCCTATAAAGCCATTTTTACTCCTATATTCCTACCTATGTCAACTGAGCTTAGTGCCTAAATCATTCTGGTTGGATGCTCCTAGGTCAGTTCCTTTCATCCCATTTGTAGACTTCAACAAGGCTCTGCACTACCTGCCGTGTAGTAGCTTTGCCTGAGTTTTAGTTGTCCTAACTGAAGAGGAACATTCTTTATCCATAAAGGTGTGCATGCTAGGGCAAATTCACACAATTAGCAAATAATTCTCACTCTTCTGTAAAAATGTCACTGCAGTTAATGGAAGAAATATCAGCCTGGGAGTGGTGTGTGTTGAGGGAAGAACAGTAGGCCAAAGGAAACAGACAGTGAGAAGAGAGAGTATAGCTGCTATTCTTCTGCTAATTACCTACTCTGTACTCTTTCCAGTTACACTAAAACTTCTTGTTTATTTTTGGCTTTTTGGTTTACCTAACTGCTAGAATAACTAGATAAACTATTTGTACAGTGATCCATAGTTTATGTCTATATGTGATCTTCATGAAGTTATCAGCACACAGAAACAATTTCTAATGTGTTATGCTATGATAAGATATTCTGCAATTGACTGTAGCTTTACTACAGATTGGAAGTTACTTCATTCTCTGTAATCATGCTTATGGGTGAAATGTCTGAGAGTCGAAAGTCTTGTTTTAAGGCTTATGAACAACTGTACTAGACACCCCACCCCCCACGGATATTTGGATCATCATGCAATTTTACTTGGATGATTATGCAATTTTTTCTCCTAGAGTTTTCCTGCTATAAAGTCTTGGTAAGAAATAAGGCCTTGCCTTGGTCTACTGCACTGGCATGAGTTTTTCTAGTAATATCTGATGGCTAGGTATGTCCCAGTCCCTTCAGACCTCCCTAAATTCTTGTTAAGGAAGAGTTAAACATTGCATGAAAAAGCAGGAAACCAGCTGCTGAAATGTGTCCTTCAGATTACTTCAGAGCTGGTTCAGGATCTAACTGCTGTTTCCGCTGCATATGTTCCACAATAGCAGCATCAAGTGAACAGAGACAGGCTGCCAGCACTGTACCTGTCCAAGGCCAGAGGAAGCACTTCTTTTCACCAGCAATTTGAACTGGTAAGCTGAGAAACCATGCATTTATTATGTTATAACTTTTGTCCAAGCACATGATAAGGTAGGTCAGGCCTATCTTCTAAGAACTGTAACACTATAGCACTGCAGAACTGCATTAGTTCAATGCAGAACTTGCATGAAAATAAGTCAATTTTTCTATACAGTGTGCATTCTGTTAGTAGAAGTATAGTTACAAAGACTGTAACAACCAACAACAGGATTTCTTAAGTCTTATATAGTGATTATGCTTAACTTTTTAATTATGGACAGAAAAGACAGTTGTAAACCAGAATGCTTTTACAAGACTAATGTATTCACCCTGACACAGCAAACTTTTCTATTGCAATGCTGAAGCTCTTTAATATTTACTTTATTTTGTCTCAGGCCAATTAGCTGGATAAGTTTTGCATAATTTTGAATTATTGATGAAATGCCTAATGAAGTAGATCAGTACAAGACTTTCAAAATCCTCATTTTTGAGAAGTTGTGAAACATTTTTGCTACTAACTTTATAACTAAAGTCAAAATACTAATAAAACATATCAGGGAAAGCCAGTGATGAAACACACTTTGGTAGATTTTCAAACTAAACATGGACCTACTTCACTGTCCTTTCCACCTGGTTAGTTCCTGATGGTCAGGAACTAATAGGCAAGGCTGGGTTCCTGTTATTATACCTAAAGAAAATGCCTTGAGAAGCAGTTTGAGGTAGTGGAAGGAAATGTCTTACTCTTTCTGCAGCAACCTGGTTAAGTGATTTCAGGTATCGCACTGTCTTTTTCAAACATAAACTTATTCTATTGAAGACTGTAATATTTAAAGCTACTGTTTAAGAAATTACAATGTGAAAGAAAATCTTGTTAAGTGCCCATTTCTAAGTAATTCTGGTCTGAATACTACGGGTGTGCATTAAAACATATCAGTTATATTCAGAAATTATCCATGTAGCAGCAGTAGCTAGACACAGCTTTCAGACATTCATTTGCATACATTAAATGAATGTAGAGATGTTAGTAGTGACAGTACACCAAAAATAAAATTATGTAGGGGCAAAATGTTTCAACATCACCACAGGATGGTCCACTTCAAGTGAAAAATATCAGTTACTGAACAAAAATATCTGTCACTATTGTCCTACAAGACTCTAAAAGGCAACAGCTACTCTTCATGACACTGACACAGATTACGCTTATGCAGCAAGTTCATGTTGTTCGCTGTAATTATTGTAAAACATTTGACTGGGTCATGAAACCGGACAATGTCAATTAGTGCTCTGCATGCAATTCAAGTGGATTAAGCCCCAAGGTGGAATGCTGAAGAGATTTAGGGATGCATTATTGCATTACAGGACTACAAAGTATATAAACCAAATAGCAATTTCAGTGTATGAGGTGTCTCACCAGACTAAGTTATCTCAAGGTCCTACAGTAAACTGCACACAAGTTTAAGTGCAGTAAAAATGGCAAAAAAATGCAAACAGCAAAAATTCAAGTATATATGTATAGGTGTGTCTGTATGCATAATTATATGCTTATACATCATATAATTTCAGCAGCAGAAAATATAAACTTCCCTTTTAATTTAGCTAATAGATAATATTTTTGCTTATTCTGACAGGAGTTAATGGACAGAGTACACAAGCACTGATGAACTAATATAGTACTGAAGCATTAAACAAGAGCATCCAAACATCCATGTAAGCAGATGTTATCACCATTTCTCATAGTTAAAGCTGTTTGCTTAGCTCAGAATATTTGACTGCTACTGGCGCTTGAGACTTTCTTCTCTTTCTAGAAAAGGCAAGTCAATCTCCTTCTCCCTTCAGGAAACTCATGAAGATGTCAGATGAGTACTTCCAAGTGAAATCTAGAGCTTTTGCTCTCTCTCTCTCTCTCTCTCTCTCTCTCTCTCTCTCTCTCTCTCTCTCATTTCTTAAATACTTTTGACATGGCTGCTTTTTAAGCACTGCTGAAGAAATGGTCTGGCTATGGATGCAGCCTCTACCATGATTCAAAGTTACAAAGAAACACCTTATGGAAACATTTTAGCATCTGCATTACTGCCACTATAAAGATCTTAAGCACTTTATACACTAATATTAAGCTTCATAACTCCATTGTGGAATAGGCATATTTTGCCAGATCCTTTTCTGATGCCACTGATGATGTTTTTTAATCAAGCTGCACAATGAGATATTGACAAAGTCAGCAGCAGAAGGAAGCAGTACTGACTGAGGCATGTGTTTCAGTTTCTAGATACTCTCTATAGCAATCAATAAGAGTTACGTTCTCACTCTGGTTAATTGGAAGTAGAGCAGAAAATGATGTTTGCTGCTGCTGCATGCAACTTAAAAAATGGGTGGAGCAAGGGACAGATCAATCACTCATTTAATTGCTGTAGCATAGCAGGGAAGATGTACAGGCATTGGGATTTCTTTTAAAGAAAGAAAAGGTTGGACACTATAACATTGTAAACTGGAAATACAGTATTGGGGGTTTTTTTGCAAGAAATGAAGCATGAATGAACATCTCTGCTTGAGTGCCTGCACATATGCTGCCCCAATTGGATCAGTTTGGCTAGAGAAAGCCACTGCAACCACCTTACAGCTATATGGAAATACAAGTAAACATGCTCACACAAAAAGATATATTATATGAAGTGTGAATATTTTTCAGAATGCCTGGGGTTTCCTCCATTCCTGCTTACCTCACCTATGTACTTCATCTCCCATCAACACCATCTCAGAAAAAGTTATCCTTCCCCCAACACAGATGTTATACTTCTTTTGAGTTTTATATAAAAAAAACATTTCTCCAAATTATAAACCCCACCCCTGATAAACCTACTATCTAATCATCCACAGTTGTAAATCATTATTGGTAACAAATAAGTTATATTTCATTTAAAGACCTTGTATGTCCTTGTGCAGATGTTTCATGCCAAAACCCAGATCAGAAAGCAATAGCCAAAGTATAGCCTCCACAGGAGGGCACACCATATGTTTCCCTAACTAATTTAAGATACTGCTTAACAGAATTGTGGTTGTCTTAGATTACTCTGGAAAAAAAAAAAAGTCTTTTGGAAAAAACAGAAGCACGCCTGTTTAATGACTACGCACAGCAGAAGTGTTTACATGGTTTGTTTCTGCGCTAATTTTTTTTTTATTTTCAGTGTGAATAAGCAGACAATCATGACAAGGAGAAATTCTGCTTACATGTAAAAGGCCTATAAAGGTGAAAACTGCAATACAATGGAAAGCATGTGAAGCTGTGACTTTTCTCTTGCATTCAGTTATTTGATGCCTTGTTTTAATCTGCCAGTATAACCATACAACTTGTAAAGCTAAAAAAATCTTTTTTTTTATCTTTGGCAAGATTTAATTATCTAAAAAACTTAATTACTTCTCAGCTTCATTTTAGACATGGAATAACATGTCCCATGCAGAAGCATTCACATAAATTCCCATTAGTTTTATCATATCATTTTTTTTTCTGTTTCAAAGTGCAGATACTCTTGCATAGTTCTACTCTCTCCAGCAAAATAACTTAGCAAGTCTTCTCAGCCCTAAAGTAAAAGAAAGATTCCCATTTCTACCCATGACTTTTACTCACAATTATCTATTCTCTGCTCTCTATGCAGTAAGGGCAGACCAGGTAGGTTTAAAACAGGCCAAAGTTAGGTTTTGAACCCCCTTAAATGATGGAACTCACCTTATGACCATGAAAGAGTTTGCAGTATTGCAGCTACTGCTGACTGTTTCTGACAGCTGTTTTCCCCTTTCATTGCAGTGCTACTCTGTATTTTGAAAGTCATGGAGAACTGAGATTTTTATCATAAAAATAATAATTCTCACAAAATCTTTCAGGCAAGTTTGAAGTTTTTGCAACTTTTATATCCTGTGCACTTTTCAAACTGGCTTGCTAATTTCTCATGCAAAGTGCAGTAACCTAAAACAGATCATAGACACATTTTACTGTGTTGAATTATTATGAATGCCTAATGTATAAAAACTTAACCAAGAACAACATTTCTTCTCATAGCTTCTCACTTTATCCCCTTTCTCAATATATCTAAATCTATTTCTGGCAACTCTAATGAGTCCTCAGATTCTTTATGGATTCAAGCCAAGGGGTTACAATTTAATACATGCTGGACTTAGAGAGGTTTCTCTTTTTGGAAGAGTAGGCGGCCTCAAATGAGATCTAGTATCTGAAGCTGTTATAAGGAGGAAAAGTGGGTAAAGTGAAGAAGCTGTGGTGAGAAAACTGCCTACAACAGAGAGCTAAGCTATGTAGTGTGTTACCTTGCACTCATGCAGGCAAGGTGGGGAGTAAATGCAAGTTACAGATAGAAATACATGTTATTGCATCATTTGGAGTTTCCATAAGAACTATAGGTAGAACAAGGTGAATGTTTTGTAATGAAACCCCCAGCTGGGCAGCTGGAGCTTAATTTTTGAGTTTCGTCACAATTCTGAATTTCATGGGTAACTGTCACAGATATTTTGGCACATTTGGGACTGGATTTAAACATTGTCCAAAGTGTAGAAAGTAACCACAACCTGCTCTGAGAGCTGTAAAAATTGCCTGGGAGTGAGAGACTTGAAACATTTTGTTATCTAAAAGAAGACTGAGATGTGATTGTATTGTGGTCTATCACCTTAGTACCTTAGTAGTACTTATTTATTAAAATATCAGATACTAAAGGGATCTTTAATTTGGAAAAGAAAAACACAGAAAGAATGAACGGCTTGAAAATTAGTTAGATGAATGCAAGGCCCTGCATAATTGGAAAGGGAAGTAAGAGAGATTTTAGACAAGTCGTATCTGTGACTGAATCTCCTTTTAACGTGGCTGCTGGTTTTGATGACTTTTTTTTTTAAAGGGGAAAGTAGCCAAAATCCAGAATGATAGATGCAGCTTGCAGAGAATTAGGTCCTCATGTCAATAGCGTTGAGTGAGACTGAAAAGCTGCATAAGCAGTGATTTATAAGTAGAAAATTATGGAAGTTGGCAAATAACTGAGTAGTTAAAAAATAAATTCAATAGGAATAGTTTGGGGGACTCTGGATTAGGTCTGCAATTGAAAAACTGTTTAAATGACCAGGAAGTCATATAAAAAGATGGACTGCATATCTGAAAACAAGCATTTTGTGTGAGGAATTGGATAATAGGAGTCTGAATTTACAAGGGTGAAGAAAATTGGAAAGACTCCCAGGACAGAAAGGGCCTCTTCTAAATTGTTCCAAAACAAGTTATTTTAATCCATGTATGAGGTTCTATACTCTCACACTTCAGGAAAGCTGAAAAAAAAAGTCAGGTTATCTTTGTGGTATGTAAGATGCTTTTTATTTTTTTGTGGCTTGAAGCCATGAAATTCAGTTGGAGTATCTAAATAGAGTTAAGATTTCATGCTGTTATTCATGGATATTTGTATCTTGTGTTTAGATTTTGTCACTGTTTTGGTTTGGGATTTTTTAAAGTACTTTTCTGGCAGGCACAATTCCCTTACTCTCTAATCATGTCTGAACTTTTATATTTGTGTTTTATAGATGGGGTAATCAAGATTATTTAAGATAGAAGTAGGTTGCCAGTAAATATTCAAGGGGAGGAAAAAAAAAAAATAATGATTGGCGCTTGTAAATTGTGTGACTTAAAAATTCACAATTTAAGTTCTAACACATTATGTGAAAAGCTATCTTAATTTTCCAAGTATTCCTCTATTTTTGGTAGGTTTTTCTGTGCAGCTTTTTCACATGCACTTATGCATGCTGAAATGGCTATAGATATGAACACATAATGTAATTAGATTAATTAAAATAAGTTTTGTGATAAAACTTCCTTTTTATTACAGGAAGATGTACCACATGTATGACAAGCAAACTTCAGATTTTCATATTAGCTAGCATTGAAGCATACCTTCAAACCTGTATGTTTTGGAGGTGTTTGAAGTGAAAGTATTAGCTAATCTAATGCAATCTGAACTAATCTCCATAGCTTTGCATGCCTTTCACCTTCCTGACCTTGGTTCTTGATTCCAAACACTCTTAATTTCTAATTTGCTGCTGCTAGTTATAAAGGAAATTTCTGTTTGTTTTGGTAAGCCAACTGAATCTAAACCTCACTTTAAAATTCATATGGTGTATGGTGAACACCAGCTCCAGGTTTCTGGTTCATACTCTATCCAGGTTCTGAGTACATACTAAATTGGGTACATGTTGTCCTGTGCATCCATATTGCTCCTGAAGAAAATCCTCAATATACTGTCAAGGGAGATGTAGGATACTCCTTCAGTGAGGACAGCTGAGGAATTAGAATTGCAAGGGCATCTCAGGATGCATGTGTCCCACAGCATGGATTTACCTGTTGTCTAATAGCATGTATATTGATGTTTATTAGTTTATAATTCTGTTTATGTGCATAAACTGGAGAGAAAATAGAAGTATTTTCTTCAAGTACAATTTTAGATTGCACCCAATCAATTTAGATGCTAAAATCCCCCTGTAAGAGTGATTTAGGCACCTAATGCAAAATGTTGTGAAGAAGCTAGAAGCTACCAAACATTGTAATGTTTATCCTGTAAGTGATATGGTATATCCTGTAGATGCGAGCAGAACTCAGATCTAAACAGGATTTAGTTTGTAAGCCTTTGGAAGGGGAGGGAGTGAAGGGCTGAGTCTCTGGTTCTGATTTGTGGTCCCAGAACTGACCATATGTT
Source organism: Platalea leucorodia (assembly GCF_965183815.1). Classification (NCBI taxonomy): domain Eukaryota; kingdom Metazoa; phylum Chordata; class Aves; order Pelecaniformes; family Threskiornithidae; genus Platalea; species Platalea leucorodia. Next base: position 22,341,935 of record NC_138829.1, read on the forward strand.
TTACAGTAAAGCTGATAGATACAACTGGATCCAGTCTTTGGACCACCATAGTGAAGTATCAAACCTCGTGTGAAATGCATAAACCACCAAGCTAAGGAATTGCAACTCTTCTGTGCTCTCTTCTAAATTGTGCATTCCTGTCTGCACCATGGCTAAGGGTCTTGGAAAAGATGACTTAGAAAAATCCACTGCAAGTTCCAAGTCTTTTCCCCACTGAAAACAAAGTTATAATTGGAGTCACTGGGGTTACATAAGGGGTGATTTCAGCCTGTTCTCATATAGATAAGCATTTTTGCACCTTGTATGACCTTGATTGTCTGACAGCTGAACAGATATTGCAGTAAGCTTCTGTTCATTTGAAACAATTCTGTACAGATGTTTTCATAGGATAAGAAAGCTGATCAGAAGGCATTTGAAATCCAGGAAAAGATAAATATAATATATGAAATAAACAAGTGCAACTGATGCTGTTCAGACCTTTAATTGATGTATTGTGCTAACAGCAATGCTGAACCTTTAAATGTTTTGCTCAAGATTGTGGAAACTTTAACCCCTGGGAAGCTTAGTCATGGGAATTACTCATAGCAATGGGTTTTCTCATAGCAATTTTTCTTTCAAAACAATATTAAAAATGAGTGGAGCAATTCAAAATAAATAGCATCCAGCCAAGAGTTTTGCCTAGATCTTGATCATCTGAACCTTTCTTTAGGTTCAGGCAGCTGAGATAGTGTTTGTAAAAGCTTTTGTCATTTCTGGTCTGATCTCTGAAGGAAATGAGATCATGGTTTGTCTCCTCCTTTGTGTCTGTCAGCTCCCACCTCTATATGACAATGTTTAAATCTATTGGCCAAATGGACTACTTTGACAGAGGTAAAGGGGCTTCAAACATTTATTTCACAGAAACTGTGAAAATAAAAAAACACGGTAAAGACAGACTGCCTTGACTTGCTTTGTGATTAGCTCAATCCTAACAAAATAGTACAAAACTTAAACTGGGAAACATCACCTGGAATGTTCTAAGCATGGAATAAGCTTCAAGTGGAGCTTGTACTCTATCAGGTACTGATATAATCTAAGTACAAGATACTAGACTTCAACAATTCTACTGGTTTATGGTACTAGTTATTATATTTCTGGTTACTACAGAGGTAGGAAATTCCTTCCTATGACTTCGTATTAATTTTCATTAACTTTGTCCACTATTGTGAAAGTGAGATAAAATATTCTCTTCTACTGCTGTACAGGCTTACTTCTCTATAAAGTCCTTTCTTCTGTACCAAGTATTGTATCCTAGTCCTCAATGTTTGCTTCACAATTTTCTTGAGCCATCTCTTGCCCTTTCTTTCTCTGAGTGTTAATTAAATATGCTATCCATGGAAAAAATTCTAGACACACACTGTTCTTTCAAATGTCTCCATTTCTCTGTGGTGTCAACAACTGGAACCATAACTTTTGAAACAGTTTGTCCTTTCTTGAGCATTCAGTGTTCTTCAACCTTTATTTAAGACTGAAAACTTTCCAGGACATGGGCTCATCCTCATTCTCAAGCCCGCAAGGCTCTCAGCAAATAACAAATATTAATATTAAACACAAATATACAAGAAGGGCTGTAAATTTAGTGCATGAGAGATTTGTTAAATCTTAATGACAAATTTGGTTCTTTACACGGCTATTTGTCTTCAAGCTGTAATATATGCAACCATGCACATCATGGCTTCAAGAAAAATAATATTGTGTGCATATATACAATATATATAAAAATATATGTTCTCTAGGAAAATAGAACTTATTTAGGTGTACAGAAATACCATGTGTCAAGTAAGTTCCAAAACAAACAGTACAAATAAATAGCTGCATAGATAGATATCTGTTTACTGAAAGACAAAGGGGGGGAAAAAAAAATTACATCTTGATTCAGGGGCCAAGTTCTCTGTGAATAAAATTGCATTTTTTTCTTCTTCTCTAATTTGGCTTGATGTCTCAATTTTAATGCTGGACTGCTCTCTATTTCGTGTATTGCCATGGATTTTAGGACTGGTGGCCACAGGCAATGAGGGAGAAAGATTAGATAAAGGACCACTCATGCCTTTTTTATTTTTGCAATATCTAACACTAGGAACACTCTAACTGTAATAATAGCATCATGATTTTTCTTTTTGTTCGGGGTGGAAGGGGCGGGCAGGGGAGAATGGTGTGTGTGTGTGGAGTGTTCATACATGCTGATTTGTGCCATTTCCTCCTTAATTAGATCTCAAAAAATTCCAACAGAGACCAGTCAGCCAGCCAGCAGCAGCACTGTCAGAGTTAAACTGAGCACAATATTACACAAACAAACAAAACCCCAGCCTAGTTTGCTCAAAAAAATAATTCTTCTCTGACCCCTGTTGTGCAGCCAACACAGTTGTCTAAAAGAGACACCATTTTGCATTTCTACAGAATCATTCAACAAGAATACTTCAAAGTAGTTTTCAAACAACAAAATTAATCTCATTCTATGTCACAAAAATCTTTCTTAGTGAAACTGAGGCAAGGGAGCTTAACCACAGTTTCTCAATATTCAGCCTTTCATTCCATGTAAGGGAAATAAAGTTTCTTTCTGTTTCTTCATTTTACTGCAAGGTTGTTTTGCTGTCTGTTCTCAATTATAACTTATTCTTTAAGCCCTGTGGGATCCAGACCTCAAATTTTACCAGTTCTTCCTATATCTTACACTTTCACAGAAGCAGATCCACTTAATTCCTCTTTCCATTCTAGTCAGCAGAATATTTTCATTGGCTTATGTAAGGTTAGGAGATCTTATATGTATTTATGACGTTTTTCTCCTTCTTTATCTGCCAATGTACACAACTTGAGTTTAAATAATAAAGCATATTATACAATTAAGAAAGGTACAAATGATGTAAAATGACATTTAAAGCAAATTCTTACTATTAAATTGATATGTGTATACAAAAATATTTAGAAATATTTTTTTAAATTTCTCCCAGTTCTGTTTTCCTCACTTCTGTTAAAAACAGAAGTAGCTAAAAGATCATTTGAAGCTTAAGAGACATGGGCTGAGATTCTGTCCCAGTTGTTGTCAAACCCCATTGAAGTAAATGGGAGCTTTCTTAAATTTTGATGAGGATGTTAATCAACTTTGATGTTTCCAAGCTAAAGTGAAGGAGGAAACAAACATTTGTCTTCAAGAACAACAACAACAACAAAAAAGCCTTTTGCTTGAAAATTTTTAATTAGTTATGAAAATTGTTTTTGTGAGACAGATGTTTATGTATATTTTTCTGCATATGATTTTGTGTGGCATTCAAACACATCAGTGTACTTTGAACAAAAAATGGAAGTTTTTGTGTAAGCAGGAATGATGAAAAACTAACTGAGACCAGTGGTATCAATATCAGAAGAGAAACTTTGAGTTTAAAAGGATACTTCAGACATTTAACCTCTTGTCTATCACTATGGGCATTGTAATCATGAACTGAAAGGTACTTTATTGCATCTATTGTTTTAGGCCAGTTAGCTTAAGAAAAAAACTATAAAAATAATTAGAGTTTCCTGGTCACGAGGCTTATTTCCTTTGTCTATAACTAGCCAGGAAATCACTTGGTGTTAGTCACTGAAAAGGCCATAGGTAATTGTGCAAGCTTTATCGCTTCCTGAGCTAATGCCTCTAGGAAGCAGACATGAAAACAATGAAATTTTCAGTTAAGGTTCATTCACCATTTAAAAATAGAAAACTAACAAGAGTTTAACACTTGACTGCTACCTCAATCTTGAAATCAACCATAAGAAGGGGTAATTGGTAACCAGAGATATTGACCTGTACTATTTTGTTTAGAGCGTTGTATACAACTAACCACCCCGAGTACTAACTTTGACAGCTTCTCTTTTATTCCCAACTATGTATTCTCATATATTAGTAAAATTTTCATCACTAACTCCGTGACAAAGGAAACAGACTGTCAGATTACAGCTTCAAATAGAAATAAATATAATTAAATATCTATACTCATAAATAATAATTTCCCATTGTACAAAAAAATTAAAAACCTACTCTGATCTTTTCTACATTTCAATATAGCTGACCTATACATTCAGACCTTTTTTTATTATTATTAGCAGCAGCATTTGAAAGTGAACATAAGTGATGAAGATGTATGACTGAATCTGGAATTTAAAATAACCAATAATTTTTAGAAGCAAAGCAGTTACTTCTTTTCCCCTTTCCGGCTGACAATTCTGGGTGTCTATATAAAACTGGATTAGAGCAAAGAATAAACTCCTAAATGAAGGACACATTCAATATGGAATCACTCACTGAAAATTGTTCTTTGGTTTGGTTTTTGGTGTTTGTTTTTTTTTGTGTGTGTGTGTTTTGGTTTTGGTTTTTGGTGTTTGGGTTTTTTTACACTCAAAATGCACATACATATATGTTTATATTTTGAGTAATTTATGCTACTGACGGAAATCTAGAAACTTACTGAAGCAGTTCCTTGACAGATTCAGAAGAAAGAATCAACCTACTGTATGCCTCCGGAAGTATGTACTGACAGTTTATGAAGCAGGATTTATATGCAGTGCAAAGTGTATTGTATTTGCTTTATTTTTATAGGTATAAATAAATACAGAGCTAAGTAACACCTGCATAGTTTTTGAATTAACATTTGAAGTGCGAAGTTAAGTGTCTGAAATTCATTAGAAAGTACAGGAATTAGGCTGCCTTGATGATTTGTTTTCTTTTTTGTGGTATAATTTCACTTCAATGAAAAACTTCCAACCATACAGAAAATGTATTTTTATTTACCATTTTCAACAATTTGCTGGTTTATTTCATCAGTTTTGTTTCTACAGACTTTGGTTTCTCTATTGTACATTCTTTTTCCAAGATGGTCTTTTAGTCCGGAGACATGGACATGTGTCTGACATTTGAGTTGAAGTTGTATCAGTTCTAGACATTAACAACAGGAATTTACAACACACTTATGGGCAATGAATAAGCAGATGCATTACACAGCATGTAATAATTATAATTTTAAAGAAAGGCACAGAAGGATTAAAATGCTTGTGCTTAGTATTTAATGTGGCATTGAATGTTCCATGTCAGTTATCTTATTAGCTCTTGTGCAAGCATCTAATATCCCTCATTGATTAAAGAATGATAAATCTATGTAACTATTATTTTCCAATAGGGAAAAACTGCCCCAGATAGGGCCTGTCTGCTCCTGTCTGTGCCTTACAGAATTAGTATAGGCTTCCCACCAATTATAAGGACCTGCAAATACTGTAGATAAATTCACACTTTGAAAACACTCAACTTTCTGAAAAACATCTGAATCTTCTGGATAAGAAGTTTTCACTTCCTTCTTGTTCACAAAGATACGTAGTATCTTCCTTTGATGCAGATTAACAATTTTAACACTGATTAGCATAGAGTGGGCAGAAGAAACATACCACCTTTGGTTCTGTTGTTGTTGAATTTTTTTTTTATTTTAATTCCTCTGAAAAGACTTCAGTTTCTGTAATTCTGTTGTAGAGGAGCTGTGTAATAATGAAAACTGAAGTCTATAAATCAGTTCTAGGCTAAGAGATTAAAGTGAACCTTTTCATTTAAATCCTAAAAAAGTCATACTTTTACTTGGAGTTAAGACAGACTGTTCATCAGATGTACTGTGGCTGTTGCTATGCAAGTTTGCAAATTTTTTGAAGATTTTTGCTTTGAGAAACTACCTCTGTTCATACTTGTGACTTAAGAGTGTGGGGAATGTTCAGCACATCTACATGAAAATTAGATTAAAACTACTGAAATCTTGTTTGAAAGGTACAGTTGGGGTTTTTTTAATAGCTCTAACAATTACATTTTAATATGGATCATATGTACAAGTGATCTATACTAGGGTCTAAAATTCTTTGTGCTCTTGTTTTGTGTTTTACATTTGTGATAGCTATATCAACTAATTGGTGAAAAAGTAAGACACTGGTATTGTTGTGACTTGCTTCTGTTGTTAGTACAGCCTTAGGGTCCAGATAGAGGGATTTATGAATTCACAAATAGTAAAGATCTGTGAGTCATTTTTGCCAATCCTCCGATGTAATTAATAAAACTGGAAAAAAATCCTTCTTGTTTCATTTTTAAAATTATCTAGAAGCAGAAAACCAGATTAAGGATGAAAGAAGGATGATGGAGCCAGTGTAGTGATGAAGGAGCTGCTGATACTGGAAAAATCACACAAATGATTATTCTTCTTCTATTCCAAGAAGGCATTGGAGAGGGGGGAGCACAGGAGAGAGAAGGATACAGTCTCTTTCAATTATTCCTAATCACCTTCTTGACACAAAACTTCTGTTTTCATATTTCAGGTCAAGGCCCCTAATTAGCTGTTAAGCATGCTATGTTGGCTTTCCAAAGCTGGTTGGAAGGATAAGAGTAAGAAGCTGGGAAATAAACAGAGATCATTTCTATTTGGTCTAAAGTGAGAGTCAAATGCAGTAAGTCTTTATACTGCAAGCTTCTTCAACTCCAGACCAAAGTAAATTATTGGTTATTGAAGTTCAATATCTCTTTCTAACTCAAAATGCAAACATACACTAGTGTACTTTCATACAACATACTTTGAGAAGCAAATCAGATCCCTTGCTTTCAGTGAGTAACAACTTAGCCTATGGTAATTCCACAAAATATTGTGCAGGGCTCCCTCTCTGTAGAGGAAAACGTTTTACAGAGTGAGTAAAGGAGGAAGAGAATATGGCTTGTGATAATTATCACTCAGGATGTTCTTAAATGCATACTTAAACACTTGTACAGGAACATAAGTTTTGAAAATATAGCAATATAAAATAGTCTTCCAGATGCATTAAAGAAAATTATAAAGGAAAACAACTGTTTCTTGATAAGCTGACAGAAATAACTTCAGTTTAACACTGGAGAATAAAAGCTGAAAGCAAATGTTGCAGCCATAGGGGTTCTGCCAAAGTAAAGCTGCTACATATGTTAAAAATAAGCTTCAATATAAGGGAAAGTAATTTTTCATACTTGTGTGAAATTATCATAGAATCATTAAGGCTGGAAAAGACTCTTAAGATCGAGTCCAACCGTTAACCTATCACTGCCAAGTCCACCACTAAACCATGTCCCTAAGCACCACATCTACACATCTTTTAAATACCTCCAGGGATGGGGACTCAACCCCTTCCCTGGGCAGCCTGTTCCAGTGCCTGACTACCCTTTCGGTGAAGAAATTTTTCCTAATATCCAACCTAAACTTCCCCTGGCGCAGCTTGAGGCCATTCCCTCTCGTCCTATCACTGTCTTTTATTGCTCGGTCTTTTATGGCTCAGTCTTTTATTGCAAGGCATTTCTGAGTTGAAGATGCAGAGAAAAATCTTCCAGGTTAATGTTGCACGCTGTCTACTGGTGATCAGAGTACATCTTGCTGACTATATTTGTTTAATGTGATTCACTCAAACTAAAAGACAGAACGTGGCTAAACTTTAAAATGATACAACACAAAGAAAAGGTATGACTTTACGTCCATTTAAATTTTTTTCTGAAATCATTGATATGCTTTGAAAAGGGGGCAAAAAATTATTTTTGTCATATAAATTAAAGGTTATGAAAAATATCTTGAAGTGAATATAAGTGGCAAGTTTTCTGAGTGTGACCAGCTCATGCACCTGCATGTGTTTTCTTTTTATTAGTCTGCTCTTCTGTCTTGGCTCCCAGCCTCAGGCACAAGCCCTAGGAAGGAACTTCAGTATTTGATCATCAGGATCATCACATTACACTATGAACAGCAATACTATTCTTGTGAAATGCAATCACCAGAATCTTGCAACCATAATCTTGTGCTTCCTTTGACATGTTAAGACCACCTAACAATTGCACACTTCAACAGCTGAAAGCACTCAGCACCTCAATCCTTTCTCTTCCTCCCAGGTAAGACTTCTAAGCTCTCAATTCATTGTTTTATGTTATCTTCCTTTTTGTACAAATAGCATTCTTGTTTTTGTGGCTGTCTGATCATCACCAGCCATACTTCCAAGCTACTGAAACTGGTGTGTATGTGTACACTTTGCATTGGCCAGAGTTCTGAAAGAATTCATAAATTGTATGGAACTTAATCATCATATTTATAAATTTTTTCACAAACACCAAGCAATTAACATGAAAAAATAAGTCATCTGACAATTCTGGATTTTTTTTTTTCCTTAATAGCTATCTTGGGGATACATTTAACGAATGATATAATAAACTTCTGTAAACTATTTTGAAATAATTGTTTATAAAAATCAGTCACCAAGGCTGCAGTCCTTGGAGAGAAACTCAAATATATTTGTTGTTCTATTAAACTTCATTGCACTTAGATGAAATAAAAAGCAGGCACACCTTGGGTTCAAACATTTGACATATTCCAAATAATCATGTGCTGCTTCATTTCTCACATGGGTTCATCAAGAACCAAATCCTTCCCTTCCACTCCCCACCTCACTTCTCAGTTTTATCAGAAGCTAATTAGGATGATCACAACAGGAAAAGGCATGAATTTCCAAAGTGACCTTTTTTTCCTTTTTCTTTTATGACGGGCTTCAGCTTTTTATCAGATCAGTTAGTTAATTGGGCATCATTCCCCTAACACATCTCACTTACAAAAAGGCCCTCACCTTAAATAAACAGTCACACTCCTTCATTTTAGATTGAAGGCTGGCAGCTCATTATAATTGGGGTCTGCTGCTGTTTCTTTGGGCACTCTCTTATCTGGGAATCAAGCTGTATGTAATGTAACCTTCTTCCACATGAACAAGAATGTTATCAAAATAAACCTTTTAGGCTGTCCCTCTCCTTCCCTACTTTCCCTGCCATAATGCTAACTGAAATAGTAGACTATTTAAAAAAAAAAAAAAAAAAAAAAAAAAAGGAGAAAAGCCCTCAATTAGGCTGAGCAAGATTGAAAGGGAATTTTATATTCATATGGTATTTTAACTTCAATGTTGTTATTGAATCCTGAATGCAATTACAATGTAGTTGTACTGCTAATGATCCCCTATATAAATATACAATATCATACTAACAGTGAAGTATAAGGTGGTTATCAAGAGGTCACACTGTTTAAAAAAACAGATATGATGTAGCTGAGGGCCTCTTGGAACTGTTCTCCCATCTACTTTTACATGCATTTTTAGATACATTTTGACTTAATCCTCTCCTTTAGTATCCTGTTTCTTATTTGGTCAAGATTCCTAGCGACAAAGTCATCTAAAAGAAAATAAGAGCTGAATAACTAAATATCCCATAGTTTTGTGTTGGAATATTAGTGCAGCTGTGGTATATATACTTTATTTATTTAGAGAGAGACAGTACACATTTTCACATACACTGCTATATATATTTTCTTTTTCTGTGTGCGTGTTCTTAGGTCTGTTATGCAGGACTACTCCATAAATTGTGAAAATGACATTTTTCTAAATGTGAACAAGGCAAATAAATGACATTATTGTGAAGCACAATCATTGCACAGGAGAGTGCCATTCCTTTCCATGACAATGGGGTTGTTACCAGATGTCTCCTAAGTCTGGAGTTGACCTTTGAGACTGAAATGTAATAGAAACCTTGAGAATAGTTGGTCTGAGCCAAAAAAACAGCTCCTGTAAAAAGTATCTTAAAACTATGACAAACATTACAAATGAACTCTGTTTATTGTAGTGGTCTGCTTTGAAATTATTATCAAGTTTAACATCTTAGAGTAAGAGGCCTATGAAACACAAAATGAGGAGTTCCCAATGCTTAGGCACTCATTCCCAAGCTCTTTGTTAGTAGTAATGATTGAAAATATACATCCAGGAATCTTCACTCATCACTGAAACAGAGCTGTGTCCAAAATCAAGTGTGGCAGCTGTTTAGCAGTACATGACAACACTAAACAAATGTTTAGACAAGGGGAATGAAAAATGTTATATGAAAAATTGTATTTCAGTAGGATTTATTTCCAGAAAGAAATGCAGGAAGAATTGTTTCTAAATGTTTAATATGTTTTCCAGACATAGGTTTTGGCTCCTGAAATATACCAGCTTTCCAGTGATTATTAGTATGACAGACTTCTATGTTTTGGTATATTAATGTTAATAAAACTACATCCTTTACTTGTCAATGTCATACAGAGAAATTTTTCTGAACCAAATATATCCTATGTATAAGGATTCTCTCCAAAGCTTTTACACCAGTGATAAATGTTTTCCACTGTGTTCAGTATAGAAGGTTTGTCATTGTGGTCAACTGCTGTTTTGCCATTAATTTGAACAGAAGGTAAGCAGAAGTTGTTTTAGTAGTCTGCAGCTATATCAGCAGTTATATTTGTGAGCATCACAGACTATACCTTTGCAATGTCAAAAAGCATGAATTTAAGAAGGAATTGGAACACAATGCTGTCCATTATTGTATTTTTGGATGTAGCTCCCAAGGAATGAAAAAAGCCGGGGGGGGGGAAGAAGTAACTGAATTTTATGTTTTAGTGTGTAAAAAGTCCTATACTAGGGATCAGGAAGGAACATTGCTGATGTTTTTGAACTGACAAGGTATTTTAGAAGTAGGCAGTGTTTGTAGGGGAAGGATGTCTGTTGTGGGCTACTGGTACCTTTAATTGGATATAGCTAGGTCTAGGTTTCTTCAATAATTCAAGATGTTTACTTAATTGCCAATAAAGTATACAGAGTGTTAAGACATCAATACTGTATTGCAAGAGAGAATGCAGGAGAATGAAAATGCATTTAAGTAAGTAAAGCCTAAAGCACGGCAGGATGAAAGTTTGAATAAAATCAAGAAGTGAGAAGTAGAAACCCTAGGGAAGGAATTTGTATGAGTAAACTTCAACATAGCACTGTACTCTTCATGTTTAGTCGTGCATGTCTTTCATTTACTTTTGAGAAAGCGAGAAGGTAAGAACAGAGTCAAGACACAGGTGTCAACACTCATTTTTGACATAAGAAAACATAAGCAAATGGTCACTGAATATTTATGCAGTGGAATCAGACAATAACAAGTAATTTTAATTAAGATTTTAAGCATTCTAATTGTGCAACGATATATATGATATTATGTTCAAGCAGCCAGAGAAAAGCATTAGGGAAGAGGGGGAACAGAAAGCAAAATTTGGTTCTAGTTACCTGTATGACAAGTAATAGTCTTGGCTAATCTTTACCCTAAAACTCAGAGGACACCCCTGGTGGATGTAAGTGGCTTTAGTGTACTGATGTCCCTGATAGCGGCTTGTTAAAAATGAAAGAAAGATCTTCTAAATCACTTTTCAAAAGAGATTAAGGAAGGGTCAGATTCTGCAAGCATTAGTTCCGCTGATGAGCATTTAACAGCTCTAAGTTCTATTGTCATGTTGGCCTTAAATAGGATTTCTTGCATGGGTTATGCCTAGTCTATTATATTGTGCCTTAACTGAAGGTTTTCTAAGTAACAAAGAATTAACTTTTAGGTCTAAGAATAGCTGTTTCCTATAGTAAGAAGAAAGACAGAATTGCAGATTGGTTTGAAATCAAGAAAATGATGGAAGTTTTCTCAGTGACCTGACTAGACTTTTTCACCAAGGCACTTTAGAAGAAGTCTACCTTATTTCAAATAAGTTTATTTTTTGGTGCTGTGCTAAGCTGAATGTTAGCATTGTGGATTTTGAATTTGAACTGCTTCACAGCATTTGGATATTTTGGGATGTGTCAGTTTGGCTGAAGTCCAAATCTGCCCTACAAAGATTTTTATTTTGCCATATCAAATGCCAGAGCTGTTTCTTTTTTGCTGTTGCCTAGTTTGGGGAAGAAGCCAAGGAATGTGTGGGCAGGCTAGAGCTCTAGAGCAAGGAGGGACTGACCATCCTACATGCACAGCTTTCTGACAAACTGAGCACAGGTGGTACCATCTGCAGCCTACAGTAAAGGCAGCATGGCTTTCAGAAAGGATGAAAAAGTGTCAGGAAGATAATTTTCATAGAGGTGGAAACAATTTTAAGACCAATGTTAACCACAGGTTCAAGACTGTGATCTCAACAGCCATTCAGCTGAATCAAATTGCCTCAAACTCTAACAAATATCTTGCAAACAGTAACAACTGAGTAGTGTTCTCATTGAGTCCCCATTTTGAATGCTCGCTTTTCAGCAGCAAAAAGATTATTTTGTGGAGTGCCTACACTCTGAATACATTTGCTTACATAACCTATCACCCTGTTGAGGTGCTGGATGACTACTTCATGCCAGATGTGGACATTTACTTTCCTTTGCAAAAATGGTCAGTAACAGCCTCAGTAACAGGCCCTTTAAAAACCAAACATGGCATAAAATACTGTTCCCAATGTACAATAAAAAGTAAAATTAAATACTTGAAGATGCAAACTGCTGCAAATACTTCTCTAGGAACTTGAATGACTTGGTCTAACACTGCTAATTTCCTGTAGGCCTGCCTAAATAAAGGAAGAAAAAAATGCTAAAGCTCAGTTATCATTACAGAGAAAGATAATGGGATCTCCTTGCACTTATAAATTAAGACACTTTGGTTTTATACTTCTGGAGTCAGAATTCCTTGCAGAAAGAAATATGTTATAGCAGGTTAGTCATTCATTACCCAATAGATAAGAAAACTTTACCACTTCAGGAAAATACTTTGGTATGAGAAATGTGTACAAAACCAACTGTGTCATATGCCTTATTGACCTATCTTTTGCTATTCACTGGGATTCATTTTGAGGCTCATTGGTTTGGTATATAGGAAAAAGATTGTGTTTTTCTTCTAGCTCTAAAATTTGTGAATAACTTTTCCTGAAAGCCTGAACAATTATTTCAAAAAACTGAAGAAATGTTTTTAAATGTTTGAGTACTTGATCTTGTTTCCAACAATATTTTCTGGTCTTCAGCAGTAAACATAACACAAATGTTAGCACTCAAACAGAAAATTTTCAATTCTTTTAATAACTAACAAAAGTGCAGTCCTGTTTTTATTTTAATTGGAAACTGAGACAAATTGACAATGCTTTAGCTGTAAGTTTCATTAAACTTGGCTCTCAGTTCTGTGCCTTAACTAAAAGACTATTTTTGCCCAAATAGAGCAGTAAAATCCAGTACTGAACACAGAGGCAACACTGTGGGAGAACAGAAATTCTGTAAATCACCAACATAAATGCATAGAATTATACGATGAAGAGAAATGTAAGGTTCACTGTGTCATTTTTATTGCCCAAAAGCATTGATAGAAAAAAGAAATAGAAGTCTTTACTGCGTTTGTGATGTTCATGCTGAATGGATGGATGCTCTTGGATAAATCTTGTTTCTAGAAGGTATAACATTCTGAGAAAGCTGTCTATAAGCTTATCATTCTTGCATTAAAACTGACTCCTAAATCTACTGATCACAATTTCTCAAATATATCCAAGAGGGGTGGAAATTAGAACATTTTTTTCAGTTCATCATGCAAATATATCTATATTATATACTGCACACATGTATACACTCATAGTCTATATATACTTTGTATTAATAAGCTCATTTTTTTCTATGAAAAATGTTGCAATCAAATTGCAGAATTGCAAAGTCCTGGTAGAAAACCTTTTGCTTTATGGTGAAGTTATGTACATCTTATAAACACAGTGACTGACTTGCAGCTCCTGTCATGGATCCTTAGTGTTATCTTGCTGTTCATCTTGTCACATGTGAGTGCCTGCCTTTGAACCCTGCTCCTGGGTGGTTGAGCCCCCTCCTGGAATTTCTGCTGTTTGGTTTGGGCCTTTCATGGAAGAGAAAAAGGATCACATATTCTCAGTTAAGCATAATATGAAGATTTAAGCTGAAAGAAAGTTGGTTTCATTTATGTCTTTTTCCTCAATAAGATGGCAGAACCATCACATCTTCTGTTCCATTTTCTATAGCATTGGTGCATGTGTACTGACATACACAATTTTCAAAAGCATAGCTCTTTATTGGATCCAATTGATTTTCCATGTCAACAGACTATACTGAGCTGCCATTTGATCACTGTCTAAGTAAGAGTGAGCAGGTGAAGGGAAGTATAGAAAGAACAGCATTGATCAAGTAGACAACACACAGAGAATAGTTTTAAGAGTATAAAAACATAAACAGCCTTTCCACCAGTGACTGCATAATTTATGAACATTACCCTGTCAGACTAGCACCGTTTTCATCTGTTTTTCTGTCAAATTCTTCTGAAATCTGTCTCATATTATATTTGACTGTGAAAATAGTAGTACTTAATAAAGTTTACAACAGTAGCAGGGATGTGTTTGTAGACTCACACACAAATACAAAGAGTTATCACTAGACAGGTACAAGATTCAGTTGTACCTGTTCCTGACTGGTTTCTCTGTCCTTTTTTTTGAACCTCCTTCTCACAATTTTTTTTTACATTGCTTTAGGCTTTGTAAATATTGCTTTAGCAAATTAAGGCATTTCAGCAAATGATTTTCACAAGCCTAACATATTTTAATGCAGTCTTCAACCTTCTTTGTCACATGACAGCTCAGTAAACAGTCCCCTAAGTTTCTAACAGCCTGATTTCCCAACCTTTTATTTGCAAGTAAGTTACAAAGAACAGACCTGAGTATCTACTTTGTACTAAGGATTGATATAAACCAAGGCAATCCCATCCAGCTGAGTTATCTCAGCAAATTTGAAATTTGAAGATCAGTAAAACAGCCCACATTGCAAACATGGAGGATAGTCTGCACTCTACATTTCCAGAAGGTAGTTTCAGCAATAACAGAGACAATAACACATCATCTATAGTGAAGCACCAATGAGATCAATTCACGCTAGTCACCTCTGGGATGAAAACCTGGTCCAGGTTCTGTGCTCTGTTCAGTTCTTAGTTTTTCAGAGTAGACTTGGTAAGTTATGAGGTACAGATTAGTCCTGCGAGAACTGGGACAGTGAAGGAGAACTGTATTGTCAGCTACTGCAGAAGCATCAGACCTGCTCATGGCATAGGGAGTGGGATATAGGTGTACTATATTTTAGTTAGAGAATCCCCTTGAAAATCACAAAAGCTGTCAGCTCAAATGGGGCAATAATGAGTTTTCCTGGCCTAGAATATAAGGCTCTATATCTCTTGGGTTTATATGTTTTTACTGGAACCATTAGTTTTTATTCTCTGACATCTTGCAATCTGGTCATAGACTTGAGATGGATCTTCCTCCATCTTTTCCTTAAGTGAGCGTGCTAAAAACATCAAAATAACTTTGAATACCTAAACTAGGTTTTATTGGGATACAAAGAATATGAACAACTTTTTAAAGAGGATATGCAGTAATATTGTGTCCAGCAGATATTTAAAAAATATTTAAAAAAAAAAATTAAAACCAATGATGCCCTGTATCCTTTTCTACAGGGTCATACTACGTTTAGTACACATCACTGAGTTTCTTTATTGTAATATAATCTACTGTTGTGGGTTGACTCCAGAACACATCTGAACACTCGGACTCTCTTGCTCACTCCCCTGTCCCGTGGGATAAGGAGAAAATCAAAGGAAGATGGAAAGACTTGTGGATTGAGATAAAGACAGTTTAATAGGTGAAGAAAAAGCTGTGCCTGCAAGCAAAGAAAAGAATTTATTAACTACTTCCCATCAGCAGGCAGATGTTTAGCTACTTCCTGGAAAGCGGGGTCTCAGCATGCATAATGGTGGCTTGGAAAGATAAACGCCGTGATCACAAAGGCAACTGCTGTTAAGGCAATGCCAAAAAAGAGAAACCAGAAATCCTCCCAGACAGGGGTCACTCTGGAAATCTGGTTTCCAGCATAAAGACCTTTTATCCAGATACAAAGAGTGGCTAACTTGAGCAAAATCAAGGGCTGCATCTTATTGTTGTTCCCTCTTACTTCTGGCTTCCTGAGTAAGTGGATGTCTGGTTTGAGAGTTAACTAGTAATGATAACCTGTAGCTAGTCAATTCTTTATTCAGCCTTGTGAAGGACCTGTAACTTTTGTCTGGTCTGATGTAATAAATGTTCAGTTTGAGTGGAGAAAGCAGTGTTGCATTGTTTACCGCCTTTGGCTCCAAGCAGAGGAAGTCTCTGCGGCAAAAGGTGCTTTGCTAGAGGAGATTTCAAAGTACAGGAGAGACCTTTACATTTCCTAAAAAATATGTTTTGCCTTATCTCACCTTTGCTAAAAGTTGATTCATTGCACTCCATTAAACAAGGCCTTTACACACTTTAGAAGTATTTTATATGGAATTATAATTATAATTTGTGATTAATTCTACCTACACTGGAAATCTTCATGAGCTTCTAATAAAAGTTATGTTTTAAGTAACTATGTCACATGTACTTACAATGTAATTTGACAAGTGTTAAGACTGAGGGTGGAAAAAAGGATTAGGAAGAAGAAATGTAGAGTAAGAGCTCTCTGCTATTAGAAGGGTGGCTGAAGAGAATGCATGAGACTAATAAGAACAATTTCTCTTCTGAGAGATGATCCTGATGAGCACTAAATACTTGCAAATCCAGTTATTTGTAAATCATGGTCTTGGCAAGAGCTAATTTTTGTTATCCTCCTAAAAGCAGTAACACAGTTGTATTCAATATATAGCTTGTCCTCAGCTGGTCCTCCCAACGTACATGGGGAAAGGAGGAGAGGAAATTTTGAAAGATTATACATGTAATTTATCTCCATATTCCTTTTTCTATGCAAGAGATGTAAAAGAAGGGAAATGTACAGTTCCTTAATTTGCTATGGGTACAAGAGTGTCTGAAAAAATTAAACTATTCTGGCTGTGACACTTACTTACTAAGATATTCTAATTTGCAGAATTTGACCTCTAGGGACTCCAGAGCTGAAAAAGTATGAACTGTAATTGATGTTGTTCTACCATCCCACTGCACTGACTGCTGTGGTGTTTTAAGTGGGGAAGCATATCTATGCTATTTCTGACTTTTGTTTTGTCAATACAGCCTCTTGACCACACAAAAATAACTCATTCTAGCATTATTAGCAAATCCCCTTCAAAATATTGCTGAAACCCTTACAGAGTATATTTAAGCTGTCTTAAAATTTCTCTACCGCTTCCAAAAGTTGCATCATATCCTCTTATTTTAGTTTTGTTTTGCTTTCAGAAAGGACACTGCTTCTGTGAATGCTTTGAACACCAGGGTATTCAATTACTCAAAGCTGGATGTATCTAGTAAATTCATGACAATCTATTCTGTGGCCTACTTCTAAATAGTGAAAAACACTCCTACTGTGGAAGATAATTCAGCTGTAAGGCCAGCTCGCATATGTAAAAATAACAAAAAAGAAATTCTCACATACTGTAAATATTCATTTATTGAAATGATCTTTATACAAATTTGCAATAGATGCACTATGAGTAATTATTCTATATCACAGTGGACTACTCCTTAAATCTTTCATAAGGTCATTATCAGTTTAATCAGTTTGCATTGTTAAAGATCTCAAAAGATCTTACT
This sequence comes from Platalea leucorodia, assembly GCF_965183815.1. Lineage (NCBI taxonomy): Eukaryota > Metazoa > Chordata > Aves > Pelecaniformes > Threskiornithidae > Platalea > Platalea leucorodia. Next base: position 22,359,397 of record NC_138829.1, read on the forward strand.
TTTTAGAATAATTTTGGAAAATGAAAATGAGAGCATATGAACTATTCTAAAATAAAACAAGTCTATGTGGATGCAATAATTTTAATTTTTTTTCCTCTCACTACAAATCACAAATATATCCCATGGTACTGCAACATTTTAATAACAATGTTATCATTTTTCCTGGACAAGAAAAACCCAAAGATTTATGCTAATGACAGCAATTAGGTATGAAATAAACATATGCCAACAGCATGTAGCCTTTGGTTTCACTGGGATACATGTGAGGAATGCAGTGGGTTTAGTGTGAACTTATAGTGATGTACTACTCATCAGAAGTTTGACTATATTTTTCAAAGCTGTTCAGCATATGTGTTTATTTTCCTAGTCTTGAGAAAATTCTATCCATGGCAAATTATGGTTAAGAATAATTCACTAGGCATAATATACTCACTACGTCTGATAAATGACTGATTCTACTGAGTATTTAAGGATTGTGGTTTTTGTCTGGGCCAATGCATGAGGGACCTTCAGAACAGTTGTAACTTAAGTGCCTAGACAGAGATAAGGCTGTAACTGAGTTACCACTGTCATCATACTAGGACATGCAAGTTGGATCTTCTCCATCAGTATAATTCTTCCAACCATTGCAAGCTCCAAGTGACATACTAAGTATGGAGCAAATCGCAGGGCAGATAGTTTGCATTTTTCTGGAAACCTGAATTCTCTCTCCCACCATACAGATGTTATTACAGGGCCAAAATACGCATAACCACTCTAACATATGAGGAGTTCATTCTAGTCATTTAATAGAAGAAGATATGCTTGTTAGATCAAATATTCACATATCCATATGACTGGAGGTGTAACAAAGAGGGACCAATACGGTTGTAGAACAGTTCCCTGTGTTAGAGATGGTAGGATTTGTTCTGGTCTCAAAACTTGGGCAATACTACTTGCAGTTCAGGCACAGGGAGAAGCTGAAATATACATTTGCCAGTAGCCTACAAACACAGAGATGCACTTCTTAGGCTAGTTAACATGACAGTTGTAGCCAGTAGATATTTCAGGTGAACAATGACAGGACAGGACTGTTTTACTATCAAAAGATATTTAGCGCTCTAAGTACCCTGCTTTTCTGGGCAGAACATACAAGCGTTGTTAAAGAAGGTAACAGTTTCCAAAGGTTGCTGCCCCATAGGCCATATAGGCAAACTGTGTCATCCAGCTTCAAAAAATATGTATCGCTACTGAAAATTAAACTTAAATTCAGTCTTTCATTAACGAGTTGTATTTTATTAATTTATTTTTTACCTTGCAGAAAAATATATAAAATCTTTCACAACTCAACAGTGAATACTTGTCTATTTCTCCCCTCATCTCCTCATTTTAGTTTTTAGTCATAATTAAAATGGCTGTGGTGTTAGTATTTTTCTATCCAGTTTTTTTTAAAGCAAAATACAAGCCACAAAATTTTTGTGAAAGGAAAATAAACTGTTTCTTGAGAAGCTATAATTGACTGAATTTTCTGAAGAATAAAATCTCAAGGTAGAGCATGAAAATAATAATGAATAGTTTTTCATGTTGCTGCTGCTCAGTGCCCATTAGTCTTCAATGTCTTTTAAACTATGAATATTTTTAAATAGAGTGCTTAAGAGAAGTACAAATCTTTGTTGAGTATCTAAACTGCTTTTGGGTGGGAAGGGGCAATTTTGCGTGGTTTGTTTCATTTTCTTCATGGGAAGGCCTTATCTATTTATTGTATCTGTCTTCACTACTTAAATGATTTTTTCCTTATTCTTTTAGGTGAAAACATTACCGTCTTGAAGATAGTTACCTTAATTTCCAATCTATAGAACTGAAGTTAACATCTATGTTTCATAGATGCAGAACAAAAGTGGAGATACTAATTGGATTTCCAAGCTCACACAGACTTTGGGCAGAAATGCTCAAGTCCAAGACTAATGCTATATTCACCAGAGGTGTTCTGGGCTTTGCCAAAGCATTTAACTTAGAAGAGCTGTCCAGCTATAAGCCGGACATTAGGTGAAAGGAAAAAGAAAAGCATGTCCAGGCTGGACAATGTGAGGCTGATAAATTCTGTATTACCAAAATTTGAAACATTTAAATCAATATTCTTATGTTATCATGAATTTGAAATCAATACAATGAGGAATATATGTTGTGGTTCCTATTGGACCAAACTACATTTATAAGCCTCATGGAACTTTAGCTGCTAAAACCTGTGTAAAGACCTAGGCTGTGTGGCATAATTTGGAAGCCTGCAGTAATCCAACCTTGAAAGTACAGAGGAACAGATAAAGAAGATAAAGGGCTGTGACCTATTGATCGAAGTGGCATTACAATGGCTTCAGTTTTTATAACATAGGTTTCATGAAAGAAATATGAAAATTTAAAAGTGTGATGCTTTTAGAGTACAGTTCCATTTTATTAAAAAAAGGAACAATCTTATAAAAAACTATTGCTTTTTCTCTGAAAAGAAGGAAAAAGCTGTTTAGCTACATAAAGATGCAAAACCCACAATCATGTAAGAAAGGGGCTTAAAGAAAACACAACCACAGCAAATAGTCACTACTTTCATGCTATTCACCCGCCAGAGCTCTGACAAGGCTAACAACAGCAGTTTTAAACTTTTAAAGACACTTCTTCCTTAAATATGTTTATGATGGTGTATCCAAGATCCAAGCAACTAATCACAGTAGCAGACAGTTCTTATTTCCATGACCTCCCTTTAAATTGTAGAAAGCAATTTTATTTTGGATAAGGAAAAGTTTCAGCTGGAACTGAGAATGATTAAATCACAGTTCTATACCTGGAGTTAGGTCATGACCTGACCACTGGGGTGAAGGAATGACAAGAAGATCACAAGAGATCCCAAAGATGCAAATCATCCAAGAGTCACAAAAGTGAAAAGCTTGAAAACAGACTTTTTCTGCTACCCCTTCTACTGCCTACCCTTGTCCTTTTGTTCCCATTTATTGTGCACTACTAAATAAAGACCTCTGTCTGAACTGGTTACTTCTTTAAACAAGAAATTTGCAAACCCTTTGCACAAACCTGCATACTTCATTTTTCCTTCCCTTATAGTCCACACCTTAATTATGTAGAGAAGCATGCAAGATTAAATAATATAACTTGGAATTATTCATGAATGCAAAATATAGCCAGAAGAGAAAATTCCTTGAGCAATTTTTGTGTTTTTCTTATAGACACCTCATCTTCCTTTTTCTCACACACAGATTTTTCTTTTTTACTACACACCCAATAAGACAAGGATAAACTGGATTCTACTATGGTTCTTTCATCATCAACAAAATAATAATTTTCATTCTAACTTCAGGTACTTTATTATTCATGACCAATCAGAAAGAACACTGACAATTTTCAAAATCTCAATTAAATTTCAAGGCTCACAATGTGAAGGGGGTGGGGGTGGGGGGGCAGTGTATGGAACCCCCTTGATTTGTCTCTAAAAAACATGAGCAAATTTGATAGTAAAGAGACAGAAAGAACCCCCACAGGGACATTTTATAAAGCATTTTTTCCGATTCTTTTGTGCTGTCAGTCTCTGGATTATAGAGAGAAATAAGCTTACTGCCCTCTACCAGAAATACATAGCAGATCAAAGCTGAATTAAAAGTTAACTTTTAATGGCAACTTCAAGAAATGTAATTGCAAGCTGTATAGTCTTAGTAGGCATGACTTCTTATCAGATATTCCTCATGATTTGCAACACACATCACATGTAGATTCAAATATATGCATGTATAAACATTTCTTTGTCTTTGAAGGGACAAATGTCTAACCCATTTTCTCTCTGGGATTTCCATTGACTGATGTGATACCTTTAGCAGGGGCAAAACTGGTCAACCTGAAAGATCCCTGCTGAACTCAGTCAACAGGCTGAACATGACCTTGGCAGCTGTTTCTGCTTTCAAGGTCACTACAGACCTTATAAACTGTTTTCCTTTCCATCTCTCACAGGATTAAACAGCAATATGGTCAAAAATAACTAACTTAAATATAAGTCTCAAGAGAAAGTAAAAAAGCAATAAATACATCCAATGGGGGGATATAAGGTGCAGAAAAAGGTCCATTCAGGGTCATATCCAAGGACTATGGCTCCTATTCTGCTGCAGTTTGCTACACTTCTTGCTGAAGGCAGACTGTTACATTGCACATTTAGAATCTCTGCAACACCACCCCCTACCCTTCTTTTTGGCAGAACATGCTTCTTATAGAATTAAATGAATCAGATAGGAAGAAGGCATTATGTCTTTAATATTCTGAACTACAGATGTTCAGGCTGCAGCCTAGAATTAAGACTGTGAGAAAGAAAGGATTTATTCCTTTCTTCCATTACAAGTTTAGAAACCCCAGCCTGAGCATGATGGGAACATGAATAGCTATAAAGAAATGTGGTTTTTCGCCAGTCACTCAGGGCACACTAGAAACTGTGACTCAGGTTTATGTTTGTCTCTAACTAGGGTTAAGCAAATTGGGAATTATTCTGTTATGCAGCACTGATTGGCAAGGAATCTCTGGGAATAGGTGAAGCAAAACATGCCATATTTTAACTTTCCCCACAGCCATTTAGTCTCCTGCACTTGGGGAAAAAGTGTCACAGAATGTGAGTAGGCTGAAATTCAGGACTTCCACACAGCAGGGAATCCCTAGTAGTAATTTATGGGAGGTTTCTGCTTAGTTTCACCATGTCTACAGTTCAAGTAGAGTCAAGCTGCTGAGGGAACCTTTTTCAAGGACCTACTTTTACCCGTGGATTTCAAAACAGCATATGTGTTCATGGAAGTAAAAAGGGGCATGCTGACTGTTCAGTGTATAACATGATTTTAAATATATCCAAGCATTTCTCTACCTCATTTCTCTTCTCTCATACTTTCAGCTGATAAGATACAGAGCATGTTCCAAGATGCATGGGCATTTGGATGTTGTTTGGGTATTTTCTCTTCTCTCCTGGCCCAGTCTCCTTACAGAGAAATAAACAGATATGTCAAAAACTTTTCAAATGACCTGCTCTCTTCAAATTGCTGGATTAGTTTTGAAGGCTCAAATTTTCCTTCTTCCTAACAGGATGGAAGTGCTGACTTTACAGTTGCTTTGAACTGCCAGAATGTCCCTAAGCAGTTGTAGAAAGGCTAAGAGTCTGGACCAGAGAGTTTGGAACGGCTTCAGAAAATCATCCCAAATTTCCTATGCAATACCAGCTCATGTTGCCAAAGGAATAACATCCGCTGCTTTGGTGCTGTGCAGCGCAGCTGTGTGACTATTCAAAAGTACATTTGAAAACTGCAAAATCAGCAGGCTTCATTTGCATTCAGTTCTGGATTATCAAATAGGTCTAATTTAGCAAATACCCCACAGGAATAGGAAACACTATGAACATATTGAGATAATTGAGAAAATTCAGGGAAAAATACAAGGACTTATTATGTACTCTAATCATTACTTCTCTCACTTTTTCCAATTTGTTTCGCCTGCTTTTGTTTAACTGTTCCTTTTTTCTTCTTATATTTTTCCTCTATTCTATTAACATATGAAACAATGGCTTATGAGATAAAATTAAAAAAGAACTTGTCAACTTTATTTTAATACAAGAATTATGTACTGCTATTGTATTTTGGTGGCATTTGCAATTACACATTAGGATAAAGCCTATAAGGATTATGAACCTTCCTATTTTAAAATGATTGTCATCTGTTAGGAAGAATTTTTTCCCTCTATAGAGGATACTACATAGCACATTTAGGTGTATAAAAAGGATTTCATGCCTCTGTCTGAAACATTGGGTTAGGTATTTATTTATTCATTTATTCATCAATTCATTCTATTTCAGTAATACTTCAGGAGCTCAATCAGAGGAACTATTGTGCTAGGCACTGAAAAAATGAAATCCAAAAGTCCTTGATCCAGAATATTTACAATGAATGATGCAACCATAGACTTAAATATTCTCTTTCTATTCAGTATCTAAACAGACAATTAACCTTTTTCCAGTATGGTAACTCTTGAGACTTGCCTCAGGTCAGTGAAGTAACAGTAAAGAAAAAGATGAGGTGAAATAATAAGATCAATTTGCAAATTGATGGAATTCTTTTCACAGTCGCTTCTAATATTCCCACAGCAACAATGAAAGGAATCTGGTCCCTACATAGTCACCCAGCACTTGATTGTATGCTCTACTCAACATTTCATTTAAGCAATATAGTGAGAGTTCAAAAACATCAGTTCTGGCACCTGACACCTGTGAAGAAGACTGTCTGTTAAGTGGTCATGCAATACTGTTAGTCACACATACTCAAGCAATACTCACTCCTGTGTTGCAAAGAGGGTTGTTCTACATACTTGTGTATAAAAATGCTCTTTAGATTCTCTTTGCATCCTATTTATAATCAGAACTGATCTGATTAGCTATGGCTTCTCACTCCTTGGTGCACCCTATTTCCCCTTCCTGTTAGCTGTCGTTGTGGCCCAAACCAATTCTGCATTTTCCATGAAGGAGAGCCTAAGGGCTCATGTCACAAGGAAGACCACATAACTAACTTCTTCTGGCCTCTATTTGCATAGCATGCTTGGAGTGGTTGATGTGGAGACAGAAGGAAGCACTACTGTATGTGAAAGAAATTTCCTGAATTTCCTAAGCCCCTAGGAAACATTGGAATAATTATAGTAGTCCCATTGTTGCAGTAATTTGCACTTAGGACCAACAAACCACCAAAAAATGTTCTCCTAAATCGAATAAAAAATTTACCTCCTTTGTTTTGCATAGCTGTACCACAACATAACTCAACGTGCCCACGTCTTTTGTCTCCATGTTTCCCCTGTCTTTGCATACTATTTTTCTTTAGATAATGTCCTTCATCAGCCCTTCATTTCATGTCTTTCCAAGATATTAATTAATAAAACTACTGTTCTACATTTTAATAGATGACTCTAAAGCATGCAAAAAAGTGCAACAGGTTAGCAACACAGAGATAATCAGTTAAGGGCTGGAGGGGGAGAAGAGATAGGGAAAAAATGTGTTTCTCCTAGTCAGCAGAAAATCTTTTCGTTTCTTATCGTCTTTCTTTTAAAGCCTTACTCTCCAATATTTGTATACAATACAGAAAGCAGAAAAAAGCAGATAAAAGACACTCATTCATGTATAAAATGCAAACAAAGAAAAAATCGTTGCTGAGTACATGAGGTTTTGGGGCTTTTTTTTGGTTTGTTGGGTTTTGTTTTGTGTTTTTTTCCTGGCTGAAAACTGTTGCCTAGGTCCATTTCCAAAGAACTAAACATATAATTATATAACATGTAATTATTCAGCTTTCCAATTATAACAGCAGGGTCAGAAGTTCCCTGCATTTGCATGAAAGGACTAATGAAATGGGTCTCAACACCTGGTCCTTGCTCGAGCAAAATAAATTTATTGAATGAAATCCAAGGGTAAAAAAAATAGCATTACTGTTTTGTATTCTCATTTTTGCCAACAATTTTGCTTTCTTAATAAAAATGAGAACAATGCAGTAGAATTAGGCTGGAAGTCTCAGAAGTCCTGAGTCCCTTGGTCCTCCTAAGGACAGGTAAGATACTTAAGGCAGCAAAGAATTAGAATTACTTTCCTAATTCTCCCAAGCCACCAACACAGCTGCAGCCTGCCATATCCCATTATGATAGCCCATTACAGGGGATGTCCAAAACAGAAAAATAGATGGCTTATTCCCCAAAGAAGATTATTTACATTCTAAACAAGTGTATTCACCTTACTAGCATCTACACTTTTTTCATCAAATACTAGGTAAGAGTCCGTCAAGAATTCTGGAACAAAAATCAGATCTTTTAGATTCCTTTATCAAAAGGTCCCAGTGTAAATTTTGAGTCCACTGGCATTAATAGAACTCTTTAGTAGTCTCAGTGTGGTCATGTTTTCACCCAAGATCATTCCAACCAGGTTCCATGAATTTTTATGATGTTAAAAAAAAATTAAAAATTAAAATATCCATTCATTGCTTAGAAAACACTGTGACATTTTCCTGTGGAACAGCCAGTCATCATTCTATTTATGTGGAATGCCATCCACAGCTATTTGATTGATTGCCAACTTGTATCAGAAAAAAATGCATCACATAAAGGCAAAAAATCCTTTGTCCTTTTGTTGATGAGTAATATGAGGCAGCAAAGTGTTGAAGCAGTGAACATTTTTCATATATCACAAAAATTCAAAGCCAAATGTTGGAGAGAGGGCAAAAAGCTGGTTCCAGATTTTCTGAAGATTTTAGCCATATTTATGCTGAATCCTTCCGAGTGTAAAGTTAAAGTCTGGCAGCTATAGTGAAATTTGCAATGGTTAGCAAGGTCCTTAAGGTCACTATATGTTCAAGGTGGAAAGACAGACGCTCAGAATGAAACTCAGAACACTAAGGAAGGAAACATCTAAGCCAGCCAAAAAATTTAGTAGACATAAGTCTAGCTGATATCTACCCTTTCTTTGATATTTTGTTGCCTGCCTGCACCTTGAGTTGGATGATTCCATGTGAAACTAGAGTTTTCAGCAAGATTTAGAATTTTAAGCTTTCTCTTTCATGCTTTACTTTTTTAAAAAAACAAGATGAAGGGAGGATTTTTGTAAACTGCCCTGCTACAGTTACATGAATTCTACAAAATGGGTAGTTTATTTGCCTCATTTTTTTGTTCAATCTGAGTCTTTGTCATCACCAGCTCAGAAACAATTATCAAAGTAGAAACAAATCTGGGAAATATAGTTCTTCTCATGAGAGAAAAATTAAATAAAGTAGGTGTCAAATATGGCACGTATAGGCAAATATTAGCTACATTAAGAGACTACTGAGATGGCTAATGGAACTACACTGATTTGTACCAGCTGAGATCTAGTTCAGTACATTCAGTCTAGTGATACCATGAGTCACTGCCCATGAGGGTAATTCCTTTGACCCTTAGCACTTTTGAGGTGTATGAACTTATATTATTAGCAACATCTGTTCCTGAAAGTGTGTCACTTAGCCTTAAACCCCTGAGCCCAGTAACTGAGACCCACAGGTCATTGAGCAATTCAATCTCAGGGACCCTTGTTTTAGTAAAGATTCTTTTCAATAGTCCTTTGCCATCTTCACCAGCCTCCCCTACTATAGGTTTCTCTTAATGAGATTTTCTCTACCTCTTCAAAATTATTTGAGTTCCAATCTTCCTTCCCTCTAATTTTCAAGTCTGTCTTATGTACTTTCAGTGATTACTATGTAGTCTTTTTTTTCCATCACTCCCCATTTCACATCATTAGTATTTACAACTATTAAACCACTTTTTTCCCACCCAAATGTCTGTTTTCCATGAGAGAAAGAGACCATCTCAAGTTTAACTCATTACTATAATTAATATGTCTTCAGTTTTCCATTCCCATCATATCGTTCACATTACTTAAGCTGATACTACTTGAAGTACGATTCTGACTGGAATATGGACATGTTTCAACCTAGTTCATCTGCACCTGGTTGAATATGTGTTAGGATGTTTTCTCCAACTGTCTAACTGATGAAGGGCAGTAACACAGGTAGCTCCTCCCCCCAATATGTTGCTTTGAGCCACTTTTTCCTCTCAGTCACATAAGCACATCTTATTTTTCATGTATTTCACATACTTAGATTAAAAAGAACTTACATGTAGCAATATTCCAGGCTGATGTCTGTTTCTTCCTTCTGTGATGATAGTTATATTAGGATTGTTATGTTAATTTAGATTAGCCTAGCTTTTTTTCTACTGCAAATTTGATATTCAGGCCATATCAAAGTTCACAGGATTTAAAATCAATCTTACATTTTTCTATTTTCATCTCTTTTAAAGTTAAATAAACCTTTCCTTATATTGAGGAAAATGCTAGAGCTACTTAGAAACTCCTCATCTGATTCACTCCTCCCACAGTACATTCTTCTTGTGCTTTCCCTTATGCATTTTCCATCTTTAACAAAGGTGTTTATCACACCACTACTCATTCTAAACTCTAAGCAGGTTGCCTCAGCTTTTGGAAATAAAGTCACAAATATTTTCTAATTGCCACATACCCAGCTTTTTATTCAAAGAGTGACCCTAAACCTTTTCATTAGACACATCAAGTAATCACTGACACTTTGATAATACCTTGAAAAGGTAACAAAAATGTGATTAAGGACTGAAAATGATGAATTTTCAGTCATTTCCATATAATAATGGAATTTAATATACAAACTGAAGGAGAATTTGTAAACTGGGTAGGGTTTTAAAAACAGGTGAGAATTAAAAAATACTTACCACCCAAACCAAAGGAGGAAATACAGGATAATTTAATAGTGTCACAGCAACTTCCTCAAGTCATGTAGAGTCATGTAGAGTGTTGATGCTTTTGTAGCCCAAAAAAGGAAAAAAATAACCTTAGATCTAATAAGATTTTGGAAAGTTATAAGCTGTTCATGTGTTGGATGTTATTGTAGTCAGAACTGAACATGTCTGAAAATAACTGTTTATCTCAGCCTTTTGGGAAAATCTGCTAAGCTCACTTGGTTCACTGATTTCTCAGAGCTGGTATACACCTAAATAGGTCTGTCAGAAAGAAACACTCTTTCAAAACTCTTCAAGAGGTCTGTGGGACTTTTAAGCCATTTATTCAAAATTTATCTTAAAAAGGTAATCACATTATTTTTTTCTAGCTCATGTCCCCATTAAAAATTTTGAGGGAAGATATATAAAAGAGAAAGAAAAATTGAAGAAAAAAAATCTTCCTAACTACATTTACATAACAGCACAAAGTTCAATATATTTTATATAGCAGAGACCTGTCAAATTGAGAAACAATTATTTTCACTGAGAAGAAATTTAAAAAAAAGAAAAAAAATCTGCCAAAGAACACATGATGGACCCAATGTCTTCTGACATATTTAAAAATGCTCACATCTCAATCCATGATAAATCTTCCAAAGATCTCTACTGCTGTGAAGTGGCTGCATTTATGTAAAGATGCAGAAAGACTCTGTAGAGACCAGATACCACCTTCAATTTTATCATGCTCTGAACTACAGAGAACAAACTGAAGAGAAGTACCCTTAAGTTTATAGTGACTCAAGTTTCTGTGGAATATATCAGCAGAAAAGTCATATAATTTTTAACCAAAAGATCCCATTTCTTTGATGCAAAGAATCAGCTTCACGATGATTCAGTGGGGATGCACTTATTTATCTCTATGACTTCAATATTAACCTCTGAATCCAGAGGTAGATGTATCATCTGCCTTTTCTTTTTCTCTGTATGTTTTGCATTGAGCTAAATTGAGAATAGTGGTTCAGGTCCCTGTAGATCAAATTAAAAAGAAAATATAATATCTGCACTTTTTTTAAGAACATTCATACCTTTGACGATTTAATGGAGACTCATCCTCCTCTCCCCTCTTCAGCAAACAATGGTGTGATAATCACCTAATAGCTGTCTTCTTCAGTCACAGAGTTGTAGTTACAGAAATAACCTAATAATACCCAGTGGCTTGCTATTTTTTATCATGAGCATAAGGTATATTTCCAGACGACTATAGAATAGCTCTAGGTAGTAGTCTTTAAGTTTCAAAACTAGGTTGTGGAAGGAAACTAACATAAAGAGAAAAGTATGATTACCTTTTACTTCTAGGTAATAAAGAAACATTTAGAAGAGTGGGAAAACTATTCTTTCTCTATTCTACTTGAAAAAAGAAGCTGCTTTATGACCAGCTATTACATTTTAAGGATGAGGCAGAGAGGAGGGAGGAAAATCAATTTCCATTTGGAAGATATTTAAATAGCTTCGTCATGGTCTGTCCAGAGCTGCTATTTCAAAACATATCTGAAATGACTTCTAATTTCATTTTCTTGCCATCTAATATTCACCTACTTCCAAACTCAGTATGAAACTGATTATAATTCTAACAGGACTCCATCATCAAAAGACACTGGTTAGCATTTAGAAATTCCTAGTCAGTAACTAGGGTATCTGGTCTCATATTATCCAGATGCTTCAACGAGAGATTCAATTCTAGTCACTGTTTTCAAAAAGATTCCAGTATAACTTTAGCCTTTTAGCACTGGCTGTTTAAATCATATCACAATCCAGGTTGGTTAGGAGCTATGTTTAAGAACTCTGTTCAGACGCTGCTCTCCCGCAAGCACAGGTCAAAGTTTCTACTTGGCCTCAAACATTCCCAGCATGTGTTGTTTAAGAAAGAGAGAAATGGAATAGTCACAGTCCCTCTCCTCCTTGTAAAATAATTCTGAAGTTGTTACACATTTAGTGGGAACATCTGGATCCATGGATAAAAGAACACAGCTGTCTCATATGATTTATGATTCCATTTTCCTGTCTTTACCCGGGGCCAATTCTAGTCTTTTTTTACTCTCACTCCCCACCTTTCTCTCATATAACTTTGTCATTTTTAAAGTATTTTAAGATGGTTCTAACTTTCTGGCTGTCCCAATAAAACCACCTTGAATTCCTTATGCTTGTTACTGCAGTATCTGTTCAACTAACAAATATATTAATCTTTGAACAGACACATTCCAAGCAGAGCTACTTTTAATAAAAATAGCAAAAGAATGATGCTTAAAATTGAATACAAATTTCACTTGTTAATTTTATGATTTTGTACTTTAATATATTTCATGTTTCTGTTAATTCAGCTGAGTAATGTCAAAAAGAAAAATCAATGGTATTTTTATCCTATCAAAAGCTATGTCTCCTAATGATTCATAATATTTAGGTAAATAATATGAAAAGTTACTTCTATTACCATTTTTCCTTTTTTCTTTATACAAACATAAACTAATTGCATTCAGATTGGAAATGGTTTACCACGGGTCCTTCACCATGTTACCAGCAGATGTGGGAAAAATAATTCAGTGTGCAATTTTCTGACATTTTTTGTCTGAGGTCAGGTACATTAAAATTTGTACTATTTTAATACTACTTTAATTCTGCCTGTGCAATTTTAACAATACAACATCCCTGTTGTGGTAAAACACAAGCTGGAATACAGCTTCTTTGTATGAGGACATTACAAAGCACTTTAATATCAATGGAATGCTGTTTACATTAGAAGTTACATCAGTGTAGCTATATAATACCTGTATATAATACTGGGACAAAAAAGATGTCTGATCAAGATAGCTCCAAGTCTTTGAGCCCTGGGCTTAAATCTAGGCGGGTTTTGAGAAGTGTTATAACAGCCTTCTCTGAGCTATTCAGCATCAAGAGACCTGCACAGAATCACTCCCCTAGTGCTTTTAAATTCACCAAGATATTTCCATTATTTGCAACATTGATATAAGGAGAAATGTGTTATGCCTAGAATTAATTTGCACTCACGTTATTTTGTAGGAATAGAATAACTGATTTAAGTAAACTAGACCATTCTTGATCTGTAACTGGGGAAAAACTGAATCCAGAAGTATTTGTTCCAAAATCTGGAAAAGCTTGGTTAACTTTTGAAAGCATGAAGTTATGAATATATCTATAGGCATTTCTTGGTTTTTACTATGAGTATTTATTTGTAAATCATTATGCCAGTACATCAAAATACCACAGATCCTATGGGTTCATGATTTAAAGAAAAAAAAAAAAATCCAACCACACAGGAATTGCAAACAATTCTAAAAATAATACTCCAATAAATGTTATTTTGATGATACAAAATCTTGTACTAAACTTCTTGAGAAACTGGTTCAAATTTCATTAATTTCATTAATACTGGCCTATTAACATTTAGTTGACCAAATCTCAATCATGCCAGTAAAAAAACAGTACTCAGGTTAATTTAAGTTAAAACCCTTGATTTAAAACTTGGAAGAGTTCAGGCCTGGGAAACAGGACAGCTGGATCTAAACTCCTCATCTTGTAGGACTGGCCAAACCTCTACATGAGAAAAAGAAATAAGTTTTAAGAATTTGCTTCATTCTTCCTCCCCACTCTTTTGACTGAAAATTCAAAATTGTTTTGAATTATTATGTATTTTTTGAATAGAACAAGCAACTCTAGTATTTTTATCAAATGACTGAAAAAAAATCTTGTGGCCAAAGTAGAGATAGATAAAGGAAAGCAGTAATATAAAGGTAGATTACATCTAGTTTGACATAAGAAATTAGAGGTTCCTAAGAAAGGTCCCTGTCTATTCAACATCTTTGGGGATACAAACATGCTATGATTTCCTTGGGCAGTTCTCTAGTGGTAAGCTTGATTGTAAACCATGGTTCAGTGTTTTCTGCATCTGCAAGATAGTTTTAAATGAAGTTAATTTCACTGCATGACTAATTGCTTTGATCCAGAAAAGTCCAGAAACGGTGTACACATATCTATATGCACACAGATGTCTAAAACTGACTATCACTAAAAAGTCCCCTTTTTGGTAAAAATCTGAATCCTAAATCTGAGTAACTGCTCTTGAATGTAATTTTAACAAAATTACTGGATGTAAATTGAAGTCAATTGTCACTAGCAGGTCAATAATGCTAAACTACTTTTTACAAACTGCGAATATGACCTATGCTTGTGGTACTTAATTTTTTTCTTCTTAAAGGGATATATACTACATTAGAACATCTTCAAATTACAGTTCTATGGTTCAAAACACAGTGAACGGGCTTCCAAGCAATTAGGTGTAAGAAAAGAACTAGCACTAATGAAACTTGATATGCTTTTAAAAGGTGATATTTGCCTTCACTGACCTTGTGCACAAATCAGTGGGAATAGCACTTTAAGGAACTGATTGTAGCTCAGAACATTACCCAGAGGAAATGGTACAAATACTCCAAAGCAGTTACTGGAAAGGCTGAAATAGCATGTCACTCCTTTCAAATCATATAAAACATTTAGCCTATAATGTTGTAGCAGTATTTTTTTAGGCCGACACCTTTTCAAACTATTTCACGTTCCCCCTCCCCCTTTTAAAAATGTAGAAAGACCTTACTTAATCTCTTTTTAAAGGGTGCTTCACACATGTTTTCAGTCAGATACTTTACTGATATAAAGAGCAACAGACACAGCATTAGAGGTTCTGTTTAAAGAAATTGCCTATGTATATGGATTTTCTTTAACAAGAATGATCATTACATAAATAAAATGTGACAGATCTACACTAGCTGACTTTCAAAAAATATTTAGTGTAGTGTCACATATGATACTATGAATACAACTGTAAAAGATCTGCAAGGTAGGTAAAATTGAGCTTTACCTGAGATGGCACTAGTGAGACAGAATTCTAGACAATCTCTTCACAATTAAACGGTATGTTCAAGTCCAACCTTAGTCCTGCTTAGTTCACTAGTAGAGATATTTCATAAGAGTTCATGAGAAACTAGTTGCCTCTTTTGAGTAGCTAAGTTCGAACAGAGTAGTCAACAACCAGTAGATACTGTGAATTTCTTCGTTTAAATGTACACAGTAAACTGCATTAAAATCCATTTTGTCTGAATAGTTCCAATTTGTCAGACAATGGTTCCAGATGTTTCCATATAACTACTATAGTGTCCATAATTATTTACTGCTTCCTCAATCTGTCTTTAATTTTATCAGCTATTATTTTAACTCCCAGGTCACTGATGAAAATACTGAATACTGTCAACCCTACTATTACTGCTTCTATTACCACCCTGTTAAAACACCCTCACTCAATTCTGATCCTTCTATGACATCTATGTTTTAAGATCCCTCAGCTGGACAGCACAAATTCTATGGAATATGTGCTTTATCCTTGCAAATAAAGCAGTTCACATGATATGATGTGAAATGCATGCCTAAGCATGTCTAAGTATATTTTTCCATCAAAATATGAAACAAATTCATACTTTTATAACAGAATGATTAATGTTTATTTAGCAAGACATATTTAACTATTGTACATTGACTAATGTTAATTATTTCTCCCATTTCGTAATTATTTATTGGTAGAAACCTGTGTGAGCTTGATGTCTGCCTACTCTACTGTTTTTTTAATAGCTGTTTTGTTTGAAATTTCATGCAAATTTAGTCAAAACTGTCCAACTCCCTGACGAAGAGCCTACTAAGCAGAAAGATATCAGAAGATCATTTTATCTTGTACAAAGTGCAGAACAGAAAACTCTCACTCTACGAGGAAACTTTTGTAAATATTGTGTTTATGACAAAAGAAAAAGCTTCTAACCTTCTAATCTTGCAAAACCCAAAACCTAAGGACACCGTCAGACATTGAAGAAGAGGTAAAAATACTCATATATTTTGTCAACTTTATGTCTTTAAAATGAAATTTGTAAAAATCACAACTATTTTTTATTAGTGCTACTATAGGAAAATTATTTTTTCTTACTGGAGGTGAAAACTTGTTTCTAATAAGTGGTAAAACTTCTAGGATTCCACCCAAATCACGAGTTTAATTTCTCATGGGAATTTTCTACTTCATAAGAACTGGAAAAAATAAGCTTTCTTATTTTTATGGTAGATGAAACTGTATTTGTCTCCTTTCATGCCCAAGGAAGAAAGCTTATTTTTGCCTTTATTGTTGTCTCTATATGGAACAACACTTCCTTTTCTGAATTTTCCAGAATGGTAGGTAGTCAGTTCAGGATACCATGGTTAATTTTTAACGCGCTGCTTACATCCTTTGCTATGATATTCCATCTCTCCACCTAAAAACTCAGAACCTCTTGAAATGCTGAAACTAACTTAATGATCTTAAAAGTCAGCAAACAGTTAACTGTATTATTTTTCCAACAAAGTAATTGAGTTGGCTTTATTCACAAAGACCTAAAAGTGTACCTTTCAATGAGAACCTGCAAAGAGCAGATTTCAAATGGGAAACTTCAACAGCCTACATAATTTTTCACTTCTTTGATGAGATTACCAAAAAGTACTTGGCAAATGTTTTCATCTGTGTAACAGAAAAAGATTACAAAACTGCTACCAGATCTTGGCTATTTGTAACTAGTCTTCACCGGAAATGAAGCATCCAATCTGGAGATGCTTAAGGTATAACACCACCTCACTTTTCCATTGTGCATCCTTCTTCCTTACTTCTTGCATTGTCAAGTGGAATTGTGTCTTTTCTTGTTGGCTTTAGATGGGAGGTTTGGAGGCAGTATGATAATTCAGAAAATTTATTGACAAATCAAAGATCTTCTTGTAAAAAACAGTAATTCTGCTTAACAAAGATTCTGCACTTTAACACAGAAAAGAAAACAATTGTCCTAGGAAACTTGTTAATTTACCAGCTTGTCCTTTGAGTATATGCAGCCTGTGAGTACAGTATAATTAATTGCTAAAACAGATCACAAGGGTTTAGGTTCCTGTACTGGTTAACTTTATCAAGGGCCTGCTTTTTTTTTATAATGTGAATCTATTTCTTTTTTTTTCTTGAACTGATTGTCAGAAAAACCCAACTGTTATAAACAGTGTTGAATTTGATGCATTTACCATTGCTTAAGGGGAAGAAGTCAAAAGGCAGATGGAAAAATCAAGTGGTGTAATGCTGTTTCTATCATAATTAAGTTTTATGCAGACAAGACTGTTTGTCCATAATAAGCAACAGCCTGTTTAGACATTTAGCAAATAGCCAAATATGCTCTGTAAAGTGTGATTTAAAAAAGAATTTTTTTTGCTTACAACACTTGTAGAAACTAGATTTGATTTTATGCTCAGTTTAGCAGGAAGAAAAGAACAAGTTTTTCTTCTCCACAAAAGCAAATAAGTTGTAGACTGCCTAGAAGGAGATACATGAGAGAGAGGGGCATATACAGGAAGCAATACGGGAATGAAAGAATTTCCTGTGTTTGTAAAGGTACAGAGGAATAATGTACAAATTGGTTCAGATAAGTCTAAAATCTACTTCACTCTTTATACTACCAAGTCCTTTGCTATTTACTACTCAAAAAGCTTTACCAAAAGGTAAATCAACATTTTATGAGGTTACAATACACTTACTAAATAATTAATTTATTTTTAATGTTTTCTTCTTCACAGCTTCTCTACTTAGCTGTGATGGGGATGGGAAGTAATAAAATGCAAGCAGAAATATTACAAATATTGTGGAAGCTGTCAGAGGGGGCCAGTAATCCCAGTAACAAGTACAGATCTTGTACAGTACTTACCATATTCTAAAAGGCTCTGTTTATACACAAGACTTGTACTGTTATGACTATATCAAAAGACTTATGTAGTGCAATCTCTTAAGTGTGGATATGATTGCTGGCATAATGGTATGAAATTGCTTTCACTACTACAGTTTATTTATTCATCTCCAGGAACTGATATAACTAAGCACATAATTGCACATATCTCAGTTTAAAGGAAAAAAAAAATCTTAGCCAACTGCATTTTACCAGTTAAAAAACTATCTTAGACCAGACTTTAGCTTCCAAGTGCAACAGTTTTCATGTGGAATTTCCTTTAAGACAGCAGTGTTTTATTTCTACTCAAAATAGGAACTCTAGTACACAGTAGACAGTGTGATTATTTTTATTTTTTTTAAACTGCTCAGACTGCTGTTTGTATATCTTAGCTGTGCGTGAGAGGGAGCATTGCTAATTCCCCCAAGCTACCAAAACAGGATACGATTCTTATTCTCTTTCCTACTGTTTCTATAGCAGGGAAGCCCTTTAACAGGGAGCTCCCAGGAGGAACAGAGTCCTCAAAAACATTGTAGAAGAGCTATGAAGTTGACCCACTCCTCTTGTTTCCACCACAGAGGACAAACACTCTGCTTAGATGGAAAAATAAGAAAGTGATGTCTTTGTAGAGAATTTGTATGAATATTGTTTCATAAAGACATGATCTGGATATAGGTTAGTAAAGAGGAAATGGCTTCCTTCAAAGTCTATCACTTATTCAAGTTAGAGAGCTTGGCATATATCTTTTATATAGTTCTGACTTGTGACATTGATCAGATTAAGTACTCAAGAAACATCGGGGCATATTTTGCTGCTCTTTACAGCAGGATTTGACTGACCTCCGTATTGCTATTGTATCTCTGCCTTACATCCTTTAGGTGATTCCTATGACCAGTCAGAAAAGGTGCAAAGAATGTGTCTGTCAGGAAAAAGGAAGTGAGCTGATGAATTCCTTTACACATGTTACTATATGTGTGTTAAATTTGTACATATACCGAAGTGTAAATGACTGTCTTGTGCTCACAAATATATTTGTGTTTCTGTGAGTAGTTTAATATGTTTATACTGAAACAGATACATGTGTTATGTCTGTTGTGGGGAAAGGTATGAGGGTGTGTTATGAAGTGTTTATAGACATGCCTAATAGGAACATTGAGATAATAAATTTTGATTGAACTATTCATTCTCAAAACTAGGATATTTTACTAGAAGTGTTTTATTTTCAGTGTTCTTTTATATAGGCAATGTTTCAGGTACATATTTCTCTGATTACTTTTGCTGACACAGAGACAGACAGAAACAGAAAAGCTAAAAAGATTGTTGTTTTTTTTCCCCTCTTAAAACATCTGTTTTGACACTTTTTTTTCTTTTTTTTTTTAAAGTTTCAAGATTGTTTTGGTTTCATTCCCATGCAGAATAAAAACAAATGTCATACATTGAGAGTTTTCATGCACTGAATCGTTATTCTCCAGACAGTTACAGCTATGGTGTGAGTGTGTGTTATGTGTATAAATAAAGCGCAAAGGGAATGAGATATTACTTTAAATGCCTTCGCCTATGCAAAGACTAAATAAAAAATGAACAAACACACGTTGTAAAAAAATAAGAAACTGGATGAGGACACACGCATTTGACATGAAAAGGAGAAAGATACAAACAGCCCCAAGCCTCCAGGTGCAGGGAATCAAACCAATGTTGTCTTGCATTCCAGCCACATCTTTTATTTCATATAAAGTATAAAAGACATATCTGTCCAACACTTTGCAGCAAGTGGCTGGTCATTACTAATTCTTCTGGTATTCGTTGTCGGGTGATAACAATTGTGATGACCCAACTTGGTTTTACACATGGGATTATTTACTATTCTGGAAAGGCCTGGACATTGGATTCAGGACTATGCAGTAGCATCAGCAGTATTATATTCTGTGCTAAAGGGATTTTGTGGTAACTCAATCACAGAACTGTGCTCTGGCTGTTACTTTGCATGGTAGAAGAACCTTCAGTGGGGTACAAATGGGGTTTGGGGTTCAGGGTTTTATTTCAGTCTCTGAGACTTTCAGAGGCACCAAACTAGGAACTATGGCCACAGAGGTTTCCGGCAACTGTATCTGTTGTCTGAGAGAAAGCCAGCCCTGGTACTATTTGTGCAAAGAACACAGAGCAGTTACAGAGACTCTTTGGAGTTTATGTCAAGTGTCATTTGAATTGCCCAGGGGTGTCCTGGGTACTTCAAATCTATTTATCTGCTTGTCCTTGGCTACTACTTAAAAAGCATGTGGGCCTTCGCCAGGTTTTGAGTTATATATACCAGCCCACAGGGATAACTCAAATATCTTAGCACCTCTGAAAAGCCAGGGAATACCTGTGCTCATGTAAAATGAACAGAGCTTCCAATGTTCATGCCATTCAGCAATAATTTTAAGGCTGAATTTCTGGTCATTAACTATTCAGAAGAATCAGAGAGAATCAGAAGCTATAGCTGGATATTTGCAAACTACAAAGGAAAAGACTCTCTTTATAATAGCAAATTTTAAAATATTTGAAAAAACTGAAAGTCATGGCTCCTTTGAGTGTTTTCTAACAAACACTGTTATCAAAGTAGTTTTAGAAGCCGGAGCAAAGAAGCATTGGGAGTTGGACTTGATGATCCTTACGGGTTCCTTCCAACTTGAGATATTCTATGATTCTCTGAAGTATCTGTATGTGATATGTTTAACATAGTAAGATGCTCATTTGTAAGGGGAGGACAAGAATTTTTTTCTTTTTATCTGAAGTTTGATGAAGTTTAGATGCACCTTGTGTGCATTCACAAACATTGAAGTGCAGAGCCTCAGATCAAAGGACTTGGTGCAAATATTAATTAATTTCGGTGAGGCAGGTTTCTGCCTGAGGCTTTTTGGTAATAAAAGACACCAAATCACTTTTGTGTCCTCACTGCTTTTTGCCTTTTTCTTTTGCCACCTTCAAGGCTCAAAAAGGACAGAATATTACAAAAAAGCCATAAAATCTGCTTTGAAGTAGCACAATGTTGGCATGGTCACGTAACCCTGAACCATTTTCTCTAGTTTAGATGCTGTATAGACTACTGCAACATGCACT
The DNA here is from genome assembly GCF_965183815.1 of Platalea leucorodia. Classification (NCBI taxonomy): domain Eukaryota; kingdom Metazoa; phylum Chordata; class Aves; order Pelecaniformes; family Threskiornithidae; genus Platalea; species Platalea leucorodia. The sequence goes on from NC_138829.1 coordinate 22,380,630, forward strand.
TTCTCATGCTGTGACTGTTAAAACAAAATAAGAATGACAAGCTGAAAAAATACACAAAGAGACAAACAAAGTTTTGAGTGGAGAAGAGGAATGTATCTTATTTATATCTCACTTCATTGCTGTGGCAAGAGTAAATGAGTTTTAGCAGAGGCATAATTACAACTTACATATTCTTCTGGGATCTTTGGGGTATGGTTTCTGAAGACCAATACAAATACTTGAAAAACTTGAGGTCTGATGCTAACCAGCAGCCTGGAAGCTGGCATTTCAAATGCTTGAAGTCATCAGCAGGATCAGTGCCCGATTAACACTTGGGTTTCTCAGTGAAGCCTCTCTGTTTTACTATTGTGAAAGGGATCATGTTTTCTTTTCCATATACAATATAAATTTTCTGGCATACACAATCAAACCAAGAAATTAACATCCACATGATAGCCTCAGTAAACATGGCTGGATCCTGCTGCACTGTGAATGGAAAACTATAGAACCACATTTTAATACAGGTTATTTATTTATGAAAGCATTCTGTGACCCTTGATATATTCAAAGCTCTAGTTAAAGAAGCCCAGCAGAGATAAAGGAAGTACAAATTCCATAGCCACAATCCAATATACTTTATAGAATGATTATTATACAAGTAATACCTTGTTTTACAGCATTCCCAAGAGAATTGCGTCACACAATAATTTGCATAACTAAAATGTAAAAACTTTTGAGGAAATATACATTTTTAACCATTGAAGCTACAGCCTATCTGCTTCATATAAGACATGACAAAATCTATTTTATTTATTAAATCCTTTTATAAAAGGCTTAATAGGTATAAAGACTTTGGAAAGCAACCAATGCCAATTATCGATTATAACTGGCACATAGTTAAAAAAGGAAATGTGTTCAATGCAAACTGGCAGAAGCACTGTTTGTTTTAGCACTGTAACAAATGCAGTTCAGAAACACTTGCGGGCTTGTGAAGAGTTTTATTTTTTTGTTTCCTGAGTGCAAGCACAGTGGCAGTGGTTCATTAATTCAAGCAAAAAATAGTTTGCCTTCTAGACACACAGAGACGATGATCTGCCTTTGCCTACCAAGAACTCACTCCGAGGCATACTTTTTTTCTCTCTGGTAACAGTAAGTGAATGAAGCAATTAAATGTTGTTAAGAAGTATGATAATTCCCTCAACCACATATTTCTGTTCTAACATTGGCAGGGGTATATTTGAGAAGACTGGAAAAGAAAGAAACAGGAATATGGCAGTTCCACAGAACATCTACAAGAAGTTTTGTGACAGAATTTTCAAAAAATACAAATTGAACATTATGGGGCGGATTTCTGAAAGTGAATTCTAGTTTAGGACTTCACTCTGGTGAAGTCAAAGAACCTTCATAATTGGTGAAAGCAGATGCAGCAAAACTGGAAAATTTTACTAGGGAATGTAGTTGAGCTGGTGGCAGCCAATGGATTCAGTTGCAGTAGCATCTGCTTTTATTTTTAAGATCTATCATAACAGATAGATAGGTGATGTCTCTCTAGTATCTTCTGCACAGCAACCTTTCAAGAGCAAAAACTGTAAGGACAGGTTATGTGGTTTCTGTAACATGAAAACAAACAAAGGCATTGTATCAAATGTGAACCAAACTGTGAATTTCTAACTAAATTGTTTATTTGTTATCAGCACCAAAAACAATCCCTTCTTTATAGATAAACCAGACTTTAGACGATATATTACCCATTGAATTTATATACCAGATGGACTTACTTTCATTACCTTATCCTCTGTTTCCCCTTCTATCCTATGTTTTGTCACACTTGCCTGTGTTTTATAAGTTTGCAATTAGGTTTAGAATCTACAGGTGGATATATATTAAAGAACCTGGGCACAGCAATTTGTTTTAGGCAAAAATTTTCAGGATTCATAATCATAATCTGTTCAAGGCAAATGTCCATTATTATCATTATTTCATGCCAGAAATCCAGAGAACCCATACCAATAGATGCTTTTAGTGCTGGGTTGCAGAAAGACCAGGGAAGAGAGGAATGCTTTCCTGGACTGGCAGAGGACAGGTGGCTGGAGCATTCTGGTATCACTGGGTTCTTGCCCATTCCACGCCTGACAGCACTGACATCTAGCCACCACTTCCTAACACAGAATCATAGAATCATAGAATCGTCAAGGTTCGAAAAGACCCTTAAGATCATCAGGTCCAACCATTTACCTAGCACTGCCAAGTCCACCACTAAACCAAGTCCTTAAGCACCACGTCTACCCATCCTTTAAATACCTCCAGGGATGGAGACTCAACCACTTCCCTGGGCAGCCTGTTCCAAGGCCTGACTACCCTTTTGGTGAAGAAGTTTTTCCTAATATCCAACCTAAACCTCCCCTGGCGCAGGTTGAGGCCGTTTCCTCTTGTCCTATCGCTTGTTACTTGGGAGAAGAGACTGACCCCCACCTCGCTACAACCTCCTTGCAGGTAGTTGTAGAGAGCAATAAGGTCTCCCCTCAGCCTCCTCTTCTCCAGGCTAAACAACCCCAGTTCCCTCAGCTGCTCCTCCTAAGACTTGTACTCCAGACCCTTCACCAACTTCGTTGCCCTCCTCTGGACACGCTCCAGCACCTCATTGTCTTTCTTGTAGTGAGGGGCCCAAAACTGAACACAGTACTCGAGGTGCGGCCTCACCAGTGCCGAATACAGGGGCACTATCACCTCCCTAGTCCTGCTGGCCACATTATTCCTGATACAAGCCAGGATGCTATTGGCCCTCTTGGCTACCTGGGCACACTGCTGGTTCATGTTCAGGTGGCTGTTGACCAACACCCACAGGTCCTTTTCCGCCAGGCAGCTCTGGATTTGACTCCATTTACCACCACTCTCTGGGCTCGGCTGTCCAGCCAGTTTTTAAGCCAGCACAGAGTGCACCCACCCAAGCCATGAGCAGCCAGCTTCTCCAGCAGAATGCTGAGGGAGACAGTGTCAAAGGCCTTACTAAAGTCCAAGTAGACAACATCCACAGCCTTCCTCTCATCCACTAAGCGGGTCACCTTGTCATAGAAGGAGACCAGGTTAGTGAAGCAGGACCTCCCTTACATAAGCCCATGCTGGATGGGCCCGATCCCCCAGCTGTCCTGCACGTGGCGCATAATGGCACTCAAGATGATCTGCTCCATGACCTTCCCCGGCACCAAGGTCAGGCTGACAGGCCTGTAGTTCCCCGGATCCTCCTTCCGACCCTTCTTGTAGAGGGGCTTCACATTTGCTAGCTTCCAGTCATCTGGGACCTCCCCGGTTGACCAGGACTGCTGATAAATGATGGAGAGTGGCTTGGCCAGCTCCTCTACCAGCTCCCTCAGTATCCTCGGGTGGATCCCATCTGGCCCCATGGACTTGTGGGCATCCAGGTGGAGAAGCAGGTCAGTGACTGCCACCTCTTCAACAACTGGGACTTCATTCTGCATCCTATCTCCATCTCCCAGCTCAGGGGCCTGAAAACCCCGAGGATGACCAGTCTGACTATTAAAGGGTGAGGCAAAGAAGGCATTAAGTACCTCAGCCTTCTCCTCATCCTTCGTGGCAAGGTTACCTTCCGCATCCAACAAAGGAGGGAGATTCTCCCTGGCCCTCCTTTTGTCACTGATATATTTATAAAAACTTTTTTTGTTATCTTTAATGGCTAACAGAACTAACAGTTCCCATGTGTTGAAGATGAGCAAATATTGGTAGTGAAACCTTTTTTCTAGGGTTCAGTGCTAAGGAGAAAAGCTGGACTAAGTATATTATAATATGAAAGTATAACTTTATAACTATACATTATAGATACATAAAAATGTGTATATGTAGATTCCTAGCTAACTATATTTTCTGCTTTCATCCAGAAATAGAAATTGTGCAGAAGAGTGGAAATTAGAACATCCTGGAAATACTTTAATGTATTATTGAATGATCTTTATATCAGAAAGGTCAGACTAACGGCCTGAGATTCTGGAAAACTTGTGTAAGTTTTTAAGGTTTGTTCACACTAACTCTGTACTTATATACATGTTGTATAAAATCACAGAATATCTCTGAGGGATGTGTTTCCACCTTATGAAACTGGGTCTAAGAACATGGGAATCTTGAAAAGCTTTGTTTATTTATACAATAAAAAACCCACAAACTTGTATTATCAAGGATTTTCTTCTTAAATCAATAAAAAAAGAGTCATAACCACCCAAATGGGGCATACGTCAACATCTTAATAATATTAGTAAAAAATTTATTAATATTAATAGTCTCAAAATATTATTAATATATTGTGAGAGTATATTCCAAATTACCAATACAAACTTCTTACTGCCATTCTTCATAGAATCAATCATAGAATCATAGGATATCAGGTTGGAAGGGACCTCAAGGATCATTTGGTCCAACCTTTCTTGGCAAAAGCACAGTCTAGACAAGATGGCCCAGCACCCTGTCCAGCCAACTCTTGAAAGTGTCCAATGCTGGGGAACCCACCGCTTCCCTGGGGAAATTATTATAATGGCTGATTGTTCTCCTTGTGAAAAATTTTCCTCATGTCCAGTTGGAATCTCCCCGGGAGTAACTTGTACCTGTTACCCTTCGCCTTTTCCATGTGACTCCTTGTAAAAAGGGACTCTGTATCTTCTTTGTAGCCACCCTTTAAATACTGGAACATGGTGATAAGGTCTCCCTTAAGCCTTCTTTTCTCAAGGCTGAACAAACAAAGTTCTCTCAGCCTTTCCTCATATGGCAGGCTTCCCAGTCTTTTGATCATCTTTGTGGCCCTTCTCTGGACCCTCTCCAGCCTGTCCACATCTTTTTTGTATAGCTGGGACCAAAACTGAACACAGTATTCCAGGTGTGGCCTGACAAGCACTGAGTAGAGTGCCGCTAAAGACAGGGGTGAAGAAAGTGTTAAGAACCTCTGCCTTTTCAGGGCTGGTGACTAATTCACCTCTCCCGTTTTATAGTGTATTTTAAAAAAGAGTACTTAAGCAATCGCCAAAGGATCAATTGTTTTCAAAGAGTAAGTTAAAAATGTAGTCTGTTTTCTGGAATGTTGCCTAATTCCTGCCCCTTATCATTGGCTGCATAATCCTCACTGCATGATGCTGTTAAATACTGTATTCCTTCACTTGTTTTGAGACATCTGTAGATGCCTTTGCATGGGTGAAAATAGTCACAAACAAAACAGCATATACTTGTAATTCATACAGAAAAGCCCACAGTATTTAGTCTTGTATGTCAATCTCTCTTTTCATTCTAATGAGATGTTTTATGCAAGTATCTGTTCTTTCTATTTCCTAGTATGAAATACAAACCAACCACAAAATCACCACCTATCAAATATAACCAGCAAGTACAAGTTTCCTTACAACAGACTTTGAGTACTTTCGCAATGCCAGCCTTGAATTTGGAATAATGCCAGCAAAACACCACTGGGTGCCTTAAACCTCTTAAGTGAAAAATATGTTTTTCATTAAAATGCCTTATGATTATCCATACTACATCTTAAAAAATACTCTGTTATGTTCCTAGGGCTGAAGTTTACTGAACTTCAAATGATACATTATCCAAGGTTCAAGCAACCAAGGGGATACTAAGCAGAGATTTGATCAAGGATGCTGAATACTGTACTTCTGTGCATTTCTAAACTCATATCATAAATGGTGCCTGCTAATAAAATGAGCATAAGGAAGATATTGTTTGCTTACCCTCTGCAGTCTGAGAAAGTACTTAGGCTGAAGTTAAAGACTAAGGGATTTTAAATTTTTATCTCCCAGTGAATTTCAGGGCTTCATAACACCTTTGTCCATTTGTGAACAACACATTCTGCAAAAAGAGAAAAGAAAAAAAAAAAAACATGAAAGGCAACCCAAAAGCATGCATAGAACTTCAATTATACTTAATTTATGCATGCTTTAAGTATTGTAATCAACTATAAATCAAAGCTGCATAATGCTTGTAGATGACTGTTTGATATTAAATGACTTAATATGGAGTATCAAAATAATTTTGGTAATTTAGAAAAAATTCCTTATCAGTTGGAAATATTTTGATGAAATAATTGAATACTGCTGAGCATTATATTTTTCAGTATCCAATAAACGAAGCCTATATAAATTAGCTGCATTGGCTCTCCTTGGGTTAGACTCTCAACTGCAGGAAATGTAAAATATCAACCAAAACTAAGAAAGGTATCCCAGTAGATGATGTCCTTATTATTAAATTGTTCCTATTTTCAAGTCACTATTCAGGTTCAAATGAAGAAACTAATGAGGCCACTAGACAATGCATAGTCTTGGGTCATGAGCAGCCAGATTTAATTTAATAGCTTCTTTCCAGTCAGCTAACTGTGTGAATGATGGTGGCTGATACATAATTTCTGTGGAGTGTTATAAGAGTTAATCACTTAACATGGGATTTCAAAAATCTCTTATTTTTGGAAAGCATAACAGACACATATTGTCAACAGAACTGGTGCCATTGTGTGGAAGTTAGCAATACCTTCTTTTTTCCTCCAGGGCACTGCTTTACACTTCATTAATCCAAATAGAAGTTGTGTGGCCAAAGCCACAAATATAATCTCTTAGGTGTGACCTTGAGGAAGTAACCCAATTAAATCAATTTGATATTTATTCAGCCTTGATGCGCTTGTAGCATCATTTGTTATGTGAGCCTTTCAGACTTCTCAGCCAACTTAATCCATTTCATTCTAATGCTTTTCCCCTGTCTTTATTTCCATACATCTTCATTACCAGCACTCTAGTTCAAGCTGCTGCTGAAGGGTTAAGCAGGAAATATTTACTAAATGTAAACTCAAACAAATGTTAGCACAGAGCAGCTACTGGAAGTACAGAGATAAAAGGCCATTTGCTGGCTTAATTAAAATTAATCAGAAATAATGGGCTGTCTTGAAGAGGAATAATATAAACACATAACACTAATCTTACAAGCCCAAATTATACAATAATTTGAGACTCCAAGTCTCATTGATTTAATACAGTGTTTAGTGATAGAGGAAGGTTTAGAAGAGATCAGAATGAGTTCTCTTACATGATAAAATTCATAACTCTCTGATTCAAAGTCCTACTGTAATGTTTTAAAGTAATTCATAATTAGAGTTTCTTTCTGACATAGATATCAGTAGAAAGGCTTTTGTAATGTGATCTTAACAGGCTATTAATACCAGGACAAGATTAAGGGATTTGTTCTGTCCTTCAGGATTGCATGTAGCTGCTGCTATGATAAATGGAAAGTATCTATTCATATTGATCACTGTAGGACATGTTCCTTGAGGTTCACACCCATCTTTCCACACATGGTTGGGAAAAAACTAACTGCCTAAGAAAGACTGACAATTCTTAACTGGTCAAATATTTCTTCTAATCTTTCTCATAACTATCTGGTTTTCATTTTGTGACTGTCCTGGAACCTAATGTCCCCTTTTCTGTCTATTTTCTACCTCAGTTTTCAAATATCTATATTAAAAGAAATAACTGCTTTGGCTTTTTTTTTTTTTTTTAAGGGAAAAAAAACCCCAAAACATGTCTTTGCTAGAATATTGCTGTCCTAGTCTACCTTGTCTTTGTTGAGATATTGGGTCCTGTGTGCTGAGTACAGTATAGGTTCTTAAAGATATTGTTAGCAAGAAAAGTTCAGTTATAGAATCATAGAATCATAGAATAGTTTGGGTTTGAAGGGACTTTTAAAGGTCATCTAGTCCAATCCCCCTGCAATGAGCAGGGACATCTTCAACTCGATCAGGTTGCTCAAAGCCCCATCCAACCTGTTGTACACATCTTGCAAAACACACTCAGTTCTTAGATGTTTTACATCAGTGTACTTCAGAAAATGAATCCCAATTAACTAGATTACTTTTACCTTATTATACCACTGTGTAAACATTCATTCAGAATTAAAATAATCTTAATTCTGTTTAACTTAATTTACCTTGGATGTAGATTACGTTAAATCAGATTTAGGTCACTAATTTTGAGGGAGAGTATTCACAGTTTATGTGGTTTAACTAATGCAATTTAAATTCACACTTTTATTAATTTTTCCCCTGTGTCCTCATGTAGACAGACCCTTCCTCTTCTTCCAATGCTGTTGTTTTAAAAGCTCCTGCTGTCTGTTGTATACCTATAGGATTGGGCAGAGTTCTTTGCATTTCTGCCAGGCTATTTTATAAGCCTATCTGTTTCTGTTTGCTCCCTTCTATCATGCAACAAATAATTGATATAAGTACAGGATCCCTCTTCCTTCTGGATTACTTCTGTTCCTTTATGAAGACTCACTGTTTCTAGGGCATTTGTAAGGAACAGTTACAGCCCTTAGGGTATCACAGGCTGGAAGAAGGTGTCATGTTCTTGTCATTTAAGAGTTTGAGCTTATTTAAGATTGTCCAGAAGAAAAGTTGCTGCTGATACTATAACTTTTCCTTGATGGTCTTAATGAAATTCTAACAAAAACATTTGCTGACAGCAGTCATGCTAATTTGGGTGCACTGTACTTTCTTCATAAACACAGGTCAGCTCATTAGTGTACTCACCAATCCATGCCCTCTTTAACACAGAACATTGGCGGGGACCTCCCAGATCATCAAGTTCACCCATGGTATCATAGGCATTAAAGCTGGATGAGTTGTTTGTCCCCACTATTCCTAGTCAGAGGCTATTACCAAAAATAATTGCTCTGATAGATAAATATCTCCTAATATACTGCCTAAAGATATTGATGAACAGGTAATGTGCCTTTTGTATTGTTCTTTGTGGACTATACATCTCTTTTTATCCCAAGATAATTCATGGAGAATCATAACCTATTAAACTACATTTTACTGCACTAAGCCAGGATCATAAACTTTTCTTAAGTGAGATTACAATTGCAATAGTCATTCTAAGCATATGTTCCGGTTGTAATTCATCTTTCTTTTTCCATTCATTCACAAAATGAAGATTTTTGATTAGCTATTTCAAAAACATTGTTACTACCTTATCTTTACTGATACACAACATTTGGCTAGCTCTAGTATCAGGTGCACCCTTTTTTTAGACTTCTATGGGTACAAACCTGTTCATAAAAGCAGCTAAAACTAATTTTGTCTTGCATTCAGTAGGCCTGTGATGGCTTGGTGCTTGATCCAGACAAAACCACAAAAGAAATTAGGAAACTTCTTTATATTGCTAACTTCATAGTTATTGATTACAGTCTGACCCTCACTATTTCCTAAATTCAGGTCAGGCATGAAACAATCTCCAAATATTTGTATTGTTCTGAGGTGCAAGATGTAATACAGAAGGTTAGTCTAGTAATGAAGCAAAGAAAGAGGATTAGTTAAATCCCTTTTTCTCATGCATTTTTGGCAGTGATACATGAATGTAAAAGTCTGAAAAAACAATACAGTCATTTATCCAAAGAAGAGTTATGAAAAGAATGCACATTAGCTACTTTTAAATAAGTACTTATGCTATTAAAAACCTTCTATATAATGAAACAGGAATAGGTTTACATTACTAGCCCATACTGAAGAGTCACCTGCAATGTCTTCTAATTATTATTTTAAAGAAACATTGCAAAAGGTGGGAGGTCTCAAATTTTACATAAATGTACTTGCAAACCCCATTTAAACTGTTTACATCCATAAAAACGGAATTAATATTTGCTGAAGAATAATTCTGGTGCTCTTGTTTGGGATAAAAATAAAACAAATAAAATAAAATAAATAAATAAAATACAAAAGTCACAACCTTACACTGTAGTTCAACCCCACATTAATAAAGAAGCTTAGCATAACCTCCACAAGAAACACAGTATATAAAAACTGCATAATGCACTTCTTTAAAATGGAAAGTTTCATAAGGGACACAAGCTCAGGCCAACACAGGAAAGTCAAATTATGCCATTGGAAAAGGAAATCCTTTCTCTGATAAACATTTCCATCATACTAGTTCAGGTCCATGTAACAACAGAATTCTACAGCAGAACATGTTTTGTTGCACAAGTGTCAAATCTTTATGCATAGCTTGATACTATGGTTACTTTGGTTTATACTAGAAATGAACTTCAGATCAGAAAAAAATAAACATGCTTTATTCAATCACTTCCATTCAAATTTAGCCACTTTGGTTTTATTCTGCGTTAGATATGATGAAAAAGTGCCCATTTTTGGATTCCCATTTGTAATTAAAGGAATCTCAGAAAATTATCTGATTTTAAGTTACTTCTCTTGATTGGTATCTACATTGAACTGAAGAGCTGGTAAGATTTCCTCAGGTTCATAGCTAAACCCAGAAGAGTTAATCATCTTCAGGTAAAGGACTTTAATTTTTCTGGATAGGACTTGTAACACTGGAGTCCTCGTCTATAGTGGAGGTACCCCATGCCACCACTGTCCTAAGATTAAAAATAGCCTATATTTAACCAAAGTCCACATGACTTCCATATCTCAAAGGATTCATTATGTAAATTAATAACCTTTAAATTCCTGACAAATGATAAAACACAGAATATGTAAATGAGGAAGAAAAAGCAGCAGGTTTTTCTGTGGTTTTGTGTTTTTTTTTTTTTTACTTGGGTAAGTCAAGGCACTTAATAACACTATTCCTTTTAGAGCACTATCACATCCTTTCATTCTGCATGTCTCTGCCTTTAGTATTCCCAAAGCAGAGCTCTCACAAAAACACTGTGGTTAATACAGAAACATTAGAGTACCCAAATGATAAGCAAAACTCACAACTAGAATGCTAATTAGAAAAAAATAATTCCATGACAAAGGTGGTGATGCCTGAAACGGGTTCTGGAATGATGTTCTGAATCATTCAGTTACAACACTCGTTGAACTGCTTTTCTACAGAGTAGAAAGAAATATGTCCACTCCTGTATATCCCAGGGTGCCATCACAGTCTAATACCCTTTGCATTGCCTAACAACATTATGAAACTATGAGCAATAACTGTTACTCAATTTTAGCTTTGAATTGTTCTTCTGTCCACTAATAAGAAAACCTTCCCTTATTTTCCTCTGAAACACAACACACACTTTGTTCTTGTCTACACCTTCTTAATGATCTTACTCTTAATTAGGTATTATTAAACTTTGCACATTTCCTAAAAGTCTTTATAAAATCAAACCTATTTATTGTTACTGCTATATAAAATGTTCCAAACTTTATATTTTCAAAAAGGATTATTTTTTTCTTCAGAGACCACTTAAGCTTCCTAACTTACAGTATAAACTAGGCACAACGCCTCATTGTCTCTTCAGGAAAAGTAATTTTCCCTATAAGGATAGCAGTTTTAGAATCATAGAATCATAGAATAGTTAAGGTTGGAAAAGACCCTTAAGATCATCAGGTCCAACCGTTAACCTAGCACTGCCAAGTCCACCACTAAACCATGTCCCTAAGCACGACATCTACACGTCTTTTAGATACCTCCAGGGATGGGGACTCAACCACTTCCCTGGGCAGCCTGTTCCAAGGCCTGACTACCCTTTTGGTGAAGAAGTTTTTCCTAATATCCAACCTAAACCTCCCCTGGCGCAGGTTGAGGCCGTTTCCTCTTGTCCTATCGCTTGTTACTTGGGAGAAGAGACTGACCCCCACCTCGCTACAACCTCCTTGCAGGTAGTTGTAGAGAGCAATAAGGTCTCCCCTCAGCCTCCTCTTCTCCAGGCTAAACAACCCCCGTTCCCTGAGCCACTCCTCATAAGACCTGTGCTCTAGACCCTTCACCAGCTTTGCTGCCCTTCTTTGGACATGATCCAGCACCTCATTGTCTTTCTTGTAGTGAGGGGCCCAAAACTGAACACAATATTTGAGATGCGGCCTCACCAGTGCCAAGTACAGGGGGACGATCATTTCCCTAGTCCCGCTGGCCACATTATTCCTGATACAAGCCAGGATGCTATTGGCCCTCTTGGCCACCTCGACACACTGCTGGCTCATATTCAGTCGACTGTCAACCAACACCCCCAGGTCCTTTTCCACTGGGCAGCTTTCCAGCCACTCTGCTCTATAACCTTCCCCAGCACTGAGGTCAGGTTGACAGGCCTGTAGTTCCCCGGACCCTCCTTCAGGCCCTTCTTGTAGATGGGCATCACTTTTGCTAGCCTCCAGTCATCTGGGACCTCCCTGGTTAGCCAGGACTGCTGACAGATGGTTGAAAGTGGCCTGGTGAGCACTTCTGACAGCTCCCTCAGTACCCTTCAGCATTAAAAGAGAGTCTGAAACTGAAAAATGCTGACAAAATGGGGCAGGAGGTATGGGACTGTAATAGGAGGGGTGAAACACAACATCAGTCATATTTTCCTTTTGTGTAATACTTTCACTATTTGTGTATGGACAGATGCCCTTCATGACATTGTTTCAAGAATTAATCCCATCAATTTGGATGGATTCTATCTGGCCTTGCAAATTATATTGCTGGAGAGCATTCTTCTGTTTTTCTTATTTATTCACTTTGCAGTTTTCTTTCTGAATGATGCGTAGAGATTCCCATGTGCAATCTTCTAGCTAAAATCGAAGACAGCCCAAAAATAGTGGAAAGATGCAATAAAGCTTTGCTGAACAATTCCTGTTCTCACAATTATGGTGTATTTTCATTAAATGGCTCTCCTGAGACAACTTCTCCAGGTGCAAGATTGCTGTAGGTTTCTGGCTCTCAAAGGTGCTCAAAGTCTAAACCTCTTTATTATCCTCTGCATCACATTATTCCGTACAGCTATGCTGACTCTCGTCTTTCAAGTAAGCTTGGCTAAGGAAGGAGCTGCCACTTCAACAAGAATGTGAACCACATACAGGAAAATGCATAGCTTACATTCCTGATGCATTGAAATATTTTGATTATGAATGTTCCAGTATAAATGGCAAGGAAGGAGAAGCGGTGGGGTAGCCTTGTACGTTAGGGAGTGTTTTGATTGTCTAGAGCTTAACGATGGTGACAATAGGGTTGAGTGTTTACAGGTAAGAATCAAGGGGAAGGCCAACAAGGCAGATAACACAGTGGGAGTCTGTTATAGACCACCCACCCAGGATGAAGAGGCAGACGAAGTATTCTATAAGCAGCTGGGAGAAGTCTCATAATCACTAGCTCTTGTTCTTCTTGGGGGACTTCAACTTACCAGATGTCTGCTGGAAAAACAATACAGCAGAGAGGAAACAGTCTAGGAGGTTCCTGGAGCATGTGGAAGATAACTTCCTGACACAGCTGGTGAGGGAACCAACTGGGGAAGGCGCCCTGCTGGACCTCTTGTTTGTGAACAGAGAAGGCCTGGTGGGTGATGTGACAGGTGGAGGCCGTCTTGGGCATAGCGATCACACAATGATAGTTTTCAATTCTTGAAGAAGTAGGTAGGGGTGTCAGCAGAACTTCTACCTTGGACTTCTGGAGGGCAGACTTCAGCCTGTTTAGGAGCCTGGTTGACAGAGTCCCTTGAGAGGCAGTCCTGAAGAGCAAAGGAATCCAGGAAGGCTGGACATTCTTCAAGAAGGAAATCTTAAAGGTGCAGAAGCAGGCCATCCCCATGTGCCAAAAGATGAGCCAGTGGGGAAGAAGACTGGCTTGGCTGCACAGAGAGCTTTGGCTGGAACTCAGGAAAAAAAGGAGAATTTATGTCCTTTAGAAGAAGGGGAAGACCACTCAGGAGGACTGCAATGATGTTGTGAGGTTACACAGGGAGAAAAATAGAAGGGCCAAAGCCCAGCTGGAACTTAATCTGGCTACTGCCATAAAAGACAACAAAACATGCTTCTACAAATACATTAGCAACAAAAGGAGGGCTAAGGAGAATTTCCATCCTTTATTGGATGTGGGGGGAAACACAGTGACAGATGACAAGGAAAAGGCTGAGGTCCTTAATGCCTTCTTTGCCTCGGTCTTTAATAGTCAGACCAGGTGTTCTTGGGGTACCCAGCTCTCTGAGCTGGAAGACAGGGACAGGGAGCAGAATGAAGCCCCCATAATGCAAGGGGAAATGGTTAGCAACCTGCTACAGCACATAGACACACACAAGTCTCTGGGGCCAGCTGGGATCCACCCAAGGGTACAGAGGGAGCTGTCGGAAGTGCTCACCAAGCCACTTTCAACCATCTGTCAGCAGTCCTGGCTAACCAGGGAGATCCCAGTTGACTGAAAGTTAGCAAATGTGATGTCCATCTACAAGAAGGGCCTGAAGGAGGGTCCAGGGAACTACAGGCCTGTCAATCTGACCTCAGTGCTGGTGAACGTTATGGAGCAGATAATCTTGAGTGCCATCATGTGGCATGTACAGGACTACCAGGGGATCAGGCCCAGTCAGCATGGGCTTATGAAAGGCAGGTCCTGCTTGACTAACCTGGTCTCCTTCTATGACAAGGTGACCCGCTTAGTGGATGAGGGAAAGGCTGTGGATGTTGTCTACCTGGACTTCAGTAAGGCCTTTGTGACCCTTTCCAGAGCATTCTCCTGGAGAAACTGGCTGCTCATGGCTTGGACGGGTGTACGCTTTCCTGGGTAAAACACTGGCTGGATGGCTGGGCCCAAGGAGTGGTGGTGAATGGAGTTCAATCCAGTTGGCGGCTCGTGACAAGTGGTGTTCCCCAAGGTTCAGTATTGGGGGCAGTTCTGTTTAATATCTCTATCAATGATCTGGATGTGGGGATCAAGTGCACCCTCACTAAGTTTGCAGATGACACCAAGTTGGACGGGAGTGTTGATCTGCTGGAGGGTACGAAGGCTCTAGAGAGGGATCTGGACAGGCTGGATCAACGAGCCGAGGCCAATTGTATGACGTTCAACAAAGCTAAGTGCCGGGTCCTGCACTTGGGTCACAACAACCCCATGCAACGCTACAGGCTTGGGGAAGAGTGGCTGGAAAGCTGCCCAGTGGAAAAGGACCTGGGGGTGTTGGTTGACAGTCGACTGAATATGAGCCAGCAGTGTGTTGAGGTGGCCAAGAGGGCCAATAGCATCCTGGCTTGTATCAGGAATAATGTGGCCAGCGGGACTAGGGAAATGATCGTCCCCCTGTACTTGGCACTGGTGAGGCCGCATCTCAAATACTGTGTTCAGTTTTGGGCCCCTCACTACAAGAAAGACAATGAGGTGCTGGATCATGTCCAAAGAAGGGCAGCAAAGCTGGTGAAGGGTCTAGAGCACAGGTCTTATGAGGAGTGGCTCAGGGAACGGGGGTTGTTTAGCCTGGAGAAGAGGAGGCTGAGGGGAGACCTTATTGCTCTCTACAACTACCTGCAAGGAGGTTGTAGCGAGGTGGGGGTCAGTCTCTTCTCCCAAGTAACAAGCGATAGGACAAGAGGAAACGGCCTCAACCTGCGCCAGGGGAGGTTTAGGTTGGATATTAGGAAAAACTTCTTCACCAAAAGGGTAGTCAGGCCTTGGAACAGGCTGCCCAGGGAAGTGGTTGAGTCCCCATCCCTGGAGGTATCTAAAAGACGTGTAGATGTCGTGCTTAGGGACATGGTTTAGTGGTGGACTTGGCAGTGCTAGGTTAACGGTTGGACCTGATGATCTTAAGGGTCTTTTCCAACCTTAACTATTCTATGATTCTATGATTTATGAAGTCTGCTTCTCATTTTTCACCATTCTTTTCCTTTCTTGGGCCTTGCACAAATTTGTAACCCTTCTGGTTTTTGTTTTTTGGGGTTTTTTTAATTATTACCTTTTTAGCATCTAGGTAATTTTAGAAAGTACCACCGTGTAAGGAAGGAGTGGAGAAAAGCCATACTGGAATGGAAAGTCAGTCTGAATATTGAACAGAAGCTTCCCAAGAACCCACCGTTTCCCCTTATGTTTCATCTTCTTCTTTGCCATATGTTCCACGCTCTAAGCTTAGCTGAATTAAACTCAATAATACTGCTGCTATCTGGCTCTAAGAATATGTAAAAAGATTTTGGAAAATGCAGTGGAGTGCTACAGAAATTTCAGGGAAGATCAGCGTATACATATTTTCTAAAATAACATACTATTCAAGTAGGTAATGGAGAGAGAAATGATACTTTCCCAGAGAACGAATGTAGTCTCTGTCTCCAATTGGATGTAGCTAGAAATATTGTGGAGATTAATGTCTGAATTTAAGCATCTGGGTTATTCTGGGTAGAAAAAAGTACTCTGCAAAACTCTATCTAAATTAGTTATATCCTTACTCAACCTGTAACTTGGAGAGAAGCACTTTCAAAATTTCTTGGTTGGAATGTTAAAATTTTTAGCTAATAAATCTGTGAGAGACTATGTCTATTCTTTACAAATTACTGGGAACTTGTGGAAAAGCAGTGGAATTCTCAAGAAATTCACCTTTCCTATAAACTGGAAAGATGAAGTAACGTCTGCATCTAAATGCTAATTTACAGCTCACCTGATTTGACATAACACTAAAAATTGTTAAGGGATTTGGGGTGTATTTTAACAAGAACAGAATCAAATTTGTACTAGTAGTTTCAGACAACTTTTCAGTGAAGATATAACAAGGAAAAGGTTGGTTTTGGATCTTGGACATTAAAAAAAAGTCTCAAAAATTACACATGAAATTAGCTTCATGAGACTGAATTTTTACTTTTTTTTTTTTTTCCTTTCTTTCTTTCTTTTTTTTCCTTCAGCTAGTGAATCTACATTTTAGCTTACAGGCTTCTTTCTGTTTTGTAGTGGAAAAGCCTGTCTCCCAAGACATTCAATCCCTTGAAGAAGGGCAAAACCATCAATTTTAGTTGGATGTTTCCACGGCTCATGGAGACATAGTCATATGGTAGACTATCCAAGCTCTTAATCAAAACATGGAACATCTCACATTTCCATCCAGAATACAAAGCACACAGCCATGCTCATATTCTCTGCTATGTTAATAATGAGGAGGTATCAATAAAATCTAATAGAGTTCTTTAATTACAGTATAGATGAGATTCTATTCTACTGAATCCCCTTTTTTCCTTACTAAATCGTTGCAGACATAATCTATGCTCTCACTTTTCTGTGCTCTTCTGAAAACTGAAAACAGTAACTTCATCTACCCAGATGCTGGGTTTGTCTGTTACCACTATCCACTTTATCCACTGATCAGATAAATGGTATGACACAACTATGAGAGTTCAGCCAATTTTTTACCACAAATAATAAACATATTCCCCTTCTCCACTTTCTTTTTCTAAATTTTACGAAACAGATGACAAAATCTGCTACTTAAGATTATTTTCTTATTATTATTTTTTTACCAAATTATTTGTGGCTTGCAGAACTGTTCAGTAGTGACTACTGCAAGCCAATAGTTCATGCAATGAAATTAATTCCAGATTTGTATAGAGCTTATAAATAAAGTGTAAATTGATACTCAAATTAGTTTGTGAGACATTCAAATTATGAATTCTTATTAGACTGTAATATTTCTGATTCACAACATGCCAGCTTCTAAAATTAATTTTACAAATCCCTGTTATGTTTTTAAGGGTACGTATTATCATTTTTGCTAAAGATACTGCTGGTCAAGTGAATGTAAAAAAAAAAAAAGAAAAAAATGTTGCTTCTTATTTTAGCTGTCATGAAAAACTGTTGCCAAATTTCAAGTTAAAAAACTCTACTCTCACAAAAAGATAAGTTCATATATATTATAGTTTGTTATTTCTAAATGCTTAAGTGGTAAAGGTTAGAACAGGAAATGTTCATGAAAACTCAGAAATGAAAATTCTCTCCAAAATCAGAACAGATAATTTTCAGGGTTTTTCTTCTTTTTTCCTTCTTCTTATATTCTGTCTCCACTTTATACTTGTTCAGTTTCAGCATCAGAACAGCAATGCAACAAAGGATGAGTTACTGTTCTTACTAATAACTTGTCTGAGTGTTCATATTGGGACTTTTACAGTGAACAGTAAGTTTGAATTTAGAGAAACATGTGGAGGGGGAGTGGGTAAGAGAGATGAGGCCTCCCATTACCCATGGAGCACACACTGAGGCGTGTACTCCATGCCATATGACAGAGGGAAGTCACTGTGCAGCCTCTGCTCTATAAACTGTGGATTCGCCTTACGTTGGGTCTACAGCAAAGTTCCACTGATGTTTATTACAATATGATAGAGGTTACTGTGAGAGGACAAGATATGTCATTATGTCTCTGAAGACTGGTAATGTGCAATTCCGAGTTTTGTTTGTGAAGTACACAGATTAAGTTATGCTGAAAATGTACGGCCCACCCTTACAGCTTTTTCATCCTTATGTTTCCTTTCACAGATATGATGAGTATGCTGACATTTCACGATCTGTACAAGACGAAGAGGGAGAGAGGGTGACACCATAATGCCACAAATCAATAGACTCCTTGAGCACGTGCCAAACTTCAAAAATGTGAAGAACCTCAGTACTACTGATTCAGCATATGTATGTATTTATTGTGATAAGACTCATTTTTCCCTTCATTAACAGGTTCATGGCCACCCATTTCCAACAGCAGAGAGCTTCTAGTGCTCTTTCAATTGAAATAGTCAGTGCCTTGAAAAGTCTGGCACAGTTTTATAAAAGTTGCTTGCCCAAAAATCAGAAGTATATATCTGGATATTAGCAGGAGGCAAGCCTAGTTTTTGTCAGCCCAATAGCTAACCTCAGTCTCTACTGACTACATGGTGCCTGCGAAGTGAAAGTAACAAAATCTGCTACTGAAAACCTTGGTCCAGCAGCTCTTTATCTGAAATTCTTTCATATATTGCAGTTAAGGCAAAGGAAATTTGGACACAGAAAAATGATATTTTCTTAGGGAGACTGAGAACAGATTTATGTTTTATCTGGGCTTGTATAGCAAGGTCTTTGAGAGGACTGAAAAAGTCAGTTTAGGCACCAAAACGGGATTGAGTTTTCTAGATGCTTATCACCGAGTTCCAGTATCACATCTTGCTGATTCAAATTAGCTGCATGAGATGTGCTTACACTTCTTCCTCATATACAAAGATATAGCCTAGTTTCCTTCTCTCACAGATTTTTTTTTTTTTTTTTTTTTTTTTTTGTGGCTTAGAGACAGAACACCTGTGTATAACACTGCTCTTGGGGTGATAAATATCAAAAGACAACAATGTTTTCAGCAGACTGAGGAGTATATGGAAAGTAATACAGTGGGAGCTGAAGATTCAGAATTTTTTTTGTGTTTTGACAAAAGGAAGGAGGAAAAGTATTCAAGAGCCAGCATCTGAAAACTGTTATGAGATTATTCACAGTTAAGTGAAATGCAATTAAAAGAACAGTATGACATCTGTTGACAGGTGAAGGGAATTTAGTTTTAAAGGAAGTTAAAAATAAATATGAAGATCACTGTTGGGTAAAGAGTCTTGGCAGGTAACTAAAAAAGCAACAGTGTTGATGTGTTCAGATATGTGTGAAAAGAGAGCAATCGCTCCTAAAACAGAAATTCATTGTCTGCCGCTGAGAATATAGATGTTTGCCTGGAGGTTATTATCAAAGACATGGGCATTACACCATAAATAAAATGTGCAAGGGGAGATTTCTCTAGGATTTATTGCGTGTAAACTGAAGTAGGCTGTTGGGATGTGAGGAGAGGCAAGTGTATCTGTAGCAGACGTGAGGTACAGGAGGATCCTGTTCACTGCTCTATTGAATAGTCACTTGCGCTAGTTTCTGTGGCAAGGGAAAGGTTTCACAAAGTACCTGCCTTAAATGTGTGGAGATTGGAGTACATTTACTAGAAGCAGACAGAGCAAAGAGCGTACTGTTTTGAACTCCAGTCCCCAGATTCACTCTTTAGAGAGTGAAAGCAACCTGGTGATGAACTAATTTGCTAGCATAAACCAGCACCAAATGCCTTTTTTTTTTTTTTTTTTCATAGTCCAGGAAGGAATATGACCTAGGGAAGAATATAATTCTTGACTCCCAACCTCCTACAGCTGTTACTAAGCCAACACTGCTGATTTATTCCTCTCTTAGGTCCAGTCCTGAAGTCACAGTGCAACAATGTATTTCCAACTGATGCTGTACCGAGGCCTCAATCCTAGTGGACAGTACACATTTCTGATACTCCATTAATGCATTTACAGAAAAACAAGAAAGGACTGCAACTTTTAAAACTATTAAAACATGCAATCCTTGACATTAGCCAACATTCAGGCTTGATATAATTCCTTGCAATACCAAGCAGTGGATTGGTGCATGCTGACAAGATCTGGAATGACCTCAAAGAGCCTAAGAGCTCTTGATGTGGGTTGCAGAAAATAATAAAAAAATTCTAAAGCTACAAGCAAAAAGAAAAAAAATGCATCCAAGTAAATCAGGTTTCAGTAAAGATAGACTGTGCAGAAGGAGCCAGTAAGGTTAAATTTACACCTACAAGTGCATTGCGACACGATTTCTGAGCTGACTTAATGCCTAGCTGCACCCAGAAGGGTCTCCCACCTGCAGAGCCCACCCCAGCTCCTGGCCACTCCTCTGGCTTCTCACTGAGCGGACACAACTCACTAATTTGGCAAAGAATTAAACCAGCATGAAAAGTTAATATTTTCTGAGAGCTGAATCGGCCTGCCAGAAGTCAGATGAATGTCAGGTCCAGGACTGCCCATCCAGGGTTGAGAAAGGACAGTGGGCAAAGCAAAGCGAGTATAAAATGAATGAGACTGCCTCTCTCAGTGGGAATCAAAAAACTATCTCAGCTTGGCTGTATCAGCTTCATAGGCTTTTATAGCCAAACCCCAGTTCTCTACTGAATTTCCAGGAAGATATGCTTACATCAAAGTACTTGTGCTTTAAAATCAGAGATCTGATTATTGGTGGATTTTGTTGTGTTTTGGTTCATAGCTTTTCCAGCATAGTAGAAAAGTTATTTGATACAGACAGATTCCTGCCTTCTTAGTATCAGTAGGAACACCGACATTAAGGCTCCAATCAGTTAATTCAGAAATATTGGTAACATGCACAAAATCAGTGTCTACCTAATATTTTAAACTCAGTTACGGTGTTCTCTTATGCTCCAGCTTCTCACCCCACTACAGTTACCTTTCAACTTTTGCTGTCATATCATGGCCCAACATCTACAGTTATTGCATGGTTTAAAAAAACAAACAAACAAACAAAAAACAAACAAACAAACAAAAAACAAACAAACAAAAAACAAACAAACAAAAAACAAACAAACAAAAAACAAACAAACAAAAAACAAACAAACAAAAAACAAACAAACAAAAAACAAACAAACAAAAAACCAAACAAACAAAAAACCAAACAAACAAAAAACCAAACAAACAAAAAACAAACAAACAAAAAACAAACAAACAAAAAACAAACAAAAAATTTGTAAATATTTTTAAATCTTGCTTTTCTGTTCCCTGAAATAATTTAAATAAAGAATTAGACACAAAAAGATATGCATGGACTTCTGAGTCATCCAGGTTCCCACAGACCAGCACCAATCTGTGATAAAGCCATCCTTTCTATACTTACTGTACACAGGATCCGTAAGGTTAGCTGTATTTTAATCAGTCTGTCTTTTCTCACCAGATGTTAGAGAGAATCTGTATTTTTTTCCTTTTTGTTATTATCTGCTGGTTTACATTCAAACCTAGAGACAAAGCCTGAAGCAGGAGCTACAGTTGTAATAATTCTCACTCAATAGCAGAGAAGAGGAACAGTGGGATTGTGAGATTTAAGGATTATTTTACTGCAAGACCTCCATCTGAAGGCACATGTATGTCATATGAAGTGGGAAGAGTCTCAAAAGCTACCATTGCTTCTGGTTCCTCAGGTGGTGTTCTTGGTTTGGGTAGTCTTGCACTAAGCCTCATAAATCCACATGCTGTTTGCACAGCCATTGACTGCAATGTACTTGACTAATATATAATGTGGGGAAAAAAAATTTAAACTGCTTGCAGTCATACAAGTCCCAGAATGTTCTAGTCCTTTCAGTAGATTCTTTCTGCTGATAAGCCTCAATCCTCTGAGCCTTTTCAGCTTAGATCATCATTGCTAGATAGCAAAACATTTCATAGTGCTCTTGGAAATAACTTCCATAACTAGATCCCCAAAGTATTGTTCATTGTCTTAAATGAAGGGGTCTTTGTTGAATTTACTAGTTTGGGAAGTTCTAACATTGCTAGTTGCATCAAAAATATTGTAGGTTCTTTTACTTAAGGCTTCAATATAAAAAAGATGCACCTTTTTTGATCTAGATGTCAGAGAAAAGAATTCTTCACTATGTACATAATCTTGACACTGGTTAAAAATAAAGTTGTTTATTAAAGTTGGTATTCCGAACTTTCTGTCAGCAGCTGTTGAGTAGTGATTTCAGTTGTGACACTGACAGTTTAAGGGCCTGAACTTGAGATGGGAAATCAGTTCACATCCTGCTGTTTGCAGATTTGTAGGGTAGGGCTTGTTAGAAATGTATACACATTCTGATTCATTAAAAAAAAAAAGACTTCAAAGTTCTGCATTGAGAAGAAAATTACTCATGGGCTTGCAGGATAAGAACTACAAGCTCTGATGCAATCCCAGATGAATCCAGCAAAATACTTTCCATGGCTTTAGATGTGCTTTGGATAGGCACCAAAATTAGCTGAAATAAGTGACAGTGCAAAGATCCTTCTACAAATATTTCAGCACATAAATTATTCACTTAAGAATTTGCCCTTTTTTTGTTTCAATTTTCCACAGGTGTTTGTGCAGCCAAGTTACTACTACTACTAGCATGAATTATCAAACACTAAAAAGAAATAACTTTCAAATTACCTTGCTTAAGCATCCAAGCTGAAAATCCTAAGATGTAATATCCTTTAGTATTTACCATAGAGAAACAATATGAGGTAGCATACATGACAAAGAGCATATCTGATACTAAAATTCTGATTTTGCGCTTTTAAACACAAACCTTTATCAAAATGCCACTATCCCTTGCCTGTCTCTTCCTATGATTTCCTCATCCTTCAAAATGCCACAGATTCTTTTATAAAAATTTATACCCAGTTACTATTTTGTATGAATCTGACACCTTCTCCTTGTGGTCAATATAAGACAAACTCTCAGCAGGTCAGCACTTTACATGTGCATATGCACCCTTTGCCAGGTAAAGGGAGGACTAAACAGTCTGCTATTCTATGAGATGGGGCCAGCACCTACGAAACCAAGCCTGCTCCTTGACATAATGCAAAGAAATAAATATTAATCACCTAGGTGTGGACAGAAGAATGGTACCTTTGATTGTTCCTCTCTGTCCCTCACGAAGGCTGCACAAGCCACAGTACCTGTACATTTATTCTGTCTGAGGAATGTAAGCCAAGCAGAAAACTAAAGTACACATTTCTTCTTACATTCCACAAATACACATGCCAGGATGTGAATTGCTTTCAGTGCAATGCTGTTAAGCCACACATTTCAAAACAGTCACCTGAGTTTCAGTAAAGGTACAATTCATACCTGCCCTCGGGGGGCATGTGAAGTCAGTGTTCTTCCTGAAAAGGCTACAGCAGTATCTTGTCTAGTTGAAGTTCCCCACATCCTTGCAAAGTCAGGACAAGATAGTGGATTGGGCCACTCTATGTGGCTCACACATGGTAGGGTCTTGCCTATTCGTGCTAAAACATTGCTGCTGCATGTCCAAATGCTGAACTTGAGGTGTGCTCAAGTGCACAGTCAAAATACAGTGGTGGCCCATACAGCCTGACTTCTAGAGAATAAAGCTACAGTATCACTTAGAGATGGAACATTTTATAGAAACAGAAACTGAGGCACAAAAGCACTGATGATTTTCTTAAGTGTGCTGGTTTTTTGCATAGGGAGCTTCACATAGACTCCAGTTTGGTATCAGCATTGCAGTGTCATAATTGCACTTAAAAAAAAAAAAAAAAAAAAAAGGCAAAAACCCCCACCCCTACTAATCTCTTTACAGAATTAGTTTCTCCTTCAATTGCAAACAAAATCATATCAGTCCCTAAATATTTAGATTGTATATAAATAATCAGTTTTGGCTAAAACCAGAAAACACTCATTAATATTTTGTAACAGGTCCCAGACTTTCAAAACACTTACTTAATTTTCCAATGAACTCATCCTTCATGGTTAAAACTATGCTGCAGTTTAGTACACCTTTGCATCTCTGACAAGTTACCTGTCTGTAAGCCTCACCTGAGCCTAATAAGTACATGAAATTTAGGCTTGTATTGCTCATGAAAGCCTACAGAGACTTGTTCATCAGAGCTTGCTCCCTGACCTATAGCTGACTATAGCTTTAGTTCCCATTACTTTTTCATGAAAGTTCATACTTAACACTATGTGGATTGAATGAAATGTTTCCATTAAAAGTATTTGAAAATATATATTTAACAGGACCTGCTGCTCCTGTCTTATTGCATCATATCAAACAGGAGAAGAGCAAAGATCTCAGAGAATATTTCCTGTGTATTTTTAAAGTAGTTTGGAAGGTATTGTTTTATTTTGTTGCCACTGTACATCTCCATTGATTGAAGGCTCTCTGTCTTTCTGCCTCCAGTTATGTCTTGCTTGTGTTTTGAGATAAGACTTTGAAAGAATAAAAGAGTGTAACTGGAAAGCAAGATCCAGGGAACAGCAGGATCTGTAATTGCTGTTACTCGGTAACAAGAAGAACAAAAAAAGTCTAGCCTTCCCTCTCTGATCAAGGGAAAATGTTCTAATAACAAATACATTAATTAAGGAAATGCCTGGTCTTTCCACGACAGACTGTGTTTTACCCTGTGCATTAGAGCAACAGAGTGAGGTTTCATGAGTTCATAGCTGAAAGGTAATAATTAGATCACCTAACTCTGACAAACTGTATTTGTTAGGTAAGTTTTACAATATATGTAGGCCAAAGTTAGACTAAAGGATTTTTTTCCTCATTTTTTAGTTCCAGGCCAAAATCAGAGAGCAGGAGAGACTGGGTAACTGAGGACTTTGCAATGTCGAGGAAGTGATTAAGTGAGATAGGCTTACACAGCTTAAGCAACTGAACCATGACATATTTTGAAGCAATGGATGAAAAGACAATTGTCAATATGATTGAGAGAAGGGGCAAGCAGGTACTAGGGGAAAATGAAGGGAATCACTCCTGAACTATCCCAAATCGGCCAGTCAGCATGATCTTGACCAAAGAGCACTCTCGGAACACCACTGGCTGCTGGTCTCTTTCCAGCACCCACTCACACCTGGCCTCTGCTACTGAGCAAACCATTCAGCCCCCAGCAGACCTAGGTAAGTGACAGGCAGGTATCTGCATTTTGATTTGGGGAACACTCCCAGAGAGCCCAAAAGCAACCTTATAACTTTTGACAGATTAATACCACAAAATGAAAACATTTAAGAACTACAACAGTCTCCAAGCAGATCTTGACAAATAAGAGAGTAAACAGTTGATTGCATTAGAAGTGGGGAAGCTTATTCAGGAGGCAATACTGAAACAAAGAACCCGGTCCAGAAATAAAATTATTAGAAAATCATTCTAGTTGTATAAATTATGTTGATGTATGACAGTACAAGTCAAGTACAAAAACAGCGATTTGAGTCACCTTTTATTAATTATTTTCACTTCAACAGACATATAGTTTTGTACATAGATATTTATAAATTAAAAATATAAACAAAAAAAATGTTTTCTTTAAAGGGTATTTTTTCATCTACTTCTCAAGAGGAAACCTTTTCTAAGGAGCTAGAAAACTGATACTTAAACAATGGGGAAAGAATAAACACATGCAGGATGGGGATGGGGTGGAGCAACCTTTTATATGTTTAACTGATCTCTCCCTTTTGTTTTTCTTTGCAATGACATCTGCTAGGCAGAGACAACTCCTGTTATCTCCATTAACATCAAATTAAGTAACTAAAAATAGGACTCCTGAATTGAGAAAATTATGTCATACCTGGAAGTGCTGCTTTTGTTGACAGTTGCTGGGAGAGGCAGTATTTAGGGTGGGTGGTAGGTAGTGGTTTGGAACTAGATCAAATGGGCAAGCTTTCCATTAGAGACTATGAACACCCTTGTTCTGCTTTATCTTTTACTCTAATCTCAGCATGAAAGTAGCTCCTTCAAAACCACTAAAGGGCTACCCTCTGTGTTCAGATCATCTCTGCAAGGTAACTGTCCCTTCCAGGTCTGGATTCTGTTTCACTGCTCTCAACATAGCTCTAACTATTTATATAACATTATCGTGCTTGAAGGTGAAACACAGGCAACTTTGATGAGTCATTTCTACAGTTAAGACTTCCGCATCTGGGTGCTATTTCAGCAACATATTTTTAAACAACGGGAAGCCAAGATTCTACAAGGAATCCTCAGACACTCGATTATTTCTTCATTTATTTTTACCAGAACACGCATGATAAGAAACCCTAAGCAAAACAAAACAAGATCCAGTGATAGTAAGTCGAAGTGTCATTAAAACTGCTAATTCCATTTGTTTAAATTCAGAAATACAAGGGAACAAATTCCCTCAGAAGTTTGCCAGTCTTTTCAATTTATTGTAAACTTCCTTGAAGTTTCTCTCCGTCTCTGTCTTTTATTCCCACCATCCCTGTCCCCTTCAAATAACGTAGGGAACAGAGAGCCATGGCTAGATTCCAGCATCAGGAGCTGGTGTCACATCTGTTCAACAAAAAGACCAAGGTTTTTCAAATCTAGGAAGGGTCTGAAGCATTAAAATGGATTTACACTTTTTAAAAAAGATGATTTTACATAGTGCTATTTACTATGGGAAGACATTCTTATCAGACTAACGCAACAATAGAAAAATTTGCCAAACTAGCCCACTTTGCAACAATGATTTTTTATTTTTATATACACACACAAACACACACACACCCCCTATATATTTGAGTGTGTCTGTGTATGTATTTTGTGTGAATACTATACTTTTAAAGGCACCATTTTTATACTGTGAAGCCACCGAAAGCTGCAAGCATCCCTTTAAGTGCTTACTGCCAGAGGTCCAGCATCTCATTAGTGGCCCTACTGCTTCTAAGAGACCATAATCAGGTACCCCTGCTGCCCACCACTGTATTGAGCAACACATTCTGAGAACCAGAAATGCTCTAAGAGTCTCGTTTATTTGGCGGAGTGCCAAAGCTCTTAATTTTAACAACCTGTCTGAGTTGAGTGGGGGTCCAGTACCTCTCAAATTTAAAGACCCTTCTAGACTAATTAATGATGCTTTTGAGACAGCCCACAGACTTTCTTCACAGATGATGAAAAGGTTTTCAGGTAATGTCAGGGTGGGGTTTTTTCATTTGGCAGAGAAATTGATTTTTGGCCCATTATTTTGTGCTATTTTAAAGAGTTGAAACACCTGGTCATAATTAAATACATAGATTTTTTCCACTAGGCTGACAGTATAGATTACATCAATGACTTTGGATAGTTCAAGTGATCTGAATGAAATCATCATAAGCAGTCATGAGTAGCAATATGAACTTTTACCACAGACACAATAAAAATAAAGAATAGTATTTTTCCAGTAGTAAGCAAATCACCAGGAGGCTGAAGACAGTATTTGGACTTCGTAATCTCGATTTGGCTTCCAAAAACAAATAAATAAAAAATTATGAGTAAAATGAAGCTGTGTTTTCCATTATAAAGCCCTCCATTTTAAAAGGAAACAAAAGAACAAAATTATGAAATAGTTGAGCATAATTATTCAGCTGAATTATCTTCATTCCCTCTCCTTCACTTTTAAAATGCTATGAATATTGAAAAAAAGTAAAGTGAGTTTTCAAAACCAGTATCACTATAAGCTATTCTAAGAGTGACAGCTGCTTTGTTCTTGCACCTCTAGGTGAAAAAGATAGACAAGCTAATTGCCTTTGAAGTTGCAGGCTTTTTTTGGTACTGGATCTCATTACTATTTGCTTATATGACTGAGTTTTTCCTCAAGTTTTGAGGCTGTATACCTCATAATATAAACAAATTTATTCGAAATACAACTGTCTGCCGAGACTTTTTTCTCAAGGCTCTCAACAGATAACCATAAAGAGTGACCCTGACTTTTTATTCACAGAATCATAGAATATCCTGAGTTGGAAGGGACCCACAAGGATCATTGAGTCCAACTCCTGTCCTTGCATAGGACAACCCCAAAAATCATACCATATGTCTGAGGGCATTGTCCAATTGCTTGTTGAATATTGTCAGGCTTGGCACCATGACTGCCTCCTGGGGGAGCCTGTTCCAATGCTCCAACACCCTCTTGGTGAAAAACCTTTTCTTAATGTCCAACCTAAACCTCCCCTGGCATATCTTCCTGCCATTCCCTCAGGCCCTATCACTGGTCGCCAGGGAGAAGAGATCAGCACCTGCCCCTCCTCCTTCCCTTGTGAGGAATCTGTAGACCGCGATGAGGTCTCCCCTCAGTCTCCTCTTCTGCAGGCTGAACAGACCTAGTGACTTCAGCCGCTCCTCATATGGCTTCCCCCCTAAACCCTTCTCCATCTTTGTGGCTCTCCTCTGGACACTCTCTAGTAGCTTCATATCCATTTTATATTGTGGCACCCAAAACCGCACACAGTCCTCAAGACGAGGCTGCACCAATGCAGAGTAGAGTGGGACAATCACCTCCTTCGACCAGCTAGCAATGCAATGCTTGATGCATCCCAGGACATGGGTGGCCCTCCTGGATGCCAGGGCACACTCTTGGCTCATGTTCATGATTCATACCATCAAGATGTCCACTGTGACATAGTTTAAAAGAAAGAAGTTTATTTTCCAATTTGATCCGGTATTTAAAAGCAATAAGACTGATGAGACCTGACCTCTATCACTATCTTTGCTTCGTGCTAGTTTGTAACTGCAGACACACACACTTTTTTTTCATGTGCAATGGGAAACTGCAGAAATTAAGGGGAATATTGACACTACGCAAAGATAAGATATAAATTGATCTCTCCAGGGCTATAGTCTTTGCTTCCATCTGCCTCAGTTTTGCAATCTGTAAAATGTGCAAATGTTTTTTATCTAACAGCAGGGTTTGAATGATTAGTACACCTTAGAGTTATGGGACTTAGCGAAAAGCACTACAGAAGTACAATATATCACATTTTTCCTCAATTCTGAGTGACACAAGCAGCATGACTTGAGATAACTAATTTTATGAAACATGTTAAAGGTTAACAAATAATTACTTACACAGTTGGCCTCTTAATGGGTTTTACAATCTGGTTAAAGAACACTGGGGACCAAACAACCAACTCATTTTGCGCTGAGCTGAAATAATTGGGAGTTTATGCAAAGTGGAAAAAACCTAACAAACAAGGATTTCAGATCTATCACAGAAGCTTTATGTTATTCCAAATGAAAAAAAAAAAAAAGTTTCAGGTGGAATGAAGGATTTTGCTCAACTGAAAATGAAAGTGAAGTGTTTTGTTTAATGCCGGGTTAGTTAATGCTTTTTTTAGCTTCCTTTTTAATTTGGGTCACACTTGAAATGAAAAGTACAGCTGTGTAAAAAAAGCTGAAATGATTCATTTAAAAACTGTCAAAACAATATTTCTACACCTCCATTTTTTTCCTTTTTTTTCCTAACTGAAAATATTCACAAAATGCCACTCAAATAATGTTTTTCTCTATCAAATATTATTTATAGCAGAGGTACTATACACTAATAAAGATTATTTTGCTCAGTCCAGCAGGATAAATAAAAAGCATAAATCTCAACAGAGAAGCAATATTGGTTCAGACTATTCTATTTTTACTCTCTCTTCAATTCTTGAGAAGACAGGCAAGTCTTAGTTTGCACTTCATATTCCATATTTCTGAATGCATGCAGCATGTTTTCCATGGTAGCTAACAGATCATGGAAATCACCTTAAGCTCAGAGCCATTGTTTAGCACTTTTTCACGTCAACTATTGACTAGGCTAAGACTGATCTGACAGCATGAGCAGCGGTCCTCCCTCAATCGTGAGCATGATTGTGTGTTTGCTCAAAGCAACTTCAGTCCTTCAGAGGGGCTGCAATTACTTGATGGATTAGAAAAAATAGGAATGGCAGGTTTGTGATTTTTCTACACATGCCATAGTCTGCCTATCAATCCAGAGTCACTACCTTTCTCAGTGTATGTGACCAAGCTGCAAAGCTTTCTGCATGCCAGACGCTCTCTTGAAGCAGTGGGTGTAGTACTTGCCTATGAGTAGTGTATCTTGCAGCAATATTTTCAGCGCTTTCAAGCTATATAAAGGTATGCAGCATAATTGAAAAGTAGAAGTATTAAGGTATCATGGATGAGGCAAGGAGGAAAGACTTCACAAACCAAAGTAAGCATTAGAAAGGCTGAAAGAATGACTGCCTCTAGAACAGGGTCTTTCCCCCTAAGCCCCCGACACCACTTTTATATTTAAATTCCCCAGGATGAAAAGATGAAATGATTGCTACACTAACAGTTTATACTGTTTCAGGAATACAGTAATTACAGTCTAAGATACAGCTTTTTTGCAAATGAATTTTAGTGGGGAGGAAGGGAAAAATAAGCGGAGACATCCGTTTTCCCTCTTAAGAGAGAGGATCATGCTAATCATAATCTCATCATAGACTTAGAGAGCATCACAAACACTATTATGAACCTAATCAACCATAATGCACTCAGAAATTTGGTGGGAGAAGCCTATGAATTCAAAGTACACTTAGGAGAGAGTTCAAGAGTTCTTTTATGTATGTCTTGTTTCTTGATAGCTAATTTTTAGAACAGGATATTGATCATTGGTTACATCTAACATTTTCAGTCTGCTCCTGGTGGGTCACACTACTTGCTAGAGTAAAACAGCTAGTGCTGAGGACCCAGTGTCTGCATGATACATATTCCCAAGGTTTTACTGTGTGCTAGCTTTAGTCTGGTCCCAAAGGAATGAATGCCCATTAATGGCTGGCACGAGTTAGTTGCGCTCCCCAAATCCATCTTCCAGTTCAGTTTCACTTTAAGGAAGCCTGTGGGAGTTCTTTGAGATCATGGTATGGTGTGAACCAAGTGATTTAAAAATGCACTTCTGATCACAACTAAAATCTTAACACAGACATGCTTAATTAGAGGCAGGATGCTACACTAGATTGTCCATCAGTCTGGTCCAATAAGTTGTTTTTTACGGCAGTCCCTGTAAGAAGTAACAGGAGCTATTTTTACCATTTCATTTTCAGAACAAACTCTTGCTTTACAGTGAGATAAGTTTATTTTATTTTTATTGATGTGGAAAAGGGTAGCTCATGCTTCTGCAAGATGACATTTCAGTTTGTAGATTTAAAAGACATAATGGAAAATATTCCCATTTGGAGAAATATTTTTTAACTGTATGAGCTAGAAATATAGTTTATGGAATATTTTTGTTACTTTTGGGTTTGTTTTTTTCTTTAAATGATGGTGGTGAAGAAACAGTTTGTTTGAAGGTTCCCAAGCAAGCTACCAGATAACAAGAAACACTTATAAATTACCCATTTAGAAACCCACATTTGTATACCCTTACTTTCTTTATGAAGGCATGTTATATAGAGAAAAAAAAAAATGTAGAAACTACAGTAATTGCAAGATCCATAGCATGAACAATGACTACAAACTCTAGCCTATGGACAGAGGAATTTCTTTCCAAATATTTTATTTTTAATTTTTACAGTCAAAACTCCTATTCTGTCTTGCCATCGTGTACTCTTGGAAAAGGTAATATATTCTCCAGAATTAACCTTTTTAAAAAACAAAACAAAACAAACCCAAAAAAAAACCCCAAAAAACCCAAACTACCAAACCTGTGTCTACAATGCTTGGCACACTAAACTGCTGTTCTTTTCTATCTCTCTTTGTGGGCCTCACATTAGTACTATTATTTTTTATTTGGGCACAATTACTGGAATCTTGAACTGCAGATACATCTTAAAGACTAAGAGAGGGAGACAGAAAACTGTACATGCATGAATATTTTAACATTTTTCAGGAACTCTGAACTGCTTGAAAATACCAATACAATGAATTTTAACAGGTTGAACATTTTTTTCCATATGAGTACACCAGGCAACAAAAGAGTAAATATATATATATTTTTTTATTATTATTATTTATTTTATTTTTTTTAAGTAGACATGTTCTCTGCACATTTTAGGTGAGATCCTATTCAACCAAATTGGATCTAATTTATGGTTTAGACAGCTGCTACCCATCTTAGTGACAGATAACTATCCAGCCTATCTACTAGTCCATATTTCTAACTGCATAGGCATCTAAAGTCATGGAATGTCTCTTTATTTACCATGACATTTCCTTGGGCATTTAACCATATCTGTCCTTGTGCACTAAAAGGTGTGAAAGATGCTTGCCTAGAGACAAGGATGTAGATGATCGGTTCTTGTCCCTTGCCAACGAGTACACAAGCCAGCAGGACAGAAACAGATTTCTATTTGCCACCTCCCTTTCCTGTCCTGCGACTTACATTTCTAGTGGGAGGGATTTTATTTCAACAAAATGGTATGGAAAATGTCCTTACCTAAGACACTTTTATGTTTTGGTAATTGGTTTATTTTTCTTTGCTCTGGGAATATGAAAAATAATTCTTAAACTGAGCAAAATTTATTGCCCTACACTTTTTAGGTGAGTTCTCTAACCACCAGATTGTTGTGTAAACAATCTCTGACTAATTTCACCTAGGGATGACTACTAGCCAGAATTTTGGGTGACTTGGTTGAATAAGGGGAGGTATGTGCAGAATACAAGTATCTGGTTTCTCTAGTCAGAATGCATTATCACTTGAGGTAGAAACAGATGCTTCTCTGTCTCTAGATCAGATACTTCAAATTGTGGACTTGGCCTGAAAAGATTCAGAAGTGAATAATTCTTTGTCCTTTTGGTTCAGAATGTATTATACAGAATATTTGAAACTTATCTTGCACTTCACTACACTGAAGAAATACCAGCTAATGCTAGTGTTAATAATGCTTTTCTAGCAGCCACAGTCAGCACCTGTGATCAGTATAGCGTCATTTCATTTATTTCCTATAAAAGCGGCCAAATACTCGTTATCTGAGCCATTTCAAATTGCATTGGCAATACAAAATACATTATAAGGAACAATCATACTCTGATGGGGATGGATTACCTAGCTTATTGGGTCTATTCCATCTATAATTTCCATGATGGCTTCTTGAGTGACTTATGCTGCACTAATCTGCTACTCCATAGTAGAAATGGATTTAGAGCAAATCTTTCTCCACAGGTGGCATTTCCCAGTAATGAATTCTACCATTCAATTATATAATCAGAGTAATTTCTTCATGTTAAAAAAAGACCCCTTCTTGAGTGGCACGTAAATTACCACTGGATTAAATTAGTGCTACTGCCAGGGCTTTGAGATTTCTCCAGTTGACAGACAGCACAGTACTGGTAGCTGTGATGAGAAAACATGTCATCTCAGAGATTTTTCAACTTTATTTTTCCATCTCTTCACACTGGCTTCTTTCTGCTTGCTTTTACGGTAATGTGTGCCTCAAGTATCTTTCAAATTATTACACCCAGAGTCACCACAGGAGATTTTCAGTGCCATTAACTTCTGGGTAGAAATGTTCACCTTTGCTGAGGAATGACCAGTTGAGTCACATAGGAGGAAAGAATAAAGAACAAAAAAAAAAAGAGAAAAAAGATAAAAGATTCTGACACTAATAAAATACTTGGTTTACAAATGGTAATAAAATTTTGCTGAGTATAACTGTCAGTTTGATTTACCCTTCTTCATCAAAGCTAGCACAGCATTAAAGAATTTACAAAATCACAGCTCTCTGCTAGAGTATAACAGGATATCATATACACCGGCAGCAGTGAGAATACTAACAAGTATTAATTTGTTAGCATTAAACTTCGTCCCATGATGAGACCTCACATAAAACAAACACAAGATGTGTATGGCTTGCAGAGTCATCATTAATGAATTCCTAAATATTTTGCACCTGATCTGCCAAGCTTTTTAATGAAACAAATAATCCAGTTTAAAAACCAATGAAAAGCAGAGTCTTTTACTTCCTTAAGTACAGGTGAAGGGAGGGAACACAACATAACACAAGTAAGAATAGCTAGTTGCACAGGAGACAAAGGGGCAACCATTAATGGACCCAGAAACCCATTTCACTATTTTCAAAAACAATTGTAAAGCATGTCTGCTTTCAGATGTTACAGGTTACCACAGATTTAACCACAGCAGACTGAGAGTACATAGGTCATCAGTATAAAGTTAAGAAACTTCGTTGTTGTTGTTCCAGAAAGCATCCTAACCTGTGGTAGTACTTTTGGTAACAGAGTTGCACACTGATTCACTGTGCATTATATAATGCTGAGCACACTTTAGCCTGATCCAGCCACAGCAAGGTGCATCTGTAACATGCATGTTCTCTTATCATCAGAATAACACCACCATTCTACGCGGACTGTTCAAGTCCTTCTCTATTACCTACTCCACAGTACATACTCCTAAGTTTCAACCAAAAGAAGACAAATGCAGCAAGGAAGTCTGTCTTTGTGACACTTCCATCAGGGCTTTCACTTTTAAATAGTTTTTTAGAGAGTGGGGAACAGTCTTCTGCACATCTGTCCATCACACAAAAAATTTCATAGAGAGTCTGTCCCACTGATCTTCATTACAGCTACTTAAAACCATTATCTATGCATTTAATGTTACAGTGGAGAAAACAAAACACCTGAAACACTGCTCTTCTGTTCTTGGCCCCATAACATTTTACCAAGTTAATTTAATAAGTCAGTATCTGTTAGGACCCCTTGAAAACTACCGAGTGAAACAAAGGGCTATTCTTTGAGCCCAAATGTTTCCTGTAAGAGCATTTTGCACTTGACAGCCTTTTTCAGAATCTAAGTCATGTTCCTTGTGCCTAGAGTCAACTCATCAGGCAAGTTGTTTGAGGCACCTTTGACCCTAATTCTGGAACATATTCAATGGGGAACTGCCTAGGGACTGGGACATAATGCTTCACAGATCCTCTGCGATACAAACTTTTACCCTTCACACAGCCCTACAAGAACTGCAGTGCATTTTTAGAAAAGCAGTCAGTTTTGATTCATATATTTTCTTTAATAACACCAGATACTGCACAGAAAGAAACTTCTCAGCAGACAGTTAAGAAATACTTTAGTCATATAGAAAATTGGTTCCTGGATCTAGGCAGACTGTCCAAGATTACGAAGGAGGACAATAAATATATACTACAGAGAATTACTATTCAACTCTATCTCTATTAAGAAGTTAGAAGAAATTTAAAAAAAAAATGGTAATGCACTGAACAGAACAGAGAAATTACCACTGTTATGTTCCAGTAAGTACTGGACAAATAGCAGGTCACCAAGGGTTAACAAATTTCTGACAGTAAGAGCAACCAAGAGTGCACACACAAAAACACACTGTGAAAGGGATCAAACTCACAGAGTATCGACTTCTGCAACTTTAGCCTTTTCTTTACGTTGTTTTCAACAGTTATGTACTACATTTTACAGACATAAGGTAACGGCAAAATTTTAGTGTAGAATTTTGCCGTTAACATAGTTAAATTACTTTTTAAAATCAATTTACTGTTTACTCAAAGCTGCCTAGTAAAAATGCTTATACACCTTTTATACATATTTCAGTTTGACATGTAAAAATGTAAAATTTAGTTAATTTAGCCTGTTAGTTTTTATTACACATGTATTATTGAGCAGATAAAACATATGACACTTTTTATATTCCTTCAGTATCTAAACTGTGATTAACATTATCATTTATATATGAATACCCTTGTTTGTAAAGCTGAGTAATGGCAGGAGAATAAGGTAGTACTCAAACATTTTAATGAGTAAAATAAATCTTGTAGAAAACCGATGAACACAGTGGAATCTAACAGCCATCGAGAGTAGGATTTACTCTTCATGGACTCTGGTTTCCATTGAGTTTTAATAAACTATTCTAAATATCTGTGCAAATCCAGAGTCTGTGTTTGTGTTGAAAAAAAAAAGGGAGTGTCCGTATGTGTAAAATCTTTATTTCCTCCCAGGGTTTTGGTCTTACATGGCATCCTTTTGCCTTCCCCTTGCCTTGCCCCTAGCCAGCAGCAGTGACTTGAGGATGAGCACACACTCAGTATATTTCTCAAACAATTCTGCAGGATTTTATTATTCTACAGTTTGGATAAGAGGTTTCATTAGAATCCAAGAAGTCTGATACATTCACCCAGACTTTTGAAATATTTCCTGCCATTTGTTGAAATACAGAGCAGGCAGCAACATTAAAGCAGTGTTTCACTTCAGTTTCTCTTTTTCTTAACTAACTGCACATATATTACTCTAAATAAACATCCAAATATAAAACCTATGTGAGCACTTGCCAAATGACCCAATAAAACATATATAAACAACATCAAATAACTACTTATCTCTTCTGACTATCCACTAGCTATGTCTTATTCACTCTATTTACTTTTCTCATCACACTAGTAATTGAAGTTCTCATCACATGTGATGTATCTGGGCCTTTAGACTGCCTGACTCAAAGAAGGAAAATAAAATTGTCAGTGTGGTGTGGAAGTATCTTCATATAAATAGGAAGCAAAAAGTTTTGGGGGAGGGTTGTTTTTTTATTGTTGGGGCTTGGGTTTTTTTGCTTGGTTTTTGTTTGGTTTGGTTGTTTGGGTTTTTTTTAAATCTTATTTTTTTGATATTAAGTGTCAGGGAAGAAAATGCATAACAGCACTACAGGCCAGCTTTTATTATAATGAAAATGCTTCTAGTTAGTTTTGAAGTATGCCAGCAGCATTAATTCAGGATTCTGCACGACATATGATGCAAAGAAATCTTGCACTAAGTAAATTCTCAAAGGGTAACTGTTGGCAGAGTCTTCTGATACCTGAATAAGATAAAGGTGAAGACTGAATAAACCCATGTGAAAATGAGGATGAAATGTATACACCAAAACTAAACTAATGATAAAATTACCAGGAGGAATTATTTTTCTCTCTTTCCCTCTTAAAATTGGCAAAGAATGTGGCCTTTATGGACTTGAAACTTCCTACAGCATGAAATAGCAGTTATTCAGTAGGGAAAATAAATATGTAGGTAGAATACAGTAAATTGTAAGAAAAAAGAACAGTGATAAAAATATAGCATTAGCAGTTGAGGAAATGGCAAGGTAAGTAAACAAGAAAGAACACCACTCAGTTTTTTTTTATTTAATACTCCTAAGACCAGTGGTTTATGAAGCCCAATTCTAGCCATAACCCTGCCCCTTTTCTAATGGAAATGTAATTCTAAACCTAGGCCAGAGTTTTGTTATACCACTGGCTTGGTTCACAGTTTATACTTTGTTAAGTTTTGTCTGGAACCAGAAGAAATTATTTGGGTAAATTTAGAGTTGCAATCAGAGTTCAGGATAGCTGATGATTTAATGCTGAGGCTAGGTCCTGCAAAGTGGCCTATACTAAGGTTTTATATTCACAGTAGCCACTGTGAATAAAGGTAGGACTGGGAGGAAACATTATGTAAGAACAAATGTGAAACGAGTGGAAATATGATTCAGATTTGACTCAGGAAGGAACAGTATGAAATGACTGAGTTATAGATAATGCTTCTGCTCAGAACATTTTCCTTGTCTGGAAGGCAACACTGTGCTAGTTTCAGTGACATAGCCAGGACTTTGCCAGCGTTAGGGTTCTTTTCAGAATAAGATGACGAGATAGTTGTATGGGGATCTGAAGACTGGACCTGGCTGAGCTAATTACAGAACACTGGTTTACATCCCCATTAAAAGATTCCATTAGGGTAAGGCTGTGGATAGAGTTTGTAGGGAGATCAGACAGGCTTGGCTAAGGTCCAGATGGGACCATTAGGCTGGCATACCTGGACTAGCTCTGAGTTTTGCAGATGCCATCTAACCAGACAACATCTGATTTAGGAGGGGTCACTTGGCTTATCAAGAACTACCAAATAAAGTTCAGGGAAGATTTAAAATAAACCTCTTAATTGGGGTAAATTCTTATTGTACCTTATTGTACCTTGCTTGATTTATACTCCATACGTTTGGGGAAAATAAGTATGGTGATTGCATACTTACTGGTTTCCATATATTTCATGCTTTTCTTATTGCAGTTCCAACTTCTTTTCAAACAATATTATCTTAAATTGACTTTTTACTACATGTCATGAATTACAGATAGGATACGTTTCCAGTAAAACTATTTTATTTTTTAGTTTACCACTAAAAAATTTTAAGAAGAAAATAACAGTGGCAAAAAGAATGTCCCAGAACCCTGGACCACAACTCCACATTCAAGTTTCAGCTGCTGCATTTCCTTCCTATCCATCTTCTGAGTACTGTTACAACAGCTCTGATGCCATGGTCCTGTATTTTTCTCAGCTGAGTTCATTTCCCACCAGTGTAAAATAATTCATATTAATTATTAGTTTTCTCATTTTCCCCCTCACATGAATGGAATACGTTGTTCTCCAGCATTAAACACTTTGTCAAAGTCATCTTCCTTGAACTTCACTGAATGCATATGATGTAGCCATTCTGGATACACTTGAGAAGCCCTTACTTGTTTTCAGCAACACTTACTCATGCCTGCAATGCCAAAGATGTCATCTACCTTAAAAAGATTAGCAGTCACATGTGTGCATGTATATTGCATCTTGCTGATACAGTAGACTC
This sequence comes from Platalea leucorodia, assembly GCF_965183815.1. Classification (NCBI taxonomy): domain Eukaryota; kingdom Metazoa; phylum Chordata; class Aves; order Pelecaniformes; family Threskiornithidae; genus Platalea; species Platalea leucorodia. The sequence continues at coordinate 22,419,244 of NC_138829.1, forward strand.
AGGAATGTTTTATATTATGTTTTCAGATTTTTACAGCTTTGCAGCCAGGCCTGTATATATTTTCCATAAATACTGGGGAAAGAAAGCAATAACCTTGATGTTTGAAAGAAGCAGTGCATAAAACAATGAGCAGATGGAAGATTTTTTGTTTTTTTTTTCTTCTTGAACTGAAGTAGGTGACATTTCAAATATTCTTGACACTGAATCTAATCCCCTTCTCTGATAACTGGCATTACTCTTAGCTTTTCATTTTGCTCTTTTAATAAAAAAATACCATAACACTGGGAATGTTTCTTGCTTTATATTTTCATTGTTCTTTTTGTGAGTATGTGCATGTAAAGTACTGACTGAAAGAAAGCTCTGTTCACCTGTGTCGTCATATATCTGTCCCCCTCATTTCCCTCCATTTAAAGCTTGATTTTGCTTCTACTGAAATCAAGGATGTTAGATTCATCATTTTTCATAGAACAGCATCATGAATGCAGTGAACCATCCCATCTGAAGATGTTTCTTTCTCTCTATTGTCTATTAAGTTACTGGCCACAAATATCTTCATTAAAATAAATATGAAGTCCATCTTCAGCAATATGACCAAAATAAAAGAATGGCCTATGCCTGCCTTCATTCTATTTCTACTTTTTGACCTGAAGAGTCAATCTTAGGAACTACATGAACACACTGTCCTATTAACTCCTTCTATTAATATTCATCTCTTGTAACTAGGAACCAGGTCATCCCAGACACTGTCTGCAATAGAGAGAGGTAGTGGAAATTATGATTTGAACTTTGGTTGCCTATTTCCCCTCTTTGGTTTTTACTCTTTCTGCAGAAACTAAGCATTGAATAGGCAATAAATAAATCTCCCTGTATTTATGCACAAACCCAGCCATCTTAATTTCATTACTCTGAATACAGGACACCTCATATGAATTTAGCAGCACTCAACACAGAAGCAAGGGCTGGGGGAGGAAGATATGCCTAACTCCCAAACTGAAAGTAAAGTTGAAACTGTCCATAGAACAGGTCACCTGTCCTGTTCCTTTCAGGATATTGCATGCCAATGGATAACTAATCAGCTCACTGATAGCACAAAACAAAGTAATAATAAAAGGTTATTCTTTGAAAGCATGTCTTCCTGCTTTGCCAAGGTCTTTTTTCTCCATCTTGGCAATGACATTTATCTTAAAGTGAAAGAAGAAGAGTATCCAGTTCTCTGTGAAGATCTGGTTTCTCCAATTCCTTCTCATTAATTCCACTGCTTGCTAACTCGTGTTCTGTCATCCTTTAGAACTGCATCATCCTCCTGTGAATCATCCAGGGAGGATCTTCAAGCCTTTTTTTCACAGAAAGGCAAGGAAGATCCTACCCAAAATAGTAAGAAATGTAAGCATTATGCTTGCAAACAGTTCCACAGCCTTTGATTGCAGCTCAGGCACAATACTTTTTCTGACAGGTCCCTCTGAACAGTTTAGCTTGTGTTTTTACAGCCTCTCTTTGCTTCCAGTTATTACACAAGTACATTAAGCAATTCTTCCTTCTGGATTCCATACAGAATACTTAAAACCTTACAACAGCAAGTAATTACAAATAGTCTTAAGATCTCATTCATCAGCAGCTTCCAAACTAATAAGCAGCCAACTGATTCTGAAATTCTTGCATCTTTTGATCCAGAGAGAGAAGACCACATTATTATATGCCTCTCTCCAGTGGAAACAGTTGTCCACACCTAACTCCCCAATTAATGTCTTTAACTGCAACGGAACAAAGTTTCTGTTGCAAGAATGTGTAAACAGCTGCACTTTTCATTTTTGTGTGACCCTCTGTGGCTTAAATTTTAACTATACATATGGTCCTTCTTCAATGTTTATACTATTGGTCTGGCTTGAGAGAAAAAGAATGAGCCTGAGGCTAAAAGATATATCACAATAACAAGTTAATTTAATTCATGACAAAAAAAAAAAAAAAAAAGAAAATTTTCCACTTCTTGTTTCTAAAACTGCCTCATCTAGATTCATAGTCTTTTAAATTTGTTATTCTGGAAAAGGTGGGGTTTGGTTTGGGGTTTTTTTGACTGAAAAGAACTATATTGTAAACGTATAAAAAGCAGATATTCACAGAAGTAAGTTGATATCCACATTATGTAAATACAGCCAACTCCCTTGCCTTCAGTGGATCTCTGTAAATCCACATACTGGGATCTGGCTAAAATTTGCCTGACATATAAACAATGCTTATACATGTATACATTGCAGTATATTTGAATAAGTATTACACTAGTTATTCTTACTGATAAATTTAACTTGTATATTAATTTCTATACTCGGACTCCATTAAAGTGGCATTTCTGTATATTATGAATTAGACTCAAATATGTGTTTCAAAAATAGTACTGCTCCTAAGGGAAGTGTTACTTAAGAATTAAAATAAGAACTAGAATGAGAAAACCTTTTTTTTTTTTTCTCTTTTTTAAGGGGCAATGAGGCAATGATACGGATATGCTAAAGAGGATAAATGTGAAATTTTGGGAATAGTTGTATGATGACTTCTCTGTTTAACATGGAAATGCAAGGCTTCCTCTCCTCAATCGGTAGCAAAATTCCCCATTACCTCAGTGGCATAGTATCAGGTCTGTCAAAAACCACAGCCCTCCTGCATTACATGACTGTTCAGAGAATATTTCATGGGCCTTAAACCATCCTCAGCATTTCTCTGAGAAACAACTACGTTAACAAGTCTCCTCCATTACTTAAATAGCAGGAGGCCCCTGCAAATTCTCTCATCAACAGCCCAGGAGTACATCCACACAGTGGAGGTGGAGAGAGCATCTGAAAGAGAGGCTGAGGCATGGATCACTTTAACACAACTGGTAAGGAGGAACGAAAAATACTAATTAAAAAAAAAAAAATTAAGTACTTCCTTAGGACTAGAATAGCATTGTCATTATTCCATAGCCTCACTGACACACCAGAATTGTGGATAACCACAATGTTTATACAGAAGAAATACAGTGCCATACAAATTGAGATTTTTTTGCCCCCACAGGACTTGACTGACTTACATAGGAAAAGAAATGCTCTACCGCAGTTTATATATATTTCAGCCTTTGCAAATCTACAGCCACCTGCAGGACTTTGCTTCAGATTGGTGTGGGCATGGACAGTCAGCAGGCCATAAAACTATCTTACAAGTAAATAAAATGAAGCATACCAAGCGAAACATTGCAGAGACCCTCCCCAAGTATAATCAGACCACTGGTATGCACAGGGCCAGGCCAGATCCAGCCCCAGCCCTGGCAGCTCCCACAGGCCGCGCAGCTGGGCCTGCCACGTTCAGCTGCTCTACACCGCTTCCTCACCTGCTGAAGACAGCACCATCCCACCTCCCTAGTGTCCTCTGTCAGCTGTAACACTTACCTGCTCTCCTGGAGATATGTACCTCACACCCTCTCTCCTTTCCTGGGACCAAACCTGGGTACCTGCTCGTGATTTTCCTCACAGAGTAAGGCCACCTGCTGTGCGAGGCCCTTAAAGGCCCACGTGCTCCCTCTGTGAGATGCCCCCTTCCCTCTGAGCACAGAGGCCTGGGAGACAGTGGAACAAATTAAATCATTAAAAAGGAGGAGCTCTCTGATGGGGATTATAATGAGCAATAATTACTGTGGGGCTGAGTAATAATTACTTCAAGCTGAGTGATTTTTTGCTTAAGTAATGGTATCCTAAAAGCTGAATAATCTCTTCCATCGGCACTTATATGGGACCCTGGATACCAAAGCCGTCATGGCTTTTTCTAAAATATGAGAAAATAGAGGGAAAAAAACCAATAGGTTGCTTTTCATTGGAAAAAAAAATCCCTGAGGGAAATTATTTAAAAAAAAAAAAAAATCAGAACCTTTATTAAACAGATCATTTCAAGGAGAACTCCTTGTGGAGACAGTCAAACTGAATAAAGGCCTGCTTCTTTGGCTCTTGATCAAGATAATAGATCCTGAATAATAATAATAATAATAATTATTATTATTATTATTTATTATTCTTTTTCTGGTTGGAAAAAATAGAGGCTCAAAGGGAAAATTAAGTGTCTTCATGAAGTGGGTAAGCATCTCTGTTCAAAATATTTTCTAGTTTGAAAGGAAAAATAAGGTAGACCATGACTAGAGGAAAGTAAATTTTATTATGCTCATTTGCAGAGAAAGAAATGATGCACAAAGAATCCAAACTCCTTTCTTAAAGTCACAAAGGAAGTTTATATTAAGGAACAAATGAAATCACCTGAGTTACAGTGGAAGGTCTTTTTCTCTTTACAATAAACAATACATACAAGAAAAAGTAAAAGTAACTGTTTTATGCACACACATGTACCCACTTGAATTCCACTGCCCATGTAGCTTCCCCAGCTGCTGTAACAAGGTAAAATTTTCAGAACTTATTAATACTTCAAAAATTTTCTAATGTTTCTTCATTTGTATTTATTTTATTCAGTTAAATTATGACTAAAAAAAGTTTCTAGAGAACACACACACTACTCCAAAAATAGAGGCATGCTTAGCTAGCTGCATGCTTTACTCCTGAAGAGAAGAAAAATTTGTCTTTCCATTTTTCAGTGGTTTTAAGGATTTTCTTCAAAATGTTTCAGCAAAGATTTGCAGGAATAGCCCAACATACAGACAACTGTCTGTGTTTCAGAGTCTTGTGAGTTTACCAGAAGCCCATGAAAGGCAGATTAGAAGATTAGTAATGCCCATTTTGGCTATTTGAACAAGCAAATTTACAGCATTGTGTTCTCCAGCTCACTGAGTTTTATAGGTGGAGGTGTATGATGGATGTGCATCCAGTAACAGAAGCTCTGTATAGATAAACACCCCAGGTTTGGACTTATCCCTAACTCACTCAAAACTTTGTTTAGAAATCAGCCTGGACCCTCAAATTAAAGAAGGTTTCCCAACACCTCTCAGTTTTTGTTAGTGAGAAATGCAACAAGAGGTCTTATTTTATGTTTGGTAATGTTAACCACTGTTCCAGACAAAGACACAAGCAAAGAAAAGTGAGAAAATTAAAAAAGCAGACAAAACAGTGTATTGACGTTTTTGTGAACAGCAAGAGTCATCCTAATTTTTAGTACTTTTGAAGGACTAAGTTTATCTTTATTAATTGCAGACTATTAAAGCATCCTTGCATTTTTTTTTTTTTTATGTTGTACAATACAATAGCTGGTACTATTCATACTGCAATTGAGAGTACTTTCCATAACTGACTACAAGCAATATATTGTAACTATTGTAATATATTGTTTTGTAACTTGAAATTATCCATAAATAAAAAGATGCGGTCAAATTATCCATCTGCATTATTCATATTATTCAAAATTACCTGTTTCATCATTTTTTCCATAACTTTTTAGCAATACTGAACAGTATAAATCACGTAAATAAAATAAAAATGGTATTACTATTTCTTGTGAGAAATACCTCGGATTTCAGAAATCATTTTATTTTCCTGAGCTTTCACTATAATCAAGGTATTTACTAGCGTGATTTATTTCACCTTTCACCAGCTAAAAGGGCAAAGCTGACAGGCTGGTGACAAGATCATTAGTTTCTTGTTTCTTCAGCTATGATAAACTATAAATGGAGAAATTACACTAATCTGAGAACTTAGTTTTCCTCAGCCAGCAGTTATAATTCCAAAATGATTTCATATTGACATACCTGGCGTTTGATAGTCACTCAGGGCAAAAAAGGGTATTTACCAGATGAGGTAAAATGATTGCTTGACTATCAATATTCAAAAATGACCAAAAGAAGTAGTAGTCCTTTGTTTTTGCAGCAGGTTGTTCACTGGGTTGTTATTTGTCACTGTTACATCTTTGACTTTAATTTTTTTCATTAATTGCTGATAACATGGATAGCTAAAAATGAAACAAAACACAATACGATACCATTCATTCATTCTGCAGTACTCAGGTGGTATGGACTAAACAAAGATATCAAATAAAGATTATTTAGTGCTCTCAGCACCGGAAAGTTTAAGCTGTTGAGCACAAGTATGAGCCAGCTCTTGAGGAAGTTCTTCCTCGGACTGACTGGGTGAATGTGTTGGCTGGTCCAGCTACAGGATGAAGAGGAGAACTATAGATAATCACAATAGAGACAGAGGTTCATAAGTCAGGATGAGTCAGATTTCTTAGTATCATTCATTTTGCCCTTGATTAACAGGATACAGCTACCATATTTACTCATCCGTCTGCCTGCAATACAATCGAGTAATCATCAAGAAAATTAACATGCTACAGGGCATTGTTTAAATTTATTAAAAAAGGCAAAGATCAGTGCTCTGAGTGCATCCTGGGAGTTTGGCTGCTTAGGCTCAGGACCAAGTTAGGTAATGGCACAAGTGTCCAGTTTTGGAGACCTGTTTGAGAACACTCTGGTAGGAAATCTTAGCAGGGTCACCCCAAAAAGCAGGTATAGGAAATTCCCTGTGTCTGTATACTGAACAGAGGATGTGCTTGGTTTTACATACATGTTATACAAATAAGCAAAATGTCCCTTCATATCAGTTGCTTGTCAAATTCCTGTATCATCCTTTTCCTGCTTATCCTGTGCCAAAGTATCTAGGGTTTAGTTTTGGTGCTGCAAGGCAGTGTGGCATAGATGTAATTTTAAGTGCACAAAGGTTTTCATGGCCTTCAGTAACACCTTTCATATGCTTGAAATTATACATATGCACAAGCAACTTATTAAAAGATGGCATTAGAAATTTATTGCATTCAAAGGTAATCCCAGGAATGTCAAATTTAAAATCTGTAGGAAGAAAGTTAAACCCTTCCAAGTCCATGATGCCAGCTCAGCAACCTTTGAGGAAATCCAGCAACCTTCATAAATACTGTGTTCTAGCAACCTGAGGTTCTTGTTTTTACTGGAAGAAATATGACAAGCTCATGGAAAATTGCCTGAATACTCATCTTTTTAAAACAAAAGGATAAAATGTAATAATAACAAGGGCTTCCTGTCCCCTTTTCTATATATTTAGATTTTAGGATATTAAAGCTATTTAGAAACAACAACCAAACATTTGGGCAATGTATGCTTAATTATACATACGTTTGACTGAAAACCTGTGTAATGTATGGATGGGATTATGGAGTTCTAAAAATGCTGGAAGTAGCAATCTAGTAATAGAAAATGTACTTTTCCTAGACCAGTATCATTGAATTGTGGCAAAACATGGATGTAGATAAATCCTAACATTGCAGGCCTGATTCAGGGTTCTGCTAAACTAAGCTGCTGGTCTGAAGGAAATAGGATAGATGCAATCAGATAACTTCCAGCTTTGCATGGACTTTCTTTCTCCTTGGGGATATAAGCAGTCCTTTTGCTTGTATTCTGTAGAAGAAACCTAAAGGACTGAAGAAATCTCACTGCGAGGAAGCAAGTAACTCAGACAAATTTAATAAATTGAATTAGTTTATAGCATGATAGTAGCACCTTTTCTAGATGGTCTTTCCAAGGACAAACAAAGCAATTCACATTTGGCTCAATAACATTCACTTACATGGCAGGAAAGAATAATTACCCTATTGCAGGAATGAGAGGTGAAATTTAATAGCTTAAGTTATTTTGTAGGTCAGATAAGATGATCATGGTAGTTCTCTTTGACCTTAAAATCGATGGATCTGTGCTTTAAGCTGTAGCGGCCCTTCTAGATTTTTTATATATGTTCTAAAAGTTGAACACTGTTTGGAAAGATTAGAAACTTTTTTTTCCTCCCTAGTAAAGACATGGTAGGAGACAGATGCCGATTTTACCCCTTTTTAAAATCTCCAATTTCATTTCAGACATATTGTCAACAATTTCTTTATCCCCTCAGACTAATCATGATTTTAAAAGGCTTCTACCATCTTTGACTGAATTGTTCTTCAGTAGATTTAAGTCACATCTAATGAATACAAGTATGTATCATTCATTGATCTTTGCAGCATGTATTCTATGGCAAAAAGTAATGAATATGAGGGACTAAACAGTATTTCATAGGTTCACATCAGATTAGTATGGTAACAAAGAAATGCTGAATTATGCAGTTTGATTGCCTACAAAATTGAGTGAAAGGAATGATTTTCATTTCCATGACAATACTTTAAGAGCCAATCATAAGTGATGAAGAGCTGACTTGTATTCTTTCACTCCTGTGAAAATACTTAGCACCTCCCAGTTTCTGTGAATAGCAAAGGAAAAAGCAGAAACGATGACCAGATTGTGTTTATTTTTATGGATTACTTTTCCAACTCAAATTGTTTGCTGTCTTCCAAAAGAGTGTAATTTGCTAGAAATATTTCCACAGAATAAAAGTATCAAATGCAAAAATAGTGTCACCCAATGGTCAGGACATATGTTATTTTTATTCTCAAAACAACAGTTTCTTTTCCTGGGAAATGCTATACTTCTTTCAGCTGGAGTGTAGTGTGTCCTGTTTCAATGAAAGCACTCATCTCTACTTAACCAGCATTCTTCACCAGAGCCTTTCTTTTTTCATGCTCAATAATTTTGTTTTCCTTTATTCAAATTTCACATTTTCTTATCCTTAGCTAAAATATGATTTTTGGAAATTTAGAAAGAGAAATCAAATGATTCAGTTGTTTACAATGCTGATATGACTTCTCTTTAATTTAGCTCAGTTTCCTACATAGCTGTTGTCCCAAACTTCCTCTACCTTACCAATGCATATTAATCTATACATATGAAATCCTCACCAAAATCTCATGATTCTTTTGGTGAAAATTGCTCACACAGCTTGCAGCGTAGTTAGAATCCAGGTGGATCCTTTGCCTTAGGTTGCTTATCAGCTCTGGGTGAAGATAAACTGACAGTTCTCCAGTGTATTCCAAATTAACTTTTGCATAACCAAATACATTCTTTCACCATTCACTGAAAAAGAATTATGGAGCAACTGAACGTAGAGACCCATAAAACCATCTTCCAACAGTAGCTGGTGAAAACAGCTTACCTGTAGGTGAAATACAAGAGTCTAACCTGGTGAGTTTATCAAAAGGACAGGATCAAACAACAATGACAAAAAGAAAATAGATTTTTTTTTGCTTTTTTTTCCCTTTTATTTGACCTGTGCTTAATACGGTAACAACTATTGCCACCAACATTATGGTAACAACTATACCTCACAACATTATCATAATAACGGATATTATGTATGAAAACCAGCAATCAAAATATTTGGGGGAATGCCTGACTCCACAAAAAGTGATGTCAAGGGAAGTTTTATACTTCCTTTTAAACACAACTAGGATTTATCCCAATTAATATTAGCTGTACATGACGTTTCTTTAAGTGAAAACACTTTAACACCTATAGGTGTTGTCTTCTTCACTACAATGAAATGGTGGTGAATTTTTGCCACATCTTGCCTTTAGGTCAAAGCTCTTCCTATTTCATCAGCATGACAACTAATGTTACAGGCTAAAACTAATAGTATTAAAAAGGCTTCTACAAAATCTCCTGTGAGTTATACTGAATCAGAAAAAAAAACTGAACTAGAAATAATTATTTCCATTAAAAATTTAAAAGTATTTACCTAAAGTTTGCACACATCCTCAAATTTCATTCATGCTTTAGAATGTTTAAAGTTTTCATTGTAGATTGTACAAATAGTGAAACAAAAGTGCAAACAAGAAGCAGTCTAGTGGATTGTTTGAATTAAAACTGTGGTAAATTCCATTTATTTGAAAAAAAAAGGATACTACCAATATTAACTAACTAATTATTTTGAATTACACTCCACTGTTTATCAGTTTGGTAACCAGTATGCTTAGCAGTTCCTATCAGTCAAAATATGTCAGATAGCTCAAATAAAATAAAATAAAATAAAATAAAATAAAATAAAATAAAATAAAATAACCACAGAATTCCTAATTCAACTGAAATTACAGTGAAAAATATATGAAAGCTGAAGATATTTTATATCCAGTTATTTTCAGGTATAATTAAGAGACCTGCAAATAAGGTAGAAGGAAAGAGAATTATTTAAAGCTGTGTTCAGATTTGGCTTACAAAGCTGTAAAAAATTTATTACAACACCTGCATTTTCAACTTCATCAAAAGAGCTCAGCACTGTTACAAGTGGCTCATGAAGGCCTATTCCGTATTTGTAGAACAGAGAGGAACTGTCTACATAGTGCCTTTCTGCTGAAACCACCTGTCCCTCAAGGGCAACAAACTAACTTCTTACCCTATTAAATATGATAAGCAGCACAATTTTTCAACAATTATAAATGACTGCAAATGCCTGTTAAATCCTTATTCAGATTTACTTCAGGAGATATACTGTATCCTTACAGCAGAGCTGTCTGCCTTTGAGACTAACACTCTGCAGCCAGCTCTAGGTTAGCTCCTTTCCCCCTTCCCTTCCCTCAAAAGCCAGGGCACCAATCAAAGTAAGAAGGACAATTTTCCAAATACTTTCCTTTGTGGATTTACCTCTTCAGATCATGCTATTTTATTGCCCAATAACATAATTTATAAGCATTTGAGAGAATCTAGACTGTATTTGTTTTTGAACTTTGGATCTCTTTAGTACAGAAAATGGGAAGCAATTTTCTTTCATAAGTGATGATCAAAAGTGATGATGATTAACCAAGTATTCTGGTCTTTTTGCCCTATGTATGTTTCTGAGATTAACCTGGATGCCATTTGACTACATTATTTTGTGTGTTTGAATAGAAACTTATTCTGGTGATCATTTCACTGAAATTAACACCAAAGCTAAACACAGCAGGTATTTAAAAATACTGTACAACTCAAGCAGATGAGGAACTGAAGAAAGAAATGACATGCAATTGAAGCTGCAAAACATATTTAGCCTGATTTCAGTGAGCTGAAGTACTTATAACTCTTGGAAGAGGGTCATGGGATTTTAACATGCGTAAGAAGTTTGTTGTGTTCATCACAGCCTACGAGAACATGAGTTTACCAGTTAATTCCAGCGTCAGTCTGCTACTTATCAGAACAATTTCCTTTCTATTTTTTCTCATTTCTGCAGAACAGGAAACAAATTTTCTGGAAAACTAGATCTTGAGAAATATATCCCATTTTTAAATGAAGAAGTTCATTCAAATGTAATACACTCAAGAAAATAAGGTACCTATTATTAGCACTTGCTAATGTCATGAATCTTGCTGTTGAAATGACATCTTGAACATGAATTATTGATCATAATATAGAATTTTCATGTCACAGGTCTTTGTCTTCTTGGTTTTCAGAGTTTGTGGAAAAATGTTTGAGGGTGGAATAGTATTTTGTGAGATAGGTTTTCCTGGAACATGTCTTAATAGAGTTCAGATTCCTGAGCAAAGAACAGAACTGGTCACAGTCTCTCTTGCTTAGCTGGGTAGTAAGTGATAATACACTTTGTAAAATTAAAATAAAAAGAAATACAAATTAAATATGAACAGGATGGAATGCATCAAATATGTACTGCAGTGTTCTGAGAATCTGAGTTCAGGCAGAGTTCAGTGGCTTACTGCTTCAGTGAAGAAAAATATGGGCATGGAATCAAGTTTGCATTAGCAGAAACCTATCAGAGGTATCTTCTGGCTTCTAAACTAATGTGATTTAATATATGTACCATACTAAAAACATGGGCAGTGGATATGAGTTCTACATCTTGCTGAGTGCATTCAACTCCTCCACAGTAATTTAAGACACCTGAAGATAATTCTGAGAAGAAAGCTTTTCAGGCCAGAATGTGTTCAAGAAAGAAGACAAAAAATCTTTTGTGTGTAGTATAAATAACAGCTTCAGGTTCATATAATTAAAATCTACATTGTGTGCTAAGCTCAACTGACTATGTCTATATGTTAAGTATGTTTTAGAAAGCTTTCAAAGAAAACTAAAAGTAGTCCAGACTAGTATGTTGTTTTGGGGATCATTTTTTTTAGATCCATTTGTTTGGAAATTACCATCTCCATCATACATCCAAACAGAGAATACTATTTAACAAGGAATAAATAAGTTCTATAAACTGGTTTTACCTCACTTTGGAGAATTAACCTTCAATGTCTCAAATTTCTAACAGTGCAAAGACCTATCCTGGGCCACAGAAAGATCTGAGAACCACCTTCAAGTCTGTGACTGAGATATTGTTACAAATGTTTCCATGATAGGCTGGCATGTATTTGGTTTCTGTCTCCCCTTGCATCCCAGAAAATAAAAAAAAGACATTCAGCAGATTTTGAAAGTACCACAAAGCTTGTTCTAATTTACACTTCTGTAACATTTAAAACAGGCCCTGCTTCATTTCATCACGTTATGACTGATGAAACCAAATTCCCTGCTGTAGCTTTAGGGGGAGATGTAGAATCTGAATGGTGTAGAATTGCTTCACTAAAGCAGGCAATCATCTTCTATGCTAATTAATGAACATTCCTCTCATCCAGGGCTGCCAGAGGGATTTTGTTTAGAGAAAAAACAAAACCAAAAACAAAACCAGAATTTGTTGCAGTCTCTTCATCCTCCCTTCTGGCTGCCAATTCTTCTTCTCAGACATGCTCAGAAGTCCCTGATTCACTTTCATTGTTCCGTGAATATATTGATGATGGCTTTAGGTGAAGCCTTTGAGATGAAGGTTAGTCACAGTTTCTATCCCTCTTCAGTGTGTTACAAAGCCTACTCGCAAGATGAAGTCAAGCAGATAAGAATTAGTAGGAAGAAAATTAATGAAATCTGATGGTGAAAAAAAATCCGTAAGTAACAGGGAATGGCAGTTGACTGAGGTGAGAAAGAGCTCAGGAACTCAAGGAACCTGGAAGGAAACAGAGATTGTGGTCTGATACAGTAAAGCAAGTGAGATAACTCTGTTGAACTTTTATCATGACTCCTGGCAAAACCTCCAATGACAAATATATTCCAGACAATATAAGAAAGGTTCACATTTCCACATAATGTAGACATAGTTATATAGCCATGAAAAACAATTCAATGCATTTTTCTTAAACCATTTATCTGTCTGTTGTATGCATGCTTATACCATATGAACATATGCATGTATTTAACACTTGAGGCCTATTGTTACTCTTTTTAGTACAATTTTTCTTTAAAGGTGACACTTTGCAGTGTTATATATATGTAATATTCTAGTGTTCTAATCATGTAAGGTCAGATTAGATTCTGTCCAAATGACTAGAATAAGTTAAATTTAGAAAGGAATTTTGACAAAAAAAAAAAAAAAGCATAAAGTGAGAGATAAATATAATGTTGACTTTTTTACCTAAAAGCTTATTTCAAAATTTTGTTTCAAAATTTTTATTTTGTTTCAGAATCAATCTAATTCTCAGAAAGATGAAAAAAAAGTAAAATAGATTGTAAAAAAAATTTGTGTTTTCTTTTTTATGCTTATTTTAGTTTTGAAAAATAAAATTAAGAGTAAAATGTGCTATGAGCAGAGGAATAAATTAAATCTTATTTTCTTTGAATTTGTGTCTCTTAACATAATTCCCTGTTAAAATAACTTCAACTGTCTATTTGACATTTTCTTTGTACTATTCTGCAGTAATTTTTCTGATTCTTTCCATTACAGCTCCATTAACCCTTCCAACAACACCTGAAGTTACCTTCTGCATCATCAAATTATCATCTGGGAAAGATGCGGGGCATACTGTTGTTGCTTTTGATGATCCAGCATTCCAAGCAGAACTTCTAAACTCAGACTACATTTTTCTCAAATAATAGAGTTCACCCTATCTACTCATGTAAAAATTTTCATATATACTGAAAATGAACAGAATATCCATGAGACTGGAACCCTTCCTGTATATTTTGTTAAGGACAGAATAAGTTTCAAAAGTTATTAAAGTGGGACTGAAAGATGGAAAAACAGACTCTGCAATGAGCAAAAACATTTCTTTAAGAAATCATCTGCAAACAATCTCTTCCCCACAAACGGAATGTTTTGCTAAAAAATAAGACTGTCTATATTTCTAATGAAAAACTGTTTTCTCCAAACTGCTTGTGTTCCTGAGTGAGAAAACACAGATACCTCAAAACTACATTTGGAACAGAACTGTTTATTTCAAGAGGAGATAGAGGTTTGAACGTTGCTTGATATGGAACTTTTACATTTAAGAAAAAATATATAAAGTATAAATGAATATTTATTAATACATCTACGGGAAGAAAATCAAAGGAAATTATTTTTGCAAAAGCGCTTACATGGCTCTCATCTTTTATTCATATTCTCTTTCCTCAGTGGAGAGAATCACTGAGAGTATATGAATAAAAGTAATAATTGTGAGGGCCTTCAATTTAAACTGGTTTATTCTCCATTTTCTGTTGTGGGCTGGGTCAGTATATTTATGCTTGAGAACTGGGTTCTACTGTTTGGGGACAGGTTATTCTTTTTGTGGTAAAACCATTTGGCCATCCATCATTATGTCAGCTCTTAGCTTTAGTCAGCTCATGACTATTTTCTTGCCTTGTTCAGGAGAGTGAGTTGACCCGTTTTAATACGGTTTCAAAAGAATTCATCAGCCCTTTTCTCTGTTGTATTATTAATGGGCTCTATAAGAGCTTTTACTGAAGAGCTGAGTCTTCACCTACTAAGTAGCTAGACATTCATTGGCTTTGCTGGATACAAGAATGACTTCTGCTTACTTTTCTGTGCATAGCTGTATTTTTATTATCCATTCATAATCTTCTTTATTGTGACACTGACTTAAGAAAATGAGCTCATAATGGAGGATTCTGCTTATAAAGAGGAAGATTTTTTTATTACTTTTCTCTGTTGAGATCAGCATGAGTTTCACTCTTGACTTCAACTACAGTAAACCATCCCTGTGTGCTAATTTACTATTTTTACTTGCTTTAAGTTAAAACAAAAAGATTTATATAAATTTGTGTTAAATTTGTTACAATTACAGAATTGCCTCATTACATGGTACTGCTATGGGGAAATGTTATCAAAAATACTTTCAGCAAATTCTACCTTTTCAAAATTATTATTTGAAGAAGAATACTTCCATCTGAACATACTCTGGGCTGATTCAGTATTTATTTATTTATTTATGCTGTCACCCTTCTCTGTCTTTCTATCTACTCTCACTTCACAGTATGAATGAGAAAAGATTGAGGCCTTGTAATTATAGCTCACCAAAAAGTCAACATTTTCAGTCTGGAGGGATGAAAATTCCCTTTTGTTTTGATTCATATGGTGTTTCCTATCTTGGAGTTTAGCTTCAAGCTCTCAACATCAAACAAACTCAAAAGTAGCATGTGAAATTCCATGCAAATCATCAAGTTTTGTCTCAATAAAAACACTAAGCTTGCTGTTATTCTTTGGGGGAGAGGATTTATATTATTATGGCATAGACTGGTCATGTTAACTTCATTGTTGATGCTGAAATGGAAATTTCTGCCTAACTCAAATCTCAAGCAAGGGAAATATATACAGGGTGGGAAATCAACTTTAGACAAAATCTTGTGTCTGAATTTCACCAATGCTTTACATAATGCCTCAAACCACGTGACTAAATTTAAATACCTCATACTTGGAAGGAATATAATTTCAGCCCAGCCCAGCACTTTGTAATCCTAACCTGTTTTAAAAAAAGATTGTGCACCAGGTACTTATGAAAATGGATACTGAAACATAGTATATATTGTATGTCTTGGCATTTATTTTCCAAACACTTCCACACAGTTTTACTAGAAGTAAAATTGAAATTTCGCATATGAAGAAGAAAGTAAATGAATTTTTCAGCAGTGAAAAAGCCGGGAAGGACAGAAAAGAAAGTGTTCTGTCACTGAAAGTGGAGGAAAGCATAGTGACCTGCATTATAGAATTATGTTGCATGTGTATGGTGTCTAGATCCTCAGTGCATATCAAACAACTTTTTAATAAGAAAACATGTTCCTCTACTGATCTGAATCTGAATTCTCTCAGTGCCAGGAGGCACACAAGGCGCAAGCATCGTTCTTCCACTTCGATCGGTCTGCGGCTGCGTGCTCTGGAGTCAAGGGCCACAGCGCAGTCTTCCGTCGGTTTCCCCCTCAGGACACGACTGATCCAGCTCCATCTCCTCCTCCTCACTTCGTTACCGATTTTCTCCATCCCCGCCATTTCTGATGCTCGTCGTTTCTGCAACTTTTTATTTTTTTTTTCCGGGAGGAGGTAGTTGGCCTCCTGCCCAACCCCTATGACTTGGAGGGCCAGTGGTTTTTCTGTCAGGGTGGCCTTCCCTTAGGCTGCGTTTGTTCGCGGCACCTTCTTCAATTTTATCGGGTGCACCCTCCAGAGAGGGATCCCCTATCCACCACCCAGGGGACGCGCCTTCTAGCCGTGCAGCCCCAGCCGAAGGTGTTCCTCTACTAGTTGCCCCTTATCACTGTTATTTCACAGCTGAATCTTTGGTTGTATGTGTCTGCTAATATAACTGACGGTTAT
The DNA here is from genome assembly GCF_965183815.1 of Platalea leucorodia. Lineage (NCBI taxonomy): Eukaryota > Metazoa > Chordata > Aves > Pelecaniformes > Threskiornithidae > Platalea > Platalea leucorodia. The sequence goes on from NC_138829.1 coordinate 22,435,686, forward strand.
GCCGTCCAAAGGCTGCTGCAAAGACAATTATACTTGCTTCTTGTTTTATCTGTGTCCCACATTGTTTTCTCTTGGCTGCTATTTTGCTACCACACCAAACACAGACTATTTGTCTTTACTTTTCAAAACCCTTAATGATCAGTTCTCGGCTTCTGTATCATCTCCCATTCAGTATTATGTTGTTTGCTTCTGTGTGTTTCTATTATGGACTAGAGATTTTAATCCTATATTTTTGGACTTTTACTCCTGATGTTCCTTTATAGATGAGAGGATCTTTAAAAAGGCATCAAGCCACCTCATTATCTATTGAGTCCCTCCAGAAAACTGCTCCAGGAGTTGATGTGCTAAGACTGTCAGGATGACCAGCCATCACTTGTGCCATCTCTTGGTAATGACCTTAGTGGCACACTTTGACAAGCAAACTTTATGGATCAAGAACTTTTTCTTTTTTTTTTTTTTTTTTTTTTAATGTTTTGGATTCTGGTGTAAATTTCATATACATGAACTGAAATATTTGAAAAATACTGAAAACCTGTGTTACTATCCACCATCCCATGAAGAATAATTCTGGTAAACTCAAAACTCTTAAAAAGTCTCTGGGTTCATCAATCGCTGTGAATAATATTTCATTTCATAGCCATCACTTTATGTAGCAATATGTTCACCTTTCCTGTGCAACTGGAATATAAATGTTAGGCACTGGAACTGAGTCAAACCATGGACTATTACTTAATGCATAGGAATGAGACTGATTCTCCTTTTGATTTTGTCACTGACTTTGTATCTGCCTGCACAATTCACTTAGCTTCTTGATATCTCTACTTGCCATTACAAAAAAACAACAAAAACAACAACAACAAAAAAAAACTCACAGAAAATAATTGGAATTTAACAAATTTAACAGAAAGTAAATATAAATCAAGGCAAAAATCTCAGCTGTTACACCATGAAACTGTTCTCTCTTTCTCTCTCTCTTCCTTCAAAAGATACTGTGCATGCCTAGAAAATAAAATATTGATACCAGAAGACGTTGTCAACTCCCAGTTCCTTAATCACAAATTAAGGATAATCAGGGAACTGACCCTCTGAAGCAAAGGAGAGATTTAAGCCTGTCTCTCCCATGTCTTGAATGGACTTTCGGACAAAAAAAGGGCTCATTCCTCCAGTTAGTGCATGAATCTTGCTTTTGCTTGTCCCTGTCTGTCTTTACAAGACTTTAAAAGCATAATGTCTCAAAAATGCCAGTACACTTTGTTGAGTAAATGTCAAACTGTTTTGACATTTCTGTAGCATAAATATTTTGATTCAGCCAAAAGTAATTGCAAATTCAATCCAAATTTATGACTAGCCTTATTGAAACTGCTGATTTGCCAGGGGTAGGTTGCTCAGTTCTACTCGTGACTCTCATGTTTTTAACAGCTTTTGTAACATTTCTTTTAGAAAGCTGGATGAAGCTCCTAGTTATATGGAAACTTTTATTATTATTGTTAGTCTCATCATTAATGAAGTTTTCATTTTAGTTCTAGACATCTAGACATAAAGATGTCCCTTTGTTAAATGCCTCAAGAATTCAGTCTGTGGAGTGTATAAGTCTTGTGGAGATATATTCATTACTAAAGAGTTTATACTGTTTACTTTTTTTTTCCTAAAATAATTTTATAAGTGCATCTGGATAAGTTTTTTTTAAAACATCTGTTTTTCCAGTTTTATTGTCTTTCATTTGAATCAGACTAGTATGTATCTATATGTTAGGGAGTGTTTTGACTGTCTAGAGCTTAATGACAGTAATGATAAGGTTGAGTGCTTATGGGTAAAGATCAGAGGGAAGGCTAACAAGGCAGATATCCTGGTGGGAGTCTGTTACAGACCACCCAACCAGGACGAGGAAGCAGATGAAGTATTCTACAAGCGGTTGGCTGAAGTCTCACAATCCCTAGCCCTTGTTCTCATGGGAGACTTCAACTTACCAGATATCTGCTGGAAATACAACACAGCAGAGAGAAAGCAGTCTCGGAGGTTCCTGGAGTGTGTGGGAGATAACTTCCTGACGCAGCTGGTAAGTGAGCCAACCAGGGGAGGTGCCCTGCTGGACCTCCTGTTTACGAACAGATAGGGCCTGGTGGGCAATGTGGTGGTCGGAGGCTGTCTTGGGCCCAGCGACCATGAAATGATAGAGTTTTCAGTTCTAGGAGAGGTAAGGAAGGGGGTCGGCAAGACCGCTACCCTGAACTTTAGAAGGGCGGACTTTGGATTGTTTAGGAGTCTGGTTAACAGAGTCCCTTGGGAGGCAGTCCTGAACGGCAAAGGAGTCCAGGTAGGCTGGATGTTATTCAAGGAGGAAATCTCAAAGGCACAGGAGCAGGCTGTCCCCATGCGCCGCAAGTCGAGCAGGCGGGGGAGAAGACCGGCCTGGCTGAACAGAGAGCTTTGGCTAGAACTCAGGAAAAAAAGGAAAGCTTACCGCCTTTGGAAAAAGGGGCAGGTGACTCAGGGGGATTACAAAGATGTTGTGAGGTTATGCAGGGAGAAGATCAGAAAGGCGAAGGCACAGCTGGAACTTAAACTGGCCACCGCCGTTAAAGACAACAAAAAGAGTTTTTATAAATATATCAGTGACGAAAGGAGGGCCAGGGAGAATCTCCCTCCTTTGTTGGATGCGGAAGGTAACCTTGCCACAAAGGATAAGGAGAAGGCTGAGGTACTTAATGCCTTCTTTGCCTCACCCTTTAATAGTCAGACTGGTCATCCTCGGGGTTTTCAGGCCCCTGAGCTGGGAGATGGAGATAGGATGCAGAATGAAGTCCCAGTTGTTGAAGAGGTGGCAGTCACTGACCTGCTTCTCCACCTGGATGCCCACAAGTCCATGGGGCCAGATGGGATCCACCCGAGGATACTGAGGGAGCTGGTAGAGGAGCTGGCCAAGCCACTCTCCATCATTTATCAGCAGTCCTGGTCAACCGGGGAGGTCCCAGATGACTGGAAGCTAGCAAATGTGAAGCCCCTCTACAAGAAGGGTCGGAAGGAGGATCCGGGGAACTACAGGCCTGTCAGCCTGACCTTGGTGCCGGGGAAGGTCATGGAGCAGATCATCTTGAGTGCCATTATGCAGCAAGTGTGGGACAACTGGGGGATCGGGCTCAGCCAGCATGGGTTTATGAAAGGGAGGTCCTGTTTCACTAACGTGGTCTCCTTCTATGACAAGGTGACCCGCTTAGTGGATGAGGGGAAGGCTGTGGATGTTGTCTACTTGGACTTTAGTAAGGCCTTTGACACTGTCTCCCACAGCATTCTCCTGGAGAAGCTGGCTGCTCATGGCTTGGATAAGTGCACTCTGCGCTGGCTTAAAAACTGGCTGGATGGCCAAGCCCAGAGAGTGGTGGTGAATGGAGTCAAATCCAGTTAGCGGCTGGTCACGAGTGGTGTTCCCCAGGGCTCAGTGTTGGGGCCAGTCCTGTTCAACATCTTCATTGATGATCTGGATGAGGGGATTGAGTGCACCCTCAGTAAGTTTGCAGACGACACCAAGTTGGGTGGAAGTGTCGATCTGCTGGAGGATAGGAAGGCCCTGCAGAGGGACCTGGACAGGCTGAATCGTTGGGCCGTGGCCAACTGCATGAGATTCAACAAGGCTAAGTGCTGGGTCCTGCATTTGGGTCACAACAACCCCATGCAACACTACAGGCTGGGGGAGGAGTGGCTGGAGAGCTGCCCAGAGGAAAAGGACCTGGGGGTGTTGGTCGACAGCCACCTGAACATGAGCCAGCAGTGTGCTCAGGTGGCCAAGAGGGCCAATGGCATCCTGGCCTGTATCAAGAATAGTGAGGCCAGCAGGACTAGGGAGGTGATAGTGCCCCTGTACTTGGCATTGGTGAGGCCACACCTCGAGTACTGTGTTCAGTTTTGGGCCCCTCACTCCAAGAAGGACATTAAGGTGCTGGAGCGTGTCCAGAGGAGGGCAACGAAGTTGGTGAAGGGTCTGGAGTACAAGTCTTATGAGGAGCGGCTGAGGGAACTGGGGTTGTTTAGCCTGGAGAAGAGGAGGCTGAGGGGAGACCTTATTGCTCTCTACAACTACCTGAAAGGAGGTTGTAGCGAGGTGGGGGTCGGTCTCTTCTCCCTAGTAATGAGTGATAGGACAAGAGGAAATGGCCTCAAGCTGTGCCAGGGGAGGTTTAGGTTAGATATTAGGAAAAACTTCTTCACCAAGAGGGTATTCAAGCATTGGAAGAGGCTACCCAGGGAAGTGGTTGAGTCTCCATCCCTGGAGGTATTTAAAGACCGGATAGATGTGGTGCTTGAGGACATGGTATAGATGGACTTGGCAGTGCTAGGTTAATGGTTAGACTCAATGATCTTAAGGGTCTTTTCGAACTTTGACGATTCTATGATTCTATGATTCTATATGAATAGGTATGTCTTTATGTGTTATGCATAAGCCGTATGGAACTATACATAATGCATAAGAGCAAACATATTGAGTCCCATTCAGCCCTTACCGTAGAAAACTTGTCTTTGAACCATATTGTTAAAATTTTAGTGATATTTGTTTCACATTGGAATCAGACACTGCTTTGTAGGGGATTTTTCATAATGGCACCTCAGAGAAGCTTTGGGGCAATTCCGCAGCTGTTCCTCTGTTGATGTGTAAAACTTAATTCTGTTTCTGTAAGAGGCTGTAAAGGATACCAAAGGATTAATCACTTGTTGTTACATGCTAAGAATCTACCACATCCTCATTGTCATATATCGTGGATTAAGATTACATGAAGAAAAGGTGCTCTATCCCTCAGACCCTGTGTACCTCAATAAGAAGAGAAGGCAAGTTAGCTGATGGTACTAACCTTTATTTTAATCAAAAACGAAGATGAGGGGAAAGAAAAGTAGTAAAAATTCTCCTAACTGACTTTAGTATCTTTGAGAAACAAATAAGTCAAATGTGGAAGCTTTAGTATGTTGAACGATGAACAATAGCATATGAAATAGTTGCATTACTATTTTATGTTGTCATCATCTTAATTCTCAATATCATTCATCAGTTTCATTAACCGAGTATGTGAAAGAAACAGTAATAAAATGCAGGACAGCCCTGCTATTCAGTGATGGAGCCCATGAAATGTTACAGTTTAGTATTCAAAAGTTAAGAAAGAATGACAGTAGAATGTACAATATGAGCGCTTTGAGACTGAAAGCTATAAAACTAGGAATGGACATGTAAATTGCCCAGCCACTTAAATAGAGAAATCAGATAGAAATAACCAGAGTAACCCAGCAATATGCACTGAGAAAGTGGTCATTTTTCATTATTATGCCTCTATCAATATCACTAGATATTTTTAGTTCTGTATACATACACAGTTGTTTTACAAAAGGAAATATAAATATACACACACACAAATGCTAAATCAGAATTCATACTTCAGAGATTTGTTGTCTACAGTCCAGATCATGCTGTGAACTTGGCATCATAAATCATATCAGTGTGGGTTTTCCATTAAATGAAAAGCGGATTCATCCAGATAAAAGCATCAGTGTCTGTGGAATCCCAGCAAAAACAGGCCTGTGGCCCTGATCATAGGCCATCTAAAATGCACTCAGATCTCTTTACTGTATTTGGTGATTTTGGATCAGTCTTAGATATTTGTATGTATGTTCAAGTGCAATAATAGGAAACAAATGGCATATGGTACTTTAGGGGACACTGTGAGGTCAAGTAAAACATCAAAGTTTCACAGAACTTGAAACTGAATTGTTTCAATTGCTTTCCTTTATCAACTCTCATGGGAAAAAAAGTAAATATGTCTCTACAGCATGTTGCAATCCAAATTAGGCAGTCTCAGGCCAGAACAGCTCAATCTGAAGATGAAAATGTAGGCAAACTGGAGGTGGCCAAACATGCAGAGGAGAAATATGCAATGATGCTGTTAAAAGACAGAAAGACGGAAAAAAACATACAGGAAACATTATTCTTGAAGCTTGTTCCTTTTTTGAAAAAGCTTTTGGTTTTATTTAAACTGAGTTGCATAATTTTTTGGTGGTTTCTTTTTAAAAAAATATCATTTTGTAATTTTCACTTTTGTAAACATTATTAGAATGTATGAATTAGTTAAGACAGATAATAAGGCAAAGAATGATAATAATATAAAATAAAGTAAAATCACCTGCCTTCCAAATAGTTTGCACTAGACTAAAAAGGCTGTGGGTCTGTGTTTGGCTGATTACCACAAAATGGTACATGCCTTTTGCGTGGCACAGGAAGTTTGATGGTGTTTTTGTCTGTCGGGTCTCTTGATTTTTGTCACCAACATTTTAGATTTTAGTGCAATGTTCATCTAATCTGCCATTTTGTTTTTAAGAGTATCTGGGAACAGCAGAGAAAATGATCACGATGTTAACTATGTAGACATAGTTGTAAATGTCTACATAATTCATATTGCCACTGTCATAAAACACACCTCATTTTTAAAAAACACAACCTTCTTATGCTTTCCATATCAATGAAAAAATGGGATTGTGTGATTTTTCCTTTCTCTGCAGCACGCCAAAGAGAATGTCTAACTTCTAATACGAATTTCCCTTCTCACTTTACCATCATGGTAAATAGACCTCAGAACTGAGTTTGCAGAGAGGTCAACTAGATGGGGATGTCCTCAATTTCTTCCTGTACAAAGTGGGATCATCCTGTTATGTTCTTTCTTTCTTAGCTGTTGAGCTTCTGGATTTCATGCAACCACCTGAACTACTTAGGGAACTTTAATTTCCAAGACCTGGGCAGCCTGCCTACCTTTTCACACACTTAATAAAATCAGACAGAAAGAATTACAGACTTAAAAGGGAAAAGAGAAAAAAAATGCTTATGGAAAAAGTAACAGAAGGTTATTATTCTAAAGAGGGTTCACATTTGTTTCCAATATGAACCTTGAATGTAGCATGGAAAATTGAAATAGTGGTTTTTTTTTTTTTTTTTTGAGCACTCCACCAACACAAAAATGAATGGAAAGTGTGATTCAGGATTACAGAGAATACCCAGCATACAACAATTTCAATATGAGTAATTTCTAAACAATTACTTCTCTCTACTTGGTTTCATCTTCTTGGGGTAAAATAATTACCTCAGTATTGTTTTCCTAATTTTTTTTTTTTTTTAATTATAGGGTTTTTTTCATCTCAGTGTAGAAGGTAATGCCACTTCTATTTTATAAACTGCCTGGTTTTAAATGTTATCCAAAGGGTTGGAGCAATCAGCAATGACAGGAGATATAAATGGAGAATATGACTTCTTTAGCTCAGGAAGAAACAGAACTCTGTGAAATGAATCTTCCAAAGACTTTGGAATTGGCTTCTTTCTATTTGTTTATTTTCACGCAGATTTGTGTGAGTAAGGGACAATAACACGCAGATTTAACTATATACCAGATGCAAAGTAGCAGCCAAACCGATCCCTGTCAAAAATTATGATATGACAACTTTCATTAGTTCAGTACGTAACATGCAATGACTTTTGCTTTCTCTTGCATTTCTCACCCTCCCTGGGATAGTGCACATCAAAATGGCTAATGCCTTGCTCATTAGCTTGACGCTGCATCCCTGCAATTTGCAAACAAATGCCTCTTGCCCCCAGGCTTGGCATTTGTTTCTCAAGACTTCCTTGGAAATACTTTAATTATTTTTAATACCCGTGATGAGTGATAAGAGCAATGTCTAAGCCTCAAATGATATAACTGAGAAATTAGACATAAAGATTTCTTTAGCAAGCAATGTGGCTAGACAGCAACACAGATGCCTTATGTCCAAGGAAGCCAACTCCAAATATCATGGAACAAATAATAGAAATGTAGATTGTTTAGCTGCACGTCGCAAGTTAAAAATGAGCTTTTTGATCTTGTTTTCTTTTGTTCTCAACTCACTGCTGTATAGAATTGTCATATTTATTTTTTATTTATTTATTTTATGACACTCAAAAGGTAATTTCAAGGTGACTGCTCCTACTTAAATTCAGCTTCACACTGAAAATGTATTTTCTAGGAAAATACATTTTTGCATGTTTTTGATGTTGAGCACTAAGAAGATACATCCAGTTCTACTGAAGAGAAAAGACAAGTCTTCAGCACAAAGGAAATGGGTCCTGTTTTTATTGGAAGCTCCTACGTTCTGCAGTCCTTGTTCAGAGGACTGTTGTATATGGTCTATGGTAATGGAATCACTTGGGTCATTACGATACACATATATACCAACTTGTCATGAAATATCAAAGATGAAGCATCAAAAGATGGTCAGTGAATGAACTGCTGAACTGAAGATGACCATTTCAGAACTCTTATCAAACTGCAGAACTGTTTGTCTGGAAAGGCGAAAGGCTGCTCCTCCACATTGATGGTAATTTGACTACCTATGGAATCTAAAACCATAATGGAAGAAAGGTTTATAGGGAGAGAAAATACCTTTAAAAATGCTGATACAGCTGGGAAAAAGTGCATGGTCTTTCTGATGAAATGTCCTTTCAGCAAGATACTGATTACTAAAGCTTGTCCGCTTTTTCTAACTGTATCAGTTTGTCCACCAAAAAAAATTGCCTTTTTTCTGCAAATCTTAACTGTCTTCCCCTTAAACCATCACAAGTGTAATAACACCATGAAGCCAAAAATATGAACATATGGCTCTAAGTCCTCTGTATTAGGTAAAATTTCATTTAAGATACCCATTCCCGTTGATATTAATGAAGGACAGTCCAGGAAGGTCATTTCATATTTGAGCAAGTCAGAACAAGATTTCTCCCTGTCATAAATAGAACTGGAAATTTGCTTGCAACAGCATTAGTTAATAATCATTACAGTTTAGTAAGCCATTTTTACTAAATATTTTAAAATTTCTCCTGTTTTTCTGTTTTGAATTATCTAATAACATACAATGATTTTTCAAATATATTTCCAGTTTCAACTATTTTGAAGATTAGTTTATGAGAATCATAGTTTGTCTGTAGCTTGTCTGCAAGCAGTTTATGGAACCACTTTTGAATACATGCCATTTTGTTTAAGCATTTTCATTGTTATATCTACCGTCTGGACATTTATCCATTTCTCATCTTCCTAAGTATATATATTTTTGCTATCTTTAGTCCTCTATGTATTGCTTTTTTCAGGATGATATTCAGCATTTCTCCCATTCTTTAATCAGACACAGGTGTTTTGTATATTTCAGCCATTTATTATGCTGCAGAACAAACCCAAACTTGCAGATTTAATAACCTTGGATTTCTCTCTTTAGATATGAAAGCATCAGAGAAAGTGTATTCTTGGTGGAAGATGATGGTACACTTATTTAGAGATGGAAATAAATTATTAGTAAAAGTGTGTCTGTAATCATGTACATATGATCAGCTTGGCATCACTTCACAGATCTTTGTGGCGTACTCTATTACGCAGCATAAGCATAATTATCTAAGTAAGTATTGTACCATGATAGGAACGTGGACAGCTTCTTTGGATCCTCTAATGGACAGCGTTATTGAGTTTATAGCTACCTCCCTGCTCTTTCTCAGCAGCTTATGTAAAACTTGCTTAACTTTTCTTAGGGGTTACTGACCCCTGGTCAATCCAGTTGTGTGGTCTAGGTGAGCAAGAGGGTAAGCAACAGCCTTAGAGAGAACCGCTTGGACTTGTTCTATGCAGAAATACTTATACCATCTGTACACAGGTTCTTAATTAAGGTACCTATCTAATAGGTCTAGGTATAGAAAATTCAAAGAGATAGATAGACTATTCCTCCCTCTCTTTCAGGCAAAGATCCTAATTCTCAACTTCTGGAATGTGTTATGAAGAGGCACCTCATTTTGTCTCAATTAACTGTATAAGAATCAGCCCCTGATTGGTAGCAAAAGTTAGATACTGAAAACTAAACAATATAAAAATTGCTTCCAGCAACTTTTCAATGAAAACTGTATAACAACCTCTTCCATGCTAGAACATTACAGATGATCCCCTAGTCCTTTTTCTTTACCAACAAAAAAAGTTAACAACTTACCACATGTTAGTTAGGTAGTTAACATCAAGCACAATCCTGGAGAAGATTTGATAGTGCTTTTAACATGTTAGCAAGTTGAGATAAGCCTACAGGAAGCTTCTTTATGTCAGCCTATTAATTCATCTGTGAGTGGCTTATGTCATTTTTCTTTATCTAACCTTATGTTAAACATTTTTCTTTTTAGCCACACACTTTCTTCTTAGTTATAAAACTGTGTGGGGAAATACCTGTTCATTGTAATGCAGTCTGAGTCATCATGCCACTGGCAGACTGAAACAAAGTAATCACATTTGTCACAAGCATGTAAATCATGATGTGAACAATCAAGAGTGTGAATAAGAGATCTGTTTTCTGCAAATAATTTGCAATATGTGCTAAATTTATGCTGTTTCTAGTGAAACCTGTTGACTAGAATATTCATGGGTAATGAATGAAAAAGGAACACAATCACAGTAAAAGTGAATTTATTTTAAACATAGAGTGTGGATTTTGCTTTGCTTAGCCAGTAGTCTCTGAGCTCCCTGCCCCTGGCTTTCCATGTTAGTAAAGTTGGCAGAATTTATCTTTAAATCAGTGGTGGTCAATGAGAAATAGAACTTACTCCTGTGTCATTAAAGTAAATGGTAATTTTGCCTTTATATGTAGTGGGCACAGAACCATGTTAATCATATTTTGCTTTCAACAACATTTTTTTTCACATTCACAGCAGTTTATAAGTATTAGACACAGTGTCCCAGCATGCTCTGGTTTGTGTAGTACCAATTTTACGTCTGTCCTATCTGACAAAAAATCGAGCTCAGTAGGGAATTTGGATCATTAATTGAATAGTGGGTAATTATGTGAGAAGAGATTTCCTAAGAGTATTACATAGAAAGGAATTGGAAATGAAAAAAGGTGAGTATCTTCCAAGATAAGAGAAGTTAGCATAGGAGTAGGAATGCAAAGAATTCTGGAAACAAGATGCCTGACACTGACATCCTGAGTGGGCCATAACACCTTTTCATTTTCCCATTCAGAGGTTCTTTTAGAGAGGTCAAGGTAGTTTTCTGGCCCCCTTTATGTCTACTTGTGTCTAATAGTGTTTACCAAAATGAGGAGTGAACAAAGTACAGCAGGGAGGATCCTAAAGATTTAGCTCTTGCAGAGGTTCCCTTAGCATAGCTGGAGTATTTTATCATTTAGAGTTATAAAAATTTTGGACATAATTCTCCAGTTGATCTCCTTTCATGAAAAAAAAAATAAAATCTGGGCTTGTCTCGGGCTGACTTTATTAATACTTCTCACTCGCAGACATTAGAGAATCATCTGGTGTGCACATTGTAGGGATTCAACTGCTCTCACTCTCATGTGCTTCATTATGATACACTAGCATCAGTGTCCCTTATGTATTTCCCTCTCTATCAAACCAGCACTGTAGCTTGTTTCAGCAGATGCAGTCAGTTTCATACTGTGCAGTGAATATATTTTTCCTTTGGTAAGTGCACAGTAGCTATAGTGCTGGGGATGATGCAGACAGAAATAACTCTCAGTCATGCAAGCTTGTCCAAGAATCCATGGGGGCTGATTGCTGTCATATTTAGAGTGCATTACTACAGTTGATTCATTCTGGAGTATGTGTGAATCTTCACCTTCTGATTTGTCCTTTCAGTTCAGACTTCACTTTAGAAATCAGATTTTCTTTTCTGTTCATGAACTCATCGTTTCTATACAAATCTCCCTTCTCACATATCCTTTCAAGAATTACATGCCTTATTTTTTTTTGTCCTTCTTCTGAACCTTCTCCATAATAATAATTATTATTTATCTTTGTACCCTAGCATGGCACAAGGCTAATTTAGAAGACACAAATTTCATACATGTAGTAAATCTTCAAGATATTTTTAAAAGCTTTCCCAGTTTTCCCCCGCCTGCTTATCAAAGAAGCAGAGCCTTTACTTGTACCTGACAGCACTGATTTATACTTGTCTGAGAGAATCTTTTGCACCTTATGTCTGCAGTCTATTTTCATGTTTTGAGAAGGCTGACCTGAGGTGAGGGAGGAGTATCAGAGATTCCCTTTCACCTACCTCTGAACAAGGAACTTGTTTGGAAAGAGGAAAAAGCTCTAAAGGAGGTCATCTCTCTATTCCTTTCTTTACTTGTATTGAGACTGCCCTAGTTCTTTGCAAAGGCTTCTTACCATAGATGTGAAAGAATTGCAAATCCATCTCAACAGCAAATGTAACAGTTGCGAAGACATGTGAGAGAACTGAAGGGAACTTCATTTTTAGCTGTAGCTGAGGGGGTAGAGAAAAAGAAAAAGGGGGATCTTCTTCCAAACATGAAGTTACCAATTTGAATTGAAAATAAATTGAAATTAATTTCTAAGACCAGGATTCCTAAAAATTTTAATGATGACAGCAAAAGAGCACTATGCAAAGAAAAACAAACAAACAAACAAACAAACAAACAATGTTCTGTCACCAGGGAGTTTCCAATCTATGCAGCAGTGAAAAGACAAGGTATGAATATTTTCAGGAGACTGCAACAAAACAGATATTTTTCCTTAACATCATAGGCGTTGATATTTGACCAGCAGAGGTTGATCTTCATCAAGTCAGTTTAAAAGAGGATGACAAGGTTGTTCATAGGTATAAACCAGGAGAACCATCACAACAGATGAGAAAAGAAAGGGAGAAAGCAGCATTTTATTTAAACTTTTTTCTAAGACCTGGGAGAAAATAATTAAAACTGCTGAAAAGGAATAATCTCCAGTGCCTCTCCTGAGAACATTATGCTAGGGAACTGATCCTGAATAAATAACAATAGTAAATATGCTCAAATCTTGGAGCGGGTCATGTAAATAATGAAAGACAGTCCAGTACTGACAGGCAGCAATTTTTACTGCCTCATTTCAGAGTGATGTTGGAAAGTGGAATGCAGTTATAGTGTTCTTTGGAGGTGTTGGGTGACAATAATGCAAAGGCTTTTAATAGAGGTATTGAAAGACAAGGGGTAAGGGGAGAAATAGTTACGATATTTTCATATGAATAATCCACCTTCAGATAACCTGCACTCTTTTAAAAGAACTGTTCTTTGAAAATAAGTCCATAGATAACCCACAGCTACTGATAAGGCACATAAAAATAGAAACAGAACAGATCAAAGGGAGGGGCACATGTTGGTAGAAACAAATCTGACAGTAGTGTATCAAATAAAGAGTGTGTTAAGGCAGATGGGCTTTATATGGCCTTAGAGGCAGGTAAGCAAACAGTGAAGAGTGTTGTGAGATCCTGTACACACATGGAATTCACATTGCTGCTCAGGCTCAAGCTTGTATTTTGTCTATTAGTATTGTTAGACAGAATAATGTCACACACATGAAAATGTGGCAAATAACACAGTTAATATATTTCTGTAATACCTGAAAATACCTTTACAAATATTAATAATTTTCATATTTTCATATGTTCATGGAACAAATCATCTTGAGTGCCATTATGTAGCAAGTACGGGACAGCCAGGGGATCAGGCTCAGCCAGCATGGGTTTATGACAGGGAGATCCTGTTTCACTAACGTGGTCTCCTTCTATGACAAGGTGACCCGCTTAGTGGATGAGGGGAAGGCTGTGGATGTTGTCTACCTGGACTTTAGTACGGCCTTTGACACTGTCTCCCACAGCATTCTGCTGGAGAAGCTGGCTGCTCACGGCTTGGACAAGTGCACTCTGCGCTGGCTTAAAAACTGGCTGGACGGCCAAGCCCAGAGAGTGGTGGTGAATGGAGTCAAATCCAGTTGGTGGCCAGTCACGAGTGGTGTTCCCCAGGGCTCAGTGTTGGGGCCGGTCCTGTTCAACATCTTCATTGATGATCTGGATGAGGGGATTTAGTGCACCCTCAGTAAGTTTGCAGATGACACCAAGTTGGGTGGAAGTGTCGATCTGCTGGAGGATAGGAAGGCCCTGCAGAGGGACCTGGACAGGCTGGATCGTTGGGCCGTGGCCAACTGCATGAGATTCAACAAGGCTAAGTGCTGGGTCCTGCACTTGGGTCACAACAACCCCATGCAACACTACAGGCTGGGGGAGGAGTGGCTGGAGAGCTGCCTGGAGGAAAAGGACCTTGGGGTGTTGGTTGACAGCCACCTGAACATGAGCCAGCAGTGTGCTCAGGTGGCCAAGAGGGCCAATGGCATCCTGGCCTGTATCAAGAATAGTGAGGCCAGCAGGACCAGGGAGGTGATAGTGCCCCTGTACTTGGCATTGGTGAGGCCACACCTCGAGTACTGTGTTCAGTTTTGGGCCCCTCACTCCAAGAAGGACATTAAGGTGCTGGAGCGTGTCCAGAGGAGGGCAACGAAGTTGGTGAAGGGTCTGGAGTACAAGTCTTATGAGGAGCAGCTGAGGGAACTGGGGTTGTTTAGTTTGGAGAAGAGGAGGCTGAGGGGAGACCTTATTGCTCTCTACAACTACCTGAAAGGAGGTTGTAGCGAGGTGGGGGTCGGTCTCTTCTCCCTAGTAATGAGTGATAGGACAAGAGGAAATGGCCTCAAGCTGTGTCAGGGGAGGTTTAGGTTAGATATTAGGAAAAACTTCTTCACCAAGAGGGTATTCAAGCATTGGAAGAGGCTACCCAGGGAAGTGGTTGAGTCTCCATCCCTGGAGGTATTTAAAGACCGGATAGATGTGGTGCTTGAGGACATGGTATAGTGAAGACTTGACAGTGATAGGTTAACGGTTGGACCTGATGATCTTAAGGATCTTTTCCAACCTTAACGATTCTTTGATTCTATGATTCTATGATTCATATCAACATACTATATAGTATATAAATAGTATGATCTACCTTTTAGAGAGTGGAAAAGTGAGGCACAGAGAGATCGACTGACATGTTGAAATCATAGTGCACCTTGGTTGTTTAGAAGCAAGCATCAACCCAGATGTCCTGTATCTAATTGATCAATCAAAATGTCTTTTATTTCCATGCTTTTTCTCAGGAAAATGTTTTGTGTTTATGATGTTAAGACAGACTTGAAACAAGTAGTTTACTGAAGTATGTAAAAGAAAGTAAATGCAAATAGAAAAGACAAAATAGTTTAGAAAATATTGTTCCAATTAAAAACTTCCAGGATATTTCTGTTTTACTTTTGATGCATGTATTCGTAGTTATACAAGTATATGCTGTTATTCATTTCATTACGTAAGAGAACTTGCCATGAGGTACTTTTTTTCTATTAAGGATGCAGACCCTAGTTCAAAAAGCTAGATATTATATTAACGGGTGCATAACAAGAAATTTAAGAAGGAGAAAAAGGAAACTGCTTAGCAAACAATGAGATGTAGGACTTGAAGTAATAATGGCTATTTTATGATCTGTCATGAACCAGGTGAGTGATGATACAAAATTATAAGTTCCACTGGAAACATGAAGGCAAGGGAGCATGTTAAACATAGATCAGACAGGAAGACTGAAAGCAGAACAGAGAATCTTTTCAATGCTTATCTGAGTTGGAATGTAAACCAGGCTGCTAATGAACTGTTACACCAAATGATATCTAGATTAAAGTGAAATGAGTTGACAATTTACATGCAGATTTCTATGGCTATGGGCCTGTACCACAAACTCTGACTTTGTAATTGGTGTTGCTTGCTCCCAAATTAAGGCAGTAAGTCCAAGTTGTAAAGGTGTGTGCTCTATGCACATATTCATACATAGGCCTCTTTGAACAAATTATAGACAAATTTATGTACAACATAATGACAATTCACACAAATTTGTCACTTGTTCCGCTTCGTGTCAAAGCATAGTTCCGATGCTCAACTTTTTCTTTCATACAGCTACTGCATGCAGCGTTAATCAAATCTAGAAAACAAAAAAGTGAAGAAACTTGACAAGAAAGTTGTCAAAAGGTGGAAACTATCTCAAGATAATTGTTTCATCTTTTTCACAGGACTAAACATTTTGACTTTACCTATGAAACAGAAAAAATTGATAGTGATCCGTAAGCCAGATATGTTCTACACTAATTGTTCTCCCCACATGCTTCATTTACGCACATGTACACGTATTCCCAGAACAGAATGAGGTTGCAAGCTGTCACCTTTCCTCTCATAATCTGGTTAATGTCCATACCCAGAATGAATCTGTCTCAAAGAGGAACTAGCAAAGGCCATAGCAGAAGTAAAGCCACCCTGCTACCCAGAACTCTCTGGGTGACTAAAACTGACAAAGCAGTATTGTAAAAGGTGACACATTAGGTTGGAGAGCTTCCGCCCCTTCATCTATTACAGGAATGACTGGTCAGCTCCTGATTGTTTCAGCTGCCAGCTCAATGTAAGAGCTCCTCCTGCTGACCCCCAACCATCATAATAGCATCTTAGTGATGAGGAGTTATTAGTGGCAAACAAAGTGCTTTGCCAAATAGCAGTGAGTCAGGCTAAAGAGTTCAAAGACAACAGAGTGACATATGAAGATTACTTGAAAAGGGCATAAATATGTAAGCAGAGTATGGAAGAAACTTTCCTAACACACTTTTGAAGAAATAATCTTAACACTGATATGTATTAAATTTCCTGCATAGGTGTGGAACTCTTGAGGCTTTCCCTATTAAAAAAAAAAATAAACGTACACGTCACTGAAAAGGATTTGCTTCTTTGGGAGATTTAATAGTCCTTTCTTTGACTGGAAAATTCAGACAAACTGTGAAAAAAAAAAAAAAACAAAAACGGAGCACTAATAGCAAATAAGACTAACGGAGTACCGAGATATAAACAACACAGGAGTATAAACTGCACCACAGCAGTCTCTCTATGACTGAGGATAAATACTGTTGTCACCTGTGCTATACTAAAATAGGAAGTAGCGCTACAGTGTCTTTGTGTTACTGATATGTCATAGCAGCCATAGCATAGACATTCTTCTTTTCTAAGGCTTGCTCTTGTGCCATCCTTTAGAAACAGGTCAGTCCTGTGGACGAAGTTGGAAATTTCCTCTGGTTCCCTGCTCTGCAGTCTAAATAGCCCTGTACGGTTAGATGATGACTACTTTGTTAATGCACTTTAGCAGCCACACACCATTACACCACTTTAGCTCTGCTTCACTTATTAGGCTGAACAATGAATAATCACATGAACAACGAAAAATTTAGCAGTGCCAAAATAGCACCATTTCACCTTCTGCTTTCTCGACAGTTTTAAAGAGATCTATTGTCAGTGTAATTTAGCAATCATATTATGAAGTAAGACACTGTGTTTTCCTTTAAAATGACAATGCTTAAAACAAAAATTATTGTTGTCATCTCTTTCAGACTGAATTTAAACTTGAAGCAGGTATTTCCTTCCATTTTTCTCTTTCAAGAGGAAAGCTTGTTGGAAACACAGGGCCGATGACAGGCTCTTGAGAGTAAGCCAGTGAGTTACGATGACAAGAACCATTCTGAAGTGCTTTAATGGTGGATCATCCAAGGGGAAAAAAGAAAGATTAGGACCTTATGTCTCTAGTGGGTACTTCAATTCATGTCTGACCTACTGGATGCTGGTAAATGTAGGTTATCATTGTTTAGAACGTTGGCCAAGCCCTCTCCAAACAATTGAGGTACTATTAGTGGGATATGTTGTTATGAGCTGGAAAAGATCCTATGAATACCTGCTCTTTGAAGAGGTGAAAGGTTTACCCCTTTTTGTGTTGCCTTTTTTATCTTTTCTTTTTAAGCAGTTTTAAAGCTAGATGACATAATTATTGCCCCAATGATATTGCACTGAGAGAAGCCAGCTGACAAAACGTTGCAGAAAGATTGCAAAGCTGCAGTTTGAAACATAATCTCAAACCCTTGAACACTTAAATAAATAAATAAAGTAGCCAGCTGAATGTCAGCAGCTTAAAGCCTTGGCAGAAGAATAATGAAATGATCATCTGAGGAAATGTGTGGGTAATAGTTATATAAATCTTTGTATTGTATCTCTCCCTATAGCCGGCTAAATCAGAATCCTCCTCCATTTTTTTGCTTCTGCACTGCTATTCAGCATTGATTTTGGCCTCTGTGCAAAAGGCCTGAAGGATCCTTGCTCCAAGAGTGGGATTAAGCAAAAAGAAAGGAAAAAGATTTCCTGGCTCTCTTCATTGTATTGCTTAGTATGACTTAGCTGTTGCAAGTGGTTTTCTAAACACCTTGAAGAAGGATACAATAGTAGCATCTCCTGTTATGCTGTCTTCTGGACATTCTGATGGCATATTGACTATGTAATTAGGCTTCTCCAAAGATGATACCTCTTTCTAAACATCAGTCCCACCTAATCTATCTGACATTAATATTGTACATTTAGATTACAATGTAGACAGCTCAATAAATTTATCTCTAAACTACACACAAAACTGAGTTCACCCATGACTGCAGGGCAGCTATTGTGTCTGCAAACACGTAGTTTCAGAAGTACCCACTGCTACTAACTGAGTTGCCAAAGAGCTTTGATTGGTAGCAGTCCATGGTGACAGTCTATCATATTTGGTCTAGCAACAGCCACTACCCACAGCCTAGTCACAGCAAAGTTAAATACAATGGGTGGGCTATACTTATAAATTATAAAATGTCAAAATAAATCAAAGCCCACTAGAGTTATCTGTGTCACAGTGAGGCCTGATCTGTTCAGTATCTGCAACACCGCTCTCCACAAACAATTAAAGGAAACTCCAGGAAGCCTGTGCACTGATCCCTTAAGCAAAGCAGTTTCAGGAGACAGAATCTAGCACAAAAACTTTCCTATGATTCTCCATCCCTTGAAATGATGCCACCACTAAATGCATGCCAAGTTGTTAGTGAAATTGGTGTACAACAGACTTAGTGTACATTGGAAACATGTGAATTATGTCAGCCAACCTGGTTCTTTGGGCTTTTGTCCAGAAAGGATATCTGTTTTGATTCCCTGTATCAGAACACAATAGACTGGAAAACAGTTTACGGGAAGATGGAGTAAGCAAGTGTCTGGATTTAAAATTCACAGCAGTCCAGCTACTTCTTTTATGCACTGAACAGAAAATCCTAAGAGTTTGGAAAAAGTTTGGATTCAGAGTTGTCCATTGAGATCAGGAGTATGTTACCTTATCATTTCTTTAGTGGGTAGCAATATAGAATGCCTCTGGGAGACAGAAGTGGTCTAGGGGGTGTTTTCAATATATGTTTTCCAGTTCAGTTAAAAACTTAAAATCTAAACACTTTGGTCAAACTTGTTCCCTCCTCTCATCCAAATCAAGAAATTTTAGATGGCATTGCTTTTTTCAGCTAAAAACATTTAGGATTTTGAATATCATAATTTGACTCTCAAGATACTTATTAAAAGAGGCTAAAATATATTCTGTAGAAAATGGAAACTTTTTCAGAACTGTTGACAAAGTTGATCATAACCTCAGTTTTGTACACTGAGATAGTTCTGGCAGATAATTTCAAATGCACTGGAAGGACTTTAGCCCTTTAATGGAGCTGGATGTGTTCTTGTGGATTGTGCAAGCTGGACTGGGTTGCCCAGAAGGCTGTCGAGACAGGGAGTCATCTTCAAGTACAGAGTCATGAAGCTGTTGTAGAAGAAAATTGTTACATATTAAAGCTGCATGGGTTATGAATCTTAAAAGTATATACTGTCAGGAAGCAAAAAAAGGTGGTGGTTTGTTTTTTTTTTATTTCTTCTTGGAAATAGATACTTCCAGCATGTCCCAATCACCATCTTCTTCACCTTTAAGTTGAAGGTGACCTTCAAGATATAAGTTCTTCATATAGCAGCTCTAAACCCATGACTCTCAGAGCTGAGAGACTGAGCTTTATGTGACTGCATTTAGAGCTGTGCTCAGACAATCTCCCTACATGTTACTGTTCTGTAGATTCGTGAATCACTTTATTTTTCCATACAGCTCCCTCTTTCTGCTAGTTCTGTTTACTCTGCCAGGCTCCAGCTACATCTCTACTTATTTAAATGCCGCTCCTAAGCTACCAGTACGCACAGCAAGCCTCTCCCTGGAAAAGGCTTAAAGTGACATAGCAATTCCAACTGTATCTAGGCTGGTCTGAATCAGGTGACCATGTGACTGGCAGTGCTCTACAGGGACCAGAGGAGCTCTGACCTATCTTAGGAATCAAAGCCTGAAAGTATGTTTGTAACAAAATGAGAATATTCTTGGCAACGAAGTCTGTGGAAATGCAATACCACTATTCCAGACAGCCATGGTGTGGGGATTCAGTCCGAGCCACTATATCATAGGTGTGCATTAGAGGTATGTGCTATGAACCCAGTACAGTAGCTATGAAATGCAGCTCCTGCTTTGAGCTTACTCAGACAAAAGCACCCTGGAGGCTGTTAATAATGTGTAGCACATGTTAACTCCTACATCCAACACAGTCTTTCTGGACTGGAGTATGGCACTATTACCTTTTCCCCTTCATGTCTCTTTCTGAACTCCCCTGTTGCAGCATCCATAGGAAATCAGTTAATGAGTGGCTATCACTCTAAAAAAACTTTACTATATGAAATAATGTTCAAGCTAAATAACAGCTATACCTTTGTAGATACGCTACATTCTGAAAGAAACAGATCCATGAAATAATGTACCCCAAAGTGAAAACTAGTCTATGAACTAGTCTATGAATTTCTGTATTGTTCCTTTTGTGTAGTCATTTTTCTTTTTGCATGAACAAATGAGCGAAATAGATATATTTTGTGCGTGTGTATAAACATATATATATTTATATATGTCTATCTATCAAAGTTCTCATATGCATTCCTTGCTGTGTACTGGATGCTATAAAATCCCACTTCTCCTTGGAGGGAGAGCTGACTGCAGGGCAAGTGTGCAGAGACTGGCAGCATTTTATGAAACCTGGCAAACGTAGGTGTAATAACAATAGATGTGTCAACATCCAGATGTCAACATCCAAAATTTTCTGGCCCGACATTTAATCTTTTATGACCTGGAGATACTTATTACTCTTTAAAAAGATCCCCCAATGACTATTAATAGATGCATTGTATTTATACATATTTATTTACCTAGTACTATAGAAGTGTATGACATTGTAAATAAATCAACAGTGCAAAGAAGCTATATTAAATATTGAAAAAGAGAGAGAAAAGACAGAGAAAATATCTCTTACATGGCAAGATCTTCCTATGAAATACTTCTTGCAGTTGTTTGCATTCACATCATAGCTGCGTTCCCTCTTCCACAACAGTCTGTAGTGGGACTGAGCCAGTGACATCATTGTCTTATTATGGGTGCTGATTCTGGGCTGAAGTTCATCATCCTGTCAACAGCAAGTGTGACCATGTGCAGGGCAAGGACATGTCAGGACACCTGGGATGCATTTGTATATACAGCCTTTTCCTGCTGTCTGTCTGCCTGCCGCTTAAACTCAATCCCACCCGCATTCCACTTAAAGTCCACAGTGGGAGAAGAATGAGAGAAAGGAGGGGAAGGACATGGGGGTGGGGAGAAGAGGGAAAAGTGTTGATAAGAGAGTACAATGACTGGAATGCTGAAATTGGGGGGGGAGCGGGTATTAATGTTTGTTCTATGAAGAGGCTTCTTAGAGGAGCAGGAGAAAATAGCTGTCAAAGGAGGAAGTGTTTAAGAGGATTTAATACACGGATTATGGAGCAGTCCTGAATTTACCTATGATTCTTAGTTATTTAACATTTTAATAATTAAAATATTGTAAATATTTTTTCTATTCTTTATCTCCATACTGCTATCTCTTTGCATATACATACACATATGTATCTACATGTACATAGACCAGAAAACAGTTAAAATTGTGCTTACAGCATAAGTCATGTATCTTCTTTCTCACTATGTCTAACTAAATAAATTCAGTTCAACTGCTTGGGGAAAGTAGGGATACTGACTGTCATTCCTTGTTTTGGAATAATTTGTACATGTGCATTGTACATTTCATTCCTTGTACATACACAAAAGGTGTGACATCATAGTATTTGACTTTCAGTTTTCATGAATGGTCAGAAGCCTAAATCTCTCTTTGAAAATATCTCCAGTGGCACCATCCCTTCAAAACCATACAGTGCAATACTGGCTTCAGGATTCATAATACCAATTCAGCATTAATAATACCAATTAAGCATTACTAATTCTTTCAGATTCAGGGTCTTCCTTTAAGTTCCTCCATTCAAAACTGACCCTTTAACATATGCATTCTAGTACCTCTAAGGCAGGAAAAACATATGTTGTGTGCTAGAGAACAGGATATCACAAATCAGACTATGTCAATCTACCCTGGTAGTAAAGAGGACAGGAAAGCAAACAAAGACCTTGCGTGTGAGTGTGACAAGATTTGGAATAAATAATGTAGTGATGTTTAGGAACAGAGAACATTAGAGCAAAATTTGCAGTAATTCTTTTTATTTATGAATAAGCCACTCATGTAAAATCTACACCCTGTGGAGTAACTGTAGGTGCCTAATTGACTGCCTGTAAGCAAACCATTACAACTCTATTACTCCATCAGCTGCAGGGAGGACACAGTTGGAAAAAACAACTTGTAAGTAAAGTTTTCACACCCCTGCCTCGTGGTGAACTCCTCAGCTGCTTTACACATTCTAAATCCAGAATGTGTCTCTTCTCACAAACTCCCTATCTGTGTAGTGCTGGCATACACAGCATGCTCTGCTATGGCAATTGTGCCAGATAATTAGAAACAAATTTAGCCCTGGTGTAAGCATGCACACAGTTCCCAGCAAAACCACTGCCTTTATTAAGAAAAATGTCACAGTAAGAAAGAAGTTCTGTGACACTTATATAAGTGTGAATGTGTCATCATACAGCATCAAGAGATCTCCAGCTCTTTTTGTTTATCTTCACTTTGGCTCTCTGTAGAAGTAGCCTAAGAGTGATGACTGCAACAGAAGGTGGAAAAAGTGGGAAAGCAATGGGGTGGGAGTGATTAAATATATTATTTTAAAGGTATATTTTTATTGGCAATGAATATTTTGTGGATAGATAATCATGTCTATTATTTTTTGAAGAAATATGAGAACTAGAGCACAGATAAAATCCTCTTAGAAGAATCACTGCATTCATTAACATAAAACTTTATACTCCTTCCTTCGGCTTTCCTCAGCTTAGCTACTGACTTCTAGTTTCAGGTTACAGAAATGGATGATACATAGTACAAAAGAAAAACAAAAATTATTTCACTCCCATCTTCTAATCTGCTGGATACATAAAAAGATCTCTAAATCGCAATCAGTATAAAAACTACTGATAATCTGTGCAGAAAGAGCAGTGCGCTGTGAGGAATGTCCCCCTGTGACCCAAGGAGTACTCCAGAGACCCAGAGGATCACAATGGAGCTGCTCAGGAAATGCAGTGACAGCAGACTTTTCTGAAAACTTTTTGAAACTTCCTTCTTCCATTTGGATAAGATATAGCAAGAGAAAGGCCAGTTGGAATTCAAAAATGCAAAACTAAAGGCAAATATGAATATGTATTTATACATACACATATGAATCTCTCTCGATGTATGATTTCTTAACAGTTAAACACTGTCTTAAAAACTCCAGAAAAATTTGGAACTGGCTTCACTTCAAGTTTGAGGAAGTTTAAATAAGTTCTTGTTTTATCAGGAGGAGTCCATCTACTCCACCCATCTCTGTAGATTAGCTGATTATTGCCCATAATCCACAAATTTGACAAGACATCAATAGAGGTGCAAAGAAGAACCACACCTTAAAAAGGGTCAGGGTCGATTCTTGTGCTTATGATGTGTCATGTCTTATTAAAAAAAATGAACAAGGAAGACAGAGCTGCTAGTCAGCAGCCTTTTATAATCTTCATGCTTCTGCACACTTAGTATTCAGCACCCTTATGATGGAGGCAGAAAATCACAAGTGATTACTGCTTGTGGGAACTCATTAAACTGGGATAACTCAGTTTCTTGCAATCACATATTCTTGCCCTTATTTGTCTCAGCATCTGCTGTATTCCACCACCATCCCTTTGAGCCAAGGGATCAGCTGAGAGGATTGAGGTCTTTGGGATCTGAATACATGAGAATTCCACATGGGAAACAATTCAAGGTACTCTAATTGCACTTAATGACATTGCACATCTTCAGCTGTCCTCAAAAGTAGACAAAGGAAAATCAGGAAAAAAAAGAAATTAAAAAATGCACTGAGACTTTATGTGTTGAATGAAGATGTTTAGCTTTATTCAGAAGAAATTACACTGAGGAAACCTGACATTGGAGAGAATTAGTAATTTCTTTTCCTGGGAAAGAGGTTTACAGGTCTGCCTCTTTTTTAGTACCCAGGTATCCATCTTGGGTTTTTGGGGTAAAATCTAGGCTTATTTAAAATTTTTATCAGCTTCCAGAACACAGAATAAAAATAATTTTCTCAGATTAGGCTTTTTATTGCTTTTCTGTTATACCTGAATGCTAGTTAGAAGCTCAAAAAGTAAAATTACCAAAACTCTTATGCAGAAGCAATGTCCAAAAAAATCCAAGGTGAAATCCAAAACAGCACTTAGGCACCTACCATACAATTATAGTGTAATTTAAACACTTATATGCAGAAGGGTGGTCTAAAAAACTCCATGTACTCACTTAAATGTCTGAAGTCTATAGGCATCTAAGTTTTCTAACTTAGTGTGTCAATGCACACATCCAAATATGTCACCCTCTCAGTTGAATGAAATGTCAGCTGAATGCACATCCTCCACACCCAGTCCATCTGGGATGCAAAACAGTGTGTCCTTGAGCTCAGTCCACCCAGAGGCCCAGTTCAGTAGGCATGCTCTGAGCTCACTTCATCCATAACGACAGCATCAGCTTCAGCACGTTGCATAGCTCCCACAGACACTTTCATTTGAAAATAGGTCAGGAGAAGGCGGCAAGTACTTTCATAGCAAGACTGTTATGCAAAATGTGTTTAGTAATATCACCTCCTCCTCCTCCTCCCCCTTCTCGCTGGCTATCTTCTGAAAGAGAAGCAGGAGACAGTTGTCTTTGCTGACACTTCATATGACTTACATAGAGAAGTGCAGGCAAAGCATTTTGGTTGCAAATCTTAGTTTCACAGAACCTAACTTGGACTACGGATAAGTGCCTAAATTCAGGAGAAATACAATATTTTAGATGCTTCCCTCTCTTTGACATTTTCAAATATGTATCTTAGACATCTACCATCCGAACATATTGGCTGATATGAATCATGTTTGAGGGCTGTACTGGAAAGTTTATATGTCCCACGCTGCATCACCAATTCCACTCCTCACACTTGCATCTAATTTTGAGGCACTGAGTCAGTGATCAGTCCACCCGTACTTTTTTTTTCTGATTTGGACCCTTAACCAGTTTTTTGAAAGTTCATGCTAAAGCCTGTTTAACCTTGCCTCATGGATCTGTGAGTGTTCAGTGCCTTTCTCTTCTGAATATTTAAATGAAGTTAGATCCTTGCATTGTCAAATGAACACCAAATAATAACTTGAAAACTGAAGAAACTGAATTCCTGCAGTTATTCCAAAGAACTCCTAGTCAATGCCAGAAATTAAAGGACATTGGTAGCCACAGAAAAAGTTCTATTTAGCTGATGAAACATAAAAATAGAGGATCAGTCCTCTTCTTCTCTGTGAGCCCTCCCTGCCTCTACCAGCTTCAGCAGGAACAGAAAAGTCAAAGCAGCACAGATACTTTGTTTTGTTCATTTTATTCACAAAGACGACAATGAACTTGATATCTCTGAGCAAGATTTCTGTTTCACAAAGCTACCTGCAAATGAAGCAAGGGATGCAGTGACAGTATAAACCATCAATAGTAATTTTATTTGTACAGACAGTTCAGAAAAGAGCAGTTACATGTAATAAGAAAAAATTAAATCCTTAGTTAACATAATTTTCCTGATATTCAAGTCAGTGTTTGCTTTCTCTCACTTCCTTACGACCCTACAGGCTTGCAATCATGTTGCAACTGATATTACAGTCTAATGTGGACAATCAAAGTCACACAGACGTCCAAATCTGTGCTCTTTGGAATACTGTTTTTGAAATGCAGGTAGCTGTAGTATTGGGAAAATTTTGGAAAGGGGTTAATGAATTTAATTTCATCCATGTAATTTAAATTCCTCCATTTTTTCTCTCAGATTTTCCCTGTGGATTATCTGTCAGATAATTACCACAGCCAGAATTGCTGGGCTATGAATCATAGAATCGTAGAATCATTAAGGTTGGAAAAGACCCTTAAGATCATCGAGTCCAACCGTTAACCTAGCACTGCCAAGTCCACCACTAAACCATGTCCTCGAGCACCACATCTACCTGTCTTTTAAATACCTCCAGGGATGTAGACTCAACCACTTCCCTGGGCAGCCTGTTCCAATGCCTGACTACCCTTTTGGTGAAAAAGTTTTTCCTAATATCCAACCTAAACTTCCCCTGGTGCAGCCACCCCACTCATCCTGCACAGCTCCCTTTCAAATACTATGTGTTATTTTTCCATTTTAAGTCTTCTTCAGAAATTGATATTCAACTTGATATTCAAGTTTTCTGAACCAAAACTCATTATAAAGATTGGTTCACAGCACCTACAGGTCAGTTCTGTTAGCCTTGTGTTAAAGGTGCTGGAACAGAGGGGTGGGATACATAGCCTTGTGGTCACTGAGTGAGTTAGAAGTTAAATCCAACATGAACTTTCCTGCTATGGCCATCAGACTACACTTTCTCCTTCCCAAAGCTGGCCTGCTTTTCCAAGATCTATTCTTGTAATGCTTAAGGGGGCAGACTTAACTGCTTTATTTTTAATGAAAATCCTATATGTGGTCAGTGGGTATTAACTTCTACTAAAATGTTTGCCAAAGTCCATGCTGAAGGCTCATTGACACTGTCAAAGATACAAGAAGCATGCTGATCTGTGTTTTCATTTTATTTTTGTTTTTGCATTTCCAGATCTGTTCCTGCCCCTCAAAACATTGAACAGGGCTCCCTGGAGCTCTTTTTTTAGGTATCGCAGCGTGGGTGCATGCATATCAT
The DNA here is from genome assembly GCF_965183815.1 of Platalea leucorodia. NCBI lineage: Eukaryota > Metazoa > Chordata > Aves > Pelecaniformes > Threskiornithidae > Platalea > Platalea leucorodia. The sequence goes on from NC_138829.1 coordinate 22,462,701, forward strand.
GTAAGTGCTGATAAATGACGCCAGGTATATTTTAATAACCTTCAGTGTGGAAGGTATTTGTGCACCACTCTTACACACAGTCAGTCACTGTGTATCTTGGCAAAGCAAGATCCATTTCTGAGGAAAGAGAACTATTTCCATCCTTAATAAGTCACTCCAAGTTTCCTGTGATGTTATAAATAATCGGGCAAGCAGCCTGCTTTATTCCCCTAATTTGATATGGCAGACTTGGAGAGCAGAAAAGTTCAGTTTCAACATAAGCTCTAGAGTTGGATTTTGACCAAGATTTCTCCCTTCCCTCTCCTAATGAGATAAAGTTTATCATAAAACATGCTTACTAAGGCAGCTGAGACAGGGCCCAGGCTTCACATCTACTTCCTAGGAGCCCCCTGCTCATAGTCAGTCCTGCATGCTGCGTGCATGAGGTCACAGCATGCTGGGTTTGCTTTGGAGAGCTGGCAACTAGGCTGACAGTCTTAGCTAATACACTTGTCATTTGGGAAAATAAAAAAGTGCTTGCAAAACACAGCTTAAATTAGTTTGTGAGTAATTGGAAAAGGAAATATAAAGTCACACTGTTTTATATGCATGTCTGGAAGGCAGTGAGATGATGCATTGAGTACCTGGGTTACTGGCAAAGGTCAAGCACCCTCATGAAAGCCTGAGATCTTTCCTAAACTTTGGGGAGATACAGTGATCTTCACAGAACTTCCAAGAGCTGCACAACACAGAGACATAAGGAGGTTGCAGAGCTTATTTTTATGCATGAAAGAAGGTCAATTGAAAGGACACATTCCTTCATAATTGTAAGAGCGACAAGAGGAACTTGTGATTATATTAGAACCTGAGAAAAGATTTCTTTTTACATCTGCCTCTGCAAATAATGCTTTGCAGCATTTTGGGAAAGTTGTTCTAGCTGTTTCTAATTGTCATTCAATTGTAAAAGAAGTTAAATAAATAATTCTCTACCTAAGTCTTGGAAATTTGGGAAAATTAATTAGATAATGTTATTGAAATTGCTTATAAGTGTTCTATAATACTACTGCAGGCCAAAGCAGTGCATTGATGTTCATTACTTTCAAATACAAGGCAAAGGGGGTTTTTTGTTGTTCAAACGCCTCAGGTCATATTTTCAGATCAGCTTCATTTCCAGAATACAACCCAGATGTATTGTTATGGATTTTAAAATAAAATTATTGCTTAAAGGTAAAACATGATAATAGGAAAATTAACTTGTTCTGATGAGTCATAACATAGAGTAATTTCCCTTTAAAAACAAAACTAAAACCTCACTTTGCTCCCTTAACCCAGATGGTATTCTTTCAGAAGAGGTAACATATCTAACTTGGATCTATTATGCTTCCTAAGATACTCTGCATTCCTAAAAAAAATTATTAGATGGGAATTAAGGATATTTTCCTAAAGAGGTCTACTCCCACTTTTAAATTCTTTATTAGAGAAAATTAAGAAACTCTTAGCTGAGTTATATTTTCCTATAATTTGCATGACTTCTTGAGAAAGAGTACCCAAGTACATCTTCTAGTACCCTCTCTCTTTTCTGTCTCTGTCTTTCTGTTCATCAGAATCAAAAGAGCTCTCTCAAAGACTGAAAAGGTCTCCCTGGATAGTGACATAATGTTCCCAGGTAGAATGGAGGATGGGAAGATGCAGAGATACTGAACAGTTTGTTTGGGTAGTGAGGCAACCGTGGTGCCTGGAGCAGAACGGTTTCTGCTTCTGCAGCAGCAGGTCTGAGCAACACAACATAGCTGCTTTCTGGAAATTGTAGAGCTGAATCTGATTTCCACAAAGGTTGCTTCACACCACTCAGGTGGTAGAAGGGAGTCTTAAAGTGAGTATAAATCATATTTATACCTACTACAAGGCCTCTTTATATGGCTAAGTCAGTGGAAAGTTGCTTTGGTGTAAATGCACTTTAGGCCCTCATACTTGTAATTTGGCATAAAAAAGGGAAAGAAAAAAGAGAAAGAAAACCCTTTCAATGTCCCAAGTTAAGGCTGGATAATAGCCACACTGTAACATAAGCTAAGATTTCAAAGGTGTCTCAGGAAACAGGTCTCTAGCTTCCATTCACTTTTCAAGGGGGCTGAGTGACTCACTTCCTTAGACCTGTTTGAAACCCTATCCAGAACGATTACTCTGTCTGCGTACTACTAGATTGTTTTGTAATGACTAGCTGCAGTCTGACAGACCCCCTATCACAAAGAGTCTACTTTGGGTCAAGCAATAGAGCTCTTTGTTTTCAGCATTGGAAGTCTTACCTAGCAGTACACATGTTCAAGCTGTAGCTGGCAAAGGTATTGTTTTTGCCTATGGAGTCACTAAAGTGCCACCTCAGAGGAGCTAATCAGGATGAGGTTTGGCCTGTGCTTGAATGCTTACATGGCAGGTTCCCAAGCAAAACACCAGGTGTTAGTCATTCTGTAGGTCTCACTACTCTCTTTGAGTCAACAGTGAACCATTCCCCCAGAACTGCAAAAACAGCCAGCAGCAGAATTACTTTGTGACAAACTGGTGACTGCAGGGTCAAGGGTTTTTGGTCTGCACCTACCAACTTTTCTCGAAGTGCCAGAGGCGCTTACAAAAGTTAGATCCCATTCTCTTAGAGTACACAGATGTGTGTGAGGAGACTGCCCATGCTTCCATTCTGAGTAGATAAGCTGAGGAGTTAGAAGACGACAGCTCAAAAAGAAAATCATGACAAAGGGATTTAGAGTTGGAATAGTTTCTGTGGTAGTTAAGGATCTAGTACAACCTCAGCTAATCTAAATTCAGGTACCTATCTAGCGTCTCCCTACAGTCAGTGGAGAGAGACAGGTGCCTGCAGAAGATGGTCCCTCTCTTCCCTGACATTGTAGAAACAGTAAGGATTACTCATCTCCTGGAGTTACCTTTTTCTGTCCATTGACAAAAGAGGTGTCTTAAAGAATGAATTTATGTTAAACAGCTCCAGTCTCCTTGGCCTTAGAGCTTTAATTGCAATATCATCAAATTTATACATACTCTATAAAACTGAATTGTTTACCGTCTGATATTATGATGTACACCTTTAAGAATCTTATTGATTCATGATACAGCAAATAAATGGTGAGATTCATACAGAGAGAGACACAGGTGTACACACACATACACACGCCCACACATGCATATGCATATATATTGTATATTCAATCAATATCTGAAACTGTCACCAATGTAAAACAGCCAAAGGTCCTTTCTGGAAAGCAGAAAGCCGAAAGTACAAGGTGATTAATGATGATGGATTTTATTGATTTTATTAGCAAACAAGTCCTCAAACAACTGTTCTTTGTTCTATGGAGGCAAAATTCCCAGCACACTGAGCATCTAAGTATTTGCTAATTTATGATGTGTGAAGCAAGGTCACTGAATGCATTGGATTTCTTACCCCTCAATAAGTAATATTAGAAAATACCTCAAGTCTCAACCCCTGCAGGAGTTTTGCAATAATAAATGTCAAACTCTTGGCATAGCCAGATTGATTTGGAACATCTAAACTGCAATTTACCCATGTGATTCTTAATCATTAGTTTGAAACCAGCCCATGATGGTACTAAACTGCAGCCATTTTCCACACTAACTGTGTAGTGTTAACTATCTACGTCTTTATTTAGCCATCATGGTATTGATTTGCATTTAGTACAGTCTTTGCAAATTACAAACCTCTAATATGTAAGAGACCCAATATAGATATCCAGAGAAGATCTTTTGGATTCTTAAGATGCAAATCTTCTTACTTATCTGTAACCATCTATGCATTAAGCATCTGATCTAAGCTACCTGCTCTGAGTCTCTCTATACCAAAAAAGAGAGACAGGCTCCTGAAGAAGGTGATTAATTTCTCTTAGGTTAGTCAGGACGTTAAGAAAAAAGAGTCAGAGTCTGGAGGTGTCTACCTTTATTCAGTGACTATAAATATAGTCTTGGTAAATAGCTTATACCTTAGATGGCTAAATTTAGGAAAGATTAATCCCACTCCTAGTGACTACTAATGACTCTTCAGTAAATATCAGTCAAATCAGAAGTAAAGATTTTGTACCTTAAAACAGAACAGGAGGCAAAATTCTGCAGTAGAAGCTGACTTTTCATATATATATATATATGTATATATATAAGATAGATATATATATGTATCTTCCTCTAACTTGGAAAATATATAAAAGATTAAGGATTTTGCACAAGGGGGTGCCCCTTCTGCTCATGAATAAGGTATAATACAAGGATAGTTTGCACTCCATTTTTTCTGTGTGAATGTCACTGCCTTTTAAATTAAACAAACTTATTTTAGTGTAAGCAGTTGTTTTTTGGAGGTTCTCAATCTTAATATTTCCAAATATCTTTTTTTTAATGACTCCAGAAAACACGTTGAGCAAAATTAAGGTTCAAATATATAATATTGACTTAAATGACAAATCGATCTTTCAGGCAGCATAAGTGATTGGAATTTTAAGAATTTTGTTGGCCATATATTCCTGTACCAGAAGAAATGTCCCAATACAAAACTCCATTACTTTGAGATTAACCGATCATCTCATTCTTTAGATTGTTGAAATGTAAATTACTGGCCTCTGCAAGCATGAACCTTGATTCTGTTTCTGTGGCCATAAACTATCACAGCATTGATGATGCACTACAAAGGGTGACCAGTAATTCCTACCCTCCACCACCTTGACAGTAATATGTGGTGGCAAATTTGGCAACTAGAAACAGGGCTCCATCTGAAAGAGGTATCAGAATGTATCATCTCAGTGGTTTTGAACGTGCCAGATGAGTAGTCTGAACTCCTGAACTCTCCTGATTTGTATCAGGAGATACAAATAAAAGCCATAAATAAAACCCATGGATGAGTTGCACCGTGCTCTGGCAGAGTCCTGCTCTGTGGGACTCTGTGCTGCTCTTGTAATATTTGTTTTTTAAAGCTCTCACACCATTAAAAACAGCTAAAAACCAAGCAAATAAACAAACAAAACCTATCCTAAGGAGTGGACCTAATTACAACGCTTGGAGCAGGAACCATACCTTTTTCAACATTTTTAAAGTTAGAGGCCTTGGCCCATGATTTGAGATCAAGTTCCACTTCTGTTAAGAACACAAACCAGAAGACACTTTTAAAAGTCCCCAGACATAATGTAGACAGCACAGCACTCCTGACCAACAGCCAGGCACGTGGCTCCAGCCGGCAGGTCTAATGAACAAGATTAGTACCTGTTTTATGAATTAAAATTTAAAAAAAAAAAAAATAGTGTTTCATTTTCTCAGCAACCTCAATCTAATTATTACCAGCAGGTTCAATTGGCAAATTTCAGTATTTTTCCTTCTTTTATTTGTAACTTCAGCCTCTTATTTATTTTCCTTCTCCTCTAATGCTTTTGTAGTTCTATGCCAGCTAGTTCTACTATTTTCTTTTTTCCCCTCTTTTATAAGGTTTCATTTTCCAGTAAAATAAATATATAATGTATGAATTGCTATAAAAGCTCACACTTTCGCATTTGTTTCTCCCCATTGTTAGCAATCCAAAGTAGCCACATGTTCACAGCACGTCCTGTCTGGCAGGAGCACCCGTTGCTTAATTTCCCACCACCACCCTCACAATCCTGACAGGCTCTGGCCAGTCAGATGTATTTGTTTTCCCTAATTGCTTGATGGCATTTTCAGAAAGCCTTTTCATTGAGAAATGAGTGGTCACGGGAGACTTCCCCAGACATAAGAAAGACTGATAGTCAGCAGGCTGAAGGAGGTCAAAGAGTGTTGTTGCAAGAACTTGAAAATGTCTTATTATTATTAACGGTTATTTAATCATCCTATTAATCTGATATTTTTTCGCTATGAATTCTCAAAGATACTGTTGCTCTCAAAAGTGAGATCTACAGCTCAAAAGACATTCAACTGTCAGTAGCTTCAGGGATTGCTGACCTAGTGAAGGAATAAAGACCAGAAAAGTAAGTTTGCACACTCATTATTTGGAAGTTATGACTGTTAAGAGTTGGAAAATAGAAGACATTTCAGAATTCAATAATTCCAATAATGCAATAAAACATTACCTACTAAAAACTTATTGAAGAAAATGTCTCCAGGGAAATCCAAAGTATTTTTTCCCATTTCATATCGTACCTCCCCACTTTCAATGAGAATCTTTATGGGAGAAGAGATTCAATTAATATTACTGCAGAGACAGCTATCAGTCCTTTTTCTAGGAATACTCTCTCTATATTGTCACCATACAATTTAGCAACTGAATACCTTAAAGTAAGACGGTCTGAGTGTTGTCGATTCAGGGAAAGACACCAGATGCCTCTGTTTATGTCATCTTTAATTTTAACAGCTCATACAACCAGCTGGGGGCCTGGTAAACATTTAGTGCTGTAGATTCAGTTTTGTTTTGGTACACAGATTCTTTTATTTTGATGCAAGCTTTCACTTGCCTGACACAGAATTGTTTCATAAGGGGAGATTTGCATGGTGTAGAGAAATTTTTTTTTTTCTTAAGGTGGACACAAAAGAAGAGAGGATCAAACCTATCCCTTCCAGCAGTGGGATTGTTAACTGATTTTATGCTGTCTTGAACAAAGCTATCCTTCCCTGAATAAATGCACTACCCTAGGAATGCCAAAAGGGAATTAACTGATATTCGAAGAGTCACCATCTTGTTTTACTTATTGCTTTCTATTTGCCAATGGATACCTAAGCTGTACATAAACTTTCTCCTTTTTTCCCTGGCAGCCCTTTGTGCTTTGATGAGCAGGACAGAATCAGAGCTGAACAGATTCTTTTGCATCCCACACATTTTTGCCTCACATCTTAATCTTCTCCCATGAATACTAAACATATCTTTCCAGGCAAGGAAAGAAGCAAGGAAACAGCTAATCACCCCTGCTGTCTCTGCACAGTAATATCCTACAAACAGCATCTAACCTTCAGTCTGTAGTTCTCGCTCATGATTTGTGAGTGTTCCTGTTATGCTTTCCTAGTTATGATTCTGTCAGTAGTATGTGAAGCATGCAGTGTACCCTCTGTCTATAATAGAAAAAATTGGGGTAATCATAAATGTAAAGCATCTTAACTGATTTGATATGAATGAACTTAGCATGAAATGGCATAATTACAGTCAGAATACCTGGCTACAGAAACAAAGCTTTCTTACAAAATCAGTATGTGAAAATTTAAATGTCATCTTGCAAAGAGAAAAGAAAAAATATGGAAAACAACAGCAACAAAATGCACACTTAAATGATCCATTATTTATGCCCTAATCCAGTTTATGACATTATCTTGAGGAAACACATCATTATTTCATAAATTTTCTTCATTTCATTTGAAGCCTTGAGCATTTTTTAGCTTTTACTTCTATTTTGAGTCCTTTATGATTTCAAAAGGCATAGACAGGAGAAACTAGATTTTAGTTTTGCTTTTAGCATCAAAGAAACACAATGTCAGCAAAGATAAAAGATACAAGTGGCATTACATCTATACGGTCAAACTCCAAGCACAGATGTTCCTCAAGCAGTGGTGCAGTCACTGAGACACTTCAACATCGTTGTGCGGTCAGTAACAAATGTCTTGTGGTTTTTGACAGAGTTTCCCTCAAATTACTTTCCACGGTATACTTCTATATTGATACTCTTGCTTCAAAAACTTTTTCTATCTTCCTGGAAATAAATAAATAAATAAATAAATAAATAAATAAATAAATAAATAAATAATCAAAACAATAAAAATGCTAGTACTGGTTTTGTTGAGTGACTGTTCCATGTGTAACCAAGCCAATCAGTTTTTACATATTAACATTATTACTGTAATTGTCAAAAGCCTCACAGTTTCAGCTGCTGTTGTGCTTCACCCTTTAGAGATACCCAGAAGGAGCCTACTTTGGCTATGAAAAGTTCAGAATGGAAAAGAGAAGACACATGTAAAAGGAGAGGAAGAATTAATCTTTCTATCAGCTTCAGTAATTTGCATTATTTCTTTATTCCTCAGGAAAAGTAAAACAGTGTATTTTGCAAATTGTATGGCAGACAGCTGCTATCAAAATATGCATGTTGCTTATAAATGTTTTCTCATTTCATCAACACATTTGTCTAAACTTTACTATAAAGTGAATTGAATCAAAACTCACCCTCAATTATTGTACATGGGTACAGGCAAACACTGACCTAGAAGTATGATGAGATTAAACATACGGAAATGGGTTTTACTACTACTACTTGACTACTTTACTACTTCTACTACAAGTTACCACCTTTTAATTTGTGTCTAAAATCTTAATTTCTGCACTTTAGTATTTACCATTACATGAGTGTATTATGGCAGCATTTTCCATTCTGGGCTAACCTACACCATATGATCCTCAGCCTTGGGACTCAAACAGCTTAAACTATTCACTCCCACATCCTCATTTTATGTCACCTAATGCAAACTTTGGGACAGTTCCCCAAACTGGCTACAAAATATTTGTACAGTAACAAATAGAGAGACATCTGGAATTCTTATATTTTGGTTCTTATTGCTGAACTTGAAATTAGTTCAAATTTTGCTCTTCACAGATATTCACACACAGTCATCTGGCACAAACAGAGTCATGGCTTAAGCTTAAATAGCAACTTAGTAAGTGTGGCCTAGCACTGATGACTGATTTTTATGGACAGTTGTGCTTTTTAAAGAGAGGGATGCCTAACCTCAATTACAGCTCTTCCTCTACAATACCTATGCTGCTAATAAAATCGTGTGCAGTGGCAGTGTTGCTTTATGGTGTGCTTGTTCTCCCTGTCCATCAAATGTGACACAAATGGAATAATGCAAGTCTATTAATTCTAACTGCAGTACTAAGGAACATGGAGGACTTCTCTGGGTATGATGGTTCATACTTTACTTCAGTCATCTTTCAGCCATTGGTTATTTGAAATTATATTAGAAAATTATATAGACTTTTGGTTCCAGCCAGAGCTCAAGATACAAATCTCTTTAAATGTTATCTGTCAAGTTCCTTGCTTAGACTCACATTACCATATAAAAATTATTAAAGTGAACAAGAAAAAAAATTTAAATAAAACATAATAAAAGGAGATGTTTGGATGAAAACTGATTGCGTCTTGGGCCAATTCTGTGTACTGTTTAGGTCCCAGATACACTGTCCAATACTCTTTTCTATGCATTTAAATTTAATTTCTTGGATATATTAATATTTTATAGCTATGGTTTGTGACTCAGTGGGATTAGAGGTTTTGTTTACAAATGCTTGATTTTTTTATTGAAACTTCATGTTTTCTTATTTTGGCTAAGACGCCAAGAAGCTCTGAGGTCTGGACACTTATAAGTTAGAATTTATAATTATTATTATGATTACTAAAAATATTGTGTTAAGCCCCTTGGGTCATGGCTGCAATATAAAGTTTTAGTAGAAAGGAAATCAATCTTTTATACTGCTGTCACTACAATGTAACAGACACGAACAAACCTTTTCATGTACAGGAACAATAATAATACTTTGCACTTAAACAACTTTTCCAATCTGATTATTTCAAAGCACATTACTATCATAGATTAAATAACTTAGGGAAGTTCTTCAAGTCTCTGTCAGGATCAGGAGTAGAACCTACAGTCTATTTTCTGCTTAATCCCCTAAAATAAATTTTGAGAAGCATTAAAAAAAAAAAAGGTTTTATGATGTTTATTTCATGGTTTATTTGCTTTTTGCTTTCTCTGCTGTTTTATAGTAAACAAATGTCCCCTTTTTCTACCTGGACAAAACAACAGGAAGCCTGGGAAATTAAAAAAACTATAAAGAATGTAATTACAAATAATCACAAGAGAGACTAAAGTACTTTTTGGAAGGAGATAGTGTATATTTTGTGAAATGAATAAAAAAATTGGCTGAGTTTTCTCATTGAGTTTACCTAACGTATGTAATTATTATGATTGGTAGCACATGGTATTCACAAATCAATTCAGTCTTGAAAATGTGTTTTTCCAGTGGGTGGCTATTTTTTGTGCATGTGTGAAGGATTTTATTCTTAAATGTATTCAAAAGTCTGTCTATGATACAGCTGGGTTTTCCCTATTGTTCTCAGGAACCGTATCCCCAGCTCAAGCAATTTTGTATTGCTCTGCTGACTTTTCCAGAGCCGTGCCAAATTACTCCAGCTGGGCTCCTGGACCCTTATGGTGAAAGGAAGCCATTGTCATTGCAAATCTGTAGTCTCAAAATTTAGGAAGATTTCATATTCATTTGTTTCTAGATTAAGAACTACAGACATTGTTAGAAAGGCATTCTCACCTGGGAAAGATATTCTGTAATAAGTCTATCTGATTGTTTAACCTTTAACAATCATTCTAGAATGATTAGTGTTGCATAGTTTATTGTTAAGAAATAAGAATGTTCTACTGGTTTAACTCAGTACATTTACAGGATACGTGCCAAAAACTTTGTACATGTTCAACACACTTGAATCACTGCAATTCATTTCTGAATTCATTCAAGACAAATGGATTTTTCTGTTGTTAGAGTAGGAATACAAATTTATCACTGGAGGACAAAGTTGTATATTTGACAATTGGAATGGTAGTCATTTAGTCCAAATTGTTTAGCTCAAGTCAAATTCTTGTTTACTTGTCATGGACACTTTGAAGCACAGCATGAACAGGGACACTGAATTTTTCAATCTATACCTCAAGGACTGGTGCTCTAACTAGTGGGATCTTATATAAAAAATAAACATTATTATCTACATATAATAAGTAAGTAAAAGTGAAAAACATATTTGTAGGAAGCTTGATATCATGATTACATGTAGGATATGTCTGAATACTCCTAGCAGACTTGGTCCTCTGTATTTAGGCAGGAGAATGAGCCAAGTGTGATTGCAAAAAAGTTGCTGTAAGCTGAGCTGGAGTGAGCTACTTCCGTGAAATTGACTCAGACACAGTTTTATTCCATAGAAAGTGTGAAGATGCTTTCAATACTTTCATTGGGAGTTAGACTTTCTCATGCTCATGTTTACTGCAGAGTTACAGTATAAATATTAGGCTCTAGGAGGAAAACACAATACTAAGAAAATCCCAACTCCTTATCTTCTTTAAGCAGGATGTACAAGTCAGTAGATCCTCTCACTTTTCAGCCTGCAATTTCTAACAGTCTAAGTTTCCTTCTTCACCACTTCATTGCAGATGCCTTGACTTCAAGCCGTTTATTCCTCTCAGCTTCTTTACATGTAAAATAAAATGGATGTTCACCTGCAATTAACAGTAATGTCTGTCTTTGTTCATTGTGTTAATATGCCTAATGGCTGGCAGCAGTCAGGCTGAGATACATCTTGTAAACTTGTACATACTCCCATCAAATCAGACAATATAACAACCATAAAATAAATCCATTTAATTAAAGTATGAATAAAAATGAATGGACTTTTTTAAGCTTAAGTGTAAAAGTGTGGACCCTTTCCCTTTTTCACCTGCACTTTTTTGAATTGAGGATTGCTGAGACAGGCAGGAGGAAATAAGTTTGTCAAAAATATTTTAATAGTATATAAAAGGACCGGTAATGAATCAAAAGGCATTGTCTGAACTAATCAGCATATCCATCAGTTTATATACATCTTTTTGACCAAGTAATGCTTTAGGAAAATGGAGTTTAAACCCTACATGTCAAGCTAACCTGATACAATTTTAATTCCTCCAGGCCTTCCCCTCAGAACGATAATCATAGAATCATTACATGTAAATCATAGGATAATTCAGGTCATCTCTAGTCAAAGCTCCTGATCAGAGCAGGGTCAGCTATAAGGCCAGAGAAAGTTGACAGTGTTTTGTCCAGTTGGGTCTTGAAAACTTCTGAGGAGGGAGATAAGACAACCTCCCTAGGCAACCTGCTCTAGAGTCTGACAGTCCTCATGGTGAAACAGATTTTTCTTTACTGTTATGGGAACTGAATCAATTGGATATTAAGGCTCAGGGGATTTCTTCTTTGCGATCTGTTTGCTGTTGTTCCTACTTGTAGGTCTATTCAGTAGCAAGGCTGAGCACGTTTCCAAAATGCACACTCAACCACAGACACACAACCACAGACAATCGCACAGAATGTGCATATGGCCAGCCCTAAGACCAGCACACACACACAGAGAACCCGCACTCAGGAGAGGACTTAGAAATAGAGATTCGTGAGAAGACAGGACAGATTGTGGTGATCATGCACAGGGCTTGGACAGACAAGGGTACTCATCAGCAGCCTGTTTACATGTGATTGTCCCCTTCCCCCTCCCTTTCATTTGCCAACTCTTCTTCCTTCCTGATCCACCTTGATCCCTCCATTTTCCTGCTCTTGGCCCTTCCTCTAAACATCCATTATGTTTTTCACAATCCCACAAGCCCCCTCAAATATTCCATAAGAAGTTTGTCATTTCTCTTGAGAGCCACGGTCATTTTGTTTTCCCCCCTTTTTACCAGTAATAAAGTTCTGTATGAACCTCCTCAAGGCTTTCAGTAGTTCCTTCAATGGCTTGAGAGCTCTGGACCTTGATGTTCTTTCTGTTATCTACTGTTCCTTAGGATCTGTGCCTGGATGTTTAATGTGTTACTTCCTCTGTATCCAGTCCCAAACTGAATGTCCTTATATTCCACATATCCTTACATTTCTATCCAGGCACAAACTCGCCTGTTCCAATTGATGCTGTCTCGCGTATTCCTTCCTCACACCATTGTGTGTCTCCGTCTTCTTGATACACTCCTCATAGATACTGGGGTTCTGCTTTTAGGTCCCGCTGAAGCCAGCTTCTCCTGCAGGCTGAGCCCTGGACCCTCAGCCTCTTCTCACAGGGCAAGTCCTCCAGTGTCTGACCATCTTGGTGGCCTGTGCTGCATTTCCTGAAGTTTATAATGACTTTCTTGTACCTAGGGGGACCAAAAATATATACAGTATTCTCAACATGGTTTAACAAGTGCTGAGTAGGCGGGGATAATCCCTTCTCTCAATCGGCTGGCTGTGCTCTTGGCCAAGATATTGTTAGCCAGCTTTGCTATCAGGGCACATTGCTGGCTCGCATTCAGTTCACTGTCTACCAAAAGGACCTACTCATCTTTTTTTAGCTGAGCTTCTTCCCAGCCAGTCAAGCCTCAGCCTGTATTGTTGTTCTTCCTTCCTATGGACAGGATTTTGCCTTTGTCCTTGTTGAATTTCATAAGGTTCCTCTCAGCTTATTTCTTGAGTTGGTGTAGGTCCCCCTGGACAGCAGCTTTTTATTCACATGTTATCAACTGCTCCCCCAGTCATGGTCTCCTGCTCTTAAAACTGGAATGTGCTAGTTGCAGCAGATACAAAAGGACGATAAGGTGCTATTTAGAATCATAAAATGTTTTGGGATGGAAGGGACCTTTAAAGGCCATCTAGGCCAACTAGCCCTGCAATAAACAGGGACATCTTCAACTAGATCAGGTTGCTCAGAGCCCCATCTAGCCTGTCCTTGAATGTTTCCAAGGATGGGGCATCTACCACCTCTCTGGGCAACACGTTCCAGTGCTTCACCACCCTCAACATGAAAAATTTTTTCCTTGTGTTTAGTCTAAATCTACCCTCTTTTAGTTTAAAACCATTACTCCTTGTCCTGTTACAGCAGGCCTTGCTAAAAAGACTATCCCCATCTTTCTTGTAGGCCCCCTTTAAGTATTGAAAGGCTGCAACAAGGTGTCCCCGCGGCCTTCTCTTCTCCAGGCTAAACAACCCCAGCTCTTTCAGCCTTTCCTCATAGCAGAGGTGTTCCGTCCCTCTGGTCATTTTTATGGACCTACTCTGGACCTGATCCAACAGGCCCATGTCCTTCCTGGGCTGAGGACTCCAGAGCTGGATGCAGTGCTCCAGGTGGGGTCTCACCAGAGCAGAGTAGAGGGGTAGAATCACCTCCCTCAACCTGCTGGCCATGCTTCTTTTGATGCAGCCCAGGATACGGTTGGCTTTCTGGGCTGAGAGAGCACATTGTCTGTTCATGTCCAGCTTTTCATCTATCAGTATCCCCAAGTCCTTCTCACCAGGGCTGCTCTCCATCCCTTCATCCCCCAGCCTGTATTGATACTGGGGGTTGCCCCAACCCAGGTGCAGGACCTTGCACTTGGCCTTGTTGAACCTCATGAGGTTCACGCAGGCCCACTTCTCAAGCTTGTCCAGGTCCCTCTGGATGGCATCCCGTCCCTCAGGCGTGTCAACTGCACCGCTCAGCTTGGTGTCATCTGCAAACTTGCTGAGGGTGCACTCAATCCTGCTGTCTATGTCATTGATGAAGATATTGAACAGCACTGGCCCCAGTACGGACCCCTGAGGGACACCATTTGTCACTGATGTCCATCTAGACATCGAGCCATTGACCACTGCCCTCTGGATGCGACCATCCAGCCAGTTTGCTATCCACCAAACAGTCCACCCGTCAAATCCATATCCTTCCAACTTAGAAGGATGTTGTGTGGGACTGTGTCAAAGGCCTTACAGAAGTCCAGGTAGATGACATCCATAGCTCTTCCCTTGTCCAATGATGCAGTCACTATTTACAGTCACATTCACAGGAACACTGCTGTTTGAAATCACTGTATCATCCTCTTTCTTTCTAGTTTTCAAGTAGCAAATATATAGCATGGTGAGTTAACTGACAATATGAAGGTTCTTGAGGTGCAGGGCTCTTTCACTGCCTGGGATATGGACTTCTATGGTGTCTGAAAAATACCTGACAAAACAACAAATCAAAAATTAACAAATTAATTAGTTTAGAAATGCTATTTCCTAACCATGTACACTGTATGTTTTCCTTTCTGTTTCTTTTCTACTTGAAATGTTCTGAAGGTTATTTTTCTGGATGGATTATTTTTCTAAGATGTCGCCTAAAACTTGGCAATCAAGGTTACTATTCCATATTAGCTTTCTAGAAACACCATGGTTGGAAACCCAATGGCTGATTATATTTAATGCCTTCCTATGCAGGTTGGTATGGAAACCAGGGCTATTAATCACAAAAAAGTGAGGATCAGACAGCACAAGTGTCCACTTCTCCTAAAATATACAAGCATAGTATAAATCCAAAATTATATTTTAAAAAACTATATAAAAGTACTGAATATGCAACAAACATGCCTCCAGAGAGATTACTGTATATGATGAGAAGGAAGTTAAGTATCATTGACCAATTCTATCTCTTGGGGTCATAGTAATAGTGACATTGATTCATATAATCTGTGTTGATGTTTTCAGGAATTTAGCCAACTAAGTCCTTTTGAGGTAATCCTTTAAAGATAATGGTTTCAACTAATACATTTGGCCAAATGAGAGAATAATCATAAAGTGGATGTCCCTGGAATATTGTTACTAACTGTCTGAGATACAGAAGGCTTAGTGAGTGGGTATTTAGTAAGCTTTCCTCTTGGCTTTCTGTTGGTGTTGGATAATTCCCTGGCTAACTCAATGTTATCTCAGGAACTTGAGGTTTAAGTAATTTGACAGGTACGTTGAAGGCCAAATTCTCTTCTTCCCATGCAGTTAATCCGCTGATAGAGAACATAAAAGCCAAACAGTGCTTGGATTAAAGAGCTCATGGACTACTTCTGTCTACACCCCAGGAGTAAGAATATGGTTTAGTTCTACACAGAAGGGTGTATGCTATATAACACAGCACTGGGCCAGAAGGACTTTCTCAGTGTATAGGGCTTTCCACTGAGAGAGTAATATTTCATAATTTCTTAGTATATGCCAGGGTTAATCATGGTTGAATGGATTAGTTGTCTGGAATCATTTCTACAGACCTCATGGGCTGTCAGTTTAGGCTGAAGAGGGTGTCTCATCCCTTGTTTTGGCCTTCTCAAACTCATTTCTGTTCCTTCCTTTGTGGTGACTCCAGTATGATTGTGGTACCCTCACATATGGCAGGTTTAATCAGATTCAAAATCCAAGTGTTTCAAGACAGGAAGTGCAATAATTCGAGGATGGAATCAGGGAGAAGGATGGCATTACTATAGTAGCATTGGATTGTAATCATACACTTAAGGTTTTGCTCAGCTGTGCCTGAATTCAACAAGAATGTTTTACTGAATTTCATAAGAGATTGCCTGACTTTTTTTCTTATATAAGGGATTTTTGAGGTTTGGGTTTGTTGGTTTTTTTTTTAAATCCTAAACAGATGATGGCTGCAGATTTTATCCAGAGGTTTTTTACAGATATATAGCCTGGAATTGATTTTTTTTTTTTTTTTTTTTTGCCTTGTAATAGTGAAGATGAATGCTAAATCCATCAAGTTTGGATAGGAACCATGTGAAATCTCATCTGAGTCTTCAGAGTTTGGATGAACTTGAGGGTTTTCAGTCACATGTCTCCTCTGATCAAGCAGCAGGTCCTATAGCAAACTGGATTACAAAAAAAAAAAAGGAAGATGGAGGCATCTAAAAGAGAAATTTCATTATTTCTTCCATTTTTTTATAGTGACTTGGTGTGCAGTCAGCACTAAATTACTTCATTTTGTTTCTTAGTTTCCCCATCTGTAAAGCTGAGAACAAATCTCCCTAAATATCACTTTGTGTGTGTGTAAAGATTTATTGGTTTATAAATAAATAGCTCTTTGAAGCATTTACATTGCGTAGATACTATGCATTACTTTATTTGTTTTGCAAAGAACATGCTTGCGTTTGCAGCTATGTGCCACGATTTTCTATGTCATGCAGAAACCGTATGTTCTTTTCCTTTGACATCCTGTATCAGCACAGCAAACTGTTTCATTAAGTGCCACTTGTTCAGTAAGTGTAACAAAATTAAAGCTGAAGAAGATGAATCATATATAAGGGCAGAGATCACAGAACTGTTTATTTTACAAATGTCACTAATAGGCATATTTTTTCTTTAAATCAAGGAAATATTTGACTCATATCAATGGAAGCATCTGTATAATAAAAGGGCATCTGTACTTTTCAAGGCTTTCTGTATATAATTGATTTTCAAAAGTAATTTCATCATTATTTCACTTATTACTTCTGCACTACAATATTTCTTAAGTGTCTGTGGTCTGCAACTGTAATTGTCAAGAGTATGATTCATAAATGTGAGTTATTTTAAAGACAAAAAGATAGAAGGGAAGGTCAAGGAACTGCTTACCTGTGGTTCAAAAAAACTTGGTAGGACTGTTTTAAATTAGCCAGCAAGGTTTATAATCTAAGCAAAAGACTGCAAGTTAAACTTGAAAAGGCATCAAATAAACCACTAAGTGCTAGCTCTTTTACATACTTATTTGAATTCACAGAATATTTAATATACGCATTACTATGTGAATTCATACACACATTATGTGGAAACCGTGTAAGAATTTCATTCATAATGACTCTAAATGACCGTGTTTATGTATTTATAGTCCATGGTTGATGTAACAGAGTGAGTCAAGGTAATGGCTACTGAATCATCTGCTTTGGAAATCATTCTGACTACTTCTGCATACCTCATAGCGTATGGATATGTTATATATTAGACTTCTTATGTTAGATACATATTATGCCCGAGGAAGGTGGAAGAAGGAGGATTTGGTATTTTTCTTTAAGTTTTACACCTTGTCTAGGCTTGAAGCATCAGTGGCCATTTATCTTGCAATTTAAGAATATATTTGGCTTATCTTCTCCTAAGCATTTTCCACATTAGTGCAGGTAGGAATTAATTTCTAAATGTATCAAATGGTCAAAATTATTTGAACATATTAGAGAAGGTTTATTCTTTTGCTTTTTACTTTATAAAAAGTCATAGTAGGCACTTCTTTAAGACCATTCACTGTGTTTATAATATCATAAAGGTCTCCGAAATGTTCTCCTTTTAGCAAGGTGCTTCTCCTGGATGCACTTTTTCTAGGCGCATACAGTGATTGTGACTCAACTGTAGAGCAGGTATATTTCATACCAAGCCCACACAGCTGATTGGTCACTCAATTATCCTAATTTATAACAATACAAATAGATGAGCTGAAAGGAAAAAAAATAAGCAATGTAATGGGAAGAAAATACTGGCTGAGAAAATTTGGGAGGATGACTAGTCCAACCAATTCTGAGATGTGACCTTCTTTCCATTCCACTACCTCTGTATTACTGGGGGGATTATATCTGTGCAGCTCCAATGAACAAATATTACTTGTAATTAGCCACAAGGGTAGCTGCACTCACCAAATAAAGGCGGCACATGGACTCTGATTTATTAAAAAAACTGACATAATTAAAAAATTATGTGTTAAAATAACACACCAAGCACAATCTCTGAGCTTTTTCTCTCATCACTTTGAGAAAGAAATGTTGAAATATACACTCTGCAGAAATAATTCTGTTAATTTTATCTAAAAATTCTGTGTATGATGGTTTGGTAGTAACAAAGTTTACCTGTAAACTTAAAACCAGGAAAAAGGTCTTTGGGGTATATTTCTACCCAAGTCCTTGTGGCTAAAAGCAGGGTAGAAAATGACTAAAGCAATAAAACTGCTTATAAGGAAACATAATTTATTTCCTGACTGTTAATCCTTCTTTCTGCTACCCCAGGATGAAACCAGCCTTAAGACTGTTTCTGCAAGGCATAATTTCAGATTGTTGCCAACACAAAAGCTGTAGTTTTAGGGAAGGAAGTAAATGATGTCCGCAAAAGATCTTGTTTCCAAGCAGATGTCAGTAATAAAAGAAAAGTGAAATAGAGAAAATCTATGAGGCAGAGGCAAGAAGGTGTTCCCGAATTCAAAGTTTTTTTCAAATTTTTCACTACAGCTACATTTCAGAGGGCCATCAGAGCCTACCCTGAAAGTCTGTGAGGTCTGCAAAAAGTGATTCACCACAACACTAACCTCTGCTGTTCAGTTTATTGAAATTGAAAGTGGAGACCTCTGTTAAAATAAAAAGAAGAAAAAGAAGAGAAAAAGAAAAAGAAGAAGAAGAAGAAAAAGAAAAAATAAAAATAAAAATAACAATAAAAGAAAAAGAAAAAGAAAAAGAAAAAGAAAAAGAAAAAAGAAAAAGAAAAAGAAAAAGAAAAAGAAAAAGAAAAAGAGAAAGAAAAAGAAAAAGAAAAAGAAAGAAAAAGAAAAAGAAAAAATAAAAAGAAAAAAGAAAAAGAAAAAGAAAAAGAAAGAAAAAGAAAAAGAAAAAATAAAAAGAAAAAAGAAAAAGAAAAAGAAAAAGAAAAAAGAAAAAAGAAAAAGGAAAAGGAAAAGGAAAAGAAAAAGAAAAAGAAAAAGAAAAAGAAAAAGAAAAAGAAAAAGAAAAAGAAAAAGAAAAAGAAAAAGAAAAAGAAAAAGAAAAAGAAAAAGAAAAAGAAAAAGAAAAAGAAAAAGGAAAAAAAAAAGGAAAAGAAAAAGAAAAAGGAAAAGGAAAAGAAAAAGGAAAAGGAAAAGAAAAAGAAAAAGAAAAAGAAAAAGAAAAAGAAAAAGAAAAAGAAAAAGGAAAAGAAAAAGAAAAAGGAAAAGAAAAAGGAAAAGAAAAAGAAAAAGAAAAAGAAAAAGAAAAAGAAAAAGAAAAAGAAAAAGAAAAAGAAAAAAAAGAAAAAAAGAAAAAGAAAAAGAAAAAGGAAAAGGAAAAGGAAAAGAAAAAGAAAAAGAAAAAGAAAAAGAAAAAGAAAAAGAAAAAGAAAAAGAAAAAGAAAAAGAAAAAGAAAAAGAAAAAGAAAAAGAAAAAGAAAAAGAAAAAGAAAAAGAAAAAGAAAAAGGAATGGGGAAGATCCAGCACCTCAGGAAAACAGAATGAACAGGAAGGCAAAAGGGAATCTGTTATACTACTCAGGCAGCTGAACAGCCTGCTGAACTCTGGCCCAACAATGATGCACATCAGAAACCTGCCATGCACATTTCCTGTTTTGCATTGTTTCATAAATCCCAAAGCAGCTGCTGTGCCACTGAAGTCAGGAAAAGCCTCACCCAGCTCATTGTGTTGGGTATTATGACAATAAATATTAATGATATAAAATTAGAATTCTTCATGCCAGGGCCATAAGTCTGCCCCATGGACTTTACCATGGCCAGGAATTTATGCTGATCTTTGACTTCCACCTTACAGCTTTAACCTTTAAGATTCCAGAGAAAATTTTGTATTATATTTATTTATTATATTATATTATATTATGTAATGTAATATATTGCAATATAAAGTACTGTAATGTAATGTAATAGGACAAAGAAAATCAAGGACAGTCTGAATTTGTATCATCTAAAGGAGTATCATGATAGAAACACAAAAACTATGCAGAAGGGTAATTTAGTTTCTTGGACAGGAACCTTTCAAAGAAAAATAAGCATTCTCTCTGAAAATCCAGTGCCACTGGAGAGTTTTAAACCATTTTATTTCCTTTTTGTCTCAGTATGGTTACGTAGAAATTTTATTATAGCTTAAGGATTAAAGTTTGCAGGCATTTTCCTGAAAAAACAACTTACCTCCTACTCAAGACGTGAACCACCTTCTGTTGAATTAAGGTAAACATTCCCACTGATCTTAAAAGAATTTGCTTTAAATTTGAATGAAGTGATTAAAGAGGTTACTGGGATCTTGCATCCATGCTTATTTTTGAGCAAAAACAAAATTCGGACATATGGTCTCCTGTTTTCACAGAATCACAGAATAGTTGAGGTTGGAAGTGACCTCTGAAGATCATCTAGTCCAACTGCCCTGCTTAACGTTGGCTTATCAAAGCAGGTTTTAAAGATCAATTACTTATCCCTCAATGTATACAATGATGTCAATTGAAAAAGTTCTTTTGAGACAAGATATCTAGAAGCACCCTTTAAAAACTGATGTCGTCTAAGGATTTTACCTGAATTGTATACTACCTATCTCTTTACTAATGTGATTTTCTCAGGCATTCCCTAGGACTATTACTATTTAAATTCTTTTTTTTTTAGAAATATATAAAATCCCCTCTCCTCTAAGAAAACAAATTTATAGTTATCAGTTGCAACTAATGAGAGTGTTTCCCTGAACCTGTAAGAAACAGAAAATATTAAAATACTCCGTACATAAGTATCAGTTTGTAATGCCTTAGTGACAGACATTGCAAAAAGCTTGTCACATTGTATGAAAATATTTCTTGGCCAGAAAGAATATAATCCAAAGATGTTCTTTCCTTTATTTATCAATTTTGAGACTTCTGTTGTTGTGAGGTTTGTATTATTCTTGGCCATCTGGCAGACTGTCAGGAAGGAGACAATACTATTAATAGCAAAATCTACAACAAAGGATCAAAAGGGAAGGAGTCCTTTAATAGGCTGAGACTGCTATGCTTATAATTAGTTCAAAATCTTTCAGAAGAACTCATACCACTGAAGCACTGGATATTAGATCTTTAAAGAGTATGTGGAAATAACCAAAGGAAGGAGAAAGTGAGGCAAAGCAGTGCTGGAAACAGAATGTTTCTTCTGAAATAGTGAACGTCAGGTTATCAAAGTATACAGTATCAGGTTCTATAAACATGCACAGAACTGTCAAGGATTCAAGCATCTGTACCCATTTACCATTGTAGAGCATTGGAGTTTATACTTGTAGGTACTACAGTATGTAAGGAAAACAACAGTCAGCAAAAGATATCCAAAAGAGAAAACTGAAAGGAGCAATCTTTCTGATTTCTCCGCAGGTAAAAGAGGAGCAAGCCACAAGTAAAAGATATCTGCAGATCTTCTGAAGACTTCTTTCAAATATTAAATGCAATAAGCAGTAAAGGATATATCCTGGGAGTTTTTGTTATTCATTCAGTGTATTTTTGCCCTTATCAGAAACTGCTAACCCACACAGGAACAAAATGAACCAGAGACCTTATGATAGCCAGCTCTCTTGTAAGACTTTCAGAATTTCCCGATGGATCAGGCACCACAAATTGTCTAACTTCTTCTGAATTTACTCTGATTTTTTTTTTACAGGGTTGTCTTCAAACAGCAGTGACTTGGATTTGCCTTACAGCTGGAAATTGCAAGACAATCAGGCTGAAATAAAGCACAGTCTGTTTAGAGCAATTATCTAGCAACTACAACCCTATGGATGAGTTAGATATCTTTATGACTTATTTTATGTGAGAGGTCAGCCAAAATAATCATTCTGGTCTTCTCCTTGTTAAGATCTACCGTTCTACTTCGTCTGCTTTGCTCTTTTATTGCTTTAAAATGAACTTGATGCCTGATCTTAGAATCTCCATTTCTAAGTGTTTCATAGTTACTTACCTGGAACTGACTCAGACTGCCTTCTAAAGGTGAAAGGCTTTACGTGGCATGCTGGTTTTAACAGTGGGCCTCGCTTGTATACCAGGGAAGTGCTAGCTCATTAGATCTTTGAACAATATGTGGAAATAACTGAAAGTGCTACAAAAGTTTGCTTTCATGAGCTTCTCATATCATGCTCTTCGTTATTCTTGCTCTCTGGAATTGCTGTTCAGTCCTTTAAAACCCTAGTGAGTTCATGACATTTAATTGTCTTCTCTTAGTTTTATTCTGACTTCTCTTCATGGCACAGGAAGCCAGTGCAGCAGTATCCCTCCGTTCAGCCCTCTGAACTAGAACTAGTCTAATTTGAAGAAAGGGACTAAAATTTTTTCCTCCTCAACTACTGTGGAGAATTTCTCTAGATTTGAAATTCTAAGTAATGGGGCACATAATGTAATCCTAGGTCACCCTCTTCAGACCATTGCAGCAGAAATTTTGACCTCTAGATTAGTTGGAACCAGAGAAAGTTCTTTATGCCATGCAGTTAGTGTACAGAGATTTTCAAATGAATGGGAGGCAAGGCCACAATGAATGTAACAACTCTATCTAACATTCACAGTGGTAAAGGTAAGAGGAGAAACTTTAATTACATACAGCACAATTTCAGTTAAAGTCCGAGTTCATTCAAAGTTGAAATTCAGTGCTATAGTTAAGCTTGTAAATTCCTAATGACTGAAAATGCCAAGATCCATCAGACAATGTTCTTATTTTATTATAGAGGATTGTGCTTTAGATATATCCAGCTGGACTATGGTCATATAGAATTCACAGCTTTCTGGTGTAAAACTGGCATAGGACTCCATTGCAGACGCAGTATCGTTGTATTTTAATTATTTTTTTCTAAATCAGTGTGTGAGTTTGAGGAGCCCTTCCAACAAGGAATAGCTGATTTGGCTTTAAAAGCAGCTGTAAATTGCCTCAAGTTGATCCTTCCCTTTTATCTCTCCTCTCTTTGCCAGTACCATGAGCCCCTCAGTTGCCTAACCAGACCTTTGACCTGTGTTTTAAAAACAAGAGTAGGGATTTCCTCTAAGGCAGATGTCAACAGCTACATGTAAATTAGCCTGCCAGATGCAATGCCATTCAGGGAATACTTGAGCAGGCAGCTTTCCCTCTGAGGCAGATAGTCATCCTCTTAACAATGTGACTCAAGGACAAAAGGACAAGGCAAATGAGATAACTCCAAATGTAATCTACAGCAGTCTAAAACCTTTTAATAGTTGGAAGCTGCTACTTGTCCTGGGGCAGTTTTGTCTCTTTTTCTAGTTGGCAAAATCTGTTGATAAGGCAGACAGCTTTGCTATCACAATTTCAAACTAAGAAGCTTGTAATAAAAGGGAATGTTAAAATATTTTGTTGGGCTTATTCAATTATGTGTGACTGTGGTTAGTGCATCATGATGTGTGTCCTTTTTTTCCATTCCCTGAAGGGAGAAGAAGCAAGTATTCCATTCAGATAGATCACTGATTAATGTTCACGGCTCTCAGCATTCGCTGGCCTCAGGAGTTGTTTATTGGAAATATGTAGCTGAGTCTCAAAGCCAACAACATTCCCCCAGGGTGCCCATTAGGCAGAAGGGCAGCACAGTTGTAAACAATCTATTTTGTAAAGTCAAAGAATTTGATAGAAAAGACATCTAAGTAATATTTGGTAAATATTTCATATTTTGCAATGCATAGCTTGCGGGGAGAGAGAAAAAAGGGGAAGAAAATAATTTAAAGAGTTACTCGGGAAAAAATCTCTCTAATAATAATCTAATAATGTTATTTTACAACGTGGATACATCATAAAAGCCCCGTCTATGCCAGTTGGTGTGAGTGGGTTCCATAGGTTTGGATGGAGAAATACCAGGAAACCATTGGCCAAAGAGAGGAAAAGTGTGTACTGGGAAGGTAGTGTGAGACCTTCCCAACAAGTGATAAAACTTTGGAGGTGATTTCTTGTGCTGAACCCAGAAGAACTGGTAAAGCCAGAACATGAAGAACCTGATTCATCTGTACAAGGCCACAAGCACAGATGGGCACCTGCTGTGGCTCTGTACGATATGAGCAGTGACTGCTATATGCAGATGAAGACTACAGGACTGTTTACACACCCAGTGAACCAACAGGCCTGTGAGGGCCTCTCCAAACGCTTTCCTAGAAGCCCTTGGCATATCACAGCCAGCCTCACCGCTTTGGGGGAGCACTCCATTGGGGATCACCCCACTGGGGCTGCCTTCCCTGCTGCTTCTTCAGCTTGGTGGCTATGAATGAGCATGTGAGGGTGCAAGTGAACTATGTGAGTACTTAAGTGTGCTGTGTTATTGGCTGTTAAGAGTAACAGATAGATTATATTATTAATAACAGCTTAATAAATAAAAGGTGTTCTAAGAAATGTTGTCTGTGATCTGTGTCTCCTTTCCTTCCCAATCTCCTATTAGACAAGGGAATTTACAACTTATACGTGCTCAAAAGAAATACAGCAAGGAAGAAATTAGGGCATTTATAGGTGTTACAGGGCCCAATGTGAAAATTATGGGCCTGTAAAAATTAGGTAAGTAAAGCTGTTTTGAGGAGCAGGTATGGATAGATGACTGTACTTTCTTTGTAAGAACAATAAGCTCCCTGACACTGGTATATTTCTTTCATAAAATCTACAATTGTAACCTGATATCCGATCATGTCTTTCTCTTTCATCCTTTGTATGTCATTGTCTTTGAAAATTCTGAGAGCAGAGAGCTTATCTTTGTAAGTGTTTGCACAGAATTTATCTCCACAATGTGAAATAAGGCCAATTATTAAATTAGATAAATAGATAATAACAATATCTGATTGAAATAGGAAAAAAAAAAAAAAAGACATTTGTAAAAAGAACTAACACATCTTCAAGGTTATAATAATACATTAGCAAAATTTCAACATCCATAATAATAATTGTTTTAATGATTAGAACTAAGTACAATTAACATGAATCTACTTACTTGAGCTTCACATTATTGTTTTTTAAAATGTGCATGCAGGTTTCCTTTTACTTTCATGTTCTATTTTCAAAGCATAGATTCTAACTAGCTTTATTTGCTCTGTCATCAAATTAAAAAAAAAAAAAAAACAAAACCAAAAAACCCCTTAGATGCAGCCAAAACTCTGACAATATTCTATAAATTAATTGTCAAACTATTTAACCCTCAGATAATGAGTTTAATTTCAATTTTGGAATGAAATCCAAAATCAGTGTCGTTTCTCATAGTTTCATTTCATTGCAAATTCCTGATATCTCAAAATGTAAAGTATGACATACTAAAAAATTACAATTGTTATTAGTGTTCTGTTACACATTAATGTTGTATCTGAAATTTAGATACAGTTCTTAGAGTGCTCATATTTAACAAGACTTCAGATTTTCACTCTAACGACAGGAATTAAAACAGCAGCCTGTAGAGAATTCTCATGAGGAAAACAAGTATTAATCTCCAGCCAGTTGCTACTGGTGGGGAAGTCACTCCAGAAGTACCACAAATTGGCTGAAGGAGGGACATGAACCTTATATGTCCCAAATGTGTGCCGAATATGGTCTGAACTTGGTCTCAGACCAGATTTTTCATCCTATACCCGAGACTCTGTTTTTGCAATCACAATGATGCGCGGATCTCAGTGTTACTGGATAAACCTAGGCTCTCTATACTCCACTAATCCAAACAAAGGGCCAAGTCACAGGTTCACACATTGGCACATATGTCTTGCTGTTTGTTTGCATGCTCTTTTGCATGGTTTTAGTTCATGCCAACTAGCACAATCCCAGGAAATGCCTGGACACCAGGAACTGTTCCCATAGAAAGTACAGATAAGGCAAGTGAGTCCAGGAGACTGCTACCTGTGATATACACTTTCTAGGAGTGACAAAGTACAAGCCCTGGAGCATTTTATCTGCTACCATAGACATACCCTGTGTAATACAAATCTGGTCCAGATCACCATGGCATTTCTAGCAAATTACTAAAAGCATGTTGAACAGAGTTTATGCCACATTTCTGATTTTATGCCAGTTTTCTAACATCTGGGAGAGGACACTCGGTACCTAATCCCATACAGGCTGTAAAAAGAAAAATATCCTTAAAAGTATTTGAAATGCAATCAATAGAGCCAGTTTGCACCAGTTAATATTTTGTCATGTGGAAGGATCACTCCTTATCCAGTACCAAATGTCCTAGAACTGTATGTGTGTGTGTGTGTTTTGTTTTGTTTTGTAAACTCATAATGTAGACACTTTTTCTAAGTGAATATTTTGTATGTATAAATTCTAGGTTTCTTCTGATCTCTTCCAGTCCTATTTTCCAGTTATATTATTACAATCATTTCAGCCAACTGCAAAAATGTACACAATAGCAAACACACTGCTTTCTCCTGCTGTCCAAAGAAGAATTTTCCAGCAGGAAAGATGGTTGACCTATGGTAATTATAACATACTGTATCTTGTACAGTTAAAAAAAAAAAAAAAAAAAAATGTGGTAAACCAGGGCACTAGGAACATTTTTATAACCTGAATTTTTCTAAAAAATATAGGTCTATTCTAAGCACATCAGCATTCAGAAAACCACTCCATGTCTTATACAGATGGAATTTGATTATGTTTTCCCATTCCAATTAACCCTCAAATAAATAACCATGGATGAAGGGAGGAGCCTTGAGGAGAGATTCTCCACCATTTCAAGCCAGAGTCACCAGCGTCTTCTAGTCTCTAAATATGTATTTTATTAGAACATTCAAGTAATAACCTAAAAATGAAATCATTTTTTCAGCTGAGAGAAGTCAACACTACCAAGCAAGAGAGACTGCACTCAAGATTTAACAGCAAACTTCTCTCTTATCCATCTGCCTCTTCAAAATAAGTATCCTTTCAACAGACTTGGAAAGTTATCCAAGGTTAAGGCAAAATGTTTCTCAGGGAAGAAAGTACTGTGTAGGTGGGTTTTCATCTGGTGACTTACCCAAGTTTTCAAGTGAATGCCTAAATACACCGTTTACACTTCACTTTGAAGGTAACAATACAATAAACAACTGTGGGAAGAGTCACATCTTTTGAGTCATTCTTGTTTCATAAATTCATGAATCTCAAGGGTGTGATAAATAGCCAAATGTGAAAAGAATTCTTAAGTGACCATAGCTGATAATTTATATTTAGAATTGGCAATGTTTCTCCTCAATTTACTGATAAATAAGTTTCACAGAGAAAGTATATACCAGATTTATTATCATAATTACTATTTAAATCTAAATTACTTCAACTTTCAATTTGGTTTGCTCCATCCAAATTAAAATATCTTTTCTACACTGCAACAGATAATTTAATAAGTTAAATATAATATTTGTGACATGAAATTGACTTAATCAGAGATGACATAAGACACATGGGAGTTATTAGAAGCCTTTATATAGGAAGAAGTTACAACAGAAACTTTATTGCACAGTGCAGTACAGATGAGAAGTCCTTGCCAATACATTTGAACCTGTGAATGGTGGTTGGAAAGATCTTGCCAATTTCTATAAGAATCTGTTGATTTTATCTGCTGCTTCTGAATTAGTGCAATGAGCATCTTGGGCCTCATCTCTAGTGCTTGTTGATACAGGTGTCAGTGTTCCATGAAAAGGTACAGTTGATATGAAATGTTTGTCTTTTTCGGCTTTGTTTTGACATTTCTACTGATCTGGTTTGTGCTTCGTAATGAAATTAGAAATCTGAAATAACTATAAAAGATACATGAATGAGTGGCAACTACAACAAATTACTCTCCTTGGTTCATGTATTCTGAATATGCTTGTTTCCATCAGCTGGTAAAAAAAGCTGTGGTTAATTTACCTGTCATTTACATCCTGTTCCAATGCACTTTGAGGTCAGGTCAAAGATGAAAAAGATGACTGCGGTTCTACCAACATACTTAAGGTAACAGAACACCCAATGTATTTATGTTTTTTTCTTTTTTCTTGAAGTACAGTCTCCTAGAATAGTTGATTATTTGGGAAAGATAACTTTTAATTTATTGTTTAAATTAAATTTAATTTAAATTAAATTAAACAATATTGTAAACAACATTGGTTTTATTTATTATTTAAATTTTTAATTTACTCCATCTATGTAAAAGAAATAAAGGCTAAAAAATTAGACAGATGAGTGAAGGAAACCTTAAGGACAGTAATTTTAAGCCAGCCTTTTGGGATTAGAAGATTTTTGAACACTTGAAGTTGTAATTACAAAGTTTATATTTAAGGAAAACTGAATCTACACTTTTTGTCCCTTCTCAGTTTCTATCAAATTTGTAGAGTTTGATGTCAATGTTATTTAAAGACTGATTTACTCAGTGACAACTGGCCCAGTATCTCCTTTCCAACCAGCTGACCCAAACAGCTTCCTGTCTTTAAGATATTTAGTTTAATATAATTCTTAATTCATGAAGTGCAATGTAAAAGTAAATTTCCACTTCTAAATAAACACTAAGTAAGCTAACTTGGTAACAAATACAAGATTTCTGCAGGACTTTTGGCTCAGTGGAAGCCATTGTTTCAGCATGACAGTTTCAGGACAAACAGGAGTTCGTTTGGATAAAAGGGATGTGTTGTAACGATCCGTAAAAAACGCTGTCAGTAGCCAAGTACCAAGTATAATGGGAACTGGCAGGCATGTTGTTGGTGATTTGGCAAATCCAAGGGAGGATGACCAAGATCCTTCAAATGGAAAATTAAGGGATGTCTTATCTGGATATTTAGGACTAAGGCAAAGCATTTAAGCATTAAGGACTTTTTATGCAACCTTGATTCATTCAAGCATATAAACAGCCAGTCATTTACATTACATGACTAGCTTAGGACACCCAAATGTCCTTTGAGAGCAGAGCTGATAGCCAGTAATGTCAGCCTGGGAGGCCGACCGACCCAGAGAGGAACTGCTGCCTTGTGCATTCCTGCAGGAGCTTTCCTGAGAGCTCACAGAAGCAAGTCATTCTACTACAGTGCAAAGCAGTTTTTCTCTCCAGAAGGAAGTTTCAGGAAATACATGTGTTCATGAATGTTGAGCAAGATTGCAAGAACAAATTCATGTGCTATTTCTTTACTTAAAAATGTATCAAATTCCTGATGATATCTCTTCGCAGAAGCCATCTGAATTATGGTATGGATTAATTTGGTTTAGCAATTGTTCAGTTCTAGGAAATCCAGCAGAAGTTCATAATTTAAAATTAATCATGAACAGTTAAAGGATTGGTGGCTGTACTTGGGAAAAATGCAGTTAGAGGCATCATTAAAATTGTACAAGTCTAGGATACCCGCATCATATTTTCCTGATACTAAACGTTGCTATTATACTGCAGATTAATTCAGCCAAATGGAATATAAATTACTTCACTGACTTACACGTACTTACTTCAAACAAGTGGCTGTGGGGGAGGGGAGGAGAGTTATGGTGCTTCAGCTGGAATAAGCAATGTTGTATGTATTATTAAAAAAAATAAAAATAATATTTAAAAGCCAAAAATACAAGTCTCAGGAAAAGGCAAAATATAAAGCAGTATTTATGGATTAATATAAACATGGTGTTTATGTGCATCTTATCAAAGAATTCTTTAGTGTGAAATGCAGAGTGGCACCTAATTACTTTTTTTTCCCTGGGTCGACTTAACCATCATAAGTTTTGCAGAGGCATTAAATTGTTTGTTTGAAACATTTCTGCTGAGCTTTGCTGAGAATTCTTAAGAAGCAAATAGGGTTAAGGAGCTCCATTTTTAATTTCTTTTTTCCCTAATTGTTATCTTTAGCTAGGTCTAACTTGAGTCTGTTATCTCTACTATCTACTTGATATCTTTTTAATTAAGAATAACTATGTCCCAGTTAAGTGTCCTGGGAAAGCTTTACCTTTGACAAAACACACCCTAGCTACATACTGATATTAAAGCACTTTGATCAGGATTACTAGACAGGGCCTGTTTTATCATCTTTGTTGGAACTCTTCTTTTACTTCATGTACATAAGGTAAAAGAAGAATTTTATTTTTTTTTTAATAAGATTTTGAATTGCTGTACTGCCGTAGGGTATGTTTATAATGATATTGTTCATCATATTCACTTTTTACTTGCAATAGAAATTTACAAATTTACAATTACATACACAATGATTTATGAAATTGTATTTAACTGCACCTCTAATTATTCTATGTTAACAGCTAATGTAAATTATTGGGAGGCTGAAATAATCACTCACACCCCACATTTCTGAAATATATAAACAAAATTAAAATGTCTGAGGGGAAAATAAAATATTTAGAAGTAAAAGTTATATTCATTTTGAAATGAACCCAATTTTTAGAACAAAAAATCTAAACATTTTATTTAGAAAATTTTTAAATGGGACAATTTTAAAGTCTTTTAATAGTTTAAGTATTTATTTGAAAACAAAAAGATGATTAATTCAATGTAAATTCACAATTACGTTTTCTATCTATATAGTAACTTTCAGTGAAAACTATTTTTATCTATAAAAAAACCCACTTCTGTCTACTAGTGACTTATTTTGTCATTTTCTGCTCTGTATTGATATGTTGCGTTTTGTAACTGACCTTATAAGTTGAATAGGACAATGAACCTAAATTATGTAGTGTACTTTCCATTTGGACATATTGGACTGTTACTAGTTCATGTTTCCTGTGAACTTTGACCTTTTTGAAAAATGTAACCAAGAGGAGAGGTGCTATTGTCCCAGTGGGCAATGGAGGATTCAAACTTACTAGCAACATAGAGATAATAGTTTTCCATTTCCATGTATCCAGGCAGTCTGTGCTAACTGTGGCCTAGATGGTGATACACTGAAAAGATTTTGACAGAAGCAGTTGTATAACAGGTCAGGGTAGGATAAAATGCGCATAATTATGAATATGCTTGTTTAATGGTAGAGAATGGTCTGTGCTGTTACTTAAGCAGGAATATACTTACCACATGTATAAATGTTTGCTGTTCCCATTAATCTCTACATTCTCAATACAGTCAATGTATTAGTGAAAGACTTGGTAACTTGGATTACTTAGTTTCTTCTGCTTTAACTTCATTTAATTCTTGTTGTTGTATATTTTTCCCTCTGGATTTATTCAGCATGTTCATCATTAATTCTTCCTCTGAAAAAAAATCCTGCAAAACTATATAGCTGTAAATGTGACAAACATGTCTTAACTGTGTTTCTGGTTTAATGTTCCATAATGTTCCACCATAGTAAGAAATCATAGGAAACATAACTACACAATATCCCCTTACATGTACAGAGATGTGTTCCCAATACTTGTTGTTTGAGAAAAAAAAGATTTAATGGGCTGACAAGCCATTAAAACTTGAGTGCATTTTAACAATTTATTTCCTGGAAACTTTGTGGTCAGAGTTGTTAAAAATTAATAGATTTGTGTAGGGATAGGAAAAACTAGCTGCTGTCATAAAATAACATATAAGGCCACTGAAAACTAAAATACAATGTAACAAATCTGAAGAGTTACCTGATGGGCAGATGTTGCTATTGTTCTGGCTGAGACCTCATAGATGTATTTCACATCTGGCATGCAACTGTATTTTCACCTTGCTTGTTTTTAAAATGTAAAAACAGCCGTTGAATAGTGATTAAGATAGAGATGTGTGTGTGCTTGACAAAGGTTTCTACAACTGAAATATCTGGCCCATACAGCACATATCTGTTTTGTATAGATAAGATAAATTTATTTCACTAAATTTTGGTTATTTATAATCAGGAGAAACATGCTCAAAATTGTATTTGCTCAAAAGATGGCTGAATTTCTTTCCATGTTCCTTAAACAGAGTTGGAATAATACTTCCTTACCAAATAAGACCATCCCTTCTGCACTGAACATATTTTGCATAATTATTTTTTGTTGGTAAAAGACAGATTCGTATATACTGAGATCACATGAATTAACTGATTCACCAGACCTATCATCGTTTCCCAGATTAACAAATACATGTATACCTCTTGTATTTTTAAGAAAAGATAGCTTCATATGCTAAATCTGTTAGCTAACACCAACCTTTTAAGACTGCATAAGAGATTCATTTTCCCTGTTCCTTTTTTTTATGCACATTTCTTTTATATACACTCACTTCTGTAAGTTCTAAAGCCCCCACCTTAATCTATTTTTATAAAACAACAAGGCAAAAAATGTGGTTTATTTTGAAGAAGTTAAAGAGATGCAGATGATGCCTTCATACTTTGAAGACAGATTGCGCCTTATTCTAGGTTTGAGGAAAAGACGTGCTTGATGGAAATAAGAACCAACAAGGAAGTTCTGAAATGTCACTATGTCAAGAGACACCACTCCAAACAGAACATAATGCACCAGGGAAAGAAGCTGAGTAGATGAAATATTTTATTTTTTAATGGTGGGATAGTCAACCAAATTCCTCAAAGTAAGTATTTGTTGATATAGCATCTACTGTAAAGTATAAATCACCAGGTAATAAGTTGAAATCCAAGTATAACCACAGCCTGAAGCCTTGACCACAGAAGCTACACTGTGAATACTACGAAGCAAAGGGGAAAGAAAGAAAAAGAAAATTTTTTAAGACTGTCCTGGTTTAGAGTTAATTTTCTTTTTGGTAGCCGGTATGGGGCTGTGTTTTGGGTTTAGGATGAGAACAATGTCGAGGATACACTGTTGCTTTGGTTCTTGCTAAGTAGTGCTCAGCTGTTGCTGAATAGTTGGTAAGCGGCGCTCACACTGGTCAAGGACTTTTCAGCCTCCCACGTTCTGCCGGGTGCCCGGGGGGCTGGGAGGGGGCACAGCCAGGGGGCTGACCCAGACTGGCCCAAGGGTTATTCCGTACCATATGACGTCGTGCTCAGTATATAAGCTGGGGGAAGAAGAAGGAAGGGGGGACATTGGGCGTGATGGCGTTTGTCTTCCCAAGTAACCGTTACGCGTGATGGAGCCCTGCTTTCCTGCAGATGGCTGAACACCCGCCTGCCGATGGGAAGTAGTGAATGAATTCCTTGCTTTGCTTTGTTTGCGTGCATGGTTTTTTTGCTTTGCCTATTTAACTATTCTAATTTATTTTACTTCAATTATTAAACTGTTCTTATCTCAACCCATGAGTTTTCTCCCTTTTTACCGTTCTGATTCTCTCCCCCATCCCACCGGGGGGGAGTGAGCGAGCGGCTGCATGGTGCTTAGTTGCCGGCTGGGGTTAAAGCACGACAAAGACTCAGAATACTCAAAAGCTGAGAGAAAACAGAAAGGATGATTCTGTTGTCTCTTCTTTGTTCTTGCTGACATTTTCTTTAATTTGTATGTAAAATGAAAATCCAACTCAAGGAGTTTATCATGGATTTGGGATGGATTAGAAAGAGGTACAGTGCTTGAATGAAAATGGCTGTGCTGGTTTAAAGGTCTGTGGATTTGGAGGTTTTTTATTCCTTCTAATTTCCTCACTTGGATTTGGCACACACACGTGTGTGCATGTGCACCTGCGTGCGCACACACACACACATAGAGCTGACTGCTTAAAAAAAATATTAATTTCCTTTTCCACTTAACTCTTTCAGAGATGGGAGTTAGAGAGCTTCTATTGTTTTCATTATGAGAAAATGCAAGAAGCTGTTTTAAATTATTTCCCAGTGGCACCAAGGATGTTTCAGCATTAACCTCCACAATGCGTACTGTTTAAAGTTGACTAGATGAGGCTAGAATACCTTCTTATTACTTCATAACCATAGAATCATAGAATTGTTTAGGTTGGAAAAAAACTTTAAGATCATCAGGTCCAACCATTAACCCAGCACTGCCAAGCCCACCACTAAACCATGTCTCTAGGCACCTCACCTACACGTCTTTTAAATATCTCCAGGGATGGGGACTCAGCCACTTCCCTAGACAGGATGTTCCAATGCTCGACAACACTTTCAGTGAAGAAATTTTTCCTAATATCCAATCTAAACCTCCCCTGGTGCAACTTGAGCCCATTTCGTCTTGTCCTATCGCTTGTTACTTGGGAGAAGAGACTGACCCCCACCTCGCTACAACCTCCTTTCAGGTAGTTGTAGAGAGCAATAGGGTCTCCCCTCAGCCTCCTTTTCTCCAGGCTAAACAAGCCCCGTTCCCTCAATCGCTCCTCACAAGACTTGTGCACTAGACGCTTCACCAGCTTCATTGCCCTTCTTTGGACATGCTCCAGCACCATAATGTCCTTTTTGGAGTGAGGGGCCCAAAACTGAACACAGTATTTGAGGTGTGGCCTCACCAGTGCCAAGTACAAGGGAATGATCACTTCCCTGGTCCTGCTGGCCACACTATTCCTGATAGAAGCCAGGATGCTATTGGCCCGCTTGGCCACCTTGGCACACTGCTGGCTCATATTCAGCTGGCTGTTCACCAACAACGCCAGGTCCTTTTCTGCCAGGGAGATTTCCAGCCACTGTTCCTCAAGCCTGTATCTTTCCATGGTGTTGCTGTGACCCAAGTGCAGGACTCGGCACTTAGCCTTGTTGAACCTCACACGATTAGCCTCAGCTCACTGATCCAGCCTGTCCAGATCCCTCTGTAGAACCTTCCTACCCTCCAGCAGATCAACACTCCTGCCCAACTTGGTGTCATCTGCAAACTTAGTGAGGGTGCACTTGATCCCCTCATCCAGATCATTGACAAAGATATTAAACAGGACTGGCCCCAATACTGAGCCCTGGGGAACACCACTTGTGACTGGCCACCAACCAGATTTAGCGCCATTCACCACAACTCTTTGGGCCCAGCCATCCAGCTATTTTTTTATCCAGTGAATAATAAACCCATTCAAGCCATGAGCAGCCAGTTTCTCCGGCAGAATGCTGTGGGAAATGGTGTCAAAGGCCTTACTAAAGTCCAAGTAGACAACATCCACAGCTTTTCCCTCATCCACTAAGTGGGTCATCTTGTCGTAGAAGGAGATCAGGTTAGTGAAGCAGGACCTGCCTTTCATAAGCCCATGCTGACTGGGCCTGATCCGCTGGTTGGCCTGTACATGC
This sequence comes from Platalea leucorodia, assembly GCF_965183815.1. Classification (NCBI taxonomy): domain Eukaryota; kingdom Metazoa; phylum Chordata; class Aves; order Pelecaniformes; family Threskiornithidae; genus Platalea; species Platalea leucorodia. Next base: position 22,497,955 of record NC_138829.1, read on the forward strand.
CACATGATGACATGCCTGTAGTTCCCCAGATCCTCCTTCTGGCTCTTCTTGTAGATGGGCATCACATTTGCTAACTTTCAGTCAACTGGGATCTCCCTGGTTAGCCAGGACTGCTGACAGATGGTTGAAAGTGTCTTGGTGAGAACTTCCGACAGCTCCCTCTGTACTCTTGGGTGGATCCCATCTGGCCCCAGAGACTTGTGTGTGTCTACATGGTGTAGCAGGTTGCTAACGATTTCCCCTTGCATTATGGGGCTTCATTCTGCTCCCTGTCCCTGTCTTCCAGCTCAGAGAGCTGGGTACCCCAAGAACACCTGGTCTGACTATTAAAGACCGAGGCAAAGAAGGCATTAAGGACCTCAGCCTTTTCCTTGTCATCTGTCACTGTGTTTCCCCCCACATCCAATAAAGGATGGAAATTCTCCTTAGCCCTCCTTTTGTTGCTAATGTATTTGTAGAAGCATGTTTTGTTGTCTTTTATGGCAGTAGCCAGATTAAGTTCCAGCTGGGCTTTGGCCCTTCTATTTTTCTCCCTGTGTAACCTCACAACATCATTGCAGTCCTCCTGAGTGGTCTTCCCCTTCTTCTAAAGGACATAAATTCTCCTTTTTTTCCTGAGTTCCAGCCAAAGCTCTCTGTGCAGCCAAGCCAGTCTTCTTCCCCACTGGCTCATCTTTTGGCACATGGGGATGGCCTGCTTCTGCACCTTTAAGATTTCCTTCTTGAAGAATGTCCAGCCTTCCTGGATTCCTTTGCTCTTCAGGACTGCCTCTCAAGGGACTCTGTCAACCAGGCTCCTAAACAGGCTGAAGTCTGCCCTCCAGAAGTCCAAGGTAGAAGTTCTGCTGACACCCCTACCTACTTCTTCAAGAATTGAAAACTATCATTGTGTGATCGCTATGCCCAAGACGGCCTCCACCTGTCACATCACCCACCAGGCCTTCTCTGTTCACAAACAAGAGGTCCAGCAGGGCGCCTTCCCCAGTTGGTTCCCTCACCAGCTGTGTCAGGAAGTTGTCTTCCACATGCTCCAGGAACCTCCTAGACTGTTTCCTCTCTGCTGTATTGTTTTTCCAGCAGACATCTGGTAAGTTGAAGTCCCCCAAGAAGAACAAGAGCTAGTGATTATGAGACTTCTCCCAGCTGCTTATAGAATACTTTGTCTGCCTCTTCATCCTGGTTGGGTGGTCTATAACAGACTCCCACTGTGTTATCTGCCTTGTTGGCCTTCCCCTTGATTCTTACCTGTAAACACTCAACCCTATTGTCACCATCGTTAAGCTCTAGACAATCAAAACACTCCCTAACGTACAAGGCTACCCCACCGCTTCTCCTTCCTTGCCCATCCCTTCTGAGGAGGTTATAGCCACCCGTTGCAGCACTCCAGTTGTGTGCGTCATTCCACCATGTTTCTGTTATGGCAACTATTTCATAGTTTCCCTGCTGCACAATGGCTTCCAGCTCCTCCTGTTTGTTTTCCATGCTGTGTGTATTGGCGTAGATGCACTTCAGTTGGGCTGTTGCTCCTGCCACCTTTTTGGGGGAGAAGCCTTAGTTCCTATGTGACCATTCTCAGGCACTTCCGTGGTTTCTAACACATCCATAACCCTTGCATCTGTGCTGCTGCATGGCTCTCCATCCCCTACCTCCACTGAGATGTCAAACCGAAGGATCTCGCTAGCACACTGTCCCTCAAACATTGGTATGCCATCCCCAGGCTTATCTCTAGCGAGTCTGGTTTTAACCCTTGTCCCCTTCAAATCTAGTTTAAAGCTCTGTTTCATTTACGATGTATTCAGGTTTTTTTCATCACTTTCTGTGGAAGGAGTTTAACTACTGTTTGTGCTAATCAAGCTGGACCAAAGACTGGGGACCAAAGGAGAAGAACAAGGTGAAAAACAGAGACCAAAAACCTTCCTTCATTTCTTATAGTAAATTTAAAGATACACAGGAAGATAGGCTTTCTAATAAATAGTCCATGGAAAATGAAAAAATTCTGTTACAAACCTCCATGATACCAAGATTCTGAGATCTTAATTTCTAGAAGATAAACTGTGGACTTAGGTCTCTAGATCCTTTAGCAATATCTACAGTTTCAAAAAGTAGATGTGTCTGTCAATAAGTATGTATGTGTCAGTGCTCTTAGAACTCTTAAATGTTTCTGTTCAGAAATTCTTTAGAAAAAATTCAAAATTAATAAAAAAACATTGTTCTAATTAACTGAGGTCAGGCAGCTGTCCCTTGGAAAGTATAGCATTGAGTTTTAAAAAGCAGAAAAACAGTAAATACATTAAAAGCCACTTAACTGATTATTCAGAGGTTTCAAATAGAGAATATATATGAAAAAGGTGTGTTGACACCTAACCTGTAACTGGAATGATAAGAGAACAACCCTGCAGTCATCTAGAGACTTTAGCAATAGCCTGAAACATGTCTGCATAATACCAGAAGACTTTACTGTCAACTATCTACCAAGTCTTTCATTGCCAAAAGAAATAGTGAAAGAGTGGTACAACTATGCTTCCATAATTAATGGAACTTATTTCCATATAAAGACATGCCTAAAATATCTTGATATTTTCCATGTGATGATCAATATTATTGATCAATAATAATCAATTAATATTGTCTATGATATAGAATTCGGAATATAAGGAAAAGCTGGTATCAAATTAAGAAATGTATGTAAAGCAAAATAGAAAACAAAATGTATGAAAACAGATACTCAACCCCTGCCTCAGAAGGTAAACAACAAAACCCAAATAGACCATAACAACATTCAAGAATAAGACAGTGGAACACTTTCCAGGTATTGCACCATCTGAAAGCCACTATCAATACTACATGCTAACAACTCCTGGCAAGTATAACTTGCCAGTTTCTAGGCATACGAACATTAAATTTGGATAAATGAAAATATGTAGAACTGCTCTAAGAAAGCCAAAGTAAACATCAGTTCCCCAACAACATCCCCAGAAAAAGAAGCAATAAATCTGCAGTAAAAAGCTGCATGACAAGAGGCAAGAGGAAATACGTGAGTAATAGCACCAAAAAGACAGAAGCAGCTGCTGTGAGAAGTGATAGTAAAACACTTTACCAACTCAATAAGATTCTAAGTGGCAAATTTACATTAGCTAAAGAATGTATTAGTAAAAAACAGAGAAAGACCACAAAGACTGTTTACCATGTCATCCATCTGTGTACTTGATTTTCTAAGCTTCCTCTTCTTTTTTATATGAAGTCCAAATTTCTTGGCTTCACCTTCAAAGCTGTGTTCACAGCCTAAACTCTTGTTTCTGACTTTTCATCTACAGAGTAAATGACTCTCTTCTCTCATATTTCCACAGTCCATCTCTCTTGCCTACACATGCGACAATTGAAAAAATATAGCTTTGTGCTCAGTCCCATCTTTTGGTCAAATATGGAGGACCTCTGTGTAAGTGCTGTGAAAAGAATACTATTCTTTTCCTTCCTTATTGCCCAGGATGGGATCAAACTGTATCAACAATATTCTTGACAGACACTATACTACTTTTTCTTAAAGACCTTTGATGATGTGGTGTTAATAACATCCATATGTAATCAGTTCAATGCTTCTTTTCATTTACTAATTTGTGGCACAAGTAGAGAATGTACTATTTTTATTTACACTTTTATGTCCTTGAAGATTTTTATTATTTACTGTTCTTCTCAAAACAAGTGAAAATATTTTTTCAGTCTTTCAATAACCGCCATGTTTGCTAAGCTTCTCAATTTTTGTTGTTTGCCTCTATATTAACTCACGTTGGTGCATATCTTTCTTGCAATGCAGTGCCCAGAAGTGGATATGATAACATTGTTGAACAATGTGGTTTTAAAACCTGCTTTTCTGGTTATGCAGGGTGTCGTGGTTTAACTCCAGCCAGCAACTAAGCACCACACAGCTGCTTGCTCACTCCCCCCCCCCCCGGTGGGATGGGGGAGTGAATTGGAAGGGTAAAAGGGAGAAAATTTGTGGGTTGAGATAAAGGCAGTTTAATAGGTAAAGCAAAAGTTGTGCGCGCAAACAAAGCAAAGCAAGGAATTCATTTGCTGTTTCCCATCGGCAGGCAGGTGTTCAGCCATCCTGTGGAAAGCAGGGCTCCATCACGCGTAATGGTTACTTGGGAAGACAAACGCCATTATACTGAACATCCCCCCCTTCCTTCTTCTTCCCCCAGCTTTATATACTGAGCATGACATCATATGGTATGGAACAGCCCTTTGGCCAGTCTGGGTCAGCTGTCCTGGCTGTGTCACCTCCCAGCTTCTTGTGCACCTGGCAGAGCATTGGAAGCTGAAAAGTCCTCAACTAGTGTAAAGACTATGCAGCAATAACCAAAACATCAGTGTGTAATCAACTTTATTCTCATACTAAATCCAAAACACAGCTCTATACCAGCTACTAAGAAGAAAATTAACAAAGACCAAAAGACTACCCAACAGTCTGCATAACAAGATAAAAGGTTGATAATAAAGGAGAAATCTAACAAAATTTCACAGTTCTGAAATCAAACATTAAATTAGAAAAATAACCCAGATATATGAAGCAAATGAATTCTCACACTATGACAATAACACGTGTGCCAATAGCAATATATAGAAAGAAGTAAAATGTGAAAGTTGGAAAGTTAATATTAACCAGTTTAAGTAAAATCTATGTGTCAAAATAAGAACTTCAAGCCCTTCACCTTTCTTCCTCAAATATTAATACCACTTTATTGTATAGTTCTGAAAGCTACAAATTTACCAAAAATATGTAGACAGGTGTCTAAATGGCTGTGAAAATAGATACCCGCTAGAAAAGAGGTATTAAAAGAAATTAGTTAATAACAGTTGCTGAGATATGTCAAAGAGTTTTGCAGTCCTTCTCTTTACTGTTATCCAGAATAAGAGATAGAAATATTTAGACTGTGTGTTAAGAATAAATTTATGGAATCTGTTATAACAGGTATAACTTTGGGCAGCTGGAGGAAGAAGTAAAACTGCCATTTTAAAGTCTTCTTTATTGTAATTTGGCTGTGTGTGTATTAATAGCATAGAGATATGTTATCTATACATAGATACAAATAATACACAGAGGAATTTAGTTGGGAGTAGAGGAAACTTTGAAAAGGACAAAGGAAGAAGCAAGCCTGAATCCTTCCCTTCCCAGCTGAGTCTTGCCAAGGGGCTGTCTTTGTTCCTCCCGTGAGCTTACAGTTCAAGAGAACAACACACTCTTTAGCTCCTTGTGTCTCATGAGGAAAGATGATGTGAAATTCCTTGCTGTAAACACGTGCCATCAAAGAAAAGTGGAACCTGAGACTAACAATGAAAGGGATGATAAAAACTGTTTGACCTCCTCTTTCCAATAAATTTGTAGTATTTTTAAGTGTGGCTTCATCTTCAGTGTGTTCAGCTTCTTGAAATGCACCCTTCATACTGTGTTAGAAGGTTGAACTGAACTGTGACTGTTCTTCCCGGTCTGTCTTGGCACTGTGCTGAAATAAAGTCCATATTTTTGCTGAACATCTGCTGCTGTGGTTCACCTCTGCTTTGCCTAATAAGATCTCTTAATCATGGTATTTTGTTTTTTCAAGGTTTCTTATCAAAAATAAGTTTTTACTCACTGGCCTCAGAATAGTTTTGTTATACATCCCCAGCACCTGGTCAGATTAATCCAGGTGAGCTTTGCTTTCTGTAGCTGTGTCTGGATTGCATTGCAATGACCTTCACCATCCAGCTGGCATTAAATTAGCCATTGATGTAATAGTTGCAAATATGGAATTGCATGACTGGCAGCTCACTTCTACAGCACAGAATTTTGAAGAAATTTAGCTTTACTAAAAAGTTTTCCTCTTCATAAGAGTTTTCAGCATTATTCCTGATATCCTGTTTCTTAGTTAGAAGTATCTGGGTCCTAAGACTCTGTGTATTGATGCTTGTTTTCATTTGCCACCTTCAAAGTAGGATTTGATTATATTCTCCATATGATTTATAAAACTGCCTGTGAACTAGGTGCACTTCATTTTTCCTTTCTCGCAGTATCCTGATGGTGTATACTATGTATGGAAACTGGCAAGTGTTCTTTTTTTTTCTAAATCTGTTATGTCTTGTGGTCTGGGCTTTCTTAATTTAATCATGTGTACTTTCTGTGAACGCTGCTTTGAGCATTTCTCTGCACATTTCAGTCATATTTACTGTTTAAAGACATTTCTGTGGAGCTTGATCTGTCTCTCAACAATCTCTCTTGAAGGCTTTAATCACATGTCCCACAAATGAGCCTGGCTCTAGTTAACAAGTCTTTTATGATTCCAGTGCTGTGTGTGGATGCCAGAGTTCTCAGCTGTGTAATGTTAGTATTGCTTTTGGATGTAAAAACATGTTACCATATTCCAGTTTCATTTATTTGTAGGTCATAATCCTCAGGCACCTTTATCTGCTCTTCCAGTGTTTCATGTAGTATTCTTAGTTACAGTATCTCACTTAGCTACTCATTCTTTTCCCTGCCCGATGAGCTTTGTAAGGAATTTCTTTTCATTTTCCTTTATCTTTATTTTTTAATGGTCACGTTTCCACACAGGATCGGTTTTTGCTTCACAGTGCCAGGTTTTTATTTGGAAACGTAGTAGTCGTGGTTTGTATTTGTGTAGACCATTTTGTTTTCAGTCATGCTTTGTGTATGACTTTGGCTCTCACAGCCATAAAACAAACATCCAAATTTCCCCAGACCTATCCTGTTTTTTCAGGTGGATTGTACTTTATCTATGTCCAGTTGTCCTAGCAGGTTGGGAAACTCCTACCCAGATATTGGACATTCAGAAGTCCTGCGCTTATGGCTGTCTGGTAAAAGCCACAGCCTATGTACACTGTACTGCATATCTACACACAGTAAATTCAATATTATTCAGGAATAAACAGAAGTACCATGCTGTGTGTTTTCTCTGGGTGCTTTCTGACACCTCCTGGAAGTAGCAGATGTGCTTCTCCTTCCCACCTCCTTTGAAGAGCTGTGAAAATTATTTTACGTATTCTCCACAATTATTCTGTGCATATAGAGCAAACCCTATGTAAAACGGAAGTGTTAGTACTGAATAACTCTATGGTGAATGCACACTTATGTCTTGTAAAAAAAAAAAAAATCTTTTATTAAGACAAGCTATTGCACTGAAACTGGATTCAAAACACTTTTTGCAGCCTTCTCCAAAGTCCTTCCTCGTGCAAACTGGGTTTTCTCAAAGGTTCAATGTATGTTATTATTTGAAAGTCAGGAGGAGCTGCTAGTTTTACTAGAGCATGTTTAAACTAGTTGTATGTCAAACGACCATACTTTATAAGCATTGATTTATTAAAATTCTTTTTAATCTGCAAACTGCATTTAGATATATGTGTGCTAATGGTTCAGAAAGCTTGTCAGTAATCTTAAATCTGAGCAAGGGAAGCTAAAAAGGAAAAACTTGCAGTTGGCTGAGATATATAAAATAAATTACTTTCAAGGAAGTGTCAGTCAAGTATTTAAAACTCCCTGCTTCCTTTGGCACATCATCTCATCAAGTTTATTTGTAAGATGATGTTAGCTTTGAAGTGGCCCTTGTTATTCAAGGTGTTCCTGGTGCCTCTGGCTGTTTTCTGCCAGGTCTGTTATTTTACAGCCTGCCTCAGAACACTGAGTTAATCAATGAAACTAAAGATCTCCTAGGAACAAGTGCCTAGACAAGAAAACAGTCTCTTGTTTTGGCTTGCTGTTACAAACTGTTGTACCCTACAACTTAGCAAATCAGTCCCCCACTGTGTGTTGGAAGCTTTGTTAAAATAAATTTCTCTAAGATGTGAATGTTATTCCAAGCAGAACACACAGACATACATGAAATTACTGACTTGAAGATAAGAAGCTCACTGGGAGGAAACACATATCTCAGCTTAGCCTGATTTCAGGATAGCAGCTTGGACATGCAGGATTAGATTTGAAGAGCAATTGTGCTCCAAATCTGGGCCCTGCTTAAATGATTAGGTGGGTGGTAGGTATAAACCAGTTTTGTTCAAGGTCACTAGACTCAGTAGTTTTATTTTTTTCTTAAAACATCTGCAATGAACACTCAGGTTCACTTTAACAGAAAGCATAAATTTTCTCCAGACAGAATAATACCAAAGGACAAAAAAAGAAACAAAAAAAAGAAAATAAATACTTTGTCGGAACAGATGTTGTAAATTTTTGTTTGTTTGTTTTATATGAAGGAATTCATACAAATACAAACAAAAATTATTAGCCCTGAAGTCATTGTAGGCATTTGTTTTGACATACACTTATTTGCTGCATATATTATGAAAGGATCTCATTACTTGATTTCAGGTAAGAATTTGGACTCAGTCTATGGGTTGCTTATCTTTAAGTAGAGTTGTGCCAGCAGTGCGAACTCTGAGAAAAATATCAAGAAGAAAGAGAAAGATAGATTTGTTTTCTTCTTGGTAGAGTTACATTTCATTGCGATGAGAGATTACAGTTATATAAAACCTTTCGTTTCTAAGAAACTTTTTGTGCTTGACAAACTGTATGCACGTATGAATCATTTCACAGAACTAGAACTATTTTCACCCAACACTGAAATGAAATCAACATGGCAGGTGCTTCAACAGTATGGCACAATAACTTTGGAAAGGAAGAAGGAAAGAGAGTGCCAAAATAAAGCTTCACAAAGAAAGAGTGTGATCAGCCATTCAAATTAGAACATGCTTGACCTGTTTTTAGTTAAAGCTTTCCTTGTGAAGAAAGTCACACGAAAAGAAACCAAATGATTTTGCTGAAAAGCATTCAATCTATATATTTTAAATCTTCCATCTTATCAGTCAAGCTAGTTCTTTTGGCACCTAAGACTAAAAGAGGTAACATATAAAGAGATAAAATTTATAAGCAGATAAAACCAAATGATTGTGAAGCACCCTGTCAGCTATTTCTAATGAGAAAGTTGCCAAAAACATTTTAAAAAAGCGTACATCTGAGAATTTCTGCATATAGTTCTCGTGGTCAAATACTATGGCATAAATTCTTGACAGCTTGATCAAAATAGATTGTACTTGGCATTTTCCATATCCAAAGCAAAAGAAATACCATAAACAAGCTTTTCAATTTATACCACTTTTCATCATGGTATTTAGTAAGGATGCAGAACATTTTCCTTTGAGCTGTCACTAGGAGTCTCCTGCCCCCAGGGTCTGATCTGCTGCACATGTGGACACCAGTGGCAAGGCTCCTGCTCTGTCTGGCCCCAGGACAGGATCCCCTCAGGAGCTCAGCAGTGCTCCACTTCCATTAGCCATGTGTTTGCTACCGAGTGAATAAACATATGCTGATCAGCCAATGGAGAAAATCTCTTTTGCAAACTTTAATTCTCATGATACACTTGAGAGTTAAGCAAGTTTTTATTATACTGATTTCACACACTGGCAACACCTGAGACACGAAGGTGAAATGAGGCTGCAAACAGAGCACTTGCCACTGAGAATGAAATCTAGGAAAACTGTTGACTTACAATTCCCTGTTGTAGCTAGTAGGTAAATTTCTTTCTTAAAACTACTTAGCACTGAAGTAACTTGATTTAAAAGTTTTCAGGACAATTCTATACTAATGAAAGCTGCTAAAATGCTACCTTGTTAAATTCCATTAAGCCTCAGCTGCAGTACACGTCTAGCATAGGTCAGTTTAAAGAATCTTTATTTCTTTTAAAGAATGTGAAGTATTATAATTGTGCACACCAGAGTTCAATTAGTAATAAATATTCCTTATGCTTAAAAGTCATACTAATAATTTATGGAAGCAGTTGGAAGTACAACTTCTGCAAAGTAGGGAGTGAAGTGTTGCTCAGAAAACTATGCTGAAAATGGGATCTTGATATTATTTTGGCTGAAGAAAAACATTTGCAGTGTTTTTTTTCCTCTCCTGTACATTCTTAGTCTTTTTTAGTGGCATGAAATAACAACAACAAAAGGCACGATTACTGGAAATTTCAGTCTTAGTGTTAAAAACTACCTGCCTGAAAATAGACCAGAAAGAGATTATAACATTGGTCCAGTAAACTGAAGATGCCAATTGTTAATATGTATGATCAAGAGAGATGATATAATAATGGTTTCTGCTTTGCAGTTAGATTAAGGGTATCTGTATTTCAAACCCAGATTCAGTTTTCGTTGCTGAAGTGTGAATGAGAATTGCAGCAGCAGTTTGGACTGCAAATCTGGAGAAAAAGTTCACAGTTGACTACACATACAGCCAGATGTACAAGATGGGCTTCTTAGTAGTGTAGAAAAAAGTGAGTTTTGGATCCACATGGAACAAAGATGAGGGTCTGAGGTTATGCTGGGACCAAGGTGCTTCTGCTACTGGAGAGACAGGGTCAACCTCTTGCAATGTTGTAGTTGGATCGGCTAACACTCAAGGATCAAGATGAGAGCATCTATAACATTTCTCAGATAGTAGGGACTGATTTCTCAGTCTGAAATCTTTGTTGATAAGAGACTAATTAATTTGCAGCAAAACTTTTGAAAAGCTTTTAGGAACGTACTTCTAGCTTTGGGGAGAGAGAAGAAAAGAGAAAAAGAAGAAAAGAGAAAAAGAGGCATTATCCATCAGTATTTTTTGATAAAGACTCAAGTAACCATTTTCCAAGGGCAATTAAAGAATTTTTAATTCTTTTTTCTGTTAGAAAGAGTTGGACAAAATTCTGTCTTAGGGTTCTTTTTATTCCATTCTCTTATTGTTTAGTGATAACTCTCTTGCTATCATAACAGTATTTAGAGAAAATGCTCTTTCCTGATCATTTATTCAGGTGAATCAATGGAGTCTATGACTCATGTTTTGACTTCACCTAACTGACAAAAAGTGTGCTTAAAACTATAAGTCTTGGTACTAGTCTGAGGCATAGTTGAAGTGGAATGGAAACAAAAGGAAATGTTCCTCTGCTGGATTCTGGGATTGGTCTCTAATGGAGCACTGCATGTTTTCCACCAAGACTCTTTAGAACTTCATCCCTAAGGCAAGAATACAGTGCAATTGAAGATAGTCCAGCTGACCTATATCATACAGCAGATACGTGCCTTTCCTGAAAAACGAAGAGTAAATGGAGGTTTGCCTATAGCTGATATTAGAGTAGCCTCTTTTGTGACGTTACTCTGCAGTATTTTTGGTTTGTCTAAAGAGAATGTTCTTTAAATATCAGCAAACTAAATCTCCTGGGACATGATGTGAGTCAGCCACACACAGTCTTTTTCAGTAACTGAGTTCAAGTCATGCTTTCTGAAAAAGTCACCAAGAACCATGATTTTATAAACCCAATCATGTTCTATGTTAGACTTTCTGCTCTTATTCAAGCAGCATAAGCAGAGCTCTGGGGTTTACACGAGCCCATTAATTTTAAATGGTTGATCTACACTTTTGATTCTCTTTCTTTTAAACTTTGCAAGCAACCAGAATGGCAATGACAGTGACAGAAAAACACTAGTTTGTTAGGTATAATGCAGATAGGTGCAATGTAGGTTACTTCATGGTGTGATGCCAGTGCACTTCAGTTCTGACCTTTGTTGTTTCAGGTACGTCACTGAAGACCTCATAAAATGTCATGAAACAAGCTGTGATCAGACAGTTGCACTTAATTCTCTGCAAACAAAATGGGCAGAATAAAATCTTGCTTAAGAAGATACTGCATGATGATAAGTAGTATTTAATTTTGTACCTCTTTTTTTTTTTTTTTTTTTTTAAACTGTATGCAAAAATATAACTCAGAATTTCATGTTTTTCTAAGGATTAAAATTGCACATAACAAAGACTTCTCTTGCTAGGACTTGCCAAATCTGCCTGGAAGCAAACCCACTGATATCCAGCCAGCCAGTGCACTGTCCTCTGGGCTGAGACATTACCCCAGACTGTTATAGAAGCCCAGAAAAAGAAATGTTACATGAACAGTACCAGCACCTCCCAGGGATACAGGAAGAGTAAGGCCTTGCTGACACTTCCAGAAATCTTATGATTGGATTGCCTGTTTCCAGGGATATTGTAAAATTTGGACACATATCATCCTGTGTGAAAACAAAGATGCTTCTTCCTTTGCAAGTGCCCTCATACCCAGACACTTCATTGTATGGGGTGATAAGAGAAACTGACAAAGTCCCTGAAATCAGGACAGTCCTGGTCACACATTGAAGAAGATTATTTTTATTTCACAGTCACAGCCACTTTTGAAGAAAAATGAAACAAAGTGATGACATAGAATAACATGCATCAAGTTTAAGAAGAGCTTAAGCAAAAAATCTTAACCAACTGAAACTTCAGGTCATTCTAGGCAATTAATTAATCTGCCTGCTAAGAAAAATTCTGTTAAGTATTTGTTCAACTCTCTTCACACCCTGTCTGCCTTCATGACCCATGCACATTCATGCATTTGAGTTTTCACTCATCGAGATGCTCACAGGAACAGTGATCTACTGCCACTGAAGTAAATGGAAAAAGACTCTTGGTGATTTCCATTGGATAAGGCCCAAAACACACACTTTAAGTTTTACACTGTACTCTCACGCATCAAGCATTAAATACTTGCACATAGGAGTAGTTGCACCCAGATTGGCTATATTAAGTTGGCATGGGACTTTGCTCAAAACACAGGACTACAGACATCTCAGAGCTCTGTTAGAAAAGTCAGGAAACAGAAAGAATAGGATGTAATTTATAAAAGACACAATCATAACTTAGCAATACAGAAATATCACAATGCCAAATACAGTTTTTGCAGTCCCTGAAAACTTGTAATCACCTTGTACAGTAAAAAATAAAATAATTAAAAAATAATTACTTTTTCAAAACAAAAAATACGCCTCTGTTTTGGTTCACCGTGAGAAGGGAAAGAAAATGAACTTGTCAAATAAATTATATGCTGTGAATCACTTGCTTGTGTCTGTTCATTAAACCAAGCCTTTTATAAAACGCATTGTTCTATATGAAAAATGTTTTTTTCTGTTTCTTCCCAACTGCATGAAGGTCTTCCATTCAAAATTTCACTTTATTCTGCTAATTAACTACACATGTCTTTGTAGCTCTAACATTAAAATATTATTTGAAAGAGAACATGCTTTTGAATCAATATCAATCATAGTTTTATTTTCTCAAGGGAAAAGAGGATGCTTAAAGGAAATTAATCATATGTCTATGCTAACTTGTTTCCATATAAAATGTGCTTCTCACCTTTGGAAACTCTGCAGCATTGCTCACATATTTTTACAAGTCTGTCTATAATAAATTTTTGAAATAACTCCCCGGTTTTTATTTGACTGTTTTGTTTCAAGAAAGGCGGAGTGCAGAGTCATGTCCTTATAATCACAGGACTGATATTGTGAGTTTGCTATTCTTTGTCCCTAGCACCTGATTCTTCATTGCCCAAATTGCTCTCAGCAGAACAAGATGGGACATGGTAGAGTTCCCTAGCATGTCATAAACAGTGGTAAAGACCAACCTTGATGTTTCTGCCTCAAACTGTCCTCTCCATATAGCTGCCAACAAGAAAAAAATTGTTCTACAGGAAAGTAGTTTACAAAAATGAGGTTTAAGTATATCAGATAAAGAGGTTTCAAAGTACACCTGTTGAGATTTCCTCCTGTGTAGACCTCTATATTGCTAATTCCCAAAAATGTGATGTTTGTTATCATATTATTTTTTCAAAGACCACAAAATCACTCAATCATGTGAAAATCGTCTTTTTATTTTTAACTTTTTAGAAATGGTTCCTATCCTTGGGACAGGGCAAAAGTAAGAAAAAAATAGGCTGAATTTTATCCAATATGTCCACATACTGGTAATATTGATAAGTTGACATCATATTCTAGTTTATCTACTACATCCTATTAAAATTATATAGCAAACCCAGTAGACTACCGCATTGCAGCTCTTATAAAAAAGTTTTTTGGGAAATGCTACAACAAGTACCTTTCAAAGTAAATATTGTTAGCCTCATAAAGAAATCTTCAGACTTGGAAAGGTGAAACAATTTGCCCCATACAAACAGTAAATCTTTGAGCAGTAAGATGACAGAGTCCAAGCCCAACCCCGAAGTTCTGCCTCAGCCTAGGATTCCACAGGTAAACGTGCTGCTTCCGATTTTACCTTTGTTTTTTTTTTTTTTTTCCTTCTTTCTTATTTCCACTATTAAATACTATTTTCTGTAGACCAAAAAATATTTGATGACAAGAAAAGCAGTGTATCTCAAATTAAAGCTTATTAAATATTGTAAAAATCCTATACATCATAGTATAGGAGTATTCTTTTGAACTTTTGAACTCCAGATTCTTCAAAGCATTGCTCCCCTGAATCTGCCAAAGTGATGTGTACTGCTGCTGTGGAGAGGATCTTATTCTTGATGCAGTTTATTTGGTATCTTTTTGAGATAAGAAAGTCAGTCTTGTCTTACAGAAATCTTTGAAGCTCATTCTAATTAGAAGGACCTCTTCTATTATTTTACTGTTTTTATTCACTCCACTCTTTTTTATGGCTAAAACTATTCCAAGAAAATGGTCTTAGCAGTTGGCTGCTTAGCACTTCATTTGTTCCTGCTGCTTATTCTTCCCTTGAAGTCACACTCCTGTGTTAAAGGCACTGAGCTTGTCCCTGTAACCACCGGTCCTTATGCAGTAAAGCCATGCACCACAGACATCAGATGCAATTAGACTGTAAATAAAACAAGCAGGGGGAACACCAGAAGTGGAGCCATCATCTCTTCAGGCTCAACAACGGAAGTCTTAATAGCTTAAATCAAAAACTAGTATGAACAGCAAGTTTTTCACTTTCTTCCATGATGTTATAGCTACACCCATACTAATATTAACAAGAGCATCATATAAATTCAGGTAAAATGGCAGTATATATTGGAGATTTCCCATTCATTGCTGACAACAAATGTCAGCAATCTGTTTTCCCTGTTTCTTTAGGAAATTCTTGTGTTCTTCAGAAACCACCCAGAGTCAGCAACATAACAGCAGTCTGACTGACCCAGAGCCTAAGCCTTAATACAGAGAGCTTGTGGGAGAACATGCTAAAAGTGCAGCTCCACACATTTCCTTCTCTGTCAAATACACCAGCACTATAAAAGTAAATTTATAAAAAATTATACAATAAATTAGGATTTAAAATTATTATAGATAACCCATTACAGAAACAAATCAAGAACATTTAGTTTGTCTCAGACATTTTCTACGCTGTCAGGGGGACTCACTTGTGTCTTTAACACACCAAACTACAAGTGTTTGACTTCAGTAAGTCCATTCATTCTGCCCATATTAATATGATCATTGGAAGACCATGGAAACTGGGTTTTGTGCTTACTGGATTCTCATGAATGTATTCATCCCATTTGACACCTTCATTTTTTTCAGATTCACTATTAAGATTTAAACCATATCCATGGAACATCTTTGCAAGTTTGTATCTCATATGGATCTCATGGAGCTCAGTTTTGATGAAATAAATTAATTTTATTTTCTCTGAACCATTCTCAGTTACAAAAAAGCCTCTGCATTTGCTGTTAATCAGAGGGTTTCACTGATGGCTGTCCTAACTTTATTGCAACTTAACTATCCATCTCACTATATAAACATTTTTCTTAGATGTGTTAATTTTGTTATATGAAAATTGTTTCTTTATTACTCACTTTGTGGTTGTTCCCACTCTTCAAGCTCCAGTCATGCCACTTCGTTGTTTTCCCTTCACCTCTGATCAAATTGCAAATATGAATCCCAGAACTTCCTGTGCTGACATAACTTCCTTGTATTTTCCTGTGAGATTTCTGGAAGTCAATAACCAAGTCCAGGCTGAAGAACGTATCTTTGAAAACGGTTTTGAATATGAACGCATGTTGTATGTCAGTCAACCAGAATCCCCATTAATGTTTGAAGCACCACCTTTGGTTCAGGAAATGCACTGTCTGCTGAAAGAATATTCAGAGGAAATATCACTACGTGTATGCCTTTTCCAGGATTTTCACCAGATATCCATCAATGACTGATAAAAAAAAGGAATACTAATCTGGAAGGACATTTGATCTAAAACTGTATCCATGTCTCAGTTAAGCCAGAATATTGACAATCTTGACCAAAACCTCTATCCTTAAAGATTGTCCAAAATGTTCTGTCTTTCCATATTTAACTCTTTCTTGTGGTCACCACAAAAGAAAGATTTCATTTCCTTTCCATTCTATTGGTAGCTGCCCTTATTGTCATAATAGTTCAATGAACATTTCTCTAAGCCCATCCAGCTCCCCTTCTACCTCCAGCCTAAAACAGATACTAACCCTTTTTGGAGCATGATCTGTGAGACAGTGTGCTCCTTTCAGCTCTATTCTATGTTCTCTTGACAGCCTTTTCATCTGCTAAAGAGCTTCCTCAAAGCCACATCTGTGGTGTCTTGTGGATACAACGGGGGCATGACATGGATGAAGCCAAGTACCTGAGTTAAATTACAGAAAAAATCTTTTGTATTTTCTTATGTGCTTGCATTATTAGTTACCATGCTTCCTTTTGAACTAGGTGGGTAGAACAAGATGACATGCAAATTCATGAAGCGTTCCATATTTCTGAAGATATGCCAGGGGAGGTTTAGGTTGGACATTAGGAAAAGGTTCTTCACCCAAAGGGTAGTGGGGCATTGGAACAAGCTCCCCTAGGAAGTAGTCATGGCATCAAGCCTGACAACATTCAAGAAGCAATTGGACAATGCCCTCAGACATATGGTATGATTTTTGGGGTTGTCCTATGCAGGGACAGGAGTTGGACCCGATGATCCTTGTGGGTCCCTTCCAACTCAGGATATTCTATGATTCTATGATTCTAAGATTGTCATGATCTGGTCTATTACCACAGATCCAATTCCCCAAAATTTCAAGAAGAGTTCTTCAACCTTAGATACATCAGTTCTTTTCTGCTTTTCATGCATCTTTTAATAAAAAGTTTAATTATATTGTGTCCTTATGTTCAATGCAGTACTTTTCAAACTTCTGTAATAAAAGTTTTTAATCAACTTGTCATGACTGTTTTAACGGGAACATTTCCTCATAGTACTACACATGTTTCAAAAATCAGTTATCTTACAGGCCTCTCCTCCATTCGGTATCTGAGGTATATTCAATCTATGATTCATAGAATAAGCCCTTGTACAGCACACAGCTAGTACCTCACAGTCGGCTTAAAAATTATATAGTTGACCACGGCTCTGTCTCATTTACCCATACAATAATTTGGACTCATTTTGCTTAAGTATTTTGCTGAACTGCAATGTTGAAATATCCCTACATCTCAACTTTCTTAATTTCAAACCTTCAAGTGTTACAGAATTCTCTAAGGAGTCTAAGCAATGCATGCATCTCAGCAAAGCATGCTATAAACAAACCACCTATATTAAACTCACCTTCCATGCTCCACACAGGTTTCTTATAAGAAATTCAAACTAATTCTGGCCTGAATGCAGAATATTTAAAAGGTTGTCTGCATTCGTGGGAAGAAGACTGAGGCCAACAGTTCTGCTATTTTGCCACAATGAAACTCTTCACCAGAAAGACGTATTTCACCTGAACGTAAAACAGTGTTTTCTCCCGGATATATTGAAGATTACATATTGAATCTTCATTATTGTGCATAAACAAAGAACTAAGATATTTCACAGAATGCACTGCATTCCACATAAATGCAAGGCTGAATTTTGGCTGTATAAAGAGATCATGACTGAACACCCCACCCGATAGACTGTCAGGAACAAAATGGTTCAGAAATAATTTTTGCCTGAGGGATTAGATTCTAGCATTAATTTAGCCACTAGCATAAATTCTCTTAGATTCAGAGGTTGTTCACTCTTTATTTCCAATATATTCAGAATACCTATAGCTTTCAGCAATATACAAAAGCTAGATGAACCAGAAAAAATGGAAAGAAATCCTTTGGCTCTGCACTGAGAAACAAACAGTCACTATTGTAAAGATGGAAAATGTACAGTGGAGACAAAAGGGGCAGTGAAGCCAAACCACCAGCTTTATACAGTAGGACAGAAAAAAAAAAATGTGATGGATATATTTTCATCATGCTAACCATGATGTGAGTTTAGGGAAAGCTTCCACTGTCTATCTTGATAGCCAAAATCAATGTGAAATAGCATGATATGCTGGAATGCTAGGCCAGTGATGACATTCACAAGTTTATAAGCAGCCAAAATGAACACCCATACTTTGTGTTGCAATGAACGGTGTCTCTGTATGTCCAGTTTTATCAAGTCTCCTTATGACAATGTGTTGGGGTTTGTAGTCTTCTTCTGTGATTGTCTCTTCATGTTTAACTCACTTCAATTTTCTTTTTAGATTAAATGACATTGTGATAGGATATGGTCAAATGGTAAGGTCAGAAAAAGATTGTTTTTTAGTACTGAGCAATAAATCTTTTGAAGAAATTAGAATAAAGGCTGGTAGCAGAATTTTCTCACTATTTTGTGAGATAAAGAATGAAGCTTGATTATAAAAAATTAATGTAAAGTAAAAGTTGAAACCTGTAATACAAGGAAGGTGCTACCTTAAATATATCCTTGGCCTTGTCAGATATAAGATTTAAACAATTTAGCAGGCATGTACTTGATTTGAGTGTATAATTACAATAATTACATATGCTGATAGGGTAATTGAATTTGTTAATGACAATTAGCCATTTGCACATACAATTATCTAATTAATGTGCACCATTTCAAGTGAAAAATGGTGTCCCTCACAGGTTTTAAAAATAATTTTCTGTATTCTGGAAATTGGGATTAGTGATAGCAGTTTACTTTACTGCCCCATATTGATCAGCACTTTTGTAATCCTCAGTCTTTAATCAGATAAGCATACTCTTCCACAACTGCATAGCACATGTACCTAGCAATAAAGAACATCTATATACACCATGTCTTTACCTCATGAGCTAAAAAAAGCAAATAGGAAGTATTTCTGCAATTTTGTTGGTTAAATACTCCTAAGTGAAATGTTAATCACACTCAAATAATGGAATAGAGGAGACTACTGCTAGCTACCTCTGTCCTGCTTACTCTCACGGTGATCTCTTGAAATTCTTCTGAATATCTGTTCAATTTTGATCAGTTTAAGCTCTGGAAATTCCTTGCTACAACACAGGTCAGGAGGCATTCTGCATTCAACAACATCACAGTGCCTTGCAAGAAAGAGCAGTAATGATGCACACCAGCCATCCCCCAAAATAGCTCATCAGTCCCTTCTGGCTGTCATTTTTGCTTCCATCTAGCTGATCATAAGATACCAGTCAAAAATCTGGAAAATTCATTATTGCAAACAGTTCCAAGAAACACAGAAGTTAGCAGAACTGTGAATATGTCAGATAATGACATTAGGTGAGATCACTGAATTTCAGTATCACATTTTCTATTATAAAAAATATTAATCACTTAGTTAAATACAGAAAGCCCAAAGCACTTTTCCAAAGTAGTAAAAATCATAAAATAATATAATACAAGCCAGAAGCTTTCCCTGTGATCTTGTCTGGCCTCCCACATAATACATTCCAGGAGATTTCACCAAGCCATTCTTATCAATTCCTAATGAAGTAGTAGAGGCAAAACTGACTTCTTTCCTATTACTCAGTAAGTCAGTGGCACACTTGCAAATGCAGCTCAGAATCTGGATTTCCAGCACCGTTCTTAGTCCAAGAACAAATTCTTATGGAACAGGATAAATGAGAAAGGGAAGGTATTGCACAAAAGATTTTGAGACCAAACTTTATTTGCAGGGGTCTGTAGCTGTACATTAACTCCAGTGATGCAAGTTACTTTTGGTGGGAAAAAAAAATAATAAAAAAAAGTAAACAAAACCAAAAGGAGGGAGCAATAGAAAAGAAAAAGAATGGGCAGCTAGGAAGAGCAGTTATGGGATCTCCACACAAACTTCCTCCTCTGGGTGGAAGGATGGTTGAACACTAGAACAAGTTGCCCAAAGAGGTTGTGAAGACTCCATGTTTGGAGAGACTCAAAACCCAACAGGACACAGTCCTGAGCAGTCTGCTGTAGCTGATCCTGCTTTCAGCAAGGGGTTGGACTAGACGATCTCCAGAGGCCCCTTCCCACCTCAGCTACTTTGTGATTCTGCTATAAATGTTAGGGCACTGAAGGCACTGTGCAACAGATTTGGTGTGTTTCAAAGTTATCAGAAAAAATCACTGTCATTTCACTGTGAAGACAGTGCAGATTAGTCATTTAAAGAGCTCTCCTAAAATGAGTTAATCTTTTCTCCCAAACCTCCTATTCATGACACAAAGAGGCATAAAAGACCACCAAATTGCATGGAATACTCTAATAATAGGGATTCCTACTCTTGAATCTATGAAAACCCAACATTTTACTTCATTTTTAGATGACTTGCCACTGCTTCTCTGCCAGTACATCATGATATGCAGCATGTTCATGTTCATCATTGTTGAATAAGGTTCTGTTGGCATTACTTAGTGAAAACAGTAGTTTAGCTTACCAATAACATTCACCACTAATCATAAAAAGTCATCATATACAAGCACTTATAATACAATCTATACCTAAGTTCTTAGCTCAGTATCCAGACAGTTCAGAATGTATTTAATTTTTGTGCATGTTAAAGGTAGGAAAAATGGTCATATAGACACAGGACAGGAACTTCAGTTTCTCTTCTTGTATCCGCCATAACATTTCTGCAGGTTGACGTTAACAAATCTATGTTACATATAGATCAGTAATAATCTGGGAATATTAACATTGTATTATTTCAGAAAGGTGCTGGAAAACTTAAATTTTTAATGCATGCGAGAGTCTTAAAAGTAATAGGAACACACTGTATTTTTTTTGAGTCACAGTTGAAAAAGACATAAGGAAATTTTATTATTAGGGTTGTTATTTCACACTACTTGCAAATTTAGGTTGAATTCTGCCAACAGTTGTCCTTCCCTCTGTTCTCAGAAAAGAAGCCGGGGAGGACTCAGTTCAGAAAACTGATGGATATTCTGCCATCATGTACTACACCAAGGATGACAGCATGTCCTCAGGTTTTGATACTGTACTGGTTTATTCCCCTGCTGGAGTAAATTCACACTCACTTCTCGCATCTCTGGAGTGTGTGCTGTTATCACATCATGATAAAGCAGTGGGCATCAAAAATACAAGGTCTTAATCTATTCTGATGAGAAAGTTTCATTTTAAATATGTAGTTGAACTTTGACTGGATTCATTAGAAAGTGATTAAGAAAGGACAAAATAAGGATTTTATACAAACAGCTCTGCCTGTAGGGGTTGAAAGTGACCTAAGTGTATTGCATCAGCCCAGTAATTAGATGTGTGTATAATTCAGAAGATTTTCTTCAAATCTCTTACCTAAATCATGCAGAGAATGGATGTGAACATGGATATCACATCTTGCAGATGAACATCCTATTCACTACAAGGTATTCTGCAGGTCTTTAAGCCCAAAGCATTCCTTTGAAACTCTTCCACCTTCCATAAGCACCTGTGAGATGAATGAAAGTATACTACAATTTTCTCAGTTTTCATGAGGTGCTGCTGTTTGTCTTGCAGACAACTTATACATTCTAAATTCATATCATATAGATGATTAGGCTTACAGGCTGATTTAAGACTTTGGATACCTTTCAGTTCTTGCTGTCTGGGAATGTATTCTTAATGGGTAATTTTGTTGAAGTTATAGCTCCCTAACACCAGAAACCATCTAATTTCACTGAAAAAAACAACTTCAGGATTATTATTTTTTTTTTTTTCCAGTTACAAACTATGGTTTGTGTTAAAAGATAATCAAGAATCATAATCTGGTTTTGTTACTGTCTGAAGTTATGGAACACATACTACATATAAAGGCCAAACTGAGGTACCTTTATTTCTAATGGGTTCTATTTTTCTGGGAAAATCCCTCAAAACCAACAAATTCAATGCTAAGGGACTAAAAAAATTGTCTATACAGACAAGGAATCAGTTGGTTTTGTCAATGGCTATCTGCAGCATTCCAGTTCTCATAAATAGCAAATGCCCCAAACCTTAGAATACATGACAGCAGCCCCAGGTGCAACTTGCTTTGCCAAATTACTCTGTTCAAATTGACGAACTACTTTAGGAAAGGATAGTAATTATCTTTAGAAACACTGCAACATGGGAGAAGCTTGATTTCATTTAATCAGTAGCTCTGTAATTTAAGTTATGATGCATGCTTTAATTATTCAAAGCACAAATGTTCTTCTCAGAAAAATTTCATTAGGGATCCAGTCATTGGGAAAACCTAGTCATATATGAGTTTTCTTGCCACAGTCACTGTGAATATTAGGTTTTTTTTTTTCCTGAGAATTTTAACTAATTATGTTTTGCTAATGATTAAGTCCAGCTATGTTACAATTGTATGACTGATAGAATAATCATATACTTTACTTATAGTTAATTATGCATTAAATTTACAAATTCATACAATTATATCATTACAGTTTTTGCAACTACTTTTGGCCCAGTTCCTGATATTTACCCTATTATTCCTTCCTGTCCCAATCACAGAATTTCATATTAATATAGGACTCTTATTTGCAACACTGATTAAATCAGTTAATCACTTCTCCCTACCAATGAAAAAAGTCACATTGCATAAATGGTTCATGTAAAGCAATAAGAACAAACCTACCCCCAAAAGAATATTGCTAAAAGCATGATTTTTGAAGTCATTCCTAAAACCAGGCAAGATAAGTAGGCTAACAACAGCACTACATTAGTGATCATTACAGTGTTTCACATTTACATAACACTTCTAAATATTTCATAATATATACATGACTAAATTAAACCTCAAATGCTTCCAAGAGACAAAGGAATAACTTACACTCACCTTGGAACTGTAGGTTCTAAGAGAAATGTTAAATCACTGAGTGAATCTAATGTTTAAAATGGGGTGAGGTGGGGTGGAGCAGGGAATCCCAGAAGTCATAATCTTGAGCCTTGGTCAAACTAGTAGTACTTCTAGAACAATACTGAAAAGATATAAATTAACAGCCAGAGTTTCTGGCTGATTTTGTGTAATATCTATTAGTGGAACTGTCTTTAATTTTAGGTCATCCTACTCCTGGTAAAAAAAACTCTCCTGTTCCCCCATTCTCCAATGTAAAATATTACAAAAATAATGAGGCCTGAAAAAGATTCCTTGCTTCAAATCCAGTCAGTTGCAAATCTTACGGAATCACTTTGCTGCTTTGGGGTTTCTGTGCTGTTGATTTTTAGTGAGTAACTAGAGTGGTTTTCATATTATAAAATATGTTGCCATTATTGTTAACAAAGACCCTAAATTACGCTGTGTTATATGAAAACAGTCTTGAGTTCTGATAAAATATATTAACTCAGAACATGATCTACGCTGTTGATCTGTGTACATCTGCAGATTACAATATATGTACATCTATTTCTTACAGTAATAGGCCATAGTTTCATACACTTTAAGAAGAATTGAGTTGTCTTCCCATGCTGTTTTTCCTTTGTATAGAGAAGCTACCTTAGTTACAATTAAATTTACTCCATCCCCACCCCTCCCTGCCCCAAAAGCATGCCAAAAGTTAGGATGGAGTATTTTAGTACCAGTAGCTTTTTAACATGTGAGTGATCCTCTAGTTTTAGTTACAAATTTCTGATTAAAACCAGTGGGAGTCTCAGCTGTCCAGAATGTCTGGGTTTTAGGAAGTTCTAATATAGTTTTAACAATTAAAGATACCCTGAAGTTTAGCATAGTGATCAATGCATGAAAAGTGTCTTTGCTCCTCACTATTTGATCTCCTCTCCTCAGTCATTGAACATGACATTTCTTCCTCAAGGCAATCAGTAAGACAGTATTTAAAAGTCATTTCAAGATGCTGTCCCTTTGACTTGTTTCCCTTTAGATTTCACAAACAAAACCAGACACTATTCATATTCTATATGGCCTGATTATACCCAGGAAAAATCATACCTATTCTAAGAAGCAGTCATGGTAAATACACTTAATCTGAATCACGGGCAAATTAATGTCATTGCATGATGTTAAGAAGCCCCAGTGCTGGAATGACACCGTCTCTTGATGAAACATAAGGACTAAACTTCTAGCTACTGGATTTATAGAAAAGGATTCAACACCTCCACCTGTAAGACTGTAATAGTGGGGGCTGGAGGGGCTAGCTCAGGTGTTCTGGGTTACTGTCATATTCAGTATTACCTTCCATCTTTCAAAGCCTCCTGTTGTTCACATGTGTGAAGCATCTTGGTACACAGTGTTGCCATAAAAAAGGTTCTCCATTCACAGCCCAGTAAGTGAAATGATTCTGTTTCTGCAAAATGTGTCAGTCTCTTTGGTTGAAAGTTCATAAGTATCCTCTTCAACTCTATTTCTGAGTGCTGGATAAAGAGGGGACATTTTGATACTCCTCCCAGAACTTTTGTGCAATCAAACCCTCCTGCACTGCATATTCTATCATCACCTTCTAATGACTGGAGATGTATAATCAGACCTCATAAATGAGGCATGCTGCTGCATCATCTATGATGAAACATATTCTTTCTTATAGCAAAGCAGGGCATTTCTGCCTTCTGTGCTTTTAGCAATAGCATCAATCCAGCCAGCGTACATTCAGTCTGTGCTGATGCACATTCCTGTTAAGCAACATTTCTTTTAATTCTGGGGCAAATGATGACTAAAATGAACTCAATACATCTACAGATCATTTCAATGGGTGGCTGAAATAGGACATAGAACATTATGTTGGCTAGAGGAAGTGTCATCTACAATGGGAGGCTGCTGTGTAAAGTTTATTTAGTGAGTGCATGATGATCACATAAGCCAGGATATTACAATGTTGGAAGCAATTACTAATTATGATACACAAGATTCAAAAGTAAAAGCAATTTGAACTGCACAGAGAAGAATAAAACAAGCTCATAAACAAGCAGCTTTCCTAAAAATATTCTAATGTGAATTACGGTGTGGCTTTTGTTGTCCCCTCCTCCAAATATATCATTTTTGTGTTTATGAAGGACATTAAAAGTCACAAAATAATGAGTGGGTGTTAAAAATAGAGTAGAGAGACCAGGATACAAAGAATGCATTTAAATTTCTGAAGGCAATTAGCCAAATGTTTTTTTTTAAAGCTGTCATCTAGAAATTTGAATCATTGCTGTAAACCTAGTTCCTTTCCCCCCCCAAAATACGCAGTAGGAATTATGTGTAATCAGGTTCTCAAATGGTATATTTCTATGTCGTGTCACAAACAGAAGATTAGCTCTTAACATTTTATAAAAACATTTCTTGCTTGGGTTCATGTCACACTAGCAGAGGATGATATCATTGCCTGTGGTTATCGCAGTCTAACAATTTGTGACACACTGGATCTGCAAGCATTTTGGGGACAGGCTTATAAAGATATCCACAGTCACCTCAGGTGAGCCCATCCTTAAGTCCAAACTCATCTCATAATGTTGATGACATGAGCACCTACTTGTTACACGTTTCAGTCACCTCCAAGGAATGTCAGGAGGAAACAACTCAGGTCTGTGAAACCTGTAGTGCAAGTGATCACCAAATGACATGCAGTGCAAATGAAATTAGAATGCAATGCCTTGCCAGGATATATGACAGCAAAGTCCATCACAGTAAAGTCCTACCAAATTTAAGGTAAAGTTGGACAGAATGTGTGGGTCAGCTGAACTCCAGAACAGAGTTGACATCTCCAGGCAAACCAAAGCACTACATGTTTTCATGAAGCATTATGTAGAGCTATCTCACAGAAAGGTGAAATAAGTCCCAACAGAGGCAATTTATACTGTGTTATCTCTTAGCTTTTCTGCTCCTTACCTTAGAAGCATGTTGCTCAAGTGTATATACTTTTGATCGAGAAGTACTATCATGTATCCGAAGACTGAGATTACAAGCACCTGTAATTTTACCATCTTCTCCCCTAAAAAACTTCTGATCTTCAGTTCCGTCTCCTTGTCTCTAAAGTACTAAGAATTTATACATTATATTTATGATTTTCTTCTTTGTGGTTTTCTTCTTTCCTACCTTTGCAGCTCAGTGTCTTATTCTCACTGTTTTTGTCTGGTCAGAATATTTCTGACTGATTCTTTAACATTGCATCTATTGTATTCATCCCCTCTCCCAGCTTCTCCTTGTGTTTCTGAAATGAGTTTTCTGTGTTTATATAACAAAGTTCTTCAGATTTATAACCCCAGGTACAGTGAAATAATACAGCAGAAGTTAAAAGACTCTGAAATGATAGATAAATGACCCTGTAAGTTAAAAATTTTAATGTCTGTAATGACCTGCCAGTCATATACTCTCTATGCAGGCAATATGTGTAAAGAATACAGAGCTAAAAGGCTTTGCACATAAGCCTAAAAGAATCATCAACTTATTTTATGCATAGCTAAGATAATTTTAAACTCATCTTCTAGAAGAAAAAACAAGTAAAAACAGACCCAGCAAAATTCAAAAGGTTGACCTCTTTACCCCGATGTATACTAAAACCTTTGACTTTGTGTAGAAATGGTCTGGGAATCTACAGATAGTCAACCCCTGCATCTGAGCTTTCAGGATACTATAATATGACTATGTGGCTGTACCTTCATAACCTGCCTGAACTCAATCATCAGAGCATGTCTGGCTGTGCCCTAAGCATATGCAGGGAGAACAAAGTATTTAATGCCTGTAATTTGCAGGCAAAAGAGAGGCTATAAAGGCTGTGCAAGGTTATAACAAACCTAAGCTCCTTGGAATGTTAGCAGATTTTAATTTTAAATAAATAAATAATGTTGTTTATTTTCCCTGTGAATTTTATTTTTAGTATGATGACATCTGGTTGGTTTCGAGCTATTTGGACTTAATATCCAAGTCCTAAATACTGTACCCACTTTTAAGAAATAACACAAGGTGAAAGTTAAAATAAGGAGCTCTGTAAAGCATCTTTCTCAAGGAAGCTTATTATAGTACTGCATTTCTAATAAAAAAAAGTTGCAAATATTTTACACTCAAATTATCTACATTTTTAATTTACCCATACGTGGGCTGTTTTCAGCGTATAAAACTATCTGAAATCCTTTAATCTGAAAACATAGGACCATTTTAAAAAGATTTAATTTTGCAACAAATTAAATGGAAGTGACATTTCAACATCTTACCCATTTTTTCTCATGTTTCAACCCACTTTTACAGATGTCTTTCAAATGCATAAGATTGAATATGCAGCAGCCATTTTATCTCACATACAAGCTCACATCTAAATGACAATAGAAAAAATATCTGTTATGTAGAATAAACTATTACCACCAATCTTTCTATTGCCCAAAGAAAATATAAACATTGCATTATGCTAAATATCTTCAGTTTGATGTTAGTGGAACTGGGCTGGCAATATCACCTGACAACCTAGTAACAATTTAAAAACTGTCAGAAAGAAAGTTTCAAAGCCTCATGGAAAATCCTCAGCTAGTCCACATCATTTCTGTGAGTTGTCATGGGATTTACATGGTCTACAGCTTCCTCACAAGGGGAAGAGGAGGGGCAGGCGCTGATCTCTTCTCCCTGACGACCAATGATAGAACCCAAGGGAATGGCAGGAAGATATGCCAGGGGAGGTTTAGGTTGGACATTAGGAAAAGGTTCTTCACCCAGAGGGTGGTGGAGCACTGGAACAGGCGCCCCCGGGAGGTAGTCACAGCGCCAAGCCTGACAATATTCAAGAAGCATTTGGACAATGTCCTCAGACATATGGTGTGAATTTTGGGGTTGTCCTATGCAAGGACAGGAGTTGGACTCGGTGATCCTTGTGGGTCCCTTCCAACTCAGGATATTCTATGATTACATTGTGAAAGTGCTCTTTCATCAGAGGTTATTTATCCATATTCTGAGAAGGCATATGATCCATCCAAAACCAGGGATATCAACTCAGCCTTCAGGTTGATGGAATTTTTTTTACCAGGCTTGGACTTGCCTCTGGCATCTCTCTTTATCCAGCTGATCTGAAAGCATCTGACCTAAAATCTATGTCTCATACCCTTCTGCTTCACTATTACCTCATAGACAAAAATAAACAGAGGTGGGATACCCATTTTGCATCTTTCTGCTTCGTCTTTAGGGTAACTGAAACAGAAAAATATTTCATATTTCTGTTTCATTATTGGAAAAAATAAAATGCAGTGGTCTTTAGTTTTCAAGAATGCTCAAGGTTAAGTTCCAGTGCTGTCCAAATCAAGTATCCTGTAATTTCATCCCCTGATAAGGATTATTGCAGAAGTAACAACTATGAGGGCAAATATTAGAATAACAGAGAACAAATAAATTATATATAGAGAGAAAGTATATAGGGAATAAAATAATACAGATTATTTTTAACTCAGAACTAAAACACCGTCTAGAAATAATTGAATACTGAAATACACATTTTTCTGAGAGTAATAACAGCAGAAAGACATCCCTTCGTTTCTTGCCCTGTAGATCATATACTGAGAACATTCTGGTTACGATTTTATCAGGAAACTTTGACTACATTTCTAAATACACTTAAGTAATGATTTCTCATTTGCACTCCCATCCACAGTCCATGGTATATGCATTTGCTCCAGACTGTTAAAATTGTCTTCAGTAGTTGAGCTTCATTCACTCTGATATCCAAACAAAATATACATATCAAGAATCACTAAAATATTTTAATAGAATCTGGATTAATGTTAATAAAATAGTGCCATTACATCAATGTATGTAACTTTACATTTTTTGTCCTGTGATTCTAGTCATGCTTCTTTTCTTTAATAATTTAAATGAGTAGAGATACAAATCTGCTGTGGTAAGCCTCACCTAGGGGCTGTGTTTTGACAGCTAGTGGACTAGAGTTCAAGTTCTAATTCACTTTTTTCTGTTTCCTCAAGTGCTATTTTTCCACAATTTCCTATTCTTAGCACAGATTCTAGTACTATAGGCTATCAAATAAGACAAATTCTGCATGGTGACAGTCATGCCTTCTAGCCAGAGAAACAAAGAGGCATGGAGATCTAATGAAGTGTCTTGTCCTCTAATGAAGTGCCCTTTTGTCAACATAAAATGGCATAGCATGATTGTAACTGGAGATTTGGATATATCTTAGGTCTGCCAGTTAGAGGCTTAGGAAAAACAAAACCAAAAAACCCCCACCCAATATTTTCTTTTCTTTGCTTCTTAATATGATTTAAGTGAAATTGAAATATAATGCAAATTATGTTTGCAGTGTTGGGGAGGGCACAGACACTAGTGACTCCAAGGGTCCAATAGAGACGCAGAAGATACAACTCCAGATGCTCAGGGCAGACCCATAATTTAATACTAGTTCCATTGTACATACGATTTCTAAACTGAACAGTCAAAATAGCTGTAAATTAAATTCTCGGAACAGCAAGGAAAAAGGTTATATAAGGATGAAAGAACTCTAGAAAACAAACACACATTTTCTTCCATTTGTCTACAACAGTGTTAATTCTCTAATTTAAATGTTAGAGAATCCCAGACCTCCCTCAAACTTGATTAAATATAACAAATGAATCACCACAGCACATTTGCTTAATGCACTTATGCACAGTCAATTTTCTTCACTTACATTATCACATTAAACTTAGCATGGATCATATGCTCTGCCTGATCTTTGGATAAAGTGTGCAACACTGACTTTGGTATGTTTTACATCATACAGTGTATCTGTCATGTTATAATTTACTGAGCATAGAGTAGGGAATAAAGCAAGAAAAACCTCAGTATTTTTTTTGATAGCTTTAGCTCTTGAGTGACTAGTGTGTAGACTGCATCCTATCATCTAGATGTGGAGCTCCAGCATTATTTCAAGTAAATCCATAAAAAAAACCACTTAGATTTCCAATCTGATGACTCAGTGAATTGACAAATATGGAGACTTTAAAGTCAAGGTCACCTGGCTCAAATCCCTCTTAGGCTTGTGGTGAGTGAAAGTCATCACTACCCAATGGCAGTTTAACAGCCCATATATGAACAGTGATGGTGGTCTCTGTCTAGTCACGGGTGGATGTGGGGCTCATTGCATTCCAGTAGTAATTTCTGTCATATAAAGAGAAAAATAAAAACCTCCACTGTGAAAGCTAAGGTGTAAGCATGTGGCAAGTGAATTAGTGTTTACTCCTCAGATGATTTCTGTAGGCTGCTACAAAGTTATACCACTGATGAATGAGTTTTCTCTTACTTCAGAAGAAAATGGAGATTAGGAAAATCCATATCCAGGTTTACCTTTCCAATATTTCTTCCTCCTATTAAATGTCTTAAAACATATGACTTTTCAAATTTAATTCAACTAGTATTACTAAATAGTGTCTATGAAGGGCTCATAAAAATGCCAATCAGGGTGTATACAAACAAAGTCAATTTAAAAAAAAAAAAAAAAAAAAAACGAAATATGGGCGCCTACCTTGTATCATGCCATGCTTGGATTTCAGTAAGCAACTATACAGTTATACAGAGTTGATGGTCATGAAATATATGCAATTATTTGGCAATTCACTAGCACAAACTAATGCAAATGTGATTAATTCAACAAGTGTTATCATTTTGTACAGGTACAGGCTTTGAAAATTTGACCTGCAGTCAGTGACACATCAGACTTGATGAGTTGTATATCTAAGGGAAAGGAGACCACTCTTGCAAATAGCCCAAGGGCATATGCCACACCATGAGATTAAAAATTTTGCCACAAAATAATCAAATTAATCGGTAAAATCACCTAAATTTCTGTGACACAAACACCCATTGATGGAATATTCCTGGTTTTGTTTTTAAGTAAAAGGCAAATGTAAATACAATTGCATATTAGCTAGATGTAAAGGGGGCCAATGAAAAGGCAAGGCAAGGCAAGGCAAGGAAGAAATTTGACCCACTGACCCAAAACATGTTCCATTGTGTTGTTTTGTGCCAGTTGTAAATCTGAGTTGTGTGTCCAGATCAGTTTACCTACACGGTGAATGCAAAAAAAGTTAAGGTGGTGTCTTAACAAAATTGTGCATCTGTAAAGAATTTTGACAGAAATGCTAGAAAAGTCAACAAAGAAATAGTAGGAATAACAGAGACAATAAGAGAAAATATTGGGAATCTGTTCCGAAAGGAAAGGCTAATAAGCAAACCTTCCAGATAAGAAACACTGAGTGAGAAAGAACCGGAAACAAATAAATTTAAAAAGCCTTGTGCTATTTGATTTCTATTGCACTCTAATTTGACCCATTGTCCCAAAACATCTCCCATTGTGAGCTACTGCAGCCATAAATCTGAGCTGTGTGTCCAAATAGGCTAAACTCAATTGTGAACACAAATGTAGACATTTGTATCTGTCTCTTCCCAGAACTCTGTAATGAGCATGGTATGCTTAGGCAGACTTTGTGTATAAAGTATTTCAGGATTCTTCAGCTTTATGAAATAGGTAATGAGTTATTTTCTGTTGTATGCAAAGGAGACTACTTTGTGGTTTCTCATCAATGCTTCAAAACAGGTAAGAACAAAACCAATCTAAATCTAAAATTTAGACAATTTGGATTGTGAATGACTATCACCAATTTTTAATGGAAAATACAAAATACACTCCCTCTTTATACCCCAAAAAAGTTTTTGAAAGAATGTTAAAAACTGTCGAGGAAGTTATTTGTACATACAAACTTCTATTTGCAAAATTAGTTGAAAATTATAGAATCGATCATCCTCTTATAATTCAATAATATATCTTTTTTTCTTTATTTAAATGTCTTTATTAAATGGGAGATTTAATTCAGCATGTTTCGTTGCATAAAAGATCAGAAAGCAATTCTGAAAACAAGCATACAAGCTTTCTAAATGGCAGAGTTTGGCTAATTTATATTTATCTGGGGATACTAGGTTTTTTTGTAAAAATAACTTGAAAAGCTATTTTTGTCTTGCTCCTGTCACTCTTTGAAGTGTTTAGTAATCTGAGTTATTATTAATGTCTCTCGTTAATCTTGGATGAATTAGGGAGCCAAGATCTTTGAGGCTGCGGTCAATTATGTATAAAGACAGTCCATTATTTACAGCACCATTATGTCCCTAGTTCATCTATTACACAAGTCTATTCCTATCATCTGGAAATCACCCATTCTTATTAACTAACATTTCTGAGTAAATTAAAAAATTGTGACTGAGGTAAATCACATCCTACTCAGCAGAACTAGATAGGAGTCTAGTTTATTTCATTTCCCAGGCTTTTGAGTCTCTTTGAGAGGACATGATTTTCAATAGTAGTAGAGGCAAGATTTCTGCATATGCATGGCAAAAGTAGATTCAAACATTTCATTTCATCTTGTGAAAGAAGAGGTTGTGTCCTTGAGAGCCTTATGAGCCTATTCTGTGATGTTATTATGACTCTTAATAGCAAAATTTTAAAATAGAAGAATCGGCTTAAAATTATTTTGTATAGTTTGGAGAGTTATTCTGTTTATTTTTTGCCCCTGCTTGAGCTGTGAAATAACAGGACATCGATCAAAACAGTATCATAAAAGTCACAAAAGCTGCTTGGCAAATTGCCTTTATTTTAACTACTCAGCATAATAAAGACAGGAGCACTGAGCAATTCTCTTGACCAATCTTTTGACTTTCTTTAATTTTCTCTTCTAGTAGAATTTTATGTTCCAATTTCTGAAATTTTAGTTTTATCTCCTAACAGTTGCAACTACAATTGTCTGTTTTTATAACTATATGAAGCAACAGTATGGAAATATGGAAAAAGGTGGGAAGCAGAGATGTGTAAGTTTTTAGACACTGATCATCTTGGGGGGTTGTCGAGCAACAAATTAGCAAATTCTTTCCTTTGGTAATTCTTAACCTTAAAATGGGTTTATCTAGCATCAGAAAACCCTGTATCAGGTCAAATGAGGAATCTATTCTGCATAAAAGATGATCATGTCCCTCAAAAGATTGGACAAATTTCACATATACTTTAGCATGCAGTATTCACTGATGAAAATAAAATATTATGGTAAGTGATAAAATATCACTTATCTTTACATTGTGGCTGTTCTTTGCTTTCTGTCTCTCCCATTTTTTTTTTATTTTTTTTCCCCCCCTTTTTAGTTCACTGAGTAGTCTTCTTTGTATCCATTGCCCGAGTCAGAGGTTTCCTTAGCCTCATATTCTTTGCCACAACCAATTGGGTGGAGTTCCATTGCCTCCTCTGCTGTCTTCAATTCTGTGTCACAGACTGCAAATCAAAACACAGAGAAAAGAAGATCTGTATTGGTCTGTCTTTAAGTAGAGTCTGTGAGATAGGCAATAAGTCAACAGTCATTACAAATACATAGACTTATCTTCTGGTGTCAGACCATCCCAGCATTTCAAAACTCCTTCCCACTTCTTGATCTAACTCTTAAAACATTAAACATTTATGAAATATGTTTTGTCTTAAGAATTTAACCTAGCTTCTTCTGAAAGGTTCCTGATCTTTGTAAATTCTGTAGATTTATGTTTTATAATGGTACAGTGCCAGCATTGTCTATTATTTGTGAAAAACCCAGGACTCCTTCATTGCCACTTTTGATGGGTCGCTCCTTGTGCATAATGCCAGTCTTTGCTCTTTAAATCGAAAGAGTTAATTTCAGGGAACAAAAGGAATTATATTACAGGGTCTGAAGCCTGTATTTAATTTATGGTGAATTGTTCATGCAGAGAAATGGATTTTACAGTGAAATAAGAGATGCCAAACCTTTCAGTTGTTTAATAAACCATATCAATAGAAGGGATGGGTTAGGATTGAACTTCTCAGCCCACCTGCCTACTTGCACATATGGCTGAAGTACTCTTGGGTAATAGAGAAAAAAACATCTTTCCTATTCCTATAAACTAGGACACACATGAACAGAAATAATAGACAGGCCAATCAACCAGGCAAATAAACACTGGTGGTGGTGGGATATTTCAGGAGACAAGTCTTTGGTGCACTTTCTAGTTCAAGTAAAAAATTTTCTGAGAGAAGGAACATATGACCATCCATATTTATGGATTTTATTCCTAATTCCGACCATAATTTTGTATGGTTCTGCTCCAGTATATAGCCTATATTTGGTCTTCCATGAATGAAAAAAAGATACCACACTGACAAGTTTAGGAATGAAATATGCAACAGCTATCATTGTATCAAATATTCCTGCCATGTCAGTGTGCTTCTCCTCTCCTCAGCCCCCAAAAGAATGGTTTGTAAGATGACAAAGCAGAGTTTGGCCTTAGCCATTTCAGTTTTCAGCTTTTGTACTGTGCGCTGAATGCAGCAGCTTCAACTATCAGCTGATTATAGCAAATCTTGCCCATTAGTAAACAGTCTTATTAAACCATACACTCCTGAAGAAGAAAGTGTAAACCTACGTTCCAAAACAGTCATTTGAAAGGATTTATTAATTTACCTTCATCCTTTTCCAAGATGTTAAATTCTCTCCACAACCTTTTTAACTTTTCTTTTTACAGTATTAAGCTTACAAAATCAGACTCAGTAGAGAGCAATTTTGAAATGTAACAGGGTTTTTCTTTTGCTTTCCTACATTTTTTTCCTCTTGCCCAGGTTTATTTACTCTAAACCTTTTAAAGCTATCTAGGATTTTCAGCAATATAACACTATTTGGAACTATCTTAGGTGATTGTCTACTGTGAACACTAAATATCAAAATTGTTATTATGAAAATATTATCAGCCAGCATTCACATTGGTTTTTTGTTAGCAGTATACTTGATGTTTTCTGATTTCTTCCACTCTCAAACTAGGGATTTGATATTGAGCAGAAACTTAAAAAGGGAATTGCTGAAATTATGGAAACTGCTGATTTAGTAGTCACTGGTCTGTGGTTTTTTTTACAGTCTTATTATAGTGAAGGAGAAAATATCCAGTTTCCAACAAGCAAAAAGTACTTTGGTTTGTATATTCAGAACGTTCTTATTTTTGTAAAGGACATAACATTTTCAAGGAAAATAACTTAAGTACCTGTGAACTTGTCCTGGTTTCAACTGGGATAGAATTAATTTTCTTCCTAGTAGCTGGTATAGTGCTGTGTTTTGGATTTAGGATGAGAATAATGTTGATAACACACTGAAATTTTAGTTGTTGTTATGTAGTGCTTACACTGGTCAAGGACTTTTCACCTTCCCATGCTCTGCCAGGTGCACAAGAAGTTGGGAGGGAGCACAGCCAGGACAGCTGACCCAGACTGGCAAAAGGGCTATTCCATACCATATGACATAATACTCAGCATACAAACTGGGGGGGAGTTGGCTGGGGGGCAGCAATCACTGCTCGGGAGTGGGCTGGGTATCGTTCAGCTGGTGGTAAGCAATTGCATTGTGCATTACTTGTTTTGTATATTCTATTATTATTATTATTATTAATAATAATAATTATTATTATTTTCTCTTCCTCTGCTTTACTCTTAAACTGTCTTTATCTTAACCCATGGATTTTACATTTTTTTCCAATTCTTTCCCCCATCACACTGTGGGGGGGGAGGGTGAGCAAGCAGCTGTGTGGTGCTTAGTTGCTGGCTGGGGTTAAACCATAACAGAACTTTAAAGTCATTGGACTCTTCCCTTTGACTCTTTTGCTATACCACTGACTGATCTGAAGCTCACCAACTATTTTTTCACATGAAACAAAACCACTCCTCATTATTTTTCATTATTAAAAAGAATTTTATAAATATAAGATGAATTTCAATTACCTTATATTTGTTTCTCTAATTTCTAATTAACAAATCCTGCAATGTTAATTGATACTGTGTTATAAACAGCAAAGTAACTCCAGTGATTGTTGAATATCAAGGATATTGAATTCTAATTGTATATTTTCAAAAAGTGTGATGAAATTTTATACTTTAAAAATGAAATTGTATTTATATGAGGTTTAATATAAATTATATATAATTATAATTATTATATAATGATTAATATATAATATAATACATTATAATTATAATAATATATCATTATAATATATAAAATATAATATATAACAAAATATATTATATAATTAAAATATAATATAATATAATATAATATAATATAATATAATATAATATAATATAATATAATATAATATAATATAATATAATATAATATAATATAATATAATATAATATAATATAATATAATATATTATATATATAAAATCGTGGCATGGGCATTTGGCTCTTTTTCATCCAACTTCATTAGCTACTTTGGAAAGAGACATACAGATATGATTTGGTTTGAAAGCCACAACCTATTTAAATTGTCATTGGCTGTTGCTAGGAGTATATCCCTTTAAAAAGCAAGGACTTGCTATGTTGACGAGTGGCATTAGCATTATGCTATAGTGACCCACACAAAGAGCACAGACTGTGGCTAGCCGACCTGAGGAAAGTTCATGAGAATGTTTTGACTTTCATTCTCTCTCTCCCCCCCTCCTCTTTTATTACTGATTATGCAAAACAGCATAAAAGTTCAGTCCTCCCTGACAAAATTACTGGGCTTTTTTTATAGTGTTTGTCTTCCATCACCAATTAAAGAAAATGACAGGACCATATAAAGATGTCAAAAATAAGTAGCTGTCATTGGCTGTTGTAGCACTTACTTAGGATTATTTTCATAAATAAGAGAACAGGCTACTCCAAAAAAAGAAAAAAGGTGACTCAGTAACTAATAAGTCTTTTAGTTATATTATACATTATTGTTGAGCCTAAAATATAAACAATCTAATGTTATTACAAATAAATAGCTGATGATAAAGTTATGTGAACTCATCATTGTCACTATCTGGGATGTAAAGCCACAAGAATGAGTTGGTGCCTCTGGTCTTCCCAGGCTCAGCACAAAACATATGAGCAAAGAATTACTTCTTCCTTTAACAGCTGAAGTATCTTGACTTGACACCATGAGACAAACTCTTTATCTTATAAAGACTTAAATCTAGTGTGACTGGTATTTTTCTTCCTGTGAAGGGTGTGTTCAATTCTCATTTTACCATGGGTAAAACAGTTTGTAAACATAGAGTATATTATGTATTCAATCACAGATATCATCAGGTTCCCCAAAGTAAAAGCAATTTCAATCTCTATCCTAGAACTTAATATTCAGGTTCATCTCATCTTCACAATGTCAGAAACTGAAATATCCAGCAATTAACCAGTTCACCACAACCTTCACTGTAAATGCCCTATTTGAAACCAAAGACAAAGAACGTATCTTAAATATGAAATACATACCAACCAGTGGAACAGGTGATTCAATAGCATTGTCCTTTCAGGGAACTATACAAAAGAACCACTACTAACTATAATATGTAGCATTATTCTCCGCAGAAACCACTGTAGATTAGAAAGTACATTATAAAATATTACGTAGTGATTGATAATCTTTGCATGTTTGTCACATCATTTCTATGGATCATCTGATCCTGACTCACTTTGAATGCCCAGGTAACAAGGAGTATACTAAGAATGTACTTTGAAAAAATGGTTTCTTTTGAGGTTGTCATTTTGTCAGCTTGTGTTTTGGCATTGTTTGAAAAAATGGTTTCTTTTGAGGTTGTCATTTCGTCACCTTGTGTTTTGGCATTAGAGGGCTGTTCAGACATGTGATTTGTTGGCGTTTCTCTCTGGTTTTGTTTTTTGTTTTGTTTTTTTTTTTCCTTCTAATCTTCCTCTACAGAGCAATAATTTTAATCTTTGATATATGATGTTTTAAAAGATGTAGTTCTTAAAAGATGTAAATGTTCTTTGTGCTAAAGTCTCTTGAAAACAACAGGCATCAAGATTCATTTATTTTGAAGAGAAAAAAGTAACAAAAGCACAGTTTTGTTTTATTTAGAAGGTGAAGAAACTCAAATTGGAAACTACTTATTTTTTGGCTAGCAAACAGTGTAGTGCGTGCTTATGCTGGTTGGCTGTATGCCTTCCCTGTTCTTCTATTCACAGGAACAGTGAGAGTGGAAACAAAAAACACAGAATAAGAAAAGAAATTCAGAAAAAACAAGTGATGACTATCCAAGTTGCCAGTAAAAGTGAAGTGGGTAAGGTTCATGAGACACTGAAGGTACTTTTAAAAAGGAGAGAGAAAAATTAAAAATGGAGCCTACTTAATAACACAGTAGTAATTTCCTTTGGCTTCTTTCTGAGGCAGAAATATGAAATATGATTATGTCATAGTAGTAGTATATGTTACCTGAACTGTGTTTCCTCAAGGATGTAGACTAATTTGAAGTTGAAGTTGCACAAATTGAAGCCTTGATGATCTTTATTTTGTCCTGTTTCATCATATCATCTTAGATTTGATATTCTTCTCTTTCTTAGGGGGAGAAGAACCACAGGTACCTTCTGTTCACTACCTGTTATTCTAGTCTTGGGTTCTCCAAACTACTTCTCAGTGACATTTCATTCCCTTCTTGGTTTTGGCACAGACACAGTTAATATGATTACACTTTGAAGAATGCTAATTCTAAGGAATAATTACTTTGGCCCCTACTGGCACTGCCCTGACAGTAAGGAGGAGTCCAGTTCAGGCAGAGGTGGCACAGAATTAGTTTAACAGTTATTTTCAAAACCTCACCTGGTATTTTTGTACTGTGACATTTAAATATACCATCTGGTTCACAGAAAACTCCCAGCACAAGCAACACAGTGCAATGCAGAAGCAACCTTCAGGTAGCCAACAATCAGACAAAAATGTATTCCCATGAAATAGTGAAGATAAATAGGTACAGAGTAGTTAAAGAAAAGCTATGCAAGTTCTTGAATATGAGTCCAGCTCCTCACAGGTAAACAGGAGGCAAAGTGCTAAAAAAATAATTTTGTTTAGAATGGAATGAATGTAATGTTTTATATAAGTCTGTTCTCTTAAAACAGTTCTTCATTCTTCAGCACTACATATGTAACTTTTTAGCCATTCATAATCAACTCAATGAAAACTGTTCCTCTCATCAGGCTCCAGCCTTCCAACATTAAAGATGTTTTTAAAGAGGCTCCAAATTTGTTTGATAAGAGCTTCCACTACACAGTGCAAGAACATCCTTTCTATTCAAAGCTTTGATAACATACAAAACCAAGCACCACATTAGAGATATTGAGCACCTCCATCTCCTATTAACTTCAATGAGAAAGGAGGGCACTCATCAACTCAGTAGACCCAAGAAAATGTTCCTGCATAAAAGAAAAATGAATTTTCCAGCACATTTATTTCCAGGGTATCACAATAGCTTTTCCTCCCATGGCATGATTCCTAGTCAAATTATGCAGTGATTATTCTATTTTGGTTTCTGCATTGAATATGCAGTTTAATTGCTCAAAGAGAAACACTTTGCTATTTAATGTAGAAAAAAGAAAGAAAGGAGAACAATTTTTGGCTGAGTCTATTTTGCTGCTATGAAGCTGTAGGCTATCATTTTCGATGTCCAGCTTAGAGAAAAAATATTTGGTTCCTGCCTTGGTTGCAACCAGGAGAGATTAAATGCATTTAAGAAATGAAACTTTCCCTCTTACTCCTTTGAGGAAATGCTTTCTGTCTGTCATATATTGACTCCCTAGTAGTACTGGTGATACGTTACTAGAATGACACTTGTAGCCAGGGTGACTCAATCTGGCTAGTATACCATCTGTCCTGTGAATGGAAAGGTGGCAATGACTTGTGACTAAAAGGCCATCCATTATTCCTGGCCAGCAAAAAGAAAAATTTCTATTCATATGTGTCTGAAAGTATAAGACATAAGCAAAACTAAAACTAAAAAAAAAAAAATTCCCAGACCTTTTCACTGGTCAATATGATACTGCATTTTCAAATATCCATAATATTAATTAATAAGTACCAACATCTTCTTTACTGCCTTACAGTAACTGTAAATAACACTAGTACTCACAGTGGTGATGATGTTATATTTTGAGCTATTACTTTGGAATATCCTAAGTATTTTTATATTTCAAGAGCAATAAATTCCTTCATTTTATTTGGCACTTTATTTGACATTCTCAGGTTGACTCCAGTTGAAATTTAGACACTCAGATCTTCAACCAATCAACTGATGCAGGTTAATGGAAGCCAATAGGGATATAATATATACCAAGTGGAGATATTCTCTTTTCGCTTGAAGTATGACTGACTACCCCATGCTCCACTTCTTTTGCTTGATCTTCATTGAATGTCAAGATAAATTCAAACCTAATCCAATTTAATTTACTCCTCAATTGCTAACTAACACAAAGCTGCCCAAAGGACTGTCTATGTTTAATCTGACTATCATTTCCTTAAGTGCTATATTCTTTAGAACCTCAGAAATGCCAGCTTCTAAGCCAATGATTCCCAAAGCCTTAGGGCAAAGTCTGCTGTTAAACGTCAAACTATATCACTTACTTTCACTGCCTGTTAAAAAAAAATAAATGGATGTTCTATAGTTGCATACACTAGCTGGGGAGCACAGTTTGGAAACAATTTTTGAGGGTTAGAATTAAATACAGAAAATTACTGTCTTTTCAGCTTGTCCATGATATGTCTTCCAGGAGAAGTAAAAACTTCACAGCAAAGCAAGAGAACCAGGAGAGGAGACACTTATGCATCAAGTTGCAGGTAAAGAAAGAATATGGAGTAAGTAAAAAGCATAAAAAGTGATGAAAGTGTTTACAGAACATGCCAAAATAAAATGCAAAGTAGACAGTACAGTAAAGAAATTAGGAAGCATACATGACTAGGACCTTACCTGAACTATTAAAACTACAAAGTCCAATTCTGCATTTCTGAATTAAGTACATCTTTAACCACATGACTATTAATTTATGCTAGGAATCCATTTATTTTTAAAAAACCTCACACTTCTGGGTACATTTACTCTATTTTTTCATCCCTCCAAAAGAAGATAGAAAGTCATTCTGTAAATCTTTTGTAAGATATTTTCTTCTGTGATCATCATCAACAACAAAAAAGAAGCTTTGCAAAAATATATGAAAAAAATTTCCAGACTTATGCTGGAGGAAGCAACTAATTTGAAGTGCTATGGTTCTTAATAAGCAGCTTTGTCTTTCATTTCATTAAAGTAAATGTAACTGAGATTCAGATTTTATCATTTGCCTCTTAATTGGAATGAAAGTTACACATACTGAGAAAGCGAAATTAACACGTCAGAAATGTAATGTCAGGGCAGCTCTTAATGCACTGTTTTGAAAATTGTGGGGTTAATCTTGGACAAATAAAAGATAAAACCAACACAAAAGTGCATTCACTTTTGTGCTGAGACTCACACAAAACTAAATAAAATGGGTGTGGAATTCAAATCAGACATCTATTTCCTAATTTTCACTTGCTGCAAGGTCTGGCTAACTATAGATGCAAAAAGGTAAAAATCCCAAATGGTACTAAGGTACTAAGAAATTGCCTTTCTTACTGTGAATAGTATTTGATCAATAGAGATTCTGAATGAATTTATTGAGAAGCAATTGTATAAATATCTACTCAAGACAGATTAGTTATTAACATTGTGGTTAACACTAAGTGACTTTAATTTTTGCCATCATTCTTGACTTGAAGGAAAAGAAAACTTCAAGAGACATCTGTGTTGGGGGAAAACCAGCAATGATTTGTAGTACAAAATTAGACTGAAAAAAAACCCCAAACTCCTCTTCATTTTCAGAAGTCCTCTGATTGAATAGTAAAATGAGAAGATAGGATTATGAAGATTGCATTGTCTTGGTTTCTAAGTTATGTATGATAAATAGTGAAATGTGCCAGACACTGAAATCTATTCACAAATGACCAGTTTGAAATGGAAGTTTAAGTCAGGACTGTGCTAGATGAGTTGAACACAAACAGTGGCAACATAAACTTCCTTACAGACAATCCTTATGAGGAAGAATGAGGGCTGCCTGGGATTTCCTAGAAACTAAGATGATTCATAGAGTCATAGAATCATAGAATGTCCTGAGTTGGAACGGACCCACAAGGATCATCGAGTCCAAATCCTGTCCTTGCATAGGACAACCCCAAAATTAACACCATATGTCTGAGGACGTTGTCCAAACGCTTCTTGAATATTGTCAGGCTTGGCACTGTGACTACCTCCCGGGGGCGCCTGTTCCAGTGCTCCACCACCCTCTGGGTGAAGAACCTTTTCCTAATGTCCAACCTAAACCTCCCCTGGCATATCTTCCTGCCATTCCCTCGGGTTCTATCATTGGTCGTCAGGGAGAAGAGATCAGCGCCTGCCCCTCCTCTTCCCCTTGTGAGGAAGCTGTAGACCACAATGAGGTCTCCCCTCAGTCCTTTCTCCAGGCTGAACAGACCAAGTGACTTCAGCCGCTCCTTGTACAGCTTCCCCTCTAAACCGCACCAGTGCAGAGTAGTGTGGGACAATCACCTCCCTCGACCAGCTAGCAATACAGTTCTTGATGCACCCCAGGACACGGTTGGCCCTCCTGGCTGCCAGGGCACACTGTTGGCTCATGTTCAACTTGCTGTTGACCAGAACCGTCAGATCCCTCTCCACAGGGCTGCTCTCCAGCCTCTCGTTTCCCCAGCCTGTATGTAAATCCAGGGTTGCCATGTCCCAGGTGCAAAATCGGGCACTTGCCCTTGTTAAACTTCACACGGTTGGTGATTGCCCAGCATTCTAATTTGTCTAGATCTCTCTGTAGGGCCTCTCTGCTCTTGAGAGTGTCAACGGCTCCTCCAAGTTTTGTGTCATCGGCAAACTTAGATAGTAATCCTTCCAGTCCTGCATCCAAGTCATTTATGAAGACATTAAAGAGCACTGGCCCTAAGATGGATCCCTGCAGAACCCCGCTAGTGACTGGTCACCGGTCTGATGTAACCCCATTTACTGTAATGCTTTGAGCCCGACCCGTCAGCCAATCGCTCACCTATTGCATTATGTGTTTATCCAGCTG
The DNA here is from genome assembly GCF_965183815.1 of Platalea leucorodia. Lineage (NCBI taxonomy): Eukaryota > Metazoa > Chordata > Aves > Pelecaniformes > Threskiornithidae > Platalea > Platalea leucorodia. The sequence continues at coordinate 22,540,912 of NC_138829.1, forward strand.
TATGCTGGACATTTTGTCCAGGGGGATACTGTGAGAGACAGTGTCGAAAGCTTTACTGAAGTCCAAAAAGATTACATCGACTGGCTTCCCTTGGTCAACTAGGTGGGTAACCTTGTCATAGAAAGAAATTAAGATTGTTAAGCAGTACTTTCCCTGTTTCCCTGATTGTACAGAGTTACTAATCTGCAGCATGTTCCCTGATGCCTGAAAGCACCAGACATGCTGTACATGTGCATCGCAGCTGGTCTATGCCTGTGCCATAAAACCACTCTCTTCACAACACACTGAATTTATCAGGTATGTGATGTACCAGGGGGTCACACATGCACAAAAATTTTATCTGATACTTCCCCAGCTGTCAGGCATGCTGTACAGTCACACAGCAACTATGCAGCTTAGGTTTATTAAGCAGTGCTTCCAAGAAGTATTATATTTTCTATATGTAACATGCTGTTAATCTACTCACACTGTCAAAAATTGGTCAGGATTTCCAGGTTCTGGGATGTGTATGGCAGACCTGCTGCTTGGTAGGCATGACTGATTGTTTGGATGTCCAAGCAATTGTCAGAAGTCTTCATCAATTTCCTGGATTGCTTTTTTAAATGGAAAAAGAGAATATGACCAGAAAATTGAGACTGAGAATAGCTCAGTGTTCAAATGAAAGATCAGACGAATCCAATCAAATTGTCCTTTAATTTTTTGCCAAGTCATCATGGTATCAAAAATACACCACTTCATGGTTGTAGAGAGTTGTATTCTCTATGAACTAAACTCTCACCCAAGTGTCTCATATTAACTCTAAGCAAATTTTATTCATGATGAATCTGGCCTAAAAGTTGGGGGGAAGAAAATAAAATGTATTTTCTTTCACTTCACTAATGTGGTCACTAGCTATTCTTAGCAATAGATACTTCAGCATATTTAAAGGTGTTTAAATAAAAATCTACATAGATTTATATTTATTTAGGCCAACATATTTCTAGGACTTTTATTTATGAATTTCAGTTAGATGTCATAAAAAGAAAAGGGCTTTTGAATATCTTTTAGGGTCCAAACTGCTGAAAAACAGACCTTATCAGATGAATTAGACATTTTAGGTTGTTGATGTGTTCAAGCCTCAAAGTAAATAGATACTTCATATTTCTGATTGTGTCTCTCCAGGTAGCTATCCTTACAAGCCTGGTGAACTCCATTTGAGAAAACCAGTTTTCTCCAGGCTCGCCCAATTCAGCTATGATCCTTTTAATTAAAATAAAATGCTCACAATCTGGTTTATGGGTGGCCCATGCAAATTAGATTATTTTGTAGTTTACAAAACAAAGAGTTTGAGAGTCTTTCAATAAAAATATTAAAAATAAACTCTTCATAAGATAACATCCAATAGACTCTGTGATATATTTAATAGGCATATTCATGCTGCAAATACTCATTTTGTCATATTTGAGGAAATTGTCCATTCTCCCTTGAGTGATGAGAGCTGGTGTGTTCTTTGTTTTTTGTTTCTTTTTTTGTGGCTTGCAGATTAATGTTTCTGTTGCACGAAGATCATCATTAAACAATCTCATTATCTCTGTTTGAATGAAAAAGCAATGGTGCAGAAACAGCAAACTTCTGCATACAGATGGTATATTAGCTTGTATCCAGTATAATGGTAATCATTGAACTTACTTTTATACAAGCTTTGATGCCGAACTTCCAAATACTGAATTATTTTCCTCTCCTGTACTCTACACCCTTGGGTTTCCTGCCAAAATTCCTCAGAGTTGCCACAGAGAGATCAGTGTCCTACAGCAATTATATCAGGAATGAAGACCTCTCAGTCAGACCTCTCTGTAATTGACATAATGTTTAACGCTTCTGGTCTTCAGCATTCTTTGCTAACATTAACCGACGATATATCAGAAAGCCCCAGAACTACATTTTGTCATTGTTTCTGTCCTAAAACAAAAAATCATAAACACAGAGGTTAAGTGAAGCACAGGGCTCCAAATGGATTTTATCCTGTAATGGGCATTGTTTAGCAATAGCAAATCTTCACAAATAATAATGAAAAATGTGGAAATTCAGAAGTTGGCCCCCATTGTCCTCTCCTTTAAGATCTTCATTTGATACTGCCAATGGGAATTCCAGTGCTAAAAACAATGATTTCTATTGGGTGAACATTGTTTTAATTAATAGTGACTTCTTCTTTTCACTATTTTTTTATTAACAACAATCAAAGAGTCTTGTTAGCACCACGTTAATGTATGAGTTAATAAGTCAAATACAATGAGGAAAATCTTTCCCCCTACGAATAGAACCTTTTGAACAGAGAAGTCAGCCAACTGCTTTCCTCCTCCCTTGCTCTGGACTTCATAGGGAAGTCTCTGCATTTCAGTTCCAAGAGGATAATGGAAGTAGGGAAGGCACAAGAAGAATGATGGGATGTCCAAATGAACCTTTATCACCATCTTATCCAATGTACAACAGCACTCCCTTCCAAGCAGCACCTAGAATTAAGCACTGGCTCTTTTGCAGCATTAAATATTCTAGTAGTTCTGCAACGTGTCACTTGTGCACTGAAGAAAACCAGTGGCAGCTAGGCTGAGTTGGAACCTTCTCTACAATAATTATAAAAGGAGACTTGGGTAGCATGTTCAGCTTTAGCTGTAGACCCTGTAGACACCTAAAATTAGGTGAAATGCATCACAGACTTAATCTTTGTGATACAACACTACATAGACTACATGCAGAAAATAATAAATAAATAATTAATAACAAGAATGTTTTAATACTTCTTTCATGAAAACAAAGCTTCAGAACTAAAAGCATGTGCTCAGCGAGAACCGTATAAAAAGCCCTGAAAATCCTCAAAGTGCTCAATGGCAAGTAAATAATGACCTACTAACCAGATCTTCTGTATACATAAGCAATAATGATGAGTCTTATAGTTGGAAAGGACTGCTGCCTTAGGAAAAAACCCACAACATATCCATCATGAAGTCATCAGTCATCTAACATAATTAGCAGTTAAAACAAAAACACATGAAAACTAAAATCATTTTTCCTTCTTAATCAATTTAATAAAAGGCACCATTTACCCCTGAGAAAGGAGATATCTGAGTTGTTGCCCCATACTGAATTCTGAAAATTAGTTTTGAACTGCAGGTAAGATTACTTTTCTTTCTCCTTTTCCTTTTTAGTAAATGAAGAAGATGCCAAGGACTTAAGCAGACAAGTGAAGTCAGAAGCAGCCTCATCCAACTCTAATTAGGTTTGTATTTTTTTGAGTTTTCCAAATCTGTCTTGACCTTTTCTGAGATTCTCTAGCAAGAAACATCAGCACGATGTATATCTTAACTTCCACTGGATATGCTTGTGTTGGAAATCCTAAGGAAAAACAAAAGCTGTTACTCAGTAGCAGAACACACAAGGGCTCTTGGAGGTAATTTTTGTGATTTTTTTTTTTTTTCTCTCAGGAATCCATGAAATTGAACTGGCTTATGGGCAGACTCCTCTTGCATCAATTAGAAAGGTTTTTTTATGTCAAGGTATGATAGAAAACATTTTTTTTTTTCATATGTAATAACTATATTTGTCAGTAATAGTCTGTTTACAGCACCAAGAACTTAAACCTTGACAAGCATCTTTCCAAGCTAGTATCTTCTGAAATGTTTCTGTTTCTTGAAGTTACTTTTATGTTTTTTTATAATTACTAATAATTTTGTATTGATACAAGATGGTCACGTAAGGTTAGCAAAATATTCCATCACTGATAGTGATGAAGGCCATTCAAGTAGTATGTTGCAGTGTTCCTGCTAAAAGAGTTTGGTAGTCTTTCCAAATTAGTTACTTTAGGAAAGAATAGCTGCTTCATCTATACATACTGGTCTGCAAGAACAAAGTCATGTCTGTCAAACCTCTGGAAAAAGTAACTGAACTGATTTTGTAATAGTAGGGGTAGTATACTAGGGAACCTTCATGATAGATGAGTGAAAGACTGGTTCTGCATGAATAAACACCAACATTTCTACTGCAAGTTCTGCATATCACCAGTACATACTAAGTGGCAGACAGAACACCTAAAGTGGAAATGGTTGTATTTTCCATGTGAATTGAAGGCATTCAATTTACAGTTGATAACAAATTTGCATTCTGCATCAATAATGGGTATTCCACCCTCTTACCAACAGATGACAATTTCAGTCTAATGCAAATGCTCACTGACTGCATTGTGGCAATTAAAACAGATGGTGTAGGGATGGAAGGGAGTTAATGTATTAGGGAAAGCATTCTCTTTTTTTTTTTTTTTTTTTTGAGAAAATGCTGTATTCCTTTTATGATATCTTTTTCCAGCTTCTGGAACCAAGATGGGTAAAATAGAAAGATCAAGTCCATCACGTAAAAACCCAGAAAAGCCTTTTGAATTATTCCTGTTGTTATTTTCAAGATTTATGGTTCTAAATATAAGCTGGCTGATATTTTCCTCCTCAAATGGTAACTCCACAGCCTGCTTGGCATGGGTACAGTTATTCACAGCTGCATGCAAGATGTTGTTAAATGCAGGACAGCATCTCTAGCTGCCTCTTGCATACTGTCAACAAACAATATTCAGCTGATTCCTTTCTCTAAACAATTTCTCTAAATGACAAAAACCTCTTCAGAGATATTCAGATATAGCAGAAGAAGAAACAATATATCAAAGGCCAACTGGTCCCATTTTTACTTTAGGTTAATAGGAATAAGGTGCTTCCATAATCCGTGTCTATTTCGTTCAATATTCCACTATCATCTCATTCTTCACATAGATTCAGGTGAATGCAACCTAGAGAGATTATGTATATGGAGATGGTTTTAATTATCCAATTGTCTATATTAAAAATAATATTGGGTTAATCAGTCAATTCCCTCCATACTATCTTCTCTATAACCACTGGAAGATAATTCACGAAGGTCTCTTTGTACATGCACCCTTTGTAGAAAAATCAACACTGTCCCCTAAATTTAAGAATTTTTGTTTAAAAACCATAAAATTTAAAAAGAAATCAACAACAGTGCAAACATAAATTATATACTTGCTTTGTTAATCAATTTTCATTCCAGGCGTGTATTCCAACACTACTACTATCCCAATGTCTGCATCCCATTCAAATCTATTTTATGTTGAAGGATTCATTTAGTGAAGCACCACAACTGCAGAATATTTTTCTAGTGCAGGACTCCAAATCTTTTGAAATTTTGTATCTCTAATTCGTTTCAGAGTGATATACAGGAGTTTTTTTCCTTCTCTAAGGACATAATAGGTTGATGAGGAAATTGAAGACCAAGATGTTATATGTACTGTTATATAAAACAGTATTTCCATGAATTACTGTACTAAAGGAATGACTTTAATGGAAACTTATCCCAGGTAAACTTGATATTGAGTCACTTTTTCCAAAATGCAGGGCACCACTTAAAAAAAAAATAAAAAAGCAACATCAAAACAAAAACCAAAACCAAACCCTCTTGTAGGAAATCACTTCTCTCCAAAGAGGTATGTGTAGTTTGTGGTTTTTTACTTAATAACCCTCCACACCCCTCAATGCATACAACAAAGACAATAATAAGTATTTATTGTAGAAGGAAGACTGTTGTTAGAACTAATGTTTTCTATGGATTTGGGGGAAATTCTTTATCAAGTAGAGATCTGGATGGGAAAGATGAGTATTGGGAAACAACACCATCATCTTTTAATCTGAGAGCTCAGAAGAAAATATATTAAGAATGCTGAAAAGCTCTTTCTTTCAAGACAGCACTTGAACTGAAATACTCTGGGAATATTAATTTCAGTGGCAAGATATGTAGCCTAGTTTTTTTGAAAGCATGCTTTTAAAGTCATACTTAAATAAAACTGTATTCCTGACTTTCTCAATCCAACACAGATCACTTCCTTGCAGTTGGTAGAATTTTTTTCTAGATACTCTGAATATCTGGGGGAGGGGGGGGATTTGAGGATTTCAACACTGAAACTCTAGATCCTGTCTAGAAGTTGGCTAACTTAGTAAATGATGTGGTTAATGTCATAAAATAAGATATTTCATCTAGAAGTCACAAGGTTTAGCAGGACGCTTCCTTCCATTACAACTGCTTATAGCTATTCCCAATGACAGCTGTGAATTTGTATGCAAAGAGGGGGTAACCGCTTCAAAAGCAATATCTTCTAATGAAAAATGGTGAAATGAGGGCAGTTAGTAGAAAGGGAGGAATTTCTGCTAAACACTGAGATATGTAGCTTCCAGTTGCCTCAAGCCAACTGTGAGGCCAAAAAAAAGTTTTCTTTCAGAAGCTCAAGTTGTCACCATGTATCAACATGAAGCAACTTGCATTGTGTTCAGTGAAGCATTTAAATAAAACAGTTAATTTCCTAAAAAATCTGTTGGGATTCAATATCTGTTATTGTGCAATGGATCTGCTGTGATTGTAACTGTGCTGGCATTGCTTTAACTAACCCATTGACACTGATGAAGGTTTTTGAACATTGGAGCATGTCCACTTTCACACAGCTGCCAGAAGAGCTAAAATATTAGCTGTGGAGCTAGCAAATCATACTAATTTAAAACAGCTCTAATTTAACTGATAACATATTAATTTGTGCCTTTTGAGCTAGTTTTTCAAATGCCTGCACCATCAACTAATTTCAGAAGAATCCATCTCACAATTAGGCATCAGAACTAAAAACTGCTTTATAAATGGTCACAGCTGAGAAAATGAGACTGGTATTTATACTTCAGTAACATTTCACTAAGTATACTGCATATGCAAAAAATCTTAACACAAATTTAAGAGTGCCAGAGAAGTAGATATTTGAATCTGTTAACATTTTTCAGATGATTGTGCAAATATATCTCTCTCTTCACCACTTGTTTTATTTTGAGTGCAATTTCTCCATTTTATACCACATTATATAATATAGTTAGTTCATTCCTGACTAATTCCTCTATTCTCATGCTGGACAACACCTGGTTGCTAAGTTATTATTATCCTGATTGCTAGACCTTCAATAAAAAAGAACTCGGAATTCATGGGGTTTTGTGGGGCTTTTGTTTTGTTTTGTTTTTTAAAGAAAAAAGAAGTAACAATATTTCTCAGTCAAGCACAAGAATATAAACATATAAGTGAATTTTATTTCCATTGCCATAAAAAAGATTTTAAATATGAAGCACCATTCTACAGATGGTGAAAGTCAGAACACAAATCACCACAGCTGTGTGTAATGTTGTTCTCCACTTCTGCAGAGTACACCTTCTTGAGTATTTGCCAGTTTAATAATACTACATTATTTTAAAGTCATTTAGCAGTCTCTAAAGAAGTGGACACTATATATTATCCGTTTTAATACAATTTCTTTACTCGATACAGCTGGAGACTAAATTATTGTTCAACAATGGGATGAATAGAAGAGAAAATACCTTACAACATTTTTTTCCCTCAGTCTGTTACTGGAGAGGCATAATGGAGCCTGAACTACTTGGTGCATTTTTGACAGAAAGTCAAGAGATCCAGAACAAAACCATGGCCCTCCTAGATCTAAAAAAAGAAAGGAAAATTTTAGTAAAATACCTGATAAAACAAGCAGGCCAGATCCAAAGGCCACTGACTTTGAAAGTAGCTGTACAAGATAGTAGTTTTATGTAATTTGTGTGCAGAATAGAAAAGCTGAAATAAAAATATTTTCCATCATGAATCAGAAGTACCAAAACATCTATAGCTCACAGTGTTGCAAGAATGTCAAGTACAGTTTAGTAATTTCTTAACATATTCAGTGGAGCCACTCATTTAAGAAAAACTTTCCAAAGTGACTTCACAGAGCCTATGTTGGCAAACTCTTATTCACAATAGTTGTTGAATAGATTTTAGAGAGATTGTTCATCAGCCACAAATCCAAGACAGTAGTTATGGCCTGCAACAACTGCTATACTTTGTAGACCAGTCAGAGTAAGTTTTATTTGCACTTGTGGGTTGGTTACATGTGTTTCCACACATTCTGTATAAAGGAGTTCTATGACATAGATTTCACATTTGCCCTCCAAGTGCAAATACGGTGTACATCCAATCTCAGTGTTTTTAGGCTAGGAAAGCTACCAATGTTTTGAGAATAAAAATAACATCTCTATAAAACTGCACACAATGAAGCTTTCTCCCTTGTAACAAATCTGCAGTGAACTCAAAAAAATTCTCATCTGTGCAGATTCATAAGAGACTTAAAAGTGTAATATACAGAAAGTTAAGACAGTTATAAAAATAAACACACTCAAGTATGTACTCAAGGTATGTGAGTCCCATTGCAATTATAAGTTAACGTGTCGTCTTTCATTTTTATGTACTCTGCCATCGGTAGAAAATATAACATGGTGTATGCCTTGTTGAATATAATGTAACATTACTTCTTTACACATTAAATCACATTTGAGCTTTTTACATAAAGAGACACTCCAGCAGGGGCTATACATACATTGTCATTTAATGCACCACTAATGGTGAAATCACATTATTTCAATAACGCACCTCATTCAAGGTTTTCAAAACGTGTTCAGTATTTTAGTAAAAACACTATTAGCAACAGGAGGGTAGTTGATTGGCATGGAAATCACGATAATGAATTGGTCCTTAAAACCAGTTAAGATAGAAGTTAGAGTAAATAAACAGGAGTGATAAAACTATGATTTCCTGAAAATATTGCTTTAACAAAACTGAAATACGTAATGAGAATATATGTATTGCCAAAAGGATTTTTGGTAGACAAGTTTCCTAGTGTTGTGGTTTCAGCTCTTTTATAATGTTAACTCATTTTGATCTTGACCATGGTGTTTTTTCAAAACATTTTGAAACTCAAAAATTTGGTTTGAGTCCAAAAATGCTGACCTTTTTCTTTCCCTTTATACAAAGGGAATTTTGAACTAGCAGATTTTCCTACAGACTAGAAATTGAAAGTCTAGGTTTTGGTCAGTGCTGTTGCTATCAGCATCATCACCATTATTTATTCTGCAGTATCTGAAACCTGGTATAGTCTGAGACATGTAATAAGCTCAAAATTAAAAGGTACAACTCAAAAATGCAAATCTGCTGCCACTAAACATTTAGTATCTACACATAAATATGGTCCTTAAAATACAGTTTCTCTAATTATATGCACTTATCATCTTGCCAGTGATCAGTTCTGAAGCTTTTTACTGTGGCACTTTCACAAGTATGACAAGTATAACAGATTTTCAGTTTTACTCTGGATGGGATATCATTCTTGAGACCACACTTTGGGTACTACTATCACAAGTTAAATCTCTATGCAATGGCATGATAGTTTCAACAAAGCAGAGGTGCTGCATATGACTGAGTGTCTGAAACAGAAAAACAAAACCTTAGAGCTAACATTTCACAGATTCACAGGGATAGTTGCCCCCCCCGCTTCCCCCAAAAAATTTGAGACTAAACAGAGTTCAGCAGCAAAGAATCGATGGTTGAACTACCATAGAGCCCTCGTAGTCTCCTGGGATTCAAAAGGTAATGTTTTCTGGGATGTTTAAGAGCCACTAATATGTGTTTTAAGACTATCAAGCACTTCCCTAAAGATTCATAGAGCACATATAGTTAACCATGCGGAAAAACACTGAAATGCTATGACTTCTGTAATTCCCTTTTTTTTCCATGTCAAGCACAGCTCAGAGCCCTGTGGGACCAGCCCTGCTCCCTTCAGCCTGGGTTGTCACTGATCTCTGCATGCTTTATGTCACCAACCAGATTTCCTTATACAATACACCAAGGAGGTTAAAGCTGAATCCAAACTAACATGCCAGCTGAGGGAATAAATCTTCTAAATGAATGAACATTTACCAATATCTGATTTATACAAATCCACTCTGAATCTTTGAAGTCCTTTAGAATTAATGTCTGGTGGGAGAAAAGGCACATTTGCAAGTTCATTTGGTTTCGGTGTGGAAATATACAAACATGCACCAATTAGGTCAGGAAAAGGCACAGTTTTTAGATTAACCTGTTGGAAAAATAAAGTGTTGAATGTCTGCAGACCCAGACTACCACATGACAAAATATCATGATTATCTGACCTGCACAGTGAGTAAGCTTAATCCTCATATATCTGTCAAAAACCAGGAATACCTGCCATTGCCACTTTATCTCGGTATCAATTTGTAACCACACACAAATTAGTAGCTAATAAAGAAATTCATGGACTACTGAGAGAGGTTTACTACATAAGATGGTTTTAAACAGGGATAGAATTATGGCATTGTCCACTTGGGATGACAAATTCAAAGAGGGGACACAGCTTGTAAGTAGGTGGATAGATTAAAATTAAAACTTAAAAATATAAACATTAAAAGGTCTACACTTTGTTCTTCACTGGAGGCTTGGCCAAACTTAGCTCTGAGCTACAAGGTTGGAAGCCTTATTAGAACATGTTTTTTGTGTGCTTTTGAAATCTCTGTAATTTGATTCCAACTGAGAAGACACAGAAAAGAAATTGTCAGTGTCATAGATTTTGTTGGGATGTTTGAGATGAGATTTTAAAAAATAAAATCTACCAAAAATTACTTTGTGAAGTTTTTTATCCAAACCTCTTACTCAGTTGTTCTTGTTATATCCAATAATAGGCCAGAATGAATAGATGAAATCCAGTAAATCAGAAAGAACTCTTGTAGCCCTTATTATATGTTTGTGAGTTAATGAACTATTTCAAAAAGGAAGAATATGTAATGCTGGTTAAAAATTTAAGAGTCCCTTCTTAACTGTCAAATGAAATGAATCATCTAAGTACTCAGTGACTGAACATCTGCAATATTATTTTTGTTACTGAAATCTGTTCCTCAAGCACAGTTAAACTCTCCCATGTTGTGGAATGGTTTTAATGGTTCTTTACGTGATATCTCTAAGATTCAGAACTGATGGTAGAACCAGGGCTTAACAATTGAGGGAGATTTAATTAAACATGTAACTATTTTGACTAAGTAACCAAACAATTTTTACACTGTTTCAGAAAAGAATAAAGATAAGACACTGAAAGAAAAACTTGTCTCAAAACAGAATTTCCAACTTATTTGAGTATACACCTGTGCTGGTTTTGGCTGGGATAGAGTTAATTTTCTTCACAGCAGCTAGTATGGAGCTATGTTTTGGATTTGTGCTGAAAACAGTGTTGATAACACAGGGATGTTTTAGTTACTGCTGAGCAGTGCTTACACAGCTTCAAGGCCTTTTCTGCCTCTCACACCACCCCACCAGCGAGTAGGCTGGGGGTGCACAAGAAGCTGGGAGGAGACACAGCTGGGACAGCTGACCCAGACTGACCAAAGGAATATTCCATACCATATGACATCATGCTCAGCATATAAATTGGGGGAAAGAAGAAGGAAGGGAGGGTTATTTGGAATGATGGCATTTGTCTTCCCGAGTAACCGTTACATATGATGGAGCCCTGCTTTCCTGGAGATGGCTGAACACCTGCCTGCCGATGGGAAGCAGGGAATGAATTCCTTGACTTGCTTTGCTTGCATGTGTGGCTTTTGCTTTCCCTATTAAACTGTCTTTATCTCAACCGACAAGTTTTCTCACTTTTAGCCTTCTGATTCTCTCCCTCATCCTACTGTGAGGGAAGTGAGCGAGCAGCTGTGTGGTGTTTAGTTGCCGGCTGTGGTTAAACCATGACAACACCAAATCTCTTCTAGTTTTCTCTTCCTCCACAAATTTTCAATTTAATAAGATAGTGTTTGCACAACCGATGGCACACATTTTTACAACTTTTATAATGAAACTATCTGACAATGAAACAATATTTAACAATCTCATGGCTTGGCTACAGAAACATTTATCCTCCGTTTGACTGCACATGGAAACAATATGGAGTTTAGAAAGGAATCCAGACTTTCATAATTTTAATATATAAAGATATCTCTATGATTATGTATAGACATAAAAAAATTTGTTTAGAGTAGTAAACCTATACTGATCAATTCAATGGCAAAAGTATCTTAAATAACATGCGACCCTCCTTTCTTTTCTGAGCGCAAATAAGAAATATATTTGTTGATTGGATTAAAAGATTTATTCAGCTTAATTCCAGATTCTAACTCCTTCCTCTGTATTAGTTGATTATTTCCATTATTATATTTTTTGTAATGGGATGCAGATGAACTTCCAATACAGTTTGCAGTGATGAATACAATGATGAGTCAGGTATCTAAGAAGTGCATTGTGTTCAAATTCAGACTGGGTAGACAGTAGTTATATAAACCGCATGATAAAATGTAAGTGTCCAGAATGTAGCATTCTGGATTAACATATTTAACCTTAATGTTACCACCAGTAACATACCTAAAGCTTGCTAGGCTAAGGGATACAACTTTGGCTACATTCATGGAACATAAGACTACAAGTTGGAGAGTCTTTGAAAGCTATTTCTGTACTATGATGTAGCCACTGAATACTAGAAGATCTAGTTTAATTTATTCAGCTCTCCAGAGTCGTTGAAATATGCTTTGGAAGCACAATCTTTTACAAATTTGCTTATTGCATTGGAAAGTAATCACTGAATTGACTATATGTATACATTTTAAAAATTATATATATACACACACACAGGTAACTATCATTTGTAACCTCCACACTGTTGATCTAGTGTAGAATTTTGATGAATTTTAGATTATTGGGCATCATGACCTTCAAAGCAGCAGCAATTTAAAAAAAAAAAAAAAAAAAGTGAAAACCCAAAAAACCCCCACCTTAGCAAAATTAGTCAAATAAACTTTTAGGTGGTATACTGTAAGTTGTTGAGCTTTCAAACACTGTGTTTAAGTTTGATCATGCAGGTTTTCACTGGAGCTTAAATCATATTTATAAGTGCAGGTGAAGAAAATATCCTTTGTTACGAATGGTGTTCCTAGGCAAAAGAAACAAAGAAATGGAAATTACAACTTTTTCAGAATCAGGTGGACCCACTCTTGATTTCTGAAGACCTAATCTACAAATCCCAAAGCAATGTTATCTGCCTATTTCAATAGTGTCCATGAAACAGACTGTTTGTGAAAGGGACCAAGTCCACCACTAAACCATGTCCCTAAGCACCTCATCTACATGTATTTTAAATACCTCCAGGGATGGAGACTCAACCGCTTCCTTGGGCAGCCTGTTCCAGTGCCTGACTACCCTTTCTGTGAAGAAATTTTTCCTAATATCCAATCTAAACCTCTCCTGGCACAACTTGAGGCTATTTCCTCTTGTCCTTTTGCTTGTTACCTGGGACAAGAGTCCGACCCCCACCTCAGTGCAACCTCATTTCAGGTAGTTGTAGCGAGCAATAAGGTCTCCTGTCAGCTTCCTTTTCTCCAGGCTAAACAACCCCCGTTCCCTGAGCCACTCCTCATAAAACTTGTGCCTCACCAGCTTTGTTGCCCTTCTTTGGACACACTCCAGCACCTCAATGTCCTTCTTGTAGTGAGGGGCCCAAAACTGAACACAGTACTCGAGGTGCGGCCTCACCAGTGCCAAGTACAAGGGGACAATCGCTTCCCTAGTCCTGCTGGCCACAATATTACTGATGCAAGCCAGGATGCTATTGGCCTTCTTGGCCACCTCGACACACTGCTGGCTCATATTCAGCCAGCTGTCGACCAACACCACCAGGTGCTTTTTCACCTGGCAGCTTTCCAGCCACTCTTCGCCAAGCCTGTAGCGTTGCATGGGGTTGTTGTGACCCAAGTGCAGGACTCGGCACTTAGCCTTGTTGAACCTCACACGATTAGCCTCAGCTCACTGATCCAGCCTGTCCAGATCCCTCTGTAGAGCCTTCCTACCCTCCAGCAGACCAACACTTCCCCCAGCTTGGTGTCATATGCAAACTTCCTGAGGGTGCACTCGATCCTCTCATCCGGATCATTGATAAAGATATTAAACAGAACTGGCCCCAATACAGAGCTCTGGGGAACACCAGACTGGTTTAACTTGTGACTGGTTTAACTCCATTCGCCACAACTCTTTGGACCCAGCCATCCAGCCAGTTTTTTACCCAGCGAAGCGTACGCTCGTCCAAGCCATGAGCAGCCAGTTTCTCCAGGAGAATGCTGTGTGAAATATGTGATTGTGACAGGCAGCAAAGTTACATATTTTTCAATCTTCAAGTCTGTAGAAGGCTAATTATATTTTATAATTAAGCATTATTATATCTGAGAGTTAATATAACCCTGCTCCTCAAATGATCAAATGATAATGAATCAAATAAGAAAGGAGAAAGAACAAAACATCATGGTGTGTAGAACACTAGTTTCATGTGTAATAATAGTAAGAAAAATCTCCCTCTGGTCATAGTTTCTACACAAGTTAAGCTGATTCCAGTCATCCTTTAAAAAGTAATTAGAAATTTGAACAACACTTTATTGGTGCTAGTGCTAAATTGCTCAGAGCCTGGAAAATATATCACAACTGGCAGGCTCCATTTATCTCAGTTTCTATGCCCCATATTTTTGAAGCCCAGCTTCTTCTCAATGATTACAAGGATCATTTGCTCACTGTCACTGCTGTAAACCAGGCTTACACTACTATGGAATGAACCTCAAACTTAGTTTTGGGTAAAATCAACTTTTTGTTGCTTATATTAATCTCTTGTCTGAAAGCTCATCATTCTTTGTTGTGAGAAGTGTGGTATTTCTTGATTTCTGACCAGAAAAGGAATATAGAAAGATCAGTATCACTAGTATTTTGGCAATAAACAACTGAAACAGGAAAAGCTGTTACTCAGAAAATAAAAATACCTTGGCCCTTTTGGAGTCTCAAGACATTCAGCTGGAACCAAAGCCGTGTTCTGTTGCTGCTTTAAAAGCTCCCTAGCATGGTGCAACCAAAAAGTGAGCTATCCTAGACTGACACAATAGATGATGCCAGAAACTAGTGACAATTTGACAACAGCTAGCTATAAGCTCTTTGTAGCTAGATTTTAGTATAGAAGGAGGTAAATGTGCAACAGTGGCTATAGATACATAGGAAATTTATCCTGTTTACAAATTCTGAAAAGTTTCTTAATGTAACCAGTATCCATCCATCAGTCTCCAGCTAACTTAGAATAGGAAACTGAAGGAGTCTGTGTTGACATTACAGAATATTGGTCTTAGCTTTCATGCATTTTATTTTTGTCAACAGGAAAAGTCATGCTTTTTTCCTACATTCCTATTGGGTAGCTTAAAACATTTCCTTCTTGAACAAGTTTTCAGATTAAACATGCCAATTGCAGTGTACTGCCACACAGGCTGTCACTGCTACCTCTAAGATTGACTGCATTTTTTTCTGTTCTGTCCAGGGTTGTTTTGCCCCAGTACCTTGGATTGCATTATTTTTCCTTTGTAACTTAACAGGCTGGAAAAATGGGACAACCTATACAATGATCTACATATGGCTAGTTTAGCACTTGCATGCTATATAAAAATACTTAACATTCATGTATCCCTCTAGTACTTTAGAATGCTTTACTAGTGTTATTTAACTGCTTTTCCACTCTCCTTAAAAAAACATATCACAAGTACACAGTGTTTGGGCCATTTAAACAAATAAAATACATTTTCTCCTTTTGTCTGAAGAAGTGTATATGATGTTTTCAAAATCATTTTAGGACCTCATGCTAAGCACTTATGAAAAGTGGTTTTAATAATGAAGTATAAATGGAAAAATAAACAGTCCCTTGATCTCAGGTGAACTGGAGATTTTTAACTGTATAACTCTTCAAGCAAAAACCAAAGCTTCACAGTCCCAAGACTTAAGCTAGCTGTGAACACTGTAGAACATCTGAAACCTTCAACAATGTTTGTCATGATGTTCTCTAGGAAATCAGTTTAAATTTTGAGCAGTAAGTAAGATTTGCTTGTTATGGAAACAATACACAAAGAAAGCACCACCCACCAGCATGTTTAGGACGTACCTTTGCTTTTCATTTCAAATTTTGATTTTAAGCAAGTTTCATGCTTTTATATGCTTTTTGGCAATTACCTCTGTTAGATTCTTACAGCATTCATCTGAAGAACTTTCCACATG
This sequence comes from Platalea leucorodia, assembly GCF_965183815.1. Classification (NCBI taxonomy): domain Eukaryota; kingdom Metazoa; phylum Chordata; class Aves; order Pelecaniformes; family Threskiornithidae; genus Platalea; species Platalea leucorodia. The sequence continues at coordinate 22,556,959 of NC_138829.1, forward strand.
TTGATAAGAATCAAACTATGGGAATAACTGGCAGATTGAGTCAGCTCAAAATAATCCCAGCTTTGTCAGTGCTGGAGGTATGATTAAAACTGGTGTTTCCTGATTTTCTGATTTGTGTTTGGTTAGTCAGATCTGGAAACACCATTTCTTCTTTTGCTGCAGTCTTCTGATATTCCCTTGCTTCTGTTGATTTTAATTTCCTTCCACAGTCCTTATTAGCTATCTTGCCTTCCATGAGAAAATCCCTCCCTGAAAATGTTTGGAAATAAAAAGGATGAGATTTAATTAACAGAAGAAAGAAAGAAAAAAAAAATTTCTATATCTCATTGGTTAAAACACTTCTTCTAAGAGGGGAAGTGCTTTAAAAAAAGTAATTATGAGAGGGGAACACAAAGATATTAAAATTCTCAGAGTACTACCTGAAATATCTTTTAGATCAACTAGCATTATAAAAACTCCAACTTGACATCTTTCTGTTTGAAGCAGTGGTGGTGTTCCCTGATTTTTCCTCCCTTATAGTATGACCAATAAAGAAAAGCCTAGTTATCAGCCTCAATAGAAAAAAAATTATTCTAAAATATGAAAAAATAGATAGGAAAAAATTATTAGTGAGAGTCAATATTTACATTTTCAAAGCAAACCAACAAGGGGAAAAGAGATGTGAATGTACTATTTGTGACTTTGCCTAGATGAAGCAAAAGAAAAATTGTTTTACAGTCAAACTGTTCTGAAGCTAGTTAATACAGAAATAAGTCTACTAAAAAGGGACCTTTGCAGTAAAACTGTCAACTGGATTATGAAAATTCAGGGGAATTTGACTGAGTAGGGAAAAAGTTCATTAAAATATCTGTACTGTTATTCCTTCTCATTAAAGGAAAAGATGACAAGTTAAGGTAAGTAGAATTTACAAAGATTTGACATAGCTGGGAGGAATTTTGTATTCTTCTTAAAGTTTTTCTAGAGAAGAAAACATACTTTTTTAGGACAAAAGCACTTTTTACAGTAGGGTGTGGGGTATACTTTAGGATTTTGGGGAACTGGTAAGGGACAGTAAAATAGTCATCGTGTGTTGGTCATGTTTAAATAATCTCAGTGAACTACAAGATTTTGCTGCAAATTGGTATAATCCTGATTCTGAAGCATATTAAGCACCTACTTACTACTCAGAAAAGTGACAATTTTTCAGCTTTATTCTTCTCAGCAAATGCACTACCTTATTTTGTAAATACACTGTTTTTTATTTACATACACTTATCACATAAAAAAATCCTAGGCTGTAAATCAAGCACTTGAAAATTAGAAAATGTCAAATATGTACATGTATTTCTCCAGCTTCAAGCAGCCACTTTACAGTGTGGACAAAGGAAGGGCCCAGGAAAAATAAGGGCATGTGCTTCTGTAACTAGTATGTGTCATGATGGTACACAGGGAGATCAGAACTACTGATATATCTTGAATGTACTCATTCCTATAATTTTATTCCTTGAGTTTTAGATGTTATTAGCATTTTCATGTAATATTTGTATATAATATTCAAGAACTATTTGCAGAGAAACTATATATAAAACAATAGTTGATTAGGAAATAATAGATTTTCTTCTTAAAAGACTTTCATCAAAACCAGGATTTTATGTCTAAAGCTTCATTGGTTTCTGGTGGGGAGATGGAGGTCTCTAGTTTTGTGTATTGCCACACTCTTTCCTCCTGCTCAAAGGATTCTCAGTGTTTCCATAGAATGCTTTACTGTTGCTTTCATGATGGTGTACACCAAATCTTTTTAATATTTATGCTGTTGTTATTTTTGTCTCTTATCAAAATGTTATCTATTTTACAGGTAGCAGGAAAAGCAAACAAACAAGAAGAATCTTCCAAATTTTTAATTTGGGCTCCCAAATCATTAGTGGTAATGCTGAATAAATTACTAGATTTGTAAGTAGCAGAGCATTCGTGACTCATTTTGATGAAATATTTGAGTGTTCTACACATGTGAAGATCATGACACTAAATAATAGGGAAGTGGGTTTCAAAATGTCATTCCTACATTTTCCATTTAGAAAATAACATGTACTAAAACCCATAGTTTTTTTTTGCTGAACAGATTCAAAGGAAGATATATACATCTATGGCAGTAAACATTAACAAAAATCATGTAATAGCAGGTATTTAAAGCTTTTTAGGAATCTTGTTTTCAACATACTTACCACTTTTTAAAGTGCTATATTCAGAAAGTCTCATTTCTAACACAGATAGGCTTTAAATTCTAAAATAAAGTCTAAACTCTAAAATAGCATAATTCCTGTTAAAGTACAATTCCAAGGATTTCTCAGCATATTTCCTTTTGTGTAACCCTAGATCTCATCCTGCATCTGAATGATGAGTTCCTTTCCCTGGGCTTCCTCAGTGAGGCTGCTAAGAAAGGTACCAATTAGCACCTTTCCAATATTCATAAAATAGCAACCACAGTTAAAGTGTTTACTGACAGCATAACATACCCTCACGAGATGGGAATCTGGTGTTACCGTTTATAGATCAGAAACCTGTGACTGTTTTAGTGAACACAGGAATACCTTATCCATATTTCCCAAGGTGCGAGATGTACCATGTAATTTGAAGGAGTTCTGGGACAGGAGGCCAATGCTTGCTGGAAGGTGAATGCTTTCCGCTCCTTATATGTTTTGTAGCAATGACACTGTTGTGAGCAAGGTGAATGGACATGATGGCATTTGTGGGTGTATCGAGTGTTTTTGCACATTGACAGAACGAGCAAGAACATTATTATAGGTAACAGGAAATAGCTAGTGGCATTTTGTTTATGCAGGCATTGACAGGGATTTTGGAAGAATCCCACTACCGAAACAGATATTCTGGCTGTTTCCCGTGCTGTTGTGTACCTATCTTAAACAGTGTTCTTCATGGATGAAATATGCCCTAACCAGAGCGTCCTTGGAAAACTGAATACCTAAACCTGCTTGATTTGGGGGCTTAAATGCACTTGCTCCTAACACATTTGAATTTCACCCTAGAAACAACCCCCAAACTAAAAGAAACAAAGCCAAAACCCAAAACCATTGTTATATGTTTTTCTTTTCACAAGAAGCCACCTGTATAACTTCTCTATGCTACATAAAATTTTACTGTTTCACAGGCAGTTTATCTTGTAGCTTCATTCACCTGCCTCAGATTGCTGAAACTGAGACTGCATGTTGGAATTTGTTGCCCTGCTATTGTAGATTATTGATATGTATGCATGAACTAGAGCAGCCTGCCTAATGTGTGAATATTACAACAAAAAAGTCCTACCTGAATCCTTTTGTCCTTTTTGTTACTGCCCTCCTTTCTGTCCATCCAGGGGATTATCCTGTGAATCTCTGTGCAGGATTTTTTAGGAGACTTTACTGTCACTGGTTTCAACTGCAAGGAGATACTTCCATCACATGGGAGAGGAAAACTCTTGTAGAAGGTGTTACAGAGGTATCTGCATTTCAGTGATTTAGCTGCTGTCTTCACTGGAAAGTAAAAGCCTACACTAAAGCAGAAGCCATGATTTGCCCCACATTATATTCTGGCAAAATAACGCTGTCTTAAAACTGCTCCAGACTTTAATCACAAATATTTATGAATGGTAAATGGTGGTAGACTGGATTTCACCACTGCAGATAATGGACATCGGTTAATTCCAAGAAAAAAAAATACCCTATAAGATCTGAAATACACGCATGAAAATGAATCCTCTGTATGTGTTTTTGTGTGTGAGTGTGTGTCCACATATGTATATTATACTTCATCCAATTAAAGATATTTAAAGATATCTTACTTAAGAAATCTTAGTATGGAAAATATGCCAGGACTGGTGTATGTTGTATAGAAATGCTATAAAACCTGAGCTAGTGGTTTTAGAAATGTGGTCTCATTGTGATCGTCAAATTCTCAGCTGTGATGGAAAATTCTAAATTGTTAGAACTCCACGTCTCAGAAAGATAAGGAGGAGATAAGTTTTATTATGAGCAATGTAGGAAAATAATATTCCTTATTTGGTACCTAAAGTATACCATAAATTAACGCTTGCACATTGAACTGTGCATTGAGAAAGGAAAATAAAAGGGGATACTGAATAAGGCTTCCATGTCCTTAATCCAAACCACTGACTAGATCTGTCTCACACTTCCAAGCAAGCTATGCTCTGTCTGGATTGCACTCTGTAAGACATCTCCCAAGGATTAAGAAGAAGGATTTGACTATCTGCCCCAGGAACCAAAATGTCTTGCTTCAGTTTATTGCTGATAATTCATCTCTAAGATAGGAAGAAGACAATACTCCCTGGGTAGGAAAGTTAAATGGGAAAAAATATTTTACAGAAAGAAGTGGAAAAGAAACAGTACTTGAAAGTCATGAAACCTAAGAAATTCTTCTAAATGATGTATGAAGTCATGAGTGCATGAGGAAAACTATTCTGTAGGTTTTATATGTACTTCAGTCTTCTGTAGCGTAGTTGCATGTATAAATAGTCAAGAGCTAGCCAGAATGCAAGAACCACTCTAATAGCTGTTTGACCACTAAGCATTTCTGTTAATGGCAAAGCATAGTCTAAAGAAAGTGTTACAATAACACTTTGAAATTAAGCTACAGATAGCCCTTAAATCCATATTTCTTCAGCATCTGCCTTTGCTTGACCTTCTTGAGAATTATGGAGTGGGTTCACAAAAAATGCCAGATTTCTATTCATTGAAAAAAAGAATACCTGTGCTACTTGGCATCATTTACAGTCATGGTCACAGTTCACACCTGTATTGCTCTATAACAAATTTGCATTCTTTACCACCAGGCAAATGGACTTTTAAGACCAGGGCAACAAAATACACTAAAAGAATTTCTCACCTAATGCATATGAGTGAGCACTTAGATCTTCAACTTGCAGGCATTTTGAAAATATTATTTCTTATTAAATGAGATATAGCACTAGGGGTGGTTTTATTGCTGACAAGCCTTGCAAATATCTAAATCCTGGAAAACCTTGGGTAGTCTGCTGTGGGGAAATAAAGTACTCTAACTCCTTGTAGGTAGTTTTGTATTTCTGGTCAGAGGTCAAAAAGAATGTCTGTTTAACATCTCAAGTCTTGATCAGTTCTATGTTAAGAGAAATGTGGTAACAAGGTGTTGGGATATGGGAAGTAGTGTGACTACAGCTTGAAAGATGTAGGAAGCATCACTCTGCATCCCAGTACTTGTGAATTAAGTCCAGGTGTTATGTGGTCTGCTGTACATTGCTTCAAAATCTTAAAGGCAACTAATAAAAGACCCTTATTTTATCATTATTAAAAGTGACTTACTCACTAATTCAGCTGAACTTTAAAATATCTGATATGAGTGCTATATTATATCTTGAAATGAAACTCACTTAGTTTATAAATTTTGTATCATGAGGATTAAAAATTACACATGCAAAGAATTTCAGACATAGTTGGATGCTTCATGTCTCCATCCCTCATTTTGCTGCTTGAATGGGAACAAACGCCAATATTGTAAATTGCAAACATGATTTCTGATGCCTATAATTTGGGATTCTATATTGACCCGTGTCTGAAATTTTATCCTATTATCAACAATTCAATGTTCCTGTTGAATGGAAGCAACAGGTCTTACTTTAAAGGCTTTAATATTGTAGATTTGATTATCAACACTTTATGGGTGGATGTTTCATTGAGCAGATGGGTATTCTGGAGATTCTAAAATGAGGCAAAAGCTGGAGTTTTATGGAAATTAGCTCAATAATTGCTCTAAACATCATCTATGTCGTGATAGAAGGTGCAAAATCTGGACTGTGTGAAGGTTGCAAATGAAACAGCCAGGAAGGGAAGAATAGAAGGTGTAGAAAAGAGGTGAAATGAGGTGGTAGGTGAGATATGTATATTCATCAGGATGGACCCCCAAAGTACATTGTCCATATAGTCATTTATCCAGTGAACTGCAATTCCCATTTGAAATAAAGGAAAGGTCCCTTTGGCAGAGCAGTGACAGCTGCCTCAGTGACTTGCTTGAGAATTGCTGAAGTTTCAGGTGACGGTTTTGGCAAGTTCTCTGGGTTCTAGTCACTTCAGACAGGACAAGAATTATGAAAATCATGTTTATAATGGGTGCAGAAGTAAAATGTGAGGCTCTAAGAATATCACCTGCCCATAGATGCAGCCACCCATAACTCAGTTTCTCACTGGATAATACTGTTGTTAGAGCTGGAATAATAGCATATATTACTGCTAGTAAGTGTCTCACCATATGTCCATAAGATGGTTGGCATAAATATTGACACCCCACCTGCAGTACTGCATCCAGCTCTGGGGTCCCCATACAGGAAAGACATGGACCTGTTGGAGCGGGTCCAGAGGAGGGCTGCGAAAATGATCAGAGAGCTGGAACACCTCTCCTATGAAGAAAGGCTGATAGAGTTCGGGTTGTTCAGCCTGGAGAAGAGAAGGCTCTGGAGAGACGTTATTGCTGCCTTTCCATATATAAAAAGGGCTTATAAGAAAGACTTCTAAGAGAGATACTTTTTACCAAGTCTTGTAGTGAACAGGACAAAGGGTGATGGTTTTAAACTAAAAGAGGGTAGATTCAGACTAGATATAAAGAAGAAATTTTTTTATGAAGAGGGTGGGAAAATGCTGGAACAGGTTGCCCAGAGAGGTTGTAGATGCCCCATCCCTGGAAACATTCAAGGTCAGGCTAGACAGGGCTCTGAGCAATGTGATGTAGTTGAAGATATCCCTGTTCATTGCAGGGGGGTTGGACTAGATGGACCTTTAACGGTCCCTTGCATCCCAAACCATTCTATGATTCTATGATTTAGTCTGTAATTTAAGAGTTAATATTAAATAAAAATTAAAAGAAATAAAGAAGACATAGTAGTACCCCACACTGCCAATGCAGGCCCAGGCTTCCTCTATTTTTTTTTACTTCTAAAAGAGAAGGAGCTTAGAGACAGGTTTATACAGGATTAAATGCATGTGTGAGACAGATACCTGTGACAGGCAGCAGGGCAGTTGTTCAATAATCTTTGTGATTAGATAGCAGGAAGAGATTAACAGAAAGTTTGCACTAATGGATAAGTATAGCCCAAAAAATTAAAAAAAAAAAAAAAGGAAAAAAGAGGGAATTGACGATCAATTCATTGAAAAACTCACAAATAATATCATTACTAAAAGAAAACACAGTTTACTGAACTCAACTTTAGCTGCAGGGCTGCATTAATGGTCTGTGTATCTGGGTAAAACAAAGTATGATTATATTATCAGTTCTTCATTCTATGGATAAATGCTGTTGACATTTGCAGGGCAAATATTTGAGATGGGAGCTTACAACTCCATGTTTCTTTGCTTGAGGATAATAAGGACAGAGTGACATTTTAGCATAAAAGGAAATATCTTTGGCAAGAAAAAAAAAGGAAAAATAAAATCTAGCAAACCTCCCCTCCTCTGAGAAATTTACAATTCTTAACTATTAATATAATTATTAACTGAACTATAACTTCTTTATAGTCATCATTTGTTGTTAAAGAGTGATTTTCACTTATCTGTTTATTTTAAGTCATCATAGTTTCCTATTAAAAAATGATATTTTTTGCAGTATTTGTATTTTTGTATTCATAATGACTGTATTATCTGTATTTTATTAACAAGAAATTTCAACCAAAACCAGAATCAAGAACGCTAGGTTCATAGGATCTGCATACTCATAAAATGCTTGCTTCATACACTCTTGAACTCAGAGTCTAAATTTCAAGGAGGCGAATGGGTATTACTCCTATCTCAAAGGTCATATCTTTGAATTGAAGGTAAACAGGTTTTTGAAGGTTGTATAACCAAGGCATTGCATAGCTGACAATTTACACTCAGATCTTCTGAGTCTGAATTCAGTGCCTTAAACTTAAGAACATCCTCCTCTTAAGGGCTAGAACAGTTAAAAAATTGTTGATATCACCATTAATGCACATTAAATATCCACATTATCCCAGAGCATGGATAAGGTCATGCTACCTCAAAATTGTTTTCTGATTGGATCACCTGAGAAGTTTAAATAGAAATGTAAGTAAATGAAAAACAGAGCAAACACTTGAGGTATGTTCCTATTCACCTAATTTTGGCTGTCTAGCCTGATACAGTCACCCAGGCTACTTCTATAGTCAACAGAGAGAAAAACAGAAATGGATCTCAAAAGGGAAATTCAGTCAAGCCTAAAGTATGGGTTAGGATTATCTTGAATTAACTTCAAGACCGACCAGAGTAATTGCCTCTTGGAGACACCCTCAGTTTACTAGAAAGGTGCTTACTTGATATGGTTAGTTTAGAACAGAAACACATTTGAAGATTTCCTTTATAAATCCACTTTTAGGTGGTTCCTGATGAGAACCCTCTTCTACACTGTCCAACTGTACTTCAGATATCATTATAAATAATTGATTTGGAATACATGACTAAATATATTTGCCATTTCTCTTTAGACTTAGTAATTCTTGCTTTGTTTTCCTCCCAATGAAGGATTTATGTACCATTTATTTTTTTCCACCTTTTTAATCAAAATCTGAAAAAGGATGCTCCTATTTCTCTAAGGTTTCAATCCTTAAGTTAAAATATTGTTTTGATTATGATTTGTAAAGAAAAAATTGTACAAGGTTTTAAATTTGTTTTCTGATACTTTGTATATGAAAAGAAGATTTGTACTTTCTAACAGTATCAGAACTGCATAGGCTTGATGTTAAAAGTACTGAGAAATATTTTTTTTTCAATCCACAAAATACAGGAACAGGCAGTTACATTCAGTAAACCTCTCAAATTCAATTTCATTCAATTAATTTTCCAATTTCTGTTTCTATGAGAACCATTTTCTATACATTCTTAGCTCCAGAAATAATTATTTGACTCTTGAAATCTACAATGCAGATTATTTCTTTAAAAATAAAGCTAAGGAAAGCATTCTGATTGGGTATTTTCAGTTTCTTGTTATGACATTGAACCACAAACCCAATAATGTAATAAACTAGGTAATGCATCTGAGACTGTTTTCTAGTCTTTCCCCAAAGATGTTGCTGGATCCATTCAATGTAGCAGCATAAAATAGAAATGAAGTCATTTATGAACTGCTGTAACTCAAATCCTGTTCCAGACCAGTGCTGAAAATGAGACTTAGTCTCATGTTTTCCTCATATTAGGGGAAATAAATGAAATTGTCTTCTAGCACATGAGCAAAATATTACTAAAGTAAAAAAAAAAAAAAACAAAACCAAACCCAAACTCAAAAAAAGAATGGAGCTATTTGTTGTATTAAAATACAAAATCGTCCTGAATGTCTTTCCTTTCAAACAGCCTATGGCTGTTTACAGTAACTACATAATACAAGAGTGCAAATTGTGCTCTTTCAGAGAAAACAGCCTGAACTTACGTTAGGTACATTGTGAATGCTACAGAGAATGGATACCGAATTTTGTTCAGAAGGATTTCCACTGAGATGCAGAAGAGCAAAAAGAAGTAGTTGGATCTTGTTTTTAACCACACACCAAAAAGTAGAAATTCAGAATCATGACATGACTTTTTAGTTAGATCCAATTGTTATGATACATTCAAGCAAAGTCCTCATTTCAAGCTGAAAGAGAATGGGTCTCAAATTCAGGAATAATCTTGTCATTCAGAGCTATATATAAGAATGATATTTAACAAGGTAGTTCTTGTTTTAATTTGTATTGAAAATACTATCTGCTTCTTGAAACATTCAGAGCACTGTAAGACAAAATCATCCTTTGTTTTGTTTTCTCCTATATTTTATTTACCTTAGATGTGCGGGTAGTCTTTGACACTGCACAGCCTATTTACAATTAGCATGATAGCATAAAATGATGTTTTTTAATAAATTTATCATTATCATCAAAAAGAATAAGTCTTGCACTTCACTAGGAGAGGGATATAATCATCTGCTGTGAACACCATCTTACAAGAAGAATGGGAATGGAAAGGAGTCCTTGAATAATGGAATTCTGGTCCAGTTTAGGTCGGGCCTTTGGTAATCATCCAGTCCACTACCTGTTCAGACCAAGACTATCTGCTAAGTTGGATGTTCATTTGAAGTTAGATCAGGTTGCGTGGGGCCTTTTCAAGTAAAGTTGTGAAGACCTGCAAGCATGGAGACTTAGCCTCTCTGAGCAACCTGTTCCAGTGCTTTACCACTCCCACAGAGAAGAAAAGTTTTCTGTTATCTAATCTGAATTTACTTTATTGCATCATATGGCCATTGCTTCTTGTCTGTTTGATGTGCACCACCAAGGACAGCCTTTTCTTTATCCTCCAATTAGTCAGGTGAAAACAGACATTAGATGCCCACTTAATTTTCTCTTCTTTAGCCTGAACAAACTGAGTTTATATATCAGGTGCTTTTTCTCCCTTAACATCTTGATGGCCTTCCATTGACTCGTTCCAGTCTGTCAACGTCTTTCTCATACTGACAACGCTAAAATTTTATACTATACTCCAAATTCGGTCTCTAAGTGCCAAAGAAGGAGAAACAATTACTCCTCTTGACCTACTGGCTGCGCTCTTGAGGTTAGCCTTCACTGATGCAAGGGTGCACTGCTGATCTATGCACAATTTTTGTCCACCAGGACTGCTATGACTTTTATGCAAAGCTACTTTCCTGCCAGTCAGCCCCAAGCCTGTACTGCTGTGAAGAGTTACTCTGCCCGTGCTGCAACAATACATTTGGTTTTGCTGAGCTCTGTGAGGTTTCTGTTAGCCCATTTCTCCAGGCTGTCTCCTGAATGGCATTTTAATGTCAACCATGAACTTGCTGAGGATGCAGTCTATCCCACTGTCCAGGCTGCTAATGATGATTTTAAATAGTATTGACACCACCATTGCCCCCACGAGAAATGTCCTTGTAACTGGCCACCTGTCCAAATTTGAATCCTTAACCCCTATCCTTTGAGCCTGATGGTCCAGACATTTTTCCCCCCAACTTGTAGTCTAACCATCCAGAACATATGCCTTTAGTTTGGGCACATCTGTGTCTCTTAACCTGTAATCTTTCAAATTTTTCTTATCCATGACAACTCACACAGGAAGAAGTCTGGGGTTTTAGCTGAAAATAATATTTGGTCAGTCACTGAATTAATTAGAATACATCCTTGCTGTAATGCAATCCCCTGAACACACGATACAAGAAAGGCAGAACTGTTTAGCATGTGACAGTACTAGCCTTCTATTTCTTTCTCTGTCTATCCATTTGGCTTTCAAAAGAAAATACATGAGGCATACTTAAAGCAAACGGGCATCACGATTAATAAGGACATCACACTGAGACACATAAAACTGCCCTGTCTCCTTCATCTGTTCTTTTGGTGCAGTGATTAACCTTTGAGTTTATGAGTATTTTTACACTTGCCTCAGATAAAATATTTTATGACTTCTTACCTCCCAGGCAACTTGGATTAAACTTATCAGGTCTGGGAAGATAGTGGCCCATAATGACTGTTCCCTCGGAAATCATATCTACCTCCTTACCACATTATCAGAACATTCTTTGCACAAAACAGATGGAAACATCAAGACAAGAGACAAGACAACTTGTTAAGGTCACATTCCACCTTCCTATACATCATTCATACTTAATTGATTCCCAGCCCCTCCTAGAGACAGATTGCCATACATTATGAGAGCTGAGAATATGAAAAGATCATTTTCTTTTCCCCATTAATTCCCATTTGGAAAGGCTTCTGCCTTTGCTAAAGTTGCTTTGGCAGTCTGCTTGCTAGTGACTGATCACTGCCTTTCAACACAGAAATAGGGCAGAAGCAAGTAGATTTATCTTTTGGCAAAAGTACCCTTCTCTGACACAGCATTTCAGGTATTCTGCTGTCAGTGCCAGAGAGAAAAAAAAAGGAGAAAACAAAAAGATTCAAATGAAGCCGCAAGACAGATTGTGCAGGTGAGTAGTTTAAAATGGTATCTTTTTATGTACTTAGAAACTGGCTCATCGCTATTTCAGGAAAGCTGCTTAGCTTCCCCCTCACACCTATCTGACATCTCCTTCTACACTGTACAAAGAAGAAGTCAATCATTTTGATGCATGTGTCCTGAACAGAGTGGATGAATAATTGAGTATCAAATCTGAACTTGCTGTAGACCTCCTAATCATTTAGGGGCATTGAAGTAACATGGGGGGAAAAAAAAAAAAGGCAATCTGTAAACATTGTTACCAAAGATCTTTCTGTCTTTTTTGAATATGCTTTCTCATTTAAATAAATACAATATTCAGGAGATGCTATTTATAAAACTTCTAATATAGTGATATAGGAATAGCCATATCAGGGAGAAATGCTACATTCAGTCTTCACACAGGATTAAAAAGGCATCTTCAAGGAACATAAAGTCCAAGACTCCTCTGGCTGCAGCATCTCAAAAAAATAGATATTAAGCCAAAAAGAGCAAGTATCAGCACAGGCAGAGACTATCTTCTTTGGAATCCATGCCATTATAATAAAACTGCCTGTATACAGTTCTTGGAGGTGGAAAACTGGTTTCTGGAAGTGAATTACTCAGTCCACTGCTCCTCTGCTCAAGCTATGTGAAAAGAAGTGGATAGAAATCTCTTCTCATTCTATAGTGTTTCTGTTTACAAAAAACACAGAAAAGAGATCTAAAATCACTGAAAGTGCTACTGGCCTTTAAAATGTTCTCAGGTTCTATCCAGTTGAAGTCATGAGTATGCTGACTAAATTAAAAAAAAAAAAACATCCCCAGATATGAATGGCTCTGCATCCCAATTTACCATCAAGTACATTTTGAATTGCTGGGCCTTGAACTACCATTTCAAACCATCCTTGTGTTTTCAACTCATATGTTAAAGGTTTACATCAGTGCATAAGAATATACCAAAGATCCTCTTAGATCATACACAGGGATCACTGCCTGTGTTATGTATTTCCTCTTTTAGAATAGAAACCAGATGTTCCTTGGTGGGCTAATTTGGAAGTAGAATGAAGTGGAGACAAGGATCTTTTTTTGTAACTAACACCTGCTTCATTTCCTCCAGCACTCTCAGGACCCTTTCATGTGCACTGAAAAGAAGGGGAGAGGAGAGGGAGGAAAACCAGAGGCTTTGTTTGCCCTATCCATTTCAGAGAGCAGCTTCATGTATCAGTTTGCTGTAGAGAGAAGTATCATCTCTGTACTGCTGTCTCTGGCAGAAATATAAAGTATAAGCTGTAAAAAGCCTTCTTTTATTTTCCCTAGAGCACAGCCATTTAGATGTAAACTCTTACAGCTTCATTGCAAGACACTCTTCATGCAGAGGAACTGTCAGGTTAGAAAAGGAGAAAAAAAATGAAACAGATGAGTTTCTTTTGCAGTTTCCCAGTGGGAGAGCTCTGCTGAAATGCTAGTCCAGCTCTACCGGTTTCTGCATCAACAGATGGCAGACAGCATTCCTTGTATTTGCATCCCATTTGGTAAATCACAGGTCACATCTGGTCTGGCCTCTGTTCCTTCTGAACAGATGGGAGTACACGTTCATTATCGATTGCAGCAAGGAGACAGGGGGATGATAGGGAGGACTGTACATGAGAGGGGGGAAAGAAGGTGAGAGGGAGTTAGAAATAGAAAAGGCAAAACCAAAGAAGGTTTAAAAAGCGAGAGAAGAGCTTAAAATGACCACTACCAACAAAACAATACCATTGGTGATAACTAAATATGGCAAAGCAGCAATATAAGATAAATGGTTATTAAAAATTCTTTCAAGATGTAATGCACAATTGTGAGTATTTACTTAGAGAATATGATGAAAGTGCATAGGTTAAATGTTTATGTGGTCTCCTACCCAAAGCTATTATCTGGGAAAATAAAAACCTGTTTTCAGTCCTAATCTCCTTCCACACAAGGTATGAACTAAAAAACAGAAAACACACAGAGAAATGTTCTCAGTCACTGTCAATCATAAAATCATAAGCTTTGCTTTAGACAGAGAAAACAAAAAAAAAATCTCTTTTTGTAATTCACTTGTCACCTCATAACTACGTGAAAAATTAAAGATTTCTAATTATTTTAAATAGATATTTTTAAATATTGGTTTCAGTTGGAATTTGAGTTTTAAATGTAAAAAAGTTAAAAATCTAATTTCAAAAATCTGATATAGTCTACTTTCAAAAAGTGTAAATATCCTAAAGCTTGAAAGTTAATTTGCTATCATAGCCTCAAATGCACACAGCACAAACCTCTTTAAATATAGCAAACTCTTCCTGTTGTCAGTAAGGAAATGCACACATGCAGCATAGACTTTGTAAATATACACACAAAACACAAGCATTGTTGATCCTTAGGCTAGGTGCAAACATATTTCACACTTGCCAAATATTACCATACGAAAATAAACGTACTTTTTGGTGTTGAGAAGCAAGGTATGCTTGAATAACTTGACAGAAAACAATGTCATTCAGAGCTTTCTAATTGCAGATACGTATGAAGAGCTCTGTGTCTTCCTGGAATTCCACAAGTTTAATTTAGGTCATTTCATTTGAACAGGCTGGTTTGACTCTGGCCTCTTGGTGGTTTACACACTTCTACAGTCTTAAGGTATATTTTGACAAGTGGCATTAATTGATCACACTAATACTACCACTACTGCTAATGATATAACCATTTTGAAAATAAACTATTCAACAGTTTTCCAATTTGGCCATTCAGATAGTTCTGTTTTTCTACAGCTCAAATAAAGCATGATTCAGGGTGGCTTTATAAAGGATAAGACTATTAGCATTGTTGAAAAGGCTAGAAGCCATTCGAACTAGACTAGGCTAGAACAGAACAGATTTGCAAGCAGATTTTTTTTTTCTCTTTCTTTTTGTTCCAAGTAAATGTGAAAGTCAGCATGGACATTTTTACGTAGCCATCATCTTAGCAGCAATTCCAAAGAAGGAAAAACTTTTTCTAAACACCTGACACATCCATTTAACACATACTAGCTCTATCTAATGTTTCTTTTTCTTGTACAAATCCCAAAGAGAGGCAGAAAGTTTATTTTTGTTGTCAGAGTGTTCTTTTAAGAGCAAACACTTTTGTATGCTTATACAAAATCAGAAACAAGCTTCATTACTTTTGGAGATAGCGTCTCAGTTCTTGACCTGATACAATGATTTCAGTGAACCTGTAAGGGTATCAGCCTCAACTCACTTCTATCCCAAAGTCAAAGTACATACAAAGATACCTGTCTTGGTAAGTGAAAAGGATAATGCCCACAGATCAAGAGTGTTGCTTAGTCTGGCTTTCTGACAGAAGTTCAGTAGTAAACCCAATTATGAAGGTTTTATTTAAATATTACCATTCATTTAAAAAAAAATCATTTAATATGAACTTTATCTCCAAACTTTACCTAGATGTTCAATATAGGAATAACTAAGGCCTGACTTTACATAATTGGGACATGTTTGGAAGGGGTTGTGGGCTACAGGGAAATTTTTTCGTTAATTTTTCAGTACTTAGTTTGAAGAATATAGAGTAGAATTTCTGGGAGGGCTGAGCTGCGTCTCCTCCTTGTTTTAATTGAACTGGCAAATTCTCATCAACACTGAGCACAGAGATAGTTCAAGGCAGGTGTTAAGAAAAAAAAAAACAAACACTGCATATAAAATAAAGAAATGGAATGTAAAAGCAAGGAGACTAGTAGAACAAAGGAGCTGTGTGAGACAAAATCAAAAATTCTGAAAGTGTGGCAAGAAAAAGACCATAAAATGTATGGGAGTCAAGAGAGATCTTAAAGAAGGGTTGTGATGTGCTGCAATGAAACCGAAGGCAGAAAATATTATACCAGAAGAATTATAATATGGTTCTTCTGTTTCCTTCAGCTTATGAACAGGCCAGACACAGCTTCTGTATTGGTCTATACCACCTGAGTAACAGTGGGGATAGCATGAGAACTAAATTTCAGACTTAAACACGGTATGTAATTCAGAGTGTAGAAGACTGGGCAACCTTAAATTGTATTATAAGCCAATAGCATAGTGTACTATTAAGGTTACTTGGCACTTCCCATTATACATTTTTGAACCTTAAATGCTTGCTGATACTGGAAGCCAGAGAATATCACCAACTATGGTAAAGTGGAGATAACCAGAGGCAGAGACAAGACACAGAAAATTCAAAATGGGGATAAAGAACCTGTAATAGCTGATCTAGGATGCGGGGAAAGGATAGAGTTTGATATAATGAAGAAGTTTGGAGTGATAACTTAAATTGCTCACTTGTGAACCACTCTTATTAACTGAGACTTGTTAGTCACGGATAAACTTCCAAAGATTTAATACCATTTGCTTCAATTTAGCTAAGGAAAACTCCCGTGTTTGTGAAAATAAAATGGGTTTCTGCATGAAAACAAAGACTCATACCTGCATGCCCCAGAGCAGGATGTTGCAGAAACATTATTCTGTAAAGCCTTCAATTAATTTCTCTGTGATGGTTTACTTTGCTTTTCACCTGTGCCCTAGTTCACCGGTTGTCCATGATATTAAATAACTCCCAGCTCTCTTCTGAATTAATTCAGATATTTCTCTTCAGGTGGAAACACAGACTTGGGAGGAACAGGAGAGATCTCAACAGTTCTGATAGAAAGAAGGAATGACAGAAAGTAAGAAGGACAGAAAGGAATAAAGAGAAAGAAAGAAAGGTAGGTAAGTCACAGACCTCAAAGAGCCTGGCTTTGCCTTCTTAGAAAGTCCACCAATATTGTTCAAGCGGTCCTTGTTCTTTCCAAAATTGTGTACCTGGAGCACTTCTGGATTTCCCAGCATTAATGTATATCCCAATTGCATCATGAACCCACATTGTGATGAGACCAGACTACGCACCCAAATATGCACTTAAGTCCTCTCATTGCTCTCCCCTCCATCGAGTCATGTGTTTCTACATGAAGAAAAACCAGGTTGCAAGCTAGAAGAGAGTCACAAAGCGTTCACATCCATCACCAGAATCAAAAATGGGGAGACCAGGAACAGACTGAAGTGCGCACCTGCTTCTTAATCGGGAGAGAGTCTGTGGAACAAGAGTTAATATATACCATCTAACTGGTCTTGATATATCCCTTATGCAGCTGCTCTTGAAAAGTTCATGAAGACTGTCTAAGACCTACCTTTTAGGCTGCACAGATTTTAATGAAGTAGCAGAGTTTAAGAAGTTGAACAGGAATAATGAAAATTGCTGCAATATAAATATATAAATATATAAAAATATATATATATAAATATATATATATAAAAAAATATATAAATATATAAATATATCCCACTATACATTTCAAAGTACTTCATCTCCTGCTCTTTGCATAGGTTGGTTAATTCTGAGCTGTGGCCAGGCCCTCCTGTAATGCAGCCTTTTATTTAGGAAAGATAAAACTTACAGAAGCAGGAAATGCAAGGGGGAAAAAAAAGATTTTTTTTTTGAGACGTAAGACATTTTTCTCCCTTTTTTTCTCCCACATTTAAGAGACTCTGCTAACCGTAAGATAAAAAAATACATATTTATACCAACCATTAGACGGATTTGCCCAGCATTGTAAAAGGGTAAACATATATCACCTGACAACCTTCAGAATGAGAATCAAAGATTCTTAGTTCTGCTAGTCATGTTCCTTAGAAATATTGTAATATACTGGTTAGGACATAGGCAACTAGCTGACCTTTTCTAAATGGAATCATTGCTTTTCAATTGTTCCATAAATCCATATTACCAAGAGCCAGTAGAACATCTAATTTATCCCAAGTTTAAAAGTTTTTGTTTTGAGTGCAGGAGAATCCTGGTGTTCTCTTTCTTGCTGTAACAAAGAAAAAACATAATGACAAATTTGAAGGTCTCCACAGCTGCAGGTGTGTTACAATGCATAAATCAGAGACATGGCAAGAACTAACCTTACATATCTCAATAGACTTGAGGTACTGTTAATCCAAATTTTCATTATTTAATTCCTGGAAACATCAATCTGCAAACAATTTAATTACGTTTTCTGTTTTCCTCATAAAAAACAATAGTAATCCAGATCCTCTTTATAGCTTCTACATTGCAGACGAATGGATACCATTGTATTTCCCCTGGAACCCTTCAACTATTTAAAACCTTTCCATGAACTATGCTTGCTCTTAATAAATATTATCCATCAAAACCTTAAAATAAAATGGACTGTTTGCCACTTCCCTAGTCAGATGTTACTTGTTTTCCCCATCCCTATAATCTTAAATACTTTTTTTCTTTGTTAAAGTTCAAAATTATTCCTACTGATACAGGAGATCGCATAAGGGATAAACCCTTCAATTTTCATTCTGTTGTGAGATTTTGTCCTGGTTTCAGCTGGGATAGAGTTAATTTTCGTCTTGGTAGCCGGTATGGGGCTGTGTTTTGGGTTTAGGATGAGAACAATGTCGAGGATACACTGATGCTTTGGTTCTTGCTAAGTAGTGCTCAGCTGTTGCTGAATAGGAGCTAAGTGGCGCTCACACTGGTCAAGGACTTTTCAGCTTCCCCTGCTCTGCCGGGGGCACAAGAAGCTGGGAGGGGGCACAGCCAGGGGGGCTGACCCAGACTGACCCAAGGGCTATTCCATACCATATGACGTCATGCTCAGTATATAAGCTGGGGGAAGAAGAAGGAAGGGGGGGGACATTGGGAGTGGTGGCGTTTGTCTTCCCAAGTAACCGTTACGCGTGATGGAGCCCTGCTTTCCTGGGGATGGCTGAGCACCCGCCTGCCGATGGGAAGTAGTGAATGAATTCCTTGCTTTGCTTTGCTTGCGTGCATGGTTTTCTTGCTTTGCCTATTTAGCTGTTCTAATTTATTTTACTTCAATTATTAAACTGTTCTTATCTCAACCCACGAGTTTTCTCCCTTTTACCCTTCTGATTCTCTCCCCCATCCCACTGGTGGGGA
Source organism: Platalea leucorodia (assembly GCF_965183815.1). Lineage (NCBI taxonomy): Eukaryota > Metazoa > Chordata > Aves > Pelecaniformes > Threskiornithidae > Platalea > Platalea leucorodia. The sequence continues at coordinate 22,575,897 of NC_138829.1, forward strand.
GTGAGCAAGCGGCTGCGTGGTGCTTAGTTGCTGGCTGGGGTTAAACCACGACAGATTTATCATACCAGTGTCTGAATAACGTGTCCCTCTTGTGTACTGATGATAGAAAGCAAAATGATCCAAACACACTGCAATCATGTCTTAGTCGTACATTACATTTATTCTATTACATTCTAATTTGAGAGTTACCAGGGGTCCTTGTTCTTGAGAGGTGACAAATCTGGTATCCATTAAAAGCTGAAATGAATAAATTCTATTAAAATATGTGTCTGTTGTTTCTAAAATAACTGAGGGAAAGCAAACTCAAAATGAAGGTCAACAGCTCTAGCACTGGCAGTTTAGATATTGTCACAGATTTTTTGGATCTGGAAAAAACAGGTCCTTACTACTTACTATATATTAGTTTAAATGTATTACACAAGTGTGAACAGAAGCATTCAGAAGGACTCTAAGTACTGAAAAAAATTAGTTTGATCTTTAGACAAAAGTATAGCATAGATACCTAGGGACTATATACTGTACTTCCCAAGTGTTGCTTACATGTGCCATTTAACATAAGTACTGATGTGTTTAGACTTAATAGCTTTGATTGCAAATCAGTGAGCACTCTTTTCTGAATAAAGGTGCTTTTTTTTTCTTTTCTTTCTGAATTAAGACTTTGATGTAGGCTTAGGTTCTTGTATTTGTAACAGGAATTACAAAGAGGGAACTGACAGCTAGAGATTACTTTTGAACTACAGCATAAACAAGTCTATGTGATAAAGAATACAATATTTCAGGCACCCCAGAATTGGAAGGTGCAATAATTAAAATTGATTATAACAGCCTATTCTGTTTCCCTTGTGTATACACAGTACAACACAATTTCTGATTCCAAGTGCCTAAGACTTCCTCTATGCACAGTATACACAACCTTTACCTTATTCAAAGCCATTTAGATTTTGTTTTATCACCAATTTTTGGTTTAAGGCCTTATGTCTCATTCACTGCACACTGTTCAACCCTTTACCCATTACAGCCCTCAATTTCTTTATCAAGTTTTCTACTGGGCTACAGTTTCCTTTATAGAACCCTAGAGTTCCTCAATATTTCTTTTACCTTATGCATTTATTATTCATGTGAAACAATGGAAAAAATATGTTTTTTTTTTTCTAAAAAGTAATTTGATGCACAGAGAGATTGTAGTCAATGAGTGTTTAGGTAGAGATGTTTAGACATTCCTTGCCTGTGTACTTAACAATTTAAAGCATACAAAGCGTTCAAAGCACAATGTTTTTCATCTGTGCCACCAACAGATTGTCACTGCAGCAAATCAGATCTCCAAGTTCTTTGCTGCAGAAATGAGGAACCTGATTCTGGAAAAAAAAACACCAAGGAAAGATTCCATTTCAGTGATCCATACCAACCAAAGAAATAGAATGCAGCTTTCCAGGATGCTTTTCAATTGCTCAGATTAAAGCTGTTAATTGGATGCTCCTAATTTCATTTTCCTGAAATCAGTTCCTGCTTCATTTCCCTCAGTTTTTAACTTTTGTAGTGAATGAGTTAGTAAACTGATAGACAACAGTCTCTTTTACTACACAAACCTTACTAATCTCCAGAACAGGTTTATCTTTTGCACTAAATGATTCAAGGGACCTGTGGAAAAGTATTATATGACTAGGTAGTTATAGAAATGAAATGTATATTACAATTAAAATATCTGTGCATAAAGTGATCTAATTTAAAATGGTTCGGGAAAACATATGTTTGTTATTCTTTAATGTTTCACAGTCATTCTTGCAGGTTCCTTTTGGGGACAGGATTTCAGACAGCACGAAGATAAATTCATTACTAGATCTTATATTTTTTTGTTAGTAGAGATAAATGGCATCTGAGGTAGAAAATATTGATATATGATAAACCAAGGATTACAGGTTAATGCATTTTCTAATTGCAGGCCATGTTAGGCAATCTTGGTAAGCAAAGGTTTGATTAACTTCTAGAATGTTTGATCTCTACAGGGTAGGGTGAGGATTTGTGTAATGCAGGGGGTATATGGAATATGTTTATTTCAGTGGGCATGGTGACTGGCTGGAAATAATTTAAGTGGAGATTAAAGACAATTTTTCCAGAAAAAAAATGTTTATTACTGGTCTATGCAAAAACAAAAGGTAAGAAGAAGATTGTGAATGAATGGCTCATGATTACCCTATGGATAATAGGACTCATCAGGCTAGCACTAATGTTAAAGTTAGCTTTAGGTTCCAGGTTACATATGCTAAAAACCCACCTTCATTAATGGACCTCATTTACCCTGTGCAGGTAAAATGAAGACTAGTGCTATTACGGTTAAATGCATTTAGTTATGGAGTAGGTAGGGGGTTCTGGCAAATGATCAAGGACAAGGGACAAAACAGGCTGGTTTTGTCACCACATTGTGCTAGTAGTTTTGTAGGTTTATTTTTAATTTACAGTTTGCTTTCAGGGCTGTGAGAGGTAAAAATCCTACTCATTTGTCTTGTCTTTCCATTGCAGTACTTTTTTCTATAGTATGTTCTGAATGGATTGCTATAGTGCTCTCTTAAATGGTTCAAGTAACTGGGCATGCCTTTGCAGACAGAACCACAGTTTCATAGATTTCATAATCAAAGGAAGAAAAACAACCCTAACCCTAATTCCTGCACCCACCCACCTGATTTTAGTTAATATTTTCCTTTGATAAATTAAATCTCAATTTACACTCCCAGAAAATCTACTCTTGTGCTGACTAGAAAAACTCCTGCCTCACACTGTGAGATACAACGCAAATCATTATTCTTTCCGCTAAGATCAGTGTTAACTGAGTTTCTTCTCTGTTTCTTCACTACCTATAATCATCTTCTTAATATCTGACACGTTTATATGAAGTCTATTTCTATATTAATTGCTTAAGACACTGTATAGTTTTGTCTCTATTTTTTGTCAGTTCTAAGAAAAACAACAATACTTATTTGAAGCTTAAATCATAAGACATATAACAGCCAGGATTTGTTTCCTACATAAAAATTAATGTTTTACTTCTGACACTAAAGAATTTTCAATTAATTAGAAAGCTCGTCCTGGAAAAAAAACAGTTCATTAATGCAAATAGATATACTAAGGACAAAACATGTCTGCAGACATATATACTACCCATGTATACTAGTTTATGAATTGGAAACAGGCAGCAGTCTTTCATTTACAGATATGCTTCAAATCTGTACCATTTTAGTACACAAACTCAGTATCAGTTTAGTTATACCATTACTTGACCGTTTGTCACATTAGAGAGTGTAGCTTGTGGATCGGTCATGATGATAGCAGCCAGCCATCCATGTCTCTTGATGACTTTATCAAGCCTCAATCTTCATGGGTCCCATCGAGCAATTTTAGATGACCATGAATTTGAAGTCGCTTCACCTGAGAAGCTGGACACACACCTGCTAAAGTACTGTTTTAACCAGATATTACAGTTTTTAAGACTGCCTATTTTATTACATTGCAAATCTCATATACGCTTCAATGATGGAAGGACATGAATTTCTGCATATGTCAAATTAACACGTAAGATTAAAGAAAAACCTAGAGGAGGTAAGATCAATCAGTCAATAAAGCACAATTTTGCAACAAATCATACAATCATAGAATGGTTTGGGTTGGAAGGGACCTTTAAAGGTCACCTAGTCCAACCCCCCTGCAATGAGCAGGTCCATCTTCAACTACACCAGGTTGCTCAGAGCCCCGTCCAACCTGACCTTGAATGTTTCCAGGGATGGGGCACCTACTACCTCTCTGGGCAACCTGTGCCAGTGTTTCACCACTCTCACCATAAAAAAATTTCTTCCTTATATCTAGTCTGAATCTACCCTCTTTGCAGGTAATATTAAATTAAAATCATTGCAGGTAATACTAAATAATCAAGTTTACTAAGCATTTTACTTACCTAGAATCCTGGAATATCTAGAATCTAATTACAGGGCAACATCTAACCAGCATACCTTCTTGCAAATTACTTCTTTGTTAACAGCTAAGTCAATAAGTTAGTAGGAGAAATAAATTACATAACTCTTAAAGGTTTTGAGAAGGCCTAATACAGAATTCAACAGAGAAACATAAATGCAAAGAAATTTTATAGCCATAAGTAAAAGGTCAAATACTGACTTTTCCACAGTTACTTCACCTATTTAAAAAAAAATCCCCAAAACCTCTGTTTTACCTCAGAAAAGTATAGGAATCCTAATTAATATTTTAGGTTGGCATGCTATATATAAATAATAAAGAATATCCTTCATTCAGTTTGTCCTCTCTGTCATCATTGCATGATTTTCTCCCCCTGATGGACAATATATCTTTTCAGCTTTTATGAAAAATAATGTCCAAGGCTAAACAGTAGATCTTTCTATAATTGATCATAAGATTGGAATGTTACCGCACAGCACTCAAGTCATGAACTTCTTTGTTTATGGTATCATTAAAAGATGGGTCTCTCTCTCTCTCCTCCCACAGATAATTTATAATCTAATAGGACTGTGTCCATTTCTGTTCATTATCTTATAGATCATCTTTAGGTCAGTAGTTTTGGCTTACTTAGATTCCATTTTCTGTTTGAGATGACAGAGACAGCTGTAAGTGCTCCAGGTAATGACACACTTAACCCAGGTTTACATTGCTGTATGTTTCCTGATTTAAATCATCCCTTAATTCTAAGTAATACCCAAACTAGCTGAATCACCTCCATGAAGCTGCTGTCCGCGCAACCACACCTCTTAAGCACTCATTTTAATAGTGCTTAACGCCTTTCCTTCCCAGTGAGTCTATAGTCTGTCCTAGTTCAGAGATTTCTATTTAAACAGATTTTAATGAATTTAAAGTGTCAAATTATAAAAAGTTCATGTGCAAAATACCTTTGACAACATTAGTGTGCAGTGATCAATTACATACACAATTTCATAAGAAAACAAAAGTTCATACAAGTACATGTATCTTATTGATAAGAAAATATTGTAAAACAGTGTACAAGAAGATGTGTAAAATAAAAGCACGTAAAATGGAATTGTATTCCTTCACATGGTAACTGGCCACATCTGTGCAGATATGTCATCTTATATATGATGGAGTAGACAGACAATAGCCTAATAATTTAGGAATAAAATTGATGAGTTAACTATAAAACTGTACTGATACCATTACCTTATCTTCCAGGGAAGAACCAGATTTCCTGTTAGTGTAATGTCTTCAGAAGTGTGTCTGTTTGGGTGAGATTCAGTGCAGGTGTCCACATGTGATCTAGGCATCTCAGGACCATTTATCATCTGGGAATATCTAGACATTACAGTCAATAACACCTAAGAAGTGCCTCAGCTCATTCTAAAACAGACATCTAGTACTAGTTAACCAAACAGCTCTCCAGACTCCACTGAATGTATCGATTGTAACAAGAGCCTAGACACCTAAATCTCCTCTAGACACCTACACTAAAATGCCTTAATCTGGAACTGATTTCCTTCCTTTATGTAAATGAAAGTCTTACAGAATGTTTATGTTTGTCCAAGTGTTTATGATTGAAGACATCCTGATTTTTTATCTAATCACTAGTATAATTAGGGAAAAAGTAATTCTTTTGCCCTCTTACCTTAAAAAAACCCAAATTTATACTGATTATTTTATCTGTTTCCACATGCAGTAAGATTTGAACTGGAAAAACAGAATCATTCTTGTCATGTTTGGTGAAAGTCCAAAACTTGTATTACTCTTGGAACAAGAACCAGAAAGTTATTAAAAAAAAAAAAAAAATCCAATAAGAAAATTCAGGAAGAAAGGAAACAAGCAAGCAATGAGGGAAGAAAGGAAATAATGAAAATTAATTTCTGGGAACAGTTTCTATAAAAGAAGATGGAAAATGCAGATTTTGAGAGTTGCTCAGAGGAAGCTACCCTGAAGAAGAACAAATTTCCTACTTCTCTGCAGATTTATTCTCACAATCAATTTCTGAAAACCCTTTGTATGGTAAAGGATAATAGACTTCCTTTTTTGGATATATGTCTGAGTAAGCCACGGAAAGGTCTGGAGACCTCTTAAAGCAGAGCTTTGAAGACAGTCCATCATAGGATAATTCAGGTTGGAAGGGACCTCAGGAGCTCTCTAGTCCAACCTACTGCTCCAAACAGGGTCAGCTATGAGGTCAGACCAAGTTCTTCAGGGCTTTGTCCAGTCAGGTCTTGGAAATCTCCAACGATGGAGACTGCACAAGATCTTTGGGTAACCTGCTCCACTGCTTGACTGTCCTCATAGTGAAAAACATTTTTCCTCATATCAAGTCAGAATTTTTCTTGTTTCCTTTACTCCTGTTGTTTCTCATCCTCCAGCCATACACCACCTGGTGAAAAGCCTGGATCTGTCTTGTTGATAACCTCCATATAGGTGCCAGATCATCCCCCCGCCCCAAACCAGTTCTTCTCTAGGCTGAACAAATCTTGAGTCCCTCAGCCTCCCCTCACAGGGCAAGTGCTCCAACCCCACAATCTTGGTGGCCTCCAATAAACTTTCTTCAGTTTGTCACCTTCTTTCTTGTACTAAGCGAGCCAAAACTAGACTCAGTGATCTAATGAATGCTGAACACAGTGGGATAGTCACTTCCTTCAGTCTACTGACTGTACTCCTGTTCATACAGCCCAGGATACTGCTGGCCTCTTTTGCTATCAGGGTATACTGCAGCCTCATGCTGCCCACCATGACGCCTAGAGCCTTTTCAGCAGAGATGGTCACGAGCCATGCCACTTACAACCTGTAAACTGAAGATTTATCCCAGCAAGGCTACAGTTATTCTTTCTCATGCGTGGGACTTTGCCTTTTCCCCTGCAGAATTACAGAAGGTTTCTGTTAGTCCCACCAGCCTGCCTAGGTCCCTCTGCATGGCAGCCCTGTCCTTCAGTGTATAGACTGGTGTTGACCCTTTCCTCTGCTTCTCCCCCTACCCTTCCCCCAGTTTGGTGTCATCTGAAAACTTGAGTGCACACTCCTTCGCCTCCTCCAGGTCATTGCTAAAGGTGTTAAAATATACTTTCAAAAAGATACTGCAAATGCACTGGTGGAGAATTAGGTTTTGCAGGCCACCCTGTCCCTTCTCCAGTTAAGTTCCCACTTTACAAAAGCCCATCTCTCTGCTAAGATGAGAGAATGGCAAGCAGAGAAAACAACCCGACTTCCCCAAGATTTCTGAGTGACAGAAATATCGTATTATCCTTCACTGCCTTTATAACCTTCCCTCGTGATGTCAAGAATGGCTTTCTCAGAGCAGAGTATCAATCGTACTTCTGCAAAGTTTCATTTGTTTTCTCTTTACTCACTCTGCCTGTCAGGCCCAGTAGTTCCTGTCTCTCCCTGTCACATACTATCCTCATATTGTCCTCCAATTACAGCATATCTGTTACCATACTTATAGGAAAATGCAGGATCTACATTACCTCTGATGTTTTTCCTTACTCTTTTCCTTACTCTTTTCCTTACCAACACATAACTCATATTCTCTTTTATGCTTAATTTCTTGCTTCCTTGTATTCCTCCACGTTATTCACACTGACCTACACTCTGAAATGCATTGAGGTATTTTAAGCAGGGTATTTCTAGCAGTGAACAAGCAGTTTGTTTGAAAGAACTCCCCATGACTTATGAACCTGGGCTTGAGAAATAATTAAATAATTTGAAAGTTTATTGCTGTTGAGAAGACCATACAAATAAGTTACAGCTGCTGAAGAAGTCACTCTATCTGCTGTAAAATACTTACACAATAGCCATTTTAGAAAAATCACTATCACGTCCCTCAGCTGTGTAGTCTATTTCAGAATCTCAGGTGTCTTTAATACCAAGTGTTACTTACACTTTAGAGATGGACTTTCCCTGTCTTTTTCTTTTCTACAGATAAATCTTTCCATGACAACAGCTTGGCCTTTCAGCCTGTCTGTGTGTGGAAGGGAGCACGCTGCACTATTGATCATGTTTTACCTATTAGATGATTAAATAGACACTTTTGGTGTCCAAGGGTGCTAATCTGGTAGCTTTCACCAATGGTACAGTTAGCTGAGAAAATATATGTGTGTGAACAACAGAAGTATTAAAGTTTTCCATGAAGATTTGGCATGTCCTTTGAATACTTGAAAAGAAGCACTATATGGGGAAACTATTTAAAAATTAGACTGAGTAAAAAGCTTGCAAAAACTAGATTTCAGAAAATAATTTCCTCCGGTACAGCAGAACTATTGGTTCTCATTTTTTGGGGTGGTGCTGCTGCTCCTGCTTGTACACAGTTTTCTTGTCAGAAAAGCCTCGTTCTAGAATCAAAATCAAACTGGAACCATTCCTTTTAATAAACAAAATCTATGCAGGTTTACAATTCAGCTGCCTCTTTTAAAATGTATGTTACAATTATTTTAAACCTAAATAATTTTGCTTTTGCCCCTGTGGGCCTTTGTATCCTTTCTGCATTATCTTCCAACACCACACCACTATCCCTTCTATTGTAAGTCTGCCGACAGCACCACAGGCTTTGTCCTGATCAAGCTGATAATATGCAAGCTTCCCTGTTGCTAATTCTGATTTCAATTAAGTGATACAGGAGACTCCAGGGCCTCAGACAAAGGTCTCCTAAGAGCAGTCTTTAGCACACAAACTTTATCCCACCAAGGTATTTTATTATTCTTGCAATGGGCTCTTCTGGACCCAGTTGCTTTGCATCTTTGCCTTTTCCTCTAACCTCCTGAAATTTCTAACAGTTCAATGAGAGGCCAGAAAAAAACAGAAAAAAAAACCAAAAAAAAAAACAGGAAAAAAAAAAGGTTAGAAAACTCAGCAGTTCATACAACAGTCAAATTCTGTGACTAAATTAGAAGCAGAGAAATCAAGTTAATGTTATGACCATTAATGACATTCACATGAACTCAGTTAAGAAAAATCATTCTTATATTATGGCATACAATATGATTAGATAAAGAACTGGAATATAATGTTTTCTCAATCCAACTCACAGCATCAGCCAAAGGGCCAGAGATGAGAAGCTTCAATTTAAAGTAACTTTGTTTCACAGGAATTACCGCAGACAAGACAAATACAATTATAAGCAAGTTAAACAATCATCCCTAAAGGATCAGGAATAACGATCACTGATTTGGCATATAACATGATTATGTCAAGTGCTTATAATGTGCAGCTTTTCTAAAGCTTAATGTTGATAAACTTCATTATCTCCATTGTTCAGATGAATAAACTGACACTTGGAGTATGCAATAACCCATAAAAACCAAAAAGTTGAGACTAGAACACAGCCTTTTTCAACTGTTGATTGTCGCTCTTGTTAACGGTCTCAGTCTGCCTTCCCTTTGTGTTATCTACATTTTCTGCACAACTCAAGTACTTAGCTATAATACAATGAAGGAACAAAGTCCTTTTGGGAACATTTTTGGAGCTCTTTACTAGGGACTTCTACTCCGGTTGTTTTAATCTTAGAATAACTTAACTGTCATTAAAGAAAATCCTGCTAAGAATCACATACCTGAGTCAAACTTCTGTTTGTGAATAAAGTGACTCGTCTGTACAGTAATTCTGCAGTGCTGCTTTGCCATCTGATTACTAAAAGCTCACACACACACACACACACTTTCTCACACAAAGCTGGAAGAGGAACAATTTCTTTTTCCTGTTTATAGGCAAAATGGGATTTTTGTGATGTACCTCAAGACAATTTTCTTTTACATTTTTCTGAAAGTACAATTTAATAAATATTTATTAATACTTTTAACGCTTCCTATGGGAGAATGCTAATCATAGCTAAATCAAATCTTTCCTCCCACCACCTGCTGAAAGTGGAAAAAAAGCAAAATGGAACTCTATAATTGCTGATGGAGGGTAGTTCTTTCACTACAATCAATAATGAAAGTTTCAAATCACACTTCCTTACAATGTAAGAACATTTCTTTGGTTTCCTTTTTTCCTCCATATTTTTCTTGTTCTCTTTTTCTTGTACTTTTTTTCTTTTTTTTACCTCACATTCATCTAAATTCTTCAGACCTTAACTGTATGGACTGATATGGCTCAAACACTGCAACAAATTGATGGACTGTGCATCTTTCCCTTCATGTTGTAAAAGATGCAGAATTCAGAGCTGTTTAAATGTGTCCATTCTTTGGGTTTTCCTGGGGAGCTTAAAAATCACTTTTCTGTATTGATGAACTTCCAATTTAGTATTGTGTATGACTGTATTTTGTTCCCTTCTTTTCATCATAGATAAAGTTATTACTGTTGTAAAAATTCTTGTGGCATTCACTTAAGCTGAATGAGGTTAATTTGTGCCTACATAATTTTTAGTCATAACTACAGTTTTGAAAATCTGTTGCCTGTACTCACTGATAATGGCATTATCTTTAAAATAATTGTTTAACAATATGTCATCTTTTTTTCCCACTCTTTCTTCTAGGTCCCTTCCTTGAATCATTTTAGAACAGAGGTCAGGAGTTTTCAGGATTTTGAAAATATATGTAGGTATACAACCAGTTTAAAAAAAAAAAAAAAAAAAGGCACACCAAAAAACCAAAACAAATCAACCCTCCCAGCTACTTGGTGGATTAAAAATACTATTATGTACTGTCAAGAGAAGATCTGAACTGGATAAGGGGAAGGAGGAAATATCAAGCTAGGTTTTATATTGTTTACACAGACTATGGTGCTGCAGCAGGTAGATTAAATATGCTGCTACTTCTATTTACATCAAAGACAAAACATTCTTTGGACTGCAGTTGTGCAGGATCAGGACCAGAGAAATGTAGACAGGCAGGACTGTGATAAACTGTGGAGCCAAATGATAAATTGTATTTACTTTGCACTTGTGACCATCTCCCCTGCACTCTGCCCACTGATCCATCTCCCTTAGGGCTCCTTTTGACATTACAAGCCACGAGCAACTTCAGATACATTCCAATTTTCTTTTCTAAAGCAACATGTCATATCCTTTTCCCCCAGAATTATCCTAACCCAAAACTTAGGGGAAAAAAAATTTCAGTCTTTTACCAAAGACAGGTTTAAGGATCAATATTTTATCAGCGGTTCTGGAAGACAGCTGTGGATGAATATGTACAAAACATGCAGTTCAGGAAGTTTAATAAGAATTTGACTAATCATGATTTAAATATTTAAAGGATTTGAAACATTATTTTTAGGAATTTAGAAATTTGCCAAAATATTATTTAAGGTTAAAAAAGCAAACACATGAAATAGTGGTTTGACCAAGCGTAACGAACATTCCTTGTTAGCTGGTGGAGTGATAAAGGTGAAAATGATGCAATAATCAACACATTTTTCTTTTTCCTTGTTTTGACTGAGAAACTATGCTTCAGTTGTTTTCCTTGCTATGGCTCACAGACAAAAATCTTAACTGTTCATGCCGCTATGTTCATAATTGTGTAAAGGTGCTTAGAGGAGCTTTATGTTAGTTGAAAATGGAGATTTCCAGCTTTCAGATCAGTGTATGCACTTGCATTTTGGCTTACGAACTTCTATGGTAATCATATAGCTGGAAATTTAGGAACTTGTGAGCCCTCTAGAAAGAGAATGACTGAGGACCTTTTGTTCCTTTCTGATTTAGTTTGCTTATCTGTTACAAAGTTCAGATAAACGAAACTTTTGAAATATTTTGCAAAATCCTTTCTGAATTTCATGGGGTATTATATCAACTATACGAGTGTATTTTCATGCAAAACATTGACAGGTGTTCATTTCATAGTAACTTTGTGTGTAGACCTCATGAACACTTATCAAGAAACCTTCACTTCATAAAATAGCATGTTCTCATTTATTGTTAGCTTTATTTATAACATTGTAAGACAATGTTAATGATGTGAACTTCTAGTACCCCTTCATACTGGATAAAACCTGTATGTTACAAACCTGGTTTGTTCCACAGTGGTTTTAGCTGGTTTTAGCTGGTTTTAGATACCTAAGCAGCTTTTTAGCTAAGAAATAGAAAGTGTGAACTTTCTCTCTGCTGTTGTTGGGATGAACTGAAGGACTGGAACACGCAACACACAGAAACAGCTGTGGATTCTCTATCTCAGCAAAGATAAACAACACTATGTAATATACTGCATTCTTTCTACCTATGGCTCCTAAAATTTCAGGAATGCAGAATGTTGTACAAAGGTGAGTATACTTAGATTTCATGGCAGTATTTGATTCTTAGTGGTGCCACTACAGCAAGTTTATGTCTGTACATTATGTCTGTACATAACAGTATGCTTTGAATATGTCTGTTTTGAAATCTATGCTTTGTTTGCTCCTTTTTTTTCTCCATCCAGATAAACTGGTCTCTAAAAAGTATCCTCCTTGTACCCAGGTGTTAATGTATCCCCAGAATTAGTAATTTCTAACAATGGTTAATCCAAGATGACCTGAAAATTAAATTTTAATCCTCTGATTTCAAATCCCATCAGTTTAAGACTGGGAGAGTATATCATTCTCCATCCATGACTTTGATGTTCAGATTCCTTCTCAAATTCCTTTCAAGTATTCTCTGCACTTACACATACAAGTTCCTTTGTTTTCACACCAAAAGACCTCTCTCAATGATTTTTCAATGGTCTTCGGAATCTGGACAGGTCCCAGTTGACTGGAAGCTGGCAAACGTTGTCCCAGTCTTCAAGAAGAGCAACAGGGATGACCCTGGTAACTCCAGGCCCGTAAGTCTCACCTCTGTGCCTGACAAAATCATGGAGAAGATTATTCTAGGAGTTATTGAAAAACACCTGAAAGACAACGCAGTCATTGGTCCCAGCCAGCACGGGTTCACAACGGGAAAGTCCTGCTTGACAAACTTGATTTCCTTCTATGACAAGGTTACCCACCTAGTTGACCAAGGGAAGACAGTCAATGTAATCTTTTTGGACCTCAGTAAAGCTTTCGACACTGTCTCTCACAGTATCCTCCTGGACAAAATGTCCAGCATACAGCTGGATAAACACATAATGCAATAGGTGAGCGATTGGCTGACGGGTCGGGCTCAAAGCATTACAGTAAATGGGGTTACATCAGACCGGTGACCAGTCACTAGCGGGGTTCTGCAGGGATCCATCTTAGGGCCAGTGCTCTTTAATGTCTTCATAAATGACTTGGATGCAGGACTGGAAGGATTACTATCTAAGTTTGCCGATGACACAAAACTTGGAGGAGCCGTTGACACTCTCAAGAGCAGAGAGGCTCTACAGAGAGATCTAGACAAATTAGAATGCTGGGCAATCACCAACCGTGTGAAGTTTAACAAGGGCAAGTGCCAGATTTTGCACCTGGGACATGGCAACCCTGGATTTACATACAGGCTGGGGAAACGAGAGGCTGGAGAGCAGCCCTGTGGAGAGGGATCTGACGGTTCTGGTCAACAGCAAGTTGAACATGAGCCAACAGTGTGCCCTGGCAGCCAGGAGGGCCAACCGTGTCCTGGGGTGCATCAAGCACTGTATTGCTAGCCGACCAAGGGAGGTGATTGTCCCACTCTACTCTGCATTGGTGAGGCCTCATCTTGAGTACTGTGGGCAGTTTTGGGCGCCACAGTATAAAATGGATACGAAGCTACTAGAGAGTGTCCAGAGGAGAGCCACGAAGATGGTGAAGGGTTTAGAGGGGAAGCCGTATGAGGAGCGGCTGAAGTTACTTGGTCTGCTCAGCCTGGAGAAGAGGAGACTGAGGGGAGACCTCATCGCGGTCTACAGATTCCTCACGAAGGAAGGAGGAGGGGCAGGTGCTGATCTTTTCTCCCTGACGACCAATGACAGAACCCGAGGGAACGGCAGGAAGATATGCCAGGGGAGGTTTAGGTTGGACATTAGGAAAAGGTTCTTCACCCAGAGGGTGGTGGAGCACTGGAACAGGGTCCCCCGGGAGGCAGTCACAGCACCAAGCCTGATAATATTCAAGAAGCGTTTGGACAACGTCCTTAGACATATGGTGTTAATTTTGGAGTTGTCCTATGCAAGGACAGGATTTGGACTCAATGATCCTTGTGGGTCTGTTCCAACTCAGGACATTCTATGATTTTATGATTCTCTTTCTTGACATTGTGCTGATATAAGAGTACTTGACCACGGTCATCACTTAACAAGGTGTTGTTAAGGACCTAGTGAATTGTTGCTTCTAAAGCATGGCTGTGTGATTTATCAGATAAGATGTGGTGGACTGGGATGATGGGAAAGCACAGATTTCAAGTAGCAGGTTCATTCCACAAAACATTATTTGCAAAGCATAAGGCTCAGATCTAGAAACAAAGGAGAATTGAACATCTAATTAATGAGCTTTGTTACTGAGCATGCTACCAAATAGGTTCACAGTTTTGAAGGACACACATGTATATCTGGAAACTCACAAATATCTCGAAACTCACAAATTCACCAACACAGATAAACAGAACATACAAACAGTATAGAAACATTATATACAAAGTATACAAAGGTTTAAAAACATTAAAACAGTTTGTTGATGTGTTTAACAACCCATATTTTGTTTTCCTCACAGGTCTTTTTCACAATAAGAAAGTATCCTCTAATGATAATGAGTTATTATATGCAGAGTTACTATGCGTAGTAAAGGTTTTATTTATTTTTCACAGAGATCTACAATATCTTCTATATCTGCCTGAACAGTTATTCCTAGAAACTCAGAATTGTGCATTAAATGTGCTGAATGTCTTCTGTATTGTTGTACAGATACAAAAGAATAGTATTCCTGCAGCAAACCAAGGGTTCTGCTCCTAGAGGACAAAATGAAGCCTAAACCAAGAAACCATCTTACATATCAACTTCTGCATTCCATTATCCTTCTTGTATCTTCCTCACAATGCTGCTCCCTCTATTTTTTTCATTTCCATCATAATATCTTTTCTCCAAAGAACAGTCTTTGCTGATCTGGTGGGTTCTGGACAATTAAAAAGTTTAGAGAAAGCAAGCAGGACTTTTAAGAAATTAATACAACCTTTTCTATTACTAAATATGCAGGATTAAACTTCTCACACTTTCTACCAATCCCCACCAGCACCACCAGAAATACATGTTTGAATGACAGACTGCTCCATAAAATCCTGCAACTAAGCTTACAATCTCTGGCACCAACCATAAATTCAAAGTGTGAAATAGGATTATTGCATTCCCAGTGAATTAGTGTCTGTGTTAATAGAGTTCTAAATATATAATCATATAAATGCCAGAAAGAAAAATCTTAAACAGGCTTTCACTGTGCAGTTATTTCCAATGTAGACCTGGGAAACCAGCCAGATCCATTCACCTTTGGGAGCAATGCTCAGATTTCTCCATGGTTGGACTTTGCTGTCTAACATTCCATGCAGAAAAACAGGCAGGTCATGGGTTTTATCAAGCTTTGTCAGATCTTTAAAGCATCATGACTTCCTCCATGTTTTTCTGTCTTGCTCTTGGATATTTGTATAGTATAGTGCAGATGCCAAACAGAGGGTCTTCAGGGGGTCTTTAATTTGGGCCACAGCCAGCTTCTCAAACTTGTTAGGACAACATCTCATCTAGGGAGCGATACAGTTCTCTACAGGTAGGGAAAACAAGCTTCAACATTCTTCGTTTCTTGAACTTGAGCCAGATCTGTCTGTGAATACCTTGCTCAACAGAGCAGAGTTTTATTTAAACAATATACTTCAGAAAATCACAGACCTTGATCGGTATGGGTTTTCTTGTGCTAAGGAGAGCTTGAAACCATTGTCGTCTCTTGAAAAACTATCTGAGGCCATAAGTTGTCAGCCTATGTGAGGCAGTTAGTTGAGCTCTTTTGAGCTGATTGAAATGCTAATGTACATTAGACTCTGAAATGCTGTGTTCCAAAATTGTTAAGCATCTGATTTCAGCCCTGAAGTACACCACAATTCAGACAAAGCTAATATTTTCTCTACTCCTTCCTCTTTTTTGTTATGCATTATCTCATAGATACATACGCACACACACACTCATCTATATTTATAAATTTAAATCAACACTAGAAGGTCTACAGAAAGGAAATTCTAAATTACTAACTACTAATTACTTGATTACAAGTATTGGGGGAGGAAACCAGATTATATATATATCTCAGAGGGAATGAAAATAAGTTTGTAAACAGCTACCTGAAGTAATACCTGGGGTTTATGTCTGTTTAAACTAGTGAATTATGTCTTTGTGAGGCAAATATTTTATTGAACATTAAGCAAGTGAGGTAGGTGATTTAACTGTTAGGGAAAAAACAAAACAAAACAAAACAAACAACTAGTAGAAGAACAAACAAAATGACCCAGACTCCTGATTCAAAGCTAGAGGTGGAAACGTAGTTCACAGAATTTTCTAGCTAAATTTTTTGAAAATTTTGTATATACTTGCTTCAGCTCTGTTTCTATTTTATGGTCATTTTCTATGTGGATATTTAAACACATATATTGATGGCAGGAAAAAAAACACTAATGAGATGAGAAAAAAAAAACCACAACAAATACTACTAACTTTACAAGAAGGAAATCCTGAATTACTAACTACTAAGTACTTTATTATAAGTATTTGGGGGCAACCAAATTCTATACCTTCACTCCTCCAAAAACATACTACATGCATTTTTACACAATAAAAATAAATTAACAAACAATCTGGATGTAGAAAATGTTTACACATAGTTCTAAATGCCATCAGTTTGAGTGGAATGTTAATTCATTCCTAAGTGTATTGCTAAATCAGGTCCACACTGAACTTCAGAGACTAAATATACAGAAAGATAGATAAGCTCATGAACAAGCTATATGTGAGGAAGATTTACACTCTAAAAATAGTCTATGAATAATTTTTGAAGAGTGAACATTCAAAAAATATCATTTGATAGGTTCATGAACAGAGAGTCAGGCAAAACTAATTAAATAACTATTTCCCTAAGACCTACAGAGCTGAAATAAAGTATATTTTTCTGGTTTTAGTTGATATTATTTCACAAGTAGAGAAATAATAACTGCCTATGTGCAAATATATGTATATACTTACAGGGTTAGGTATTCAGATCATTGTTACAATTTTTTCTAAGGTTTTCTATTCAAAACTGTCCTAATGTAGCTCCTAAAGTTATACTTAGTGTTTGCATTGTAAACTAGTAAGGTGAAATAGAGCTATCAAAATTATTGTTCCACAGATGGGATCAGTATGCTAAAAAGATTCCCATAGTCCATTTCTGTTGCTGACTAAAAGTCTGTCATAACCCACTTTGCATTTCAGTTTCCTGTCCAATGCTTCTTCTCTCAAAAAAATCCCAGCACAATAATTTAATTAAAAAGTCTCTAAGGGAAGAAAGTTTTCTTGGTAGACATACGAAAAATTTTAGTGATGGAGAGTATTAAAGGCCAAGTGTACTGATGGCCAAGTCTGCCAGATGATTTGAGTTTCAAGACATGAATCTTTGGATAAATGCATTCTTACTGGCTTTGGATCTAGTTCTATATGTGGTTTGTGAGAAATGTATTTTTTTTTCTGTTGATCTTGAACTGCAAATCAAATATCTCCCAATGTCTCTGATCTCTTGCAGGTAGTCACTCACAGCTATCCAAGGCAAATTTATCCCATTAAGAATAAAATGCTACATCTGAGGTTATTCTTTTATAGTAAAATGAGTAAACCTGGCTTATCTAGACACAGTTCCTCTCATCATAAAAAATAGTCCTAAAACACTGCTGAGCAACTACACACTAAAAGTGCCTATTTCTCTCCTCTAACTAAAAAGGTAGTCTAGCCTGTGTAGTCCAGGTACTGAGATCAACAGGACATAGTCTAAAGTTAGGTGACATAAAATAAGCTAAATTCTTCACTTGTTTCAAAATCAAGGAGAGTTTTGTCAGTTTAAGCACATTTTTAGATAAATACTTTTTTTATCAACAGTTTTACAATGCCTGGATTCTGTTGTTCCATTTTGTAATTTAGGATATGATGTATACTGTTACTAGTAAAATCAAAATTAGCCTGTAGAATAAGTTTTTACTGAGAAAACCTTGAATGCTGTCTACCAAACACAGGTTTTCACCTTATAATCCTCCTACAATATGAGTATAGTCATTACAGATTTTCTTTTTTTTTGAGAAATTAAGAGAAAAAAATTGCTTTCCAGTCATGGAGAGACCAGCAGTCTTCACCAGTCATTCTAGCAAACATGATTAAACAGAAATTAAGAAGCAATCCTGACAAAGTAATTACATTTTTTCAGGTGAAATTCGGGTTTCAATCGGTCCTAGCAAGCACTTCATTTTTATGAAGATTTAATTTAGCACGTATTTCTCAATGTAATAATCTTTAATTATTCTGAATTCTACCATTAATCAAAACATTCAATGTCAACATTCATTTTTTTTACACATTTTCTGATTCAATCTGCTCCAAATACCTTCTGCAGTATTTTTCTAGATTCCCAGTTTCCACTAGCTGTTTCTACAACTCATATCCAACAAGTGACAACTGAATAAAATGACAGTATGTCCCAAAGAATAGGGAGCTTATTAAAGCTGTACTTTCCTTTCTTGGGTACAGTAGCACTATGGATATTCCTTATACTATGTAATATATAAAATAATCAAACATGGTAGGAAGTAAATATATGTGAAAGCTCATGAAAAGGGAGATCCTCTGAGACTTCAAAACCAGTTTTGACCTCAGGAGTTTTCAAATGTCCCAGTGTCTCTTTAATCCCAGCCTCTGAGTCTTTCCCTATTTGTCCAGCATTAGTCAAATCCTGTTTTACATTTAGCTAGAAAATAAGACTATAGAACATATTGTAATTAAAATATCAAGATTTTATTGTGTACATGGGAGAAAAAGGTCCTTTCTGCTTTACATGTTCTGTAGGGATTAGTCTTTTCACAGACAAGTGTAAGAAGATTGCACAGTTTCAATTAAAATATCTTCTCATGGGTCTTTCACAAAATATATTGACATGCAATTCTGGAAATAATAGGTGTATTAAAGCTGATGGGATAGGACAACATAGACACAAAAGTCTATGGGTGCTGATGAGATGCATCCCAGAGTCCTGAGGGAATTGGCTGATATAGTTGCCAAGCCATTCTCCATGATATTTGAAAAGTCATGGCAGTCAGATAAAGTCCCCAGTGACTAGAAAAACAGAAATATTGCACCCATTTTTAAAAAGGGTAAAAAGGAGGACCCTGGGAACTATTGACCTGTCAGCCTCACCTCTGTGCCTGGGAAGATCATGGAACAGATCCTTCTAGAAGCTATGCTAAGGCACATGGGGGACAGGGGGGTGATTCGAGACAGCCAGCATGGCTTCACCAAGGGCAAGTCCTGCCTGACCAACCTAGTGGCCTTCTATGATGGAGTGACTGTATCGGTGGACAAGGAAGAGCTACGGATGTCGTCTATCTGGACTTCTGCAAGGCCTTTGACACGGTCCCACACAATATCCTTCTAAGTTGGAAGGATATGGATTTGATGGGCGGACTGTTTGGTGGATAGCAAACTGGCTGGATGGTCGCATCCAGAGGGCGGTGGTCAATGGCTCGATGTCTAGATGGAGATCAGTGACAAGTGGTGTCCCTCAGGGGTCCATACTGAGGCCAGTGCTGCTTAATATCTTCATCAATGACATAGCAGCATTGAGTGCACCCTCAGCAAGTCTGCAGATGACATCAAGCTGAGTGGTGCAGTTGACACACCTGCGGGATGGGATGCCATCTAGAGGGACCTGGACAAGCTTGAGAAGTGGGTCTGCATGAACCTCATGAGGTTCAACAAGGTCAGGTGCAAGGTCCTGCACCTGGGTCAGGGCAACCCCTGGTACCAATACAGGCTGGTGGATGAAGGGATTGAGAGTAGCTCACCACGGCCCTGGTGAGAAGGACTTGGGGGTACTGGTGGATGAAAAGCTGGACATGAACAGACATTGTGCATTCGCAGCCCAGAAAGCCAACCGTATCCTGGGCTGCATCAAAGGAGGCGTGGCCAGCAGGTCGAGGGAGGTGATTCTGCCCCTCTACTCTGCTCTGGTGAGACCCCACCTGGAGCACTGCATCCAGCTCTGGAGTCCTCAGCCCAGGAAGGACATGGGCCTGTTGGATCAGGTCCAGAGTAGGGCCACAAAAATGACCAGAGGGATGGAACACCTCTGCTATGAGGAAAGGCTGAAAGAGCTGGGGCTGTTTAGCCTGGAGAAGAGAAGACTGCAGGGACACCTTGTTGCAGCCTTTCAATACTTAAAGGGGGCCTACAGGGAAGATGGGGATAGTCTTTTTAGCAAGGCCTGCTCTGACAGGACAAGGGGTAATAGTTTTAAACTAAAAGAAGGTAGATTTAGACTAAACACAAGGAAAAAATTTTTCATGTTGAGGGTGGTGAAGCACTGGAACGTGTTGCCCAGAGAGGTGGTAGATGCCCCATCCTTGGAAACATTCAAGGACAGGCTAGATGGGGCTCTGAGCAACCTGATCTAGTTGAAGATGTCCCTGCTCACTGCAGGGCTAGTTGGACTAGATGGACCTTTAAAGGTCCCTTGCATCCCAAAACATTCTATGATTCTATGACAAGCCTTATAAACAATAATTCTTTCATAATGAACCATGATAGAAACAGCACATTTCTCCCAAGAAAGGCTGCACTCACATATAATCCCTCTCTCTCTTTCTGCTTACCTGGAAGTCTTCAGTGGTGGAAACTGACTGGTTTAATTTCACCATCATATGTACGCTGTTTTCCTGAACAGAAGCAGAAAGAAGTAACATTGGAAGGTTAATATCAGACTAAGTGGTCAATAACGAAGTTTTTGTTTGTGTTCCACAGTACCTCTTCACTCAGAGACAACTTTCTAAGGTTAAGATCAAGATCTTTCCAGAATTATTTCACTCTGCTGAGTTATCCCATAGTATGTTGTAGAGTTTTTAGAAGCAAAACAACAATATGATATGTCCAAAACCAAACAGCCCCATTAAGATGAGAAAACTACATGATTTAGTATAGTTCCTCATAGCTGTCCTCACTGAGGAATAAAAACACGTAAAATTTATTTACATAAAATTCACATTCTGTTATGTTCTAGTGAGATAGACTGGAGTAGGATCTCAAAGACAAAACTAATTCCATACTTGGTAAACTTTTATTTGGATAAAAGGCTAAATCGTTTCTTACCCTGTTCATATATCCTTTGACAAAGTATCAGACTGATACCTCTAAATTATTATCTCTTATCAAAATTTCAGAGCAGAGAGGGTCATTTATTTTGAGAATTTTAGGGCTATCTGGAGTGATATACTGGATTGAGATTTTCACAAACATAATTATATTCATGTAACTTCAAAGATCCATCAGATTTCGGAGGCCAGCTGAAGAAACTGAAAAAATGCTGGAGTGTACAAAAGTAGAAATGAAGTATAGATATATAAATTAACAGTTCACTGTACACTAGCATAATCGTGATCAATTATTGCAATATTAGACCACTTTCAGTGGCTTCACTGTCTTTGAAGACCTGTCTTGTGTAGCTGTTGCTTAATTGCTTTCAAGAAATACTTTAAAGGATACAATATTCCTTTTAGACATAAAGAAAGAAAAACAAGGATAAATTCACATCAAAATTATATTATATGGCCCAAGGGAAACCCATTACATTGTAAGCAAATCAATTCAATTTGTTTTCATTTCCACTGATGTATTATTAATGGAGATGTTCTGCATTGTAACAGGTATTAAGTGTTGGAGAGCATTTGATGCTACATTTAGCTATGAAAGAAGACAGATGGCTCAAATGAAACTAGTCAGAGTCAGCTGAGTGGCAGAGGACACAGACACAAGGCATGGGAGTAGAAAGTAAAAAAGAAATCATAAATACCTTCCCATATATTCTGTCATTTAATTTGATCACACTCCCCTCCAGTGAGTTTTAGAGGTTTGAAAATGGTTGAGGTAGAACACCATGCTGAAGGGTTGCACTAATAAGAAACTAAAAAATACAGATGTGAAAGGGTAGAGAATATAAATAATGAGGTACGGAGCTGTGGAGGAAGTGAAGACATTCTTCCACAGGCAATGCATAATGCAGAGAATAAAGGCTGAAGAGGGCACAGAAATAACAGGAAAAAGGGAAAAAAACATCAAGACACTGACAAAGCAACACACAACATGTGGACAATATCACAGATCAGAAAAAAAAAAATTGAGTCATAAACTGATTTTACACTATTGGTTTGTCTTTCATACTAAAACCATGAAGGGACCCAAACCTTACCTCGGATAAATCTGTGATGGTTGACTTTGATGCAGTTATGTCCAATTTACACTAGTAGAGATTGTGACCCCAAGGTTTTGGAAGAGAATTAAGGATTTTAAAATAACTAAATAAGGATGCAGCCAATTTAGATTTTCTCACTGCAGCCATCATTTGAAAAAAGTGACACCTAAGCATTCTCCATGACTTTGTACGTGAAAAAATACTCAATGGTTCTGGTTTTAAAAAAGACAAAGAGAGAATTCCTGACAGGAGAGGGCAGGGGTCATGGCCCTCAAGGACAGACTTCTTCAAAGGTAATGAGTTTGGTAACTTCTGACTGAGATGTATGTGCAGGAATCGCTGAAGACATACCTTGCCTCCTATCTCTCACTTTAATTTGTACTGTGCTAGTTATCTGAAATTAATACAAAAAGGCAGCACCCTCTCACTCCTCAAAACTGGTGGTGTTGCTATGCAGTGAAGGGGAAATTCTAATTGTAGCTGTTCTATAACTTCTCATACATCAAATCAGAGCAATATTATCACAAACAACATCATTATGCTTGTGCATCAAAGTCAGTCACGAAACACAGAGGTAAAAAAGACCAACTACCAAGAGTAAAGGATTAACCCATAGGGTGGATTTCCTAATATTTTGTTCAGTTTAGTTTTCAAATTTTTTCAAGCAGTGGCGCTTCCTCTCTTTCTTGGGACAGCTCTTCTTCAATCTAATAAATCTCACCAGGACACTTTTTTTTTTTTTTTTTTTTTTGCATAGCGTGTTAGTATGGTAAGGTTCAAACTTACAGTTTGTTGCCAACTCATCACTTTAACTCCACATGTTTGGTTTAGTCTGGAATATGACCACACAGAAAGAAACTACTGCACTGCTGAATTCAGTGCAGTTCACTCCTTAATAGCTCTTCCACATACAAACCATAAAGCCAAAAGATTCTTCTACTCAGCTACTGTCCAGCAAAGTTATCAGCATCAAAGCTTTTCCCATTATGAAAGCGCTGAAATATATTCTTATCAGAGCTCTTCCTAACCTATTTTTCCAGACTGCCTTTTACAAAGATGTTAATTCTGATTAACAGTAAGTCACTGGCTTTTTAATAAAAGATGGTGGAATCCATAGTATCTGCCAACAGGTGGCCAGGTATTTTATAGTAAATTTAGTTTAAATAAATACCCAAATAATAAAAAAAGAGATGGTCTTACCTATATCTCTGTAAAACCCTACTCTTTCATTTGAATAATAGGCTCATTTGTGAAATCCACTTTTTCACTACTATTTACACCTTTTTACTGAGGTTTCTAAACATGTCTTGGTGTCTATTTACACTTTTTGTTGTGCTTTTCAAACATAAGTTTTAACTCAGGAAAAAAAGGATGAATACTGATGAAATTGTAGCAATTCCATATTGTGAAATCTTGAATCACATTCTTGGTTCAAGATTTGTTGACCAGCTGTTTTAAACTTTCAGGTGTTTACCTGAGTAACAGTGAACCTTCAGAAGTTTTCTGGTCTATAATTTGAAAGTGATGGATGCATGGTGTAAAGCGTTTGAATCTATTCCAAAGCATTGTGTTTAAACTGACTGTTTTCCAAGTCCAGGTGTTTTGATCACACACTGGTGAGGATATATAAGGCAATAAATGTGTCTTCCATCTGCTGCTACCGCCTGCCTACCCAAAAAACGTACAGAATTGTTTCTGCCTGGGTATTGTTTCCCCCTGGACAATAATATATGTTAAAGTTCCCGTGGAGTAGGACGTGGACCCTTTCATCACTTAGATTTTTCAAGGCAGAGTGCTGGACTGAATAAATGAATGATAAGGAAAACATGCCTTTTATGAGCTTATGTGAAAATAAAAGTTAAATAATATGTTCTCATATAAAATCAAATCATGCCTTATTTAGCTGCAGCTTGCCCTATCCTAAGTAGGTTTTTATGCTTATACACTGAGGAGATATTCAGAATATTTTCACTGTCAGGACTACCAAGCAGCAGAGCAGGTTGCTCAGAGAGGCGGTGCAGTCTCAGTCTTTGAAGATTTTCAAGACCTGACTGGACAAAGCCCTGAGCAACCTGACCTGATGTCATAGCTGACTCTCCTTTGAGCAGGAAGGTGAGATAGAAACTTCCTGAGGTCCCTTCCAACGTGAACTGTTCATCAACTCTGTGAACCTGTGAATTGTCCATAATGCAATGCACACATCATTGGTTGTAACAGCTCTGGATTTAGTTCAAATCACCTAATCCTTGTTTAACGAGCTAACTGAAAGTCGGAATAAGCTACCATTCAGCCTCCTGCATGATTGAAAGCATGGTCAAGATTCAGAACTACCTTTAGGATTTTAATATATGTTGGATTACCGGAGCAGCTACCCTTACTTCAATTTTTGATTTGTTGTGTTAAATTGGTAACATGATATTTGCTTTGGATTCTTTCATGAGGTAAAGAGCTAGCAATGGAACTCAAGATCTAGAGCTGTTAGAGATGACCAGGTCAAAATTTCCTTTATGAAAGAGAAAGTCACTGTACACCCATTAAAGGGAAGACTTTGAATGATTCCTTCTCAGAAAGCCATTTCTATTAAGCCAATATAATGTTTACTTTTAGTCCATCTCCCATAATTGGCTTGAATTATTGAAAGATTTTGGAAGACAAATCCCACTTTACTTGTTTGCTTTAATCTTTTTTGATTATTATGTCTTAAATATATTGACTGTATTAAAAATTCAAACAAAACAGAAACAAACAAAAATAAAAAACTATGACTAGACATACACTTTCTGCATTAGATCATGAGACCAAAAATATGTCTAGGTTCTCTAACTTTTAATTTTCTTCAACAATCATAAATTATAAGGGAAAGAGACCAAGAAAATCCCAAGTCCCACTTCCAAAATTCATACCAAAATAGCATCTGAGGAAAGCCTTGAGTCACTGGTTTTTGTTCTTGAATTTCACCCTCTGCTCATTAATTCCTTCCACTTTATAATTAAGATCCATTCCCAGAGGAGTTTTCTCCAGTGAAGGGTAGAGATGCATTTGGAGGAAACATTTCTCAGTATACTGTTAGTAATAAAAATATTTAAATATCCAGGGCTGACAAGATAATATATTAAGTTGACCTAAAATCACAAAAGAACACAGCATACAAAGTCCATTCCTCTCTCATGTCTGCTCTTTATCGGAAGTGGGGAAAGAAAAAATCCAATAGAATGTTCAGAAATCTTCTCACATATAGTAGGACTTTCTCTTAATGTGTTCCCAAAGATTAACTGAAAAAATTCACAGATGTTTAATTACTTGAACAACTTGCCTTCCTCCTTCTCTTCCATTTGATGAATATTAACTATTTCAGTGCCTCACTTATCCTGAAATCATATATCATCCCACAGCCAAATGTCCAGTGCTCCAAAACAGGAAACAGGATAATAAAAAAGTTCAGCCAAAAAAACTTCCAAAGATATGAAATCATTTGTTAAAAGTGATGAATAATTTTTCTTCATGCTGAATGCAACTTTCATTCTTACTGCACTCAAAATTTACGTACATAAATTAGCCTCAATGGGAACTAATTATTTTTTTCCCAGTTGTTCTTTTTCATTAGGTGGAAAAAATGTAGCTGACAATGAAGGACTGCCCCCCACCTCTAGTCAGTAAATCATTTGTATACACTGGGCATTTGGACATATTTATTCCAAATAATGTGTCAACAATTCATGAATAACTTCTATCTTGGACCAACTAACAATAAAAAAAGAAGCCTTATCAAAGACATGTTTCATAACCAAGTCAAAACTTTTTCAACGTGTGACTGTCTCCTCCATAGAATTTTTTCTTCTTATTTTATCCTTGCAATTTTGTATTTAACACCCAAATATTTCAATAAAACACAGTTACTTGGATGACTAAGCTTCATATCCTTCAAAAGATAAGTTTTTAAAAATCAACTCTTTTGAGAATTATGAATTAGATTAAATCTAAAAAGACAAACATATTGCATATTTTTGAAAATCAGTGATTGAACTGTACAGTTAAGTTAATGTACCTCATATCGCCTCGAGCTCTTTGTTCATTAGTCTGAGGAACACTACAGAGTGCTGTCAGTTGTGTGTCTTTATCTGAGTGATGTAGAGGTCACTCACTAAAGGAGAAGAATGTTTGGGCAAACAATTTTACATATTTCAAACCTACTGATCTCCCTAAGGAGAGGGTAAAGTTCTGTATAATACTCCAAAACTGAGGATGAATGGTGAAGCACAGAGGACGATGGCAGGTAACAGGAGTGTAAGAGTGAAAGCAGTGATTTGAAGCACTTATGAGTACTGATAAAGTGGCAGTTTATCTAGTTAGAGCATGAAAACATTATTTCAGAATCCACTGCTATCTCACAATTGGGGAATTTTAGGTTGTGTGAAGAGCAACTTTGGACATATATTTGTTTATATATTTTGTCCTTTTTTTTACTACTTCATTTCTTTATATTGGCTGGATTCAGCAAATAAGGAAAGACAAGCTGTTGGTTTTTGTTTTTTTTTTACTCTTAAATCAAGTTTAAAAAAAAAATAAAAGCAACAAATAACATATAAGTAATTACATATGACTGTACAGGTTTAACTAGATGATAGGAAAATTCTTTACGGACCCTTCCCGTGATGTCAGCTTTGGTCTGTCTTGCCTTTCTCTTCATAACCCTCTTTAGTCTTCAAGAACATACTCAAGCTGTACTGTTTTAACACCCCTCATCTTGTCCACATAATTCAATAATATTCAACTGATTAGCTTGTACTTACCCTTTGAATTCAACTACTGGACACATTTTATGGCCTTACTTTGTTCCTTAAAAGGATTTTTTTTTTTTTTTTACATTTGAAGAGAGAATTGGAGACAGGATTTCTAAAGAGAGAGACAAATTTTGTAGGTCAACCTATGTCTTGATGCTGAAACACTAATACTGTACTTTAACAATGTTCTAATATATTTGTTCACATCTTCCCTATTGCAAAGAAAATCAGTGGGCATCACACCGAAATATTGTCCTGAATCAGTTTGCCATGAAATATTCCCATGGTGTGCATTCAGATGCTTCTATAAATAGATAGAACTACAAAAATCAAGAAATGACACCATATCAATTAAAATTCAGCACATGCTAAATCTGTTCCTCCCTCTGAAGTTTACTTGGTATAGAGTGTTTCTACAGCAGACATAGTACTAGATGATTAATACATCAACCTCACAGCATGAGAGTTGTTTTAGTTATGAAATACATGAAAATTATACAAATGTTTCTGCCTTAACCTCTTCATTTAACAGTTCTCCATATGGCAGATGAGCCACAAAATCTGGTGCAAAGATTCTGAATTATTGATATATTCCATTCCACAAATGGAATTTGTAACAGGTGTGCTTGAAAGTCAAGAACACGTGAGGAAAGCAAGTTAAATCTATATTGTACATACCATATAAGGCCAGTTTCCAACACTTATTCTGGAGCAAAGTTCATAAACGTCTAGTCAGTCAATAAAATCACAGATCAATAAAATCACAGAAACAACCCTAAACTAACCTTTAAAGAGGAAAGCTTGTATACAAAGTATATTGCAAAAAACATGGCAGTTAATGCATTCTTTTTGAAGAAATTCAAGTGGAGAAAAAACTGCCAGAGAGGACTGGGTTAATACTACTTCTGACAATTTTTAGAAAACATTGAAAGATCTCTTCTATTCTAGAAAAAATCTTATGAAACCAGATGAATCTAAAGCTCTCTTCTTTCTTTGATAGTTCTCAAAATTGTGTTTGTGATAACTTTACCTTCACAGAACAAAATATAAATCTTCGAAGTATTAAAAACACAAAACATATGGAAACAGCTATCATAAGGCTAATTTACAGCTCTCGTCTTGTGGACATCACACACCAAGATCAACCTTAACAACTTTTAGATGAGGTATTCATGGTGTCCAGGTTAGGTTCTTGCTCTGGTTTGCCCTCTTGAGCAAACTTTTTTCTTATTATTCATGCAGCCTTCAAAGACTAGCTAAGCCTAGAGCTCCCAGCTGGGTATCTTAAGTGTGCAGCACTTATCATTGCAGCATCCGTCATTGCAGCACCCAAAGATAGGCTTGAGTGAGAAAGCAAGTCAGCACTCGTAGCTTCATTATCACTCCAGAACAGTTTGCCATCTTCAAATCTAGTTTCACACAAAGAAAAATAGTTATATGCATTAATCTCACATATGAATTGTGATTGCCAATATGTGCTTCTAGGGTGAAATGTAAGATTCAACATGGGAAGAAGCTTCATGCCTTAAGCAACTCTTTTTTATATATTGTAACTGTAGTCAGCTTTGCATGAGAAGGCAAACTGATTGTGTGGCAGTCAGTCCTGGAAAAAAGTAGACATCTGCTCCTGTCAATCTGCATATAAGAGTCAAAAAGCAGCGCAATCGAGTGGTGAAAACAGGGGACCAAGTTAAGAGAAAGCTTTGTTTCCATTACTTCCAACCTCCTGCTACCCGCTAGTGTCCTAGCTGACCTCTGATAGCTGCACTGATGTAGCTTTCACAGACTCCCTCAGGAGTTTAGGCATTTACCCCATACAGTTCAAAATCTTTTCTTAATGTCTAGCCTAAACATTTCCTTCCTTAGCCTCAGGTCACTGATCCTTGTCCTGCATCTTCTGAGACTGTGAATAATTCCCTGCTTTCAATTTCCACTGCTGTATTGAAGGCATGAGACTGAGAACAGAAAAAAGACAGAAAAAGAGAGGAAATAAAGGTCTCCCAAGTCTAAAAAAACCCTCAGCTCTCCCACAGACTGTGAGTTACAACAGGATTATCAAGGTTTTTAACCTTCCAGGTTTATCAGAAAGTTATAAAGAAGCCCAGCCTATTGTATGGTACTGTTAAAGTAGCACTACCCTGGATTAAACAAAAATAATCAATCGACTGGGCCTGTCAAGCACTGACAAGGAGCCTTTTCCTCTCTCTTTCTCTTTCTGCTCACTGGAGGGGTGCCAACCAACCCAATATACTGTAGCCTAAAAGAGTTTTTAATGAAAAATTCTTGCAATGTAAGCTTGAACACTGCTGTTAAGGCTAAAAAAAAGAGGATATAGTACTCTGTCATAAATTTATGTGAGGCAATTAAAATGCATTTCCACATTGTACAAACAGATGACAAACTGCTTGTTTCAAAAAATAACACAGGGATGAATTGAACTGCAGAGTTTAAAGAATTAACCATTTGCATTAGGATGCCAAGAGCTATGGAAATCTGAGTCAGATCACAGAGGTAATGAACTGCTAGGTATACTTCATTATTCATAACAGTGGACACGCAGTTGGGCAAATACTGTAAAACACAGATCACTAGTACCTGAATTATTGGTACCCCCCCAAAAAAAAACCTAACCAAAAAAAATCACACACAACAGATTACAGTTAATGAATATTGGTTATTTACTCAGAATTTTACTTGAAAAGTTTCATCTATTGCAAACCTCTACCAATTATTTGAAGCAACAAAGAAAGTAACCGTCCCCAAACTGAAAATAAATGCCAAAGCAACTGAGGAGCCCATAAGAAGAAATTCTGTATATTTTTTTAGATACATCTCCTCATTTATCAGGCCTTTTCATAGACAATTTTGCTTCTGCTGTTCATGAGATACTGCCTTAGCCCATCCCATGTAGCAACAACATATCAGCATACAGTTGTTTCAATTTAAAAAAAAAAAAAAACAACAAACAAAAACACCAAAAACCTGATGAAAAGTTTTGGTTTATTATCTTCAGTGTATTCTGGGGTTGTGGTACAAATTGTGGGGCACAAATACATGTTATGTTGCTGTGGTTTGTTATGGTAGTCAGCTGGTACAGCTGAATAGGGCATGACACATCAAAACTTGAATTTTCATGAAGTGCAGAGGCTCATGCTCAATGTTCAAGTTGACATGAGAGAGACATAATTTTCCTTCATGAGGATCCTTTGCACAAGATCCAACTCAGAGATTTCAACTAGAGTTTCCTCATCCATCTCCATCAAGATCTGTGACACAAGTTTACTTCAGCCTATTCTTAAACTTGTCAAAGTGTTGATAGTATCATGTAGGGAGATGTACTCCAGGAGAAAAATCCTGCAGGATTACTTTGGTTCTGGTGATTAGACAGTTGTTTAAAACTGTTCATTTATCATTCTCTAGTTTCATTCATTTTCAAGGACAGTGCTCATTATTTAAAAAAAAAAAAAAAAAAACAAACTACTCCCCCAGCAAACTTGAAGTTTGAATGAAGAGAAGTTCATTCTGAACAATCACAATCATTTTGAGCCTATGTAGTATACTGTATCCTGCATTAACACTTTGACAGGGTTAGATGTATAACTATTTAAGTGAAACAGGAAAAACTGAACAAACATATCAAAGTAAACACATTTTGTCCTCACTGGAAAAAAGGATTGAGGTATTTGAAGCACTGTCTCAGTATTGAATAAAATTATATCTTTCAGAACACATAGGTTCCTCAATTTAATAGACTTGATGAGATTTCATGACACTTGACACCTTCCCAGGGATGAGTTGAATTTAACAGGACTGTTTTGGATCTTATACAAGAGGTTTCCCATTTTAATATGGATCCTATTCCCCTCCATATATACCAGTGACACCAAAAAGAAAAACAACTTCATTTCTTTGTAAGATGAATATGGTAAATTAACCATATTGAAACTACTTTTTGATGGGTTGTCAGTTAAGCTATGAGCAGGATAGACACTCCAATGCACAAATTAAGCCTGTATTTTAGAGACTTTGTCTTTCCTCTATATATGCAGAGATAGCTTTATTTTGGTTTGTTTGTTCTTGCTTTTTTGTGAGTGCTTAAGTTCCAGTTTGGAGAGACAGAATATTTTGAAAAAACCCCACAGATTTTACTGAGCACATGGGAACATATTCTGCATCCAGCTTTCCTCATGCACCTCTGCCTCAAACCAATAATGGGTATGAGACAGCTGGATGTAGTTCACTGTTTTCTCCAGTGAGAAAGGATGGAAGTAACATTACTCGAAAATCGACTTTCTTCTGATGCTTGAAAAGCAAAGAGGAAACCTTACGCTGTCATGTGATATGAAAGTCTGATCACAAGTGAAGTGTTCTCAGATAGTTCTTTCCCCTCCTGTTACAGCCAGCCTGTAATAGCTGACCACAATGACATCATCAGTAGTGGAAACTGATGAAGCAGCTAAAACAACATTCCCTAAACCAGTGTAAACATTGATGGATGCTCCAAAGGATGTATTACATTTGCTAGCCTGAGATCTGTTTTATTACACTGACAAGCGTGACCTTTAAAGTAACGTATTTGCTATAAAAAAAAAGGGAAGGAAACTCTTTATAACCTGAATTTATTGCCTATAAAATCACTTCCCAGCAAGAAGCCTGATTACAATCAAAATAACCCACCAAAATGAAACAGTTTACCTGTGATCAATTTAATGTGGTAGTAAAATCCTAATTATGGGCAAAAACACATTCAAGGTTTGTGGTATTGTCTATAAAATCTGCATGGAAACTAACATTCAGTGATGTGTAGCACATATGGGTAAGCAGATGGCTAAAGGATTATTTTTAAAATCAAGACTTTTGCTGACAAAATATAGAATTGGTAGGGTATGATCAGAAAGCTAAGAAGAAGTTATTTATAGGACAGTAAGCACATGTGCAGTAGTTGGATTCTTCCTTACTAAACAGAAGATAAAACGAACCATTGTGCATAGAGTAATAGAGAGTCAATGTTTTTTAGCAACTACACCTTCCATTATGTTGACGTGTTCAATTTGGGGAGTATATTTGTTTTGTGTTGGGTGTTTTTTGTCTGATTTTTAAAAGTAAAATATTCCCAGGTCAGGACACCTAAAAACCTGAGTTAACACAACTTTGCTCTTTTGATAACTTCTAGTCTAAACTAAAAGCTAAAAGAAGTACAGAGTCAGAGAGCACTCTGTTTAAAGTAGGATTTTATGAATAAATTTGAAGAAAAAAAATCACATTAACTTTTATCTTAAAGTAGAGCTTTTTAAGACTTTTCGTTTTCAGCTATGTTTTCCTGCTATTTCCCCTTCCTTTCAGATGTCTACTTTTTTCAGAGCACAGCCACGACTTCTGTAAGAAAGCTTCAATCTGAGATACAACTAGTAGAATCTCAGTCCAGATATTGTGCAAGAAAATGACTATAGACCCTAAAGGCTTGTTACAACAGGAGCTAGGCCAAGTGGCACAGTCAAATACCCTTATCTGGAGTCCCATTTTGTCCCACATTAGAAAGCAAAAACATTTGTAGTTCCACATTAGAAAGCAGAAATAGACAGATACAACTTTAAAGACAAGAAATATTTGCAGACGGAACTGTATTTACATTTATGGAAATTACATAAACGCATATAAAAACCGACAGCATCTGAGCTGGAGGATAACCTGAAATAGAGCTTCAGGGGCAGAGTAGCAGATTAAGGAAACTTAATCTACTCTCCTCCATTCATCATAAATATTAGCCCTTCCTATGTTTTCCGTACCTTTTCAGTGCCCTTCCCAGAAGGAAGTTCTGAGCCATCTTATCTCCTAACTGTTCTTTACTTGTATTTCTGAAAGATGTTTCCTTTCCAGTATTTTTTATTTTTATTCAGATATTTTCTCCCACTGTTGTCTCTCTCGTCTGTCCAAACCTATGTTAGCTCATTAACAATTGCGGAAGCTTCTGGTAACATTGACTTCATAACAGTAAAACACAAAAAGTGAAACAGAGCTCCAATGGTGTTCTAAATTAAACTGTATTATATTGTCTGTTTCAGATTCTACTTATGTTTGAGAAAGGGTCTCTCATTATCTACCTGATGCCTGTCACTGAATAGTGGAAATGGTGGTCACCACAGCTTGAATTTCTTGCAATGTTTCCATCCTTTTTACCTTTTACCCTGTCTCTCTGTAACACATCATTTTCTCCTCTATGTGCTGGTATAACTTGTTGAAAGGATAACTGGCATCTACTCAGTAGGCATAAATAAATCTATCTAGTCTTACTTGGCTTGCTTCTTTGTCTTTTTCTTTTTTACCTCCTCACTTCATTATAAAATGTCTTCAGTACACATTAGCATAAATACATAAGAATTGGTCATCCCTATGTACTGAATTCTTTTCTATGGGTACTGAAGCCCCAAAATTAAGATCCTCCCACACTGCTCATGCAGCAGAGCTGAGAGGAACTAAGTTCTAATTTTGGCAATTCCATACACTTAGAGCAATAAGCACAGTGAAATTGTGATGCCTTTGGCAGCACAGTCCAGCCATGGATCTGCAGCCTTCCCACTCCACACAAGCACCCTCATCAGAGATGCTGCTGTTTTGGGAGAAGGAGGGGTGTGATGAATCAGGAAGGATGTTGCTGTCAATCCAGAGAGCTGGTGGAAGACTGGGGTCAACACTCTGGTTGAGACTGGCCACTTCTCCCTCTTTTTTCCGTTGTGTAGCGTAACATCAGCATCCTGGCTCCTATTTGCCAGGCTGTAAGCAGGCACAGAAGGAGGCACTTGACCATTTCAGTGGTGTTTGCTGCCCAGATATATGTTTCTGCCCCCAGAGACGACGCCGGCTGGAAGCATCTCATAAACCGGCTCCACAGCCAGAATTTGAAGTAGGTTTTCTGAAATAGCTAGGTATATGCGATATCTAGGATACTGAATAAAGGAAACAAAATGGGTACTGGGTCCATACAAAGGAAGAGAAGTTGCAGACAAAATATGATGCACAGTTGTGGGGTGGACTTTTAAAGCCCAAAGTCCCCATCCTGCTCTGCCCTTTTGAAAATCTTCCTTCCCTTCTCCATCTATTTATTCTGCATTATGCAAGCTACAGTGCAAAACTGCACTGCTGAACAAATTACAGTTAAGTGGTGATTATACATGGAATGGTATGAGGAGCAAGTGAATTTTCTAAAGGAAGTGTGTTCGTGGTATGTGTCTATATGTGAGTTAAAGAGAAATGGAGAATTTACTCACTTTGCTTAGTCAGATCAAACATTGCTTTGCTTTAACAAGCAATATCTTGATATTAACAAAAAACCATATTTTTCAGGCTTTTTAAGGATTACATTCTGACAGTTGATCACTATAGTGTGCATCACTTGGGGATAACAGGCATAGATTTTATTACAAAGTCTAAACTTCAATGGGGACTCCTAATTTATTAAAGCATGAATGAAATGAATTGCAAGGTACAGAGGTTCCCAGATGCATTGTTAAATTAACTTCCATTACTAAGGTTAGGCAATTTTACTTGTTTAAAACAAAAGGAATAAGAAAAAAACCTAAACTCAAACAATTAATTAAAAATCTGTACTAAGTTATTGAGTATTGAAAAAATTTAGTGACAGAGATTTATCTTTACTGTGCATTTCAAGCAGTTTGTTTTCATTCTTCATGTTGCTTCCATTTTCCAACCACAATTGCCAAATGCTTTGATAATTAATAAGTCCTAAATGAGAGTAATTTATCCCAAAATCTAATCCAATGCTAAATTACTGGGTTTTGTGCTTCTCATACTGCAAGCATAACTCTATAGACATGCAGTGCTCTCAGTGACCATACCCATACAAGAAGGACCTGGATAGCTGTCAGTCACTTAAGATCATTCAGGTCAGCTCAGGTCCATTTTAAGTGCAACACACCTTTGCAGCCAACTTAGTATACTGTCCGGTGCACTTATACACACCACAGGTGTGTAGCTCCTGATGGAAAAAATAACTTGAAAAACAAGAAACCAAATTGGAAATATGACATCAATAAACCATGTCCTATCTGGGATATTTTCAGCCAAATAAACATGTTTCATTCCCTACCGTGTCACTGTGTGTATCTCCACAGTTTTTGCATGTCGTAAGCCAACATCCTGAATTTTTGTGTGTGAGAGTATCCCAGATATCTGGTATTTCCTAGATTGCCCAACACAGAATATGCTTCTTTTCACACATACCATGGAAATGTCATTTTCCTTGTTTAGTTCCCATGTTTCCTGGTTTCCATCTCCTTCTGCTCCTTAAATGTAAGATAGGCTCTTACCTAGACTCCCAGAACTCCTGTTGATTGATTTCATGGAGTGGTACAGAGAACAATAATGTAATCCAGTGGATAGAGGAACAAGAAACAACTTCAGGCTGGCTTCAGCTATGCAAGGAGACAAAGAGGAAAATATGTTGAATTCCAAAGCATTCATATCTATCATTCCTGGGGCCAGATTTCCAAAGAACAGGAAGTTAATACATTTCAAAGCAATTGCCTGCCAGTGTGGCTACCCACTGTGCTTCCTACTCCCCCACGCATTTCAAACACAAACTGGTCTTTAGGTTTTTTTGGTATTACATTTCTAGAATATTTTTATTATGTATTACAGCACTATGCAGCAGCCCTGAGCAAGATCCTGGATTAGCACTTTAGAAGACAAATTAATTATGAGTAATAATAACAGAGAGGAGATGGGCAAAATAATAATGTGTACCTAGAGGAGGATTGGCTTGACTTCATTTTGATCATGCAGTTGGAATTTATGAAGTGAATGGGTATAATCTTGTGAAGTTGGCTAAAAAACAGTTAATCTTTATTTTACTTTGAAGGTGCATTGAAGAAAAAAAGGAATGTTCTCACTTGAAGGAAACTCCCCTGCACTTGAGATTCAAGAGGAAAAAAGAGCTTAATCACCGGGAAAGTATGGCTTTAAAGAATCCAGTTATGTATGCATTATTCACAGAAACATAGTCAGTGATTTCATAAGGAACAAGACAATTAAGGGAATTCAACAAAAACTCAATAGGAGCCCTTAGCAGAGGCACAAATTGGATTTCTAAAAAGGTTCTGAGTCACAACTTCCCCAGATGGTTTCTTCATGGGAAAGAAAGGGAGAGGGAGAGGCTGGGAAGGGAAGGGAAGAAATTAGGAAAGGGAGGGAGGAAGGGAGGGAGGGAGGAAGAAAGGATTAAGAAAAAAATTATAGTAAAATTTCCCCACTGGAAGATCTATATCATGGAAACAAAAAGTATTTGTCTTAATATGAGACTAATTGTGATATTCTGCACCTTTAGTTATACAGAAGAACAAACTAGAAAATCTGAATATTTCATAAATTTAAATGATTGACTAGCTGCTTGGAAACAATTCAAATGTTAAAAAGAAAACCAAAAGAAAAAAGCACTCATCTTTTCACATTTGCATGATATTGTCCTCTTGCTAAAGCAATAGACATCAGAAAGTCGTTCTGAGGGACATCATCCTTTCATTTCTTCTTGCTCCGACCATGAAAACAATAATGGTATGTGATTGAAGATTTCTTGAAGGTTGCTAAATTATGACGGGGAATGTCGAGGTTGAGGGTTTGCCACAATCACTTCTGGACTTTTCAGGTTATTGGTGATGTGTGTACTTTGAATTTTAAGGACTTCAGTGTAATAGTCCTCTCCTCCCTGGAGATAACTCTAAAGTAATTGGAACTGCTGCACGTGACCTGATGTTGCTAACACCAGCTAGCAGGAATGGAGCCCTGACTTAGAGATTAGATCACCAGATGTACCAATGAGAGAGAAGAATCAAAATGACTAGTATGGAGAAGGGAAACAGATGAGCAAAATCTGCAACAGGGAAAAAAAAGCTGAAAAAAAAGGAGACAAAAGATGCAGATGCCATTTGCCCGGTACTCCAGAATATACTTTTCCTTTCAGGCCTTCTGCTGTCTGGCACAGTCTATGTAATACCCAACACCTGTTGGGTTTTTTGGGTTTTTTTTTCACTTTTTAAAGCCTAATTTCAATGATCTCCTATTACTATGACTGAGGTATCTTTTTCTGATGGACAGACCTAGGTATTCCACATGGACTCCTGCATAATGTTGAGGGTTTTTTAGAATATTCTGCCCATTGTCCAATTGTGCATGAGTTTATTGTTCTTTTGCCAGAATAGGTACTCTTAACTCAGAAGCCCACTGGGAAAACTTTTGACTTTATTATGTTAGGTGGCTAACGCTGAAGGTAGAAACAAGTTTAGTTTTGGCTGTGGGATGCAGGTCAAGATTAATGGGTCACTAGCTGGATAATGATTCTACTTTTGAGTATTAACTGTCTGTCAGATCTGCTGTTGAAGGGTATTACTCTCCTATCAACACCATTTTGCCTAATGACGTCCTTGTAAGGGGAAAATTTGAAGCAGCTACCAGGGTAGCTAAAAAGGTACCTCTAAATCCTCAGCTAGTGTAAACCATGAGACATAGGTCTCTTCAGGGTGACATGCTATTAATGAAAAATATTTTAAGTCACCATGTCATATTTCCATCTCACAGGTATGGGACTCCCTTCTTTTACAGAAAGACACCACCACTGTCAAATTCCAGGGCCTCATAAGCCTGGTATGACTGATGGAAAGTCAGAAAGCTGTACTCAGCGGTGGTGGTGGGGTGTGTGGGAGGAAGAGCGAAGCGTTACCATGCAGCCAAGGGAAATGTGCCCCCCCGCCCCCTGCTCCCCATCCCTTTCTTTAATCGCAGTCTAATCTACCCTTATTGTGCGATCAGCTGCGTTGTGGGCATGCTGGTTACAACACCTCACAGGCAGACAGATGTCTGTAATGTGTTATGATGCCTAGCACCTTCACAGAAACAAAGGAGAGCAGGAGGCACGGTAGCTCTTCCAAACTGAGGAATTAGTTTGTGTCTCTCTCCATGACTGGATATGTTTCATAGCTTTTGCCAAGTGGTCATCGTTAGTAATCACACCTGCTTGCTGCCATTCATCTAGACTCAGAAAAATCATCCCACATCATGCTCTCTCCATCACTTCATGGCATCAGGCTGGCATGTGAAACTGTTTAGCTAGCTACTGGTTTTGGTTCCCAGGCCTATGTCAGTATTGCTTTGTAAATTTCTGGAGGTAAGTTAAACTGGTTAGCTGAGGAGCTGCTGTTTTTAGAGCCACCAAAGCAAAAAGAACTCAACATAAACTAATTGAGTATTTTCACAAGGATCTGACTGTCTTTAGTAGCCCAGTCTGAGCTCTGTACTGCCACAGAAATAATGCTATCAGTATCCAAAAGAGTTTGTTTAATGCTTGCTTGCATATCTCTGATCAAACTGCTGTCTCTGTCATTAACTGTCATAATTCCGAACAAAACATTCATGCCCCATAATGCTTAACAAAGGTATGACACTACAGGGTCAAAAAAACCCAATTAACACTATTCCCTGCTTAGTGTTTTCAAGGCACGTCAACACAAAGGCAAAAGGCAGAGAACTGAGTGGATGCTATGTTGAGTATGGTTATTCTGAAAGTTAAGAAAGTGCACATCACAGCACTTACAATGTAGTTAATGTTACAGACTTTGCCTGTGGCTGAACTTAACTATATGAAATTAATATGTAATGGTGCAGACCTGCTGCACTTATTACAGGTGTATTAGCAGCATGTTTTATTAATTCAGTTTAACATTTCCTTTTCTTTCCCAGTCCAGGTTATTTCATGTTGGTTGATGAACAAACAGCCAAATAGATTTATAGGACCAACCACGAGAGTATGATGTCGACAGATAAACGGGGCAATATTCTGGATGTATGGGAAGGTTCAAATGTTGTATCTCCCTATAGAAAGTATATGTAGCTCTCTCCTGGGAGACATATATATAGTCTTTTACATCATATTCTTCACTAAAATCTGGCTAAGACCTGCATATGAAAATACAATCAAGAATTTGAAAGGTAAAAACACCTACACTTTGTACAAGGCTTTTAATGAAAGTAGGAAAAGCTAAAAGCATTGAAGAGTCTTTGTACAATGTTCCTTCACAATGGTTTTAATGTAGGTTTTGATATAACAACTGACATCACTGTTATTCAGTGGTAAGTAAGGGCACCTCGCTAACCAAAAATCTAGTAAAGAAAAAAACCCATGGTACTATGTCTCACAAGGAAACATCTCTCAGCAAATTCAGAATGAGAAGCAAGTGTTTCTCACAAGCAGGACTTGGTCTCCTTTTGAAGCGCTTACTTACACCTCCTTCCAGACAAGGTGAATAGTTCACTCTCAGTAATTCTTAAGAACCACAGAGATGAAAAGGAAAAAAGAAAAATGAAACAAAACAAAAACCTAAGAATGCCATAAGAATCTGGAACAGTCACCAAAATGGGCATCAGAGCTCTAAATAAACAGCTACATAGAACCAGCTTTAAGTGCCAAGCAGTAAAGACAGCTCAGCATACTATTCGTTCAGTTCATTTCCTCTTGTTAGATTGGTAGGGCAGAATCTGTCTGAACTATTGGATTATTACTTGTATAATATTAGTCATCCATAACTTCTAAGCAACTAGCTACATGAAAGAACAAAAGCTGAATTTTTAACACTAATAAGGGGGAAACATTTTCAAAAGATATGAAGATAAAAAGTCAAATGTAATACATATAAGTTAAAGTAACAGATATTGATACATAGACAATATCACTCAGGCAGTATATCAATTCACTCAAACACATGCAAAGTTCACTTATGCAGAATAACTGAACTCATAAATGTATGGTTGCAATATTAAGAAAGCAAATGCCACTCCAATCTTGAAGAAGTACAGGAAGGACAATCTGTGGAACTACAGGTTGGTAAGCCTCATTTCAGTCTGATGGAAGCTAATGGAGCAACTAACCCTGGAAATCATTTCCAGGTACATGAAGGACAAGAAGGTGAGTGGTAGTAGTCAGCATGGTTTATCAAAGGGAAAGTCATGCTTAACCAACCTGATAGCATTCTACAATGAGATGACTAGGATGGTGGATGAGAGAAGAGCAGTGGATTTTGTTTACCTTGACGATAGCAATGCTTTTGATATTGTTTCCCACAACAGGCTCCTAGGCAAGCTGGCAAAGAATGGGTTAGATAAGTGGACAATGAGGTGGACTGAAAACTGACTAAACAGTCAGGCCCAGGCTATTATGATCAGTGGCACAAATTCCAGTTGGAGACCAGTCACTAGTGATATGCCCCAGGGGTCACTACTGGGGCAAATACCGTTTAACATCTTCATTAATGATCTGGACTACAGGACAAGTTTGCAGATGATACAAAACTGGGAGGACTGGCTGATAGACCAGAGGGTTGTGCTGCCATTTAGAGGGACTTGAACAAGCTGGAGAATTGGCAGAGAGGAACCTCTTGGAGTTCTTTAAAGGAAAATGCCAAGTCCCGCACCTGGAGACAAACAACCCCATGAGCTAGTTAGTACACCTTGGTGGCTGACTATCTGGAAAGCAGCTTTTCAGGGAAGGACCTAGGGTCATGGTGGTCAAGGTAAAGATGAGCCAGAATGTACCCTTGCAGCAAAGAAGGCTGACAGTCTCCTAGGCAGTATGAGGGAGAGCATTGACAGTAGGCTGGGGGAGGTGATCCTTCCTCTCTACTCAGCACTGGTGAGGCCACATCTGGAGCAATGTGTGCAGTTCTGAGCTCATCAGTATAAGATACGGATTAATTGCAGCAAGTCCAACAAAGAGCCATGCAGATGATTAAGGGACTGTAGCATCTTTTGCATTAGAGGCCAAGAGCTGAGTCTGTTCAACTTGGATAAGGGAAGGCTTGGAGGGATCTTACTGATGTGTATAAATACCTGATGGAAGAGAATGAAGAAGAGGGAGACAGATTCTTCTCAGTAGCGTCAAGTAAAGGGACAAGAGGCAACAGGCACAAACTAAAATACATGAGATTTCATCTGAACACAAGAAAACACTTTTTTTACTGTGAAGGTGGTTGAACACTAGAACAGGTTACTCTGCCAGGTTGTGGAGTTTCCATCTGTGGAGATATTAAAAACACAACTGAACACTGTCCTGGGCAACATACTCTTGCTGACCCTAGTTGAACATAATCTCAGGAGGTCCCTTCCAACCTCATCAATTCTGTGTTTCTTTAATGTACCCACCAAAACAAGCATATTCACACAACATACATTTTTCTCATACATGAACATTTCAGGATGCAATCAATAAAGAAGGTGTAGAAAAATGTGCTTCAATTCATTCTTTCCACAAAACCATTGTGAATAACAGACACAAGCTGTAGGTATGTATTAGCAGTTTATCTTCTAAGAGATATCTCCAGTGTCTGTATCTCCATGACTCAGGAAGATTCGTGTTAATTTTGCCTTTCCCCTCAATATGTATGATACATGACAGAATGGATATGGGGGGCGGGGAACAAAAACAAAAAAAAATAAGTATGGCAAAACAAGTAGGAAATAAATTCCAAGTTATTTTTTTTTAATATTATTATTTCTGGGGTAGAAATAAGGCTAAAGCAAAACTGAATTACACTAGAAAAGGTATTTGTACGTCAACATTTTACATAAGTACACACACACACAAACACATACATCATAAATATCAGAGTAAAGATCTGTATGATTTGACCAAGGACAGTAAAGAGAAGAACAAGGAATATGGGACACAACCAAAAGTTTTAAAGCTCATCCATGAAGAACTCAGGACACAGATGGCAAGGAAAACATATGACAGTGCAACCAAAGACCAGTTCTTGAATTTCCTGTCTGTTTTATCATTTCTACCATTGTGAGAACACAGAAGGCTAAGAGAA
The DNA here is from genome assembly GCF_965183815.1 of Platalea leucorodia. NCBI lineage: Eukaryota > Metazoa > Chordata > Aves > Pelecaniformes > Threskiornithidae > Platalea > Platalea leucorodia. The sequence continues at coordinate 22,617,829 of NC_138829.1, forward strand.
AAAAGTTCTGACTGAGCATCAACTTCAATTTTTGTGTTGTAAACATGTAGGTTTTCTGAGACCCGATTTTGATGTTTTCTGTGTAATAATTAAGAGCAGATAAATGGGCCAATACATTCCTGTCACCATTCTCCTCAACACATAAATGCAGACTATTCCATTTTCCATAATTATGGATGATTATGCTTTCAAAAAGTCCCCTAGATTTAATATGCTTTAAATTTAAAATGACTTAAATATTGTAAGTTCTAAAATATGCCTATTGCTTTTGACCAAAAAATATTATTCCTCTGCCTCTGTACTTTGCATTTTTAAATGAATTGTATGTCTTAAATATATAAGTTTTTTATAGTTGGAATTATTTTTATGAGTCATAAAATTTACTTTTTAAGACCCTGTTCCAGCAAAATAATTCCCCATACACCTACTGTTAAACATGTGAGAAGTCCTGTGACATTAACTTCAGGAAAGATATTTCTCATTTAAAGCAATAGCAAGATAAGTGATAACCAAATTATGAGCTTCAGAAATATGGGTTTTAACCACAATTGCTAAAGAATGAAAAAGTGAAGTCGGATGTATTCTTCAGGATAATAACTGTTTGTCTGAGTTTGGAGAAAACATTTCTGCCCCTACCCTTTCAGAAAAACACCACAAAATTGGAAGAAAGTAATTTATTTAAATTGTAGAATTCAGTCACAAATTTTCTGAAAATTAGTGGTGTGCAAAAAGAAGTCTATGTTCTGATATTTACACGTACTTAGAAAAAAGATTAAAGTATTTCAATATCAAGCCTTCCAATATCAAACATTTCATTGCATCATTCATGAAGCAATGCTTAATACAATAGTTTTGCAACTGTTACATAATAAAATGAATATTTGCAATTAACTATATATCAGAAATTATCACAGAAAAAATCTTATTGTAGTAAATTATTTGATATAAAATTTGTTTAACATTTCTAATGGCAGTATCATGGGTACTCTTGAATCAGGGGCAGACCAAGATGTTAAATTTTAATAAATTAGTACTCGGGGATTGTAAGTCTCACAATAGCATCAGTTTCTGGAAGGGAAGTTAGAAGGGGGGAAGATTATGGGAAGTAGGATTGGATGGGTTTAATTATTTTTTCTTTTATCCCATTTTTGACACCTACCATAATTGTAGACAGCCTTTGAGTGGTTGTAAGTAAGTTGTCCAAGAATATCTGCATCCCCATAATACTCATCATTACCTTTTCCCAGCAAGCTTACTAAAGTAAGTAAATCTAACACATGTAAAAGACCAAGTGTGATAGTTATGCTGTACCACAGAAAGACAGCGGAAGTTCTCAAGGCCATCATTCCCATGTCAATCAGTAGCACAGAGTTTGATAAAGAAGCACAAAAAAATGATCTTTGGATGAGATTAATACAAGGCAAAGCACAAACAGTGATCCAGTCTCCTTTTGTATCTTTAACATGAACCTCCAGAACAGACGATGTCACCACTAATATCACATATTCTGTGATAAAGAACTAAAATTTAGTTACAAAATTTACTCCTGAAGCAGTTAAATCTTAAAACATCTTGACTCTGCTGCCAAGCCTTTTCAGTTCCAGCTGGTTAGAAATCTTCTTCTAATTTCCATTTCTAGATTTATTCCTGAGTCTCTCATATACTTCTATTTGATCAGGTATCCATACTGTCTTTTAGGTTTAAATAGTTCTTTTCCTTCCTTCACATCTATCCCTGAATGCATTAGTCTGCATCAAATTCCTTCTCATTTTTTTTTCTAGCTTAGGCTGAATAAGCCAAATTCTAAATCTCTCTTGCTCAGATAAATATTGCATTCCCCTAATCACCATAATACGTATTTTCTACACCTGCTCCTTTATTATGTTCATCTTGAAAATAGGTGACCAGAACTGTAGTCAGTATTCTGAACAAGGCCTTAATCAGTGCCTTGTAAAATGAAATTAGTATTAACCTGGCTCTGCTTAAAAAACATTGTTTAATCTTTTGCAGAATTTCACAATCCTTTTTTAGTACTTAAGCACAGTAACCATTCAGTTATTTGGTAGGTCCTCAGTTTAAAAAAATATTTTTTTTTGTCCTTAAATTTATGTTTCATGTAATCTCTTTGAATTTACATTACTTCAGTTGCCAATGGCAAACAGAATACATTTCAGTCTTTCATCATATTGATAATATCTCCTTGTGTTGTCATTTACAAATTCCATGAATGTATATCTAATCCTTTTCTGTACTGTGCTGGTCCCAAAACAGATTCTTGTGTTTCTGAAGGATTTGTCTCTTTTATAATAATTGACTTCTCCATATGACTGGTTGTTGTCTTCCTGTAGCCAAGTTCTTACCCACTTTGCAAGTATTGCATTAATTTTCATCACCTCCACATCCATAGTAATTTTTAGCAGGACAAAAAGTCCATGACTTTACTTAATTCTAAGCAGACTAAATCTTTTGCTTTGTTATTTTAGAAATAAAAAGAAAAAAAATATTCTAACATTCTTCAGTAAAACCTGTGAAAAATTTGTCCATTTTCCATGGCTTCTATAATCTTAATTATTATTTCTGTAAAACCTCAAGATTTTTCATATTATTGAACCTAACAACTATAAACTGAGTTTGGTTACCTTAATGAGCAGAAATATTGAATTTGCTATTTACCCAGTCAAAAGGTAATACTGTTAATGGATTCAGGTTTTACAGATTAATTAAAAATCATTAAGCTCTCCTAAATATTCATTTCTCTAAGCAATATCTCCAAACTAACATAGTCATTCTGGGCTTATATAGGTATATCAGATCATATTCTGACTATATTTGTGAGCATCTGTTGTTTCAGCATGAATAAAAAATCCATGAAAGCTACTGTGAAGATGCTTTCCAATTTGCTCATAGAAGTATCTTCTTTTCTTCTGTTCAGCTAGTTTTTTAACAACAACTCTTCAGTTACTATAGGCCTCCCTGAGTTGCTGTGGTTTTCTGATCATCCACCTTAAGACGTTCTTTTGTCACTAAGTGATCCTGATTTTTCTTCTCTCTCAAATGATCTATTTTTCTTGGGCTCTGGACCCAAGTATAGAAGAAATTTCATTATTTATTTTATTATTTTTCATTTGTCTGCTTTTTCTACCTCCAGGTTGTTCTCAGAAAGCTTTCTTTCACACATCTTTATTTTTGGATACAAAGTGTCTGTCTCCTTCAAGTTTTTTACAAGCACCCACAAATCATTAATTTTCTAGTCAGTTTTATCTCTTCTTTTCCTCTCTATCACATCTCCCAAATCCCACTTGAAATGCATTATTGTCTTCAGTTGAATTTTCTGGCCCTGAATCTTCACATCTAGGTGTTCTAATATATTTTACTTTATATAAGTAATTTGCCTCAGATCAACCTATTCTATAAGGATATCTATTCCATGTTTACTCTACATTGCCATCTTCATTCCCTGCATCAAATTTGTTATATCTCTTATTTATCCTTTCTAGAAGGGGAAGATTGGTACTGAACTGTCTATAATCTGCCAAACAGATTGCTAGGGCTCAAGTGGTTTACTTTTAAAACCCAGTAGCTAAAGAAGTCTTTCCTTCTAACAGTCCTCAGGTATGGTTAGAGAATGAAATTAGTCCCACACCATTGAGCTGAAAGGACTTTCTGATCCTTCCAAACCACACCTCACAAAAAGTCTCCACAAAATGCTGTTAAGAATATTATTACAGGATGGATAGATACAAATGCAGTTGTACTGATGACGCAGGACTATTACAGCCTTGTTTTGGCCAAGAGCTTCAGATCAATGCACATGGAGACTGAGTGTGGTGAGCTGTGGCAAACAAGACAATGCCAATAAGAACTGGATATAATTGGCAATGACACAAGAATAATACCTGAAACTGCTGGAAAGATGTACCAAGATATCATTGTGTGCAGATCTGATTGACAGCCCATTCCAACATTGGGCTAGTAAGATGCTCAGCAGTATAGATCAGAGGAGCATCATCGTGCTGGTGCCCAACCTGGTGTAAAAGCAGAATGCCCAAGGTGGAAGCATCACGTGTTGGAGCCAAGCCACTGCTGAAAAGCCTGACACAGAGACAGGTCAGAGGAAGTATTAATTTCCCTGGGCTCAACTCCACCCTCACTGGGTGGTGAAAAGAGCAGTCTCAGTAGAGAGTGTGTGTGTGTGTGTGCACTTGAGTGTGTGGGTGAGTGAGAGCTTTTCCTAACATAGCCCATCCCTTGCTTCATCTGCTCAGTAAATTGAGCTTGGCAGTATCTATTGTAGGACATTCCTTTTCTGTGTGACAACTGCCAGTGAAACAACAGTGATTCCTAACCACTTCAGTTTGTAGATTTTAAAACACTGCTTGATGGCTTTTTGGTCTGTTGAAGTTGATACCTACAGGTTCACAAAATGAATAACTCCTGTAAGATCCTACATAATTTCCCTAATATTGATTTGCATAGTTGTCTCACAGGCAAATTAAATATAAAATTTAGAGACATCATAAGGCATCCTTCCCCCACAAATATCACATACTTATTCAGTCAAGTACACCATGGGTGATACTTGCTTTCACAGTTTATAAAATTATTTAATAGTTTCGAGAAATTGCTCCCTTACTGCTCAGTCTCATGGTCATACAACTAGATGAGTCTTCAAAACACTGATATAAAATAGTCTATTTTTGTGTGATAAACTTTAGAGAACATTCAGCAAGGTGACAATTTGGTAAAGATTTGGTTCTAAGTAAAATATTATTTATACTTTTCCATAAGACATTATTTGCCCTTATCATGCTATTCTTTCAAAGAGAACTTAAAGCAAAATTGTTCTTCAAAAGCAAGGAGCTGCCATTTGGCACATTTTGAGTCATAACTTGATAAAATTGAAAAAAAAAAATTACTCTATCATGCAGCTACTTAAAGAAGATCAAATGGCAAATAGCTGGTTTAGTAGATGATTTTTGGATTTAGAAAAACAAAGTTCTGTGTTTGTCAGAAACAGTACGCCTCAAATTGCATTGATAAGTGTCATGGTTAACATCCTCTCAATTGCAGTCTTACACATAGTCCTGAAAGATCCTGTAATCTTTACTTTTCACAAACTTGTTTCTCTCATCTTGTGGTAGATTGAACTTCTGCTTCAGTGATACCAATTGTTCCTTGTCACAAACATATTTGTAGGCTGATTGTTTTGCTCAAAGGATTATTAATGTATAACACATAAATAGTCTTTTTCTGGTTTACTCATAGGTTACTTGCTTATACAGTTTGGAAATAAAAACTGTTACCCTGAAAAGATCACAAGGAAACAGTGTTTTGAAGAAATTCCAGTCCACTTCCTTATAAGCAAATACCTACCACATCACATCCACTCTCACAGAGCAAGATATTTTTCAAAAGAGACAGGGAGCTAAAAAAAAAAAAAAAAAGTCAGTAATCCTCAAACTAATAGTCAAATAATAGACTATTCAATATGCCATAGAACTCCTAATATATTCCTAGATTGCCCAGGGGAATTAACAGGAAGTTGTTTCAGTAAAATACTTTGTTCAGAACTAAGTTATTATACTACTCACTGAGTGAGTGAAAGTAATGCATCAGATCACTTGTAGGAAGTGTGTGGACACTTGTCTAGGGACAGGATAGCCTTCTTGCTCTGTTAAGTGTTTATGAGTATAAAATGGAACAGCTGCAGGAAGACTGACTGTAAAAGATACTCTGTTTTAAACTGGACACTGCATAGATGTGTCTATGCTTCAGTGAGATCTGAATGAACTGAGGCATGAAGTGCCATTTCAAAGATGTGCTCTGAATCCATCAGAGAGAAGATTTCTTCCAGAGTTTCACATATTCCATCAAATGTCCTACCTACGATGTCATAGTGCATACTAGAACAGGTGTCTTTCCCTGATGCTTTTGTGAATGGCAAATAAACTCACCATGAATCTGCCTCTAAAGTCATGTTGTTCATTCCAGAAAATAAATGAAAAAAATTTTAAAATTAAAAACAAAACAAAACAAAACATTTCCACAGCATTTTCCATTATTATTATTATTATTATTATTATTACTATTATTATTATTATTGTTTCAGTTGAATGTTTTTATGCTAATGAAACCTTTTTTTTCCTGACATATAGTTCATTTTCTGTAATGATGTTTCTTTATATTGTCAAAAATATAGTCACTTTTTAGGTCTAACTCAATTGCATGTTGAGACACAATAAAGCATCCAAACCATCAGTATGGGGCTTCAAAAAATGTCATTGGCTGAGATCCAGTCTCTCCTAGTTGAGTAGGTGCAGACAGGAAAGGCAGGAAAGCCTAGGGATGCTCAAACAGATTGTCTGTATTAAAGGAACAGAATCGAGTTTCAGTGCTCTGGACCTTGTTAATTTGTGCCAACTTTTAGCTACATATGCCACTCAGGGGTGGCGGAAAAATAAACTGTTTGCAGACCTGGTTGCAACATAAACCTGGCATAGTTCAGAGTGACCTTAAAGTGGCTGCAAATATTGTACTATTTTAGGTAAAGTATGGATGACTTCATTGCCTAAGGGTTCTGAAAGCCTGTCAAAACCTGGTGGTATTCCAGCAATGACCTTTCTGCCTTCCAGAAATCATGGAAGACAGACATAGCTTGCTCTGCAAGGAAGAGAAGTACAGAAGGGCTACTGTAGAACTTCTGAGCTAGAGTATCCGTCAGCTTGCTGCTCCATTGAATTACTGGCATGACAGTAATGAGACAAAAGAAGCACATGATTCATTAAAAGATAGTGTACATTAAAACATGGCAAGATTTGACATCAGAAAATAAACTGTTACAGAAAATTTCAAACTGGTCCAGAATGCTTTCCTTTTTCTTCTCCCAAGCTTTCTTTTTTCTTCTTAGCCAGACGTTTTTGTTTTGTTTTGTTTTTTCTCCCTAAAAACAGATTGAATTGGAGAGCGTAGGACCTATAAATCACACACATTTGTATCTTCCCTCCTTACCTACTCTTCCTCAGTGCTTTGGAAGACACACACACATATTGAAAAGCTTTCTATGATATATGGAGAGATCTACATGAGAGATCTACATGTTTCACAGAACAAAACAAAAAGCCATAGAGGCAGCTATTGGGTTAGTATTACAGGTGATTGTCCTGGCTACGGCTGTGCTTAGAAATCAGCTATTTTGTAACTCAGCAACCCATGCTACAAGACTGTAAGAAACTTCATCCTTTCTGGTTCACATTAAATGTTTATAGGTCTTGCTTTTTTCTCCACCTTGGAGACTGACTCATACAAGTTGATGATGACTGTGCTTTTTATCTCAGTTCCTACATTTAACCTTGCTTCCAATACAGGATGTACTGCCACAGTTTCATCATTACAAAAACATTAGGCTGGTAGCTGGTTTCTCACTTCTCTCTTGTACTCTGTTTAGTGCTTTCCAAGTGGCATGTGGCTGTGCTAGCTAGAAACTCATCACACTAATTCTGAGGGAACAAAACCAAACCCAACCTTTTTACAGGAAATACAAGCACTCTCAGAGTAGCTGCCGTTGTGAAGGTCTTAACTGTCTTTGTTCCTTTTATTTACTGTTTCTGATGAAAAAACAGGATTCACATGTGTTGTGTTCCTACCTGTTCAAGATAATCTAGAACATCTTTCCAATGTCATCTTCCAAAACTGTTATCAAGGCCCAGGTTAGCAGATTATTTCTGCACAGCATTATTAACATGAATAACTATATCTGATGTTATAAAAATCTGCATGACAGAACTCCATATAATGTCTCACAATAAAAGATAATTGCAATCCACTGTCAATCCATGTAAAGCTCAGGATACCCTCGAGCTATTTCTTGTTCCCAGCTATAATCAAGGAACTACAAACTTGCATTCATTCTGAGAGCATTTTCATTCCTCTGTTATTTTCCATAAAAGTTAACGTTTTGTCATAATTGATAAATGTGTGTTGCTAACAGCTACCTAAACAATCTATGCTTATTCCTGAACCAAGGTAAAAAGCTCTTTGCCATTACTATCACTCAGCTCAAAATAAAGTATAGCTGGCATGAAACATATTCACACACTCTCATTTATCCTGTGTCCTCCGTAGTTCTGCTATGGAAAATATTAAGAGTGATGAAAAAGTTCAGTTTCCACAGTGAATTTTTTAGTACAGAACAAAAAAAAAAGTATGAATTTATTTAAGCATGAATTATTTTCTTGAAAGTCTCCAGACTGAATTTCCTGTCTCTCCTTTTTTCTGTTTATCCTTCCTTCCTTCCTTCCTTCCTTCCTTCCTTCCTTCCTTCCTTCCTTCCTTCCTTCCTTCCTTCCTTCCTTCCTTCCTTCCCTCCTTCCTTCCTTCCTTCCTTCTTTCCTTTCTTCCTTCCTTCCTACCTTCCTTCCTTCCTTCCTTTTTCTTCCTTTCTTTCTTTCTTCCTTTCTTCCTTTCTTCATTTTTTCCTTTCATCCTTCTTTTCTTCCTTTCTTTCTTCCTTTCTTTCTTCCTTCTTTTCTTTCTTCCTTTCTTCCTTTCTTCCTTTCTTCCTTTCTTTCTTAGTTTCCTTGTGTTGTTACAATCACGTTTATTGCTGTCAGGTGGTAAGAAATGTCCATCCCCCCTAAAAAATAAAAATCTAAAGAGCTTGTACCATTTAAAATGGATTTCTGTTAAGACACTCCTCTGAGAAATAAATAACTTGTATGCCCTAGAAATGCCCACTAGGAAATTATTCTCTTCTGAAACTGTTTCTGAAGCAATAATCTTTTACCTTGAGTACCGTACAGTAGATTGCATGTTACACTGAAGTCTTAGTCACTGTTCATAACCAAATAAATGAATGCTTGTATATATAAATTAAATATACACAATGTTGATTTTTTTTTTGAGGTAAGAGTAGTAGGGGATCAGTGCTAGAGTTTCAGCTGAATTAGAAATCTATAAAATTACAGGTGGCATTCTCTTCCTTATGATTTAAACCTCTGAAAATTAGGCCCCAGAACTAGTTGAATTGTTTACCCTTATTTTCAACAGAGACTGTTAAGCCTTTCTGCAGGATGACCCATTCCCTCTATCCTCACAATCTGTCATTGGATAGCATAAAACATCTCTAAAAGTGTCTGTGTTTTTTCTCTGAATATAGAGGGGACTAGGTGTGTAACTATTAAAGTTCCAAAATTTTGTCAGACTAATCTTTCTTTATGCTGTTTTCCTTTAAACTGTCCCTGCATTATCAACTACATGTACAATGTAGTTCATAATGACAAAAATGAATAATGACAAAAAAGAAAATCCTGTGATTTCTAATTGAGCATTTCAACACTAGCTCTTCCCTGTCTCTGCACAGAGACAATGGCACCGTGTTGATTCTGCCTTTGCCTAGCAAAGTTTTTTCCTGTATCAGAGCTCCAGATACTGATTCAATCTGCCTAAGAAAAACGGTGTTTCTATATATACAAAATTTGAGACGGGATGGTACGAAGGCTCGTGGTTCAGGTTCAAGTAGTTCTTTGTCAATAACATGCTGAATAAACGCAAAGACATTTTTCACCTCTTTTGCAAGTTATTCCACTGGTGTAAAATTTTGTTGTGCTATGCAGTGTCTTAGCAATGTGACAGTGCTAATATACAGTGACTGGTAATCTGGCCTGCGACATGAATAACTGTAAAATGTTTTTAGGTGGTTACAGAGCTGCCATTTTTCACTCCAGATTTGGCTGCATTCCTGTGATAAGAAATCCTTCTATGTAGAAAGTTTGGTGCCGCCCTTAAATGTAACCTGAAACATATTAACTCAGCACAATCACTAAGATTGACACAGGTTTTCTCCCAGAATACAAATTCTAGCTCTAACTGCATTACAGCTTTATTAATTTCACAATGTTTCCAGCATGGTTTTACTAGCATACTTTTGCAAGTCATTAATTGTGCATTCTGCCACTTTAGATTTATGACATTGTAATTTATTCCCAGACTGCTAGAGAAATGAACTGTAAAGTACAGTTTTCATTAAATGGCCTGAAAAAAAGTAATAAACACACAAATAAATACTTACTAATAAATGGATTACTCACAATCATTTCAAAACACTGGGAATATCTTTTAAGACACACACAAAAAAGAAAAAGATACAAGTGGAAGTGTGAAGTCGAAAATTACATCATGGGCATAATAAACCATCATGAATTTTATCAAAGATTTCCATCAAATTATTTTTGTCTTACTTTAAAACTACATTGCCACTGGAAAACTGAATTTCCATTTAATTTGAACTATTTCTTATTAGTATTTCCTAGGCTTATAGATATTAAAAAATTATTGAAAAATCTCTCATGGACGTTTCTAGATTTTTTTCCATTCTCATGACCTCTGAAATATGAAATAACAACAATAATAATTGCACTCTTTTCTCTGAGTGTGGAAGGTGTCATTCGATAGCAACATTAAAAAACAACAGAAGTCTTACAGTATAAAAACAAATTTTCAATGGGACATGGAATAACCCAGGAAGACCTAGTAAGGTACATAGCAAGACCTAGTAAGAATGAAAAAAATCTGCCAAAAAAAACAAAAGAAACCTTTCTGGCTACAACGAAGGCAAACTGAAGAGCTGAATTGGGAGAAATACATTTACATTTAACTGAACATATAAACACAATCATCTGCATGCCAGCATTTAACAGAAAGGAGAGGGTAGGAAAAAAAAAAAATAGGACTTAAAAACTTAAAAGAACATAAGGGACTTAAAATTAAAGTTTTACTTCAGAAACTCACCTTGAATAGTGTTTCATTAAATAATTTATTTTATTTATTTATATTCCCTCCATCTCTTCCTTCCTTCTTTCTTTCCTTCCTTCCTTTATTCTTTTCTTCTTTCCTTTGATATAGCAGTCATTTGGAAATAGCTCCTCTTGGTTTAAGGTGTCTCTTTCCAATATTAACTTGTGTTCGAATTAAATCAAACTGAGCAACATTATGGTCATTGTGGCTTCTAAGCAAATTCAGTGTAAGCAAAAAGACTACACATGTCAACAAAGGGAATTTCCCAGAGATGTTGTAGCCGAGTAGTTTTGTGGCTATCGCCTTCTCTGGATCCATTTAGTCCTCCACAAAAGAAGGACTGTGGAAAAACTGATGGAAAGACATAAGCAGTCCATGGTATCTGGTTTCTTTTGATGACAGATATTTCATTTAAATCCTCTCCGTAGACTTTTTTTTTTTTTTTAAATTTTCCCTGAAGTCTGCAACTTGCATGAGTCTCTACCATCTTGGAATCTTCCAAATGTCTGGATTCTGCCTGAATTTGGCATTGGGCTGTACTGCGTCTGTAGGCTACCCATCACTACACATTTACATGATTATGTTAATATTGTCTGTTCTCTCTATCCCGTTATCATTTTCATAAGTGACATGTAACCCAGGTGGATGTTCCCGGCTACCACAATCGCTTAGAATCATAGAATAGAATCATAGAATAATTTAGGTTCGAAAAGACCTTTAAGATCATCAAGTCCAACCACTAACCTAGCACTACCAAGTCCACCACTAAACCATGTCCCTAAGCGCACGTCTTTTAAATACCTCCAGGGATGGGGACTCAACCACTTCCTTGGGCAGCCTGTTCCAGTGCTTGACAACCCTTTTGGTGAAGAAATTTTTCCTAATATCCAACCTAAATCTGCCCTGGCACAACTTCAGGTCGCTTCCTCTTGTCCTATTGCTTGTTACTTGGGAGAAGAGACTGACCACCACCTCACTACAACCTCCTTTCAGGTAGTTGTAGAGAGCAATAAGGTCTCCCCTCAGCCTCCTTTTCTCCAGGCTAAAAAACCTCCGATCCCTCACCCGCTCCTCATGAGACTTGTTCTCTAGACCCTTCACCAGCTTTGTTCGAGACCCTTCACGAGCTTTGTCTGGACGTGCTCCAGCACCATAATGTCCTTCTTGGAGTGAGGGGCATAAAACTGAACACAGTATTTCAGGTGCAGCCTCACCAGTGCCAAGTACAAGGGGACAATCACTTCCCTAGTCCTGCTGGCCACGCTATTCCTGATGCAAGCCAGGATGCTATTGGCCTTGGCCACCTGGGCATACTGCTGGCTCATATTCAGCTGGCTGTCAACTAACACCCTTGTTCTTACAACAGAATATTTAAAAGCAGACTTAATAGCATGTTTCTGGACAAAGACTTCTTAATGACATAATTTTGACACCATTGTAACTCTTCACAGGAGGCTTAGTTTTCACTGCCTTGAGATAAAAAGTGGAAAGGACTTTTATTTCTTCTGAAGTGAAGGCTCAAATGGTGTGTATCAAATCCATCAGCTTACATGACAAATTTCTACCTTCACCTTTATTCCCAGCTCAGTACCTGAGATTCTTTTTTGCAAATGTCCTTCCAAAGCCCTGCTGTCTAGCAATAACAACATATTGTAAAATTTTTCTTTTGATCCAATATACAATATCATATTGCATTATATCTTTACTTCTGTTTCCTTTGTTCTTTTTCTGATAATGTCTGAATTGGTTTGAAACACTTGATCTTGTCTTTGAATAAACTTTTTGGTTTCTCTTTATCGTTTTGTGATCTTTCACAAAACCTTAAGTTTTGCTTACATTAGAGTACCTATTCAGCAACTGAGTTGCTTGAGTCACTTGAGTGACTTCTTCACCCACCTCTACTTTCCTCTGTGTTATCTATTAAATAAAAATTCTCCAGGGTTTGGTGTTTTGTTGGTTTTTTTTTTTGGGGGGGGGGGGGGGGGCGTGATAATTCTCTCTAGCAGAACACTAATTTTCACTCATCTTTCTAAACCCCTGAATTCTTTCTGTCAGGCTCTTTCTCATAATTCCTTTACTATTTTCCTCAGATTTCCATTTCCCTTACCCTTTTCCCATGTTTTTGTTTTTTTCTCATTGTGGCACTGATTCACCTTTACATTTCCCTATTCATTAATTCTAATATCAACAGTATTATCACTGTTATTGTCACTTTTTCACTTTAGCTATTAATACATGTTTTTCTTCCTCATCTTTTGATGGTCTAGAAATTCCTGTGACTTACTTTAGGAGGCATCTACTTCTCACTGAAAAGCAATTTAAAAGTGTTTGCAAAAAGAATGTATTATAAATAAAATACAATATTATTTATATTCTTTTTCTTTGTTTTGTGCAGGCACCAGCTGTTGCTCTTGTGAATAGAGCTATTGGGAAGTTAGAAGTGTCAGAAGACAAAAAAGGAAGACGTTTGAATGGATAGATATTTTTAAATCATCCTAAAAGCACAAAACACAAAAATAGATAAAAATCCCAAACAGAAATAGTTTTCTATGATAAATATGCTATTAATAACATTGATTATTAAGACATCCAAGCCCTTTGCTAAATTTTTAGAATTTTGGAGAAGAATGAATTACTAAAATAATGAAAAATGAATTGTCTAATAATATGCTAAAGAGTTTTTAAAGGGACTATTTTCTTATCTTTTATCATTAATTCAGTTGCAGCTGGCCCCCTCCCTTGGACCATCGAAGCTCTATTGTTTTTCCCATAAATTCTATGTTTATAGGGATAATTTTATTTTTGTTTTCAGAAACATTTTCTCATTTGTGAGAAGAAAATGGGACATGTCTAAGAATTTTCTCATGATTCACAGTACATAATTCTTTCCTTGTTTTACAGTTATTCTTTGTGCTTCCAGAAAGTAAACCATTACCAGACATTTCAGAATGAAAAGATCATTTATTTTTTAAGTCATTGCCAAAATGCCTTTCTATCATCAAGTTTTGTCTTCATAAAAGGCTTTCAGTTTTACTGAAAAATTAAGATTTCACAGCATTCGTTGAAGTGCTTTTGAGAAGGACAATATCCTGAAGATATAAATCCAATTATTTAGTTTCCATGAAATTAGCATAGTTAAAGTTGTTTTGATTCCTGAGGGGCTCCTTTTCTACATTTCTGAAAAAGGAAGGAGAACACGATATGTTAAAACTTACAAAAAAGTAAGAGGAAGGCAAATGTCAGACACTGGTATTCTGGGAAAGCTCATAGCCATAGCCAAAATCTGCAATAATCTTAATTTTTAATAAGGATCAGGCTCTAAATTTTGAAAACTTTCTTACCCAGACTGAAACATATGAGATTTTTCTTTTTCTTTTTTTTTTTTAATTACATAGAATTTCTGATTGTTCCAAATTTGAATTTGCTTTTTCGTAAGTCATTTTCACCTCCTTACAAAAAATTTACAAATAGCAAATAGTGATAATATATTATTCCAATGGAAAATTTTCTAGGAATTAGGGAAAAATAAACCCCAGAAGAGATCAGTCATAAGAGATCAAATGAACTGTTCTGATCTAAATAAATGTTCATTAAGCTCTCCAAGATTCAAATTATTAGAGGCAGTGAGGTAGCCCTGTACATTAGAGACTGTGTTGATTGTCTAGTGCTTAATGATGGTGATGATAAGGTTGAGTGTTTACAGGTAAGAATCAAGGGGAAGGCCACCAAGGCAGATATCATGGTGGGAGTCTGTTATAGACCACCCAACCAGGATGAAGAGGCAGACGAAGTATTCTATAAGCAGCTGGGAGAAGTCTCACAATCACTAGCTCTTGTTCTTCTTGGGACTTCAACTTACCAGATGTCTGCTGGAAAAACAATACAGCAGAGAGGAAACAGTCTAGGAGGTTCCTGGAGCATATGGAAGATAACTTCCTGACATAGCTGGTGAGGGAACCAACTAGGGAAGTTGCCCCACTGGACCTATTGTTTGTGAACAGAGAAGGACTGGTGGGTGATGTGACAGTTGGAGGCCGTCTTGGGCATAGCAATCATGAAATGATGAGGTTTTGATTCTTGGAAAAGTAAGGAGGGGTCAGTAGAACTGCTACCTTGTACTTCTGGAGGGCAGACTTTGGTCTGTTTAGGAGCCTGGTTGACAGAGTCCCTTGAGAGGCAGTCCTGAAGGGCAAAGGAGTCCAGGAAGGCTGGACATTCTTCAAGAAGGAAATCTTAAAGGAGCAGGCCATCCCCCTGTGCCAAATGATGAGCCAGAGGGGGAGAAGACCGGCAGAGAGCTTTGTCTGGAACTCAGGAAAAAAAGGAGAATTTATGTCGTTTGGAAGAAGGGGCAGGCAACTCAGGAGGGCTGCAACAATGTTGTGAGGTTACACAGGGAGATAACTAGAAAGGTCAAAGCCCAGCTGGAACTTAATCTGGCTACTGCCATAAAAGACAATAAAACATGTTTCTACAAGTACATTAGCAACAAAAGGAGGGCTTAGGAGAATTTCCATCCTTTATTGGATGTGGGGGGAAACATAGTGACAAAGAATGAGGAAAAGGCTGAGGTCCTTAATGCCTTCTTTGCCTCAGTCTTTAATAGTCAGACCAGGTGTTCTTGGGGTACCCAGCTCTCTGAGCTGGAAGACAGGGACAGGGAGCAGAATGAAGCCCCATAATGCAAGGGGAAATCGTTAGCAACCTGCTACACCATGTAGACACACACAAGTCTCTGGTGCCAGATGGGATCCACCCAAGGGTACAGAGGGAGCTGTCGGAAGTTCTCACCAAGACACTTTCAACCATCTGTCAGCAGTCCTGGCTAACCAGGGAGATCCCAGTTGACTGAAAGTTAGCAAATGTGATGCCCATCTACAAGAAGAGCCAGAAGGAGGATCCGGGGAACTACAGGCCTGTTTGACCTCGGTGCCAGGGAAAGTTATGGAGCACATGATCTTGAGTGCCATCTCACAGCACGTACAGGACAACCACACGGTATCAGGCCCAGTCAGCATGGGCTTATGAAAGGCAGGTCCTGCTTAACTAAGATCTCCTTCTACGACAAGGTGACCTGCTTAGTGGATGAGGGGAAGGCTGTGGATGTTGTCTACCTAGAATTTAGTAAAGCTTTTGACACCGTTACCCACAGCATTCTCCTGGAGAAACTGACTGCTCATGGCCTGGATGGGGGTACTCTTTATTGGGTAAAAAACTGGCTGTATGGCTGGGTCCAAAGAGTTGTGGTGAATTGAGTTCAAACCACTTGGCAGCCAGTCACAAGTGGTTTTCCCCAGGGCTCAGTATTGGGGCCAGTCCTGTTTAATATCTTTGTCAATGATCTGGATGAGGGGATCAAGTGCACCCTCACTAAGTTTGCAGATGACACCACGTTGGGCAGGAGTGTTGATCTGCTGGAGGGTAGGAAGGTTCTACAGAGGGATCTGGACAGGCTGGATCAGTGAGCTGAGGCTAATCGTGTGAGGTTCAACAAGGCTAAGTGCCGAGTCCTGCACTTGGGTCACAGCAACCCCATGCAACACTACAGGCCTGGGGAAGAGTGGCTGGAGAGCTGCCTGGAGGAAAAGGACCTGGTGGTGTTGGTCGACAGCTGGCTGAATATGAGCCAGCAGTGTGCTCAGGTGGCCAAGAAGGCCAATAGCATCCTGGCTTGCATCAGGAATAGCGTGGCCAGCAGGACTAGGGAAGTGATTGTCCCCTTGTACTTGGCACTGGTGAGGCTGCACCTGAAATACTGTGTTCAGTTTTATGCCCCTCACTCCAAGAAGGACATTATGGTGCTGGAGCACGTCCAGACAAAGCTCGTGAAGGGTCTCGAACAAAGCTGGTGAAGGGTCTAGAGAACAAGTCTCGTGAGGAGCAGGTGAGGGATCGGAGGTTTTTTAGCCTGGAGAAAAGGAGGCTGAGGGGAGACCTTATTGCTCTCTACAACTACCTGAAAGGAGGTTGTAGTGAGGTGGCGGTCAGTCTCTTCTCCCAAGTAACAAGCAATAGGACAAGAGGAAGCGACCTGAAGTTGCGCCAGGGCAGATTTAGGTTGGATATTAGGAAAAATTTCTTCACCAAAAGGGTTGTCAAGCACTGGAACAGGCTGCCCAAGGAAGTGGTTGAGTCCCCATCCCTGGAGGTATTTAAAAGACGTGTAGATGTGGTGCCTAGGGACATGGTTTAGTGGTGGACTTGGTAGTGCTAGGTTAGTGGTTGGACTTGATGATCTTAAAGGTCTTTTCCAACCTAAACAATTCTATGATTCTAGGATTGTATATATCCAGACTAAACTAGTTGTCTTTCATATAGGTTTTTCTTTCAGTTGTATCTGGAAGGCTAGATAATGGGATTCTACTAAAAGGTATGTGATAGAGATGTCGAAAGGAAAAATTACTAAAAAAAACAATACCAAGCTAATCTGATCTCTCACCCGTTTTTAACAAACACCAAAATTCAACACCTCTTTCAAGCTATAGAAAAGAGTAGAATCATAGAATAGTTTGGGTTGGAAGGGACCTTTAAAGGTCATCTTGTCCAACCCTCCTGCAATGAGCAGGGACATCTTCACTTAAATCATTTTGCTCAGAACCCCATGCAACCTGACCTTGAATGTTTCCCGGGATTGGGGATCTACCACCTCTCTGGGCTACCTGGTCCATTGTTTCACCATCCTCATCATGAAAAACTTCTTCTTTATATTTAGTTTAAATCTACCTTCTTTTAGTTTAAAACCATTACCCCCTGTCCTATCAGAACAGGCCCTGCTAAAAAGTCTGTCCCCGTCTTTCTTATAAGCCCTCTTTCAGTACATAATATGGAAAATGAATAACCTTCTGGATTTCAGCCATATGACAGAGAATATATGAAAGTTTTTACAGAAATGCATAACAAACCCCAATGATTCAACTGGGGGGCAAGAACTTAATATATTTTGAACAACAATAATTATATGTAACAGATGTAAACAAGTAATACGCTTAATTTATAGATTAGACATAGAGAATGGGATTAATTTACAATAACTCATATACTTGCAATGCAAATTTCAACATCTAATCTAGTCTTTCTTGTTTCCTTTTAAATTTAATGGAGTGAAGTAAGTCTTTTTAAGATGAAGTACATTTTGCCTAGAAGCAATTATAGTTCATGTGGTAGCTAATTATGATTATTGTATGAGATAGTACACCTGAACATTGTCCAAATAGCTTAGGAATGGGTCATTACTACAGTAATCTGTGTGTGAGAATATCTCCATTCTTCACAATAAATCCTGTGAAGTCTTGTATAGGCACATACGGTAAGTATATCAGTTTAAAATTAGACTACAGTCATTTCCAAAGATGTGTGGGGACTATGGTATCGTTCATCAGTAACCTTTCGCAAAAAAGCTGTAGACCTTCTGTGTGTACAAAACATTTTATTGTTTGTTATAGGTCTTTAAGAAAAATGTCAGATTTGGATCTCAGTCCCATCAAAATGTAGGGATTTTGCAGGATCAGATTAACTCTATGCTTTTTACATAATAGGATAATAGAGACTAACTATCCATGCATTGAAATGGATCATTTTTGGTTACTTTTTTCTGGGCTGTAAAAGGGAAAAACAAGCGAGAAAGAAGTGTACTTGTGTGCAATCTCTGAACCACTCAGGAAGAATGGTTTTAGATTAAAGTCATTTAATGTTTTTTTTTCAGAAGTTAAACTTGAACTTGTGGCAGAACAATGGTTCTCTTTTATCCTAAAAACCACTGACATTTTAATTATTATGAGTACGTATTGACCATTGTGATTCATTGTAAGGTTTTTCTTTGTGTGCTGAAGCTCAGATATTTCTTTCCTACCAGTTTATAAAGCCATTAGTCAGTTCTTCAGCCACTGCTTTTGAGTTTAGTCCATCCAAGGAAAAGGCACCATACAATTTAAAAGATCATGATGGATACAGCTACACATTACACATTGGGACAGAAATTACTGCCTCCAAGAGGCAACTTTAAACAAAAATGTGATCAAATCCAGTCATCAGAGGAAAGGAGAAATACCCTCAAGTGATCTAAAGGTATTTAAACTCCAGATCTACAGGTAAACCCATTAAGCAAAGATCAGTACAGATCCAAACTTCTCTAAACAGTACACCAAATTACTCTTATTCATAAATGTATCTGTTTCAGTTCTGTTAAGTATAACCTGCATTTTTTACAGCAGTTAGCTATTTTTTAAGGGGAAAATATTCTCTATTACAGTCTGGGCCCCTGCTGAATCATAGGGATGGATGCATGGATGTTAATGATGCAAAGATTCTCAAACAAATTCAGTGCTCTACTTAGATATAAACTTTAATGGCAATGTTTAGATCAGAATCTATCTCAAAATGCCTGTAGAAGAAGCAGGAATTCTAATTCAGTGTTTTATCACAGATAATATAGGAATATAGAAATTAATAATTTAGGAAGCAAGGAAGGAAATTCCTTTCTACAGTGTCCATTGCGCTACTTCTTCAAGCAATCCATACCACATTCTCCTTTTTGCAAACTAATCAAGATCCATATTTAAGCCAGTTTCCCTGTTGGAAGAATGTTTCAAAATCTCACTTTTCTGATAGCTAAAACCTTCTAATCAGTTGCCACTCTGAACTGATTCATGTGCAATTTACACACCTTTGATCTACATGTAAACAAAATAAGCGGGTGTTTTGGCCATCAGTTTCTCAGGCAGAAAATTGAAACTGTCAGACAACTCTGCCTATACCAAAGCCTTAGAAAGTCTTTTTGCAGATATCTTTTTGCTGCTGAAGAAGATGCATACGGAACAATTTATCAAGTTAGTATACATATTTCTGACTGTACAGCATTTTCATCTCCATCTTATACCCTTTGTATGGTTTACAGCCAGACACTAAGACAGCAAGTTATCTCTGTTTCTGAGAGAATGTTAAGCATAATATTAATGTCTCCATTTTGTAGTAATAGTTGAATCTTGCAGCAGAAAATGCTGCTAGCATAGGAGACAATGCATTCAAACAGTGGCTATTGAGATTATTATTCATTTTACCATATGATTGCCATATTCAGAAAAAAAGGAGGTAAATTTTATTATCTTTCTGTAGTTCACTTGTATGGGTAGTTCACTAATCATGTATCACAAATTATTATTGGCCATGTGACACCCAGTTTTGTGAAGTTCATTGATACAGTATTATATTTGCCTTTGTAGTGCTGTTCTGCTTCTTTCCTTTATCTCAAAGAATTCTCTTTTGAAATTGAGTTTTTGCAAATCCGAAGCGCCTTACTCCTCATGAAATCATTTTGCAAATTAATAAATCATTCAGTGGTAATTGCTCTCTTTATAATGGGTTTTCTTCAAGATAGACAGTTGAAACTTATTTCAAAATATTGAGTGTGACTCTCAGAACATATTAACATTTAAATTTTTCTGAAAGTTCTGCATCTTAAACTTAATGAGGATAGAATTGGTTCATTATTAGGGTAACAAATTAATCAACTGATAACTTGATCAGCTAAAACAATCTTCCTTACAGAAGGGTGTCTAAAAGTTCAATTAATTGAATGCATGTTTTTTTTAGAGTGAAAGTTAGTAACTTGAGGAAAGTATGATGGGTTTTACAACCTGCTATTTGCTTTGGCTTCCTAAATGACCAGGAACTGCCTGCAATAAGAAATATAGTTACCCTGTGCTAGATACAGTTTTGTAACAACACCAGTGTCAGATTAACGTTAGAGCTCTTCTGAACCACCAAATCTTAAGTCCAAACCTCAGTCAATATGTAAGGAGTAATGTAATGAGTTATTTAGAAGAGGGAGTGTTTGAGAGGGAGTGTTTGGAGTGCAAATTTCATGCCGATCTGACAGTTACATTCCAGATTATCAGAATCAGTATGGATTAAAAACAGGATTTGTTAATGTTGTTGGTTTTTTTGCAACACTGCTTTTCCAGCTGCCTACTCGTTTGTCACCTCCAAACCTTTCTTGACAGAGTGGAAGGAAACAAAGTGGAGACCACCCAGCTACTTCCAAAGTATGAATTCAGGCTTCAGAGACAATGTAGGTTCAAGTGGCCAAATCAAATCGGACGACCTTCCTGGAGTCAAGGAAAAAGTACAGGAATCAAAGTTAAATATTCCCCTTGAGGGGACAGAAGAACGATGTCCTCTGAGGGCTGGTGAAAAAAAGAATGAAAAGGACAAATGCTTTAACTCTGAGTGGAGTTTAGTTTTAATAGGTTTGAAACACTAAAATCTTGTGACACTATAAAAGTGAAATATGACAAAAGTTTTCTCACTGGGCATACAGAACAATGTTAAAAATATCAGTTCTCAAAGGTCACCTGAAGGTAAACTGTCGACACTATACTGTCTGCTTTTTTGTTGAGGAGGAGGAGAGAATAAACAAAATCAAAATTTTCAATGATGCAGAGGGAAAATGAAGTAGGAAACAAAATGTTCTAAACTGAAATAATTTTCACAAACAAAACACAAACATTGAAAAAAAAAGTAATATATGTAAGTGAAACCTCTTGATAACAAGGCACATGCTTCCACCCTTGAACCTAAAGAAAATATTCTAGAATTATTAACCTTGAAAGGAAGAATGGACAGTGAAAATTAATTCTGATTCATTGCAATAGGAGAGAGGCCTACCCATGTCCAATAGTCAGTGTATCGTAGTAGAACTATGTCCAATATATATTAAGAACATCTAAAGCACATGTAAATTCAGTGTCATAAGAAAAGATTGACCCAGACACATAGGACAGATAGACAAGTCTTTCTTCTGTTAACCCCATAGAGATTCCACTAGACTGTAACTGCTCAACAATAAATGAATTGGAAGTGTGGCCCTGGATTTTTACTGGTGAACCCCAATATAAAAATAAATAAAACAAAACAAATCAAAACAAAACAAAACTAACAAAACAAAACAAAACAAAATAAAATAAAATATCAAGTTGGTGTAGTTTATGTGTAGTTCAGGTGCAAATAAATAATATTTTTGTGACAAAATGAATATATCACAGGAACCTAACATTATACTATAGTGAAATATTTAAACTGCTTATAAAATCAAATATCCTGGTTAGAAAAATAGAAGTATATCATGGAATACAAGTTCCACTAAAACAGGCAAAGGCAAAAACTTCCAGTGGACCTGGAATTAACCTTTACTACAGTTTAAAAAATAAAAAAAGCTCATGAGCAATACTTATGAAGTAAGGTTAGTGATCCCTGCTGGGGTTATTCAGTTTTAAATTCCAGAATAGCTCATGTTGGCATGTGTTGTATTTTGGAACATAAGAACTTATCCCTGAATTAACTCTTTTCTTTGCTTTTCATTTATTTTAGCTTAGACCAGTTCAGTGCATGGTTCTTCTAAAGCTTCCTTAACACTTCATAGGAGAAGAGGTGAAAGATTCCCCTGTTACAAATATCTGAGTTAATAAAACTGGCTGCCTTACAAATGGATTGTTAGTTTTGAAACGGCTTTTAATATCATGTGCACCTTGACAGGAACTGACTGGTATCTTATTCCACGCTTCAGTCCAGTTTCTGAGAGAGTAGGAATAGCAATTTAAATGAAATAGGACTGAGAGTATTATGATAAATACTTATCTTTTAAATGTCTGGGGGTTTTGCATTGTTTTGGTGGTGTTTTGTTTTTTTTTTTTTAATATTCTAATTATACCTGGCTACTTATATCACTGTTGAAACTTTTTTTTCTTGTTTGATGTGTTATTGGTCACTAGATTTACCAGTGTCATGTTACTATTGATCCATAACAGTAAACCTGAACATGATAGCAATGAATGGCAGTCAGAGGGCAAAACTGCTTCACACATTCAAGTAAATATAATTGCTACTAACACTTGGAAAACATTGAAGACGCATACATATCCAGAAATTAATTAAAAATTACCAGATATTTTCAAGCCATAAATAATGTAGTATCTTATAAAGAAACAGGGAATTGAGTTCTCCATGGATACTTCTATGAATACTTTTGAAAATCTCTTTCTTTAGTCCATGACTTTTAATTAGGGCTGAAGATAGCATAGTGCATGGGAGCCTTTTGCACTAATATTCTGTTAGGTAAACAGTTTGCTCCTGGTAATAATTTGAATATTTTTAAATCTGAATGCCAGGTAAAATGATTTAATCACCGTAAAGTGAAATGTTTTTATTTCATTGCGCCTACATGATGGAATGTCTTTCTCCACTGTGAGAATGCTTTCTTTTGTCAGGGCTATGAGCACAGAACTATAACGAAAATGCAGAGAAGAGGTTATGCAGCAGCACTAGTGGAGCCAACATGACTAACTTTACCATTTTTAGCATAGTTTTGTACTCAGAGTAAATGCTTACACTGATTGATACAATGGTTTGTGTAAGTTTTATCATTGTATACAAGGCTGACCATATAAATTGCATATAGACAGGACAACCCAAAGAGCTGACCAAACAGTATGAGATGGCCATAACTGACAGATTACAAGTGCCTGAAAGAGAACTTACTGGGCACAGGACCAATTCTGCTGATATTTAATGTGTTAAATCTGTCTGTGGCATTGGCTGTGCTCCCCTTCCTCGTCTTCACACCTCAGATGCAGTTGTGAGACTCCATACAGATTTTCCAGCTCTAAGACAGCTCAGCATGCTCCTCAGAAATAGGAAGCTTCACAGAGCTTCAGTGAGTTTAGTCTTCTGTATGACTTTGGTGGAGCTTTTCCAGTAAGAGCAGACTACTTGAGTGATTTTCTGGCTGTGTTTACATTTTTAGTGAACGTTATCATTTCAAAGGGAATCTGAATACAATGAAGTAAGGTGTATCACAACTCAAATGTGGGGTCAAAGATTACTAGTAGCCTTGAGGATTCATAATGGGAGATAGGCAGAATTTCTATACTTGGTTAATTCAGTTTTAGTCTTTAGTCCTTAGCTTGTCATTCACGTCATCTATGTTTTTCGCTTCTTTTCTTTACTTCAATAGGCAAATAAATCAACACTGAAGTAAGAATTATGTCTAATTTTATTCATACCTATGTTTTGATATTTTGTAAATACATTTCTTTCCTTGACTTTTCTTCCCTGAAAGCCCCTTGTTTCAGTGACATCCTAGCTATGCCATATAAAAGGGTATTTCCATCATGCCTTCATTGCCATTTTTCCCGGACAGAAGTTCACCATTGCTGAGGAATCCAAGTTGATTATTTAACATATATCTGAGCTATACAAACTTCATTTACATAGAAAGAACAGAGTGTACTATCATCAAATAAAAAGCCTTCCCTGTAGCATTAAAACCTTTTTCCATATTTTTTGCTAGCACACAAAACATAAGGAAGAGATAAAGGTAATAAATTCCTCAGCTTCAGAAAACTTCACTTAAGTTTTGGCTTGCAAACATGAACTATAGTTTTCTTATGTTGTCTTCTTATGAACATATCCCTCCCAATAGTTTACCATTAGGTATGCAAAGGAAAACATGGCATAGAAGAGGGCCCTGTGTTGACTTTCCACTTTTAATAGGTGTTAAATAAATTAAAATGATGTTATTTGCATTTAAGTGGAGCTAACTCAAGTGTTAGTTTTGAATGAAACCACAGCAAAGCAGAAGAAACCGTGTAAGAGGTTCTGTCTCAAATAATGTTTCTCTGCAGTGTTACATAATGCAGGTGCCACTACCACAGCTTATAAACTGTGCAGCTGTCATCCCTACTGAAGAAAAATCAGAGAAAGAAAACAGAAGAAAGCTGAATAAAATGGTCAGAAATTAAAATTAGAAGTATATATGAACAACCAAGTCCTAGACAATATTCCATTTATATGCAAGAGTCTTTATTTTAATTGCCCCTTGTTAGATGTAATTATTCATACAAATATATAGATGTGTAACAGTTGCATCTCCTGACCACATCAAAGTTTGAATGGGTTTATGGAATCACTGCATCTAATTTCCAGGAGGGTCCTTCATGAACTGTTTGGGGATCCATTTTCTCCAAGGTATTGGAAATCAGTATGGAGAGGAATATGGATGATTATTCTTACCTTGTGGTGGTCTATGTAAGTTAAATCTACTCCAAGAGAATGTTTCCATACTTCTGCCTGTTTTCTTTCTGCTGTAAAACCATCTCCTTACTGACCCTGAGTTTGCAAATAGATTCATGCCTGGGATGTGAGAACCATCTTGCTAGCTTTCTTTTTTCTTCTTTTTTTTTTTTTTTTTCTTTTCACTGGCACAGTTATTTAGCACTCAGTGCACTGGCCTCTTACAGAAGTATATAGAATTCCAATGGAAAATAAACTCATTAAGGTCAGAATTCTTACCAACTGTAACAAGCAGCTGATTAATATCTGTAGTTTTTGTTAAGTCCTATAAGTGTTATCAGTACAAACCTATATAGACGATAATTTAGAACTTTACCCTCATTCTTCATAATCTTGCAGTAAATAAAAGGGGAAAAATAATAAACCTACCAGTATTTCAAAAAGTTTATTAGTGATCTGATTGCTTACAGAAATGACAGATACTCGTGAACAAAAATCAACTCATAAAGAATATTTTCATACCAAGAATCAGTATGTAAAACTGCAATCAGAACACTGCTTGTGTGCCTCTATACGTAATAATACTTTCCACAAGGGTGGGAAAACAATCTTACAAAATACCCTTGGGATTTGATTTTTTGCAAATAAAACACAACTGGTCTCGATGGTGCCTCTCAGTATAGTCATAACTGAAAGGCCAATTAGCTAGTATTTTAGAGATGCTTTCAAGATGTTTTGATTTTTGCCAACTTTGTCAAAAGTTCTTTCTACAAAGCAGCCTGATTGCACTTCCAACTAAGGTTGATATAGAAATTTCCTTCAAAATATTTTTGACAGATATTGTAAAGCAGAAATCTTCCCTATTCATACATTTTTCTTGCTGATTTACAACTATATCTTATCCCCGATTAATCTGAAGATTAGCCACCTACAGGTGACCAAGTGGGTTACCTGTGAGAGTTTTCATTCAGAAACTTGTGTAAAGCAACAAAAACCCCTCCGTTTCAAAGCTAAAAAGCCATAACATGAATACCTGCTCTGATACCGCTCATGATTTATGGCTACATACATACTCCTTTCTATCTGCAGCCTCTGGCTGGCTGTGGTTTTGTGTGCCTGGTACAGCTCATCCTTTTCTTTCTTCCTACCTAGAGGGCAGATTTTTTACCTGATTGTTGTGGCTTGAAATACAGGGTTTTATTTTCTACAAACAGCCCTGTCAGAAGAGCTAGGGCTGAAAACACATAAATCTAGTTGTTGTTCCTGCACTTTATTTAATTTTGGGAGGGTTGCTTGCTTGTTTGTTTGTTTCACAGATACATGGAATAATTTAGAATCATAGAATCATAGAATTGTTTAGGTTGGAAAAGACCTTTAAGATCATCAAGTCCAACCACTTACCTAGCACTACCAAGTCCACCACTAAACCATGTCCCTAGGCACCACATCTACATGTCTTTTAAATACCTCCAGGGATGGGGACTCAACCACTTCCTTGGGTAGCCTGTTCCAGTGCTTGACAACCCTTTTGGTGAAGAAATTTTTCCTAATATCCAACCTAAATCTGCCCTGGCGCAACTTCAGGTCGCTTCCTCTTGTCCTATTGCTTGTTACTTGGGAGAAGAGACTGACCGCCACCTCACTACAACCTCCTTTCAGGTAGTTGTAGAGAGCAATAAGGTCTCCCCTCAGCCTCCTTTTCTCCAGGCTAAAAAACCTCCGATCCCTCACCCGCTCCTCATGAGACTTGTTCTCTAGACCCTTCACCAGCTTCGTTCGAGACCCTTCACGAGCTTTGTCTGGACGTGCTCCAGCACCATAATGTCCTTCTTGGAGTGAGGGGCATAAAACTGAACACAGTATTTCAGGTGCAGCCTCACCAGTGCCAAGTACAAGGGGACAATCACTTCCCTAGTCCTGCTGGCCACGCTATTCCTGATGCAAGCCAGGATGCTATTGGCCTTCTTGGCCACCTCGACACACTGCTGGCTCATATTCAGCCAGCTGTCGACCAACACCACCAGGTCATTTTCCGCCAGGCAGCTCTCCAGCCACTCTTCCCCCAGCCTGTAGCATTGCATGGGGTTGCTGTGACCCAAGTGCAGGACTCGGCACTTAGCCTTGTTGAACCTCACACGATTAGCCTCAGCTCACTGATCCAGCCTGTCCAGATCCCTCTGTAGAACCTTCCTACCCTCCAGCAGATCAACACTCCTGCCCAACTTGGTGTCATCTGCAAACTTACTGAGGGTGTGCTCAATCCCCTCATCCAGATCATTGAGAAAGATATTGAACAGTATTTAGCTTGGAAGTGACTTCAAGAAGTATCTGATCCTTGTTTAGCCTTCTCCAGTTTGGTCTGAAGCCAGCTGTCTCAGCCTCTCCTCATAAGTCATATACTCCAGGTCCCTGATCATCCTGGTGGCCGTCCACTGGACTCATTCCTGTCTGTTAATGCCTGCCATGTACTATAAGATCCAAAAGTGGACACAACACTCCAGATGTGGTCTCACAAGTGTTGAATAGAGAGTAATAATAACTTCCCTCAACCTGCTGGCTGAACTGTTGGTACTATGACCCACTGTGCAGTTAGCTTTCATCCCTGCAAGGGCACGTTGCTGACTCATATTCAACTTCTTGTCAACCAGGACACTTAAGTCCATTATGCAAAGCTGCTTTCCTGTCAGTCTGCCCCTAGCTTCTACTACTGTGTCGAGCTCTTTGCATTTGTGGAACTTCATGAAGTTTTTTTTCAACCCATTTCTCCAGTCTGCTGAGCTCCCTTTGATTTGCAGCCCTCCACAGCATATTGACCACTCCCTCCCAATTAGGTGTCACCTGTGAACTTGCTGAAAATGCACTCTCTTTTGACACCCAGTTTAATAATGAAGATGTGAAACAGCATTGACCTTTGAGGAATGTCATTCATAACTGACTGCCAGGCACACTTTGAACTTTTGATCACTACTCTTTGACCTTGCATTCATTTTAATATTGAAAAGGGAAACTTTCTGCAATCTCAGAGAAATACCGAAAACCTCCTTTGACTTTGCTTCTTAACATTCATTTCTTCCAAAGAAAACATTTGCAACAAAAGATATGCCGGATTTACCTCACTTATATATAATACAAATACTGGACAGGGAACTTTCACAAAGAGTAGGCAAGGTCTACTGACTAATTAATCAGGATTTGTGTGGACCCTCCATCCCTGGGTTGATTCTACTTTGTACAATGAAATGAAACATTCTAGATACTTTTTAGTTTGTATTAATAATATTAAGTCCTGAATAAAATCAACTTAGCTGCAGTGTTCCCTCCTTCCTTGAGAACATTCTCTCAGAAGCAGAGAAATTTTAAAGAAGCTCTGACATTAATTGTGTTTGTGAAGGAATAACTCATTTCACTGCTGAGCTCTTTCATGTAAGTGTTTATTTTCAGCTGAATCAGTTCATCTAATTAAACAAAGTATGTCTCCCTAGAAGCCTTGGTTAAATGCAGTCAAACTGCTTGAATGGACAGATAGGACTGAGTAGGAAGAAAAGATTTCCAAACTGGAAGTCTCTATCTATCTCTGTACACAATCTCTGACAACAGAAGACTTGGGAGGAAAATACAAGAACTCTGCAGTAGGTAGATATGGGATAATCTATCCTATCTGCGTTTTACCTTGATATATGATAGTCAGGAATGAGTTTACAGTTCAAAGCATGAGGCTCAATATCTCATCTTATTACATTCTTGAACTTAAAAACTTTGGTGGTGAGAGTTCTGCAGTGCAGCAACACAGTACAAGAAATATAATTTCTTTCTCTGTGAGTATTTGAACTTTCTCATTTTAGCTGAATGCTCCTTCATATGTCTGAAGGTATGAAGTACATATTTCTGCAGAACATGTTCTCTGGACCACTCATTTTTAATCAAAACCACTTTCTTTCGTTATAGATCAGTATTCTAATGTTTTTGCTCTTTCTTCACAAGAAGTGGTATTTTACTTACATTTTATGAACTGTTCACACAGTATTTTCATGAGATGCAAGGGCCAGACAGCACAAATATTCCAGGTAAGATTTTAACTGTTAATTTATTTAAGATCACTATAAAACTTTTGGGATTATTCTTTATCACATCACCTATGTAATCTAATATCTTGTTGAACAAACCTTCTCCTGTTATAGTCATATTGAGCCTTGCTTCTCTGGGGTTTGTAGGAAAAACCTTTTATTTTTGTAACTCTCTCACCTAATAATGGAGAAAATGGAAGTTCCTAGTGATTAAAATATGCAGCTGATGACAGATTCCTGAATCTTGATCTGGATAAGAAACTGAGTCAGTCAAAAGCAGTGTTGCTACTGACAATGAATCAAAACCGAATACCAAAAGTCAAGAAAACCATAAGTGGAAATATGGTAAGTATTCTACAGAGATACAACATTTATTATATATTCTACATTAGGAGTGTACTTTCTCCCTCGCTTAGACCATGTCCAGCAGGAGAGGATCCTTTTTACATCAGGAAAAATTCCTTAGCTTTCCTCCTTTTTAAGTTCAACATGAGGAAAAGTAAGAAAGACAAATTGGAGTATACATGCTTCAGATAAATATCACAGGGGTTAGGAAAGGACTAGGAGTAATTTAAGCAGATTTCTTGGAATGTTAGTCTTTCAAGCACATAGTCCCTCACATTTCCAGGATAATTTCCTTAGGGAACCTGGTTTTAGTTTTAGAGCGGTTTAACTGTTTTCTTTACTAATCACAAGAGGACATGCAGAACACTTTCTATCCTGTGCTTGTTTTCCTTACGGAGGACCTGTGCTGCCTTCACTGTGTCACAATGCCCATTCACTTGGATTATTGGAAAGGTAAGAATTACTACTAATCAAATGGTTCTATTTTATCCAGGCAAGAATTAAATTTAAGTAGAATATTAGGCTATCATTGCATAATTTATCTTTTTTTCCCCTCTTGAATCAAAGATGGATCTAAATTATATATTTTGATTTAAACTATTCAGCCTCCAAAATTAAATAAATTCATATTTGAAGAAGTATCTGAATACTGCTGCCAAAGGCTCTTTTTGTTACCTGAAGCCCAAGAATTAATGAAGTAGCCAGATGGCAACTTACAGATGAAAAAAAAGAAGACAGTTTAAAAAAAAAAAAGAGTATTAGTAGAATGTCTGCATGCTACTATATGGGAAAAGAAAAAACAGGAGCAGCATAACTTTAGTCAATTTGATTATAGTGGCAAGAAAAACAACAACTGTACAGGATCTGGCCAAAGTCAAAGCAGTAGATCCACTATAAGAAAGGAAAGAGAGTAAAAGCAAACATGGCAAACAGGTACTGAAAGGGACTATTGTGTTTGTGCAACACTGAATGGGATTAGAACTGCTTCAGATGTGTGAAATAAGCTTAATGGATAAAGACTTTCCTGTAAATTACTAGGTAAATTCAGGATAAAAGAGTAATCCTGCTATCTCATAAAGACACATAGCAAAATCAGACCTTACATAGTGAAGTATCATAGGGTACAAAATAAACAATGGAACAGGGAAAACCAACTACTTATCTCTTCATAACAAGTCAGAACAAGCTAAGAGTAGAATTAAGATGCAATATGATTAATGAAAAAACAAGGCCCTGAGGTGTAATAAAAAGGCTGTAACAGAATTCATAAAAATGTATTTTCTTCATTTATTTAGTATATATTTATTATATCATTGATTAATTTGATGATTTTGTAGCTTCATTTATTTTGATAAAATTGTTTGAAGGGTAAAAAAAGAACTAATACAAGGTTTTATACAAAGCAACATGATCTGTAAATTTCTCAAAGATTTTTTTTTTATGAAGTAATCAAAAATTCTTTTTTCTGCTTCTTAGTTGGACAGTTACCAACTACTAGGTAACTTATATCTTGATATTGGGCTTAGCCACTCTGACAGATTAGATCATGAACTGAATAGGTCTCTGATGTAACATGGTATGGCTATTCTTATGATCTGAGATGAACTGTTGCAGGCTCCAAACAGGCTTGGACACAAAATCTTTGTACAGTTTCTCAGTAAGTGGTTTTTCAGACTGCAACTGTAGCAAATTAGGTTCCCTATTTCTTTGTAATCTTTTCTTCCACTTTAATTGAAATTATTTTGTCTATAGCTTTTTTTATTTTTAATCTAGCTTTTCTTCTGTTAATCCAATACAGCTAAATTATTGATGACTTTATCTTTCTTATTCATCCTCTGAAATGGAGACAGAGAACAGTAATGTCCAAGTGAATTAACTACGGTCAGCTTAATTTTAAAAGGTTGCAGAACTCTTCTTCACTCTATTTCAAGAATTAAGACAAAACTCTCTGATTCACGTTAAGTGACTGTAGAGTATCCACACAAGGCCTGTACCAGGAATACCAGAAAGGGAAGACTGGAAAGTATTGATAAGTTGTACAGCTAAAGCTCAACTGAAAAGGGTCATTCTCATACTTAGACATCTTCTGAAATACCTATGTACATTTTATTAAATTGCTGCTTCACTTATTTTCTCAGATGCTTAGTGTTGCACCACAGAGTCAGATGCCTAAAACACTTTGCCTGCAGTAGTAAGGTTGGCTGTTTTTTACAGAACTTCTACTTTTCTCAAAGACGTTTGTGTCTTACCAAAATGCAAAACACTATGTTTACTTTGTTCCCTAAGAGCACTTACACGATTTTGAGTCGGAGAAGTTTGCCACTCGGTAAATGGCTGTAAATGAGCCACATGGCTAACACTGACAGCTACTAAAAAGGCAAATCCACCTCGAGGCCTGTGATAGCTTTAGTACATATCTAAATTCATGTTTAACTTAAAGAAGATCTGCAGATTTTTTTTTTTTTTTTTTTTTTTTTTTAAGTTAGGCAATAGAGAGGTATTGGTGAGGGCTGTTTCAGGTACCGTGACTGACAACTGTGGAATTGAAAGTCTTCTTTTGCCTATATGCAAGGATTAGCATGAATAGTTACGTTTCACCTGACCAAGTTTTCTACATAGCAATAGAAAGACTAGTTCTGAGAGACAGGCAGTACCTCAGCAGCCTATAAAACACTTTTCCTGGAATTATTCCCCAAACCCTTAATCATATAGATATTTTGATAGCATTGATTACTTTGGCTAGGTTTGAACCAACAGGAGCCTACAACCTAAAAATGAAAGGCATCTGCCTTCTATTTTAATCAGCCACTTTCAGGGAAAAACTTTGTTTTTTTCCTCACATTCCTTTGAACAATAACATTCCAGTCAAAATTACAATTGTGAAAATGCCACTGGCCACAGTCTGCAGTCCCCCTGTGTTCTCTTCTGAAAACTGGACTAGTTCAAGATTTCTACAGGCAACTTGTAGAGCACCTTTGCCTGTACAATTGTGAACATCTAAGAAATGGCTGTACATTTATGTAGGAAGAGAAGTGTTCAAGGATCTTCCACCCTGGACTTCTCAATCTGTGTCCATGGCAACAAAATAGGGTAAATGCTTACAGGAATCTCACTCTTTTCAATGCTAAGCCTAGTAATAGATACCTCTGAGTGGCAAAAGACCTGTTATTTGAAATAGAACATGTTTTACTTTCAAGATGGAATCCTTTGTAGCACTAAAAGAAAGGTGCATCAGTGTATAAAGGCGTTAAGATATTCTCTAAAAAGTTGCCTTCTCAATCATTATCCCAGGAAATGGAGCACATAGTTTCAAAGAAAAAGAAAAAAGAATGAGAGAGAGAGAGAAGAGGGTGTTCTTCTTTCACTCTCTAGGAAGGAGTGAGCCCAGAGGCGAACTTCCATGAACCATGAAAGAATGGTTCATGTAAGAATGAAGCTAAGCCAGTGCTGTGGAAGGGATCCATTGCTGCCTTATCAAGTAGTTTGTGTGATGGGAAATACTCATTCTTTTCCTTTGCTGAAGCATAGTTACGTTATTCTGTGCAAAACTTAATAGCCCATTCAGATATAAAACATTGTTTTATTGTCTGAGACAAACAACATGAAGCAGTAAACTTTATCTCTTGGTGAATAACTATATGTAGTCCTTCCTTATGCATTATTTAACATTGATCAAGTCACTGCGAACATCATACTCCCTTTGTCATCACCGTTATGCCTGTGTGTATGTTACTCTCTTTAGAAGGGAAGATGCAATACTGGCTACAAATTAATGCCCAGTGTCAAAAAAAACAGTCTGTTGAAATTCACTTAGTTCCTACCGTGAAACTGATAAGCTTACATAAACTCCAATGACCATAAAACATTTTTGGTTTATATAAGAAAACAACAAAATGTGGGCAGACACACATTAGGCTTTTTGTGCTGATTAGGGCCATGGTAGCTTATTGTGTAATTACAGCAAATGCAGGTAAACAGTCAAACATTGGCTGGGAACCAATGCAAAAAGACAAACTAAGCAAACTATTAAGAAAAATTATAAAAACAATTACAAGTAAACTCAAATCCATGAAGAAGAAACCTCCACTATGAAGAACATATTCTTGCCAGAAGAGATGTTGGGATACTAATGATTAGTCATAAAATCCTTTTCTGTTCTTGAAGTAGATTGAAACTGTTTACCTCAGGATCCAGAAGAACAGTGGCAAGAGCAGTATAACTCCAAAGAAAAGATTATTTTGATTAGACTGTTAAAATTTAAATTAGACTAAAAATAAATCCTTCGTTCCATGTTAAAGATGTGCTCTCTGCTCATGACAAAATTCTGAGTGTAAACCTATTTCAGAGTGAAGTGCTTGGAACTGGTAATTAGCATAAACATTTCAGAATGTTTACTCTCCCCCCCGAAAGAAGGTGTGATGACCTTTAAAATACCTCCAGCACTCAATTTTAACACCCTCCTTGATATATTATGGGCCATATTGATGTGTGATGAAATGGATATAAATGGCTCAGGAATAAAATTAAGCTGGAAACTGGGAAAATATTTCAAGCTGTAACACCCAAGTCCATAACAGTTTCTAAATAGGGGCATTCGAACCAGGAGCTAAAACTTTTTAAGATTGTTCCTAATAAATTTATCAAATGGATTGTTTGTCAATACAGAAGTGATACTGTAGGTAGTATTTTCAGCCTGTAGTGAGTGCTTAGATGTTTGATTTTTGGTTAATTCTGAGTGCATAATAAAAGAAGAGCTAAATGATGTTTGTTTATTATGTTTTTATATTACATTTCTATTTCTAACCCTATGCTTCAGGACCTCCAAAACTAACTGCCAGGGAAAATAAAGATTTCCCTACCCACCCACTCGCCCACCCCCATGCACAGCTTCTGTGGGGAAAATAAAAAGAGAAAAATTGTCTTTTGAAGCATTAGAGTTTTCTATAGCTAAAGCCAAGAGAAGCTGTGTTAATTATCCCAGTGGAATTACACTTCTCCTGTTCTTTATTAGGTGTGCTTTCCTTATTTAGCTTTAAATGAGATTACCAGAAAGGCAATAAGGAACAAATTTTACCCAGTTTAAGTTGTCAAGAAAAATAGCTGTGTTTTCATTTTGTGATTTGCCTTTCTCTATATTATAGAATGTAGGCTACTTCCAAGAATCTTTTGGGAGTTTGTAGGAATGAAGAACAAGGAAGATGTTTTTAATGTCTGCTAGGTTTTGCTATAAAACTGGAATTTTTCCATCAAGAATGAAGGAAGTCCTTGTTGGCTTCAGGGAGGAAATTCTCAATGAACCTGAGTGGGAACCCCTGGCAGCTCTGTACTTCCATGTTTTCTTGGTGCACCATTTACAAATGTAATTACTAAAATAGTACACTGACTAGGGGAAGTTACTTCTGTAAATTAACGATCAATCAGTGGCACACACATGTTCAGCTCAGACCCAAACACTTTAAAACATGTTACAAATATAAACAGCAGCTAACATTGCCTAGCACTATCCTTTGTGCTTCAGAGTAAGAGCTCAGCTATTTCTGGGTCAGGTGGCAGTGAGCATCATCCCACTGTTTCAATACTGTTTAAATGATTGGATGCAATAACAGTGTTTTTGTTTCTCTTTCATTCTGTGGTTTATCCACTAGAACCAAGTAGCAGAGGCAAGGTGATAGGGTAGATAAACCATTCCTCCCCTCCATGTTCTTAGAAACCATTTTCAGCAGAAATTTTTTTGTAGGGATCAGTTACTGCTTCAGTCAAATGAGTGCCAAACAGTTAGCACAGACATATCTGTCCAATGCCTTTTATTTTTCAAAAGATGTACAAAGAAGTTGGGTTTTTGAACTGTAGTGAGGCTCTTAGAAAAATAAGCTCTCTAAAGTGTTGAACCTAAACCCCAGAAATGAATACTGTGGTATTCGATGGAAAATTTGGATTCAGGTATCAATCCAGAGCAGTATTTATCAGTGATATTGTAATGCTTTTACATACCTATACTTACCTTAGAACATTTTCATTCTCTCAGAAAGAGTTGTTTAAATAGCTTGTGTCTATTCACACAAGGGGCAGCCAGTGATCATTACAATTAAGCCTGTTCTAGTAACATGCAGATACTTATGGCAAAGCTCATATGTAAATTCACAGTAAAGAACCAACTGAGACGAATATATTTAATTGCACAGGGCTCTACATATTTAGTGTGAATCCATCTCTTTCTCTTTGTGTCAAAGAGCTACTAGAAGTCCTGGACACTGCCGTTACTTATCTGCCAGATGTTCTGGTAGTTTCCAAATGCTTGTGCTTTCCAGCTATGTTTCTAACGTGCAGAATATTGAAACCCAATGAAATTGCTACCTTTTTAAAACATCAAGTTTGAAATAACCCAGAACCCTCTTTGCTCAATGTGTTACACCTTCATTCCCATACCTACAAGCAGTATGGCTATGTAACTGTAGTTTTCACTACACTTTATTTTTTCACATAAAGGCTCATTTGCGAGCCTTGAAAAATATTGATGTGAACTGCCCTGTCTTCATATTTTAGCACCTTGAATTACCATACTTTGGAGTGTATCTTTCCAGTTCTCAGTTTTGTACTTATTGTTTTCTTCTTTCTATGTAGACTTTTACAAAGCTTCAGTCACAGAATCAAGTCCACCTTACATGTATGGCAAGTGGTTTTGCATGACAGTCAGAAGAACTAAAGCCAGTAAAAGTGAGGAAAAAAATTCTCCTTCATGAAATTGATGTAATTTTTTTATTATTATTTGAATTTGATTGGAATGAGTTTATATCCATGTCTCTGCTATGTTTTTACAACTCAATTTCAGAATTATTCTGAAATCTGAAAATAAACCTCTTTATAACCTTTCTGGTCTTGTATGGTGCTGCTTCCTGTCTGAAAATAAAAAGTTCCTGTGAAAGAGTTAAATGTTTCATGACTGGAAAACTGGAAGATAAGTATTCATGAAACATTGCTTGTCATCAAAACATATTGTTAGTACATTTTAAAGTTTATTCATAAATCTGTGCAAGATACCCGAGTTCTGAATTTGTGAACCATGAAACTACTTGTATTTTTTATAGTTTTGAGTTGCACTATCACTATTTTGATGGTGTTTATTAAGAACAATCACATAAAGGAAAACATGCATCGGATGGTAAATCTAAAGATAATGGTGTTTCCAATGAAAAAATAATTTTCATCTGACCAACTTTTTCATTGCTATGTTGATTAAGTGTAGTATTCATTGTGAATAAAAGTCCAGCTTTCTCAAATTCTTTGCTAAATTAGGCAAAATTTATGGCTTAGATTAATCTCTAGTCAATTTATTATCTCTGTATCTTATGTATTAGCACAGTGGCTGTCCAGGAAAATACTGCCCCAAATCGATTTCATGTGGCAAACTAAGCAAAAAGAAAAAGAATAACAAATGAACAATCTGCTGCTCAGCTTTTTCAGCTGTGGTATAGCACATAAAAAAGGAGATCTTTAGATAGTGATTATCAAATAAAATGTCTACCTTTTATGAAAACCTACTATAGTTAACAGTTACAGTTAAAACATTGACATGTTATAGCCCACAAAAGAACTTCAATAACAGGTAGAAATCCAAATGATATGACCAGGACTCTTAAGTAAGATAAGGTGCTCTGGAAGATAATTTTCTGTCAGGGTTGTTTTTTCTCTTAGGGATAAAAGACACATCACTGGGAGTGTTTTATGAATACATCAAACCAATTCTCCAGCTCTACTGAATAATCTTAAAGAACAGGAAATTACTGAAAATGTCATAAATCATTCAAATTTTCATCTAAAACTTAAATCAGACACAAGTCAATTAGTTCAAACAGTCAATGAGAAACAAAAATCCTTATTTCAATGTTTTTAGGCATTGAAATAGTATTTATAATGTTCCAGATAAATCCGAATGTTCTTATATTTTTCTAGTTTTAAAGACTATATTTTCCTGATTAACAACAGAAAATTTTCATCTAGATATAATATTCAGGCAAGATGTTCATTCTTTTCTCCTGTAAGCAGCATAAATTTGGAGTCACTTTCTCTGTTACCTTTATTTTAAGCCAATCTATTTTAAGATTTCCCCCAAACTGGTCACAAACTTTCATCATATATTGAAAGTGTTACATCTAAAAAACAGTTAGCCACACTTAATCTAAAACATCTAACTCTGCAATTACCAGCCAGATATCATTAAAATGTCAGCCAAAACAGTTAACAGCTGGAACTCATTACACACTAACATTAGCCATCTAAAAGTTAGGCATTTTGCTTAAAGCAGCTTACTAAATTCCCTAAAAACCCAGGTATGGGCAGATAACAACTCATGTTACGACTTAGGTGTTTATGTCTCTCCAGTGATTATAAAGGAATGTGACTAAGCAAAATAACTTAGATGAGATATTTAAATTTGATAGGTAATGCTAGGTAAAATGAATCCTTTTTCCATTATCTATTATTTTTTGAGAAATTTCTTGCTAAAAAGCTTATTACATTGACTCTGACTTTGTACTTTCTATGTACACAGGGAATTTGCACATTGATTTAAAAAGTTAATTAGCCTTTCCATATAGTCTTTTGCCTGCCTACAGCAAAGTATAAATTACTTCACAGAACAATCTAGAATGAGTAAAAAGATGCTGGAGCAGCTATTTCCAATGGAGTTACACCTGCTTCAAATATCAAGCCACAGTTAATTTTTTTTTTTAACTCATTTGGAAACTTATTAGCCATTTCAGAATAAGCCAAGCAGCATGGTAAAAACTTCTCAGAGCCAAACAGGTTAATGCCTAAATTAAGAGTTATATAACGCTCTCAGTGTGGTACTAATTAGTGCTGCCTAAAGAATCAGCCACTTACACCTATTGTAATTTTGCCTGATGCTACACTGCCTGGCAAGCATTAACAGTTCTTTCAGAACTACTTGAATGATGTCTATCCTGCATTTTGTAGTACAGAAATGCCCAGAGGTACATGTAGAATTTCAAAAAATAAGGAATCTGGATTGAAGATATGAGAGGGGTGAGTTCAGAAGTCTTCAAAATAGCTGAATAAATTCATTCTTCAGTTTCTGTTCTGAATGACTGTGCAGTTTTGCTATGCTATTCTGTCACTTAAGGATCTTCCTATATGGAAAACACTGTTTACATTTAAGTCATTATTATTCCTTCCAGAGTCTTTCCCAGGCAAAGGTATCACAACATTTCAGATGCCCTCAGGGATCTTCAACTCTAATTATTTGCATGAGTGAGATTTTAAGACACTAAGAAAGATTTCACATGTCTAAAGGAAGTATATTGTAAAGGTTTTAAATGCAATGCTGAGAGACTTCAAAAGAATTCCCAAATGAGACTTGGCAACCAGTCAAGCAAAACCAGAGAAAACTGGAATTTTAACTTTACCTCTGGGTGCTCTTGCTTTTGTCTATTTTTCTTGGATCTTTAATTTTATTTGTATTCTGTGATTTAGTATTT
The DNA here is from genome assembly GCF_965183815.1 of Platalea leucorodia. Lineage (NCBI taxonomy): Eukaryota > Metazoa > Chordata > Aves > Pelecaniformes > Threskiornithidae > Platalea > Platalea leucorodia. The sequence goes on from NC_138829.1 coordinate 22,656,587, forward strand.
CATTTATCTTTTTCTAGACTCCAAATAATGAAAAGCATTTAGACCTGAAATCTTAGCAACATGTCCAATAAAGTGCTATTAAGTTCTACATATTTTAAATATCTAATATTTTAAAAGACTTACGTGTTTTCAAATATTTAAATATGAATAGATAAAAATAAACTTTTGAAGCTTAAGGCAAACTGTTAGACAATAGAATTATTTTCCCATATTAAACTACTGGTCCACCTGTTCTTTCTGTACAAAACATTGCATTTTGGCTACTGTCTACTTTTAAAAATATACATCTGAAACTTGCCTGAGAAACTAATGTTGTTTATTAAACTTCTTTGTGGTGGGATAACCATGGGATAAACCACATGCAATTTGACTAAACTATATTTTCTTTTAAGAGATGAAAATATGAACACTAAAGGAAACCTGAAGAACTAGTTAAATCCACTGTAAAATCATCAAAGTCATTAAGGTCACTGGAATGATGACCATGTATACATTCAACTCAGCTGAGTTGTTCTAACTCAGAGTTGGTTGCAAAGCAAAATGGAGCACTTCAGTGAAAAAAAAAAAAAGTGATCGAAAAATTGACCTAAATATGTAGGTAACAATGTATTCAGACTAGATATATTTGTAAAATATCAAGAAAAGAAATAAAGCTGATTGAACACTTTTTTAACTAAAAATTTGTTAGGGTCCAAAACGAAAATATTTTTTCAAACTAGCTGTGTTCCAAATCCGTCTTCCCAGACTTTTTAACCTTTAATTCAGTTTACTATTCTGGAGAAAAAAAAAAAAAAAGTTTTCAAAGCCATGTGAATCTATCTTTGATGCCAACTGTCTTAAACAAATTGCTGATTCTAGCTCACTGCAGACAAAATATGTGCCTCAGAGTCATTGAGATAACTATCTAAAGACACCAAAAGTAAAGAATGTTTGAGAACAGGAAATCCCCACTTATGTTGAACTAGTGCATGAACATATAAAAATATGGTTAGGACTCTTTAAAGTGCACGAAGGATTACAGTGCTCCTTCTGTAACGTCATTCTGGGAATTCCCTAGATAAATGTGGGAGAACAATTGAATGATTAAATCACAGTACTGAGAGATCTAACATGACTTTCTTTAATATGCTGTGTAAGAAATACATAGGTGCTTCAGTATACTCATCTTAAAATAATATGCATTATTAATTCTTATTCTCAGGGCAGTATTATAGAGGTGATTTAATGATCTTGTCATGCTATGCATCAAAATTATTACTGCACCAAATGACTGTATAAACAGGGGCAAACCAGTTAATTTTTATTTATGTTTGGAACCTTCTCATTGTCTCTGCCAAATACTGTTCCAGAAAGCTTCTCTATACAGAAGCAGACCAAGATTTCCTGAAATGGGATTGACAGTGCACATTCAGACAAAACATGTCAAAGATCAGTGGCACCTGTTAAATCATTGGCTTTATCCTCACCTATTTAGTAACCCCATATATTCATGAAATTACAGACAAGAGAAAAATCTGCGAGAAAAGAACAGGTTTTGTGTTATTTCTCCCCCTCCACTGCCCACTGTGCAAATTACTGTAATTTTTATTAATGTAATTTTCCTCTCTTAGTTTGTTAGAGGTGCCATGTTAAATACTGTTCCTTTACACTGGACAGAATTTCTCCATAATAAACCAGGGGGGAAAAACACACCTCCCTTCATCATTACATTTAAATCCTTTTTCACTTAAGTAGCAAGAGAAAGAAAAGAGGATTCTGTTAATAGAGGGTAATATCACCACCATATTTAGTGAGGATGTTCCCAGAGACATCAAAGCTGGGGGTGGGTAACACAGGCTGAAGAGACTCATTCCTTTCTCATGACTGCATAACACTGATAAATCATAGCCATTCAGTGATCAGGAATATTATATACAGGCTTCTGTCATTCACAGATTATAAGCTTTCAAGTTTTATTTAGTCATGAAATCATGATGATGCATATTTTATTTTATTTTATCTCATTTTTCTTAGTACTGTACTTAAGTCACCTTTTCCTTAAAAGAGATCCTATACCTCCAACACACTGGCAATGCCTCTGAACCTGTATTTTCAGTAGTTTTTGCTCACTTTCTGATTTCTGCACAAAAATATTTACTTTTATTCTCTTTGTCTGTCTTTTTTGTAGAAATTACGTATATTAGATCAGAGGACAGTAGGCAGTTTTAATACTGCCCAGGATAATACACCACTCTGAGTCATGTAATGAAATAGCAGCCATGTGGAGCATCTCAATGAACATCATGACCATATCCACCCCTCTACAAGGCTTTCTTATTGTGGTCCTCATTCTCTTGAGTGAACCTTTTAGGTTCTATAGTGACAACAGTATAATGATGGTTTGTACTTCTATTCACTACTGTTTAAGAACCAAGCTGGCAAAATTTTAATGTAAGGATGACGTATTTATTTTCCATTGAAGAAAAATCATTCAATACCTTTAAATGTGATGCTAATTCTCCAACTATAGCACAATGAAATGCCATTCCATAAAGATAAGAATACAGCTTAATCTGATAAAAAGTCTAGATAACAGGCTCTTCAACTCACACTTCAAGTTCTATAATCTTACTGCTATGCAACCAAACCTAGCCTTTCAGTCCATAAACTAGTTAGGGTTTTGTAATGCAGATGAAGTTTTACAGACTTTACCCTTCTCAAGCAAGTGTAAACAGTTTCTCATTCCTTGTTTTCTCTTCCCAGCAAGTTTTACTTTGAGCAACAGTGGAGGAAATTCCAAATTTGTTATAGGCTTTTAGAACATGAGGTAGGTGAAAGTGGGATTCACTTTTTTTCATTTTTGCTATCTAAAAGTAAGGTACCTATTCTGAGTCTAGTAATATAACTTCCCTCTGCAATTAGTGGAAGGCAACAGACTTTTCCATGGGCTTATCTATGCTATATTAAGAAAGAAGTCAGTGAAAGTTCTTGAGTTTACTCTTATAAAGCCATGCCAAAATCTTAGCTCAAATTTGCTTGAAGAATAAATTTATACTTGTATCCCATCTTTATTCATCTTTAATTATGTTTAAGTAACCTCTGGTGCTTATTTATGTTCCTGAATAAGAAATAGTACCTTCTGTAGGTGGTATTTTTTTCTAAAAATGTTTACATGGCGCACATAGATACAGTTTAACCACTGATAATAGTTTCCCAATGTGCTGCTCTCTCTTCACGCATAGTAAAATATGCATTACAATTCATGTACTTCATTTGAAATGAACAGGAAAATAACTTTGTTCCTCTCTTCTGAAAGCTGCTTTTAATAAAATGTGAATTCTTTTACTTATGATCTATTTCAGAACAGGAATTTTAGGCCACATTTAGAACAAGTTATTCCAGAGGGGCAGATCTCATACTTGCACCAAACCTTCCTTATGACAACAACACTGAATAACAGATACAGGTTTTCATTAGTGGGTCAAATCACATTAATGAATTCACTGTCTTTTCTGCGTTTAACACAGAAATAGCAACACTGAGAAGAGAATTAATTTGACTAAGGCTAGTCTATTCAGTGACAGAACAAGAAAGCATGTTTTTCCTGAATCTCATTCCAAATCTCTAACCCAGGCTGTTTCTAATCTAGTGGTTTAGAATCAGAAGGAACATATAGGACATTCACAAGTACCATGGATTTTGTGCCTTACTGGTTAAATATTTGTTGATAAAATAGTGGTCACTTTTTGTTGAAAATTGTCTATAATACAAAATTAACTGACCAACATGAAAAAAAGTGTCAATAACATTTACAAATTGTATTTATTTCTAAGTATCCTCTGTTTTTAAGTATTGCTATTTTTATGTGAGTAATTTTTTCCTCATTTGACCAGTTTAGTGAAAACTTTCAAGAGGGCAATGATGCTTATGTTGTGCAATAATATCTGAGATTTCAAAATGTGTTTTTTTATAGATCAAAATTAACCCTAAACATTTCCCTAATGGGGGGAAATGGATATGCATAGGTATTCCTGAGTGTATAAGAAGTTTATGTTCAAAGACCAGAGACCCAAATGATACAAGAAGCTTTCACTCTACACCTCTCCAAATCAGGTAGAGCTCAGATTTGAACTACCACTATAGGGTCATGTCCAGGTATTGAACCTAGTAGTAAAAAATCCTTTAAAAAAAAAGTTTTACTGAAGTCCTGTGAATTTACATCTGGTAGTGCATATTCATTAAGATAGACAAGATATAAATCCCACGTTTCACATTTTTGTTTTTATAAATTTTTTATTTCTGGAGGATCTGACATATCTAAACATCCAGGTACTTTCCAACACCAATGACTTGTTGGAAAGAAACTAAGCTGTGTTTTATTTCCAACTCATCCACCTCAATCCAGTACAAATACAGAAATACCTCTATCATCTATATCATCCAGGACTGGTGTTTTTTCTACATCATTCACAAATACAACATTTTATCTAAAAACTCAGATGCAGATCAGATATACTGCACCTATTAACTTTAAAGTCTTATGTAGTAAATGCATAAGACTCCTAATCTCCTTGTCTAAGGTACAGATAATATTCCCTTAAGTATAAACCAGTTCACCCTGCTCTCTGTTCATTTTTTGCTACATTTTTTTGAGTTCCTTTCAATCTGTTAGTATCTTCCCAATAAAAAGATGGCAATATTTGGATATAATGTTTCAGGTGCAAATTCACCAGATATGAATACAGAAGTATTTACTTTACAGAAAAAGATGGGCAAAGTTCCTCATTACAGGATTCCTCCAGGTTATGCTAGCATAACGTATTTTCCATCATTAAAAAGTGACCTTGATTTTTCAATGCTTAAAGCCAATCTGGTGTGAAATGTGCTTTGCTGAATAGATTTTTTTGTCACAAATGACAGAAAAGGTACTTTAGCTCTTCATTCAAAAGCAAGTAGCTTTTGCTCTCACAATGATTGTTTTTGCTCTGCTTTTCTTTATTGATTTTACAACCTGTAGCTCAATATTGTTTTCATAGATGGCAGCTGGTGGAGCCTAAGCTGATACTTCCCATGTGTCTGTTCTCTCCACAGTTCTCTCTTTGTTTCTCAAATCCATTCAGGTTGTCAGTTATATTGTGATACACTCCTTCATAACCGGGTTCTCATGTGTCCCCTGTGAGTTTACTACCAAGAGGAGATAGATAGACAGTGTGTTTGTGAGGATTACTGTACAGTAAATGAAACTCTTGTGAGTCTCCAGGAAACAGGTTAGGGCTAGAGGAGTTCTTCCAGGTGTTAGTGAGATGATTCTCAGCAGAATGCATTGAGGATATGTGTAGAAAGGTAGAATATGAGCAGTTTAGTCAACCTGCCACTGCTGCTTGTTAAGAGGGCCTGAGGGACAAGTGGAACAACAGCAAAACTATCAAGCCAGGGTTAGTATCTTGGAATATGCTAATACTTCTGATCAAGAAATCACAATGAGAATGAGATTTTCAGAAATCAGTATTTTCCAGGCCTCCATTCTTGCTGCCAGTATATGCCATCTACTTATACAACTGAGGTGGATCTATCAGTGATATTCCTAATATCAAATTCTGAACTAATAAATAGTTATTTACACTATGCAGAGTCCTCAAATGAGATGAGATGAGATGAGGATGCAGCAGAATCCTTCTGAATTCCTCCTGGTCTCCTATAGAGGCACGTCTATTTCACATGAATAGAACAGTTTCCATGTGAACAAGAGGAGCTCTTCAAATCTATACGAAGGAAAAAAATAAGCAATGGTTAATCACTTATTCTGCCCCACATAAAAAGCTTTAAGTTGTGCTAATAATTGCTCTAATAATCACTGTTGCTTTAGCTAACAGAGTGTCAGGAATTTCGGACAATAAAATTCATTCTGATCTTAAGCTTTTTAGAGGTGACTGAATAGGCCTTTCTCCCTATTTTTGTACTCATACAAGGGCTGTATTGCTAGCAGGCTAAAATTAATAGGAGCCAAAGAAAATCTAAAAAAAATCCATGAATGAAAAATTCATTTCTGGATCAAAAACTCACTATCATACTCACTAAGAAGATGTTGTTAAAACATCACCATTAGAGCTAATTAAAGGCCAAATTTACAGGAAGTTTTAGTATTACTGATTTACACACAAAGTCATACATCTAATAAAAGATACTAATGCCAAATTGAAGAATGATGGATTTGGGCAACTGATATCAAACAATAGACTAAAAGTCTCTGCCTAGCTACCAAGTATCTCTTGAGGAGGGGAAAATTTTAATTTTAGAATTCTTTAAATGCATGACAGTGTCCTCCCAAGCTCGTTTAGATCTGTCCTAGATTTTAAAGAACTGACCAGCTAAACAGCCAGATCTGCCCAAAGGAAATCTGAAAATAAGACATTTTTCTGCCTAAATCTTTTGAGGGCTCTGTTCATTAATCATTCTTCATCCATAGAAAATCTCATGTCACCAAATTTTTCATTAATGGAGATTACTTTCCATTAAATGGTGTCTGTGATGATAATTTATTATATAAGTAACTAATTCTTAGGATTTACTGAAGGACTGGAAAATCTGATTCACTTTCCTGAGGACAATCAGAGTTTTATCTCCTTCTTACAGTGTTCTAACCATCAGTATGTGGTGGCTAAAATACAATACATAGGGTATGGTAGAGAGGGAAAGAGAGAAAGCTTTGACACTGTGCAAGAACTGTTCAGCAACAGCCAAAACATTGGAGTGTTACAAATGCTGTTTCAGCCACAAATGTAAAGCACAGCACCAAATAGGCTGCTATGAAGAAAATTAACTCCATCTCAGCCAGGCCCAACACAAGAATGCTGGATCATTCTGAGGCACAAGGTTCAGTCACATACAAACACTGGCACCTATGAAAGAGTTCTGGATGCTGCTCTGGAGACTTTTATAACAGGCACAGAAGACAATATATTTTGTGTTCTTAAGACCTCCTTTTTCTCTATCTGAAGTTGTTTTAATGATTCACAAAATAAAACATAATTGAAAATAATTTCCATTAAAATTTAATGAAGCCATGACTTTTAGGTTTTTGTTTTGGTTTTGTTTTGGAGGGTTTTTTGTTTGTTTTTTTTTTTAATTCAAGATTTTTTGAATGACTAATTTTGGTGCACAAAGCTATTGATCTCTTACAAAGTTAAAAATAATTCACTATGCTATTCTTAGTCTTTCACTTCCCATGTCACATTTTTTAATTTCTCCTTTCTGTTTCTTGGTTTCAAGCTCAAGGCCTTTTAGTGATTTAATTTTACTTGCATGCACTAGGCAATTGTGTCTCATGAATATGACCTGTTAATGACAAGATATAGATGACTTCAATAGTCCTGCTCCCACTGTGAGTGTACTCCACCTCATGATTGTTCACAGCGTTTCATTCTACCCTTTTACAAAAAGTATTGCTCAGCCTCAAAAGAAAGGAACTTGAGGATGGAAGATAAGCCATTCCATAAGAAGGTTAGACCTTGATTAAGTCATTGGGCAATGTTACTCATGATCATCATCTGATTACCAGTCCCTGGATGAAACTTCTACTAACTGAGCCATCACAACAAACTAATTACTGGAAAAATGAGAAGCCCATTGAAACAGTAGGGTAGTAGCACTAACATTAAGAATAAGGTATTTAAATAAAGTGATAAGTTAGAAAAGTCCCTCAATTCCAAAGTCAATTACAGGCTAGAGCTGCTGGACATATAAATTTACTAGAAAGAAACAGTTAGACTTCTATACCTGTAAGCAATAACATTACATAAGAGATGTATAAAGTCCAGAGAAAAGAATGTAGGAAGAATAGACTGAGGAATGCAAACTAATGAAGTAAATTATCAGTTCCACAACAAATTATGCTTATGATTGATAAAGTCAATGTTATTAAAATTAATGTCTAAGCTATGAATAGTCATGTCATTACAGGATCTAAACTAACTATAGAAGCTCACAAATGGACCTTAGTATCACAGTGCACAACTCAATGTAGATTTCTTCAAATATATTTGAAAGCAATAAATCAAGCAGGATGCATAAAGGACTAAGTAAATCACTGGTAAATCTTTGGTAGATTATATTATTCTATAATGTCATATATATTACTGATTGATCTATCATAAAAATTGCTGAGGTTCAGAGAATAAAATGAGACTGTGTAGGATCTCAGGAAAATTCATCAATCTGTGTAGGAAGATGATTTCTTATCTTAGAAAGAGGAGGGTAGTATGTAATAAAAGCATATAACAGAAATGTGGGATAAGGGAATGAGGAGCTTCTGTTCTCCCTGTTTCATAACACAAGAACGAAGTGTCATTAAATGAAAATTAAAATTGAAAATTGAAAACTAATGAAAAGCAAACATTTTTTTGTTCAGTATGTAATTAAACTGTAAGTGTCATTGCAACCAGAGTTTAAGCTCTTTCAGAATTTGAAGATGGGTGTTAAAATAGGAAATACTTAAAGAAGAGGTTTGAAAGTGACCTATAATGACATGTTTCAGGTCTTGAACCTGTATTTTACTAGTACCAATCCTTCATGAAAGACAAATCTTGAATTAGTTTGGGACATTTCATGACCTGAAGCATCTCTTTTTTTGAGAGAGAGAGGGGATATGAAAACAAACGGACTGTAAGTCAAATTCAGGAGTCAACTGTTGTGTTCTATTTTTATATATATATATATATACACTTTTGAAGAACTTGAATTGAAAGAAAATTCCTTCTTATACAAGACTACAACAAATACAGCCAGAAACCAAACCTAATGTCTACTCAGAAAATGAATCTATCAAGATTTCTTAGGAATTTAAAGAATGGTATTCAAAACCAGCTACCATATGGTGCTTGCCTGAAGCATCAGAAGATGTTGATACTCCTAGCCTTTTAACGAACTGCTTCTCTTTACCTTTCAGTTGTTGGCCTATGTGATAAATTGCATGGAACTGCAATCACCTCTTATTAAGCCTAGTAAAGTGTGGGCTAATCTTACTCACTTTCAGTTTGTAGCATAAAGAATTTTCTTCTCTGAACCTCAGGTAGTTTTGTAATAGAGGATTCAGTACTATGTATGACATTCTAGAATATATGTTTGTAATATAAAGTATATAAAGTCAATAAATGGACTCATTAAATCTGGTATCCTGATTCTTTTAATGTGCAGGTTATTCTTGCAAACACCTATAATGCAACTAGACATCTAATTTGTGCAGTTTATGAGGGGCAAATTAATCAGTATGTGTGATTAGTCTTCATTTGTGAGGCTACAGTGAAGAGAAAGAGAAGTAAAAAGCCATTGGGTTACATTACACTGATTAAAAGAAAAGATAGATAGCAAGAGATTTGTACACATGCAGTGAACTCCTGAATTATCTTCTTGTAGTCAGTCTGCCTCCATTCCCAACTGATGGGATAACACTGCTTCCTTGCCTTCTTATCACATCAAGGTGTTGATATTATTTATAAAATCCTTTCTAATGATTTCAAGTTTCTCAATATATTGAACAATTCTTTGTACAATCACCACCTTGAAAACTGAGGTAAAACATTTATTTCTCCAGACAGAGTTTCCCTGATTCAAGTATCTAGTGACTCTTAGCAGGAAACTTTTAGTACCAAAAGGTTAAGATAGGAACTATATTGATCTGAGAGGCAGCTAAGGGAATGGATAACTTTGAGGCATGACTTTCTACCTTGGCTTTAATGTACTATCATGATAGGACCTTTCTTAATATTGCTAAACTCTTATTAGCATTTCTATTTCCACCATGTACAAGGTCCTACTCCTTGTCAAAAACACTGGGTATGAATTTTTGTAAACAGGAATCTACCTCTATAACCCTTCTGCAGCTTCCTTTCAGCAGCAAAGCCAGTTTTGTCAATTACATCATTATTCCTAACACATTTGTTTCACTTTGTCTCATAACAACAGTCAGTCTACTTGCAATTTGACACTGCAAGTTTTACATTAGCCTAGGAGGTGCCCAACAGGTAGTATGGTTAGAATTCCATCCCCTGCTATGGGAAGACATAGAAGGGAAGCACTACAAATGGAATATTATGAAGTACTGTCAGTTAGAAAATACTGAAAGGCTCTTGCAACTATATCCAGGAAATTAAGACAATGATATTTGTTTTTACGTAACTCATTTGCAGTAAAAATGTCAAGGAGGTTTTTCTAGTACAAAAAACCACCCACATTAGCAGTGTTCATTTCTTTTAAAAATGCCCACAAAAATTACATTCCAAGTGTTGAATGTGAAATGCAAAAATGACAACAACAAAGAAAGAGATTTATGTTCCCATTCTAAAGGGCAGTTTTAATTATGATATAGAAAGACTGAAAAATGGAAAGATTTTAAACTAAACAGCATCAAGGTTTAATGTTGGAATTTTCTTAATCACATTAAAAGCGATTCAAAGTCACTGAGCTGAGACAAATGTCTGCAACGTATGAAAGTACATTTCCTGAAACAGTTCCCTGAAGATCAATGAGATTTTTTTGAAAGTGTTGCCTCTTGCCTTAAGAAATGCTGATAGCTCACAGGAAATATTAAAGAAGGGAGGACAGGAGGCGTAGGAAGAAAGATTCTAAAGTAATTCTGCTTATGTATCTGGACTTTTTTCTGTAATTCTAAGACCTTTTTTTTTTCTTATAAGGAATGCTTACTTTACCAATGTTGGTTTGTTTTTTTTTTTTTCATAATAAAGAGTGATCTTTAGAGATTTTGGTCTTGCCTTCAGATTCATTTCACACCTAAAGTTTTATAGCTTCATTCTCTCCAGCCTATACTGGTATTATACTTCAGTAATCCTGTTCACTAGAATGGTCAGAAGCACAGAATTAGCATTTGGATGATGTTCAAAAGAATGGTCTTAAGGAGCTTTTTGTAAAGCTTTTCCCATGATTTTGTGGCCATCAGCATGCCCTATATGGAATCATGAAGAACAGGCATGAACAAAAAAATACGCATGATTATGTAGCCTATAATTGCAATATGATGCAGACTCTCCAGGAGCTGAAAGAAAATTTCCAAGTTTATGTTAAACTGATATGTCTTAATGTTGTGCATTTAACCATACAGCTCTAAAAAAACTTTTAGAATGTATTTATTTCACATGCAGTTTCCTAACAATTCTAGAGGCAAAATAGCAAGAATAAATTCTGGTTTGTGCTTCTTTAACAAGCTTTCAGCTGTAAGTTAGAGGCAAGGTTAAACAATGGACTTTCAATACTTTAGCATTTCACCAGTGGAAGGTGAAGAGTAAGTGGGTATAACTGAGTCAGTGGGAGACCATAGTTCAGGTCTATCAGCTCCACATACTGTCTTGATGAAAGCTATTATTTCATACATTTTCCTTACAAGATAAGTACAAAATCCATTTCCTACATTTAACCAAGGGATAGAGGTGGTGTTTTCCCAGATCTTACTAAAGATTTAGCAACAGCCCTCAAACTTCACATGCTTCCTGGGAACCCTCAGACTTCCTGTATATCTCCAGGTAAGTATCTGCCTTTGCTTCTGTTGTCACTATGAGGATTTAACTTTAAATATTTGTGATTATTTACTTGTTTTGATATGTTGCCAACTTTTTTTAAGAATTAAGCAACAAAGAAACGTGGCCTATATAGGTGGTTTCTTATAAAAAGGAAGCACAATTTGAAAGACAAGGGAATTTTCCAACCTGATGATTTTTCTTGCAAAATCTTTGAGGTATGGGGTAAGTAACTGAGATGCTGCCTCTTCTTAAAGAATTTCATGAAACTTAGAAGTGTTGGGAAGCTAAATACAGTTGTCTCTTTCATCTGTTTCTATAATGATTCCTTTCACATCAAAGGGCTTCACAAACTGGGACTACTTCCCTCATCACAGAATAGGGATCTTCCAGTTTAAAAAAACAACCGTTATTTAAAATAGAATGTCAGAGATACTTAAAGACAGAACCTGAAACAACTCCTGTTTAAAAGGACAGAAGGAATTAGTAAGATTTTTTTGCAACACATAAAGGATCTGCATTTGTAAAATCATCATAGACATGAAAAAATGTGGTCAGTCTCAGTATTTTTCAATTATTTTCTGTAATCTAGAAAGCAATGATAGATGTGACATATCTTCTCTGCCATTTATTGTTTTGTTAGATTTGTAGTATAACAAAACTGATCTATGTCTAGATTAGCTGTATTAGTCTTTCATACGGATTAAAGTACAATGCTGCAAAATGACCATCCAAGAGAGCAAATAAAAATTTCTAAGCTCAAGAGTTCTGCAAGTTTCAAGGATTTCCACCTCCTTCAACTGTGTATGAGGAAAGTGAGTACTAATCTTCAAGTTCTGGCTATCAAAGAGGGGATAATGTGTCAAAAAGGTAACACATCTGCTGTAAACATTCCCTAAAGTTGTCATGTTGACAAAATAAATTCTAAGTCTACCATTAAGCCCAGGCTTTCAGGATGGTATTTAACTGCATTGTAGTAGGTTAGCAAATAGCAGGTAAGCTGCTCAATGGGATATAAGAATGGGACTAAATCAACTCCTCGCCCACACACAGAGAAAAGGATAAGGGATACATGCTACCACCAGCGAGGATTGCCTTTTGGTGTTTCCTTGTACCCTTACTGACCAACATGTTGCCTTTAATGGCTGCTATTGCAGCCACATTCATCTCTTATGAGTGAGGGGGGAAGAAAAATAAGTAAAGCCACCAGAAAAGGAGATTTTTATTTGTTGCTGTTCTTTATATATTTTTTTAAAAAATACTTTTTTGAAAACTACTGACTTGTTTTTTATAAGTAATAGCTCCAAGACTATTATGAAACTTTTAATGACCTTAGATGAACCTGCATTTGGCAGGCCCTTAATCATGCCATCTTTGCTACTTGAAATGGACAAAATGAATAAACTAAAGAATATGTCATTAAAAGTATAACAACTCTGAGACCAAAACCACTACTCCCTACTCCTGATAACTTGTGGTTGTTTCAGGGAATCATATAAAAAGAAATCAAGTTTCCTTAAGACATCTCTCTATTCCTGTTCTCCATTCTTTAAAATGCTTAGGTGTCTTTTAAATAAATTTTTGCTCCAAACTAGTTAGGTTTACAATATTTATTAGGGAGAGGATTACATCAGTACTGTGTAAGATTTACTGTAAAGATTGATATAGATTTTCATCCTAATTGCTTTTTTGTGTTGCCTCTTTCATATATATTAATACACAACCCTCTCTAGAAAAATATTTAATATTATGAATTCTGGAAATTACCTGCTCTGTAAAACTGATTTGGTGCTCAAAGTATATCTAAGTGAAGAATTCAGTTCCTGACTAGAAAAGATTATCTGGGGTTTTTTATGTCAATTCCCCATATTTTGTACTTACAGAAAGTTCTGCCGTCATCTACTTCACTGCAGTTCCCATGGAAACTCTGTTGCATTTCTGCGTGTGTCTGTTTTGGCTTTTGATTTGTTGCAGTAACAGCTGGTGGTCATCCTGCAAGCTAAATTAAATAAAGAGTTCATTGATTTTACTGCCCTCATAGTCTCTTTCTCTCTCAAACATTGACCTGTTCCTCATATATTGGTTAAGAAGCACATCATACTGAAGGACATCTGTATATCCCATATTTATTCACTTATGTCAGATGAACAAGATACACAACAGTATATTAAATTATTGGTGGCACAGAGTGGAAATAAACTGAGCATTGCAAGTGGCATTATGTGAGGGACCAGCTGGTACCTGAGCAAAAGATGTGGACTTTGCATATGTCCAAGCATAGGCAAATCAGTTTGGGTGCAACATGAACTTCAACCAACCCTCAGATAAAAATTATTTTGGTTTAAATAATGTGATGAATTAGTGTTTCAATTGCCACAGGCAAAACAGTCTTGATTCCAGGAATATCACTTCATTTCACTTATTGCCTACTAAGATAAATTTTTAGTTATGGTCTCAGGTATTAAAAAAAGACAGACAATAATCAACCAGCTAAGAAAAAATGCTTTTCTCTTTGTTCCCCAAGTTTTACTCCAGTCCAACACCTCTCCTTCCCCCCTTTCTAGTCTCAACTTCCCTTGCTTTCACAGCACATTAAATGTAGCACCTCCTTCCAAGAGTGCATTTCCAGCATGTCTCCAGCAACGTCCCCTTCCACGTGCCTCTTCCATTTCGTTTCCCCAGACAGTCCCTTTACATTTCTCCTCACATGTCCACTTTTTGGGTCCTCCTGTGTCTTCTCTCACATGTCTCCTCTTTTGTGTGGACTCATGTACATCCCGCCCCAGTGCCCACCACCCTTAAACATGTCTGAGCTATGGTACCATATGTGCCCCTCTGATGGGTGGATGTTTTGGTGTCTGGTAGGGCAACCTGTGTCACTGGGGCTCCCTTGGTTTCTAAATTAAATTCTGGTAACACTGTTGTCCCTGTGCAGATGCTCTCTTAGAAATAAGAAACTCAATTGGCAAAGCAGCTGAAGACCTTGGGATTTGCAAACTGGGCATCTCTACTTCATAACCATGCCAGATTAAATTACAATCGTATAGTGAATCAACCTTCATTTTTTAGACATATGGTCAATGTTGATTCCAGATATATTGAATAATTTCCTGTTATGTCTCTAAAACATCTTGCAGTACTCTCTACTCAACCCCTGCCCTCATCTTCTTCCCCTCTCAACTCAGAGGTAGAGACATGGAGTAGATAGAGCAGGCTGCAAAGATCATGGATCCTTACTTTGAACACTTATGAGTTCATTTATTTATGAGCCAGACATTGTGTCTGTGATTTCTGACACATATCTATGCACATGGATTGGCATGAAGTGTAATGTGATAACAAATGCCTGCAATAACCTGGTGAAGCTGAAAAATAAATGCTGTGTACTGCCATTTTGGCAAGTGGGGATTTTGCACATCTTCTCCCACACTACAAGCAATGGAAATTTTTCTTTATGTAAAATTATATCAATTTTCACTTACTAATCCCCCACTGACTTTCTAGCAATCACCCAAATAATGGTTACAGTAACTTTTTTCCTTTTTTCTTGTTCTAATTATGATATATTAAATCCCACTGTTAAACATTTCATGCATAATTCAGCACACCTCTTTCTCTCTCTTCCCCCACCTTTCTTTCCTCCAGATCAACACCTAAGCAAGAAATCTGTGGGAATAAGGAGAGCCAGGCAAGTCTGTTACGTACGTAATAACTTCTTTTCTCTACAGGCGTCATGATCCTCAAGAGGAATGAACTCGTGACCTTTTTCTCTGCTTATTAAAGGAACATCTTTATTACTGGCTGTAATATCAGATAGTAAAGTGAGGATATAAATTCTTAACACAGAGAGATGATATCAGGTCTTATATTCACAGAAGACTAGATAAAGTTGAGGGTGGCATTAGTTACACACACTGGAATAGGTCTGAAGATCTTTTACAGCAAAAAAAGTGTACTTATACTCCCTCCCCACTTGCAGGTAGCTGAGCTCTCCATACACATACTATTGCAGCTGGAAATTACTGGTGGCTTTTCATTTGCATGCCCACACTTTATTAGCTCTGACTCCTTTGAAAATTCGGGTAAATATATTACTAAATTTAGAACTTCATTGTAATAATTATTTAGTGGTAGTTGAATAGATTTTTACAAAGGTATGTTTACTGAGTTTGAGAAAAAATCAGAAAAGATGCTTTCCTCGTCTCCAAATTTTACTTGGTTTCTAAAAATCTATTAGGATTGGATGTCAAATATTATGAAAATAAAATTTAAAAAATAGATATGCGATCTGAAACAAAGCCTGTTTCATTTGTTGCTGAGGATGGTTTATTCTTTTAAGCTAACCTTTCTCTTTGAAAGAGCAATTTTGGAAAATATTTGAGTAATTTTGAAAACAATTTGACCCTGTTGGGAATAATAATATTTATTCTATTTCATTATGACAACTTCACAAGAAAACAGGCCACACACATGTTAATTATATAGACCATTGCTACCTTGAAGATAAATTTTTTGTATTAATATTATTTGCATTCAGAAAGGTAAGATAGACAATTTTTAAATGAAAGAGTGATTCTCCTGTAGACATGTCTGATATATTGGACTCCTTGGATTATAAGGCCTTTGAAGCAGAAGTAATTTTAGAAGCAGAGAGCAATAACAAAGGTAAGGTTTCTGTTCTGAATTCTCTACTTTGAAGCTTTTTCTTATTAAACTAGAGAGTCTATACACCTATCCCAGTATCACTGGAGACATAAGAGACAACTTCTACAGGTTTTGAAAATTTTGACTGGATAATATTTAAATGAATATGTGTGAACATGGTGGCACGTTACTTGTGTGCATATGCAGATGACTGCATGCTTTTGTAAAATTAAGAATCAACTATGTCAGTATAAAAAGCACAAAAGCCTTAAACCTATTATTGTTATTGCTTCTTTCCTTGGTATCTACAGCCATAGGAATTGAACCTCCTTTCCATTCTGTCACAAACTTTTCAGGACTATTTTTCTTCTATTATTTCAATGATTTTTTTTTCTCCAAAATAATTTAAATGAAACGAAAAGTACTATGAAAGGAAATTTTTCAACTTATTGTTACATGTAGTGAAAAGAATGTGCCACTCACAAAATATTTAGGATCCTGTACTATAATTCTCAGTGAGGATGTATTGTTGTGCTATAGAAAAGCTGCTTAATTTCAGCTTTTCTCCATAATGGTAGATTTCTCCATCAGACTGCTTAAAAGACAGCTCCTGGAGTTACAGATCCAGCAGTCTACTCATGTAAATCACAAAAAAAAAGGATGGGGAGTCCAAATCACTGCAGTTCTCAAACACCGCACTGTGGTTTAGACTGTCTCAGTATAGTTTCAGAACTAATCTTTTTATGATAACCTAGATTATGTGGTTAGATCAATCATGTGTCCTCTTCAAAACAGATTTCAATGTTAATTTTCTTAGTTACCAGATACTCTTTTAGATGCACAGATGCCCAAGCTGCTAGGTGTCTGTTAAGCAGTTACTAGACACCCACAGATAAACTGGATATGAGCACTTGATTTGTTTGAAATACTGGACTTCCTGCACCTGTGCAGAGAAATTACCCATCACAACCACTCTCAGCCTGACATTAAAAACTTGACATATGCAAGGTGCTGGGTATTTTTTAATCCACTTGACACTGTCTTAGTTTTTCATATTTAAAATCTGACAAACCTAGTTGAGTGAGAGGACCTGCCAGAAAGTAGAGAATCTTCCATGGAGTGCCCTCTTACTCGTTTTACTCAAAACACACCCATAAAGTACTACATATATAAACACACTCTGTCATTTTCAAGTGTGGTAAGTTGAAATTCAATGTCTGTTTTCATATTTGGCCCTATTCTTACTACACATTTTTTCCTGGCACAATTTCCCTTTAAATTCCTTGTCTCCCAAAAGAGTCCATACGTCTCAACATCACTTCTTACTTTGTAAATAGTGCTTTTACAATGCCTCACCCTTAGCCATTCATGAGCACAGCTCAAAAGCATGGCTCGGGTCACCAGTTATTTTATTACTCTTGCAGTGGTGACAATGTGGGATTCAACTGTGTCACCATGATCCTGTTCACTGGGAATCTGACAGGGGCTTTGTGTCTTTCTTTAATAGCTGCGTCTTTACATCTTGCTCTCACCTTGGTCTATGTGAATATTTCTTCAGGTATCTATAATCTGCAGCTGTATAAACTACAAGTGGGATGAGCAGCAAGCTTTAGAAACACTATGCCGTACTCTTCCATGAATACTGCCATTGTACTCTAAAAATGTCACAGCCTAAGATTGATAGATGCTGTATATTTATACTTCTCATTTGAAAAAAAAAGTCTGATATTGAAACAGCTGATTTTGCATCTGTTAAAGAGCATGGAGACAGAAAAAAGGATTTATCCCTATACTGAGGAAAGGTTAATTAAAAAGCAAACAAAAGGCAAGAAAGAACTCTTAAACAATAAAGATATTTACTGTAAATGTCTTATCAGCAATTTAGGTGTTTGTGAATCTCTCTCTTCAAGAATTGGATAAATGAAATATCTCTTTCTGCTGAGTTCGTATGAGATGATTAATTCTATCTTTTAATCAAGACCATGATCTACTGATAAGAGACAATGTTTAGAAATTGAGAAAACCTGACTGAGATCAGCTAGTCACACTTTACTGTAAATTTTAATTTGGATTATAAATTCCAAGGACACATCATTGCCTAGGGATATAAAGAGATGTACATAGGATGAGAAGACAGAATGTTCTTTTTTCTCTCTGAAAAGGCATTTCACTCTATTAAAAAAGGAAAAAAAATGCTTCTTTATACACTACTTAGTATAAGTACTTCATGAAAGTTGTAATGTGATCCACAGACATGAACTATCAAATACTTGTGGACTCAGTCATGTCAAGTGATCCCACAAAGATTTACAGGTTTCAAACCAAGATTGGAGTAGTACTTCCCTTTGCAAGATCTACACCTTTCTGTAAGTAGGCTTAACTCAGTAAACCCAGGCTATTGCAGATACACAATGCCCACTCCCTGAGCTGGCATAAATCTCTGTAGTTCCACTGAAATCAGTATGTCGACAATAGTATAATCAGTGCTTTACAATGCATTAATTGAAATCCCTATTCCAAACTCTGGAAACTAGACAATAGTGCTAGAGAAAATAGTTACTTGGGAGTTAATGATGTGGTAAGGGATGTAAGAGAGGCAGCCTGAAAATGTAGAACTCCAGACAGGATGTGAATGAAAAGCACAAGTGATTGTTATATGTAGATCACAAACGTGTTTTACAGCGAAAGACGGGAGACCAGAACCTCACAGCCCACAATACAGGAAAGAGACAGAGGGAATAAACAGAAATACAGGAGGCACAAGAATGAATGGAGGAGCATTAGGAAATTAGATAAAATACTGTTTTGGTATGTTTTTAATCAGTCATAATCTCAAAGTGTTATGATAAGTTTGCAGTTTTACTTTTTTTTTTTTCCCCAGACATTATGTGGAAATATCTTTAAGCTGTCCTATAAATATTCATCAAGACAGGTTTTGTCTTTTGATGTTATATCAAAATGACAGTTTTTTGTAGCTTGAATTACCCTCTTTCCTTGTTTATGCTAATATATCTCTTTTATTAACAAGGTTTTCTGTCTGCCCAGATTAAATAGAACTCCATATGAAAATCTGACCAGGAGCTAACTCCCTTTTATACCTCGGAGCTTTAGGGTTTGGCCAAACTGTCCCTTTAAAATGCTTGATAAGATTTAATTCCAGATCTACAGCTTTTTGTATTCCCAAATCTAGTTATGTTCTACGGTTAATTAGATGCTTATTTGCATAATTCACCCAATTACCTAACAAAATTCTGTCAAATCTATATCCTTGCAGTAGCTTTACTGGTGCTAAACTGTAGAACAAATCTAGCTGGAGGAATCTTGCTGTGGCCTTTACTGTAGGCATTTGAGTCTGTAATAACCGTTACCTCAATTTGCTCTCATGGTCTTTCTGGCAAGATTCCCACCATACCCCTACATAGGGAATCCTCTCTACACAAACATAAAGACACTTTTTTTTCTTCACATGTCTCAATTAACATGTCATCCATTGCCTTGAAATAAAATTGTATAATCACATTTAAAAAAAAATTAAAATAAGATGAGCAGTATCATGTTAATTTCTGGTATGCAGTTACACTAAACCTTTGACAGGCCTCCTTGGTACTGTACAAACACAGTCCAAAAAATAATCCCTCCACTAAAGCACTAGAAACTCTCCTAGACAACTTCCCCTGAAAGCATTTAGAGTAAATTGTGACAACAGCTTTTGTGGCAAATATAAGTTTTAGGAGAAAATGCATTTACAGCTTGAATTTTGGAGTGTAAAAGAAAAAAAAAGAAAAGAAATATTACATTTCAAATAAAACCTGAAACAATACTCACAGCAAAATGCTTAACCACTGTTCAGAGTTAGCATTTATTACAAATGTCAGATCATCTGAGTTCCTAGTTGGACAATCAAAACTTCATCCTACTTTTTCAATTTTTATGTAACCATTGTCTGTACAGGAGATGCTGGAATTCATGATTTTGCAGAGACATGTAGGATATATATATATATATTATTAAATAACACTTTTACCCAACAGTTTACTATATTAAGCCCTACTCACTCCTTGTAAATAGTCTGAAGCACTTTACATGTTATTAATCTTTTTCAGAAATCTTTGCCATGGCTTGGTATTTCTTCAGTACTGCAAAGGTATATAGCAAAAGCAAGAGCATTGGGCTTGTTGTTAAATATTAGTCATCATTCACCATAAGACTGTAGCTGAAATACAGAACCATCTCTCTTGTAAGACACCTGCAGCTTAAGGAAACTGAGTCAGTTAGTAGGAAGATCACATATCTTACATATTATTTACAAAATTGAGAACAGCACCTTTTTCTTTATTTCTTCAAATTGTGTGCACAAGCTGCCTAGCTACCTTAGATTTTACAGAAACATCCCACAGAAAATGAAAGTGTGGGAATGGAAATGGAGATGCAGTGGAAGTGGAAGTGCAAGGAGACCAGGTCATTACAGTGAAGTGAAGAAAGGAAAAGAGCAGGGGTATTTCTGTCATAACCTAGGTGTCTAAAGCTCTTTTAGGGTTAAATGTCTCTGTAGCATATATCATATATACGTCTGTTCTACTGTCACTACCCACTCATGTCTTCAAACTGTAGGTGTCTACATTTAGCTAACAATTGCAGAATGCGTGCGTGTGCTGCACGCAATCCTGACAATTCAGGCTGCTAAAATACATCTAAGTCTCATCATGAAACAGCTCCCACTCCCCAGATGTCTAACTCCCCCTTTCATCAAAGACCTTACTTCTAGTTCGTATCCAGACTCATATTAAGTTGTCTTGTATTTTGAAAGTAAGACTTGTAAATCAGCAAAGCCACTCCTAGTGACTGACCACTAAGGGCACCATATGCAAACTCTTTGATTCTTTAATCTTTGTGGACTACATGAGTTGAGAAAAACAGGAGGTACTGTGAAAGCAGATTTTTTTGTGATGGGAGATTTCTAGCTGGTTTCCTGCGTCTCTTGCCTCCCTGCAGGACTGTGTTTGTTTTTTCTGTTCCCTCCTTTCATGACCCTTTCTTTCTCTTCTCCACCAAAATTCCATTCATTTTGGTGCCCATGGAAATCTACCTAGTAGCACAAATGTGTTTATACCTCTTTAAAAAAAAAAAAGAAAAAAAAAAAGATTTGAAGCTAATTATATATCCTGAGAATAATGATCTTTTCCCTGTGGAGGAACATGTATGGAAGCAACTGATTTCTTTCTTCTTATATCATAGAACCACAGAATCGTCAAGGTTGGAAAAGACTCTTAAGATCATCGAGTCCAACCATTAACCTAGCACTGCCAAGTCCATCTATACCATGTCCTCGAGCACCACATCTATCCGGTCTTTAAATACCTCCAGGGATGGAGACTCAACCACTTCCCTGGGCAGCCTGTTCCAATGCTTGACCACTCTTTCGGTGAAGTTTTCCTAATGTCTAACCTAAACCTCCCCTGGCACAGCTTGAGGCCGTTTCCTCTTGTCCTATCACTCATTACTAGGGAGAAGAGACCAACCCCCACCTTGCTACAACCTCCTTTCAGGTAGTTGTAGAGAGCAATAAGGTCTCCCCTCAGCCTCCTCTTCTCCAGGCTAAACAACCCCAGTTCCCTCAGCCGCTCCTCATAAGACTTGTGCTCTAGACCCTTCACCAGCTTCATTGCCCTTCTTTGGACATGCTCCAGCACCTCCATGTCCTTCTTGGAGTGAGGGGCCCAAAACTGAACACAGTACTCGAGGTGCGGCCTCACCAATGCCACGTACAGGGGCACTATCACCTCCCTGGTCCTGCTGGTCACACTATTCCTGATACAAGCCAGGATGCCATTGGCCCTCTTGGCCACCTGAGCACACAGCTGGCTCATGTTCAGGCAGCTGTCAACCAACACCCCCAGGTCCTTTTCCTCCAGGCAGCTCTCCAGCCACTCCTCCCCAAGCCTGTAGTGTTGCATGGGGTTGTTGTGACCCAAGTGCAGGACTCAGCCTTGTTGAATCACATACAGTTGGCCCCGGCCCAACGATCCAGCCTGTCCAGGTCCCTCTGCAGGGCCTTCCTATCCTCCAGCAGATTGACACTTCCACCCAACTTGGTGTCATCTGCAAACTTACTGAGGGTGCACTCAATCCCCTCATCCAGATCGTCAGTGAAGATGTTGAACAGGACTGGCCCCAACACTGAGTCATGAGGAACACCACTCATGACCAGCCACCAACTGGATTTGACTCCATTTACCACCACTCTCTGGGCTCGGCCATCCAGCTAGTTTTTAACCCAGCACAGAGTGCACCCATCCAAGCCATGAGCAGCCAGCTTCTCCAGGACAATGCTGTGGGAAACGGTGTCAAAGGCCTTACTAAAGTCCAAGTAGACAACATCCACAGCCTTCCCCTCATCCACTAAGCAGGTCACCTTGTCATAGAAGGAGACCAGGTTAGTGAAACAGGATCACCCTTTCATAAACTCATGCTAGCTGGGCCCGATCCCTCGGTTGTCCCGCACTTGCTGCATAATGGCACTCAAGATGATCTGCTCCATGACCTTCCCCTAGATGTGTTCTAGAACAATGGTATCTGCAGAAGAAATGGTCTCTCTGAGTCCAAGGCTTTGGCCATACTTTTCATAAAATACTACTACTGATAATGCAAAGGTTCAAGTGCTCTGAGAGTACCTTGTGGGTATAAGGATGCATAGATATACTGATAAACTTACTGGTATTTTGTGTAAAGGCCTTCAGTCTTTCTTACTGGGTACACAGTACAGTTTGATATTCAAAAAAAACTGCCTTGGGATATCTTGATATATCCCAAGATATACCAAGAGGTATCTAATTTGATACACATGAATAGAAATTCAGACGACCAATTTAATGGTTTATGCCCAGTTTCTATAGCACTACAGAAAAAATATTTCAGTGAGCTACACTTGTGGAGATATTGCTGGGTTTTTTTAAAAAAAGGTTTTTATTTTTCTTGTCCTGAATTCAAAATTATTGAATTTAGAGTAATTTCATAGATAAATTCTGTAATTACCTCAGTGGCTGATGATGATCTCCTACCTTTAGATCTAGGGTTCAAATTGTCAGAACAGGGAGGAAGAATACATAGACCCTTTGTGTACAAACAAAATACACACCAGTGCGTGGGCAAGGAATAGCAAAGTAGTTACATAACAAGGGACAAAGATTTTAAACTGAAAGAGGGTAGATTTACATTGGACATCATTAGGAAGAAGTTTTTCACAATGAAGGTAGTCAGATGCTGGAACAGGTTGCCCAGAGAAGTTGTGGAAACCCCATCACTGGAAGTGTTCAAGGCTAGGTTGGATGGGACTTTGAGCAACCTGATCTAGTGAATGATGTCCCTGTCCATGGCATAGAAGTTGGACTAGATGATCTTTAAAGATCCCTTACAACCCAGTCCTATGATTCTATAATCAAACATTTGCTCTATTACCTTACAGAAGAGCTGCAATAGAAGAATATTCCAGTGGCAACTCTGCAGTTCCCTCATGTCCTGAACTGAAAGAAAAGACTCTTCCCCTTGCCTCACCAACCCGCCTGCTCATAGGCCCCTAAATATTGGGCGTCAGTGCTGGCATGAGATTTCATCTGTGTACTTTTGTCTCTTCCAGAAAGGAGTAATAACAGATTCTTATCAAAGAGTAGTAGCAATGTCTAGCCCAGCACTGTGAAAAGCCAGGCATATTAAAGTCCCCTGTTCTTTTTACCCTAGTTGCAATTCTGTGTGTACCGATTCATTGATCCATAAAGTCTTCCCTGGATTCATTTCATTGTTCATCATCTCTTCCACAATTTCAGCAAGTTAATTCATAGAACATTTTGGGTTGGAAGAGACTCTAAATATCATCTGGTTCCAACCCCCCTGCCATGGGCAGAGACACCTCTCACTAGAACAAGTTGCTCAAAGCCCCATCCAGCCTGGCCTTGAACACTTCCAGGGAGGGGGCATCCACAACTTCTCTGGGCAACCTGTGCCAGTGCCTCACCACCCTCATAGTGAAGAACCTCTTCCTTATATCCAATCTAAATCTACCTTCTTTCAGTTTAAAGCCATTACCCCTTGTCCTATCACTATGTGCCCTTGTAAAAAGTCCCTCTCCAGCTTTCTTGTAGGCCCCCTTCAGGTACTGGAAGTCTTCTATAAGGTCTCCCTGGAGGCTTCCCTTCTCCAGGCTGAACAACCCCAACTCTCTCAGCCTGTCCTCATAGGAGAGGTGCTCCGGCCCACTGATCATCTTCGTGGCCCTCCTCTGGACTCGCTCCAACAGGTCCTTGTCCTTGTTACGTTGGGGGCCCCAGAGCTGAACACAGTACTCCAGGTAGGGTCTCACAAGGGTGGAGTAGAGGGGGAAAATCACCTCCCTTGACTTGCTGGTCATGCTTCTTTTGGTGCAGCCCTGGATACAGTTGGCTTTCTGGGTTGCAAGCGCACATTGCTGGGTCATGTTGAGTTTCTCATCAGCGAACACCCCCAAGTCCTTCTCCTCAAAGCTGCTTTCTATTCATCCTCCGCCCAGCTTGTATTTGTGCTTGGGATTGCTCCGACTCATGTGCAGGACATTTGCAAAAGAAAGCAAAATAAAGCAAAAATCTTAGAAATAGCAGTAGGACGGAGTTCCAGTCAGCAAATATACCTCACAAAACCCTGTTATGTCTTCAAATTCTCTTTGTACTTCTGTAATGCATCATTCTTATATTTTTCATTGCAGACACTGCTTTTTGCAGGACATTCAGCTGTTCTGTAGCTGATTTCTAAATTCAGTAATGAAATTATCTATAAGATACTAATTTTTCCTGCAGAAAAGTTGCACTGGGTATGCATAGCACATCATTGCCTTGATCAGGTGCACAGCTGTGTAGATGGTTTGTTGCCATCTGGAGTTCAGCTAGGCTATGGAGTTGGTAACTGTAGGTATGAAGTCAGATTTACAGATTTTATTTTCTTTACTGGGGAGATTGTACTTATTATTTTCATACTTGACAGAACTGTCTAATTTCCATTAATAAAACTTGTTATATTTTCCCTTTTAAAAAATAACTCAATTGTAAGTGGAAGCACAATGTCAATGTAACTGGCAGATATATCATGAATTCAATTTAAAAAATAAACACCTTCTGGAAGGTAGGGACTAAAGGTAGGTTAAGAACAAAACTCCAAATTGATATGCTGCTTAGTTTTTGAGAGATGGATCCAAGATTTACTGAAAGGTAACGCCAGTCTCTAGAAGCTCTATCTAAATATACACCTGCTGATATCATTTATATCTAACCCCTAAACAGTAATACTTAATTAATAATAATAATCAGGACAATAGAGAATCTGCCCAATGACTCTGCAATGCATGCTGAAATTCTATTAGTTGCAGTGACTTAATGTGCACTATATGTTAAATACATAAGATTAATGCTAGATAATTTCTATCAGTGAGAATGGGCTTATCATTTCATAGGCAAATTATGAAGAACACACTTGGACCTTGTTGGATCCTCTCAGGAATGTTTTGGAGGTAAAAAGCAAGTTGTTAAACTTCATTATTTCTTGTTTAATATAGCCTTTTAAACAGCAAAACATTTCCCTACATTTTTGTTCAATAGGTTTCACGCCAAAGCCAGTTGCTTGTCCAAAGCATTCACACATCATCTTTGGTCATCAAAACATTCTAGATGATAAATTAGGCTGGGAGTTTTTTATGGTTTCATGGCTGCAATAAAAACATTGCAGAAAATGACAAATATACGTGGGATACAGGTTGTAAAAGAGTAGTGGATATTTCTTTAAAAATCAGTCCCTCCAGTGAAAAGGATTGCTTGGGTGAAAAACTGTTTGCATATTTCTAAATACTTCAACAGGATTTTTCTCACACTTAAGCTCTGTTCCAGCAATTTACTCATGTAGTTCTTAGAGAGAGGAAGCAATAAAGGCTTTGAAAGGTATTTACTAAATATTCCTCTGCAACAAGAATGATTTATGGCTTGTTCACACATCATTTTTCAGAGGCAGCTGTGTCAGCTGAAGAGGTTACCATCTCACCCGCTGCCAGCTGCTTATTATTGCCTCCTGCCAGAGGTTACCATGCCCTCA
This sequence comes from Platalea leucorodia, assembly GCF_965183815.1. NCBI lineage: Eukaryota > Metazoa > Chordata > Aves > Pelecaniformes > Threskiornithidae > Platalea > Platalea leucorodia. The sequence goes on from NC_138829.1 coordinate 22,682,839, forward strand.
GATCTGCCTGAGCTCTGCTGCTCTTGTTCTTCCATACCCCACCGCAGTCAGAATAAGACAGCAGCAGTTTACTATTTAAGCTGTCTATTGTAACCCATATGGCAGGCTTTTAGTCTTGAAAATGCTGTGCAATGTGACTTGAAGGAAATCACTGGCCTTAGACTGTGAGGAGGTGCTTCATGGTACTAATCAGTTGTGATAGGCAAATGAAACCTGTTCACATAGACCTTAGGGGTCCCTTTGAGCCTGATTTTCTACAATCATGTTATTCTGAGGTGCAATGAAATAGAAAAGTCTTTGAGAGTTAGGCTGATAAATACAGTGTATAAAGAAATACTGCTGATGACTTCAAGAAAAAAATTATTAGCATTGTACTAAACGAATTGTGTCAATTTTTCTGTCTGAGAATAACCTGAAAATAAAGCAGGATTTTCTACAATGATTGAAAATTTCTGTAAATAGTCATGTACATATATAAAACTTTACTGTTGTATGTGCAACATGCATGAACATAATGTGCATGACTATTTACTCTGTTTGCGTGTCATTTGCCACAATTCTGTGAAATAATGTTAATGTTTATCTGCACTTAGAAAAAATGGAAAAGTACAATGACAGCAAATGTAAAAATGTGCTCAAATGCTCAGTGTATAGCTGAAAATTATGAAATAAATTCTTACTGCTAGAGAAATAGACCTTTTTGTAAGAAAGGGACTTTTTTTTTTCCTCCTTTTCATTTATATGTAGCATTCTGAACTATCCATGTTGTTTATTTAGAAATTCATATGCTATCTTTTTTTTAAGAGATAAAAATGAACAAACTAAGCTAGGGAACATTAAGGCTTGATTAACTGGAATTAATTAATTAATATTGAGATATTCCATTAAATTGGAAGGTAAAAATCAAAATTAATCTACATAATTTTCAGATGACAGCAAAAATCTTTGCAAACACTCTGAGTGATGGGATTAGAATTCAAACTGATTCTGATAAATGGGGAAATGACCCAAATTCAACCAAAAGACCTTCAATAAAGAGAAGTACAAAGAACTACACCCAGGAAAATCAGATGCATAAATACAAAACAGAGAATAACTAGAGAGTCAGGATGTTCCAGAGAAAGATGTGGATATTAGAGTGAAGAAGGGTCAAGCACAGAACACCACTGTAAATGGGACAAGCATCTTTCTGGAATGCATAAGGAGGATAAAGGACATGAAAAAAATCATCTTGCTCTGCTCAGTAGTGTGGAGACCTCAGCCAGAGCACTGCAGCCCTGTATGGCAGAGGCTATTCTGAAATATTCCATCATGGGCACAGAGAAAGTCATGTAGGGTTTGTAAAATAAGCTCTTTCTCTTGATTGCCTTTTAGGAGAGATTCAGTCTTTTGAATTCCTTTGTACAAGAAGGATAGGCAAATTAGCACCTTTGTTTATTTATCTTAAATTTTGCCACTAAGAAGGCTTGGAAGACAAAGATGAAAAGCTAAAATAATTGCTTAATCTCCAGAATAAAAGACTGAAGAAAAACATGAAAATGTTCTTTAAATATCTAAGAGGTTATTATAAAAAATAGTAATTTACTGTACTCTCTGCCCAATAAGGTAAGAAAATAATCATGGGGGGTTTTGCAAAATTTAGGATACATTTAGTAATGTAAAAAATTTAGGAAAAATTTAGGATAAATTTAGTATGGAAATGGACTAACTAGGGACACTGAAGAATTTCCTTTATTGTTTCAATTGTATATTGAAAAGTACCTACCTTAGGTGATCCTAAACCTCTGAACAGGAGGAAGGCTAGGTGATCTTTTGAGTTTCTTCATAGTCTTCTATTTTTTTTTTCTTTTTTTTTTTTTTTTTAATTCATGAATCTGATAATGATACAAAAGAGTAAGAGATTTTAATATTTTTAAAGATTCCTGTAGGGCCACAAAGATTACCAAAATTTTAATGAGTTTACATGACTACAAATTCAGAATTGCCCAGGGTTTATTTTAGATCATTATAGACAGAAATACTCTTTAGCCTCAGAAACAAAAATTATAAGTGAGGCTCTCAAGTGGAACTTTTAGTGATTTTTGCCTTGAGTGGTGCCTAGAAGAGCAATGAAAATGAAAAGAAACACAAAAAAGGTAGGTAAACTCTTTATGAATTCAAACAGAAGGGTAACAGATAGAATTCTAACACAGTCAAAGTCTATGTGTGTTATACAAACCCTTATAAAATGGATGTAATAGTTAGAATGTAAACATCTGTTAAATAAATCCAGTAGTAAGTCTAAAGGAATGCCAAAATGCTGTATGTATTTTATGAAAGGTATAATATATGTATTACGTGCTATAATATAATGCTCTGGAATGATAATACAAACCGTACAGTGTCAGGGCAAAAAAAAATAGACCTTCCGTACTTGCTGTAAACAAGCCTTTGACCCAGACATAATGGTAATCCAGATGCTGCTGTAAGAGTTTATGCTTTGCTCAAACAAGGTGCATGGGTCTCTAGCCATTTGTCGGCAACAAGGTATTAGTAGTAAAGGAAGTATTTTTCATTCAATATGTTTAAAAAAAATGAATTCAAGTCTTATCACAAAAGATTTAATAGAGTGGTTTTACCAAGAAGTAAAATAAAATTATGGGGAATCTTTCCAGTGCCTTTTCTCCCCTTACTACCCCACAATATGTAATGGACACAGAATTACTAGAAGCTATATTTATTCTTGAAATTGTTAGGCCCTACTTATTGTTTGGATGGTTGTATCTATGGCTTCATACAACTGCCTCAGAAAGTGCTGATTTTTCTTTTCCCTTACAGAATTGCTCTTATTTTTGTTGTTTGGCAGCAAAAGCTAACATAGCCATATCCAAATGAAGTGTAAGATTTTCTGAAGCAAAAAGCATACAAAGCCAGAGAAGGGCAGAACAAAAAGCTCCTTTAAGACTGGAGAAGAAAATTCTATTCAAGGCTCTAAAACAGAAGTTTTTTCTTTCTACAGAATCCCGATCCCATTCTGCCATTCAGCTGCAGGTGTATACCATGTGAGCTGGTAGAAAGCATACTTGTAGAGGGCTTGGTGATGGACAGTTATTTATAATTCATTCACCCCAACGTGCCCTAACACATCAGTTATCAATCGCATTAAAAACAATGGTTATAATCTAAATGTCTAACAGCATTTCTTTTATAAACAGATTTTAAAACTCAACTATATATATTCACTTCAGACTGAAATTTATCATAGAGATGCAAAGCTCCACTTTTGTCTTCCAGACCATGACCAGACAACAGAGTGGACTTGACCAATTAATTGAACTGAACCCATCTGCTGTGGCTTCTCATGCACCATTGCAACACCACCAAAAAAAAGACGTGCTCCTGTGGATGAAGCATCCCAGATCAGCTAGAAGTTCTTAGACTTGATACAACTGGATTTTTCTTTTTGGACAGAAGCAAAATTTGAAGTTCTTTGGCATGAGCTGTGTTTTGGGGAGGGGATTGCATGTTCTAGATTTTATTTTTATGTTAGTCTTCTTCATTCTGAGAATGACGGCTGCAGGTCTTGAGAAATTGGTTCGGTCTAGTTACATTTAGTGTTTAGAAAAGCAAATATCAAAACTGAAGCAAGCTCACTATTGACATTTAAAATATTGCATACTATATGACGACTTTTTTTTTTTTCCAAAGGCCTTTTACCTCTCAGTGTATATTAGTTCCCATGTTTCCTTAACAGGTAGGACGCAGATTGGCTAATAAACCAGGGAGTCTATAGCTGTTGAATCAAGTTTGATAGGTGTAGTCCACTTTTAGGAAGATGCTTTTTTAACAGCTGTTAAATTTCAAAGACTAGAACTTCATCTCTTCATAAGATATTGTTACTTAGATAAGAAATTATTTTGACATTTGCCATCCTCTTAGTCCCTGTAATTAATGACAGTAAGATCATATCCCCTTCTGAGGAAAAAAAGAATAGTGTCAGGTATTGGTTTTACTTTTCAAAGAAAAAACAGAAATGCATTTTTTTTATTCTGAGATATGTAGCTTAACAGACCAGAAACACAGCAGTAATCCTTGTCAACAAAACCCCTGTCAACTGCTTATACTCATAAGAATTAGCTGTAGTCTGTCTTTTGTGTCTTTTAGAATTTTATAGTGAGATTGCTAAACTGAGCTAGTCACTCAGCGTGCAAGTACTTTGTTTTTCCTCAGTAAGGACTTAATTTCAGTCAATGCAACTGTATAAGACTTATGTTATCTGAGAATAAAATTCATTACCCTTTGATGACTAAAAATCCCAAATGAGATTTTTAGGGGGCTGGGGTAAGCGTATAAGTGATAATTACTTAATTTATTAATGAAAGGCATCCAACTTTAGGATAGATTGTGGTAGCATATGGCAGATGTACTACTGAAATACAGCTTCTAGATGAAAAATAGGAAAATTAACATAAGCAGAGAAACTTATCGCAAACTGTAAATGAGGGAAAAATCCTACAAGCATTCCACACTCTTTCACAAATTGACTTGCAATATTTATCGATCCATAAATACTGTGAGCTACGTTTAAAATAAAAAGCATCATATGGCTCTCTTTGCGTGTTTGCATATGATAGCACAGCTTATTGCATCTTTCTGTATTGTTTCTTTATCCTTTCCTTCATCTCCTCCCTATGGCCAAATATTAGAGTTTTCATGATGGGATCTCAAAATTTCAGATTTCCAGAAATAGGTTTATCACTACCTGCAGTTTTAATGCAATCACAATTGTTTACTACTTAAAACTGATGTGCTTGATAATTAGGAAGGTTACAAAACAAATACAGTTGAAGCTGGCATCTGTGTCAGTGGTGTGAAGTGGATCAAATGACTACACAAACATATACAAAGACTTACGTGTTTGTATACACTAAGAACACTATAATACTGTCGTGGTTTAACCCCAGCCAGCAACTAAGCACCACGCAGCCGCTCGCTCACTCCCCACCAGTGGGATGGGGGAGAGAATCGGAAGGGTAAAAGGGAGAAAACTCGTGGGTTGAGATAAGAACAGTTTAATAATTGAAGTAAAATAAATTAGAACAGCTAAATAGGCAAAGCAAAAACCGTGCACGCAAACAAAGCAAAACAAGGAATTCATTCACTACTTCCCATCGGCAGGCGGGTGTTCAGCCATCCCCAGGAAAGCAGGGCTCCATCACGCGTAACGGTTACTTGGGAAGACAAACGCCATCACGCCCAATGTCCCCCCTTCCTTCTTCTCCCCCCAGCTTATATACTGAGCATGACGTCATATAGTACGGAATAGCCCTTGGGCCAGTCTGGGTCAGCACTCCCCCGGCTGTGCCCCCTCCCAGGCCCCCGGGCACCCGGCAGAGCAGGGGAAGCTGAAAAGTCCTTGACCAGTGTGAGCGCCACTTAGCACCTATTCAGCAACAGCTGAGCACTACTTAGCAAGAACCAAAGCATCAGTGTATCCTCGACATTGTTCTCATCCTAAACCCAAAACACAGCCCCATACCGGCTACCAAGAAGAAAATTAACTCTATCCCAGCTGAAACCAGGACAAATACTAATTGCAATAAATAATATAAATATTATTAAATATCTTTTTTCACAGATTTTTGTGGAATGAGTTTGCACTGATACCTATCTAGTTCCTCAGAATCAGAAGTCTGAAATCTGTATAGAAATATAAAAAAATCAAGACCAAAATATGCACATAATTATAGTCATAGCAAAGAAGACTACAGATATCATTGACTAAGCCACTGAATCTAGCCATACTTAATAGTTCCAGAGTCCACCCTTTCAGCTGAAGCCTACTAATGGGAGGTGGAAAAGCTGCACTGCTGCTGACCACTCCATGTGTGCCCTGTAGTTAAAACACTTTGTTTGTTAGTTCATCAGTTCTCACAAAAGAGAAATCCATGTTGAAAACAGCTTAAATAAGCTAATTTCTCCAAATACTGAATTTCAGAAGGAACAATGAAGGGAGTATAGACTTTGGGGGAAAGTAAAGTCAGCACAAACAATCTTCATAGCTAATAAAATACCACAGGACATAAAACTTTGGTTCCAACAAATATTTATATAATTCAAGACAGCAGAGAGGATTTTCACTATGTTATTCTCTGACAAAATGTCGTGTACCATGCTTTTGATGGTGCACCATACTACCAATGAATTCCATGTTGTCTTTGTGATGCTCTTCAATGCATTTGTAACCAGTACGAATAAAACCTTTGCCCCTCCATTTGTTATAGCAATTATCTTATGAAGGGAAATAAAATGACCCTAAAGGGAAGTCAGTACAGAAAGAGTGTGAAACATCTGTGTATAGTATGGTTGTGTTATTCTTCATCTTAGAATCCCATTAGATATATAGACAGCATCTTGAAAACATCCGTTTCAGTTCCTTAAAGGAAAAGTGTAAGCAATGAATCAAGAGTATTCCGAACCAGAGAAAGGCTGTATTTTATAGCACATTAGAGCATTTCACAGCATGGAAGATGATTAACAGCATGTTAGGTAATGATGTAAGTGCCATAAATTAGTTTACATTCTGCAATGTAAATACTCAGCAGAACTGATGTCTGAACAAAGAAACCAAGATTGCAAATGAGCATTTGGACCAAATCCAGCGTGCTTTCTAATTACTTGTTTTTGTTTTGCTTTGACGAGTAAACTCAGAATTAATTTTTGCATATATATATATATAAAATATATAATGCATAAATATTATATATATCTATATGTGTATATATTTTTTTTTTCTAAACCAGATCTCTCACTCTCCCTGAAAAGTTCCTCTCCTTTTCTGCAGATGAATAACATTTATAATTATTTTTACCATTTTCTAAGTACAAGCCTTGAAAACTAATTTTGATTAAATTCTACCATATTCGCGTTTATAATTTCAATAATTAGAAAATAAAAATCTAGGATATAGAAATGTTTTCTGTTAACATATGTTCATAAGGAACATTGAATGAAGTCAAAAGGTCAGAAAAAAATTCTTTAAATACTGCATGATTAAGCTACTGACCATACTGAAATCAAGGATTCTAATAAGGATTAGATATTGCAAGGGATAATGAGCACATTCACAGAAAAATAGCAAAAATAGCACATAGGAAAAATTTGAAAAAATATGTATTCTCACAGTTCTGTTCATAATTCAAATACTATTTCATAAGTCTTAGGAGGAAATTTCCCTAATTGTTCACTTTGGGGTTTCCAGAATGTTTTTTTCAGATGAATAGGAGTAGAGAACTGTTAAAGACTCCACTCACAGCTAGATGTATTTCTGGTGTGGAATACTGGTGTTACATTCTTCTTCAGAGGAATCTTTTAAATCTACATCTCAAAGTGACAGGTTTTTATGCAATGACAGTATATATAAAGAACAGTCTAGAAGACTTATAAATATGGTACCAATATGCAACTGGGGAAAATGTCTAGTTTTTTAGAATTAATTCTTTGGTGTCTATATTGAATTTCTTCTCAGTTTGTTAGCCTGCAGATTCTTGCGGTTAGGACATGTTTTGCACCAGTATGAATGAGGGTCATAAGCTTTTTTTCAGTCTTGTTTGCAGGAACTACTGGAAAGGAATGGCTTTTGTCTGAGCAATTCTCAGACACATCTGTATGAAAGGTCTCCAACTAATCTGTGTTTCCATGTCCCAGAATTTAATGCTAAACCAGTAAATTCCAGATTTGAATAAGGTAACATTCATGAAGTTTATTGTGCTGTGACAAAATTCATATAAACCTACTGTTTGCTTCACTCTAATCATTGAATGTTCTAATCTCTTGAAACAATCTGCCTCCAGAAATACATAAACTAATTCCAGTTCTTTCAAACCCTGATCCTAATCCCGGAATTGTGAATTCTCTTACACCTAGCAAGACCATAAAATATTGACTATAAGCAACATAAATAATTTCAATGACTCAAATGGACATTAAAAAATAAAGGTTATAACTATTTGCAGAAACAAAAGATAGCATCAGGTATAGGTATTGTGTCAATTTCATAATGACACTGACATTTTTTCTCAACCTGCTGGAATATTTTTTTTTAAATATACATTTCTTCATTGAAATATGTCATTTTAGGAAAAATGAACTATGGTGCTACTTCATACATTTTATTCTGCCTTCTACATATACAACAGCTTTATTTGTAAAGTTGTTTAAGAAAAAAATATAAAAAATGGAGGCAATTCTATTCTCCTTAGCATACGTTTCCAGTCTATCTTTCAAACACACAAAATATTCACAGATTGTGTTAAATTTCACCAGAGATGTAGGAATAGATTAAGCAAAGGTCATTCAATAAATATATGACATTCATACTAATAGAACAAGAGAACTGTGACAGCAGGAGACAACCAGCATTACAATGAGAACAACTCAAATGCACAGAAAATAACATATATTCATGTGATGGAAGCCCAACTGGTACATGAGCACAGGGGTTGAATAGGTCAGCAGTGACCAAAAATGCTTAGAAAAATAGAAGCCTGTCCACATATACAAACCTGAAAACTGTCAAGATAGCTATAGTACTTCTGCCAAATCTGAACTATCCACATAATCCAGGAATAAAACCTATTTGCAAACTGGCTAAGAAAACAGTTATTCCTGCTTTCAACTCTAGTCATCTTCACACCGGAGGTGGTTCAGAACCATGTTCACACCCGTTTGCTGAGAATCCCTCACGAGGTCAATCCAGAGATTTAATTTTGATTTTATCAGCTGCTGTACAGTGCCACACAGGAAGAGAAGGAGATTTTTCAAGAAAATAAAGGTCTAAGAATGGTTACGTAAACAGATGCAAAAAAGACACCAAGTATTCAGAGTAACTGGAAAAATCCAATAACATGTTTTTAACAAACTTAGTAGGTGACTCATTGTACACTTCTTAGTGTTTCCAATTGCTATTATTTTTCACATGTTTTAATCAAAGAATAAATTTATCTTTCTTCCTCACTCTCTTCCATCTCTGTTCCACCATGCTCTTTTTCTATTATCTAGTGTATAAATTAGGGCTTTTTTTTTTTTTTTCTCTCTTTTTTTTTTTCTTTTTGTAGTCAGAGAATTCTGTAACATTTTATTAGTGTTTGTTGAATTAAACTGTGTTCTTGTCCTTCTGGTAGAATACGAAGAGGTCATCCTTAAAAAAGAGAAGAAATGAGTAAAACTTAATACTCAGACTACTATTTCCTAATAGCCTGTTGCAGTGTCAAATGGAAAGCTTTGACTATACCAGTGGAAGATAGAGAAGAAATTAATAAAACCTAAGACTCAGTGTCCTGCCTTGCTTATAATTTTTAAACTGTGAAGAGAAAATAAACAGCATAAAGCTTAGACCTGGGAAAAAGAATAATTGGTAAGTAGACTGTTTTTCAGAGATTCCCTTGAAACAGTATTTGCCATTTTGGGAAGGTCACTATCCACTTCTAACAAAAGCATTCTTCAGTTATAGGAAGGAATGTGGCTGGTAAAATCATCCCTTCTAGATGAGTTTGCATAGCCTCATCACAAATTTGTTCCCCTAATTTTGAGTCACTCTTCCCCATAATCAAGAAATATCATGACATCAAATTTCCTTTTATATAGCTTTTACTTTCTATTTATTTTGATATCATAAATACGTGTTAAAACAGTATTACAAAGACAGCAAATCTTAATGCCATCGCATCTGGGGGATAATTCACCTTTGTACCATTAGCTGCCATGGGAAGTCTGTCCTTTTGCTGGCTTTAGAAGACTTTTTTTATGAGTGTTTTATGATGTTTCTGTTTATACAGTATTTTTACAACTGTTGCGAATAGACACAAATGCCATAAATTACAGGGAAAATCATGCCCAGCTCCCTCCAGGCTTAATATGAAACAGTAAGAAAAAAGGGAAATATGCAAGTGCCACTAAAGCCTGTTCAATAAATTCCACATGTAGATTCAAGTTCAGATCTCAATTCATTAGAAAAATATGAAACTCCATGCCCCTCTTTCATATCTTATTTAAAAAAAAACTCAACAAACAAAACACAGCCATACTTATGAACACATCGTCATTAATTAAGTACCAAAATCCCATGATACATGGGGATTTAAAAAAATCCTCATTTCGTTGGTCCACAGTACCTGAAAATTCTTACTTAGGAGTACCATGATTTATGATGGAGCAATGAACAGTACTCTTAAGGAATGGAGAGGCCTAGACCTCATGCCGGTAGAAACACATTTCATATTCACTAAGTATACTTAATACATTTAAATCCAGGTAAATGTTTGTATATAAACAGTGATTCATAAATAACTGAGAGGGTAACTAGAGAATAACCAGTGAATGTTGCTGAATTGGATTGTACTGAGGGAAATAGAGGACAATGCATCAAAGGACATTGAAATGCTGATCTCAGAGGAGCACTGCCCAGAAACTGCTCAGAAAGCAAGAAGAGATGCCTTTAGAGGAGAAGGATTCAATATTTCAAGTAATTCAATCTCAGTTCCTTTAAAATTAATAATCACTCACTCTTCACACAAATGGCCTAACAAAGCATATTTTTACAATATGTTTGTAGCATTTGTTTTTTTTTTTTTCAAAGTTCCTATATTAGCACAATTTTCCTCCTTATGTTTTCCAATTACTTTTACAGTGTGATTGATGAAACAGCTCTCTGGAAATCAAAGTTTTTATTTCTAAGATGCAAACCCTTGTTGTTATCAAGCTGAGCTGAACAGCCCAGTTGTGATCCATAGGGCATTTCCAAATCAGAAAGTGTTTTCTATTTCAGTTACTCCACCTGATGAACACAAAAGTCTTTAAAATATATTTTTCTGTGGCATGTTTTCTGCCCTAAAGATTCAGTATCTACTAGCACTAAGGCAGTAATACCTTCTGCCAAGTATAATTTGTCCCAAAATTATTCAGTCTCAAGTCCTATTTCCAGAAATAGTTTTTACCACTTAAATCTGACACATCTCATGCACATTCATCCTGTATCTTTACTAGCCATTAGAATTAGATCGCTGCAGCTGTGGGCAGGGAATTAGACATAAAATTATATTCATCTTGTCTCCTTAGTAATCTTATAAATTTCCATTTAATGAGCTCTACTACTGTCCCAAGAGAAGCATGTGATTGAACAGATGAGATTGTCCACACTAGAAATCTGATTTTAAGGAGTGTTACAGAACAGGATATGAGTTTAAAAGTCATTGACTAGCATAGCTACAACTATATCAAAGAGCACTCATCATGCATTCTCATTCATCTCAGAGCAGTCAGCTTTAACGCATTTGTCAATGCATCCTTTCTTCCCGCCAGCTGCAATCTTCTTTACTTTGATCTCTAACCATGGAAGATCTAATTTTATGAAATAGATGCCCAGGTTCAATTTGTCAGTTTCCTAGAAAATTCAGACATAAACCTGCAGATAATTGATAGAAAGTTGACTAACACCAAGCCTTCCAACAAATCATGTGTATGTGTATCTACTCATCAATCCAAGATGATTGGATTGGTAAGTGAACCCAGTTGGAAAGTGTCATTCTCTGCTTGTTGAGGACGTATTTTATTAATTTTGGAGCATTTCTGGGCTTTGACTCCTTTTACTTATTGTCCTTCTATAGGCATCTCTAATTCCTGTTTCATTGTGACAACATAAAGCCTCCAGGAGATGGCCTACTGCAAATTCTCCATTGCTGTCGAAGTAGCTGACTTAGATATTTGTAGAGTTTGTACCTAGAGGACGCCTTCAGAAAAAACACACTCAGCCTTTGCAGAGAAGGTGTGTCCCATCACTTAAAACTTTAAAATTCTAACCAAGAATATACTCTAATAATTCAGGAGAATCACAATGAAATGTTCATTCAAAAGACTGGAAGATAGTGGGTCCTGAATGCAAAGATTGAAAAATGTTTAAGATTTAATAACAAAGAGTAATATTTATTTTTTAAAAAAACAGGTATATATTGGGCTAAGTGTATTTCTAGAATAAAAGTAATTAAATTTCACAATGCATTAAATAGGAGTAAGAAGATGTATGGGTTAACTATGAATACAGAATTTCTCATAGAGGTTCTTAAGCCTTTAAAGTCTCATGCTTTATAACTGAATAACTTGAAAGGATATTGAATTATCGAAGCTTTCACATCATGATTGTCAAGGTCAAGTTTACATAACATGGTAGCTGTTGTAACGTAGCTATTTGGTGCTTCACTGGCCTAGGATTTCTTGATTCAAGCAAGTTTAGTTTACTTCCACCTCACAACGACATAACAGTTTGTAATTTCAGTGAATGGGTCTGAAATTTAATTGGCAGCAAGAAAGCAACAAAAAAATTGCCAGAAAAAAAAGAACCATCTTCTCTTTGCCTACTCATGTCTGAAGGTAATTTATGAGGCACTGTATGACAGGCATGTATCTTTAAAGCCTATGCCAAATATTAGCATTACAGAAAGTGAACTGGGAAATCCAGGATAAGATTTGAATGTCTTTATTTAGAAGTGAACAAATAACTACTCTAGCAGTCATTCAAACGATGACTGAAATCTCCAAACCCTTCTCACTAGTCTGGCCAGAAATAAAGAAAAAAAAAAAAAAGAAAATCAAAACAAACCAACGAACTAAACAAACAAAAACAATCCAAAACCCACTCCAATTATAAGAAAGAAACAAAAATATCCATTTAACTAGCTTCTCTGAATGTAAGAGATCTTATTTAAATGATACATAGCTTACATAGGCCATTATTAGTAGAATTCTTGTATCCACAACTACTGTAAATAATATACCAGATTTGCCTTCCCCCAGTATATTCAGTATATTCACATCTGTTTGTTTTCCTTCTGAAAATGAGAAACATTTCTTGCACTGCAAATGTCATTCATACTTCAGCATACATTAGGGTCCATTACATTCCTGGCTATACACACCAGATAAACCAGTATCTGATTTTAAATCATAAAGAAAAGACAAGGAAAGAAGAAAAGAAATATGTAAGTAATTTCTTAATACGTCAATGAAGTAAAGTCTGCACATTAATTTGTTTATAGAAATCAAGGCTTTGCCTAGAAGCAAATTTCAGTTTGTGTATTTTTTCATTTTATAGTTATGCTTTTGCTTTATCGTGGTATGAATTACCATTATAAACTACTGTATATTTGATGCTTGCCTATGGCTATCCAGAGGTGTCTGCTAATAGAAGGCTGAATAGCATTAGGACCACATTAGAAATGGTATGTTTTATTTAAGGACTCCATTGGTAACTTACTAGCATATTTCCCTTTGCAATTTGCTTACCCTAATTGTCAAAACATTTCCTTCTCTTCCAAAAGTGCAGCTGTTGCAAAAGCCTACAGATGAGGCAGAATGGGCCCTGCTAGTAATATGACTTTTATTGTCAACTCATTGATAGCTTTTGCAACTTTTTGTTACATGGTCCAATTTATTTCTTTGGTCTCAAAAGTTTCAAAATGTCAAGTGTATGACTATATGAGTGGTTAGCAAAGTATTCTGAAATAAACAGAATTCCTTAGATCTCTTCATTTCAACAACTAGTGAAATTCAAATGACAAAGATACAAGTAAGTATTTTGAAAACGTTACTTCTTATGTGATCTACCTGAGACTGAATTACATAAATGAAGAAAATAGTACATTTTCTGAAATTGAAAATGCCTTCATTTTTTGAGTCATAAATACCTTCACTTGAGCTCAGAGCCACTGTATGAACTGCTATCTGACACAATTACTAGGATTAAACATTTATCCTTCAGCAGACACTGTAATTCAGATGTATACAGGCCTTAATGCTCCACCTTGCAGTCATAGGAGTGGACTTTATCCATTTTAACAATGTAGTTGACTCTGGTTCTAGTGATTTTTAATCTGACAACCTATGAAAGTTAGTTATGACAAACCAAGTCTTTAAATTTGAATGTTTATTGGCAAAAGCTTGGATATTTACCTGTTGTCAGAAACTTTACTGGTGTGTTAATATTGGTCTTGATGAAGAGTGACTGCTTAAGGAAAATATAAATACAGTTTTGCCTAAACAGCAAGATAAACTTAATAAGACTATGGACTCATTGGAGAGAGATACACTTTAACATGGCTTGATGCAGAGGTATGTCAGGAAGTATTCCTTAATTAGGGACTACTGACAACTTGAAAATTGCTGAAACTTCCTCTTGCTTACATGATTTAAAAATGGATTATACAAATCTCTAGAAACTATATTCTTTGGAAAAATCCAGTATATGTTAAATGGAAAAAGGTGGGCTTCATCAAACAATTTCATCACTATATAATAGTAAAACATCATATATTTTTGCCAGAAATTTAAAAAACAAAACCAAAACAAACCAAAAACAACAAAAAACCCAAACACAACCATTCAGGCTAGAAAAGCTTCACAAGCTTAAGTACCCAAAAGTTTTTTTTAGGAGTAACTCCCCTGCAATACCTCCAAATAAAAAAAAAAAGAAATTAATTTTAAATTATTATGGATCTTATTTCTGAGTTTTTATCTTTCATTATTCCTTTCCCATCAAATATGTTAGTAAAGAAGTGAAACTGACAAATTTTTTATATGAAGATCTATGATCTTCTTTGAAGATTATTCTGTGTTTCTTATGGGAATAAGCCTATGAAAATGATAGTGCTGCCACCATCATTAACTATAAAGGAAGAGCCACAGAACCCCCAGCCATGAGATTCAAATATTATTGAGAAATACAAAGGATTAAACTTTGTACCCATTTTCACTTCTCAGAAATTAATACCTGCCTAAACCCCACCTACTAGCCAAGAGCACACCTGCATGTCTTTATTTCCTCTTTTTCTTTTAAATTGTACATGCATCTCCAGCACTGGCCCACATATTATGCTTTATTTGAAAGAGGAAGGAAACACATAATCCAGATCCATTGGTCCTTAATTAATTATGTGATCCATATTCACAGACATGAATTGGATTTTCATTCATAACACCAAGTAGCATACTAGAACATGGGTGATATTTTATCAGTGCTCTGACTTAAAGGAACAGGCATTCAGAGTGACTGAAAGGAAGGAAAAATTTGAGACTACACAGAAAAAAAAGATTTCCAAAACAAGGACAAACTAGTACAGTTATTCTTACATTCAGTAAACTGAACCTTCTGTATATTAATAGCAGTGCATGTAGTTTGCTCTGCATCCTGATTTGAAATGTTAAAATATTAGATTATTTTTACATTCCAGAAGCTGGCTATATGGTCCATGAATGACTACAATTCAATTAGTATACACTTTGAAAAATCTCTGTGCAAAAAGATGAACTATTGCTTGGAGGAAAAAACAAGCTAATGCTTTAGCACACAACACTTTAACAAAGTGAGATGTTTAGAAGGAATATAATTGCATGAATGCCACAGTATTAATCACACACAAGTCCCAGATGGACACTAAAGCATACACACTTTAGGTGAACCCATGATTTAATCCTGTCGGACATGTGTAAAAGTTGGGACTGGAGTTGAGTTGGTGAAGTACATCAAAATCATAGTATTAAATTGAGAATATGAACTTAAAACATTTATATGTTGTATGAATGCAAAACTCCTAGACAGGTGAACGACATAGCATGCAAGGGAGTCATGCATGTGTCAATCTCTTTAAGCGAATCCCTACTTCTTTTCTGACACTGTTTTGTTAGGAAAGAATGCACAGATGTTAATTGTACATTCAAAGAATCCCAATTTTTGCACTTAAGATAAAATAAATACAAACAATGGAAGTATAAATAAAAGAAACTGTGATTCTTTTTTGTTAAAACATCTCACCTTCATTTTTGCCTCAGCTTCCCAGCTATCACCAATGTGAAACTTTAGCATGCAGTGGAAGTCCAGCACTCTCAGATTATTATCAGCCTGAAATGATTTTCTGCTGGAATATGCTGCTATGGTACGCCTTTAAAATCAATAGCTGCCAGCAAGAATTTGCTGCGCATTAAGTTGATGATCTTCTGGTGTAAGCTGTGCCGTATATACCAGGGTGTTCTATCAAAGACCATATTGAACTCTTGCTACATATACAAAGACAAGAGTCACTCACCTCCGTAAAGCAAGGACACTTATTCAATTGGCAGAGGGTATAGATTTCTTTCCTCATCCCAAACTATGTAAAAATGATAATATATTGTCTTTAGAACTGCGATGGTTTTAATCTACCACAAAAATGATAATATACCATCTGAATGAAGAGATTAGCGTACAACCTGAGGCCACAAAGAAGATGGAGTATTTCAACCAGTTATCTGCTTTGTATTCAACTGCTGCCACATAAATCAGAGAAATAATAAGCTAGGTGATGTGGGCACTGGGATTTTACAGCAAAGAATATTATAGGTGCAAGTAAGGATGGCTTTTTTCCAGTTTATGAAGCAAGAACAAAGCCAATGTGGAATCTCACCAGGGTAAAGGTATATATTTATATACCTTTCTAAATGCATAAAAGATATGTGCTTACAATACTGTCATATGGATATGAGAATTGAATGATGTGCAGCAGAAGTACCCTTCAACTTGACAACTTTAAACAGAAATCCTTTATTATAAGTGATATGGTAGTCAGCTTTGCTGACTGCCCTTCTGAGGAGCTAATGGGCTAGATAAATATGTCCTGGGCCAATATACAAGTACCCACACAGCTCCTATACAGTGAACTTGAGATTAAAAAAGAGGAAATATTGTTGTCAGAAAAGTAGCTCAAGGAACACAGCACCAAGCTGCCTGTATGCCTAGGCTGCCTCAAAGACAAACAGCATGGCCTCGGACAGGAGAACATGTGAGACATATGCCAAGCAAGCACAAGCATCAGCAACCCAGGAGCAGGTCACCTGTTGAGTGACACTAAGAATTTTGCAAGGGTGTAAGCACAGATTCTACCTCACCTGAAGGACAGAGATCTCTATTCACATATTGGCTCTACACTGTCATCATTGACTACAGTGGACTCACAGTAAAAGGGGCTGATCACCTCAAAAGTAATTAAATTTTAGAACACTCCAGGAATGGGCAAAAGTTACCGGAAGTGGAACTAAAACAAGCAAAGGACAACATCTTGATAATAAATATTGTAAAACTGGAGAAGTCTCCAACAGTAGACTGACAATTTCATTTTCTGAGTTGTTTTCAGTTAGACTGTTACCTGAAAATTCAATAGAAGTGCTCAGAAATTTTCTAGCTTTCTTTCTTGACAGAAAATACAGAAAAAACAATTTTTTTTTTAGAAGTGTATCATTTTCAGCTACTGTTTGTCAGATAGAAATCAAAATTAAATATTTAGTTAGGGCTGAAAACTTCAGTGATGATTTTCCTCTATTCTTTAGCTTCACCATTTCATGATTGTACAAGAGATTTTGATTTTAGATTTAGTATTTTCTTACTATTTGGAAGAGAAGAAAGTTAAAACATTTTCAAAATGAAGAATAAAAAAGATTTGATACATTGCTATTATCCAACCTTTATTCTTT
Source organism: Platalea leucorodia (assembly GCF_965183815.1). Lineage (NCBI taxonomy): Eukaryota > Metazoa > Chordata > Aves > Pelecaniformes > Threskiornithidae > Platalea > Platalea leucorodia. Next base: position 22,700,368 of record NC_138829.1, read on the forward strand.
AAAGGATATACAGAATAATTTTTACAGACAATTTCAATTCTAAAGATTTTCTCAAGTATCTCATGAGTGTATTTAAAATTCAAGTTGTGCTGCTCACAATTACACAGTATACTCTTTTTTCTTAATAGAATGTAAATAGTTTAGACTCCATTTTTTCCTTTGAGCTCCTTCACATTTCTTCACAAATTGATTCCAGCAGTTTTTCTCCAATAGCTACTATTGCTAGATATTTTCCTTGCTTTTTGGTGTATAATTTTATCGACAAAAATATTGACATTTATGAAAATAGGAAGGATCTATCCACTAAAAAGACTAAGAAATTAAATGAGTCAATGTGCTTGCTGAGTAACAGGTAGGATTATTTTCCTTATTTAGATATCTCTTTCTTCTCTTGATTTGTGCTTTAAAGAATCAATAAAAAGCACCTTTGCAGGTTTGCTTAAAGAATAGCTTACTGCAAAAATATGGTTGTGTAGATGTATATACATACATGTGCATATAAGAATAAAATAATTGCAATGCAGTGTAAGTTTCATGAACAGATTTGCTTTGAAGCTGCAAGTCAAACCATAAATGCACAGATGTTTCAAGGTTTACATCTGAAAATCTTGAAAGATAAATGATTTATATATTTTCATTTTATAACCCTCTTTATGATGGGAACAGAGTGAGGTGAATTGTTCGGTAAGTAATAAGTTATGAGATGTTGAAACATATGTTGAAAAGCTCAGTGTCTTGAATTCCAAACTCAGTTGTTCTGGCTTATTCTTTACAGCTGGACACACGTAACTTCTGTTTAATATATTTTGCATTATCAAATATTATTATTAATCCCTTAAGAAGATGTTTAGAAACAAAATCTTACACAATTCCTCTACAAAGACAGAAACAAAGCTGCATGACCTGTCTTAGTAGTATTTCAAGGAAACCTGGTGACATAGGGAAATATTAAGTGTTAGTGGTAAGGAAGAACTGGTTAAGAAGTTATTTCACAAAAGTATGTAGAAGTCTGGACACATCTAAAATCTTCAGAGCTTTAAAACCTTCACATGAGTAGGCTTTACATTACACATGGTGCCAAGCCAGGTGGTTACAGTGACAAGAGTTTCCAGTAGCATTAGAACATGTTCATTTACCGGTAGACCAATACATTGGCATAAGATAACAAAATTAACAAACGTGTCATTAGTTTGATGTAAAAACAAGAATAAATTATATAACCTGTTTCATTAGAAAGACCAGCTGTTTCTGTCTTCTATTTCTGAATATGAACTTTTTATTTCCCTGTGTTTTTTTCTTTCTCTAGTAATTTCTCCCTTTTTCTTTTCTTTGTCCTACCAAACCCCAGACTCCCACCTGCTTGGGTAATGAATTTTTTTCCCTGGAAACCAAGAATAAGTTTTTGCATATTTTTTTTTATATCTTTAACATTTTGTGTTAAATTCAAAAATATATTTTTCATAAATTCATGGAAACAACAATTATTTCTTTTCTCCAGTTGATTAATATATGTATAATTTTCCCAATTATAAGCAGACAGAAAATACACAAGTTACAGAATAACCACTCTGTTAAAAGTACACCACGGTAGCCAGTAGGAAAATCCCAAGACCCTTCAAGTCTGGTTAAGACTTGAAAATCTGTATTGAGCAAACTCTGTCAGCTAACTGTAGTAAGGAGCATTCCTAGAGATTGATGTGGTGCCCATCAAAAGAGAAGAAAGCATCATAAAACCACAGCAGTTTCACCTAATTTAAAGGCATATTGCAGTATCTTTTATCTCCTCTCTGGAAACTATACTGTATTTTGTAAAGTTTGTCAGCAAACAACACAGTCCTTCACCATCTGAAACCAACCATGTCAATTCTTCACAAGTATAGGCCCTTGTTCTCCAAATACACACAGGCAGTTGTTGCATTTGCTTCCCATGGAGACAATGATATGGAGGCAAAGTTTCAAGAATAGGACAAGCAAAGTGTGACTGTGCTGTTTTCTGTTTTGATATAGTGCAATATCTGTTCATAGGTTTTACTCCACAATTTGTGGAGATGTAGTCCTTTAGAAGGACTTCAACCTTTTAAAGAAAAAGGAAATTAATGAAAGGTCTTAGGAATACAAAATACAGTTGGTTCACTGAGATCTTTCCATAAATGGATGATAAATCAAATATCTCATATTAATTCTATGGGGAGGGTACCAAAATGGGACAAAGGGAGCAACAAAGATGGTGGGTAATGCTGGCAGCAGAGAGCGAGCTTTGGAGCTTGAATTTGACATAGGGATTCAATGAAAAAATATCAATCAACAAGGAAGATAACCTGACTGCAGCATCCCTTTAGGTTCTTGAAGAAAAGTGAATATAAGATAAAAGAAGTAGCTCTGGGGGAAGAAACAGAATATTCTGGGGATTCTGAGGGAGAGTGAACAACAGATATCAATATGGCTTTGACCAGCTGGTCAAGAAAAGTACGAAAGGTGGGCAGAAAAAGCCCTATGCTGTAGACAGAAACAATGATAAGAAAATTGCTGTTAACTCTTTCACACCTGTAAAAGTATTTTTGGAATCAGGTTCTATGTGACAGTTATAAATATGCTAAGTTAAAAATAAATAAAAAGCTCTACAAAAGAAAAATGAATTAAGTGATACATTTGAACAGAAAGTCTCAAAATTATGGGTTATTATATTCCTCTTACTGGTGAAGTAGCATAGTTGGATTCACGGCAATTTCTAATGCTAATTCCTCAGTTTGTCATAACATTTAAGCAAGGGGAAAGAAGAACACTAGTGGACTCAATGTCGCAAAATGTAAAAGAAAATGGATTTTTTTTCCTTGAGCAAAATTTCTGCAACAATTTATCAGTGTCTAAATTTAGATTGAATACACTTTGTGGGAGAGGTAGGTTTTTTTATTTTGTACACTTTATATCAACTGCTGAAGTGCCATATATATCGACAGTGCTTTATAACTGAAATAATGTTCATCAAGCCATCATTTACAATACAAAATGCATTTTCAAGTTGTTACAGATACAGTGACTTGATTGCTCTCCTCATTGTCAGTCTAGATTAATTATTCTTTTTGGTTAGTAAAAGATAACTAAGTTATACAGTGGATAGTGTCTTTATATTACAATTGGAAAACCAAACTGGGGACAGTGAAGAAACTGTGCTGAATATACATTGTTCAAGGCCCTACATTCAATGTGTTTTAAGAAATACATTGTAAACTTACTTCCGAAGTTGGTAAGTTGTATTTTTCTAATAAAATGTTTCCTTTGCTTATAGAAAGACAGATTGGATATTTTTCAAAGTACTATCTTGCATGTTACACAGTATATAATTTAAAAGTAATTTGCTGCTTGTGGCAAAGATTAGTTTATTTCTATTTTTATTTCAATTCGTTCACACAGTTCTTAGCATTCTGGATGTTCTTACCCAGGACTGGAGTTAGTAGCTCCTACCAGAGCAGAATAAAATAATATTTAAAAAAAAAATTACAAGTAAATCTCACTCTTTTTAAGATAATGAAAATCTTTTTAGTCCAAATGAGAATTTCCTGAGTCTGACAAATCAGGGTGCTAATCCTGCTCTGGTGAAGAGGTTCGAGATCTTAAAATTTTCATGAACTGAAATTTAGAGGAAAAATCAATTTGTGTTAATGAAAACATCTTATTTTGATTTTGGTTTTTTATTCTAATTAGCTGGTATTTTGAAGCAAATGTCATGTTGAATTAATTAATATACTTCATTTTTAAAAAGTCACAGAAATATGTTTTGGCAACTTTCAGTTGCTTCCAATCTGTTTTGTAATTGTAAAATACAAAGAGTGCTGTCCTTATTCTCATAAAGATAGAAAGATTGAGGAAATTCTCACAACCATTAAACTTTCACCATTCATGGGAGATGGAATTCCACTGAAGGAGCAAGCAGATTATTCCCTGTGTGTAAACGAGGACACCTGAGTCACCGAGGCGAGCAGCTCTGGTGCCAGCACGATCCATGGAGCGCTCCAGCATGGTGCACAGGGGGGCTTCCCAAACAAAGGGAACCTCGGGGAACTGAGAGCGCCGCAGAGAGCCCACAGCTCGTGCGACAGCAGCTGACGATACCTGGGCGGGGCCAGGAGCAACAGCACGTATAAAAGAAGCCCTTAGGGAGCGCTAGTGACCAGGAGTGCCATGAACGGGGTGACCAAACAGGGTGTGGCATGTCAGCAAGGGTGTGGCATGTCAGCAAGGGTGTGGCATGTCAGCAAGGGTGTGGCATAGCAGTTTGCAGCAGTTTGGATGGAAGGGCGTCCCGGAAGGGTGCTGAAGCTCTGCCAGCTTGACCAGGGAGAGATGGTATGCCCCCGGCAAAAAGCCATGGCCTCTCTAAGCTCTGCACCCACCACGACTGACGCAGCTTCCCAGGCAAAGCTCCGGCGGGCACATGCTACCACCCAGGTGCCAGGCTGCAGGGTGTGCCCTGCTCTTACACCAGTACTGGACGGCAGCAGTGAGCCCACCTGTGGGAGGTGCGCCCAGGTAGAGCAACTCCTCCGCTTAGTGCCAGAGCTCTGGGAGGAGGCGAGTAGGCTGAGGAGTATCAGGGAGAGCAAGAGAGAGACAGACTACTGGAATCGCAGCCTACCTTCCCTGGGACAGACCCAACAGGCAGACAGGACTCATGATACGGAGGATTCCCTATCCTCTCTCCTGCTGGCTGAACACAGTGACTTAAGGGACGGGGGCAATGGCGACAAGTTCCTGCCCAGCGCAGCAGGTGCGTCTCCTCTGTGACTGCCCCACCTTCCCAGGTGCCCTTGCATAACAGATATGAGGCTCTACAAGTGGAACGGAACAATAACAAAGACAATCGTTCATGTAGCTTGGAGGTGTCACCGAGGTTAAGTCAGCCTACACCCTGTGTCAAAACTGCTTCCATAAAGAAAAAGGATGGGTCATCATCATAGGAGACTACCTTCTGAAGGGAGCAGAAGGCTCAGTATGCAGACCAGACCCACTTAGGGACTCTGCTGCCTCCCTGGGGCCTGAGTTAAAGATGTGAAGAGAAAGCTTCCGACCCTGGTACAACCCTCAGATTACTATCCATTACTGATTTTTCAGGTAGGCAGCAATGAAGTTACACGAAGAAGTCTGAGGGCAATCAAGAGAGACTTCAGGGCCTTGGGACGACTGGTGAAGGGATCAGGAGCACAAGCAGCGTTCTCCTCTATCCTTCCAGTTGCAGGGAATGATAAGGGAAGAAATGGGAAGATCCAGCAGATCAATACCTGGCTCCGAGCCTGGTGTCACCGACAGAATTTTGGGTGTTTTGATCATGGGTTGGTCTATGTGACACCAGGCCTGGTGGCAACAGATGGGGTACACCTCTCTCAAAGGGGGAAAAGGATCTTTGCAGAGGAGTTAGCAGGGCTCATTGAAAGAGCTTTAAACTAGATTTGAAGGGGGAAAGGGGTAAAACCAGGCTTGCTAGAGATAAGCCTGGGGGCAGCACGCCAATGTTTGAGGGACGGTGTGCTAGCGAGGTCCTTTGGTCTGACATCTCAGTGGAGGTAGGGGATGGAGAGCCATGCAGCAGCACAGATGCAAGGGTTATGGATGTGTTAGAAACCACGGAAGTGCCTGAGAATGGTCACATAGGAACTAAGGCTTCTCCCTCCAAAAAGGTGGCAGGAGCAACAGCCCAACTGAAGTGCATCTACGCCAATACACACAGCATGGAAAACAAACAGGAGGAGCTGGAAGCCATTGTGCAGCAGGGAAACTATGACATAGTTGCAATCACGGAAACATAGTGGGATGACTCACACAACTGGAGTGCTGCAACGGGTGGCTATAACCTCTTCAGAAGGGATAGGCAAGGAAGGAGAAGTGATGAGGCAGCCCTGTACCTTAGGGAGTGTTTTCATTGTCTAGAGCTTAACGATGGTGACAATAGGGTTGAGTGTTTACAGGTAAGAATCAAGGGGAAGGCCAACAAGGTAGATATCATGATGGGAGTCTGTTATAGACCACCCAACCAGGATGAAGAGGCAGACGAAGTATTCTATAAGCAGCTGGGAGAAGTCTCACAATCACTAGCTCTTGTTCTTCTTGGGGGACTTCAACTTACCAGATGTCTGCTGGAAAAACAATACAGCAGAGAGGAAACAGTCTAGGAGGTTCCTGGAGCATGTGGAAGATAACTTCCTGACATAGCTGATGAGGGAACCAACTAGGGAAGGCGCCCTGCTGGACCTATTGTTTGTGAACAGAGAAGGACTTGTGGGTGATGTGACAGGTGGAGGCCGTCTTGGGCATAGCGATCATGAAATGATGAGTTTCTGATTCTTGGAAAAGTAAGGAGGGGGTCAGAAGAACTGCTACCTTGGACTTCCGGACGGCAGACTTTGGCCTGTTGACAGAGTCCCTTGGGAGGCAGTCCTGAAGGGCAAAGGAGTCCAGAAAGGCTGGACATTCTTCAAGAAGGAAATCTTAAAGGCACAGAAGCAGGCCATCCCCATGTGCCAAAAGATGAGCCAGTGGGAAAGAAGACTGGCTTGGCTGCACAGAGAGCTTTGGCTGGAACTCAGGAAAAAAAGGAGAATTTATGTCGTTTGGAAGAAGGGGCAGGCCACTAAGGAGGACTACAAAGGTGTCATGAGGTTATGCAGGGAGAAGATTAGAAGGGCCAAAGCCCAGCTGGAACTTAATCTGGCTACTGCCATAAAAGACAACAAAACATGTTTCTACAAGTACATTAGCAACAAAAGGAGGGCTTAGGAGAACCACCGTCCTTTTTTGGATGTGGGGGGAAACATAGTGCCAAAGGATGAGGAAAAAGCTGAGGTCCTTAATGCCTTCTTTGCCTCAGTCTTTAATAGTCAGACCAGTTGTTCTCAGGGTACCCAGCCCTCTGAGATGGAAGACAGGGATGGGGAGCAGAATGAAGCCCCCATAATGCAAGGGGAAATGGTTAACAACCTGCTACACCGCGTAGACACACACAACTCTATGGGGCCAGATGGGATCCAAATGTGGTGCCCATTTACAAGAAGGGCTGGAAGGAGGTTCCAGGGAACTACAGGCCTGTCAGCCTGACCTCGGTGCCAGGGAAAGTTATGGAGCACATGATCCTGAGTGCCATCATGCGGCACGTACAGGACAACCAGGAGATCAGGCCCAGTCAGCATGGGTTTATGAAAGGGAGGTCCTGCTTGACTAACCTGATCTCATTCTCCTTCTATGACAAGATGACCCGCTTAATGGATGAGGGGAAGGCTGTGGATGTTGTCTACCTGGACTTTAGTAAAGATTTTGACACCGTTTCCCACAGCATTCTCCTGGAGAAACTGGCTGCTCATGGCTTGGACGGGTGTACTCTTCACTGGATAGAAAACCTGGCTGGATGGCTGGGCCCAAAGAGTTGTGGTGAATGCAGTTCAATCCAGCTGGCACCCAGTCACAAGTGGTGTTCCCCAGGGCTCAGTATTGGGGCCGGTCCTGTTTAATATCTTTATCAATGATCTGTATGAGAGTGCACCCTCAGTTTGCAGATGACACCAAGTTGGACGGGAGTGTTGATCTGCTGGAGGGTAGGAAGGTTCTACAGAGGGATCTGGACAGGCTGGTTCAATGAGTCAAGGCCAATTGTATGAAGTTCCACAAGGCTAAGTGCCAGGTCCTGCACTTGGGTCACAACAACCCCATGCAATGCTACAGGCTTGGGGAGGAGTGGCTGGAAAGCTGCCTGGTTGAAAAGGACCTGGAGGTGTTCATTGACAGCCAGCTAAATATGAGCCAGCAGTGTGTCGAGGTGGCAAAGGCCCCCGATAACATCCTGGCTTGTATCAGAAATAGTGTGTGGCCAGCAGGACTAGGGAAGTGATCGCCCCCTTGTACTTGGCACTGGTGAGGCCGCACCTCGAATACTGTGTTCAGTTTTTGGGCCCCTCGCTACAAGAAAGACAATGAGGTGCTGGAGCGTGTCCAGAGAAGGGCAACAAAGCTGGTGAAGGGTCTAGAGAACAAGTCATAGGAGGAGCAGCTGAAGGAATTGGGCTTGTTTAGCTTGGAGAAAAGAAGGCTCAGGGGAGACCTTATCGCTCTCTACAACTACCTGAAAGGAGGTGGAGTGTCAGTCTCTTCTCCCAAGTAACAAGCGATAGGACAAGAGGAAATGGCCTCAAGTTGTGCCAGGGGGGGTTTAGATTGGATATTAGGAAAAATTTCTTCACTGAAAGGGTAGTGAGGCACTGGAACAGGCTGCCCAGGGAAGTGGTTGAGTCTGCATCCCTGAAGGTATTTAAAAGATGGGTAGACGTGGTGCTTAAGGACATGGTTTAGTGGTGAACTTGGCAGTGCTAGGTTAGTGATAATCTTAAAGGTCTTTTTCCAAGCTCAATAATTCTATGATTCTATGATTATGAAGTAAGAAGAAGGTATTCCAGCCTCACCTAGCCAACATTAAACTGTATGCATTTTGGAGGTTATATGCTGAAACATCATTGCTGCCATTGGGAAATAATTTAAAATAGCTTCTTGCATTTTCTCGTAATGAAAACAATAGAAGCTCCCTCACTTCCCCTCTCTGAAAGAGTTAAGTGGAAAAAGAGAGGTGATACTAATTTTTTTTCTAAGCAGTCAACTCTGTGTGTGTGTGAGTGTGCGTGCATGCATGCATGTTTGTGTGCCAAATCCAAGCGAGGAAATTAAAGAATAAGCCTCCAAATCTACAGACCTTTAAATTAGCACAGCCATTTTCATTCAAGCACTGTACGCTCCTCTTTCTAATCCATCCCAAATCCATGATAAATTCCTTGAGTTGGATTTTCATTTTTTTTTTCCCTTAATTAAGGCAAAGGTCCCAATTTAATAGCAAAGTGAGAGAAGGTTTTTGTTTAAAAAGGGTTTAATAAGGGTTTTGTTTAAAAAATAGCTAATTTGAGAACACTTCACAGGTGACAGGATGTATAGGAAGCTTCAGATTCCCCCTTTTGCCAACCTAGAGTCTGTCGTACCATCTCATCATCTACTCATCTCATGATAAAACAAATACCTTATATTATACCTGATGGGTCTGACAAGTGGAGATCTAGTTTAACTGTATAACAATACAATTTCAGACTCACTAATGCCCTTGGAAGTGTGAAGATCTTATTACTCCACCTAGGAAAATTAACTTTAATGAATGCATAGCATTGTCCCAGAATCGCAGTCAGAGAATCACAGAATGGTTGAGGTTGGAAGGAATGTCTGGAGGTCATCTAGTCCAACCCCCCTGCTCAAGCAGGGCCACCTAGAGCAGGTTGACTAGGACCACGTCCAGACAGCTTTTGAGTATCTCAAAGGATGGAGACTCTACAACCTCTCTGGGCAACCTGTGCCAGTGCTTGGTCATCCTCACAATAACAAAGTGTTTCCTGGTGTTCAGACAGAATCTGTGTTTCAGTTTGTGCCCATTGTCTCTTGTCCTGTCACTGGGAACCCCTGAAAAGAGCTTGGCTCCCTCTTCTTTACACCCTCCCTTTGGGTATTTGTACACATTGATAAGATCCCCACCCTGAGCCTTCTCTTCTCAACAATGGAACAGATTGCCCAGACAGATTATAGTCTCCATCCTTGGATGGAGAACTCTACTGGATATGGCCCTAAGCAACCTTCTGTGAGTGGCGGATTAGACTAGACAATCTCCTGAGGTCCCTTCTGATCTCATATAAGATGTCATTCTGTGCAATAATTCTGTGTAATGCATACTCGCATTCCTACCTTATAGTAAAATTCATGTTAAACCCTCCCTTCTGTTGAATATTCCTGAGTTTATCTTTAATGACCGGAACACAGAAACCCCCAGAGCACCCCCAGCAGAGATGCAGAGCATACCATGACCCGCAGGACATAAAGTCCATAAACAGACCATAGAAGCCATTATGCCATTCAGAAAAAAAAAAAAAAAAAAAAAAATTAGGATTTAGAGTTGTCTATTGCAATATAGACTTATTTTTTAAAAAGCTAACTAAATGTCTTTAAAGCTCAGAATAATTTGGTTCTGATTCATTTGGAATTGGAAAGCAAGTATACTTTATTTTTATCTTAGCTGGTTCACACTTTCCTAATAAAAACCCTCAATGGCATTCAAATAAACATCCTCTGGCTCAACAGCCTCTGCACATTTCACCAGAATTTGATGATCTGCAACTCTCAAGTCACTTAGAATTTTGAATTTTGTCCTCTTTATTTTGTCAATGAGAGTGTGTCTTTTTAAAATCTCACGCTTTATGGACCACTTCATATCTATGAAAATTTTGTTCCTTCAAAACATGTTGACAGGAAACTAAACCACAGATTCAAAGGCCATTAAATGGGATAAGACTCAAAGACAGGAGTACCTGCAAAGATCCATATGGGATCCTGTACTCAGAGCAATCTTGGAGTAAAGAATATTCTGTGCTAGTAGAGCTGGGCCAATAGGTCCAGAGGTGGATCTGTGTGTGTATGTAAGTGGGAAATATACACTGTAGTTGGCTGCTCAAAGACTGTCTTTAATAAGAGCCATTATTCCCTCATGTTTATAACTGTTATATTCACCTGAGTGCACTTAACTCTGACAGCACTCATCTTTCTTTCAAGAAACTCGTACTCAGAAAAGAAAGGTATTTGTAACACATGCTAAGTATAAAATGATAAAATAATCTCTGCAGTTCATGGTTCTTGAGTCACTTAGAGATTTAATTGATCCTTAATGCTGAGATGAATGCAGGACAATGAACAAGGAAGCATCAGCATTAACCTTATTTAAATACTTGATTTCTGCACTTAATTACTGTGCTGTGCATGATCAGGGCATTGTATAAACAGTCTGAATACCAGAGCTCATCCAAAACCACTAGGCAATCGTTTGAAATTTGTGACTGCTCTAAGATCTCCTAGAACCTAGCCTTATGAGTCAAGTGTAGACAGCGTGCTTGTTCTATAATATCTGTAAGTTTAATCCAAGACAGAAAAAAAAATTAACAAAACTGTAGATCCACATAAGTAATGAATCCTGTACAATTTCTGAGCCCTTTTTAGGCTCAACCCTGAAAGTATGCCTATTTCAGCAAGGTTGCAGTTTCATGCAAATAATAAATAAAATAAATAATAATATCCTTTTTAACTATTTCAAGCTTTTCACTTCTTAATTACATCAGATGCCTTCCCCAGAAGAAATGAATAGGATTATCTAATTTATTTGCTCTTTATCAACCACTATGTTTCAGTTGTTCCCTCTTAAACTAATGAGAAAAAGTTTTTTCCTAACTTGAATAATTCAATAATTTTGAATTGTCAGTTTCTTTACAGAGATGCAGGAGATATTGCCTTAATTCTCTGCTGATATAACGGAACAGGTCTATCCTAAGTGCAGCATATCTTGAATGAAATCATCATCTCAAAATAAGATGCAGAGGAATATCTCTTGTCAAGTTTTATAATTATAATCTCAGTTAATTCTTTGCTCATTTGCTCTCTGTCTTCTCAAGGGTGAAAGGAGAGGACCGGACTGGACAGGAGATTTTTGGAAGCATTCATCCTTTATATCTCTTCTAAGCCATAACACCGTCCTAAAGAAATCATTTCCTTTTAGAGTGAGTGTTTGTTTAGTTTCAGATACCCCATCACCTTTGATCAGCAAGGCACTAATGGATGTCAGAGCATTCTCTGTTCACTGACACAGTGTTTTTGCATTAAGACTCATCTTATGATTGATGAATTTGACATAAACAGAACAGACTGGCCCAGAGAGAATGTAGTTACTAAGACAGAGCCAGTGGTGGGCACGGCTGATCAAATGCTCCCCTGCTGAAACAGAAATGTTGGGAAGGATTTCGGGTCTTGTTTGTTCAGGAGTATGGATGACATGTGCTTCAGGATTTGGGTTTAGGGGAACTGAGAAAACACAGCAGCTCCTGTTAAGGTTATCGGCAGGGTTGCTTATTCTATGCTTTGCCTTTCCTCACCTTCTGGCAGCCTAGTTGCAGGGCAAAACAGCATCACCAGAATATCCCCTGTTGTTTTGTTAAATCTGATTATATTTGACTGCCTGGCCAAATGTACTGAAAAAAATATTTGTCTGAAGTAAATATGTCTTATTTATTTCTTATCCAGAAGGGCCTATCTTAGTCACATTGTCATGGAAACCCATTTTTAACCCATTCACTATGATTTCAGTATTTCCACAGATTTTTAGCCTATGTGATAATTTGCTCCTTTTTTTTTTTTTTTTTTCCCCCCTAGTTAGTGATCATGGTGATTGGCTCAGGGGAAGATGTGTGTCTTGAAGAAGCTGTGATGGGTAGGAGCTGGGGGCCAGAAATAAGCATGCACCATAAAAGAGGGAGATTTCGTAAGTAGACCACAAAGGTAACCAAGATACAAAACAGTACATGTGTTCAAAGAGAAGTCACCCACACACACTACTCCCACAGCACGTGGGGTGCTTAAAGAGGATGACAACATATCTTGGGATCCAAAAAGAACCAAGATGAACACCCATAAATGGGACTTAAGACAATAATGTGTGCTATGCTAAATGAAGAACAACTGTAGCATCCATAACAGCATATTATTTTGGCTATGTTTCATGATCACTGTTTGTGGTCTGTAAGTGCCTTGGCTGGAGGCAAAGTTGTTCAGAAGCATCCAGCAGTCAGACTAATGGCTCTAGTTTCTCCTATCAGCTCAATGACTAGGATTGACCTACATAGATACCAATGAGCATGTTCTTGGATCAGTTTTAAAGTCTCCAGAAGTTTAGATTGGAGGAAACTAGTGATTGACTCTTTCTCCATATTAGAACCAGCTGCAAAATTCAGACTCAGACATGTGTAGACTTCCTTCCAGTCATCCTACAGAACACAGCTGTACAAATATGGAGATTTGTATACAGAGATATTTTTCAGGCTCATCTCAGACCAAAATGATGTTTCAAACCTGCTTTCAACTGCAGGAGTCTTTGGGATCTTCTTTTACATAGTTAATCTGCCCTGGCAGAAGACAAGAATCAGACAAGAATCAGACAAGAATCTTCTTGTCTGATGAGAAGCATTGCTGAAATTCTAGTATTTTTTCTCCATCTGGTATAGTCCTCCTCCATCTGGGGGAGGACTACTTTCCTTTAGGGAACAACATTTATTGTTTGGGCATTTATTTCCTTAATACTGGACTGGATTTAGTCCAGAGGCATTTGGCTTTGGAAATTCAGCTTTAGTCTTACATGCAAAATCATTTTGGCTAGCATTTTATTATCATTGATATTTACTTCTATGGTAGTAAAGTCAAAAGCTGAAACTCTGCTTCTTTCTACTTGGAATGAAGTATAAAGATATAAACACACATTTAATCATAATCCCACCAACAGCCTTCTCACAACTTCTCACACGTGAACAGCTGTCTTTCATAAAACATTTCTCTCTAGATCATTTGGGCAAGTAATGATGTCCTCACGGTCTTTAGTTGAGTGCCCAAAAGTTTTATTCAGGTAAATACGTTAATTTTTAGTGCTTACCAAGAAAATCTTGAGTGAACTTAATTTCTAAAAGTACTGTTCTATACATTAGCAATTGGAATAAAAGATTCAAATTGGTAACACATATTTTGAAGTTAAACATTTTACATATTAATAAATAACACGTGTATAGTACATGTTTCCTAAGCTCTTCCTATCTCAAATTATAGGCATATTATGCATAGCAAAATTTTCTTTCTTATTTGTATGAGAAGGACAAGGAACTCTGGAACAGAAAGAAACTAATATCAATATTTTGTTGCTTAAGAAAGAAGAGAGCAAGGTACCCACTATTAGAATCTTCTGTTGATTCAAAATACAAGTAAGGAAAGTGTTTTCAAACCTTATTACAAACAACTCAAATTCCATGTTTTATTGCTCAAAAAAAAAAGATTAAAACCATTGTCAAGCACAAAAATAAAATAAAATAAGAAGTGTTCCTCCATTCTTTCATTTTTTTCATTTTGAAAATGGTGAATGTGAATAACTGTGTTTGCTGTGTTTATCAGTAGCTGATTTTTCAGGGGTGGTCAAAGTGTTTTGCATAAACCAAAAACAATTCCAAGCAATCAACAGTCAGGTATATACTGTTGAACAGTTATTCATCCCGACCATGTGAGGGTAAGACAAATTAGTCAGTGAATGTGTGTCTCTATTATTGATTATAAAATGGATTCTACATGAAATATGCATCTGCTTTTTAGTCTTATAAAAATAAATGAAAACAATACCACATTTAGTATTCGAGATAAGAAAATGTCTCATTGTAATAACCAGATTTATCATGTATAATATATTTGAAATTTGAGTGAAAATGATTGCAATATAACTAGGCAATAAAAAGGGAGATGGAACAAGAGACAAAAGTTCAGAAGACTTCATTTGGACAAGATGCATATTGAAAGCAAAATGTGACACACCTGAACACTAGAAGTAAAAAAGAATTCTTAATCTATAAAAAAGCTCACATTCTGATCTGATAGAAATGTTATCCTTGTTGATAGAGGCAACTGAAAAAAAAACACCTGAGAAAATGCATTGTTCCATAAATATCTAATTTACAAACTCCTTTGCTTATTCTAACTTTTTAAAATCTTTATCTTGACTTCCTAGTGAAATTCATTACCTCAAAATATGAAAGTGACAAAAGTGTAACGCATTTGTTCATAGGCTGATTTATAAAAAAAAAAGGGTACAAAAAATCCTCAGCTTTATTTGAAAAGGGTTTTCCTCAGCAACAACAAAAATATGACTACTCTAATTGATACCTTTCAGTTTGAGTTGAAACACAAAATGTGAATTTAACTGTCTAAGTGTGGGGAAAATTTGTATCCAAATACAGATTTGAACATAAAGAGATAAGGTAGATCCTTTGCCTCAAAGAATGTCTTAAACATGTGGGGTGGCATGAGGGACAAAGAAATGCTTTAATGTGGACTGCTGCTGAGAGGAGGACAAAAAGGTCAACATTTGAAGAGAGAAGAGAGCACATGGGGTGAAACTGGTGACTATAAGCTCATTTTACTAATCCACATGAGCAGAGTAAGACCTAGGGAGAAGTCAGTCATCTCCAGATTGCATGGGACTTTCCTAAAACTTCTGTGCTTTTCACAATTCCTCCAAAAGGTGAGGAATAAAAAGTGCCACTGAAGAAAAAGATAATTACTATGAATAGTAATCAAGCACAAATGTAGCTTTTTGGCCAATTCTGTCAATGTGAGAAGCTATTTTTATAATTGATTTTATTTTTAAGTGGCTCAAGAAGGACTATTTCTTCTTTGCCTAAGAATAATGCCATTTGACTTTAGAAAAGACAAATAGATTACATAAAATATGAACTCAATTACAAAAGTACATGTAAATACCCGTGAAATTTTACTCCCACAGAAGACTGAGAATAATCATGAGTTGCTTATAAAATAAAAAATTTATATTCTGAAATGTCCTAGTGACAAATGAAAAAAATTCCATCTCATACCTCTGTTGGCAACAACTTAATTTCCAATACGAGGCTCGCTCTCATTTCCCTGAAATTTCTATATTATTGTCAGGAGTCATCAGTCCCAGGTGATTAGGTGTCTCTCCTTGTAATGGAATAATCTGTTTTCACTAGGATTGAAGACATCTGATTATGATTCGCCAAATAAAACTCTCAATTGCACCCAGGCAACCATCAAATTTTGGTCCATTATCTCCACATATTCTTAAGTTACAGTTCTAAATGAGTGTTGCTTTTTGTATTTTTCCACCAGAAGGATTAAAAGGAGAGATGAACATTAGCACTAGCTTTACCTGTTGCTTTCTTTATACAAACAGATTTGAGGAGAAAAATCTTCTTGTGCAAGCTAAGCCTGAACTGAAAGTTTAGACACATGGAAAATATTCACAGAGATGGAAAAAGTGGCAGAGGAAAATCAAAATGTAACAGCTGCAAAGTTACACAAATGACTGGATGGAGAAAGAGAATTAACAAGCTGCCACAATACAGAGCAGAAACCATTCAAGCTTCTTGCTAAGTCTTATGTAAATCCTTCCAGTCTGACCAGGCCGACTAGAAAGTAATTTCCTGCTGCCACAGAAACTTGATTAAAGAGACCAAAACACAAATAAGTAGCAATGCTTTGTGGCCCTCCCCTAAGGGGAAGCCCCCATGGGAACTGAGCAGGGAAAGTGTAGAGCAGACCAGGGCTAAATAGTCTGACTTCATTCTGGAATTTACCAAGAGTGTGTTGACCACTCTACTGCAGTGTTTCATAACCACAGTGTCTCTCTTTAATCTAGATGATTTAATTTCATGTCAAGCTTTACTTTCCTACACAAATTTTAAAAAAAGGCTATTTTCTAACTCAGGAGCTACAAATGTATGCTGGCTAAGAACATTCTTATCATGCATTGCAGAGCATCTTGAATCTTAAATGCAAAATATAAAATTCAAATTCTGATTCCATCTGTCGCCTGGAATGGTCCTATTACCATCTGAAACTTTACCACTTGAGCAGGAAAAGGAATATGTTTTTTTAAACAGAAGAATTATTGAGTCATTCACCAAAATGGCTCCTTTTGATTGAAATCAAAATGAAAAAAAAAAAAAAATCATTTCTCTTTGAGGGAGTGTCTCCCTCTACATAACAACCCCTAGTGCTTGATGAACATTAAAATTCACAACAGGAACTTCCCTTTCCAAGCTACTAACTCTAATTACCTCATTTTTCAGATGATAAATCTAGACACTAGACAGATTCCAAACCACAGGAATATCTACTGGCGTGTTTCTGTTGACTGGAATTGAAGACAGGTAGCACCAGGGTAAATTTAAGAGATAGGAGAGGAAGATTTATTCCAGAGAAAGTAAGGCAGAACAGCTTTTGCCTGATGATAAACTTATTCTTACAGGTCAATCCTATCTCCCAAGGCTCACGTAGAACTGGCCTGGTTAGGTCTGCATACAAACTACATGATATATATATATTAGCTAGGAGTATTTATGTAAAAACATAGATATGTACAATGTACACACAATCTAAATTTATCGTGCTTATAGATTATCAAATATATTTAGAATATAGAATAGGCTATTATACAATACCATGATCTTACATAACCAAATGACAATCTTACAATTAAGGCTGGTAAAATAATCTTCAATAGTAAATATATATATATATATATATATAAAATCAAGGAATTTATAATTTAAGGCAACCTTTATTTTTCTGCTCTAATACAAGAGCAGGCTGAACTGCTTTGATCAAATATTGTCTTGTTTGATTGTTTAATTAAAAAAAAGAAGAATCAGAAGTGCTACAGGATCTAGCACATTCTCTTGGCTTTTCTGAATTTTCTCTGAAGTGCCTGTAAAAAAGAAGACAGCATGGACTTAGTCTTAATTTTGAGAACAGCTGATTCTGAAGCATTCAGAGTTAATTGTTCTCCAGTATTTTTCAGCTAACTAAGACACTAAGAAAACAGAGTTGCAGAGGCTTATTGCATGACAGACAGAAGAAATACTTCACATAAAATGAAAAAAGTTAAAGGTACTTTTCTGGACAAAGAGAAGCTGGAGAGGCATAAACTTTGATGACAAATCTAAGGTCAGTCTCAGATTGGGAGGGTAGAGGAGGAAGCAAATGTTCAATTTCTAAATAGGAAACTAAAAAGTCTATTCTTGTGGTATATAGTAGCAAGAAGATACAGGGACTTCTGGACACCCCAAATCTCTTTTCTCAAATTAATCACTGATGAGCCAGTAATTTTTTCCTAAGTCCAGACTGAAGCTCATAGAAGGCTGGCACTTGTCTGTCCTTCTAGGTACACTGGAGAATCCAAACCATTATAAGCAAATTGACCTGAGCAGAGTATCACTATGGTCTAGTCCCAGATCTTCTCAACCAGGACAATAAAGACCACAGCAGCACCAGGGAAAACATTTCCTGATCCATGCTGGACTTCCAATATCACAAAAGAATAAAACACCATGCAAACAGAAAATAACATGGCTTGCCCTGCTGAAAGGCACTATACACATGCACGCACACAAAAAAAGGGGGCGGGGGGAGCGGGGGGACACTTGCAGTCAAATTTAGAGTAAACCTTTCTAGCTACAAATTAGGGGAAGATGAAATACCATATAGCAGCTGTTCTACAGGAAACCAAAGGATCGATTCAAGGCTTACTATGGCTTTGACAAGAAAAAGATTTCTAGATACATCTACAACCTTGAGCATTGAAATCGGGTATGATTTTACTGTGGATGTAGCATTTGCTGAAAATTGGCAGTCAACTAAATTGCATGTGTCTGCTAGACAGTTTACTATTGATTAAATGCTCTGAAAGAGTAATGTAATGGTGGTTGTTTGCCACCCACTCCCCACGCCCCACCCCCCCACCCCCCCCAAGCTCTAGGGATTCAAGAATGGCGAAAGATCATCTCCAGATGCCCATATAACTCTTATTTACATCAGAGTATGTGATGTACACTTCTAAGTAGCTTAGACCCTATGGTACACATAACATAGCATGCAAATCTTATTAGATGCACTAATGTATACCTTTAGAAGCACCAATGCCTAAGGTGAAAACTTGACTAAAGATGCAATATCACTTTGAATATATATCAAATATACTTCCATCAGCATGTTAATCACAGTGTAGTTGATTTCCAAAATAATTCTTTTGATGATCCTCTTAGCACAGGTTTAGATAACATTATATAACATATTTCTACTCTGTTAATTCACCACAGTAGATCAAATTTAGAAATCATGGAGTTACCCCTATTAAGGATTTGAGAAATATGGCTTCCCAAAATTGATCTTATACAAACATGTGGCAAAAATAAATAAACAAAAAAAACCCCTCATCATCTTTTTCTGACTTATTTTAGAACAAAACATCTTCAGAAGCTCCTTGATATGATTATAATAACAGAAGAGTAATTTCTGTGGAACTCTGCAATATCAAGTAACACCAAAAAAAGCTGCAGTGGATTATTACCCCTTGATAAATTATTTCTAATTTATGGTGTGATTGCTAATGAGAATAATGATTTCTTTTTTTGTATTTGTTTGTTTTTAAGTCTTTCTTGGGAGTAATAAGAAACAGAGAGGTGAAACTGAACATACTGAATTTTAGCACAGGTATCAAGAAACAGACCTAACAGCAAGGTTTGTGAGGACAGACATTAATTATACTTTTGAAGGACAGAAGGACAGAAGCATTGGTTGTATGAAATCAGAAGTAGGTGTATAGAATAACCTTTGTTTTGGTGAAAGAGGGAAAGAGACAAACTCTGCCAGTATACCTTTGCTATCACTTCACACAGTCACATTGTTGCAAATGCAACATTGGTAAAAATGGTGCTGAAGAAAAAATAAAGTAAAAATAGTTTGGCTTTCTTTTTCCTACTTTATTTAATCATCTTTAGGTATGTCTAAAGCAGCAATAACCTTTTTAGGTAAGCATTGACTTTTACAGGTATTTATCTTTTTTTTTTTTTTTTTGAGAATTTTGTAGAAATTTGTATTTCTACAGGTGGGCCCTTTGTATTTTGATAAATATTTGCCAAAAACTTTGTTTAGGAAGCTGATTGCATAATTTTCAAGTAAATTTTGATTCACTGAATTTCCCCTAATAGTCTTCTGGATGAGATATATGGCTTACCAGGGTTTTGAATGTTAAAAGGATAGCTTTAAACCAAATATACAATATGAAATGTAATGTAAGGAACTCTAGGAGGTAAACCCTTATGCTTAAGGATTTTCAGACGTAAAAGCAATCAAGTACTTCAATATTTATAGAAAAAGAAAAAAATTGAAAATTAATATTTGCTTCTGAATGTAAATAAATATTTTAAATATTTTTTATTTTGATGATTCACATAGTTCTGCTCTAATTTTACAGGATAAATTTGTATCAATTTACAGACTACACAATAAAATTTTAGTAGGGTTGTATATAAGTTACTGGAAAATAAATATTTGGAGAAATAAACAGCCAACACACTTGGCTTGGTTGTAAAAGGATTAAAATCTCTTTGAACACCCAAGCCTGAGGGAGCTAGTTTTATAAGCTGTCCCATTATATAGTAGAAACTGACCTATACTTAAAAATAACACAATACTTTTAAAAAATCAAAGTATTTTGCAGTTGTCGTTTTAAAATATTGAGTTTAAAATTATTTGCTGTCATCCCTTATCTTGTATTCCAACTTGAATGTACATCATACCAATGCTTACAGAAATCAGTAAGGTCTTTTTCAGTACGTATAACAAACCTTTCTTCTCTATGTTTTGCCCTAAGGGCTTTAACCTGGAAATAATGAAACAGCTGGCATTTTGAGCCAAGGACCCAGTTTCCGCTAAGTGGGTACAATCCAGTCTTTGTCATGATTGCCCTAAATCATTGTTACAAGAGATAGAGATCACAGATGTAAAAGACTTTACACATTCACAATCTGTACTGAAGAACAGGTCATACAGAAACCATTAGTTCTGTTCTGTGTTATTTGCAGAGCTTCCTAAACCATTAGTAAGGGAGTCACTCAAACTGAGTTTGGCTAGATCAAAACTGCCTTAGCGGCTCTTCCGATGAAGTGTAGTTGACTAAAACCAGGAAACTAAAGTCAGGAATTGATGAGGCAATTAAATAGAGAAATTGCTCCAAAAAAAAAGGGAGAATCAGATGCAAGGTTGGAGGAGTTATCCACTGCAATTTCTACAGCTTTGAATACAGGTCCATGAACACAGTTTTCTCTTTCAGGCTGAGAAACTGAATTGAGGTAGGTCAAAACATCCATATCTGAGGGAAAGACAGGTTCAGATTTCAGTTTGGACTTAGCAGCAGAATTTGCACTTAGCAGCAGAATTTGCACAAAGGTTTCTCACAGTAGTGAGAGGAGTTAAATGGACGTTTAGAGCTGGTCTTTCTTTACACACGAATCCCAAGAGTTAGTGGGGGAAAAAACAGTAGCAAGTAGCAACTTACATAACACGTTCAGGTAACATTTTGGCCAAAGCCTGGAATTAACAAAGACCAACTCAGCAAATTTGCATTTAGCCTAGGCATTGTACCCCATCCTGAAGTTTTACAGATTCGTATTAGAAATATCATGCTGGGTTGAACATATTATGTCACACTACTGAGTCTGATTAAACAGGACTTAAAAACTGCAGTGAATCTAAAAGGAGTAAAGCAGGCCTAGAACAAAGGAGCTGCAAATTTCCTTTTAGACTCATTGATGCAATTGTATTTCAGGCCAAGGAAAATGTAAGCAGAGGACTGAGTGTGTTTGTGAGTGGAGTGTATTTGACATATAACAGGAATCATGTCTGGCTAGTGGAAAGCTTGTTTGCTAAAGTCATTATCATCTCTTTCTCTTATTCTTATATTCAAGCTTTCTGCCATTCTTCCTCTTAAACCTGGAACACATGTCCTAACCCAGCATGTTCTTTTCTCTTTCAAATCCCTCCTATCAGATGCAATTAAATAGACTGCACATATTTTAGGGATAAAAAAACAATAGAAAATTAAAGTCCCAAACATGTGAAAATCACGTACTAACTTTCTGCACTGATCCCTCCAATAACTCTTTTCAATACTATGAAGTAATACCCACAGTACTAATAACACAGCCTCCGCCACAGATTTTAAGAGTGAAAGCAACAATGAGTTGGAAACAAAATGAAAAATGCAAACCCACATTTTCTCCAAGTGTCTCTGTACTTCAGGCTAAATGCATTTCATATGGACAAAAGTAATTTTTTATTTGCTAACCTGGATAATTTTTAGAGACAGTTTTTGTGGCTATTTACTGTCTTCCAATCAAAATCCCATTTTTGTTACAAAAGCTTTAAGAAATAAAATTGTTGACGTTGCAGAAAATATCACTTAATAAATGAACCACATTCAGACAGCATGTCAAAAAGGAAACAACCTTGTGCAGGTGGGTGATTTCAGAGTTTGGTTCTTCTCACACTAGCAGATACTTGTAAATTGCTCTTGTAACTCCATATCTCAACACAGGTGAGAATCAGCCAGAGCACTACACACTTAGCTTCCTCCAACATGTAGTGTGACATTTTGAAGACTGGTTGAAATCTCCTAGTGGGAGAAAGCTTTTCAGAAAACTTCCATTAAAGTCCTGCCTAGTAGATTGCCAAATGGCAAGTACCTGATTGGGAGTAGTAATACCTTGCCTTTGTTCCTATGAGCCGTTTCTGTTGTAGAACTAAGTTAACAGGTAATTCATTTTCTTGAAAAATGGTCTAGTCAGCTTTCACGTTGAAGGATATGCAAACAGACTTAGTTGCAAATGGCTTCTGCCTTATTAGTTATAATAATGTGACTGTATCTTTTGTCTGGAATTGCCACCATATCTGAAGCACTGTGTTTTCGGAAGATTAATATCCTCTATGTTAAAAGAATAAAAAATCTCCAAGTCCCCCATTAATTATGGTGTTTGGATAGAAAGCAGGGGGAAATCCATGACCAAATCTACAAGTAATAACATAAAACTGACATATTTTGGAGTTTTTAGGAACATTGTTATTTGAATGATGCAAGGTACGATGTTACTCAGTGTTACTTACCTCCTTTCTACAATGAAATAATTATTACACAGCTGACCCTTTGTCCTCTAAAATTCCCTCTGCAAATGGCTTTTGTGCAGTGATCCCAGTGGCCCTAAGAGAAAGAAAAAAATCTAAATAACTTAATACCTTGTCTTGACCTGCCAATTGATGCTATCAACTAGGCCCAACATAGCTGACATTTTCTGAGAAACACTGATGGTGACTCTCTCAGGGCTTATTTCATTCTGTTGAGGGTGTAAATTGCTGAATCTTAAATGGAAACATGGGTTTCTTATAGGTAGAAGAAAATAATGGTATTTAGATCCATGAAGATAGAAAGGTTTCAAACATCAGCTGATATCAATGAGACTGAAGTATTAAATATTTCTTGTCTGGAGTCTAGATTTCCACATTACTTTGTTCCCTAAATTATTACTAAACGTTTAAACAGAATTATAAATACTAATATTATTATAATGAGACTAAAGAAACATTAATAAAAATAGTAAAATTAGTTTTCATTAAAAAAAAATTAGGTTTTTAGAATGGTCTTTCATATATTGTGAAGCAACATTAGAAGTTAAGCAGTGTGATAGGTACTGTTTAATGTGTAAACATCAACGTAGTATCTTGTCCAAGAAGGTAAAATATGAATGATACAACAACCTGTTGTTGAGAAAAAGAATGATAGCAGCTATTTCTCTTCTTAGAAGTCTTTAAACAGAAACAAATCCCCATTTCTCACAGTGTCTCAGCTAAACCTTATAGAATTTCTTGTCAAGGTTTATATCCATATTGTATTGCTTTGTGCATAGTTTTCATTTTATCAAGAAAGGTCCATAATGATGGTTTTTATTTAATTGTCAATAAATAGAATTTTTATTATGGATTTATTTCACAAATATTTAAAATATTTATGTCTATGCTATAAATGTTAAATCTATGATTTCCTTCTAATTTAAAAGGTAGCTTGTCAGTGAGTAAAATCAATATGAAAATGTCACAGATATCTCTGCTTTCAGTCAGCTATGATTTCAGAACATTAAAGGATGCAGTCAAATGCACTTAAAAAATAATCTCATAATGTTGACAACTGATTATCTAGAACTTTAGTGTGTAAGCCCGAGAGCTATCTTGTAAATGAGCAAATATAATGGTAGCAGTTGTGAATTATGGAACAATCTGGCCTTAAGTAAATGACCTTATGACTAGAAATCAAATGCATTCAGATTTTACATGACATCAAACTGGATAAGCAAAAAAAAAAATCAAATCACTGTAGGCTCATTGTAGGTATATTTGTTGAGATCAACAATTAAATATTTGTCAAGGAGTGTTCTATCAGATTATTTTCTTCTTGGTTGAAAATTCCTTACATTTTCTGTGTGCCCATCTATATGTTTTTCAGAATCAGTCTGTTTGTTAGGAAGATGTTAGGCCAGACACCTCTCTGAGAGTAAAGCAGTATGCTATCAATTAAGTCAACAGAACTTAGCACACCTGTAAATACTGTTTCTCACCAATAATTTAAATCCACATTTATATTTAGCTTAAAAAACAAACAAAAAACAACAACAACATCAACAACAAAAAACACATGCCAAAACTTAGAGACACAGAGGATTAAGTTTTCAAATATGGCAAACACTGCAAGTTATAATTTGTTGAGCATGGTTATTGTCCTTGCAAGAGAAACACACAAACCAAAGAACAGACCATAAGACCAACAGGCTGTCTATGCATATTTCATACTGTATATTTATTATCTAGTTTCCAAAGATGAAATAACCCAAAGTTCCAGAGTTCAGTTCTTCCCAGTGACAATGGAGGTATATCAACTTTTTATAGGTTTAAATAATCCACATATTTAAGTGAATAGCCACAATAGATGTAAATATACTTGATTTGTTCTAAATGAGGCTTATGGCCAAATGTGCTGGCTATTCTGTTGCACCCTGACTTCCCTCACAGCTACCTGGCTGCAGGGTGAGTCATCTCAGCTTCCTGATCTAATAGAAAATATAATTCCCAACAACCAAAAAGATTAGCTTGCCATTAGAACAGAAAGATCAATTGATTCATCCAGCCTGAACAATGCTACTAGATCCAACACAGGACAGGCAACAGCAACAAAAAGGCAGAAGAATGGAAAGTATAAGAACACAGATGCTGTTTTTGACAGTAGCTGGGTAGCTTTTGGCAGTAGATTCTGACTTCTGGCTAGGAAGGCAGGAGGAATCCGGTCAAAATAAAGAAAACAAAGATGGGGGAAACAAAATGCAACTTTAAAGGCTAGTCAGCACACACTCAAGACAAACCATTCACCTATTGTTGATTCTAGAGAATAAAGTGCTCTCCTAAACTTTTCAATGCATATTTCCACATAGTAAGGACATTGATAAAACCAGCAATGGCCAGCAAAAATTTTGACCAAAAATAGTTGCATTTCTATCACCACCACATCAAGTTGTCAGAACCACTCTTCTGATAACGCTAGTGGCAAAGCTCAAAACAGCCTGTTATCCTACCAACATCCTTTATGTAATCAGGTAACATATAATTAGGAATTTTATTTAATCTATGTCTTTGCCATTATATTTACATCACTGATGCCCAAATATACCATACTTATCCTTTACATGGATTTGAAGAGTTTCAAAGAAGCATTTAATTGCAGAAAAAAGAAAACTACAGATCAACTCTAACCACCAGAGTGTTGACGGTGGCTTTTCAGTTGCAAAAGGGATTTTTTTTTTTTCCACTTTAGAAAGGCTACACTTAGCAGCAGAAGCACTTAAGCCTTAGTGGATCTATTGAGTGCCACAGAATATACTTTCTATGCCTGATTATGGCATGTTTTAGAAGTTACTCTAATGGGTAGTGAGGTTACTTTGGGCATTGCTGTCAACTTATATCACAGAGTGCATCTACCACAGGCAGCACAGGAAAAACTGTGTAAAGGAAAACAGGACAGGTGCTGTGTCAGTAATACATTGCCATGCTCACTTCTGGGCCAAGGGATGACTGAGGAATATTAAAGAGGATATTTAGTCTTTTGGAGCAATAGGAGGAAGATTGGAAATTTATAACGTAGCAAATTCTGCTTGGCTTGAAATATGGAATGATCTGTGCCATGATGCACATACTTATGCATTCTGTTTTACCGATGTGCCATTAGAAGAAAAAAATAAACCCTTTAAACCCTGATCTTTAACAGTTTTCTGATATTGCAGAATGAGAGGATCATAGCAAAAAGATTCTTATGTTCCTGTTGTTGAAATTTTTATTGGAGGTAGATTGAGTAGGGGATCTGGATCCATCTCATGGGCTAAAGGTCTAGAGAAAGACGCCACTGATTTTTATCATATTTAGGTTTGGTCATAAACAGGATTGTATATTGGGAAAGACATAAAAGAAGAGGCAGAGTTAGGGTTTCAGTTGGGCCTGACATTTCTAGAGCTATTCCAGATTTCAACATAAAAAGATTTAGGAGCATATCATCTTCATCTTGCCTCAGTCCTGGACATTCTATTCATTTTTTAGGTAAAAATACAGAAGCACTTTTCACACAGTTTGTGCATTCCTGAGCATCACTGGTTCCCAGGCTGTTCCTCAGGAAATCAGACCCAAATGAAGCTAATAACAACCAAATCCAGAAAGAGCAACAGAACTGCAAGCACTCCATCATGTCACTGGTTTTAAACCAACTGCTCTTGGATTGTTGTCTTTGTTGGATGGAGAAGATGTTCCACAGATACAAAGGAAAAACTATGACTTGGAGTTATTACGAAAGGTAGAATAATTTATTCTACCTTTATCCTGGTTTTGGTCATCCAGAAGCTTAAAAAATAAGGAATAACTGGCTAATCTGCGTCTTGATCTGTACTGACTGTGTGTGTGGTCTGGAGAGTCTGCGCCCCAACATCTAGTGCCAAGGCATTTGTCACCAGTGCACCACTCTGGTCTGCAGCCCTGTGTTCAGCTAACTGGCCTGCCCTCTGTGGTCTCCTTACCACTGTTTCTCCAGCTTAGCACAGGGGTGGGGACATCTCCATGCAAGACTGAGGATGAAGGGCAGCAGAGGGAAGTGGCCACCTCAGAACTTCCTCCTGGTTCCTGAGCTGTGCAGGTGGTTCCTCCTCCACCACCTTCTCCTGGCTGCTTAGGCTTAACCCGAGGAATCCCCAGGTGGAGAGACTGCCTATGGGGCTATGAGAGGAACTAATGGCTGCTCCATGGTTCCTGGTCACAACCTGATTGTCACACAAGCAGCATAACCCTGCCTGCAGGGTACACCTGTGGGCAACAGCACTATGGTAAATTCTCACAAATTTATCCATTGTGTGATCTCTTCAAAGAAACATGGTCAGAATATTTACAGCCAGTCTTGCTATTTGTATCAAGAACTGAAAAATCAGTCAGTATTAATACATTGTGACTTGATTTTCTACCACAATTTTTTTAATTTATTTTTTACTTTGTTTTATTTTCAGAAGTGGAAAAAAGCAAGTTCATGGAATGTAAGGTGAGAGGTAACTTCATCTAAACTCAGTCATGGCTTCTCCTGAAAACAGAAACACTGCCAGTACTGCCTTATATATGCCATACTACAAGCTAAATTGTAACTGTTCCTGGTGATATTGTTTGTGGCTATGTGAAGGATTTATACTCTCCTCATTCATTACCTATTTAGAATCACAAAATCAAATGAATTTTTCAAATTACTCTGAAAATCCTCATGTATAAACATGGTGTGTATATATAATAAATTCTTGTTAATTAACTGTATCTGAATTTTAAATAACAATGGAGAAAGCATACAATGATCAGAAATACTTGTAATACAGACAGAGAGTTTCTGTCCATGAAAAAATACTGATTCATTCATATTCAGCTTGTCCATTCATCTAATTTTGACAGTGAGATCTCTCAGTGGCATTGAGCATAGCACCCCTCACTTTGCAGTGAAATTAAGTATCCACTCAACACTAAATTCCTTGGCTGTTATTCGACCGTGTTCACTCTTAATGCTTTTAAAATCCATTAGCTTTCACGCATCTTGTCTCAGATTGACAATGTTGTTGTACAGAATGAACAGTTACCATTAAGTCAACTGGAAAACAAAACAAAACAAAAAAGTTAGCTGTGAAAACCTGAGAGTTTATGTGTATTGATCAGGAAATGCCTGATACAAACACTAAGTGTAAGACCGCATAAAAATGTGGGAACATCAGTACATTTCCTGGGCTCAAATAATGAACATTTGTATGAGTGCTCTGGGTTCCTCAGAATGACTTTTTCTGTTTTCACAGAGAATTGAAGGAAGATACTGATGTCTGGTATAATTGATTAGGTATTAACAGTAGTTGAAGATGGCATCAGGGGATAATGATAATGTGTATGATTTATTATAGCTATATACAGTGCATAATGCTACACCAACTAAACAATTATTAGTGGCTGTATTAGCTCTCTGTGTTGAGGCTTATCTCATGCTTGATATACAGGAATTTATCCATCTCACAAATTCTCAACCAAACAGACTAATCTATTCCATAAAATTTAAACAAGATGTGCATGTTTTATTAGAAATTACATCACAGTAGAGAAGAAACTTGTGAATTACCCCTACAGTATGAGTCTCTCTGGTTTGGGAGATGGGCAGAGAAATTTCTCTAATCTTAGAGCAAAGTAAGTACAAATGTGTTTTGACTTAAAAAAAAAAAAAAGTATTCTTTCTCAAAAGCCTTTTATATTCTATAGAATTCTAAAGATTCTAAAGCAACAACAACAACAAACCCCCAAATCTTTAAGTATAACTTAAAGGTATGCTTTTAAGTTATTTGGATTTTGAATGGACCTGGCTCCAAAATAAAGCCGCAGTGCTGTACAGGCTGACCTCATGGACACTCAAACCCAGACCAGGCTCCTTGGCTTACCAGAAACTCTGTAACAAGTTCACCAAAAGGCACAATCTGAACTCTTCCAAATTTTGAAACCTTTGGGAAAGTTCATATTTGAATCATAGCTCCACTATCTTGGACTAATCTTTAATTTTTAAGGGCTATCCTAAGAAAAATTATCAGAACCATACATTCTAAAAAAAAAAATTCATTTAAGATATTATCTCCATTAGATGATGTAACAAAAGCTGTTACATTTTCCATGTTGAAGGACCTAAGCTCATGGTCTACTGTTGCTGTGACACACATAATGGCTGTCACATTGCAACCTTGTTTCTTGACAATAATTGTTAAGAATTCAGAATCTCCATCAGTATAAATTGGCTGAAATTGGTTTATAGCTCTTGATCCAAAGTTCCATCTCTTTCAGCAATATAAGTATAGAATTTTTTATACCATCCTCTGTGAAAGAATGGAATGTCCCTAAAAAAAGTTGTATGCTATAGCAAGAAAGTGATAGAGATTTGGGTAACAGGATTGAAGTCCTAGTTGTGGGATGGTCATGTTGTTTGAAAAGATGCAGGAGGAATGGCTTGGTGTCCTGGTATAAGTTTACATCACAGGAGAGTAAGGCAGGAGAGAATGTGTATAAAATTGTGAAAGTAGGAAAGCAGTGAAGTTCATCAGCATGAAGTCTGGGTTCTAGACTGGATAGGGGCAACATGCATACATAAAACCCAGACATTGTCACTGCTCTTGCTGTTAGTGGGGGAACAGTCTGTCCCTACTGCTCCTGACAGTGCCTTCCTTGCTCCTGCCACTGCTGTGTACCAAACCTCTAGAAAGTGTGCAGACATAGTACTAATCTGGCACTCATCAGTTAAATTTAGAAGCATTCATATATGTCTGTTCTCTCTAGGGTTTGAAGAAAGGAACTTTGCCTAGTGGGCATGGTTAATGCTGCACATGTTCATGCTACACATTGGAGCAGCAAGATGTCAATACCTAATGTGGGAGAAAATTAAATTGGACTAAAAGTGCTATGGAAGAAAGAGCAAGAAATGAGCAAAAAGGGTGAAGGGTTGTTTTGTTTTGTTTTTTTTTTTTTTTCCTTCTCCTTTGTTTACTTTATTAAAATAAAGAAAAAAAACCAGTGTGTATAACAGAGTTAGTCTTTTAAATGGGCAGCATTACTTTTGTTCTAGGACCTGGTCTTAAAAGCACATTCCAACAAATGCAGAGCTTACTGTCAAAAATCAACAGCTTTCACAACACTACTATATTCTGTACTGTTTATCAACAATATCCTTGCTAAACAAATTCTGTGTGTTAGATAAGTTTTAAGGTTTGTTGCTTTCTTTACATACACACACACACACACACACACACATTACTAAACACCACCCACAGGGAAAAAATAAACAAGTAAAAGCTCACACACTGCATGCAAAAACTCCACAAGTCCAGAAAAATCCTAACTGAAATTATTTCACCGATGTTTCAACTGATGAAATAACACGAATGTTAGTGGCAACAAAAATAATCAAATTTATTATGAATTCATAATTCATAATACTGTTGTATTTCTCCATGTGGAAGTGCAGAATTAGTGATTGATTGAGCAGTTTATTTGCATAAAAAGACAGAGGTAGTCAGACAACAGGGTGATAAAACTTAGTAGAAAAAGACTGTTAAGCTCCCAGAGATCAAGTTCAAATTGAGCCAAGGGGTGGTTAACAGAAACTGGCACTTTGATAATTTGCTTCCTAGTGTAGACATTATTTGCTTATTTTTAAAATATGAATCTCAAGATCTAACATATTTTTCTAAATAATGAGTTCTTCCTAGGAGGGAGAATATTCCCCTGACATCAACTATGGATGTGCTGAATCATCAAGATAAGATAGTGATCTGATACACCAACAGTCATACAAGGAAACATGAGTTTGAGCAGCAAAGTTATAGAGTATTTCCTTACAGCAGAAGGCAGGTAACTTACCTGTGCCCCTGGACAGTTTAAGAGACTTTGTATATAGATGAAGACAGGCAGATAAAACACTTTAGTAAGCACAGGCAACACCAGCCTAGATCTACTTCTGACAGAATTAATAAAGGTCATCCTTAGTATACAGGTATCAAGGAAGAGAATATGCACCTAAGCTGTAGTTCATTCTGCCCCTGTTTGAACTGGACTGGGAACTGCTGAACAGGAACATAAGTGAATGCTCACTTTACCGTTCCTTGAACATGCACTTCTTAAGGCAAATTTGGCACTATGCACTAAATTTATGATTTGTGAAAATATCCTTATTACTTCCTATATAGCTAAGCATAACCGAAATTTTCCGTAAGGCTGCATAGTAAGGAAGAGTTTGGAAAATTCCAGAAAAAAGCCTAACTATAAGTATAGAGAATCAAAGTTATATCATCCCAAACTTCAGCTTTCTCTATCCACCACAAGACATTTGCATTGATGTAAGTATGCTACTAACTGTCTCTTTCTTGCAATAACCAGAACAAATCTCCTGCAGATAAAATCCTTGTATCTATGAAGATGCTTTCATAGCATTTTTTGTGATTGATAAGTTTTCCCAAGTCATCTTTTTACCTTAACTTTCAGCCTTTTCACTGAGCATCTGTTAGCTAAAATGAAGCCTATAATAAACATTTATGTCCCTCTTTATGCTGATTGTTGTTTACACCTATGTGGCAAGGCTGTAGGAATATATCGAATATTTATGTAGCAAGAAATTGCACCTCCAGCCTATTAAACAGTGAGTGGAGCAGCTGGGATTCTCTAAATGCATTCAGGCCACTAACTGCATCCATTATTTATCTACATTACTATCTGCATTTGCAAAGATTGTTCTCTCTTTCTCCTCTAACACCTGACAACAGCTGAATGGGAGCACATCCTTTTTAACCCCCTCAACACCCCCATCCATTTTGAATTACATTCTGGTTTGCATTCTCATTATGATGAAGTAACAATTTGAGAAAGTCAAAAGCCACTACATGTTTTTTAGGAGAAAGATGCTATTATGGAGCTTACTGGTTACTCTTAATAATTATCTATGTTACAAAAGCACCTGTCATGGACAATTTTGTTAAGTAATCTGTTGTGTACTTTAGTAATTCTAACCATTGCATGAGGTAGGCCTTGTCCCAAGAAAATCACAATCTAATTTAAAGCAGAAGTTAGAAACATGGCATCAGAGAGGAGGAGGAAAAGGAAAAAAATATAAGATCTGTTGGTTACATGGATTCACTTCAGAAATTACTTATGAATCCATTGCCTGGCAGTTGTATTGAAATGATTGAAATTAAGAATGTTATTTTTATTCCCTTTAAAAATTCCTATCTATGCAAAAGTATTTAAACTAGTAATTCTTTTTTTTCTGCATGTAAATTTGATTCTGTCAGGGCTATTCCCAATGCTGAGTGAAAGTACTCAGCACTGAAAAGGTAAAAAGAGGGAAAAGAGTAGATTGTTTCAAGTCCATAAGACTAGCCGTGAGATGAAGAGCAGGCTTCAAAGTCAGCTTCAACTCCTTGATTCTGGCATTTTCCAGCTACATTGTTGGTCACAGAAAATCTGAAACACAGCTCATGGTTCCTAGGGAGAAATAAGATCAGCAAACCTGATTACAGACTCATATTCTTGCCACACAAGTTATTGTTTTAGGGGATGAAGAAGACTGAAGATTAAAGGCAAGGACACTAGAAATCTGCTAGTAAGCCTATGTTGTATACATGTATAGCAAAAGATAATAATCCATAACATATTTGATATTTCACATTGGTGATTGATATACCTGTTTGCTGATTTGCCCAATTGAACAAATCAATGCTGTTCTCTTCAGTGTAAGTTACAAGATTTTGTCAGATGGTTCCTCTCTTCTTAAATGATTCCTACTGTCTTTTGTAGCACTAGTGCTAGGCTAGCAACATGTTATCTCCCGCATGGCTTCTACATGTGTTTCTGTAATGGAAGGTAGACCTTATTAGAATATGTATATTTGGCAATACTTTCAATATAATGAAAATATCCTTGTTTGCATTCACCTTGTCCTAGTTTTGTATCAAAAGTTTCATAACTAGAGCAGTTCCCTTTTAACAAACTAATAATATCCCCTGCAAATCTTATGTATAAGCAAAAGAGTCTCCAAAACTGAAATCTAGAAGTTTAAATGTTTATGTAGCTCAAAGATGAGCAATGAGGAAGCATTTGCAATTGTCTATGTTAAGGCTTAATCTGTGTTAGCACAAAGCCGGCTGTAAGGCTTTCGCATTGTTTTATCTATTTCAGCAGTGCTTATAGTTGGGTTATCAGTACAACATTCTGCACTGACATCTTCATTTTGTGTTCCCTGTAGCACAAGGTGAGCTGCTGGCAGATAACAGTGCCATTGGTCTTTCTTCCAGAGATCCCAAAATCCTTTACAGATATCAATTAAACATTTCACGTCCCAGCCATATACTTCACTATGCTAAACTTGCTGCTATGGACCTTAACTGAAACTCTGGTCAAGACATACTCAGTTCTTTGGGTCAAGGAAGATAAAAACAAAAGAAAGTACACTACAGTTTTGACCATGTCTATAAATCTCTTCTCACTGTTTCAGGCAAGGAGATACAACAGCACCCACTTCATCAAAAAAAAAAAAAAAAAAAAAAAAAAGGCTAAGACAAAAAGGTTGAGCAGTTTGGCTGAGGTTAGAGAATATGTCAGTGACAGAAACAGGAGTGAGAAAATAGGTTCAGGAACATATCCCATTGTTATGCTTTACCCATCAACTCATTCTTCAATAATGGGACTTCACACTGTATCACACTCACTGGGCATGAATCATATTGTCATTGCTATTGCTCAGTATTGCCTAGAAAAGCAGTTGTTTCTACTTGGATACTATTTTCTTCTTCGTGATTTTTCCTTCTTATAAAAACAATATGGTAGGTGTTTCCACATTTTTTTTTTTAATGAATGCCACCAGTTAAAATTTTAAAAAGCATTTTTGTTGTCACAAAAAACCAGTTTCTAGAACAGATAATTTGAATGCATGTGCTCACATTTATGGACAAAAAATGATCCATAATATGATTACATACCGTACATTATCATGGGTATTTAGTAAAATTTTATGATTGGCTGCAGTAGGATAGTGCCAGCTTTTTGTCTTGAGCAAAGTCAAAAGAACATCATGAATCAAGGGCAAGAGAAGAATCTACTCTGCAAATATCTCTGGAACTTTAAATTTGCTTTAATTTTGGACCAAATTAGATCTTTAATAACAAGTGTGATCTCATTAAAATATCAAACACTTTACCTTAGAATTTTCTCTTTTGATCCTTGCAGCAGAGAATATTTCATAGTTTCTTACTGATTACTTCACAGTCACTTGTACACTTATAATCTAAAACATAAAAAAAAGTCATTTCATTGTATCAGAAACAGTGATCCAAAAATTTCAAGCGCACCAGAAAAAATCTTGACAGGAGTTTGTCCGCTCTCAACAGTAAAGCTAAGATTTTGCTGTAGCAGTCAGGCATCACTGATCATAAGTTGAAAACTAAATCAAATCTGTTAGTGGCCACACAAAAACAATGATTCTTCTCATATCTTAGTCAAATCTCAATTTGCCTTCATTTTATAGCAAAGCATATCCAGAAGGAAGTTCAAGGTGTTATCTAGTCTATTCCTTTTCCTCAGTTATGTGTGTGCTGTTACTGACAGATACCCATTCTAAGTAGAATGCAATGTTTTACTCCACATGGGATGCTATTCAGATGTGTTTAAGTACTGCTTTCTTCTAAAGGTCTGAGATTATAAACAGATAGTATAAACAAAGGTAATGAACTGTCCTATACTACAACAGTGACAGATGTAGAATGCTACTTTTAGTTTCCATTCAAACTGAATGGAAACTTTCCCCACCTGCTCACAACAGTTCCTGACAGAGTCAACATCCACTTCACATGTACATATACATATGCATATGTATATATAGGAAGCCTTTAAACCTAGGTTAAATTATCTGATATAAGGCACAAAGGCTGTATTGCATGAAATTAGGAGGATGAATTCATTTAAGATCAGTCTATCTCACACCGTCCCTATATCTAGAAATGATATTATTAGAAATCATACTAAATGTAGTCCATTTTTGTTTAATTCTTATTAATCTCAGAAGCAGGTTCTAGAACCTCATTAGCTTATTAATTTCTTTCTCGTGTAAGGTTCATAACTAGAGGTTTGATTTCCACTATGTGTTTGGTTTTTACTTGTTTCTTTCATTGTATCTATTATCTAATCATAGCTAAAAATCCATGAATTTTAGGTGATGTCCCATTTTTCTAGTAAGACTTGTTAATGACTTTCATGATACAGTGATTCCTCACCTTTAATTTCTTTATGGAATTCTAGGAAATGTACTTGCCCTAGTTCAATTCAAACTTTAAAATTGTGTCAGTTCAGCTTAACAAGTGATTCTCTGCGTTTAGAATCCAGTTTGTGTTCTTTGCTGGTCTTTGTTTCTTATGTGATTCTTATGAAAGCTAAATATAAAAGCATCTGCCACTCCTCCATGAATATTTAAAATGTCATACTTTTATCGTTTTTGTTGTGTATGTTTAGTTAAATATGGTATGTTTTTTATGGTATGTTATGTATTTATTGCTTTTAGTCCTGATCATACTAGAGAAGGAATGTATTCTTATGATAAAATATTCTAGAAAGACATTTCAAAGAGGCATGTCAAGTTCTGCATAAATGCCATCACATTAGAAAGAATTTAAAAAATTACAATGCTAAAGCAAATTGTTGATTTTTCTGAGACAACACAAACAGCATACAAATAAAATGTGTGTCTTTCCTAATGGACCTCTTCAAAGACTTCTTAAAGTCTTAGATTTTCTGGCAATGCAAATAAAGGATAATAACGAGTAATAACTAGTGGTAGAAAACTGGTCTCTGTGAAGTTAATAGAAGAAAACTCTTCCTAATTTTGATGAACTTGGGATTTTGCCAGATGTCCAGCTTTTGAATTCTGTAGGAATCATCCCTCAAAGCTAGTCAGCATATCACAAGATCACACTGACAGAGAGAAAATTTATATTATGTATAGCTCACTTTTGTTTACGGAAAATAATTGATCATGAAAGAATAGCCTTCTCAACCCTAACTTATCTCTTCAGATCTCAGGATGGCACTCACAAAAAGAGAGGTTTGGTGCATCCAAGCTTCCTTCTAGGTATACCAGCATCAACTTCTGGTAACTACTTTCTGTAGCATTTTTTCAACCTACAGTGATTACAGGAATTTTTAACCGAATAAGCCCAAATAAGAACTTTAAACGGCTCAGAAAAGAAAATACTCAAGAAAGTGCTAATACCCTTAAGCGTAAACAGTGCTTCAGTGCCCTGTGATATCTTGGGGGAAACTTCATGACATAATCAGCATGGGATACTTCTTCACAACATGGATTTTTTTTTTTTTTTTTAAATAACAAAGCCATCTTGTTCTTACCCTGTTCATCAGCCCAGATACTCTGAGAATAGAAATGAATAAATTTAAATATAGTTCCAGCAGACATTCGTTGGCTGAATTTTCATATCCGTTGAGATGAACATAAGACCACAAGATTCAAGATTAACAACAAAAAGATATAGCACTTTGAGTGCCCAAAAAGTGTGTGAGAGAAAAGAACTGCTGAACAAAATATTTGTAAGTGGATGAATATGAAGTGATAGAGTTCTTTTTCAGAAGGTATAGAATAGGTCATTGTTCATTTTCATCGGTACTGAGCTGATTTGTATTGATCTCGGAAAATATCTGCTGTGTTCTTAGAACTTTTAATATTGCAAATGATTAAAGGAAGTCACTGATGTTATGAACAGAACAATACCTCCTCCAAGCAGATGCAATGCCATCGTCCTCCATTTCCCTTTGGGACTTTGGCTAATGTATCTCCAGTCTTCACCTGGAAATGTTGCAAAGGGTGTTAGGTCGTCACAATCAAGCATGAAAGAGTGCCCAGTACAGAATGCCTGGTATACTGTTTCCTAACAAAATAAATGGATTATGTCACAGATAAAAACCTCTAAATTGCAACATGCACTACATTAAACAAAGATTTGCTTTTAGAGCCACTTCTTGCTTTAGCACTTTATGCAAGGAGACATAAACCAGATTATTTTTCTAGGTGGTAATATATAAATCTACTCTTTGAAAGCAACAAGGCACAAAGGTGCATGAAGAAACACTTACTCTACCTATACTTGTGCCAAATAGGAAAACATATTTAATGGGCTGATTTCTCCATCAGCCATTAACATAATGTAATAAGTATGAGCTGAGTCTAGCAGATATATATTTCTGGAATGTCTGTCAGAAAGAATGAGAATATCAGGAAGCCGTGAATTTAGATGCCTGCATCGTTTCCAGGTTAAAAGAGCATTCACTCCCCAGTTTCAGTTACTTCTTGAGATACAATTCAGGGAGTTTCAAGCCTTTAATTAATGTGTTTAAGCACATTTCCAAAGGAGCTCCAGCCTGTTATCCATTCGTAAATATACTTGTTACTTTCCAGAGCAATCATTTGATGAAAAATTTATTAATGTCATTATACCAAAAAGCTTGTTGGACACAGTGGGATTTAAAAAGTGCTTAGGGAGGAAACTAAGAATATTATATGTTCTGCATAGGCTTGTGCACAGAGATCTGCAAGCGTATGAGTTTGTTTCAAGCAGAGCCCAGCTCAATGTTTGCTGAAGCCTCTGCATCTAGTCTTGACAGCAAGTGATATATTTGCTGTGTACTAGTGTAGCTCATCAAATACTTTTTTTGCCAATACTAATAAAGGCCATAGGCTTTGTACTCATCTGGCAGTATAAGGTCTTAGGATTTGCCTGAACTTGCCTTGGCCTGAGATGGTTAGCTTTTTATGCAACTACTGCATAATGAACAATAGCCATTGAAGTTAACTTGGGATGCTGACAACTCATCGTGGCATCCCACCTACTCTATGCTCCAAGGACACTGGTATTATGAGCCTAAGAATCCAGAGGAATTTTAGAAAAGGCATAGGCATTGGTAAATGTTCTTTCATAACTATTTTTAAAATATTAAGGAGGGTTTACCATATTAATTTAGACTACTAGTATTATTGCAACTAGATTAGTAATAGCTGTTTGTCGTGTTTTAATTAGGATTTTAATTAGGATGAGAAATTATTGGCTCTACATATAAGGTGTATTATATTTTTGCTTATAACAGTATTCTGGGTGTAACATTGGATGCATATATATTAAGAGACTTGCAAACATAAAATCATTATTTGCATGCAGTTGAATATGTGTGCACCAATACAGCCCTACAGTACATGGTGGTCTTCTGAGAAATAGTGTGCCCTAAGTGGTATGTATGTTGAAAAGTTCTGCTAAGGAATTTAGAAGTCTGCAATTCCTCTAAATCAAACAAATTAATACAGAAGGTTAGTTTCAGAATGCTTTTACTAGAACAAAGCAGAAAGAGGTCACAATTATTATGCTAATTAAAATATTTTCAGTATTTACCACGTCAAGATGTAATTTCTTGTATTATAAAGTACACTAACTTCTTCTCCTCAAGCTGCTTCCTTTAGATTTCAGAGCAACCAGCTCTCAGAATTTTTTTCATGATTACTGCATGTTTCCATAAAACCTGAACTGCTGAAATTATTTTTCATGAGAATTGTAGCATTACCACTTTCAGGCTCTTTTCTACATACATGGGATTTAAAAAGTGCTTAGGGAGGAAACTAAGAATATTATATGTTCTGCATAGGCTTGTGCACAGAGATCTGCAAGCGTATGAGTTTGTTTCAAGCAGAGCCCAGCTCAATGTTTGCTGAAGCCTCTGCATCTAGTCTTGACAGCAACCTCATTCAGAGCTGCCCTGAAACCACATAGAGAAACCCAGATTGTCCATGTATCTTACGAATGTCTATCCATTTATCCTTAATGTCCTTAAGAAGTACAGAAATGATCTCTCACAAATTTTAAACATAGGATAGTAAATACCGGAAAGAAATGCTTTTGACCACGATAATACAATGCCTGTTGCAGAAGTCTGACCTAAGAGGTACTCTATGAGACTTTCTTTCTGTGAGTGTTCAGAAAGAAAATTAGGATAGAAGTCATATTATTATTTTCATTCTTTACTCATGTTTTGATATTGCCCAGAACTCAATTAAAATCAGGCCCTATTATACTGAGCACAATCAAAACCATATATCAGAAGAAATTTTATGCCATATGAATGAAAAAGTCTTTAATTGTGCTTTTCAGTGCTGCATATACAGTCTTGCAATCATTTCTACTGAGATTATTTTTATTCATAAGTGGTCAGGCCAGTAACATTTTTTAAATGGAAGGTTTTATTATGGAAGAATAAATGTCATTCTCCTGCTTACAAAAAGGTAGCACAGAAAACCAGGTCAGGCAATGCCAGTTCTGAGAATTGTCATGCTAACACAATGACTTTGATTATCTGTTATCAAAAAAACAGCTTCAGTTATCTGTAATCAGAGCTGTTCAAAATGTTTGTAATAAAGTCTTAAGCTCCACTGGACCTGGGAACATTTTAGTACTTTAGAAAAATCAGGCATGCCCTCTCAGTTGGTGACTTTGGGGACATGATGACGCAAATGGTGCAGTAGCCTAACCAGCATTATGTACAGTATGCACTAGATCATTTACAAATTTATTTTTCATTTTTAATTCACTGCCTGACATATGTTCCTTCTTCTTGATAAATATGCTCAGTCTCCCTTCTAAATCACTTCCTTTTCTACTT
Organism: Platalea leucorodia; assembly: GCF_965183815.1. Lineage (NCBI taxonomy): Eukaryota > Metazoa > Chordata > Aves > Pelecaniformes > Threskiornithidae > Platalea > Platalea leucorodia. The sequence continues at coordinate 22,739,701 of NC_138829.1, forward strand.
TCACAGACACTCCTGATTTTCCCTCCAACACCTTTATGCCATTCTCTCTTAGGCTTCCTGCATCTTCTAAATTTTGTCTCTGTTCCTCACATGGACAGAGGAATAAGTTCAAATGAAACTTCTACTTCACCTGATCCAATTTCCCAATTTTTTTCTTCTTGGTTTGGCTGTCCTCATATTTGTGGTTACTGAAGGTATGATAAAATAGAGAGTGAAGATCTTCTTATTTGGTAAAGATTTTAAACCAAGGGTCACTGTGCTCTGGAATTTTTTTCAAGAGATCAGAACAAACTTTTAAAATGTTAAAATATACAAATATTGCAATAGATAAGAAGGAACTGTTATAATCAGGCAAGTCTTTCATATGCTGCCCTCATGTTTGTATGCATCTGGAGGACATCTATCTCTTGGGTTTTCTATCTCCCTCAGTTTTATGAGGGAAAGAGGAGGTTTGTAAAGGTTCAAAATGAAATGTGATGGAGTACACAGTTCATGTTGTATGACCAAGGAAACACTGAACACCTCCTACCTCTTCTGTTACTAGCATACCTGCACCCAGTTCCACATTGTGTAATTCTAGTTGGATGTTACTGGAGATGAAACACAATACTCATGTCAGCCCAATGAAAAGCAAGAAATAGGATTATCTTAGAACATCTCCCTTTTCATGTTTATGGTTGCAATGAATCAGAGAAAATTTACTTTGGAAAGGAAAGAGAAAAGGAGGAGGAAGAAAACTAAATAAAAAGATCTTTCTTTTTCTTAAGGAAGAAAAACCATATTCATCAAATGGTAGATCCACTGTAGATTCCTGAGCTAATTACATTTTTTTCAGTTTTCAGCATAGACTCATATGGCATAGGAACAAATGCATTAAAAACACATTGACCAGGGAGTTCTTTGTATAGTTATCCTAAAAATCATCAGTTGGAAATCCATATCCTGTTTGCACTGGGAGGGATCATACACTCCTCCCATGCTCTCAGAAACTCAAATATTTCCAACGATGTAGTTCATTCTTATTTTCATTCTTCTGATCCCCAGTTTGAGCTATCTAAAATTAGTTATGTGCAGCATAATTTCTACATCAGCCATTAACAATGGTCATTATTTAATCCATCTCTCAAATTGTATTTAATGGAGACTTAAAGCAACGGTTACAACTGTCACCAGGGTGCCCATTCATTACATATTTCACATGCAGAGAGAATTTTGTTTGATCACCACAATTTTTCTCTATCAATTCAATTTGCATAAGGGCTGGGCAAGTGAGCAGGATGAAAAATTGAATCCAGCTAATGTTATTGATTAGGAAGATCTGACCCCAAAACTAAGCTTCATTAATTGTCCTGGCTTCCACTTTAGAAAGTAGAAATTTGAAAGTTTTCATTACATTACTTCATTGCATGAAGTATCAATGTCATTTATGATGTTTATATCATTATAGACTCATTAACTGCATGCGGTCTTTAATGTGTCAGGTACTGTGTCATCAGCTTGTACACGATGATGCAATTTGGGAGTAAATACAATCCTGGAAGTGTCTAAGTTTTAGGATTGCTAAAACTGTACATTGATGTTTGCAGTACTAATCCAAAGGAAGAAAAAAACTGGTTAAGGACTCTGCTTTAGGATTTAGGTCTCTTGCAAATTAATTTTCAGAATAGCCCACAAATCCTACTGATTTCATCTATGACACATAGGGACCTAGAGTACCAACCACTAGCTTCCAGTGGATTTTCTACACCAGCCAAATGTGCTAGACAGTGTTTGTTGCAACATTTTCAATAAAAGATATTTTAGTTTTTTACCTGACACAAGAAGAACAAAGATTGAATATGTGACTCAAGTACACACTCACAACTGAGAAAAACGAAGGGGGAAAAAAAAATCCAAACCACGTAAGTATCTCTTTTTACTTTAAATATGTCTTAATTCTGCAATGTATACATTCATCATTAATTATAAGGTGTAAAGAACATTGCTTTGGAGGTAACAGTACAGCCAAATCCAGGATTCCATCTCAAAGTGTATTCAGAGTAAACTGCTTATCTTCTGTTATTCTACTTATTAGATATTTAGGATAGAACTGACTTTTAATGAGCCTTACATCCTGTTGCTGAAAAGTCAAATGGTCCCCAAACATGTTTTTGGCTTTGAACATAGACTTTTCTGTATTTATTTCTGGTGTATGCTGACTCCAGCACTTTCATTAACACAATGTTATGTGGTGTGATTATATGTTCATTCTCTTCAGAAAACTGTGCAATTGTCCATGCAAAACACAGTTGGCTGGAATTTTTATATTCAATAAGAAAATGGAGAGATATGAATGGCAGACCAAGTAGGTGCATTTAACTCTCAGAAACAAACATACAATATTGATAGCCTTTAAGGGAAATACATGTGATTTTGCCAACTGAGAAGAGACAGAAAATGGCACTTAGGAACAGATTATGCTCCAATAAACCATGGACACGTAAAAGCAGCCTAACATCAGTCATTCTGTTTCTACTTCAAATGTTGTTGTTCCAGTGTGCATTACCCCAGTGGATTTCACTGTTTGCTATCTCTCACTCAAGAGAGCAGGACTGTTACCTAGAAGGCTCAGGAGGTAAGTACCTTTACAACCTCAAGTTTCAAATATACTAGCAGATAAACAACTATGCTTAAATGCTAGAGAGACACTCACCAGATTAACTCAACTAAGAATTCATATTTCTGCCACTTTAAGGGAGAAATTAAAAAAAAAAAAAGGCAGAAATAATAATAATAAAAAAAAAAAACCTCTAGTGCTTGCTTAATTTTCTGAGACATTTTGATTCAAATAAAATGCTTGCTTAAATCTTGGGCTAAAATCTAAAATTTTAAGAATTCTTGTGAAATTTTATTTTTCCTTGAATGAATTTCAAGGAATTCTCAAATGGCCCTAGAAAAGGGACTTGATATTCCAATGGCAGTTGCCCCAGTAAGAAGCATACTTCAACAGGAATTAGTAACAGATAATACAAAATTTAACCAGGTCTATGAATGCCCCACTGTTAGAAGGCTTAAAGGGAATGAAGTTCTCCTCTGCCTTCAGGGGAAAGAGGCCAGCTCTATCTATTCTTGTTTGTGAGACTTACCATGTCTGTAATTCCACAGCCTGCAATCCTCTTCAGTAGGAATTTGTGCATGTCCTGTGTATGTGAATGATAGATGGTTACCAGTGATATAAGCAGGAACGCCTTGAAACATATGCTGTGAAGTAAAGGTATCTCTCTGACCAGATGTGAATTCCTGTGTGACTGTCAAACCTAAATTCAATGAGACAGGTTGAAAAGCTCTGTGCCTAAAAGCAACAGCTCTGTCCTCAGGAGCAGGCGTATTGGTTAAGGCGTGTTTTGCTCTGGCTTTCTCCCTGGAGAACCAGAACTTGGCACAGGCTGAGCCCAAGACAGAGGAATTCATATTGAGCCCAGCTGAATTGCTCACATCAACAAAGAGATGTTTCCAACTTCAGCTGCAAAGTTGCTCCCAGTATAACAGGTCTGACTGTACACTGGTCCAGACAACCACAAACCTAATTTCACAGATAGATCCAGGTAGCCTGGTGGTGGCCAAACTGATGTCTCTCTCAGCTGTAGAAAAGACAACTTCACATTGAAACAGTGTCTGGTGTTTTAGATTTATCCAGACTGGAGCAGACATGGTCCAATTTCGCTGACCATTAGAGTATGATTTTTTGTGACTAACACTTAATACCTGAGCAAGCCAGATACTTTGTGATTGGTCTTCAGAGATATCCAACAACCTCAAGCTCTGATTCCATTTTGCTTTATTTATGGTATGGAAATTACACAGTTATCCCACTTCTTTTGATTGTGTCCCCCTCTTTCCTCCTTTCTTTATCTTCTTCTGAATAACAGGTAAGTATATGGTCAAGAGTTTCTTAATGGCTATGTGTGAGGAAAAAACACCTTCAGAAGTAACTAAAGAGGTTGTATTTTAAACACCAGAGTGAGAAGTAAGAGTACAGCCCAAGGTGAGGGCTTGAACCATAGATTTTGTTTAGTTTTTTGAAAAACAGATCTTAAGAGAGTTTCACTGTAGCCATATCGTCATCTGGCAGGAAAGTTGTGTGTTTTATCAAGTCCTGTGTGGAAAATCAATGAAATAACACTTAATATTTACATTACAGAACTTTTGCTTCTCCTTCCGGAAGAAAATTTGGTAATCTTATATTACTTTTTTTCTCTTGGAATATTTTAATTTTAGGAAAACAACATTATAGAACAAGAAACAACATTTCTGAACAAGAAACAACATTTCCAGGAAAACGGGAAAACATATGTGTGAACATGCATATGTGTTTCTAACTGCAAATCCATAAATTACATCAATTTAAAAAAATAAACAGATTCCTTGTACAAAATACAGGACAGTTAAATCATAGTATACAGAAGTTAAACTTCAATTTAACTGTAGTATATAGGAAGTCTTAATTATCTTCTCTTTAAAGAAAAGTTATGGGACTTCAGTGATTACTGGTTATGGACCCACTATACTGGGTTTCTCTCTTCTTACCTGATAGGTAAATATGACTTCTTATTCTACCCTCCAACAGACAGCTACCTCCATCTCACCATCTACAGACAGAACAGGAGATAACCAATTCTTCGCAGGACACATGGCTGGGAATTCAGATGGAGAATCTGGAGGGAGAGGGATTTGCTGGAGCTGTTGCTGAAGACATGCTGTGCTGGCAGAGCTCTGGAGGGATAAGTGGAACAGCCAGAGGTATTATATACAGCACTGACAGATATGTGTGGGCTCTCAAACACAGGAAAAGCAGACTGTACTGTAACTGGAAAGTGAGGTGAATTTGAGCAGAGCCAGTTGCTCGCTAACATCCTCAATTACTTACTTCAGAAACATCAGATTAACACATTTTATAAAATAGAGGGGGAAATGCTTTAAGCACATCCGTTGAACTCAGTGTACGGTAAGGTTTGCTCAAAGGCTTGAGCCTCAGGAGAAGTCAGAGTTCTTTGAGAGCTGAGAGAACATCTTTGTTTTCTTTATGTTTCCTCTGCCAAGAGTAAACAAAAGCTCAGCTAAAAAGAACCAGCCAAAATGTCATTCTCTGTATGACTAAGAGAGGTGAGGAGATTTGCACTTCGAATAGTAATAAGCTACAGACTCCATTCCTAATTGAGGGTTTCATTCCCTCCTAAGATGGATTTTTTTTACTCATTAAGCACCAAAGGATCCTGCACCTTTACATTAGGGTGTTTCAGAAGATAGAGATCAGTCAAGGCAAAGGGTATATAAGATGTGTATATATTTTCTCCCAAAGAGCTTTTAAAGTAATCCAAATATTTCCTGTTTAGTCTGTCTCCTGATGAATCTGAGACCATGTTATTCCCTATGTGTTAGCAGTATTGTTGATTAAAGCAACAGGATTATTGATAACAACTTTTAACATCAGCAGGATTTGCAAATTCCAAAATTCCAGTTAGACCAGCTTCCTAACCAACGCAATTAAATTCACAGGGCCAAATTTGTATTGGATATCTTCAATACAGTTTCTCTCAGGTGGCATTTGCTCAGATGTTAGATAGCAGTGTCAAATTCTGATTTGGTCTGCAATAGATTAGTTCCATGTTCATTCAACTCCTGAAATCCATCTTGATCTTTGCCCTGCTAAACAAATATGGAAAAGGTCATGCCATGTATAACTGTATTTCCTTTGATGGATGGATATCTGGGATATGCTTTGGCTCACAGTTTAACCAACACCAACATTCTGCTTTTGCACAGCAGTAGCTGTAATAAATTAAGTTCATGCTATATGCAGTCCTGTTCAAAGGTTTACAGAAGCGGTATTAACTCTTTTATAAAATCCAACAATAATTACAATCAGTGATTACAAAGAATGGCATTACACTTAAAGAAGCAGTCAAGAGAAATGATAGGTCAGATGTCTTAGGTATATCTTTAATTCATAAACTCTATATTAGGCTCCACTGTGCAAAATATCTACTCAAGGCACCTTTTTGTCCAGGTCTCGAAATCTATCTGTAAAATCAATTACCCCATGGGAACTGGGTGAAGGCCTCTCATTCATTGACCTTAATATACTATAGGGATCTGATAAAACAACTGAAGATTGACCTGTCAGGAGAGGTTTGTCAGATAAAGTCATCTTCCTCCTGCCATGTCAATAGCAAGGTTAGTCTGCTTCAATTCTTCCACAAAGCACACTGGATAGTCTCAGTTTGCATCTTCTGTGGTTGGATGCAGTTTGAGAATAAAACATATAAATTTACATATCTGGATGCAAGTTTTTCCATGTGCTGTAGGTATCTTGGGGCACATTATTGTCAATGAATACCTATTCAGTATAGTTAATGAAGCCTAAACAGCGATGGGATTGCCCTGAAGATAGTCGTTTAATTACTGACTAAATCATCCTCACAGATGCATATACACTTCTCCTTTGGATTTGTTCGTTTGTTCAATGTTTCTGTGTCCAATGTGAATACAAACAAGAAACAAACTAGGGGCCCGGTCCTTTTGTAAGTACATACAGTAACCATCATTGGGTCTCTACAAGGACTTGGAGAAGGAGATCATAGGCAAAATAAAATATTGTTAAAAGGAATGAAATATCAGTCTTGTACAGCCAGTGCTACTACCTGGTTTTCATGCCTGAACATAGCCAAAATACTGTCCACACTGAGTGTAGTATTGTGTATTCCAGCCTAACCACTGCCTTCATAAAACAAAGTTGCCACTGATCCTTCTATACATTTATTTAAAGAGTGGATTCATGCTAGCCTTTAACTCCATTTATTTTACATCATTTTCCATCTACATAATCCAGCTACTTATAGCTGCACTGATTGATTGCATGTTTTATCATTCAAATGCTTAAATTTGACTTCTGTACTATTTTTAGGAGTTTCTTCCAAAGGTTAGATACAGCCACAAAGTTGGGTTTCTCCAGATGAATTTAAAAATGTATTTCCACAGATTCTTCCCTGTCTCTTTTGTAGCTTTTAGTTCTTAGGTTATAGGGCTGGTTGCACTGGGATTTTTATGACAAAGTTCAAATGGATAGAAACCAGAGCTGAACTCCAGTTGCTGCCATTGATTTAATTTCTGTTCCAATCCACTTTTGAGGGAGAAGAGTACATCAGAATACTGTCACTGCTGCATTCCAGCTGCACTGAATAGAGCAGAAAATTGAACTGGAGAAATTCTCTGATAGTTTGTAATTTTCAGGCACATAGTTTCAGCATTTCAGTCCCTCTTAGACACCCTACTGAAAGCCCAAAGGGACACACTGTTGGGAGCTGAAAATAAAAGAAAGCATTTGCTAAATAACAAGCAAGCCTTTCTTACAGTTGGGTGCAGTGAAATGCCACTGGAATTACTTCATCCATTAATGGGTAGGTTTTGTTTCCTTCCTATAGAGAGACTGATCCATGTGAAAATTTCTAAAAGGGCTTCAGACTTGCCTCTAAATTTTATGCTCACATTAATTGTCTTCGTATTTGACTATTCAATTTGTGAATGTGACTGACTATGGTCACACAATGGTGAGAGTGCATTTATATTACTGCAGAATAAGGATCAGTTAAAGGCAAAGCCAACTCAAATAATCTCAAGAATCATTATATTTAAATATGTTTTTATTTAGAAATATCATCATTGTAAGAACAACAAGAAAATTAAGATCATTTGTAGATCAATTTGCACCTAATTAGTTTGCCTTAGGGCAGATTTTCTTGGAGAATCAACTCAATAACTGCAGCTGCAAATACATAAATCTGAGACTGCAAACTGCTGAGATGGAAGCCCCTGTATAGGTCTCCTGTTTATGAAGTTCCCTTGCAAAGCTTTCAGTAGTCCCCTTGGGTTTTGTCACACACGACCGTCAGCACAAAGCCAAGGGCCCACACATTCCTAACATTCACTAAATAGAACTCCTTCAGAGCTGTATGGGGGACTGTGCAGAAGAATCTCTCTCTAACTGAGAGCACTAATGGCCCTGTGTTCAAATTTAACTTCAGCTTTCCTGTAATGGGGCCAAATAAAGTAATTCTTTCCCATACTTGGGTATAAAATATTTCCCAACTAACCAAATTCCAATAAACTAAATCAATTAATAAAGCCTAATTTTGCATGTGTATACTGCACTGTAAATCAGAAACAATCATTCCCATCACTGGCTCTATACCAAGTAAGCCCAGTCAGGACTGGGCACAGAACTATGAGCCATCTGTTCTTAGTTATAGATCTCTTCCCATTTTGGTCTGTTACCTGGAACTGCTAGATCCTACATTGCAGATAACCGGAATGCTAACACTTAAGCTTCCGAGCATAGATCTCAGACAGGCAGAAGCATCAAACCATACCACCAGCAGTCTAACAAATGTCTAGTGAACCTCTAGCTCTTTTAAGTCCTCATTTAATCACATGCTTATAGTAAGAAAGAAGATGCAAACAAGCTGTTCTCGTTCCTGCCCTTTCCATATATCTTTTAACATAGTGTTGCTGCTGTGAAAGCACCAGACACTCTCACATCGGCTGGACTTCCTTCCCAACCCCAGAGTGGGGGAGGGAAGAGGGATTTAAACACTGGAGTTATTTAAAGCTTAAAGCTGAAGAAAGTTCTCTGGAGACACAGGTTTCAATCAGAAACAAAATTAATGTTGCAGTGAAAAAAATTTAGTGCCTGATGTGGAGATTGCAGAGCCAGTACAGAGTTTGGCATGATTAACGTGCTGGTACTATGTGCTTTAACAGTGTCCAGGCTCCTTGCACTGACCCAGCCCATCAGAACTAAAATAATATCTACTCAAGGCTGCTAGACACATTTAGGTACTCCTGGACAGAATCAGTGAGATGTAAATGACATATGAAATATTAAACCAGATCACATCTCCTGTTCTTCAGAATAAAACACTGTCAGATGTACTTCTGATTGAAACTTTTGGTTTTATTTACTTCATGGAAGTGAAATGCCACTTTCCATGGTACACGGAAGCCACTTTGGGCTTGTGGTAGTTCTTGCTATGGCTATGCCTTGAAAAGAATGTCATTCTGGACTATCCTCTTTAGACTTCAGAGCCCCACAGCTACTCATGGTTTCTCTGTGGTGTTAGGATGGTCCCTGTAACTGCATCCATACCTGGAAAAAAAAAAAAAAAAAAAATTATCCTCTCCACAGCCAGAAATGTTGGCTAGTAGCATTATCAAAAAATCCACCTGTCATTTTGGGATTCATGTCACATGTCAAATGCTATTGAGAGATTGGCTGGCTATTTTCTTTTACCCATGAAGACTTACTGTTTGCTATTTTTATAGAGTATTTATTATTTTCCTTAATCTGAAATAAAAATCATCCAGTTGAACATATCCATGTTTGATGGTTTGGGGTAGAGTAAGTGATAATTCCAACAGTCAATAGAGAAAGAAGACAGGTCTAATATCGTGCTGTCAAAAGGAAGTGATACTTGGTAATTCTGTGTAAGTCAAGACTATAGGAATGCTCTAGAAGGAGCTGTGCAAATAAGTTCTGATAAATTGTGTTTTCATCTCTGTGTCATTCATTTTTTCCTGAAACAAACCTGGATAGATTATGATTTGCCTAAATGTATTTATTTGAAACAAGGTCTCCTATAATTTCTTTAGATTATTGTTGTTATATAGATTTAATTTATGACTGCTTTGCAAGTATTTTAAAATTATTAAAAAAAATCACACACTTTGCATTTGGTCAACTGTGTGCATCTGTCTCTGGACTCTGTGGAAACAAACTCACTGGTTTAGAAATTCTGTTCTAATGTATACAATATGCATTATTTAAATGAATTTGAATACTACTGACTTTTCAGAAGATACAAACACAACAAGATGTGTTCCGGTTTCAAAGGAAAATTGTTTTCAGTTCTGACAAATATTTGGTCTATTTTTAAGAGCATCAACATATTTCAACATACTTTTTCCAGTAATGCTGAAGACTTATATCATGAGTTGCCTCTGAAATTAAAGATACTCTGTTTTTCTGCCTGTGTGTGTAAGGGTCTGTGAGTTGTCTTTATGTCCTAATCAAATCACAGCTTGAGAGATTATACATCCCTTAATTTTCCATTGTTGTTACAAGGTAATTTTTCTACCACTCCAGTTCTTACTTGCTAAAGACCTTTGCTGTTGAGAAAAATTATTTCTGAAATGCTTTAAAATGTTTCACAAGCAAATAGGTGTAAACACAGAGAGAATGTCTTCCTTGCCAGATGATGTCTAAAAATACTCAGTCAAAAAAAACACAATAAGCAGTTCATTTTAAAATCAGTTCTTTCTAAATCAGCTTTTAGGTTAAAATACAATAAAATAAAAAAGACCACACCAATCTTACATGTCAGTTACTGTTTTGCCATGAGTTTCTTCACACTGAAAACTCACAGCAGACAGATCAAGGACTGTTGTGTAGTAACTGAAGCAAAACAAGTGTATCAGTGAATGAAAAGGCAAAACAGCAGCTAAAATTTACTAAATTCAAATGCAATTCTGCAACCATCTGTATCTGATTTAAAGCAGATCAAACTGTTGTCTAGGATTTTGACAACAGTAAATTAGAACAGGTTCCCAGCTAATAGGATGCCTATTTTGTAAACTAGACATCAAAGACTTCTCTGCTTGCAAAATAAATAAATCTCACTCTTTTCAAATCACTTTGCAGTAACTCTAGACTTAGAAGGATCATTTCTTAAACTGTGGCTCACCGTTCCCCCAGTTGTACATCCAAATCAGCTTTGCATTATTTAATAAGTTAATATTTACTCTCTTTTCTTTCAAGATACAGAGGAAGAAGTGATGGTGGGATGGCTCACAGGCAGCTAGACATAAAACATACACATCATTTTGAAAATAGAAATACAGAAATACAATATGTATGTTAAATACATTTGAACACCACTGCATTATATCTTCTTTGTCTTTTTAAATATAATTCTTGAGAATGACCCTGCATTATTACTCCTTAGGAGTGCAGCTGGGATTAGTATAACATGATTCACAAAGGATGCCCGGGGAAAAACATTTGCTCTGATATTAAATGCTAGCTTTCTGCGGTATTGTTGCAGGAAATCCGCTGTGCTGGACTCATCCTCTTCCAGGCAACTTATCTTCTGGTAATATCCCAAAAAAGCTGTTACATTACATGCCAATTGTACATATAAGTTGTATAGGCAACTTGTTTGCAGACTGCCAATCTGTCCATCAGAGCTGTGAGGCACAAGACCCAGGGCCCAGAAGCAGCCCAAGTTCAAGGCTGTTCACTGGAACGGTTTGCTTAAGAACAGACACAAGATCTGTTCTGGTTCTGCTTATGGAGGTCAGAAACACAACTCCCATCTGAAGGGAAAACAAAAAAGGATGCTGGGAATCAGCAGGGCCAAATTAATTTCTTGGCATGAACAAACCCAGTTTTGATTGTTTTTGTTAGGATACAAATCTGCTCACATAAGACTTTTATTCTATATTTCTTAAAAAATAAAAGAACAAACATTCCCCATTAAAATATCACATGTGAAAAGGGCTTGAAGGCTGTAATAGAATGTTAGAGAATTAGTCTGAAGAATTTTTAAACCAGCCTGTGAAAGAATGTAGTTTGTTATCTATATGTTGATTTAAACCCTCTCTCATAGGGTTTACAGTTAGGATATTTTCTGGGGAACTCTACTATTGTCTACACACCATTCCACATGTTTGGTAAGCTCTGGTCAAGTCAAGTCACGCATTGCATGTGCCCACTGTAATCACCATCTGCTATGTACATGGTGTGCAGATGAAGACTATTCCCTGTCTTAAGGCTGCGTCACTGGCTGTGTCTTGCCCTGATCTTACATTGCAAGGACTCTGGAGTAGGGTCTGCAGAACTGCACAGCACAGTGGTTCTTTTTTTTCTCAACAAGCCTTAAGTCAGTCTAGGGTTATGATAAAGTGCAGCTTTTGTTTGGGTAATGGAGAAGAAAATAAAACAAGAGTGTAGAAGAAGAACAAGAAAACTCATTCTTACTCTGACTATTTTCTGTGACCAAAAACTCATCCTTGGTTTAGATGTTCAGCACACAGGACTGTGCTGCTGGCTATGTCTGTGTGTATGCAAACTCATATGTATGAACCAAGCTGTCCTGCTTTGCTGGGCTCCTTCATCTTCTTCATACAGATGGATATGCTTTTCTGTGATCATTTCTGTGTTTAGATGTCTCCCAGCCTATTACTCATATTCTGGCCAGCTGCAGATTGCGACCTGTGTGATTGACTTACGGGCTGTTGAAACCTACGAGAACGACTAAGGGTGAAGTACCAAAGAAACAGCTCTAATCACAGCTGGACTGAGTGGCTGCTGCTGCTGCCATCGTCTCATGTGCTGAGGGACTGTCAAGAAGTCAATGACGATTTAGCAAGATAGAAGGGAGCCATGTAAAGAAAGAAAAACATTGCAGTAGCTAACTGCATACAGCTCAAGCTTGGAGGCAGCTGGGCTTACTGCAAATGATTACAAATTGCAAATGATGAATGCACATTTTCCACTGGTGATGGACTGATGTAAGACCATATGACAGTTATTTTATTCTTTCCCTGTCCCTTCTGAAGGATAGTGTTGCAATGGCCTGGTACAGATGTTTTACAGGCCCCTTACTCTGTGGATGGGATGGGATGACAGAAGTGTTTTAACACTGCACAGTTTTCTTTCAGCTGGAAGGGCTCATGCATTTTTCTGTAACTATCCATGGCAACAGATATATTGTCCAACATGGAAGATATCATCCTCCTATGAAGGGAAACTTATCACAAGAACTCTGCATCTCTCATGTCCTGACTAGCTAGTGAAACATCCTTCATTTTGAAGAAGAAAGGAAGGACTCTTCTATAAACATTCAAATATATATGTATATGATGTGGGGATGTTTGGATATGCAGATCTGACATATTTTAGAAAAATGACCTACCCAGTTTTGTAGGAGACAGAAGTAACAGTATAAGTTTGGGATTCAATTACACCCCTTTTAAATGAAAAAATAATTCAATAATTTGGTATCTGACCTCTCTTAACAGCAAAATTCTTTTAAAAGCCAAGCAGCAAAGCCAAGTACTTGTGGGTTTGTGAAGAGAAGCTAAACTTTCTGCTTAGCTGATGACACTGGCTTCCCTTGCACTTGTTCACATCCAAATCTTTGAATACTCATTTCAGAGATGAAGAATCACAGTAAGATACAGAGACCTGACTTTGTCTCTCATAGTTTCCAGTCTAGGACTGATGTTGGAACCTATCAGCTCTAATCACACAGAGCCAACGTTTTGACCAGAGTCAGTATCTCGTATCTGTGAGACACTTCAGCAGCCCACCAGAAAAGTTTCAGATAATTTGGGTTCCGGAAGCTCCAGAAGTTCATACTGAGAAGCTTACGTACACTGTGAAATTATTCAAGATCAAAGAATAGAGCTCTTATTCTGACTATATGTTACAAAGCTATCTCTAGTGCTAATCTTTTGCAGCAGATTATATTCTACTTTATGGGCTAGTATGATAGGATGCCCAACCCCCTTTGAGGCAGGTGGTGAAATGAAGTCATGAACACAAAAGAGGCTTTGTAGAGCAGTGAGCAGAAGAGGGAGAAAAAAAAAAGAAATCTCTTTTTTTTGCCATGGTACAATAACATCTTTCACTTCAGGATCTCAAAGCCCTTTAGAAGCACTGTAATTAAGCTTCCCATGTCTCCATGTAGTATAAAAGATCTTTAATGTCTTTTAACAAGAGAAGAGAGAGAAAAAAGGTGAACAGCAGATAAACTAGTTTGCTCATTTAATGCATAATGAGAAGAAAAATATGCACAGTTTAATAATTGGTTTTATTTTAATTGTTCATAAAGAGCAATCTTTCTCCTTCCCACCTTAATTATGGGTAGACACACACCAAAGTGTCAAAAGGTGTAGAGCTCAGGATCACCCATAGCATGGCAGGTTAATTCCATAAATGTTTCCTTCCCCATATTTTCCAGCATGTTATAGAAGGTCTTAAGTTCTCTTTTCATCCACTGTTGTCTCCTGATTTAGTGCTTCAATTTACCTTCTTTGACATACTTTCACTCTCTCAAGTGTGTGTTGATTACTTTTTTGTTATGATTGTTTGAACCAATCTCAGCAGAGAAAGGAGAAAAAAAGAGAAAGAGAGACAAGATGTGTTGTATCAATTGAAGAGTAAGGAATTTAATATGAGATACTCTTCATGCCAGACAAAATGTAATCAGTGAACTAGATGAAAGGAATTTGAGAAATAACAAAAATTCTTATGGTTATGAAATTACTTGAAATTAAAGCATGAACTGAAATGATTTTGTTGTCTTAAAGAACAGTTTGTCTTTTTCTCTCCTGTATTATCTCAATAGTCTACTATGAAATCTGCTCAGCAGGGAACATTTTCATGTCAGAATGCGGTATTTTTAGTTGATCGATTGGTTCTTTACCAGGGCAGAGGGCTAGCTGCGTTTCAAACTGGAAGAGACATCTGCAGCTGAAAGAAGAGCCTCTCCATTTATACTAAGGAAGACAGAAATGACAATGTCTATCTTTGTACTCCACGAGTTCAATGACTGTCATCAGGGTCAGGAAGTATTATCCCCCACCAAGCAGCGCACACGGAAGTTCAGCTGAAAATCATCCTACAGTCTTTCAAGAAGAGTTTGTGGATTTTTATGCCTCTGTTCCTAAAACATTCTAAGTCCTATTTGACTGCTTCTGGGTCTTCCATTCTTTTGTGTGTGCGTGCATGTTGACCATTTAAGCTGCAAGACCCAAGGAGAGGAACTGTATCTGTGCTATGAGTCTGTACAACACTGGGCACACCGGGAACTCAGTGGAGTTCTCTTACTCCTTTAGTGCAAACAAATATTATTTTGAAATAGTAAGAACAGCAACAGTATAAAATTATCTTAATTCACTTCAGCACCTTAAAACTTCCTCAGAAATATGACTCATCTGTAGTTGTTGTACGCTGGCCTTTATCTTTAATGCAATACCAATCTTATCCCTCATCAATAACAGAGGGTTCTCAACACCTTAAAAAGAAACATGTCTTCTTGGCACATCACTCTTCTTAGGCAATATATTCCAACTCTCTGTTCTGTGAAAAGACCCAGAAAATCTAAAAGGTGCCAGCATATTGTATGTTCTTTAGCTGCCTCATTGTATCTTCAGAAAACACACTATTTTGATACAGCAGGTGTATTAAATATTTGGGGGGGGGGGGCATTCTATCGGTATCAATGCATTTTGAAGTTGATGACTACACAAAATGAGTTTACTCAGATACCACCAGTGGTAATGGAGTAGCAGCAGCAGTAGCTGTGACTTGGTAGGGATGGACAGTGGCCTGGAATCACCTCCCAGCTCTGTTGCAATGAAGGAAGCTAGGAGCTGGTCCAGCTTCTATTTCAGACCACTTCCATGAGGTTCACACAACACTGCTGACACATGCCAACAGTTTCTGATAGCTTTTTTTCCACTTGTTGCCTTTTGTAGCTGGGTTAGCCAGCACTCAATATGAAACTTGATCCCCTGAGAATCTATCAAGGGGAACTGCTACATGAACTTGGCAGTGCTAGGTTAACAGTTGGGACTTGATGATCTTAAAGGTCTTTTCCAACCTAAACGATTCTATGATTCTATGAAGGGACATTTAGACAGAATCAGGGTACAAGGGTACATATGCCTTTAAATTTAGCAGAGTTCCATTTTTAGTACATTACAGTTATGGGATTTATGGTGCAATTCTTCTCAAGGATTGCATTTTGTTTATGTAAAAATAAGCATTGTTTAGTATTTTTTATGTTCTGTCTATTAGTGCTTTTGTGGCACAACCATTAGAGTGCATTACAACTGTATTAGGTATATTTTATATTCTACTTATGTAAAATAAAGGGACTTGCAATGATCACTGAAAGACTGAGTGCCTTAACCAACTTCACAACTTAGCCCCTTCAAGTCTCAGTGCATCTGAACACACAGACTTGCTGGTTACAGTTTCCTCTGCATTGAAGTCAATGTCAGTACTTCCCCACACTTACCTGAAAAGGCTGAGAGACAAACAACAGCATTTACTCATTAAGCAAAAGAAAAGGATCAGCTTTGTGAATGCCCATTTGTCCTCAGAAAATGTATCCCTCCAAATCTGTTATATAAATCCAGAAGCTGCTCCTGCCTTCACTGATGGCATGGTAAGCCACAAGTCACTAGTGAAGTCTGTAGGGCTATAGCAGAATCAGAATGGTTCCTTAGTCCCTCCTTCTAGTCTCATTTTGACAGGTTTTATACTGGTGTGTGCAACTACCAAGTTCAATGAATTCCCTTCCCATTTCCATTCATGTAACTGAGATCCACATCTTGCCTTTGGAGTAAAGTGTCAAAAGATAACTAAAATAATGTATCACCCCTAGCTAACAGAGATATCCTTGTGGGTAGGAAATATAATGTTGCTATGCTGCCAAGCTATTTTGCCTGTGTGTCTCTTTTTTAATTTTATCTTTCTTTGTGGGGGGAGGGGTCAACTCCTCATCTGTAACCCAGTCATCTCCTCAACACCCTAGCATTTTCTCTGCAAATATAGACGAAAAATGTCAGTAATAGAGAAATGCTCATTTACATGAAGAATGACAACCTTATCAAGCTCTTGAAAGCCCTATCTGATCCATTCAAGCACAGTCTCTGCATTTGAAGTAGCATCCAGGTGCCTGAAGAAAGGAAGGCCTGAAACTGCCAAATCACTTACTGCAGTAAAAATAGGTGAAGAAGAAAACTAAATACAGTTGCTTACTAAATTTAGCAGAGTCTAGATGCAGCTGGGATGTTGATGAAGGACAGAAGTGTGTAAGGGAATGGTAGCAACTCTACCACCTCCCATTGAGAATGCAATTAACGGAGGGTTGCAGTACAAAACCTAAAAACCTACAGATGGATTTAAATTGCCTCCAGTGTGACACAACCTCAAAAAATCCCTTCTCTCTGGATTCTACACTACTTTTTTTGTTCTTTAAATAGATTGATCACCATGCTGCACATAATTACATATAGAAACAATACCTAAGATGATGCTGAAATCTCAAGGTTATTTTATTTAGTGGGGGTCTTTTACTCTAAGTTGGACAACAGCGGACAGCTTTACACCTTTCTGTCCCTCACCTCCCTTCAAGATGCAAATACTGAGACATACACATGTTCTGTCTTTGCTATATTCATAAATAACCTGAATGCAGGAGACCCTTGATCTGACAGAGGTCAATACACAATCTTACTTTGGTTAATGCTGAATTTGGAAGATTATATATAGAGTGCTGTAAAAAGTACATGCGTGTTTTGTAACATACAGACAATGTACAGGCAGGATGTTCACAAATGAACTGTTGTCTTCTCCCCCAGTTTGCTGTTAGCAGCAGTGAATACAGGAACAGTCGAGTTCTAGGTCAAACTCTGCAGATGAATTCATTTCACAAAAAATATCAAAGCTGTGTTATTTAGTACTCACTAAAAATGTAAACAAAGTAAAATCATAGGACATAGAAATCTCACATTTTTCAAAATATGCTATTTACTTAAATGACTTTTTTTTTTTAAAAAGGTCACCCTCCTTGGTACATAAAAATGTTGTTATTTTAGGAAGCAATAGCTTGCTAGATCCATATTCTGCTGCATTTGTTTTGCCTCCTAAAGCATCTTAAGAGTCAGAAGGAAGAAAAAGTATTTTCTTAAAACTAAGTGAAAGAAGCAGTAGTAAGTTTACCTCTCTGGTAGACTACAAGGCAAAATGTAGAACTCATATGTTACTGAATCAGTATCAACAGAAGTGCAGGTGACTAGTTGAATTGTGTAAACTCAGTGAAATAGATAATACAGAACCAAAACCACAAAAGCAAAGAGATAAAGTATCTCTATGCTCTGTCCCAATTACTTTAAAAATAGTCACATAGAAGAGGTAGTTTAAATTGTTTAATTAAACAAATACACACGTGGACCATATACACATCTGTGCGTGTGTGGAAAGCAACGCGTCAACATGCACAAATACATATGTATGTCTGTGTATACATAAAAAAAGAAAGAGCAAGAGAAAGGGAAGGAGGCTTGCAATTCTGTGTTGTTGTCCCTTGATATATGAAACCCTAACTGTTCGGCTATGAGTCATAGACCCAGTACTGACAGCAGAGATGCTCCCACTGGTCAGGCGGGCTCCTATAGCAGAAAGATGTCGGTCCTGCCTTCTTTGCTGGATGCGGTTCTGAAGAGCTATGGCATGCTGGGCAGCAGCAACCAGAGACCCTGAACTACCCACTGGAGTTTCACTCAGGTGTCCTTACCCTGACTTCTTGTTGAGCATTGCAGATCATACAAATCAGAAAAAGGAGAAAAAAGATGAGACTGGAAAACAGGAAAAGCTAGTGATTTTTCATGTTTCAGGTTTGTTTTCCACTTAGGTATGAATATTTCAAATGAGTGAGAAAGGGACCTTTGTAGTCTATCAAAAGAAATACAGTATGTGTTGTTATTGATGCAGAAGACCTGCCATCTCTTGGGAGAGTTATCCATAATGTTATCTGTGGATATAGTTCAATCAATAAATGCATGAATGGTTACAGTCTTGTTAGTCATGTTATACTGCTTCAGAGTGTTCTCCAGAAAGTCATTCTACCTTTACAGGCCATTATAGAATCATAGAATCATAGAATCGTCAAGGTTGGAAAAGACCCTTAAGATCATCGAGTCCAACCATTAACCTAGCACTGCCAAGTCCATCTATACCATGTCCTCGAGCACCACATCTATCCGGTCTTTAAATACCTCCAGGGATGGAGACTCAACCACTTCCCTGGGCAGCCTGTTCCAATGCTTGACCACCCTTTCGGTGAAGAAGTTTTTCCTAATGTCTAACCTAAACCTCCCCTGGCACAGCTTGAGGCCGTTTCCTCTTGTCCTATCACTCGTTACTAGGGAGAAGAGACCAACCCCCACCTTGCTACAACCTCCTTTCAGGTAGTTGTAGAGAGCAATAAGGTCTCCCCTCAGCCTCCTCTTCTCCAGGCTAAACAACCCCAGTTCCCTCAGCCGCTCCTCATAAGACTTGTACTCCAGACCCTTCACCAGCTTCATTGCCCTTCTTTGGACACACTCTAGTACCTCGATGTCCTTCTTGTAGTGAGGGGCCCAAAACTGAACACAGTACTCGAGGTGTGGCCTCACCAATGTCGCGTACAGGGGCACTATCACCTCCCTGGTCCTGCTGGTCACACTATTCCTGATACAAGCCAGGATGCCATTGGCCTTCTTGGCCACCTGAGCACATTGCTGGCTCATGTTCAGGCGGCTGTCGACCGACACCCCCAGGTCCTTTTCCTCCAGGCAGCTCTCCAGCCACTCTTCCCCCAGCCTGTAGCGTTGCATGGGGTTGTTGTGACCCAAGTGCAGGACCCAACATTGAGCCTTGTTGAACCTCATATAGTTGACCCCGGCCCAACAATCCAGCCTGTCCAGGTCCCTCTGCAGGACCTTCCTACCCTCCAGCAGATCGACACTTCCACCACTTATAGATTCGTCTGTCACCTTTTCTAGTCTGCCTTGCAGAGATCTTGCCTCCTACCTTCATCTTTCCTCTTCTACCCACCTCCTCCCTCCCCAAGCCATTTCCATTTGGCTTTCATGGAAGTCATTCATTGTATCAGCAGCTCCCCTTTAATCAGAGCACTGCTTCCATCTGAACTAGCTGGTTAAATGACTGAGGGTCCATTAAGTGAATTATTTCAAGCTCTTTCCCCTTTCACAAATCTGCCCCTAAAGCAACACAGCAAGTAATAAACTTGAAGCGTCTCTCAGTATGGTGAGGGAAGCAGACTGCACTTTACAACTAGCAATTAGCCTTAGGGCTTCAGGTATTTTTTCTTTTCTCACCACAAATGAACTTGCCTTTTTTTTTTTTAAATGAAAACAGAGGCCTTGTCCAGAGTTCAGTGCCTGGCACTGCTAGCTTATCTTCATATGCTATCCCCTGGTTTATAGCACCTTAACATATGGTAACATTCTGTAACATTTCCTATTGACTCAGTGATGGGGCATTCTGGGAAATTATGATCCAGGAAGACCAAATATCAGATAGTGCCATCTCCACAAACCTGTTATCTCCTTCTACCCATTGAGGTTCACAGAGCTTTGGGAAATGCTGGGGAACATAGGAAAAGGATGTACAAGGTGCATTTTGAGAACTAAATTACCCTGTAATCTTAATAAATAACAAGATTTCTGTGTTGTGGCTATGCAGTATAGTGACAGCAGTCATAACAACACCTAGAAGTATGTGAAAGAAAATCCTTTTTAGCTGTATCATGTCATACAGTTCAGCAGTTTGGTCTCAAACAGTAGGATGCAGAAAGAATCACAGACCAGTTTCTTGTCTATTCAGTATAGCATGCTGTGTGCAAAATTTAGATTACTTCACTGGGTTCTTTCTCAGCATTCTAATTTGTCACTTTTTTCCCCATTCTCTTCATTTTTACCAGAATTTATTTTGTAATTTTTATTATCCAGTTCACCAACCTTCTATCAGCCTTCCCCCTTCCCCTTGCCCAACTTTTCTTCTTTCTTTTTTCTCCCCTGGGACTATGCAGGTGGGAAGAATTCTTTTATCTCTCTTTCAGCTACATCTTGTAGTACTTTGTTCTTCTCTGTTTCTGTTTCCAGCTCAATTCATATGCTTTGTGATATAGCTTTTATCAGCCTCACACGTACTGTTGCTATTGCTTGTTCCTGATCATCTGTTTATATGTCATCAAGTACAGCATGTGCTCTTGGCAGAACATCTGCAATTATTAGATAGTTTCTCATCTGAAAATGCAGGGTGTTACTGACACTGATATAACTGAACTGAGATATGGCTATGGACTGTGATTAGGTCTTTTCCCTATGACAGAGACTATAAGGAAAACAGGAAACATGGCCCTGTACAGTTTTCTGAAAGGACAGGTGAGGGTTTCTTAGCAAGGCTCAGCCAAGTGTAGACCAGGCATAATATGCTAGAAAGTTTTAATTTTGTTATCATCAGAGGAGAAGCTGTCCATATAAATAAGACAGAGAGGATTTTGATTTGGCATCATGGTTAGTATTTTGTCGTGCAAGAAAGGTGAATAGAAAAGTGACTGTTAATTTAGGAGGTGTTCTTCCCAGTTGCCAGTGATTTACTTCAAGAAATATTGTGCAATCTCAAAATTGTTAAGGCAATATACAAATGCTTCTCTCTGCTCACACTGGAAGTCAGTAGTCATGGCCACTTATATTTATAAATGGGACTACTATTGATTGGCAGATTGTGATCTTACTGTTTTCCTTTGCTACTGAGTGGGCAGTGGGATTCAGTAATTTGTAAATGCCTCTTAGCTGAGAGCTGTAGATACCATAGTATTTTAAACAACATAAAGATAGAAATACATAGCAGCTATGCAAAGACCAATCCAAAAGTGCTCAGCACCAGAGCAATTTCAGCTTTCAGAGGTAGTGTTCTCCCATTAAAAGAATTTTAGCAAGTCAGCCTTCATACAACTGAAAGAGATGAGCAGACCAAAATGTGTGCAAAAATGTTAGGAGGTTTGAGTTGCTGTTGGCCAATAACACAGATGAATTCAAGGAGATCAGTCTGTCATTATGAGTTCCAGTGCATGCAGGAATAGTTCCTACTTAACTGTACATATATGTACATACCTAAAATACATGAATCACTGCTTTGACTGATTCAAGTAACTATGCACAATGATGAAGTTCTTGCATTTGACAGTGAAGCCCATATACATAATGTAGTTTTATCTCTCTGAAAATTTGTTTTAAGGACTTAAAAGAATCATAAGACAGTGGTAACTCTCGGGCAACTTTTCAGAAAAAGCATTGCATTCCTTTTCATTAGCTGTCATTTAAAATATTGCTGAACCAGCTTCCCCATCCTCTGCCATACCAGGCGTTCATTTAAACTGGGGAAATTCTTAATTAATACCTGCTGCATCTGTCACAACAACCATTAGTTTCATCCTAGATTACATCCTCCAAAAATACCAGACAAGGCTGAGCTATTAGAGAGCCTTCATCTGTGTAACAGAGGAATCGTGCTGGGAGGAAAGAGGCAATGGAGGGCTCACAGAATTTCACTGAAGGGATGATTCATTTTGGTTTTAAATTGTGTTTTGCCTCTTTGAGTCTAGCAGTGGCAGCAGGACACGCAAGTGGTTGTTTGGCAATGTTTTTAAGGTATGTTGATCCACATGACAGCTGATCTTCAGCAGACTTTTCTACATTCTTCCCAGTTGTCAGTATTTATGATTTAGCCTGATCCAGCCCACAGGTCTGCAGCAAGTTTTCTTTCATTGCTATCTGGATGGAAGTTCTCCTTTTCTGATGCTTTCAGCCCTGAGAGATCTCCCAGGTGTCTTTAAAGCTTTTACATCTCCCTGTCATTAATTATAATTGATTAGCTTTCTTCTTCTGACACATTCCTGATCAGCTCCAGCACATCTTTCTTTCTCTCAAGCAAAGGCTTTTTTTCCCTTATCTCTGTTAGAAATCACAAGTGGCAGGTGTGGGAGTAAAGAGTTTCCTTGATGAACTCTCAAGCTTTTCTATTACTACCTAAAGCTCCTGGCCTTTTAGAAAGCTTGCTTTCTATGCCTATCTTTCCATCTCCTTTTTTCACCAATCTGCTCTTTAGGACCCCAATACGGTTCTATTATTTATACTAGAATTGGTAAACACACTTCCAGTATTTATTGTCACTTCCTCACAATTCTCTTTTCACTAGCTCCCTTTGCTTTCTGCAATTACAGTGTTTGCGAGTCTGCCCTGTTTCAGGGCAATGGTTTGGTAATATTCCAGTCACCCAAGGTATCATCAAAAAGTTAGCCTTGTAGTTTTCACTTCATTGTTAAGAGGACATTTCTACCACTGAAAATTCCAATTGCTAAAGATCATAATGATAGAGGACCTGGCTTCTACTCAAATAGGAGTCATTACTTTTTGCCTCCTTAAAATTACTCATTTGAAATCCCAGTGGATAAAGCAAATCCCCATCCCTTGTTCTGAATAGTGGGCTTAACAACCAACCTACATAAAATAGCTACTCACTTAGAACACTACTGAAAATCTGGAACATTTTATTGCTGCTGTATTTGCCTCAGTAATGGCTAATTTCAGACCCAGCAGAGACTATATTTCATAGAGAAATGAACTGTTGCTCATAGTCCGCACACTATAAACCAGTTACGTTGCAATTGTCTCCCCTCTGCTGCTTTTATTCAGGAAAGAGTCCCAGTGGTGCTACTCACAAAAGAAGTGTTCCTCAGACACATAAGGGAGAACAGAGTCAGACCTTTCATTAGGCAACAGAGTAGATGTAGTATAATTTCTCAAGGTGAGAAGTTCTAGACAGATGTCAATAGTAAAAATAATAACATTATTGACAATCTAGCTGCTCATGCTAGTGGTATGCTCAAGTAGTGAATGCCAATTATTACCAGCATTTGAATTAACAATGACAAAATCACAAAGGAGATTTCCTTGTTCTCTGTCTCTTAATTTTAAATGCCATTCAAGAAATGCAGAAAGGTCTTTGTTAGAGGAGAAAAAGTTTAAAGTGTACAAAGCAGGTACAAGGAGCCGTTGTGCTCCGAGGATTTTGTTTGTTAGCACTAAACTTACTCAAGCAAAACACTGGAGTCAAAGACACTTTTGCGTTATGACTCTGCAGTTTGACACGTCAGGGTCTCAAGACTGCTTAGATCCCCAGCACATTGCATACATAGGACATTCACTCTCTGAGAGCTCTCATTGAGTGTGTCTTGATCTACAGCAAGCCTTTTAACATTCATAGAGACCTCCTGATTAAGCATCTTATCCAAGTTAGAATAACCGACCGTAGATTTTTAACCCCAGAAACCCACGAGCAGTGTGAATCTGAGGAAGCCAGATGCCAGACATGCTGAAAGCCCAGAACTTCCCCCCTTGCTCTTACCAGGAGAGGCTGCTAGACCAATTATATTCAGGCAACAATAATACACACACAATAAATCATATTCATAGAGAATTTTGCTCATTATGAGTATTAAAAACAACTAAGCTTAGCTACAAGAAAATTATTACTTTGTTGAGAGTTACAGGACAT
Organism: Platalea leucorodia; assembly: GCF_965183815.1. NCBI lineage: Eukaryota > Metazoa > Chordata > Aves > Pelecaniformes > Threskiornithidae > Platalea > Platalea leucorodia. The sequence continues at coordinate 22,763,933 of NC_138829.1, forward strand.
CAAAGGTAGACACTACCCACAAACAAAAGACTGTCCTATTAGGAAAAGCCCCTCACCATGAGTCCCTCATTTGAGAGCATTTCTGATTCATGCCAGATCCTTGCTCTCTAAACTGTAATGGCAATTAAGATCTTAATTTCTACTGCCACTCTGCATATGCTTTCTCTCATCTGGTGCACTTTGTAATAAACAGATTTCCTCAGTCTTGTCCTGTTTGAAAGACGGAAGAAAAGAAGAAAGAAATATCCTTTGTCCCCCCCAAGGATCTTTATCTTTGTTAACACAACCTTACATTGTCCCCCTGAATAAGGTAAGATTTGTTTTGTTGTGCCCTGCAGGGCTTCTGTGTCCCCAGAATCCTAGGGCAATGGCAGTGCCGAGCTGGCACACTGTAGCAGAAATGTCATTTTTTAATTATGTGGTTCTGAGGGGAATCTATTATCTACTGCTGAGATGCTGAAATCAGACGATTTATCTCCAAGGCAGCTCGGTCTACAATCTAGAATATATATCTCTTGTCACTGCAGGAAACAGAACGAAAGGATGTTTTTATTTCTGGTGCCTTATGTTTATAAATTTATTATTTTAAGCTTTGAAAGCAGATTTCTGGGGGTAGGATGCTGAGGGGCAGGGTAGAGAAAAGTCAAGTTCTGATGCTTCTCCAGGTTCTCTTGATCTCCCTCGTAGATTGCCCAAGGTCAGAAGGGATCTAGCTGCCCTTCAGTCATACACATCCTCAAGAGCTCATGTGCCAACAGTAACTAGCTTAGGTATTAGTCATTTCTCTGAGGACTCCAGGCATCTAAGTGCTCAGAGCACTGTACAAGTGAACAGCATCAACAAATTGGCCAGGCAACCTGTTTACCTTAATTAACATAAATACTAACCTCTGCTTGACATTTCAGGCTAGATGCCTACAACAGTTTGAAAGCATCTTTATTTCTCACACACTAGGTATTTTCATTTAAATGTAAACTAATATACCTACCAGCTTATTCACAATGATTCCAAATTATTTCTGGTTTCTCCCTAAGGTATCGAAGCAAATGAAAGAGTTTAGTACATGTTCTTTTTTTTATCGGCAAAATTCATTACACAAGCCACTCTGTGAAGCAGGATCAGAGCTGCCAGCAATTCATATCTATTAACAAAAAGGTACGTTCCAAGTGCTTTTAAAACAATCCTGCTCAGGCATATTTTAAATTAATATGTGTTTTCTGTATCTTATAAAAGTTTAGAAAAACGTTGCAGGGGAGGACAGAGGGAAATAAATATTGGAATATCCCGTCAAAACTGTAATTCTTGTATTGCCCTCTAGTGTATACATGACAACATGACAACTTTTTTTTTTTTTTTTAAACTCTGCAAGCTATAAATTACTAAAAGAAAACCTTTAATGTCATTTGATGGTTTGCTGCATTTAATTTTGACAGAAACATTATAGACAGTTTGTTTGAAATACATGACTAAATTCTTGCCTTCCCCAATCCCTTCTGGCAAATCTGAGAAACATCAGTTTGCTTTGTGTTGCTGGCAGAAATGTAGGCCACATCTTTTCAAAACCAAATAAATATCATTCAGAACAATCCAGACCCAAAAACATCAGACCTTCAAAACCACCTGAAGTACATCATGTGTAAAGTAGAGGGTGCCTAAATTCTTTACTGCAGGAGGGCAAAGAAAAGTCTTCAGGAGTATGTCATTAATCTGCATACACTTACTTTTAAAAGTCAGCTGCCTCCCCCACATACAGAAAGATCAGCATACAGAAAAACACATGGACATGCAGAATAGTTAAAGTGGGCTCAAAATTTACATACCAAGATGAAAGCTGTTGCAAAACATTGTAGAGACAAACATTTGAGAGGCTATAGATTCAAACAAAGCCCTTGTTACTGAAATGCTTAGCTATAAAAATTCCTGTTTCTGGCCAACTGTTTGTGACTTTATAAATAAACTTAGCGACATACTCATTATATTTAGTAGAAGTAAATTAAGTACCAATTTCCCCTGGTATCACATAAATTAACACAGAAAAAAGCTCACTTCTATTTGTCATAAGAGTCCTAGTAAAAAAAAATATTTCAGAAAATATTTAAGGAAAAAAAACCAAACCAACCACCAGGTTGCAAGGAGGAATATTTTAGAAATGCATTTGTACCTTTGTACCCACAAAATATGCTACTGTTACATTTTGGGTACTACAGTATAGACAATGTTTTTGCATTTGAGAGGTTTGATGATCTTATATCACCTCCTCTTCTCCACATAGTCCTTAAAAACATAATATTTGTAGAAGTTTTTATGTTCTAGTCCACAAGATACCATTAAGTAATTTGTCAGCCCTCCACAAAGAACATGGGGTGAAATTACAGCAGCTCCCCTTGTCAGGATTTCATGGCCTTTGCTTTTAAAGTCAAAGCTACACAATAAATGCTATAAGATGTGTCATCATTTTTCAGATGAGGAATTGCAGCTTACACTCTTGGATAAGCAAGACAGCCAAGTGCTTGAGCAGTTATGCTACTCTCCCATGCAACTCTAGAATGTACATGAGAACATATAGGAGATGTAGTTGCATCTGTACAAGTAAGAACACTTGCAGGACACCAAGACCCTGGGTAGAATCAAGATCTGAATAGCAGAGGGAAAGAAACAGGATGATATGAAGATACACAGCTGTAACTGCATTGTGTGAGTGGGAAAGCATCTACCATACTCACAGTGTTAGTGAAAGCACAGCTGTTGAAGGAGCTCCTCAAGTAAATCTATGCCTGGCCTGTGTCCAGTATGATATGCAGTTTTGCCACTACCAAAATCAAGAAGGAAAGGATACGCCATTTTAATAATCCCAAACTATACTCTTGGAGTACTGTGTGACTGTGCAATGTTGACAATCTTAATTCTATATCTGTACAATAAGCTTTGTTAAAGACAACTTCTGGACAACTTTTGAGAAGTTATTTTGTTCTTACATTTGCATGTAATCCAGTGATCCAGATGTCCCTGGGTTTACCTCATTCTTTCGTATGAAGCTGCCCCTGGAGTAATAACAGTTCCTACCTTGACAGTTTTATCTGGCAAGATTCTGACACTCTTGTTCCTAATGCTTCAAGAGCCTTTTTTGGACCCCATATCCCAGTAACTCCAAAATAATGACAGAAAGAGTAGCGTAATAATAATTCATAATAATCATATGATAGTAATGGTTCATTTTTAACTTAATGCTTGAAAATATGATGGCGTACAACTGTTAGTGGCTCATGGAAAATAATGGAGGTTTTGATCAATTTTCCTGTTTATAGCTCTGGAAGAATCCTAGCAAGAAGCCAGGAATTAAAAAAAGTCTTAGGAATGTCCTGCCTGCCAGGCACAGCCCTTGAAATGTTGCTGCCTATCCTATGGTTTTCACTCCACAAATCTTTTCACAAATCACCTGAAAGGCACAAAATTGTCATCAAGCCAACATGGGACAGACAAGGCCTTTTCTTTTTATTTAAAAAAAAACAAATTACTCGCCTGTGAACAATCTTCTTTGAGATAGTTTCTATTCGGCTATCACAGAATGACTTCCTCAGGTTGACAGATATATAACTTTTGTTTTAAAATATCACTTTATTTGTGCTTGCATTCTCATACTCAGAAAACCAGACTCTAATCACACTAGACTGCCACCAGACATGTGCCGGACATGTCTCGGTGTCATTCTTAAGCTCGCCTCTCTCATCTCAGGAAAGCAGGGTAAAAATGGAGAGGCACCATGGCTGGAAAATGGACGTAGCCATAGAGCTGCTCTTTGTGTGAAGGAGATGCTTAGTTTCATATGCCATTTATGTGGTTTCACTCCTGTTTCTGTGTAACATACCAGTAGCAGAAAAGATGTCACTGATTCAAGATCTAGCTACTGTTATTATCTTGTGCAGCAATTTTTCCTCTTTGCTTGGAAGGCCAATACATTGCACCATCACTGGGGAAAATTCAGTCTTGATCTTTTTTTTCTGGATGATTATAGAACTTCAGTCTTCCAAATTCAGACCATCCACACCTTGTAGCTCTACTAAATTCCTTTAAAGCAGAGAGAGCTTACATCATTGAAGTAGAAACTCAACATAGCTAGGAAACCTGATGAAAAGTTCTCTAAGAAGCTGATTAAAATATTAAATGTCACAGTTTGATAATCTGAAATCAAGACATTTTGTCTTCAGAACATCCTGAATGTTTTGGGGCCTTATGTGACTCATTATGAATGCATTCACAACTAAGGTCTCACAAAATGCTTGTCGAGGGAGCATCTTTCTCAGACAATCCGTCCATTTTTGTATACTCTGTTTTTTTTTTTTTTTTTTTTTTTTTGTGTCTACTACTCTTATCTTTTTTGTCAAAATGTTAAGGTTTCTTTCCCATCCATTCCAAACTGGGGCAAACAGTTGAAATACTGCTTTTTTTTTTTCTGTGAATAAAAAAGCCAACAATAAATTCATGTCTAATTCAAGCACTTAACTTTAACTCTTATTTGAATTAGACTTATTAATGTTTTCTTTCCCTGTTTAATTTCAGCCTGGGATATTCATGGACCCTAAGCCAGATTTGCAAACTTTATCTGTGAGAAGTTCAGAGGCCGTAACTTTATGATCTGTCATGTTTTTCCCTGAAATCCTTACGCTTTATTTTTACTCCCATGAAAGTAAAATATTGGTATAGCAAGGATGATAATGAAAATAATACTAACGGATTTTTTTGAATCATTGTGTTTCCCTCTAATACATCAGTTTTACTCCATCAGTATTGTCATTGATGTATTTTTTTTTCCCCAAAATAAACATTTGGCAAACTCTGATTTTGCTAATGTGCATCTCATCAGTGTCAAAATGTACTTTTCTATAGCACATTCTGGGAAACTAGCTTAAAAATATTTTTCATTATTCTTTTAAGCGACTGACCTTAATTTGAAAACTAATGAGTCTATAGGAAAGATCAGTGGCTAAAGGACTAAAAATATTCACCCATTCCGACAACTCTGCCATCAGAAATAAAAATGTTGACCTTATGCTAAGGACATGAAATAAGAACTTTGTGGTCTTCATCAGTTTAGAATATAAAACCAACAGTCAGCTGTAAGTACTTGTCATACCTCAGCCCCTTTCCTACAAGGATCCAACAACAAAGAATTTCTTCCAGCTCTGGGAAAGCTCTCACATTAAATGTCACTGCTCCACCTGATGACACAGATCAGCAGTCATGATTCATGGATCATGCTAAGGTCACCAAATTTTTCAGAAATATTATTTAAAAAGAAGCAAAAAAAAGAAAAGGAAGGCAGGATGTTTTTCACTGATCTGTACATCAGTGTGTACAATCATAAAGGGATCCTCTGATGAAGCGATTTCATTTATTTGCCCATTCCTAGACTATAAACCCATATGAGATGATTCTCATGCAAAGCAGGACCATGCACTGTAAGGCTAAAGTTAGTGCTTGAACTATGTGTAATGTAGTGTAATATGGCACTAGTTAATGTGCTAATGCATATAATGCTGCTGGGTAACTTTGTTAGTTCTCCCAGTAAATCCAGAGTTGTGCCAGTCATCCCCACCTTGACAAATTTCACCCTAAAATCTGCCTAACTGGCTCTACTCAGATATTATTTAGATGGTAGGTATCCCTAGGTGCTAATATATGTGTAAGAGAGAATGAAAGGTTAACACCACTAATGCAATGTGAACAACTAGAAGAAAGAAAAAAATAAAAAACCAATAAACAGAACAAGTGTGATATACTTTGTCCATGGCTCAGTGCTCTGCCTCTTCTTCACTAAATGCTGCTCTGTACCAAATGTGCAGTCAAGTCAGTAGTAAATGGAACAGCAGAGAGAAGGAAAATGTAAACTGAAAGCTTTACTGCAGTGATTGATTCTAACTTTGCTAACCAAAATCAAAAGGGCTTGGTATGAGATTGACCTTAAGCTAGGATTTCCTTTTATCCTGGTGAATAAATATCCATCTTGGAAGGCATCAGAGATTCCTGAAATGCTCAGTTGAACTCGTGTTGCAAAATAAGTTACTGGTGAGGTCATGCTTGACAAAAGCTAATGAAAAGATAAAAAAGGTGAGAAATGTAGATAGAGTGCACAGCAGGTCATACAATAAAAAAAGATATATGGTACAGACATTAGATTTTGCTTATATCTTCTAAGAGCTGGTCTCTGATTCTAAAATAGTAAGGAGAAAGGCTAGCCATAAACGAATTAATACTCCCAAACAAGGTCTGCTTGCTGTGTTTACAGTGAGACGTCCTCACGAACATCAGGATGAGCCATATGCCATTGTACTAGCTGAAAATCTGATCCTAATCTAATCCTAGGTGTCTACACATCAGAATCCATGGATATAAGGAAGACATAAAAAAGCCTTCTGAAAACAAACAAATATTAGTCAATCCATGCCTGTGAAGTTGCTATGATTTGCACTGGAGCAAGGAAGACAGGAAATTGCCCCGTAGCCTTTGATTACTATGCATTCTTTTTCTTCTGTGTAAGACTCCAGTCCCAGTTTTGCTCTTAGTCTTGGACAAACTCACCTTCTCAAGTAAGCTATTTCATCTGTCAAGCTCCTACACACTGTCAGTGACATCTAATTATTCCAGTCTTGCAAGGACGATGGCAAAACAGAAGAGAGCATGGGTCATGCAGAAAAGCATTTAACTGAGTTTGAGATGTTCTTTCATTTTATTTCTATTCTAAGAACCTGACAATTACACACTTACTAGTTTATATGGGTATCATAGAGGTATCATACAGTCCTGACAGCATGCCCCTGCCAGGTCAAAATTTTAGAGTGGAATGTTGTGTTATTTGCTTTGCCCTAAAAGAGATCAGCAGTTTCTTTTTCTTTTCTCTTTTTTTTTCCCCTTTTCTTTTTTCTCTCCCTGAGCTTTTTTCAGTACTGATACGTACTTCTTTACCCTAGCTTTTCCTCTAGATAATTTCTAAAACAACTTCCAAGTGACATAAAAATAAATATGAATGCATTTTACGAGCACATTAGTACTAAAATTAAGCCTAAACGTTTTCTCCACTCAACAGAGAGGAAAGGGCGTTTCTCCACTGAGAAGAAATTTCTGCAGAAGGTTGTTTTGCAAATGACACTACAAACCCCAGGTGTCTAATGCCTTTTTAGCTTCAGCCTTCACTAAGAGTGTCAACAGCAATGAAAACTGTTAACATAACTGAAGGTAGTGACAAATAGTTAGAAATTCAGGTTAAAATAGAGGCAGCATTATTCTAACTTATGGCAACTACACTCCCATATGAGATTAGTTGTTTAAGGCTATTTAGGATGATATGTAGCCATAGTATCTACAATTTAAAAAAAAAAAAGATTAAAAATTCGGAGCTTATGGAGTATAGACCAGTTGGATTCTCAGAATACTGGAACAAATTAATCAGATTATTTCTGGTAAACTAAAAAAAGATGGGAGATTAACAACAGTTGGGGTGAATTTGTCAGAAATACATGGTGGCAAACCATGCAAAATTCCTTACATAACCTATTATCCTATTATAAATATGGAGGAAACAATAGTTGGTATACACTTGGGTTTCAATAACCCTCTGCCATTGCTTCACATAGCATTTCCACAAGTAGGCTGAGAAAACTGTCTAAATGAAGGTATTAGCTATATCCCACATGTGCTGGAAAACCACTGTTGCATGATCACTACCAGTTGTTAAGCAACATCAGACAAGAAGAGGTATCAAATAGAGCCCTGGACATGTCTGTTCTGAGCTTGGCGTAACTTAATTTTGTCTTTAATGACTTGAATGATTGAATAGATAGTCTTTGATTACATTTACAGGCAATGCACAAGTCAAGTGGAAGGTAAAGAATTTGAGAAACAGGCTTTTCATTTCAAATAATCTTGACAAACTGCAGAAGAAAAAAGATTGTATGCACTAATAGGAATAAACAGCAAGCTATTTTTTTAAAAAGATTACTGGTAAGAATGTTACTGCTTTTTTCTTCTTCCTTTTTTCCTTGAATTACTGCTTTTTTCTCATCCAGAGGAGTTTCTATTGTTCAAAATCTCATCCTCAGAAATAAACCTAGTCAAACTGGCTTCTTATTATATTGAAATGTACTTATCTGAGTCATTAACATTAATTAGTTCCCACTTGCCTGTAAGGGGCAGAGAAACTCATATTTAAATACAAAAAGACTGAGTAGGTTATAACAGGTCACAGTCAGAAGGTGTAGTTCCCTTCTCTCTTGTCAGCAGAAAAGATGATTTAAAACATAATTCCCTGTCTGGAGTTTGACAGGGTGAGATTTTTAAGCTGTTTTATTATTATTATTATTTTAATTTATTTTTATTTTTATTTTTATTTTTATTTTTATTTTTATTTTTATTTTTATTTTTATTTTTATTTTTATTTTTATTTTTATTTTATTTTTGAGCAGTCATTCAATGGACTCCAACATGAAATATGAAGGAAGGAAGGATGATACTAAGATATTAGTCCAATCACTGTATGCTAAATAAAAAAGTTCCCAGCAAAAAGAAACTGTAGAAACTAATTACCAAAACCAGGGGTAAATAGGCTTGACACTGGATAAAAGGGTAGCATCAGCTTGCTCTACTGACATACAATACACCGTCAATTCTAAGACAGCAGTACATTTGAATCATAGATTCATAGAATGCTTTGGGATGGAAGGCATCTTTAAAGGTCAGCTAGTCCGACCCCCCTGCAATGGGCAGGGACATCTTCAACTAGATCAGGTTGCTCAGAGCCCCACCTAGCCTGTCCTTGAATGTTTCCAAGGATGGGGCATCTATCCCTTCTCTGGGCAACCCATTCCAGTGTTTCACCACCCTCAACATGAAAAATTTTTTACTTGTGTTTAGTCTAAATCCACCCTCCTTTAATTTAAAAGCATTACCCCTTGTCCTGTCAGAGCAGGCCTTGCTAAAAAGACTATCCCCATCTTTCCTGTAGGCCCCCTGTAAGTATTGAAAGGCCTCAACAAGGTGTCCCTGCAGCCTTCTCTTCTCCAGGCTGAACAACCCCAGCTCTTTCAGCCTTTCCTCATAGCAGAGGTGTTCCATCCCTCTGGTCATTTTTGTGGACCTACTCTGGACCTGATCCAACAGGCCCATGTCCTTCCTGTGCTGAGGACTCCAGAGCTGGATGCAGTGCTCCAGGTGGGGTCTCACCAGAGCAGAGTAGAGGGGCAGAATCACCTCCCTCGACCTGCTGGTCACGCTCCTTTTGATGCAGCCCAGGATATGGTTTGCTTTCTGGGCTGCGAGAGCACATTGTCTGTTCATGTCCAGCTTTTCATCTATCAGTACCCCCAAGTCCTTCTCCACAGGGCTGCTCTCAATCCCTTCATCCACCAGCCTGTATTGATACCAGGGGTTGCCCTGACCCAGGTGCAGGACCTTGCACTTGGCCTTGTTGAACCTCATGAGGTTCACGCAGGCCCACTTCTCAAGCTTGTCCAGGTCCCTCTAGATGGCATCCCATCCCGCAGGTGTGTCAACTGCACCACTCAGCTTGGTGTCATCTGCAAACTTGCTGAGGGTGCACTCAATCCTGCTGTCTATGTCATTGATGAAGATATTGAACAGCACTGGCCCCAGTACGGACCCCTGAGGGACACCACTTGTCACTGTTCTCCATCTGGACATCAAGCCATTGACCACCGCCCTCTGGATGCGACCATCCAGCCAGTTTGCTATCCACCAAACAGTCCGCCCATCAAATCCATATCCTTCCAACTTAGAGAGAAGGATATTGTGGGGGGCCGTGTCAAAAGCCTTACAGAATTCCAGAGAGATTACATCCATAGCTCTTCCCTCATCCACTGATGCAGTCACTCCATCATAGAAGGCCACTAGGTTGGTCAGGCAGGACTTGCCCTTGGTGAAGCCATGCTGGCTGTCTCGAATCACCCCCCTGTCCTCCATGTGCCTTAGCATAGCTTCTAGAAGGATCTGTTCCATGATCTTCCCAGGCACAGAGGTGAGGCTGACAGGTCAATAGTTCCCAGGGTCCTCCTTTTTACCCTTTTTAAAAATGGGTGCAATATTTCTGTTTTTCTAGTCACTGGGGACTTTATCTGACTGCCATGACTTTTCAAATATCATGGAGAATGGCTTGGCAACTATATCAGCCAATTCCCTCAGGACTCTGGGATGCATCTCATCAGCACCCATAGACATACATATGTTCAGGTTCCTCAGGTGGTCACAGACCTGATCTTCTCTTACAGTTGGAGGGACTTTGCTCCCCCAGTCCCTGCCTTGAGGTCCATCCACTCAAGAAGTGTGGGAAGAGAGGTTGCCAGTGAAGACTGAGGCAAAGAAGTTTTGAGTACCTGTCGTGGTTTAACCCCAGCTAGCAACTAAGCACCACGCAGCCGCTCGCTCACTCCCCCATCTGTGGGAAGGGGGAGAGAATCGGAAGGGCAAAAGGGGAAAACTCGTGGGTTGAGATAAGAACAGTTTAATAACTAAAGTAAAATATAAATAGAACGATAGTAATAGTAGTAGTAGTAGTAGTAGTAGTAGTAATAATAATAATAATAATAATAATAATAATAAAAAGTAATAATAGTACAATAGTAATACAAAGCAAGCAATAACTGTACAGGAGTCTCCTAGATTGCCTACCACCTGCTGTGTTACTTTCCCAGCAGATGTTGGGGTGGCTGAAATCCCCCAGCAGGACAAGAGCCTGTGAGCATGAAGCTTCCAGTAGCTGGAGAAAAAAAGACTTCTTCAGTAGGCTCCTATTGATCAGGTGGCCTGTAGTAGACACCAACTACGAGGTTCCCTTTTTTGCCTTGGTCTCTAATTCTTACCCATAAGCTTTCAACCTGCTCATGGCTATTCTTCAGGGACAGCTCTTCACATTCTATATATATCTTGATGTAGAGGGCAACGCCTTCGCCCCTCTTACCTTGCCTGTCCCTTCTGAACAGCCTGTAGCCTTTGATAGCTGAACTCCAGTCATGGGATTCATCCCACCAAGTTTCAGTGATGGCAACTAGGCCATAACTTTCTAGCAGCACAGTAGCTTCCAGCTCCTTCTGTTTGTTGCCCATGCTGCATGCATTGATGTAGAGGCACTTCAGGTGGGCTGTCGTCCATGGCACCTTCTTGGAGGAACAGGAAACCCAGGATAAGTGATCATGAAGTTATAGGTCTCAATTTGAATACAACATACTATGTAAACATACCCTAAATTTAAAGAAAAGCCTTGCAAAGTTTGAGCTGCTTTGCATTTCCAGTAAGTAAAAACCATTTGTGTGGGTTTTTAGTAGGTTTTGAAGTGTTTAGTTGTGGGGTTTTTTTAACCCAGAAAATTCTGTGATGTTTCTATTAAAATGTCAAGACCAGCTGTACCTCAGTTGTTTCTCAAAGACAGACATTTGTCCAAGCTCTATATAAAAGTCTCCAAGGGACATCTCATGTCCTCTACAGACAATATGTTCCAGTGTTTCAAAACTTATACAGTCCTTCTCTGAACTTTGAGCTTATTATCAGAAATCTATCCTCTTATCCATTGTAATTATAAAGAGCCTCTAATTTATTTCTGTTTTGCATCCATCCTTAATCTATATGTTTTTCTCTCTTCCCCTGAATCTTCTGTTCTTAGGTCAGACTAGTCCGGATCCTCCAGTTTTCTGTGTAGGGCATGTTTTCTGTCCTTCCAATTCTTCCTTATTTTGCTCGTAATTCTCTCCTGATCCATGGTGCAGCGTCCTGCACTCCAGCTGGGCCTGAGGAGAGCCCAGCCTATAGATAAAAATTCTTTTTTTGCCTGCCAGTATAAAGGTACCTTTTTCACCAAAGTCTTCAAGTCTGTACTGTGCATTTGTGTTGTTTCCTGTTGCACTGTTCTCTTGGACAGCAATACTCTGTGAATGATAAGTCTCTGCTGGATTCCTTCAAAGTAGAACAAATATGTACCCCCTGACAGATATGGGGGTATAGCTTGGCTGCCAGGCACCTCGAGAGATCTCTCCAATAGGTGGTATGGATGAGACTATATCAGGTTTTTCATTCTCCGCCTGGTCCAGTACTCCAACAGTGTCTCATCATGCTCGTCTGCAAATGTATACAGATAAGAAAATGCAAAAATGACAGGCTGCCATCATTCATGATAATTACTTTCCTTATATAAGGAAAACTTTATAAATTCAATTTACTTTATAAAGAATTAGCGCATCTTTTAGGTTTTTAGGGTCTCTCATGACCCTTTTGGACATAAGCTATGCCTGAAACTTTACCCTGGAGGTTCATTATGACTTGGCCACCTGTAAAGAGATGCCCATACATGTGTAAAATTAATTGTTAATATACTTGGTGAAAAAAGGCACAAAAATTTATAAAGTGGAAGTCATGTGTCTGTCTGCCTTTCCAAAGCTTATAATCTGGCGAACTGAGCATTTAGCACTACATATACCTGCTTAGGCAAGGAATCTCATTCAAACTGATGTCCTAAAACACTGCTACAACTTTGTGTCTTTTCTGACAGATATTTTAAGACCAAAGACCCTTCTCTGTTATTAACACTTTGCAGCAAGACAACAAATATCCCCCAGCATATTCTCAACAAGAGTTATTGTCCAATATTAGTGTCTTGATCAGTATTCCTGCTCTGAGGTATAGGAAGAATCTAATGTCTGCAGTTTAAATGAGCTACCCTAAACTCATTAAGCTGTTTATTGCATTTAGTATAATCACCACAATGCCAGACCATATATAGATTTTTTTTCTAAAAAGATCTTTGAACTACTTTCAATGATGAAGGAAGACCGTATAAACTCATACTCAATTCCCATGCTTAGTCAGTTCCTCCTTATTTCTTAAGCTCTTATGCCCCATGAGGGACTACATTAAAAACCCCCAAACCAACCCCAACAAAACAAAACACAACATAATTCTTCATTCTTCCAAGTGCTATGAAATTCCAATATTTTTGCTGATATTGTCTTTTTTTAACTGCAAAGGACTCTACAATTAAAACTGCTGTGGTTAATGAAGGTTACACCTGACAAAAGAGTTAACGTTGGCCACTGAGATTAATTGATACTTAGGCTTTCAGTGCCTGGAATATTAGTTATTTAACGGAGTGACCAGAAGCAAACAAAATGTTAAAGAAGTTTCCTTAGCCTATACATATGTCAGACACCAATTGCTGGGTTTTCTCTATTTTTTTCTCTAATTGCCAGGGTTTTCTCTATTTTTTTTTGCTTAAATGACCTAGCCTTGGTATCTTCATCTATGCAGAAACGATGCTTAGTTAGTTTGCTTTTTGTCAAAAATTAAAATGATCAGTTGCAGATTTTTGTGGACTAAGTGGTCCCTTCTTGATCTCACTTAAAACCCATGTGGAACTGGTTTGATATGCATAGCTATGAGGTTAAATTTGTGTGAATTAAAAGCAGAACCTAGTTTGAGGGTTCCCTGCTTAACTGGAGGGAAACAGGTGATTATGGGGAAACTGTGGAGTGATGTTGCAGACCTCAGCCCAAATATACCAGTCCATGGTATTATTATTATTACAAAAAGAACTACAGCAAATAAACTTCCTATAGGCAGATACAAAGCACACAAGTTCTTTATTTCTCTTACATCCAAAAATGTGCAAGCTTTCACTACAGCTAAAGGCATTAATTAACATCTTAGTTACACATAAATCTGCAATGCTGAAGTCTGATAACCCTTACTTCGCCAGTAATTTCAATATCTTACGTATGGTTTTGGATGTGACATTGATATGTAAGAAAATTCAAAACTTTGCTTTTTCAGAATTGTTTCAATCAATGGGAGTTCACTAAAGAAATTGAGTAAATATGTATATGAAGTTCTCTGTAATGTTAAAGGACTACTCAAAGTTTGACAACTTGCTGTTTTATAGAGAAGCCAGCCCAGGCCTGTCCCACAGCCCCAGTTAGGAGCAGGGCACTGGGGGCAGCCCCAGCCCCAGGCATTGGGCACCTCCCTGGGGACAGAGACAGGCCAAGGCAGGGACAGGATGTGGGACCATGACCAGGCAGTGCAGCGCTGTGGGGAGCCGGGGACTGGCCCTGCTGCAGCATCGCTGGGGCAGGGGCTGATGGCCCCAGGGAGCTGAAAGGGCATCCTGGACAACAGGCAGGGTGGGGGAGACCTCAGAGGCCTGACATGGGGTCCACTTAAAAAATTATGTTCTCTGTTATTTACAGCAATGTCATTTCTCCAGACTCTTTTCCACCTCCTCAGATGATAAGCTGCTGTTACAGTCCCTTGTTTTTGCACTTACTGGTGGTCTCTCAGGATGTCTCCAGATCCTAGGTACCCTGGTGGCATTTCAAGGGGATTAGCAGTGCTTTTCAAGGCTGTTTCTGGTTCCCAGGCCTAGTCCCCAGGCTGGCAGCTCCAGGCTGGCCAGCCTCTCTCTGTCAGTATTTCTCAGCAAACTGTTTCTTCTGTTCAGTAATTTTCCCCTTCTAACCATGCTGCCATTATGGCTGCTCACACCAGGAGGCCCCAGGGCCAGTCAGGGTCAGGCAGATCTGGTGACACCCTCAAGTCCCTGACAGTAGGAGCTCAAGGCACAGCTGGGCTGAAAGGACTCTGAGCCAGCCTGATACAGCTCTTGGGCCTTTACCCTTTCGTTTAGGCATGGTGGGAGGGAAAAAAGAACCTGTATGTCAGGTACTAGTCTCCCCATGTGCACCATCTTGGGAAGAAATGTCTTCCGGTCCTTGCACTGGGGACAGGCAAAAAGGTGCAGCCCTGCCCAGAGAGCTTGTCCCTACAGAAATTGTATCAGAAATAGTGTGGCCAACAGGACTAGGGAGGTGATAGTGCCCCTGTACTAGTAAAGGTTGTAGTGAGGTGGGGTTGGTCTCTTTTCCCAGTTAGCAAGCAACAGGATGAGAGGAAATGGGCTCAAGTTGTGCCAGGGGAGATTTAGATTAGATATTAGGAAAAATTTCTTCACAGAGAGGGTGGTTAGGCATTGGAACAGACTGCCCAGGGAAGTGTTGCAATCACAGTCCCTGGAAGTGTTCAAAAAATATGTGGATGTGGTGCTTAGGGACATGGTTTAGAGGTGGACCTGGCAGTTAGGTTAATGGTTGGACTCGATGATCTTGGAGGTCTTTTCCATCCTTAATGATTCTATGATTCTACAGAAGAGTATAACAGTGTGAGCAGCACAGTGCTGCAGAGCACACCACATCCCTGTTTGGTGGGAGAGGGAAGGGCCTGGGTTGTTCAGATCCATCCTCCCCTGCGACAGAGCCCCTAAGGAGGAAGCACTAGTTGTCTCAATCTCTACTTTTAGCAGACCTCCAAAGATCATGTGGTACCAGTTTTTGTGGTAAAGGGAGCCCAGATAAGATTATCTAGCACCCTGTCCAATCACATCTTAAAAACCTCCAGTGATGGCAAGACTAATGGGCCTGTAGTTTCCTGGATCCTCTTTTGGGCCCTTCTTTTAAGTGGGTATGGTATCTGCCCTCTTCCAGTCATCAGGGATACCCCCTGACTTCCATGACTTCTCAAAGATTATAGAAATAGAGTTAGGAACTTCAGAATGAAATATTGACATGAAAAGGTATGAAGCCTAGGAAAGAAAGAGGAGAATCAGAAGACAGCAAGTGAGAAAGGTCAAGGACCAGCCCATACCAGGAACAGTGGAGACCAGCATTCCCTTGCTTGAAGAATGGCTGCCTGTGTGGCAGGGACTGAGCAGGTGCTTGCATTGGGGACTGATGAGCAGAATAATGTTCAGCTTAGTAGAGTGTTAGTCCTAACAATCTACTATATATATTAACAGGTAAATGGTTGCTCTCCACATTTACACAATGTATATTCTGCCCACAGAACCCATCTGTGCACAGGTGCTCAGGCAAAAGCCACCCACTGGAGGAAAAATCACAGTTCCAGCTCCACACATGTGCCCTTGCATCCCACATCCCAGGATGCTCCTTTAGTGCCAGGCTATATAAACAAGAGCTTTGGAGGCTTCCAATTATTCTGAGCCAAACTAGAGTACTGGTTCACAGAAAGAACTCCAAACTCATGGCTGAGACATATCAGGGACAACCTGGTCCTAAGGAGGTTTGACCATGAAGCCATTGCAGGGAGATGGCATCAAGGGCAAGGACTAGGCGTTGCAAGTGACTTGTTATCCTTGGCTGCTCATTAAGAGGTGGACCAGCAACTTGTCACTGCAAGGCACACCCACTGTATCAAAAGGAAATGAGGAAATTTGAGACTGATTACACTAGCCTTAGGAAATGGGACTCTCCACTACCGTAGCTTCCCAGACATGGCACCATTTTAAAAAATGTCACCACTCTTCTTGGCATTTTAAAAAAATCCCAACACAGCCATGCTCTCCTGGTAGAGCACAGCTCACAGATGCAAACTGCATTCATATTACACAATGTCTTCTTAGGAAATTGCCAGTTCCAATGCTTCCCCTGTCTTATCGTCAACAAATTGTTTGTATGCTCTTCCTGACCGTGCAGCCTCAGCCTCAACAGCTTGAGCCTAACCCTGCACACAGTGATAGGTTTCTTTCTTCCTTCCTCCCTCCCATTCCTGCCTGACATCTCCCTCAGATGGTCCACATTGTGCACCCCTCTGTAGTTCATGGTCAGCCCACTCAGGGTTTGGAAGAATCTGTGAGAGAGAATCCAAACACATGTAATCCAGCATGACAGAATAGGATGGCTGCTCCCAACTTCTTCACGCAGGACAAGTTAAAGATGCAGGGACGGGCACAAATCAGTACCTCTTCCACAGACTGTCTAGGAAGTCTGTGGGCACAGGCTATGGGATACTACAAGAGCACCATTTCCACAGCTATGCAGGTGCTTACTCAGGTCAATAGTGGGACTGTTATCATATTTGTCCAGCAGCAAGAACTCCAGCTGCACACCAGGAGAGGCAGACCGTATACTCATAGTCATCCTGGTAGCTCACTCTGCCAGTACAGGCCTTGTTATGGCTTTGTAGTTAAGGCAGACCTCCTTAACATGCTGTAATGTTGTCTCTGCATCCAGCAGATAGATGATGTTCAGAGGACTTTTCAGAATTGTATTTCTATGTCTTTTTCTCCAATGTTTTCCAAAAGTCTATCATCTGAAGTGCCATTTATTGTCTTTTTCTTTTCTTTCATCCACTGGCCCTCTTGTGCTGCCAGTCCTTTATGCCACCAAATCAATCTCTAAGTGTCGTTGTCTCTTTGTTCATGTTGCTCTTTTTTATAACTATTTTTTCTCTCCAGATGGAGAAGCTCATGCTTGAAATGACTAATATTTGGTTTTATTTTCTTCTCACAGGCACTTTTTTACTCCACCTGAAATATATAACTGTATGTAAACATCACTGATACCCTACTGTTTGATGTTTTGCCTAGAAGAGTCTCCCCCTATTTCAAGTCTCTGTTCTTGTATGTAAAGTCTTACATGTAACATTGTAGATACCGCTTTAAACAAGGATCATTTTGGTTTTACTTTTAAAACTGTTTGCCTGGGGTACACATTTGCTAAAAGCTGGAACTATAAAAACTGGCAGATGAATAAATTCTTTGTCTGGGATCATGAATAACTGAGTATAGCAGAACGGGTAAGCAAAAGTTTTAGATGTGGCAATTCCTTGTACCGGAAGCAAGGGTGAAGGACAAAGTTAAAGACCCTGTTGGACTTCAAGGCACCAGCTACATATTGTTTTGTGCCTTTTTTAACCCTTCTTCTGAATTAGGCTTGTCTGTATCTTTGAATCTTCACTGAATTGCTATGAAAACTCACACCCTGGCCAAAACGAAAGTGCTCAGAATTGTATCATCCCCACCACAAAAATGTTCTCAAGCTCCATGTGCATATTTCACAGCAACCTATTTATACCACAGATTGCTTCCTACTGTTTGAAATATGCCCCTAAGAATTTTATTTTCTTAAATGTATAATAGCAAATTCTGGTTTTTTCACAAGGTGTTTATTTGAAATTAATCTCCATGTAGTTCTTGGACAGCAAATCTTTCACCACTGGATAATTTTGATGAGTATGTAGATGCAGTCAGAATTTCTAGAAGTTCAGCATTCCTTTTCTTCAATATTCACTTCTTCTCATATTGTTTCTATAAACATTCCCTACCACTTAGCTGCCTAGCAAGGTAATAGAAACAAAAGGTAAAAAAACCCCCCATGACTTCTTTTAAGCATCTAAACAGATATTTATAAAACTATTTTCCAGCAATTCCTAGCCCGTGACAAATGAATCTATGAAATATGAAAGATGAGTAATTATTTTATTTCTAAATATTAATTTTACCCATCCCCATGCTGCACTTAGAATTATTAATTAAATATGAGCATTTTTTGCTGTCTTACTACATTTTGTACAAAAAATCAGACAGGTTCAGTAGTTCATCAGAAGAATATGGGAGGTTCAAAGGTGAATTACGGAAGTATGTTTATTAGGATCCACTTTAAATTGGAGTATGTCTTCACCATTTAGAGCAGAATATTAAATGCTTTATCTACAAGTTTCACGCAGGTTTTTTATATGCATCAACTGGCACAAACAGTACAGTAGGAAAATCAGAAACAAATTGTTATATTTTTTTATTTGTATGAACTCATCTATGGAAGGTTATGAGATTTTTTTTTTTTTTTGTCCTTTTTCCAATTACACACCAACATTCTGTACGGAGACATCAGATTCCATTCCTGATTAGACATGCAGAGGAGGAGAAATATTTTATAAAAATATAAGAAGTTCAGCTAATTTAATTCCTATCAACTCCCTTTATGAGTTTTTTTTTTTGCCGATTTTATCTGATCTGTTCCTGCCCTTCTACAGTAATGCAGGGTGGCAGTCTATTTTTCACTTTGATTGGTGTTTGTGGAAAGATCAGCAGATTTATTATTTTTTTTTAGTTAGAAGAGAGTTTGTTATACAAATGCCTCTACATTGTAAAATGAAAATGAAGTAAGACTTGCTATAAGGATTCAATTAATCTGATTTGCCTCTAAATTCAAAGTTATATGTAGAATTAGATGACGGTTTTTTACCATCACTTTGTCTAGAGTTATGGCATGGACAGTCTGTTGAACAGAGTAATCTGCACTATGTAGAGCAAACAGCTGACTTCAACCAAGCCACCTTTATGTAATCAAGGATCATTTTCCTTGTCTGGCCTGCACCTAGCAAGATGAGACCTGATACCAAAATGTCTTGGACTTGCCTTCCCAGTAAGGAAACTAGAACATACACCTTACAGAGGCAAAAGCTTGTTTTATTGTGTACCTCATCTGAATAACTATGGTGGCAGGACCCTAAGATGCATCATAGAAAACTCCAGCCAGTTAAGGAAGAATGCAGCCTTTAAAAGACTTTCTCCCTGTAGCTTGATACTCATGTTCACAGTTATTTATTTATTTATAATTAATGCAACATCATTAGACACAAGTGTTTCCTTCTTGAGGACGTGAGAAAACTACATGATAAACTATTAAAGCAAATAAGTAATTTTTACTATACCATGGCAAACACTTTCCCAAGTTTCATAGCATTGGCCTAACTCCCTAGTTTGTAGTCAGTAGTCCCTCTATCTGAGCCAATCAGTTTGTACAAATTACAAAGCACAAAGCTGATTCCTTCTGAGTCAGCTCTGTAAGTAAGGATATGTGTATATACATATTTACATACTACCAATAGTTTATTGTAGCTGTATTACTTGTTTCATAGGCTTGAAATAGGATTTCTTCCCCTTCAATTAAAATATGGAGTTTTGAGGAAATACCAGTTTAGCAAATTATTTTCAGGTTCTCATTTTGCTGTGATTCACAGTTGTATACAAAGCTGAGACCTTCCCTTGAAATTGATCCCAGTGACAAGATAAATTAGTCTTTTTACATCTTCCTTCAATATTGTCATTTCATACTTGAACAAACATTCTGTCACTATATGCTCCATTGTTTGCTTTCTACTTAGCAGAAGTATAAACTCGATACTAAAAAAATTGCCTGCAATTTTTTCCTATTTGTTGTCTAAATCTTCTTTACCACTGCAACCAAAAATTCACATATATTTTTGGGTCGGTCTCAAGAGCCAAAGATCAAGTTACCTACCTGTAAAGCTGGACATTATAGAAAAATTTTGCTTTTTCTTCCTTATTGGTATCTGGTGGCTTTGACATTTTCCTTAGCTCCAGGACTTGCCTCCCATCACCCCAACCCCAAGTTTCCACCACAAAAAGCTCTGTACAGTCAAACGTTAAATGCTATAATTTAAATTGAAGAATCTCTGAACATAGGTCAAGGGGAAATTACTGAGACACTGAAATATTGGCCAAATTGAGGACTGTGGGTTTTTTTTAGAAAAGACAGGTTTGTTGTCTGCTGGGCTTTCATTCACATACCTTACCATGATTTGAAACCTCGAAATCATTGCTGAAACTCATTCAGTTTTTAAGATTTGTAGCTCCAGTCCACATCTTTTTCGCTCTTCAATATTCCATATTACAATAGTGATGATTTCATCAAGCTGTAGATATGTGAAGATCTAGAATTTGTCTTATGTCTAGCCCAGGTAGAAATGAGAAGCTTGTTCAGCTGAAACACAAAGATTAGCCAGCACTACTTTAAACAAAAAAGAACAAATACTTCTCCATGCCATGCCACACCACGCCACTGTTTCCTCTTCACTGCCTGTTATATTCCCACTTCATGTGAGGAAACCACTCTTAATGCACCAATTAAGTTCATTAATGTTCCCTTCCTTGCTCTACCAAGGCCCCTGCCTCTTGAATTAGTCTCCCAAGCAGGTCTCAATCATCAGGTGTCTACTCAGCCATACAGTTAGAAGAGCTTCAGATACATCTGGATACCAGAGGCAGGATTTAACCCGTTAGCAACCATTCCTTGACCAGGTTTTGTGCATCTTACACAGATCAGGAAATAAAAAAATTATAAATCTTTGTCTGCATCACATGCCACTTAAAAAGTGCCACATAAAGTCATATTCCACAATAAGAATTAAAAGGATGAAGAATCAAATTTTTTCTTACCACAGTTGTTACAAACCCCAGAGCTGTTCATAATAGAACTAAGTCCACTTTTTTCTACAATGCTGTTAGTGACTTATTTTAAAATAACACTTAGTACTTGACTTTCTAAATGAAAATTAAGAGGGTCTAAGGAGATAACATCCAAAACCTAGACTCCAGACGTATACAGCTACAGCCTAATCTTGGATGGACATTAGCCAAGGTAATTCTTTCTTACTTCATTGAAGTTATCTGTAAAAGTCAAGCCAAAAAATCTTGTCATGAATTCTTCCTTCCATTGAAAACTAAGAGGAGCCTTGGATTTGAATCCTAGTATCTCCAGATTTAGAAAGAGTAGAAATGTGGTGCCTTAGTTAGGGACTGGCATTCTTTGAATACAAACCTTAAATAGATTCAAGGTTTTCTGTAATATTTAAGGAAGAAATATTATTCCATGGTGCTAATATAAGGTACAGAACTGTACCTGCACAAGTTTGATTCTCTTATGTCCTCAGCTAAACTAAGATAAAGAGTTGTACTTAAAAAATACTTTCCTCACAAGCATTATCTTGGCATCTGAAAATGTTTTATTCTGCCCCCCCCCCCAAATACAATGAAAGAGAAAATAAAAGAATAACATATAAATTCATAATTTCCATATGATAATTGATTGTGACTTGCTATTTATCCCATATGACAGTTAATAGTTTAGGTATTTTGAGAGTTTGACATTATTTTTTTAAAATATTGCAATATTGCAAAGGTGCAAAATTTTTCAGTGTCCATTACACATTGGATGATAAACATTCTCCATGTCAGAAAATACAGGAATGTTCCTATGCAAATATTTTAGACATTGTGAAATTTAATTTTCTTTATTAAGTACCCAAGGGATTTCACTTTGATTCTTATATTGTTGTAATTTGCACAGCTGGAGATCAGCGAAGCATTAAAAAATATTTTCTGGCATTCTAAACTGGCCTAATGGATTCTAAGAAAAAGTACAAATTATACAGAGGGTATATCAGAAGAGTTTATTGAGAAATTTTCTCTTTTATTGAGTCTTTTCCTTTGGGTATTTAAGAAAAAAAAAAAGAAAAAAGGTGTGTTTAGAATGCACTTGGAGATTTTAGCACTTCACCCCTGTATTTTTGTGAAAAAGTGAGCACAGATGAGCTCATGGGATTAAAACTCAGGAAATCTAGGATGTATTGCTGACTTGTTCAGTTTTCTTCTTCATAAAATAGGTATAATATTCAATATGTCATCTACAAGGAGTATTAATTAATTTATTAGTATTTATGAATTCTTCAAAATCTTTGCATTAATGACATTATACAGTAATTATAATATCTTTATGTAGTGCATTCTGATTATTCTATCATTCTAATATGGATTTGTATTTGTTCTGATAATTTTAATTACCAATTACTTTCAGCACTGATCAGCAAGATTCCTTTCAACAGACTCCTGTGCTATTTAAGGGATATCAAACACTTTGAATGTCATACATGAAGCATCGGTCATTAGAAACTTTTATAAGTGTGACGTTATTTTAGAGCAACTAAATAAATAAAAGCCATGGGTCAGGTTTTCAGAACTGACTTATACATGTGCACTTTCTTAAACCAACAAGTATTCTTGTACAGTAGAGACCTGCCCCTTCAGAAGTTGTTTAAAAATTACTCTATGTACTCACCTGATCTCTACATAGATATTGTGACTATGACACAGGCAGGCAGCTAGGAACACATTTCTCTGTAGTAGTATTATAGTCATATAGTTCCTCTCCTTTCCTAGGACAAAGTTAATTCCCTGCTCATAATTGGAATTGTTTTACATCTGTCAGTAATATTCAAATTTTCCTCTATTTTGCTTTAAAAAGACAATCCTCATAAAGCACGTAATATACAAAATTAACAGGCTACATTTTCATTCAGATTACATATCCATGCAAAAAGACAAAAATGATTAATTAATGTTTTCTCCCTCCAGTTTCCCTACCATCTTCTAATTTCACAGTCCTAGAGTCTTCCAAACCTCAGTCCAGAGCCGTGTACATTAGAAACAAGTACATTAATTGAAAGAAGGGGAAGAGCTTTGGCTAAATGTCCTTATTTGCTGAACTGAAAGAGATGGTATAGTCATAAATTTTATAGCAAGAAAGAAGCAAGAGGGAAATTTCATGACAGTATCTTGATCACAGTGCCACATCAAGTCACAGTCTGGGCGGTGTTGTTCAGCAGCCTGCTGATATTCCACCTACAAACTAAAAAAATCATTCCAATAAAATCTGACCAATATCCCCTCCCTCCTTTTTCACATATACAACTGAAGTGCCTGTCATCCAACTAAAAATGCTACATCAATTAAAGATACACTTTGCACATTGAGCTAATTTGAACTAAAAGGCAAACCATGGCTCACTATAAGTGAAGCGAATCATACCAGTGTCCATGTGAACTATTGCACTTTTATTGCTTAAGAATGCATGGAAAAAACTAGAGATTAATTTTTTTTTAGCTAATAATGTACTTTTACTCACAAATGTGTTTAACAAAGGAACCTAAAAAGCAAGGAAATCTGTTGTATAATCATGACTATTTAAATATTTCTCTTTGGGAATTCCTTCATATCCCTGGAAGATTGTCACTGTATTATGTATTTGCACATAATTGTCCTTCTGAATAATTCTTTGATATTCAGTACTGTTTCTCCCACTAAAACGAAATCTCTGCCAAGTTTCACAGCACCAGTAAATGGCCTTTGAGTTGCAATCCAGGTTGCTTCACTCAAACTTTCTGACAAAATTTAAAAACAACTATCTACATGGCACCTGCTACCTGCTATTTAGGAATGTGGAACCGCACAGTTAAGTGCAGTTCTTTGCAGCTTCTAAGAGATAAAAAATGCTAAAGATCAGAAATTAGATTATCAGATGGTTAGATGGTGACATGATTCCAGAAAACTTCAAAGAATGGAAAGAACTGGAGGGAGTGGGACAGATGGAAAAGAGGACAGGGGTTGGTCCTAATCAAAGGGCAAGCTTGTCTGTAAGAATGGAGCAAAAGAAACCAGGTCCATCTTCAAAGCAACTGCCTGGAAGAGCGAGGTTGAAAGAAGAGAAAGATTTTGAAAAGTTAAAAATGAAATGGTGGGAAAAGAGGAAACAGAAAAGATTGTGATAACACGTTATGGGAATAAATAAATGAGCTGAATTTAGAGTAACACATATGTAGGTAAACTGCAGTTATGAAAACTGAAATCTGATCAGTAAGGAGGGACTAGTTTTCTGCACTCATACAAAGGAGTATGTAGTAAGTTCCAGAGGAAAAGAGATGTCCCCTATGCTGTACGAGAGTATGCTATACTTTTGCTGGACAGCAGATTAAAAGTTGCAAACTCAAGGTCCAATTGCTAAAAGAGAACTCTGATTTGCTCTGGAACAGAAATAAATAAAATACCATCCCAGTTTGGCACATGAAAGTCCTTTCTGCTACAGTTTTTGGAAGGTGCATTGCAAGGTCAGTAGAATCAGTATTCTCTCAAATGTACCATCAATGTTTATTTTTAATTTGGGACTGGTGTACAAAGCTTTAATGGGATTTTAATGGCATGTTGGACACACTTCAGTGTCCAGAGATGTGGCATCATATCCAGGCGTGTCATTATCTGGATTAATTATCAATAGCGGACAGATATCATTAGGGAGATGTGAAAATGAGAGAGGTAGTAAATGAAATTTACTGGGCAGAGATGCTGAGAAATAAATAAATAAATAACAACATCTGAGAAGTCACCAATGGGTACTTCAAAACCATTTTCAGTTTGATATTTTGCGTTACAGCTGCCACTTCTTCCACTGCTCCAGAATCTGTCGTGACTGAAAGGTTTCCCTTGCCAGTTAGCATAAGCTAAACTCCTTCTTCATAGTTGTAGCTGTACAACCATACTTTATATATAAAATTCATAACAAAAATTGTTTTTTAATGTGGGCAATTTGAAACTTTAAGACGACTCTGCATTAGCTTAACCAGCAAACCTTTTATAGTGATGTAATAAATGACCCTTGCTGATAAGTTTTTAAAAAGTGACAGTTAATGCTTTAGTCTCTTATGTTGGCATGACTGATAAAACATACTATAAATATCATCTGTCTTGAGTGATACAATGTACCCTAAATGTCACCTAAAAAAGTCTAAAGGGTAGTTGCATTGAGGTAAATTATGTGCACCTCAATGCTAAGTCTGCACTTAAAAACCCATGCTTTAAGGTAATTTTTTTCTAATCAACATAATAAACATGACTTTAAAGTGAAAAAAAAAAAAAAAAAAATTGTGTTCAAGAATTTTAGATAATCTTTGTCCCGATCCAATGTCGGGTGAGGTTTCGACACGAACCCAAGGACGAGATTAAGACGCTGGAATCGGTCAGATGTCGTACAACCTTTTACTTTTATTTGAGGGGAGAAGAGAACGGAGGGAGGAGGGAGGGCAAGGGAGGAGAGGAAAAGAACAGGGGAGAGAAGGAGGAGTTTGTCACCACCACTTCGAGTCCAATGATCTTCCGCAGGGTCTTTGGTGGCCTCAGGCTCCGTCGGGGGGCGGGGGGGGGGGGGGAGCAGCCTTGAGGGTGCAGAAAGGTAGCAGGTAGCCTCGCGCGCGCCGCCGCCCCGGCCGCGGGGCACGTGCGCTCCTTATATAGGGGCTCTCACGCATGCGCAGATCACAAATGTGTACGTGCGGTTCGCCACGGACGTGCTGCCCCCGCCTCGGCTCTTTTCGCGCCTTTTGTCCCTGCGCAGGCGCACGAGGTTGTTTTTCTCAAAACTGTGAAGAGGGTTTTCTGGAAGCACGACGCTGGATGGCGCTACAGCGGCAATGTCGAGACAAAACCGCATTTGGTACCGGTTCTCTACAATCTTGCATTTAGGAAAACATTGTTTAAACAGTCAAAATGTAACAATATTTATCCTAGTAGAGGCAGAGACATTTTTAAGAGGAAAAAGAAGGTAGGCTGTCATCCCTCGTAAGAGAGAGAGATCTATCTTGGGAAACAAAGATAGATCAGAAAGGACTTAGGATTAATCTAGCTACTTGACACGGTGTGACCTTTTGGTGCAGGGCTGTAATAAAAAGATAAATCAAACACTCCACCAGTCTGCAAACACATGGATACACATGCAAAGCTAATAAGAAATATTAAGTGGAAATAAAAAATTGATACTGTATTTACCCTCTTAAATATACAATCCCTGCTCTCAAAGTCTGTTTTTTGTGTTCAGAACCTAAGAAGCATAATATTTAATTGTATGCCCTGTCTCTGCTTATTCTGCTGTTTGTCTGGAAAAGTATTGAAGAACTACCTGTAACACAAACTGATACAAGTTTCATTGGCAGGTCTCTGTATAGTGAAATAACAATAACTCTCTGAGAGAGAAGTATCTTCTTCTTCTGGAATGTGTACCTTACATTAGAAGGAATATGATAAATTGTTCCCTAAATACACAAGAGAAGCTCAGTGCTGCAGATCATGGAAGGTATGCCAAGAAAATTAAATATCTGCCCAACTAGCAATTTGCTTAGAGTTTGAGGAACCTTCCCAAGAACACATCAGTCAGCACTTTGCTGCCAGCTTTCCACAACTTCTCAGTTTTAGTTTTGTGTCTGTCAATACAAGGCTATTGAAGGTACTTAAGGCTAAGGCTAGATAGTCATGTAGCAAGGATGATGCAGAGTTAATTAAATTGTTCTTGCCTCTATGCAGTAAAGGTGAATAGATGTACTAGATAAACCAGAAGTGCTTCTCAGTTAAAATGAAACAACAATTTATGGTTATGCAGCACTTTTCACTTAAGAACCTTAAAATGACTATATTAATACTAGGCTAAATCCAAAGCAAGAACTTATTTCCAGGTCCAGATTAACTAATCATACCTTGTACACCAATAGAGGATCTCAGATACTAAAAACTGTCAAAACCACCAAAACCTCAGAACTGAACACAAATGGCTGGTCTAATCTTTTTCTATGAGCAGTTACTATCTTTACAATAATCTGAAACAGCATAGCAGATCTGCAAACTCTTACAATGCTATGTGTTTGATATCTGTGCTACTTTTTTGTTACCAAATCTTTTTAAGAATCTGGCCCATTTAGTGTTTAACAAAAGAAAAGAGAAAAGGACTATAAATAAACCCTGCGACTTAGTTCCCCTTTGCTGAGAGATGAAGGTGGTTGACCTCCCAAGGATTCTATATAAATGCTGATTTTATCTAGCAGCAGGCCCTTGACCTTGGTGAGGCTGACAATCACTCCGACCAAATGGATGAAAAAGGCTGACAGATGAAAAGGGATTTCGTCCA
The DNA here is from genome assembly GCF_965183815.1 of Platalea leucorodia. Taxonomy (NCBI): domain Eukaryota; kingdom Metazoa; phylum Chordata; class Aves; order Pelecaniformes; family Threskiornithidae; genus Platalea; species Platalea leucorodia. Next base: position 22,791,358 of record NC_138829.1, read on the forward strand.
CCAGAGATCAATAGGTCATCAAAAATGAGACATCAAAATGAACTATGCTAAGGAAGTTTTGAATTTAAATGAAAAGGAAATATAGAGCTAGGAACGAACAATTCAGATTAGTAAAGTGAGGAACTTTCCCCTTCTACTTGTCCACTTGTGTCTGATAGTTTGAGATCCTACCTCTCCAGCTTACTTCAGTTTTAGTTATAAATAAAATTATTTTATCAAGTAAAGGTAATGTTAATAGTAATTGTATACATCCATGAATATTCTTTTTTAGAAACATAATCCAATTCTTTTTACTTATACTGCTTGTTTAATTTATTTTTTGGGGAAATAAATGATTATTTATATTTATATGTATATTTATATGTATATTTATATGTATATATATTTATATTTATATTTATATTTATATCTGTATCTATACCTATATCTATATATCTATATCTATATATCTATATCTATATATTTATATCTAATATATATTTATATTTATATTTATATTTATATTTATTTATAGTTGTAGTCTTTTTCAGTATCTGCTTCCCAGTATGTCTTAGTATAATTATGCACTATTTGTGCTGTGGGCACCTAAGACAAATTTGTGAACTAAAAATCACTTTGAAAACTTAGAAAAACAATTCTAGAAATACTATAATGAAGTCTAGTTTTCATTGAATCTTATTTTTATGCAGTTTATATGTTGGAGTTATCTTACCCTGTGTCCCCTTAAATTATAGTATTGTCCTGTCACTTGCACCAGCCAATATGAAACGTTTTTTTACTTAAAATCACTGATGGATGATTATTAAAAGAAGCAAAATCAAGCTGCATTTTAGGTCATCAAAATCATCAATTCTACAACATCCCTGAGTGTACCACAAAGTAGAATCTGGAGAATATTCTAGGAGGACAAGCAGGGTAACTTCATCCCTTCTAAATTCACTCCTTACTGCCTGTTTCATTTGTCAAACCATGTCTATCCTGAGAGTCTAACGAAAGAGTCATTACACAATTTTAAAAAAAAGCATAGTGACTGTGAGAGCATACGTAGGTAGAAAGCAGTCAGGTTGGCGAGCACATTGTGCTTATTTCTCCTCCTGCAGCCTCCCATTGAATGCAATTAGAGACTTAGTCATAGTATGCTCTTTTCTGACTAGATCTTCCAGCTTCAGCAAATCCATTTAACAGTATAGAAAGCATTTTCATAGGCTGTACACTGCAAATAGAAGAGATAGCAAGCTGCCCATATCTCTACTTGGCTGTGATGTTAGAATTAGAAAGGCTCTATTCTAGACAGACTAGAAAATATTCATCCTCTCATATCTTATTGGTATTTCAGTGGCCATAAAAATGTCTGCCCTATTTTGCTAAATATCTGCATGCACATTTTCTGTTGGCACAGCTGGCCCTGGGTATGTGTGTGAGAGAGAAGCTCATGAAGCAGCCGACAACTTTTGATGAGTAAGAGATGAAAAATAATTCTAAGGACTTAAAGAAATAGATATAAACATGGTTGAATATATGCTGAGCTCAAAATACATATAATACAATAAAGAGGAGGTGAAAAGCCCTTTAATTTCCCATTCTCCATAAGGATCTTAAAGCTCAATCCAGTAAGAACACATATGTTGAAAGACATTTTGAAATAGCAGGGCAAGGGTAAGAATACAACTTTGTATCAAGCAGCTTAGTGGTTTGCAGCTAATTAGCAAGGGGTGTGGAATCACAATGAAGTAAACCTATGCATGCACCCACTGGACATAGCCTCACTTGTGAGCTCCTTGCTTGCTTTGTCCACATGCTTGTGGAGGCACATTGACTGTCCTCTACTGCTGCTATCCACACATAAGAATTACAAAGCTGAAGCATGAGTCACTGACAGCAATTACAGCTTTTCTGACTTCATTGAATTTCTACCTCTTAAGCGTCTTTCATGTCATAAAGTTCATTGTGTCTGCGATTTGCAAGCTTCAGCTTTTGTGTAAGTTTTGGACTGAGTAAGTGAGGCATAAGTGAGTTTTATGAATTAAATAAAGCCACACTCCAGATAATAAGTTGTGTTCAAATCACAGGCTTTGAATTTGCAGTCTGAATTTCTTCCACTCCTCTTCCTTCCCAAAAGTTTGTGAAATCAATGACAGAGGTCTTTAGCCCTGAGAAACATCCCATTAACCAAGGTTCACTGAAGGTGGTGCGAAATACATAAAACCAAGTAAAAAATTATGGCCCATGCTTGCACCAGACATGTCCCACGTGTTTTACACACACTTTCTCTTTTTACCAAGTAATTTTCAAAGCACAATTTGCTTCAAAAACTGACATATTTAAATCATTTCTTCTTTGTTCCAGCAGCAAATTGCTGACGAACATTAAACGGAGTTTCAAAAACAGCAGGTGATTTTCATTATCTGTGGACAGTCTGAATCTGTGGCTAATTCATTACTAGCTCTCCTGCTCGTTACTGATCCAGAAGGCTAACTGATGCAGCTTCATCTAGCATTGTGATATGCTTTGAGAAAAGAACTGTACAGAAATCTCCCCAGCTTTCTCTCTATGTTGGATTTTGCTTTTTTGATTTATAATGGTCTTGTCCAACATGTAATGGGACTGATGCTCACCTGCCTTAGTAAAAGACTGTTTGAAAGGCTATAAAGTTAATTTATTGAAATGTAATTAGCACCACTATTAATTTTTGCCATGCTTAGTGTCACCAGTTTTAATGCCACAAATTCCATTTATAATGAACAGAACAACATTGTCAGACATTAGTATTCATTTACTCAGTCTTCTCTCCCACAATAAATCATGCTGTAGGGCCCTGAACAGTGAGACAGAGAGAGAGAGTGCAAAGATTATTTAAAATATATACCTATATGTCCTTGATCTTATTCAGCTCTTTTACTTTGGCAAAGCCTGCCAATTTCAAGGCCTGGAAGTTGAAGTCTGCTTAAACAGAGAATGAATGCAGTGGGTACCGCAGCGATTCAGGCATGCCTCTCTAATTAGTGTCTCAGAGCCTAACTGGAAGGATTGCTCTGTTAATGGAGGTACTCCCTGTTGACCTTCCAGAGCATCTCTAACCATTCCTGTTAGTCTGTGGAAGTTTATCCCAGTGGAAATGGTGAAAATACTCTATCAGCTGAAACTTTTAGACTAGCAGTTATGTAGGGTGTTGGTGATAATTTAACAATAAGATATCCTGTAACACTCCATAGATTATTTGTCTCCAAAGTCTGATTTACTTGACTTTTTTATTCTTTCATAGTATCCAAAAACCAACAGAAAAGTCTTTTTTATAATTTTCTGAATAGCTCAAGGAAGGAATGAAGATACTTTCAAGAATGCATCTGTTTTACTTCAGGAATTGATTTATTTCTAGAGTAAAAAAAAAATTGTCTTCATTTTACAGGGCGGAACTGAGGCACAGGGAGCCTAATATCCAGATCCAAAGAAACGTCTAGATGCTTAATCGCTACTGTAGAATCATAGCTGTTTGTTAAGTACAGCGTATTAAGCAGCATAAGTACTGCATAAGTAAGCAGAGTTCAAAATCTCACTCTGGGGGTCACAACAGCAAATGAAACATGAAAGTAGGCAGCAGTCTAATAGCTATTGAGGAAACACCACGTAGTCCTCAGAACCTGAAATCCCACCCAGGCACCTCCAGCACTTCACTGTCGTAAATCACAGGAAGAACAAACGTGCATATTCTCTACCTGAGGAACAACTGAGGAGCCTGCAAATGTTGTATGACTATGCAGTTAGACAATTTCTGAGCAGATTTTTTAAAGATTCTAGTTCCATAATTAGGCCCCAAAGCTTATGAAAGGTTTTCCCTAGACCTAGGCTTAAGGAATGTCTCAAGATCACACAGGAAGGCTAGATCACAGGCTTGCACCATTTAAGCTGTGAAACATCCCACACGCTAATTTAATAGGGAAAAACCAGACACATAGGAGACAACTGTTCTGCAAATTGGTTGTCTCAGATACTGTACCTGGGGGGAGTGCTCTCCTCAGTAATGCAGATTCTGGAAAAAAGCAACAAAGTGGAAGACGGTGATTGTAAAAAATTTAGTAACAATCTGTAGTATGCTCTTCCCCCATGCATTTCTGACTTCCATCATTTTTTCTCACATGAGCTGGTTGCCATCATTTGAAAGAACCGTCTCCCTTCCTGCTTCTGGCTTCTGGAATTATGTTCCTCTATTTCCCTGAATCACTGACACTTCATCCATTTTCTGAATTTCTGCTATGAAATCTTTTCTCCATTGCATTTTTACCCACTCTGCTTCTCTTTTTTTCTATCTTGTTGTTCTTATTTTATTTCATTCAGTATCTGCACAGCAACCACTAGCTGCAAAAGCATTATTACAGAGCATAAAGAAGGCAAGTGTTTTTTTCAGGTTTTTTGCTGGCTTCCACATGAATGTGTACAAAGCTGCATTTATTCATTTACTTGTACTTGAAAACACATGCTGACAAATCAACATCTGTGAAAAAAAAAAAAAGCCTTGGGAGATTTCTGTACTCAGATCACAACTCTTACACATATGATTTCTCCCACTATTAAATATGTATATAAGTATCCACATGTACATATGGACATCATTGAAAAGTCAAAGCTGGCATGATTAACTTGCTGTGTACTTTAACTTGCCTGATATACATATCATTAAAGTATATGTTGAACACAGATGTCTTAAAAAAAATCCAGGAACTTATAAGAAAAAAATAATGTTATAACTAAAATAATAAAAAGAATACCCTTCCAGATGACTACTATTCATAAAAAAAATAGAAATCGGACTAACTGTATGTAGAATTCTTCATTTAGGTACAATTTCAGTGTTACCTAAGTCCAAGCATATTTGACTGAATCTGGAAAATACTGCCTGACAATTATTCACTTTCTTTACAACTAGTGTGATATGCAGTTGAAATGAGAGGCTAGTATTGGGTTTTGGGATATACACTATTTAAAACTTGTTCTATCAATATATCTCAATATGTGCTTAAACCTAAGTTTGAGCTGCCTTGTTTATTTCAGTGCTACATTAAACTTATTCTTAGTGCTGGGATGCATTTGGTATTTGCATAGCTATGCAAACACTCATAAGATCAGATTCATTTTTTGAAGAAAATGGAAATAATGTAAATATGACTCAGAGTTTCAAACATTTTCCCTCAAAATGCTTGAAAATGTAACCCAGACATTAAAGATCACTGATGCATTGCCTCTTAAGACAAGGTCTGATCCTATGAGATTCCTTGGTTTAATAAATGGAGAACATTTGGGTTTATACAGACTGCACTACTTCATATCATGCTTGCTTACATTTTGAATTTTAAATTTTATTTTTGCAACACAGTACATACATAAGTCATTATGGTCCTTTTATAAATGAGATTTTTATGTTTTAAAAAGATAATTTCATCAGGAAAAATGCAAGTGAAAGAAAAGCAACAAAAGGTATTGAGCTGTAGGGAAACACAAGACTTCTGATGTGGATATTCAGAAAAACGTCAATAGTCAGTGATAAGTATATATTAAAGATAAAAAGATCTATTTAAGGATACATAAGAATACAACAGAAAATTTGAGGGACCAGAATAGCTCATTTGTCTAGTTAATGAATGGCCCCAGACAGGGTTGTTTTTCATCAATAGAACAAAACTGGTTACTAGATACGGTATAACAGCTTATTTTCTGCACTGTCAGCCATGTTCCTTCCTGGTTGGATGCTTGACAACTGAGAGACCTAGTAATAGACCAGCTGAATTGCTGACATGCAAGAAATTCCTTCCCTTTTAGCAAGTGAAGTGATTTTAGTCCACAAAACCACCAGATTGAAGAATACTCATCTGACACAAGACCATAACCTGAAAATTTACATGTAAGTTTTGGGTCATTATACCTAGTCTGTGCATCTTAGGACTCAACACGAAAATCTCAGAAGCAAAGGAGACTCACAACAGTCGTACAAAAGTTATTAGTATCATCTTGGTTATGGAAATACACTTTAGGTTCTAATTTTAACAGAAGAACTCATTTTGAGCTATTCTTTGAGTCATCTCTCTTCTCTGCGTACACAAGGAAGTTGCAGGCCTAATTTTACTTAACATTTTTGTCATGTGTATATCCCACACGGCATAAAGCATGCAGGGTATTCACTCTTCTCCAAACACTGAAGATAGATAGACAAAGTAAAGCACTCAAGTTATTACTGCATTTATCTTCAGATCATATTCAATCACTTGCAGTTATCATTATCATTTTTTAACTTTCAGGGTACACTTAATATAAGTATATTTTGAAGAGATCGGTTAGCCAACACAGAAAAATACAAGATCTTGTTGTCTTTCTAGTTTAATGACTCAAGTTCCAGTCACCTCCTTTAGTGGGTGGCATTTCTGATAACAGGACACTGAAACTCTTTTATCACAATGCTGGAGAAAGTTCTGTTTCATATACTGTTGAATTAGTGTATGAATATAAATAATTAGATCATATTTAGATCATATTTATACTAGATCATATTTAAATAGTAAATGTCAATATATGCCAGACATCAACAGAGAACTACCACAAATTATTCCTGAGCTGTACAAAGCAAATGAAGTATAGTAATCTTGGAAGCGACACAATAGAAACTGTTTGCAAAATACTCAAACTTTAGTATCAAAATATAAAATGAAAAGGTATTACTGTAAATGAAAAATCGGGAAGTTTACTTCATACATCTTCACCTAATGCTTTCAGTTATCCTGCATATATGAAATGGTTGTATTTTCCAAGAGCGGTCCAGCACAGGCAAATGCAACTACTGGGGCTAAAACTCAGTTTTTGACAAAGTTCAGTTTGTCTGAGTTTGGATCTCTGGGTGTTTTGAATGGAGGTGTTCTACAATCATTTCACTCAAGCTAAGATTCAAAAGTAAGCCCTGAAAAGTTGGGGAAAATTTCAAATAATCTAGCCCCTTCCAGGTTGGTATTCTGGAATATTTCATTTTCAAAAATGAAAAAAAAAACCAAAAACAAAACCACAGTGTAATTAAATTATATATTCCAACTGTTATAGAGCTAGGGAATGTGCCTCATGAGCTGAAGACCTGTCATGCTAGGTATTGCACCTAGATATTCCCTGCTAAGTCTTTACCATTAATATACAAAACAAGCAACAACAGATGCAGGCAGGCAACAGAGTTCAAAGATGAATCAAGGATTTATGTGCTTCAGTCAAATACTCAGAGCTTGTTTTGACTTTCTGCAGAAAAAAAAAGTCATGGAATATTTATGTGAGGAACAGTATAGATGTGAACTGTTACATTAGCTTGGATAAAAATGTATGAGACATGAACCTAGACATAGATGCAGGCATAAAAACTGAGAAATGCCATTCTAACCTCTAATAATAGTTTGGAATATTTAGCTGTTTTTTCTGAGGTTTGCTTCTTTCTCTGAATATCTGGCACTAGCTACTGTTGGAGGTAAAATATTGGTTTATATAACCTTTTCTTTTGACATGGTTTGTACTGAAATATAACAAATCAACAGATAGTCTTGAAAATCCTGGTCAGCTTGCATGAGATAAGGCCCTAGACTTGCACTAATATATGATCAGTGTCACTCCATGAAAGTCAATGGACCATCTTTTTTCCCTTTGTTACAGTAGTACAGCTCCATTAACTATAGAAATCATTAATCAAACAGCAACACTGAACTCTATGATGTTGGTCAGGATATAAATTAGACAAGAATTTGGCCTCCTGGCCATTTTCTCCCCTGATTTGTTGCTGGCAGGAAATCCCTCGTTTTATTTTGCCTCTAAGTTTTAGTCAAGTATGTTGATATTAATTGCACTGCACAACAAAGCTATATTCTGATATACAACTATGAGCATGAAGAAAAATTAACATATAAATAAATATTTAGAAGCTTGGCCATAACTGACTGATTGATCTCTCATAACACTTTGAACCTCCTCAATCCTTTTTCTCTCCCCTCTCCCAGTTGCTTATCTGTAAAATGGAAAAAATAAGGCAACCTTCTCTACTAAGAAGAATTAAACATAAATATTAATAATGTGAAAGCACTTCAAAGCCTCTGATGTAGGTGCAAGTTATATCTTCATTCCAACTCAATGGGGTATTTTTTTTTGGGGGTGGGGGGGAATCTCTCACAAAATGAGGACAGAGGTAAGAAAATTATTTCCTCCTTCCCATTGTTAATAAATGATCTGGTAAAATTAAGGCCACAAGTTTTAGAAACATTGAATAAATAAAAAGGTTACAAACTGGAGCACATCTAACTATGTAAGGCAGCTAAAGATGTCCATTCACTATAAATAAGTAAGTTTAATTTGAAAAGAGCAGGAAAAATATCAGTAATTAAACTCATGAAAGAAAGCTTGATTTATTATCATCAGTCAAGATGAGAACATTTCCCAGCCCCTTGATTAAGTAAGATTACTCCTTAAGAGTAAGCCAACTATTTGAAATACCTAAATATTTATAAAATATAAATTTTATTATAAATTTTATTCATGACATTTTTATTCCTTGTTTGGTGCTGGCGTAATTTAAAGAGATTTAAAAAAAATAAGAAGGAGCAACCTTATCATGGTCTCAATGATTATGTAGAAGGACAGGAACATAGGCTCTTGGAAGTTACTTGGTACCTGTTTGTATCAATTACACCAATGAATTGATGTACAGGTGCATTAGCTACTGTATATTGCTGAAGCATTAGTAATTATTCAAGCAGATTTACTGAGGTTTAAGGACAGTGTAATAATAGCGTCTGTATATTTTATATGCAGCCGTTTTTACACCTCATTAAATGGGCTGGTAAATTATCCATTGCTATTTAATTAATATGCAATGAGTGTGATATTAAATCTAACATGTAAATTAAAACTCAATTTGAGTCACTTAATTTTAAAGTGTGATGGAAAACTTCTTTGGACCTGGATGGCTTTCTTTTCCTTGACTCCCTTCTGCTGTTCAAATGATGTTGGGTAGATTCTAGGAAGACAAAAGGCAAAAGTTTTATGACAAGAAATTTCAGCACAGCAAATTAAAAATAGCCCCAGTCTTGGCATTAAGCAATGGGGAGAAACTGGGCCAAATCCCAAACGTCCTAATATTTCAGAATGCTCACACTCATGATTCAAGCTCATCTCTGATTCAGAAAGCACTAACAAGAGGAATATATGATTGAATGTGACAGAACTTTGGAAATAAAATATTCAAATGCATGTGTCCTGGTCATTATCTTTTGTTTTCCCAGGTGACTCAAAATTTGAGACAAAAATATTTAAATTAGACCTTAGATAAGATTAAAAATGAAACCAATCATAAGGTCTTCCAATAAAAACTGTTCAGTACTAAATATTGATTCTATTACTCTTCATGACAATATCTTTTTTAAAAAATAACAAATGCAGAAGTAGTAATATTAGAGGATGCTATCACAATTACATCATTGTAAGCAATGTAGGCAAAGAAAAGTGACACATATCATAAGGTCCACTGATGGTTAAATACACAGAAAATTTGGGAATTAAATAAGAGAATGGAAATAGAAACTTTTTGGTCAGAAAAACAAGCAACGTAACTTTACTCAGCTTCAATAAATTCTACTATTTTAATATAGAATATTTTGGCAATAACTGAGCTATCAGAATACAATGCCTTATTCTGTGTTTAATTTGGATCCAAAAACCTATGCACTATGTAGAGTGTATGAAGGTGCCAAGGCAAAAGCTGTTACACAGATTTGGTGGAGTTTTCTAACATAACCTACAAAAGTCACAGCAGTGCTGGTCAGAAGTCTTCTATCCTTGCACTCTGAATAATGATCATACTGCAGAATGACAGTCATAAAAAAGTGAATCTGCAGGCAAATTATTTTTTTTCTGTAATAGATGATAAGAGTTTCTAAAAATCATGTGTTAGCAAGCAAACTTGCCAGGCAAACCTGACACATCTGTTTTAGAAGAAAACAGCTGCCTTCCAGAGTGAAAATATAACCATTAAATTCTATTCAACAGAGCTAAAGAATATAATTTTAAAACTCATTGACTCTGAACTTGTTTCTCAAGCAAAATAAAGTCGTCAAAAATATTTGTCTAAACTGTTAAATAGAAGCAGCATTTACTCTTACAATGCAATTTTTTTCTCTCATCTTTACTTTGGCATCTGACATTAGTCAACTTTGTTGTCTAAATAATTTGCAATTGTCCTGCGGTTTGTCAGCATATCAGTTCCTAGATAGACTTATTTGTGAACTTTCTTTCAAATGAGAGAAGGAACTTTCTGAGAATCATTAAGCTCTTCTCAGGGCTCAGCTGCTACATGATAAACAAAATGTTGAACTTATCAGTTGCTCTGATAGATAGACAACCTCTGAGCAAAACCCCTCACAATTCTCTGTCTATGGAGCGCGGTAGCTGATGATCTGTCTACTTCCCTGGATCTCAAGGTAAAAAAAAAAAAAAAAGGCACTAACTTTTTGTTGGAATAAATATTTTAGAACAATTAATAGTAATATTTTCTATACAAAATAAAGTTTTTTCTAATATTTGAAAGACAGGAATGATTATTATCATTTTACAGAAGATGGTTTTATAGTGAAAGTCAAACAGCAAGTAAGACATAAAATGGTTTCAAGCTCTGTATATGTTAAGCTCCTGCTGTAAACATTGGGCCATGCTGCTTAACCTGTTAAGATACTTTTCAAGTTTCCTATGAGCCTGTATGAAACACTTCATATAAGCAACTTGGCACCAGAAGCAGTAGCTGGCACCAGAAGCAATATCCATCCCATGCCAACATTGGTGGGTACAGGCAGTACACCCAGGGTCCAGTGTGGCCAGACATGAAGCAGACCCAGCTGGGAAGCCATGCTAGCTGCAGCAAGGGATCAGACACCTATGCTTCTGCATAGTGATAAAATAAGTGGTAAAATAAGCTCTGACTGACCCTAGTTGGAGATCCATCTGTCATATCTGCATCAGCAATATTCAGCAAAATGTTGTTTCTCCATTGATATTCTGGTTTACATTTGCTTCTGACAGTAACAGGATAACATGTTGTTTAATTTATTATTAACAACACTGATCTAAAATAGAGATGAAACTCTTTAGCTAGTTCTATTGCTGACATAAGTTTACAAAGTTTTGCTTTCTTCACCTCTCCTCTGGATCATTTACAGCATTGTATTTCTGGCTCCACTTCCATTAAACCATTCTACGTCTTCCTTTGCCACGTTCCATATCTTCCCATGTTTCATCATTCCTCTACGCAACATCTGCTTAATAAAAGGATGATTCAAAATAAAAGTGAAAACTATTCAAGAAAAAGTAAAATAAATAAAAACCTAAATAAATCAATAAACCATTCCTTTCCTAGAAGTATTTTCTGGGGTCTTGTTCCTACACTGTGTCAAGAGACACCAACCTTGGGAGATGGCAACTGTCTGCAACTTCTTTGAGGTTCATTAGGATTTTCTGTCAGAAGATAATGTTTAGCAATTTGTTGAACGAATTCTTTACACTTCCACTACCTCAAATCTGGTATGGTTCAAGAAAACTTGCTGTTACATGAAGAACCCATTCTAATTCATTCTAGCTGCTTAATCCAATTATCCTCCTAAATAATAGAAATTGGAGAGATTGAATAATAGAAGTTGGAGAGATTCACAAACTGCCTTTGTACACTTCAATAGAAAGAAAGGAGGATGTAAAAAAAAAAAAAAGAAATTTAATCTGTTCAGTTCCTTGTACGTGGAGAATAATTAACACAGCTGCAATAATTTTCCGCCTTCTAGAATGCAGTATTACCCAATCAATATGCTACATGCTGCAATGGCCTAAAATATGCAATTTAATTCTTGATGCATCATGGCACGTAAAAAGTAACAAGGAGCAGTGCAAGAACAAGGAGAGAGCAGTAGTATGTCCCAACAGTTTTCTTCAGAGCTGTTACAGTTACCGAAGTCACAGTCACAGTCATCACTCAGCAGCTGACCTGTGGCTGCTGTGAGGATGCAAATATTCAGACATCTCAAGCTGTAAATATAAAACAGAATACATAAACTCAGAGCTTTAAGTACTTGCCAGCCTGTCAAATGCACCCCTTTAAATAACAGCAAAATCCAGAAAAACAGCATATGGAAGACAGCAGTGTTTTATGAGCCAGATTCAGCCTACCTCTAAGCTGCTTTTATGTTCCCTTTCCATTTCCTGGTCCCCATTTGATCCCTGCACACACTACAACTGCTTCTATCCCAACGCACAAGAGTACTAACAGTCTTCCAGGGGCCATTAGGCTGGCTGATGCTTGTTGAAGCACGGCACGTTTCACCCCTACTCCTCACTTTCCTCACATGTCCCAAGCACGTTCCCTGTGCAGATGGGCAAGGGGAATCCCTGTTTGCTGTTTTACATTGGTGCTTTTCAGATGGGACTGTCAAGGATTTGGAAAAAAGTCCTACAAGAAATATTTCCAAACCATATTCTTTATGTATCTTCTTAGTTATTGCTATTTATAATAGCATTGAAAAATCATTCAAGCCCATCTATTAATATTTTCATTTCAGTGTAGCTAGATGTTTCTAAAGTAATGAATCAGCAGAGCCTATTGATTTTGAATAAAGGATTAATTCTTCTCCTTCTGTCCTCAAGCATAAAGAAATATCTGCTCTCCCAGAAAAAATGTATTACTTCTACTCTCCTTCTCCCTGCAAAACTTCTCTTCTTTGCTCTTCCTTCTCTTTCCTCCCTCTCTCTCCACACAGAGCTCCCAATACTCATGGCAGCTACCACTAAAGTATTTTGCGATGCACAGAACAAAATCACAATTGTCTCTTGACTTTCATCTTGAGCTAAAAAGGAAAATGAAAAAATATAGTGCAGCAGTCAGACCAAGTGATTGAGATGCAGCTTGTAAAGCTGATGACAGATCATTTTTCAGAATGCAAATGAATTAGTTAAAGTAGAAGTGTCTAATTGTTTCATTGGCCTTCACTATCAGCCGTCATTAACTGCCTCTCAGAGTTAGCGCAAAGTGGCCAAATCAAACTAAGAACACTTTTGTTATATTTAATACTCACCTTGTACAGAATAAATGATGACACCCACTGCATGACAGTGGAAATTCAAATCTACAAAATACTTCAAAGTAAACCACATAAGTATATCCCAGGAACTCCAGTTTAGTTTGGCTTTCTGTCTTTCATTGCATTCACTTTACTATTTCTGTTCTTTTTTACAAAAATTTCCTAACGTTTTAGTTGTTTTACTGGTTGGTTTTTTTCCTTCTCTTCCTTCCTGAAACTTTCAACTCAGAGCTTCAAATGTTTGACAGTGTATAGTATGTAAGCTATCAGCAAAAACATATGGACATTTTCCTATGTTTGAGCCCCCCATGTTGTCCCTAAACTACAGTTACTATAGCATTCCAGAAATATAAGGGATACTTAAGGACTTGAAATATCTGAAATTAAGAAAAGCCTTGCAGAAGGCTATCCTAAAAAATTCAACTATTGGCTATTTTATATGTGGACTAAATGCAATTTTGAGGGCAATCAGCAGGAGTAATAATATTTTACATTATTTTTTTTAGTGTATTAGTTATTACCAAGACCTTGGGCCATAGAAGTAACTCACATGTTTATGTAATTGAGAAAAAATAATAAAAGGTGAGCCACCTACTCTTGCAGAGCAAAGAAATTTATGCAAGCTCTTATTTCAGGAGTTACATTTTCCATTAAACAAGCAATTTCAAGGCACTTATGAAAGTACAATTCCATAAATTAATGGAAACACACTAACAAAGAACTGTATAAATTAATACAGTGTCCTGAGCCATATAAGGAAATTAAAGGTTATAAATCTTGACCAAGTATGAAACATAATAGCGATTTCCAAAGGTAGTTATATATGGAATGGGACATGTTTTGATTGGTGACATAGCCATCAAGTGAATGTTGCACATGTCTGTTACTGATACCAAAAGCAATGCCTATCAGCAACAGATTGGAAGAATATCACGTACAGGAAATAGATGTCTAAGCAGTACTTATTTTGCTATTGTAATATATATACACTTATAACCAATCTTTGCCCTGCCTCTCAGAGAGGCTTGAAAAAAGGGTTAATAATTTTTTCATGCTGACACATGAAACGAAACATTTGTTAACCATTACATTCCGTATTATTTGTTCATGCTACCACACATGGAATCGTATATCTTAACTGATGTTTGCAGATACTGATGACCATTTTGCACATGCAAATCTGTTTACTCAGCTGAGCTTCCATAATTTGTGTGTGCAGTTCAAGTATCAATTAAAAATAAATTAACTTTAATGTTGAGTTGTTCTACCTTTATCGAACAGCAATATGGTTAGCATCGAGAAAGTCTGTCATACTGATGCCCTGTAAGAGTTTGGGATTAATTGCTCCTCTCTGTGAACTAGTATCTCCATCTGCAAAAGGGAGGAATGACTTTCACGTTTGGAAGTTAATTTAAAAGCTATGGATGAGGAACAGTGCAGAAGTTCAATAAGAATAAAAAAATAATCTTCAGAATTTCCACTGACTCATGGTTTTACTTAATCTACAGAATAATAATATATACATAGGAGATACATGAGGACAGTGTATTTACATTCTGCTTTTGCCAAGTCAATATCAAAATCATCAATACAATATCAAAGCTGCGTTACTTAAAGGACTCTCACATTAGATGCTCTGGTAAAGAACAGTCAGTTCTGGAAACAAGTGGGGGAATTCTTTACTGAAATATTTGCCTCTTCAGGGTTTTATCCAGCTTAACTCGAACAGTTTGATGTAACTGAAAATCATTGTTACTGCTGCAGAAAAATAGGATATCGTGGTCCATAGAAATGCTTCAAAACCATCATACCATCAATTTCATAAGACTAACGGTATGATAGAACATGACTTGTCCTCTCAGTCTTATTAGATGATTGCCTCTGCTTACACTATACCTGCTTACTGGAAAAAAGGATCCTTTTTCTGAGTTGTGGGGCAATAGAGAGGAATTTCACTGGGACTTCTTTAAATTCACCCTGGTTTAAGAAGGGATGTATTTTATTTTCACTTTTCTAAACATAACTTTGTCAGACAACTGTGTAAACAGATGATATATTTTGTTTGCTTGTATTTTTGTTAAATTAGATATTTCAGCTAGCTGGCTAAAGCCCAGAGAGATTTGCAGCCATTCCTACAGGGATATGTTTATAAATGCCTGAATCTTTAAGGCCAGCAATATAGTGACATCAATAATTAAAGAACAGCAAGAGTTAAAATTAGCATCATTAATTTTGTTCTAAAGTTTAACCTTATCTCTGTGATCCCATTTTGTTTAGCCAAAGGTAAATGACCATTGTTTAAGAGGGGACTTTTCAATCAGTGTTCATTAGTTAATGAGGAGAAATCTCTCTCCTTTTTTTTTTTTTTTTTTTAAATCCTGTATTAATGCACACATAAGCCTACAAAACACCCAGCTTAAAACACTAGTCAGGAGTATTTAAGTTCATAACTTCCAGATTGTTTCAGCTGGTTTCTCATGGACATTGTAAGGCTTTCTAGAGCACACAGATCAATGACACTCCAGTAATTCCAGCTTTGTTGTAGTTTCAATGATAAATGTTCTGTAATGATTGTGGTCTGTGTTTTCTGTTATGTGTAGGAGCTGGGCTGCTCCTTAGCACTGCATGAAGTATAAGAAAAAAAATTGAGTTTTGTGTAGTAGAGAGGAGCAAGATAAACAGCTTCCAGGTGAAAGCAGAAAGAGGCAAATTGCCCAGATAAAAAAGTGAGTATCACAAATGGTTATTTCCAAATAAACAGACAAATTTTTGTCTACTTCCCATAAAATACTGTTAAGAATAATAATGCAATAACAAACATTAAAAATGTGGTGGAAAAGAAGTCTCCATTTTGCTCTCACCGTAAGACTTGGATTCAGAGATCAGCCCCATGGCAGCAGCTTGTGACATCTTTCCTATCACCACAGGGAAAATACAAATCTACTCATAATATGAGTATTTGTGGCATCGTGAACTGCCACCATAGAAATAGGATAGCTTGAACCTGAATCCTGGCAAGAAAATAACAGAAGAAATAAAACCTGTTACTGGAGTGCTGAGAGGTACAGAAAGGACTGCAAGGAAGAGTTTCTTTACTACAGCAGCATTTATGGGCCCCTACTGAGCTAAGCTCTACAGCATTGCACAGATATAGCCACACATCATCCCCATCCAGTTTTGTAATTAAAACAGACAAAAAGTATGAGGAATTGAATGTTATTATGATCTTTATTTTACAGGTGGGAGCTGAAACTCAGAGGCAGCATGACCTGCCCAGTGAAATCTGGGACTCAAGCAAGAGCTGAACTGGCATCTGCAAAGGCTTGAGCAAGTGCCTCGGTTCCAGCTTCATTTGCACCCTCTAAAAGTAGGACACGTTTGTCAGTATATGCCAGAAAGAACTTTGCTGGTATGGAGGAAAAAACAATTCTGCAATCAATCAGCATCTTTCACTTGAGTTAGTACAGTGAATAGACTATCTCAGTGACAAACCAGCACTGGCCAGATTTTCTGAATTCCTAAGTGATTTGGAATACTTAGCTTCTTTCTTAATGGTGCTGTGATGTCATCGAGAAGCTGCTTTGAGCACTGCCCCAAGACCAATAGCCGTGGGATTTACAGCTATGAGTCAGTGAACATTTTTCAGCCTCAGTGACTCAAAACACAAAAAAGGGAAGTTCAGTGAGTTAGGTCTCCTCAAGCTTACCTAATGCTAGAGGCATCTGGAATTCTTCTTACAGGAGAAACTGAGAGAATGAAAGTGCTGTGGCTTCAGTGTGGAGCTGAAGGATGGATCCCAGCTCCAAAAGCTGAGATGAGTACTCTGTTATTCAGTCAGGCACTGTTTTGGCCTTTGATAATGTAGATCAGCATGCTGCAGCTGGCAACCTCGGGGTAGAACCTGTCTACAAGAGGCCACCACCAAGCTCAAATCAGACAATAGTTGTTCAGGTAACATGAAATAACAGTTAACTCCCTCCTGTGCCTCTTCCTGTCACAGCCTGGCTTATTGCAGAGTGAACTGCCACTCTAAACTTTTGAGATGAAAATGTGAAACTGAAGAATGCCTTCTCCTCCACCTGTGAACAGCCTGGTGCTTATGTCTGCTGCTGCTGATACACCAATAATGTCCAAGAGAGAGTGTGGAAGTTCCCAAACTGTGATTCAATCCCCCTAGTTTCTTAGGACTAAAGTAAGATGGAGATTCCTTTTCTACTTCTTTTTTTTTTTTTTCTTTTTCTTTTGTTGTGGTTTAACCCCAGCCAGCAACTATGCACCACACAGCCGCTTGCTCACTCCCCCCCCGGTGGGATGGGGAAGAGAATTGGAAGAGTAAAAGGGAGAAAACTCATGGCTTGAGATAAAGACAGTTTAATAGGTAAAGCAAAAGCTGCGCGTACAAGCAAAGCAAAGCAAGGAATTCATTCACTACTTCCCATCGGCAGGCAGGTGCTCAGCCATCCCCAGGAAAGCAGGGATCCATCACGTGTAACGGTTACTTGGGGAGACAAACGCCATCACGTCCAATGTCCCCCCCTTCCTTCTTCTTCCCCCAGCTTATATACTGAGCATGACGTCATATGGTATGGAATAGCCCTTGGGCCAGTCTGGGTCAGCTGTCCTGGCTGTGCTCCCTCCCAGCTTCTTATGCACCTGGCAGAGCATGAGAAGCTGAAAAGTCCTTGACTAGTGTAAACTCTGCTCAGCAAGAACCAAAACATCAGTGTGTTATCAACATTATTCTCATCCTAAATTCAAAACACAGCGCTCTACCAGCTACTAAGAAGAAAATTAACTCTATCCCAGCTGAAACCAAGACATCTTTCCTTTTAACCTACAGACAACAGTGGCTTACAAAGAGTTACACATTTGTCATTTTTTCAAAGGACATAACACCAGACTATGTATAAACATGGAATCATTCTTCAGTACTAAGGAAGACAGAGCTGAATAAATCCCTTAAAAATAATAAATATTTCCAATAAATGTAAGAAATACAACCTGGAGAGCAGAAGGAGAAGGGAGGTCACTTTAGAGCTCCCTATTGTTTGATGAGTAACGTAATTTCCTGAGAGACTGCCCCTGTTGGAGAGAAGGTATCTCAAGCATCTGTGAGTTAAAGAAGATAATTTCTATGTAGGCCGGGACTTATATGCTTTACCAAAGCATACCAGTTCTGTTAAAATACTTTCAAGCTTTAATGCTGGAGCAGGTGTTTGACAGTGCATGTCCTTTGAAGACACGGTCTCAAATTACTGTGACATAAGCATAGCCAGATTCTCTACAGACAGTTTACACTCAGGCCATCAGCTTAACCATGCTGAGACAGGTAATCAGGGGTCAACAAAATGTCTCCTCACACAGTGGAGAAGCTGTCAAATCTGGGGTTTCTCAGATCACAGGAGTTCAATGAACTGGGGACCACTGTTTCTCATGTCTGGGGTAGATATGACCAGACCAGTGTCTGGTGTGCCTTGTGTTACACCCAAGTTAAGGTACACTGGAGTTAAGAAGCCCTATGGAGTTAAGTGCTGATTAAGGTAATGTAGAAAGGGACCATGGCCATATTCAACAGAGTTCTTCTGTAATGTGGAATAATTTGAATTCATGAATGATGATGATTTCTCTCTGTGGAAACGATATGTAGAAAAGGCTCCCTCAATACAATCAGCAGAGCTTGGTGGGAATTGTGAAGTGAGGTATGTGCATGACCGAGTCTGGGGACTGATACTTCTTTGCGTAAAGACACCAAAAACTGAAGTCTCTATGTCAGATTACTGTATGGTCTTCCCTCTGGCAAGAGACCACTTCAACCAGTTAAGATAGTAGTATAATTCCTCCCCAGAGATACAAACACACCTGTAAGTTATTGATAAATTTGACTGCACAATGAAGAGGGAGAAAAAAAAAAACGGAGAAAGGCAGGAGCTAATACCCCATCAGCCTCACAGGTAGATCAGTGAAATGACTGGGTTTGGGAATGTTGGCAAACTACACTGGCTGCAGTAATTACACCTCCTGCTGATATTTTATTCAGTTTTCCCAAGTTGATGTTTTATTGTATTTCCTCAATAACATTCTGTTTATTTTTAAACCATTTAACTCACAGCTTATGAGTGGAGAAACATTGCTCACCGAGAACACCTGCAATAAATAATCTGATTGCCCTGGGTTCTGCAAGGTCTTGAGCCAATATACATTTTCCATTGTATACTCTTAGAAATTAAAACCTGTTCTTTTCACAGTCATATGGTGGCTGGAAGAAATTTTACATATGCAAAATAGCATCAAAAAGTGCAGAAAACAGTATGCTTGAATGCATAAAAGTAAGAGCTGATGATTGATGGTCACATTTGGTTCGGAGAAATTTTTTCCTTCACAATTATATTTCACATTTTTCTTTCATGACTGACCTTTCTTCAAGCTTCCCAGTCTTTTTCAAGGTGTCATTAATAAAAGCGGAAGTCATCCAAGTTAGGTCTTTTTGATGCCATTTCTGGAAAGTAGCCTAAGGAGCAAGTTAACATTTTCCTACAGAAGGGATTTCACAACAGAGCTCCCATTTCAGGAGAGTGAGGTGGCCCAGCCTTAACAAACGAGCAGTGCCTTTCAGCAGCAAACCTGTAGTGTCAAACTCTACCTTTGCAAAGCAAAAGAAGAGATGTTTTGATTCTATGCACATCTCAGCCATGTAGGTTCAACTACTTTGTGCCTATGTGACTTGCTAAGGGCTGTGCAGAGTTCTCCTTAATGAAAGCAAGACAATTGTATCACTCTAAATTGAAGAAGGCTGATTAGGGAGACAAGTGTGAATAGTGGAATTCATTTAGGAAATGGATGCAAAGAAACATACCTTGGAAAATATTAATATAGTAACAGAGGCACATTTGAGTAACCACAGAGTGTGGAAGGTTCTGTTGTTGAATCCATTCGGTTTCCCAACTGATTAGGCCTCCTTTAATTACATTCTGTATTTTCCAGTTCATTGCCACCTTACACGATTCATTTCCAGTGCAGAAAATGTGGCAGTTTTCCAGCAAATTGCAACAGGCTTTCTGTCTAAGTCATCCATTGTTTACAATAGAGTCCCTGCTAATTTAGATCCAACATGCTCAAACAGTATGAAACAGTGACTGGGATATTATCTGGTCAGTAACAAATACAAATGTGCTGAGCAATACCTTCACTACTGTGTTGATATTAGAATTTATTTCCTTGGGGGGGGAGTACTTGTCTGTAAGCAGGAATTAATATCTATTCTTTATAAAAAGTTTCACTACATTATTTTCTTCCATTTAAGCGATTCCCCAGAGATGTACTTTGCTTTGCTTTGCTTTGCTTTCCAACAACTTGCAATACATCAAAATAGAGATGACTGGAAAATGTTTGATGAGACCTTTTTTCTTTTTCTCCATAGGAAAATGCTGATTTGTTGAAATAGAAATATTTTATAAGCAGAAAACGGATTTAAAAATAATCAGAAAGGGACTTCAGACATGACATGGAATGGTTCTTTCAGTGGCTGACTGAGAGAGCAGCCTACCTTGAGGTCAACTCTCTCACATGACCACGTTTAAGTGTCTCTATAACCTGATTTCCACTAGAGAATAATTATTATTTACCTAACATCTGAGGTGACAGTCTTAAGCACTTAGAGTGAAAGACAGTTTGGCTTGGTGAATGCTTAATCTCTTTATGAAATAAAACTGTTTTCACAGGATAGCTTTCTTCAACCTAGTTTAAGGATACTGCTGGAAAAAATCCAGACTAAATCCCTTCCTTGGAGCTTGCAGAACAGGAATTTGAATTTTGATCTTTCTCTGGAGCATCCTGGGTAATGTTGTATTCATTAATCTTAGTCTGTTTTTATTCTGGACTCCCCAGTTTGTTTTGTTTTGAGAAGACTGGGCTTTCAGAAGATATTATTTTGATTTAAGCTCTAACTAGAAGAAATTAAAAAATCCATCACTCCTCTTCTGAGTAGAATTAAAAAACCCCTTCCTTTATGTGAAAAGAAGCTTTTTCTAGCGATTATTCTGGATTCTGCATCTGAGATGTTTCTACCTGTTTTGCACTTTTGATACCTTTGATATCTTTTTAGCTCTCTTGCTTTTTTAACAGGAAGCATGAGCAACAATACCACCCTTCATCAGCATTAGTGATAGCCACCAAGATGAAACTCCCATGTCAGTACTAAATTTGCCATGTCTAACTCAGGAATGTTAGACCCTGCTAAAAATTAGTAGATTTTGAGAAATGTATGTAGCTTGGTCAGCACCAACCCTACCATTTTCAGGTCAGAATGTAGTTTTGTTTCCAAAATTAATTTTCATTAAAAAATCATTAAACCATGTGTTCCATACCCAAAAAATTCAGATTAATCACCAGTTTTAAAAGGCTCTTTAGGAAAAAAATTATTTGTTTTATGGGGGTTTAGGGTAGGGTTTTTGGACAGTCTGTATAAAACAATAACCTATCTATCTGACCTATTAATGTACTTGTTCCATGCCTTGCAGATGCATGAGAAGACTTCATCAAGCCCCTAATCTGGTACATCCAAGAGTTGAAATGTAAAGGAAAACACCTAATCCATTAGGATTGTATTTTTTTTTTTTTTTCAGAAACACAAGGTAAAATCTTATTACTTTTTTTCTATCTTCTCACTGTCCCCCTTATAAAGCTTAAGACAGACTAGTAATTTGGGTTTTGGATTGTTGAATTCACGTATAAAAAGAGAGGATGTTGAATTGAGCATAATAGCTGTCAAGGTCACAGCCAGCTCATTGAAGCTCATCTAAATTGAAGAAACTCTATGATAGTTTTGGTCTTTTGTTTGAAAATCTCTAATTTCATGGCTTTACTCCATTTTGAATTCCCATTAGCATGGAAGGCATCTCAAGCTTTCTAATGATGAATCCAAGGAAAGGAAGAAAGTACGAATGTGGCACATTTAGTAAGAAATGGGCAAAATAAATGAACTTTTCTTTTTCCTTCAGCCACTATCCCACACTGGAAGTTCAGCTAAATTTAATTAGGGTCACTGACATGATAATTTGCATTGTTACCTGTGATGCTTTTCTGCTTTTTATAAACCATTTCCTTTTGAAATTGCTATGACCTATATAAGCATATAATTTTATCCCTGTGGCTAGCACTTGGTTGAAGTATTAGATTCACTGTGAAATTCCTGCAATTACTATTTCATTCTTATCTAGCTGAATATAGAAGCACTTTCAGGGCCCTTTTTTAAGTGTGTCATTGACTGTATTAGTTTTGATGATATCTCAAGACTGCTTATCTATAATGACTTATAAACTGGCAACTTAAACTAACTCTCCTTTAATCTGTGTTATGTATCTTCAATGTCCAGCTAACTCTCACAGGTGAAAGCAGAGCAGTTAAAGCAGACGTTTGCAGAAGATAAAGGAGCTGGGACAATACTGATTGTTCTGGATGCTTGACCTACAGGAGAAACTCTGATCCCCCACATGGATTAGCAAAGGAACATGATTTAGAAGGGGGTCTACTAGGAAAGGGGATCAAAAAGTCACAGCAAAAAGCTCTTAGGTTTCCACCACCTAGATGGAGTTACAATTTCCTCAGCTTAGATGTTTCGTCTCCAAAATATCCAAGAAAATGTTGCAAATACAAATGAGTGCTGGGGAAAGTACCTACTGCCTGGATTTGAAAGCTCCATTATCTGTAGTATGAACATTTGGCAAGGCTAGGCTATTTGCAGTTTACCAGAGTGCTCTTCAGACAGTGTGTTTATTGGTGGTATTTCATGCTGATCTTAACTCAGTATATTGGAATGAATCCTGAAATTTTTGCTTTGGCTGGATTCTTTTTCAGTTTAAATGATGGCACAATTCTGCATTGATCTAGCATAGTAAAAAGTAAACAAATAAAAATATATCTTGAACGATAGCATGGACCAAGACATCTTTCATGTTTGAAAAAGATGTCTGAGTGAAAGCTCAATGCAACGGTTATGTATCAATGATGGGGAATGTTTGAGCCTTTCACCTTCATACTATTATTGGAAATCTGGTATAAGTTGGATCTGAACTGACAGCTTCCCTATAGTTTCATGTCACAGAATCACAGAATAGTTGAGGTTGGAAGGAACCCTCTGGAAGTCATCTGGCCCAACAGTCCCCGCTCAAGCAGTGTCACCTAGACCAGGTTGCCCAACACCATGTCCCATTTTGAATATCTCCAAGGATGGAGACTCCACAACCTCTCTGGGCAACCTGTGTCAGTGCTCAGTCACCCTCACAGTAAAAAGCTGTTTCCTGGTGTTCGGAGGGAACCTCAAGTGTTTCAGTTTGTGCCCATTGCCTCTTGTCCTGTCACTGGGCACCACTGAAAAGAACCTGGCTCCCTCTTCTTTACACCATCCCTTCAGGTATTTGTACACATTGATAAGATCTCCACCCTGAGCCTTCCCTTCTTCAGGCTGAACAGTTCCAGCTGTCTGAGCCTGTCCTCACAGGAGAGATGCTCCAGTCCTTAACCATCTCAGTGGCCCTTCGCTGGACTCTCTCCAGTAGCTCCATATCTCCCTTGTACTGGGGAGCCCAGAACTGGACACTACTCCAGGTGTGGACT
This sequence comes from Platalea leucorodia, assembly GCF_965183815.1. Classification (NCBI taxonomy): domain Eukaryota; kingdom Metazoa; phylum Chordata; class Aves; order Pelecaniformes; family Threskiornithidae; genus Platalea; species Platalea leucorodia. Next base: position 22,815,087 of record NC_138829.1, read on the forward strand.
CACCAGTGCTGAGCAGAGTGGAAGGATTTCCTCCCTCAACCTGATAGCAATGCTCCTCCTAATGAAGCCCAGGACAGCCTTCTTTGCCACACTTTGTCCTGCTTCTCCTAGCAGTCCAAAAGAAGACCCATTTCTATCCCACAGTTCCAACAGTCTGTATGGATTGGCACTCTTTGGGCAGTTTCTATGGGAGAGCTGGGATTGAATAAGAATCTCAATTAATCCCATTTGTTTTCTGCATAAATACAGTTTTTGAGTTTCCTTGTCTATAGATTCAGATTCAGGTAGTACAGTGATACCAAGGAACTGGATGGATAGACAGATAGATTATACTATATCTTTCTGAAAATAACATTTAAGTGAATTTGAGAAAAACATTGACTGTCAGGGAGGCAAAAGTAAAATGGCTTAATTTGAGCATAAATAAATTCTCTCTAAGCATGTCTGTATCTTTAATGGAAACAGGCCTCTGATAACCTTGAATTTGGTAGTAAAAGCAGAAAAAGGAAGACCAGAGGCCTGTTTGCTTTGGCTACTAGAGCTGTTTATTTTTTTTAGTGATTTAATTTTTGTGTGGAGTGAGCAGCCTGGGTCCTCTGTTCTAAGACTGTCACCCTGCCATTTCCATACAGAGAGGTTAATTCTGAATCACACCACCTCTTGGGAAGAACTGAGCACAGCAGGGAGACAATTGCTCTGAAAGAACTGGTTTGCAAATGGGGAAAGTGGACAGGCAGAATCGATTTGTGCAACCCTTCTTTCTTGCTGTACCTGACTGGTCTGCTTTATAAACTTGCAAAAGGAAAGTTGGACTGCATCTGTCTAGCACATCTCAGACTGGTGGCAGATCCAACCTGATCCATGTGTCAGGTAAGCTGGAATGCCTCTCCGTTGCATCCACAGGAATTTAATGTGTCCTAGACTTATGCATCACTGTGCATGAATATTAGCACTGGGCATTCTTGACATCTGGAAATCTAAACTACTGTGCACACAGATACCTAATATTGTGTCATTGCCCAAAGCCATGGGACTAAAAATAGTAGTATTGGAAACTGTGCAATGAGACTGAAGAATATAGCATTTATTACTTATGTCTCCAGAAGTAGTTTTCAGTAGTAGTTTTGCTCCACTAGGTGATAGTAGAAGGTGGTATCTGCAAAGTATTCATGAAAAGACAGCAATATATAATACTAACTTTGCTTTCTGCAGAAGAAATATAAAAGGGAGGAAGGAGTCAATTCTATTAGTACCCTCATTAGGTACTAAAAAAACAAGCTGTTCCTTCTAAGTTTTTTACCTTTCACAAAACTCTGCACACAAAGGGATAGATTTGGAGCTTAAATGTTGTGCCTTCAATCCAAAGTAAACCCTTTCACACAGGAAGAGTGTGAGTTTTCATCAGGAGATTCCAAACAAAACAACTGATATGAAAACTTGTTGCAGAGTAGTTAACCTAAAGTCTGTCTTTCTGAAGGTAACTACATAAAGTGGCAGACAGAAGAAGGAAGAAGATGACAATGAAGACGAAGATGAAGAAGAAGAAGAAGAAAGAAGTCTGCAACCTGATCAGAGACTAATTGTCAAGGATATGAAAGGATGTTAAATTTGGCTGAACAACAAAAATTAATCACAGAGCATCTAAAAATAAGTTTTAACATTTTATTTTAACAATCTCTAGACTCATAATCATGCTGGGAAACAGAATAATATAAAGGCATCCATAAACATTTTGCATTATATCAACCTCAGGATAATTTGATGACATTTCATTCTTAAAGTTGGTTTTCCCGGTTTACTTTCATGCTTGAAGTGCAGCAAATCTGTCTGCACAAGGTCTCTGTATTGGGTGTTGGTATGGAAGGAAAGCTTCTTTTCTTTTTGTTTTCAAACTCTTCCTAGAAAACAGAATGATTTAGGGTTTTTTTTCTTCTTCAGTGATTTTGCTGTTCCAGATTGGTTTTTTTATGTTTTTTGGGGGAGTTTGTGCCTAATAAGTGGATTTGTTACTGAAGTGCAGTTACCAAGTAGAAATAATACGTGAGAGTTCTCAGATTCATCTTCAGATAACCTGTGTGGCAGCAAAAGTATAAAATCTGTCTATGAGGCAAAATATCTCAGAATACTACAGTGAACTTCATCCTTACTCGTTCAAGGTAAGTGTACAGTTCCAATTAGAACTGAAGAGAGGCGAGGTTTGTTTGTTTCCTTCGTTTGTTTACATATGCATCTAGGAAGGCCATCCATGAAGGTTTAGAGGTATAGCTTTGTGGAATTCTACATCTCCATGTGAGCTAGCTGTTTGAATTCTCTGTACAGGCAGTAGAGAAAAACTCACGCAAGATAGAAGTTATCCATTTTACCCATCTACTTTAGTACAGAATAATTTCTATTCTGAAAGTGCCCTTTTGTCTTCATTGTATATAAAGTGAGTCTAGACAGCTTGCTCAAACATAGACATCTACATTCTGTCAGACAAACTACACATTTTCATTTAAACTTGAAATGTCTAAAACTGATTGGGCAAGGAAAGAAGCCTTGACATGGGCAATATGCTCTAGAAGAAAGAATAACTGTGCCATGTGAATAAAGAAGCTTGTATGAGGATTATCTCAGCAGTAATGTATGTAACTGCGATAGACATATAAAGGTTGTACATATCAACATTTAATCAGATGAATGCTATTGAGATACCACATTGAGCCCAATTCGATTCTCCAGTCCAATTCTTCTATAAAAAATATTTGTACAATTATAGAATTATATCACTAAAGTAAGAAATTCAGTCACTTACACCTGTAGAGCTAAGAAAATAATTTAAAGCATGGATATTACACATGTAGAGGGCTGGCACAAAGACTACATCCCTCAAAAATAACATAAAGTCATGTTCTTATGTTGTTTTTCTATAGATAATGAAAACAAATATTACATGTTTTGTACTGTTTGACTGATATGCAGTGAGACTCCACAACTAGGTCTCATCATGTTTTGAAGAACTGAAAGATACATTTATGTGGTGTTTTCCACTCTATTTCATTCCACCAAAATGTTAGTGTAGAATAGAAAGCAACGTTAAAATAACAAGGGTATCATATGGAACAGCCCCATGAAGCAGCATAGCCTGGGGCCTGCCTGGCTAGGCAGAAGCTCTATAGAGAAGGACAGAGAGTCCTGGCAGACAACAAGTTGAACATGAGTCAATGACATGCGTTGGAGTGATTAAGGCTAAAGCACAAAGGGCTTTTTCAGTAGCGCACAGAGAAAGCACAAGAGGAAACAGTTGCATGTTGCAACATGGAAAATTCCAACCAGACATCAGGAAAAGTAATTTTCACAATGAGGTTGGTCAAGCACACTCCAGTCTCCCAAGAAGATAATGAAATCTCAATATTTGGAGCAGACTTGACTGGACAAGATCCTGAAGAACCCAATATAACTTCAAAAATAGCTTTGTTTTGAGTAGAAGGTTGAATTAGATGACCTCTTGTATTTTCTTCCCACACAGTATTTTTCATAATTCTGTAACATCAAATTTGAACTCTGATCCCTAAAAACATACAGGTAAAATAACTGCATGTGTAAAAACAATATGATAATGGCAGCAAATATAATTACAATATTTACTATATTCACAGCCCTATTAAGGAAAACACAAAACTACCTGCTGCAAATTGTGAAAGCCAATGTACCTAAGAATAAGAAAAATAATTTAAAATCTATCATGTATTTCTCTCACACATGTCCTCTCTCCTTCTCCCTCAGTATGTAGCAAAATTCAATCCAGTTACTTTTGACAGCAACCTTTAAGGTGGTGATTCTTTGGAGGAATTAATTTTGAAAAAATAATTTCATTCTCCACACATCTTGGCTTCAAGCATTTGTCATCATTTAGTAAAGTAGTTGAAATGTTACCAGAGGATGGGGACCATAAGAGGCTGAATGAATGCTAAATTTGCTCTGAGTCTGTGCTTATCCCATTGTGTACAGAAGAGTAGATCTTTTTTAATCTCCACAGCTATATTCAACATTTATCCATTAGTATAGGAACAACTCAATTAGTGGCTCTGTAGGGATCAGAGCATAACCCTACTATCCACAATTTAATAGCTACCATACATCATCAAGGTCCAATTCCCAGGCTGAGTAGGATGTAAATGGCAGTAGCCCACAGATCCATTTTTTAAAAACTTGAAATCTTTGTGGCTTAATACTCTTCCTCAAGCCCACTTGTATTGTGCATCCTGCAATTTTTCCTATAATTCACACCTGGCATCGTGCAGATTAATGTTGCTGACTGTTTTGTGGTTACATTATTCGATTTCTTGATACATCATTAACATGAAAGGGAATTATTTGCTAACTAGAATTTGTTTGCATTATCAGAGGTTCATTATCCCAGAAAAGTAATGGTTTAAGACTTAAAATGCTCTGTGCTTTGCACTCTCAGTTGTCTTCAACAGTATTACTTGCTCTGTTGTCTTATGCTTATTTCAAAGAAGGTTGCTGGCAAGTCACTGAAGTTCAAGATCAAGTAATGTTCTTATTTAATCCCTTTGATCTCGAATCTGGAATTCTTTTTTTTTTTTTTTTTTTTTTTTTTTTTTAGTTCAGGAGAAAATTTAGAATATGCTCCATTATGTACTGGAAATACAGGGATTTCTATACTCATTCAGAAGCCTAGACCAGCAACTGCAATCCTGATTATCCTGGTTTAGGCTTAGTGTCAAACATAATGATCAGCTCATATGCAGCTGAATGATTTGGGAATGAAGGACTTGCCCCATACATCCTAATTGAGGTCTATTCAATGCATCATGTACAGGTTTCGGCTGAGCAGGAAGGAGAAACAACAGTTAAACTCTGAACTTTTGTTTGAGCTTTTTGCTCACCTTGCAACTGATGATTTAAACACCAGTGTTTTAGAGAGCTAAAATTCTTTGAGGGAGATGTCAAAACATTAATAGGCAATGTATTACATACATCTCTATCAGACTCCAAAACCTCATTTTGACAAAAGACTTTTAAAACGGGAGAGGAAGCTTGCTGAGCAAACAGGAGAGATGCTGACAGACTTTAAATCTTGATTTTGAATGTCACAATCTTCAGTATATCCTGGGTCCACAACTCTTCAATGTTTTCATTAATGACAGAAATGACAGAACTGAGAGTACACTTATTAAATTTGCAGATGATATGAAGCTGTAAAGGATTGAAAATACATTGAAACATGATATGGAATTCAAATCAACCTTGCAAAATGATCTGAAATAACAAAATAAGAAGAACTACAGAATTCTGTATTTACTAGATATAGTTAATGGCACAATATAAGATGGAAACAAATTAAATATTTCTGCTGTTCTACTCCTCTTGTCACTCAATGGTATTAAAGAGCTTAGCTTAAATGCTGTAGTCAGTTTGCGTCTCTGAATTAAAAAAAAAAAGAAAAAAGATAAGAATAAACTGGAGTGTTCCCTTCTCATGGTTACCATTGGAATCAGGAAATGTCCAAAGACCATGACATATGAAGAAAGAGTGAACAAACCGAAAAAGAAAAAAAAAAAAAAAAATTGAAGTAAGATATGACAGAAGTGTTAAAAAGTTAAAAAGTTGCTGTAAAGTAGAGACATAATTTTTCTTGTTCACTACGGATAGGGTAAGAAGTATCAGGGAAGACAGGTACCATCATTTCTCTGAAAAAATCCTGGGACAGTAACAGGACAGATAACTAAGCTTAGACACTTATGAAAAGAAGCCAAAAAATCTCCATTGTTGGAGGCTTTCAATAAAAAATAACTGCCTAGAATGGCTTAAAGATAGCTAAACCACTGTTATTCTCAAAGTCCAGAACCGAGCTTTCATTGTGAGCTTTGGAAATGGATACAGATTCTGATTTCTCTATCAAATTCCTTTGGCTAGGACCTCAACAATAAGGGTGTTTTTTTCTTTCCCATAGAGTTTTTGCCTTTTATTTTTAATTTCTGCTTCTGCACTGCAAAGTTTGGCTTGGAATAGAATCATAAGTGCTAATAAACCCCAGGAAAAGCAGATTTCTCTGTACTTAGAGGTGACTTCCATATAATATCCAACTTGACCAAAGTGGAAGGTGTTAGAAAGCTTAATAACAAGCTCTTCATTTTCCCATTCCTTTCTTCTTTTTTTTTTTTTTTCTTTCCCCTGTCTCGGTAGATTTTAATAAGCCCTAGATAAACATGTGATTGAACTGCTTAGGTCTAGTTTTTGAAGTTTACTCATCTTTAGTGATCAAGGTAATAGTATTTTTATTTCTGTTTTATTCAGATTGTGCTTACAATTCCTTAGCCACGCCCTAAGCACATTAGAAAGGGAATGGGGAGTGTTATATAAATAAAATTAGTATTAGCATTATTAGTAACAAGCCTTTTTTACCACAGGGCTTTAAAAATTTTCTGCTAATAACCATAACCCCATCAAGCACAGTTCATTTTCTGTCAAATAATATCCTGCATATAGAAAAAGAAGGCGGCAGAAATTTCCAAAATACAGAAAGGCTGTTGTTTAAAGACCCACTTGAAAACAAAGGGTAGGATCATGAAAGCTGCCTTTCTCCAGACTAGCTGAGTTGCTTCAAATCGCACCAGATAGATACATTTCCTAGCAGTTCTATGTGAACAAGAACAACGTTAAAAAAAAAAAAAAAAAAAAAAAAAAAAGATGATGGCTGTCTTCAAGTTCTGCTTTGTGCAGTTAATGGTGAATCTTTTTCTGTTGGTTTGTTCCTACACTTTATCTCTGTTGTTTTCTAAGACCTCAAGAAGATGACAAGTCACATTTGTCACAATTTCTTTCATAGAAGAGTCATCTGCATTATTCACACTTCCTGGTACTTTGCCAGCTCTTGGGAAGCCTCATCATGGTTGCATTTTGAACACCAAAAGCAGAATGCCCACACTGGGACAATGATCCCTCAGGACTTAAGCTCATTGCATTCTGCTTTGTGAGATGCATGACTCCAGTTTGTCCTACCATGACATTCAGAGATTGCCACCCAACAGGACAATTTTTTTGTGTCCATCTCACACTCTGTTTCCTTCCTAATGAAAATTCACAGCTCCTCTTCCATCTTTTTATGAGCATTTTCACATGAAGGGAAAAGGTGGAAGAAGTTTTAGAAAAGACAATGAGAGGAAGCATACTGAAGACTTCAAGCCATTTACTGCTCAGTTTTGGGGACCTGTGGAAAATGGGCTTTGCAGACCATCAGGGTGGTTACAGTTCAGATCTGGATGTCCTCTTTCCTTTTTATTCCACAAGGCCCAAATAAGAAGGCAACTGTGAGCTCTAATGTAGGAAAATGCCGTGTGTTCATTTGAGTATGTGGAATACTTCCACGTACTGTTCAATCAACTGCCCATACTCTGTTTGCATACAACCAGTCTGGTTATACTGAATATGCACAGTGAGTCCAGTCATGTGACAGAAGGTATAAGGATATCCTTAAACACAGAAAGAACTGGCTAAGCTCGAACATCTGGTAAAGCTCGGTGTCATTATCCTAGACAATCATCAAAAAATATTAAGTGGATCCTTTGCTACTCATAGTCCCAAAATGCCTGGAGAATATTTACCTGTACAATCTTTTCCCATTATCCTTTCCTATTTTTTATTTATTTGATTTGCAAGTTCACAGAGCACCCCATCCATTCACGACTATAGATCTCAAGCACTGTCAAACCATAAATAATGATTAATAATAGATATCCCTGCCCAAGAGAAACTTTCATGTTATGATACAATGTTACTGAAGTCTCAAAAACTTTGTAAGAATATCAAATTCTATATTATAAGGAGGGAAGCAAAACTGGGAAAGTGTTTCATATACCAACCAGCAGCATGACTTACAGTCTTGGCTCCAATTCTTTAACGCAGCATACCATGTGGAATCTTCTTTAAGTACATAATTTTCTATTCCCTATTGGAGCAAGTGACCATCTGTCCACTTATCTCATATTTCAGACTCTGAATTCTATTTTAACATACATTGGTCTGACTTTTCCACCTGGTTTGATTAGTTATATAATTTTCCCGCTAGAAAGGTCACACAATTAGTCCTGCTGATAGGTGCAAAGTAAGTTGCAAATTCCTCAGTACCGAGTTTGCTACATATTGATGTTTCATGGGACATAACAATATTTTTCTCCTTTGTATTACTTAAATTTGAGTTATAATACATTCTCTGGAAAAAAATCTGCAGCCAGTTTAAAATCAGACCCATTTTAATTAAAAATAATTATATTCATTGTTTTGCACTCTTTGAAAAATCAAAAATTTTATAAACAAGAAGCGTAAGTGGCAAATTACCTTTATTCTCTACTGTCAGCCAAGATGTTTGTGGGCAGAAATCCTCCTCTGCATTCACAGCTTTATCCACAGTTTTCAGTCTTTGTGTCCTTTAATTATGTCTAAGGCTTCTTTCTACAGGAAGGGTCTGTGACTTGGTATGTTGTTGTTAAATGTGCAATGAATATCTAATGCTTAGAAATCATGTTTTGTAAATACTTAGTAATAATTATATATTACCAACACTGCCACCAAATGGGTTCCAAAGTATAGCCGAAAGGTGTTGCTATGAATGATGTGTTATCACAGTACACCTAAAGCACTGTATGCAAATTTAGGATTGAAAAATCATGGAACAAGTGCATACATACCTGCAAGGCAACAGAAAACACTGGAAATGGAAAGCATAGGAAGTCAGGCATGAAATCTTAGCCCCGTTGAAGAAAATGGCAAAACTACAATTAATTTCAGGGCGGACCAGGCTTGTACTCCAAGCACAGATGGAAAAAAGAATGCTTTCCAGCTCCTCAAAGCCATTTGTGTAGGTGATGCCATTTCTGCACAGTGCCAACTAATTTTTCCTTATTAAAACTAATGATCCATAATTGCTTCTCGAGTGGCAGACCATAATATGGATTGTAGTGAGGAAATCTGATAATGACTGGTTCAGATTTGTTTCCAAATTTCTCGGATCATACTTATCTGGACTCTATAAGGCTAGAAATACCTCAAGTGTTAAGATGTGATATTTTTGTAATTATGTATGTTTGAGTAGTTTATTTAATGCCTCAGGGAGTTACTTCTGACTGCATCTATGCAGCGGGGTTTGAGAGCTCTTCCAGTCTCCAAGAGCCATGTATGAATAAGTGTCCTAATTCCCTGTCAAAGTGACACCCCAACATGTACTGTGCTCCGTCTGTTGCACGATGGAGACCGGGCATAGGGTCAGGAAAGAGCCATTGCACCTACTGACCAGGTGTCAGTCTGGATTATGGAGACAGATTTTAAAGCTGAAATATGACTACTCAGCCCCAAATTATACAGAATATGATAACAGATTTCCTGGGATTCATTTGTGATTTTCCTTTAAAATTCTTTCTCCAAGCCAGATATCCCAGAATTTTTGTAGTATGTCTCAGAGATATATTAAAAGGTCATGAAGAATATAAAAAGCAAATCACATCCAAAATATGAATACTCATTTTTCCCAAAAATCTTCATGTATTTTGATGCCAGTGATCCTGTTTCCAACAGAGAAGTTATTGCCTGGTTCAGTTTTCACCATTACTATCTTATTTGGCCTATCAACTGGAAAATCATCATTCCAGTCTACAAATAATAATAATAACACTAATGATAATTATAATAATAACGGTAGCAATCATAAGCTTCCAATCTATTTAAATGAGCTTGACTAGGGCCTATGGACAGCTTAGGGAGGAAAAATATGCATTTTTTATCTCCTTTAATTATATGACTTTCATACATGAAATATATATTTATTGTTGTGATCATTTAACCAAAATGCACAAATGTAATTTTCCTATGAGAAAAGATCCACAGAGCACTAAAATGCTCAAGTACCTTTGTTCTGAGTTTCACAGTTGTTCTGAATTCAGGACACAGAAAACAAGCATTTGTTACATTTTAAGGGATAATTGCTACAAAATAATTTATGGCTGCAAAATGCTACACATAGCAGAGAGACTACAGCTAGTTATAACTTAGTAAATTAAAACTAAACCTTCTGTGTGCTGAGTATCATGCATAAGATTAATTGGATAATATCAAGCTGCTCACATTATAAAGATCAAATGCAAGGAGAAAAGACATAAACTTTGCAAGTGTATCAATGTAACCTCAACTCAGCAGTTGCTGATTATTTATTGGGCATGTAAACAGATGCAGCTAATCCTGTTGTGAGAGCTGTTCAGGAAGACAGAGAGAAAAAAGAAAATTCCCACTATGCATAGCCGAGAAGAAGATAAAAGGTATATCTTATAAAATGCTGATTAGCTTTGGCTCCTTTTGACTTTAGTGACTACTCAGCACCAGGCAAGCAAGAACATGGGCTCAAACAATTATTCTGCCAATTTCTCCACCCTATTTCTATAAAATGTGTTGTAGTATAACAACTCAGAACACGAAGTGGCATCAATTTCTTTAATTAAAATAAAATAAAAAAGCCTTCCTCTTTTCTCAGGGACACATTTTTAATGGAGGCTTGATTGTAAATTCTGCTTTCTACCATACAGTGAAAAAGGTTGATCATAAGCAATTTGGCAAAATTTATATCATTGCAAAGAATATTTGTAGATGGTCAATGTGAATTTTTTTCTTGTTATCAAGCCATTTATAATTTTAAGTCGCCATAAATTTGAACACACTTGGGTGCTCCAGCAGTCTCCTTTTAAAAGGAATAAAGTCAGTCTTTGAAAATAAAAGACTGTCAGGAACTACCGAATTCAACAGCTGTATTCTGCTGTCAAGTACACTCTTGTATAGTATTGTCCTGAAAGGTAATATTAATATAATTATACCTGAAGGTAGTCTATATAAGATTTAACCCAAACTTTTAAAGTCCAAATCAAGCCACTCAAAAATTTTTTGTTGACTTCAGTAGTGAATGGTTTGGTCTTGCATAAGCAGCTGCAACGTCAGACCTTGCTGTAAGCCTGCCACAGTGCAAGCCTGTGGCACATTCACTACCATCCCACCTTTGTGGATTGACTTTGAGGAAATGACTTTAAACATTATGGGTGTCATAACTGATCTCATTAAGACAAAGGACTATTCCCATGGGCAAGATTCTTCCTATAATTACACATTGCCATAAACTTGGAGTAAATTCTTCTAATAACAATGTAGTGGATCTATCCAAGTTTATCTTAAGTTGAAATGTGCCTCCTGATCTTTGGTGTCAGGGTTCAACTGAATTACAGAAAACTAAGTAGTGTATTGTTCCATTAGAGATATGTGGCAAATTATTAAATGCAATGTGATTAATAAATGCAACATTCATAGTGTCTAAAATGTGAGCATGCAACATAGATTGGAGGGATACCTTGTTCAGCTAGGAAGAGCAGTATTTAAGGAATAATATGCTTTTAAGAAATAAAAAGTGGTATTTTCTGAAAAAATAATGGAGAAAAAAATTAACATTAAATCCTTTTACAAGGTACAAAAATGAAAATGTGTTTTGTTTCTGACAGATGAGAATTTGTTATATCAATATGACTGATTGAATTTTAAATTAAAATAAAGATATTTTAGCCATTAGTTCTTAATTTACTTGAGGGAGTAGATTTCTTCCATTTTGAGGAGAAAGACCTAAGTATTTGCTGTTGACATAAGTTATGTCTTCATAAACAATATAAATTCTTAGATTTCTTACAGCTGTGGTCAGTCCATGGTTTTAACATGATAACTGAATGGCCTTGTATAACAATCATCAAATCGTACATTGCTAAGTAACGACTCATTTATGAACAGGCTTCTTTTAATTAACACATTAACAATCCAGTACATGCTCTGTAAAATTCTATAATTACTTGGCATAATCTCTTTCCTTTATCCACAAGTTTTACAGGACAGTTATTTTCATCTTGTTCAGAAGTCCTGCGTTGCCTCACTAGAAATGGTCTTCAAAGCCCATATCTTAAAATAAATAAGAGGAATAAGCTAAGTACAGGTATCATTGAAAAATTGTTCACTAATCCTTCCCGGCTGACTCGAGTACATTGAAGTTTTGTTATATATATGGCATTAGTTATTATTTATTTGCATTATATGCAATCAAACATTTGAAATATTTAATCTTGCGGAAAAATGGTTGAATTATGCATTATATAGAGTGTTCTTTTTAAGGAATTAGTCCTAGCAATGTACAAACAGTACTCCTGGAAATTCTGCCTATCACAGGAGAAAGCATATTGCTTTCCCCTGCCTGATAATTCAAGGTTTCATTGGACTTTTCAAAGTGTTGTTTGAACAAAGCAAATTTTAATTTGAGGTATTTATATTCTGCTTCCAGACATGGTTTCATTTTTAGCACTGTATAGATGCAAACTGTGAGAAAGAATGCTGTGCTAATGACTAAATATGCCAAATTTAATGCTAAATGTAGACATTAAGTCCTAATGTCTCTATTTAAACAAAGGGAGAAAAAACAATCTTCATATCAGGTCTCTTTTGATTATGTGTCATATTTAACATGTTTGAAAGAACAGGAGCTCAGAGAAAGGCTTTCCAATGAAGTGTTGATTTAAAAGATTTCTGAACAGTAAATGATCTGAGTATGACTCCTCAGCAAGAGACTGATTGAAGGCTTTGTTTCATTGCAATTTAAACTGACCACTACTTAAGTTTGTTACTACCACAGCCCCACTTTCCCCACTTCCTGAGGATGTATTGTTGAATCATCTTACTGAGAGCACCATGTGTTCAAGCTTTTGGTCAAGGAAATGTCAGGAGCATGTGCCCAGAATTTGAGGGCAGAATCAGTCTGAGCTGCGTTTAGATTACCATGAGTTGAATCATAAAGTATGTTGGAGGATAGGGGGTATGTGTTGATGAAGACAGCCACCCGCGGAAAAGACAAGAATTCTCCTGACTCACAGTAATTATTAGAATAGTAATAATGGTCAAATAAGATCAGGAAAAAAGCGAGAGGCAGCTCACCCCAGATATAAAGGAAATTCAGTCCTTAGCTCTCAAAGATTCTGATCAAAATTTCTTTGTTTCTATCAGCAGCTGTTCCACCTTCCCCCAAGCTTTAGCTTTTCCTGTTTTCCCCTATTTTTAGTGTTCATCTCATTTGTCCTTGAATGTCTTGGTGCTATCTGGGAAACAGGAATACCTCTTAAAGGCTGTTCTTCTGCAGAACTCCACGTGCAATTCTGCACATGCTAGAAAACTGAATAAAGAATTAGAAGACAATGAAAACCACTGGGTTATTTTCCAAAGTCAGCCTAGACAGTGCAGTTTTTTCAGTCCTTTCAGGAACAGATGGATTGATGTTGCTGACATCTCATCTACATTCACTTAGAACTTGAAGGAGGCAAAAACTGTAGTATTATGAAATTAAACAAACATGAATTAATCCTGAAATCTACTTCACAATAATCACTGCTCGTAACTCTAATGGAAATGGGTTTTATTTGAATCCCATTTTGCCAGAGAGTGTGAAAAGAAGCTAAATCTCCATTCTGATTGCTTTACTCTGTCAAGTCCATTCAACATTGCATTCGTTAATTTTAATTACTGTCTTTGTAAATAGTTTATGTTATTCTGGCCATGAGCCATGTTCCTTTGCTCAATCAGCAGGTTGCCAACATGACACTGATTTCTTTTTCCTATGGCATAATACAGAGAAGAAGCTATTCAGTTAATCTATCAATTCCATTTTAACAGTCATACTTTTATGACTGGAATTTACAAGCTATTCAGAGCTTTCATTTCCATTTTTTCTCAGCTGTGTCTAACAAACACTATAATACTTTGGCCCATCTTCAGGAGTAGAAGATAGGAGTGTATGGGAAGCTTGGGGTAATATTGTGTCTCAGTTTCCAATGTGATCAGGTTGTTGCTGTGCATATAGATAAATCCAAATGCTTCTGATCACCAAGGAATTTCTTATGGGAGACAGCACATCTATCAACTGAACCACAAGCCTTTAACAGAGTTACTAGTCAGTTTCTAACATTCATTTTGCCAAAGCATCTAATGCAACTCTATGCCTACAGCAACAGCTGCCTCAAAATTCAGATTAAGAATCTGTAAGAGAATTAGTTAATTGTAGTGGATGGGGTGGGAGTTTCTGTCTTCATGTTGTTGTTAAAAAAATATATACAAAAGACTCTACCTCACAGAACTTTCAGGAAGCTGCCTTCAACTAGTCTTGATTAGCTGTAAGTCTTGCTGTGGTATTTCTGATTCTCTGTAGGGTATGATCTGTAAATTGAAGCATGAAAGAATGAAATTAACTTCGCCTGGCAAAAGCCAGTTAGTGTTCCCTAACAGACACAGGAGCCTAAATGGCAGATGAAAAGTGCTATGCATTCCTAAGAAAATATTGAAATGGTTTTACTATTCCTTTTGAGAGAGAAAAAAAAAAAGTTAATGGCAGCGGATGGACATCTTTAAATGTAAAAAGAAGAAAATATTTAAGAGCACCTAGCCTACCTTACCCAGAAATTTTTGTTTTTTATATTTCAGACGGAGACTTGTTTAATTTATGATGTTCTAATGAAGCACAGCTTTAGGGATTTTAAGCCCTGCTTGTGTTTTTGGCGTGTTCTGTTTGAAAAAAAAGCAACATTTCAGGGAAATCCACCTCAAGTATTTGGGTCCATATTCTTACAGACTCTGTGGAGGTGCAGAAGGTTGACAGAGAATTGAGCAGGGTTGGAGAATAACCACTGTGGAGGTCTGGGAGTTCCCATGGCCTGGGAATCTCAAGTAAAGGATAGCTCAGCGACATCAAAAACATGGTGACACAGAAAACTTGGCCAAATTTCACACTTCTGCCCATTCACCTCTACCTTCTCTAATGTGAAGAGTTTCTGGAAAAAAAAGAAAAAAAAAAAAAAAAAAGAAAAAAAAAAAGGAAAAAAAAATAAATAAAGCATTACCAAAAGCTTTAAATTTTGGAGAACTACCTAGAAGTTGTGTATCTGCTTGATATGACTTCCAAAACAGACGAAATAGCAGATTTTCTGCCATCTCTTTCTACGACAGCAGGAATAAAAAAATTGGATCATGCCCTCACATTTCAGATGCATCCCACACATTTCTGGTCTCTGACAAAACCTATTTTTTTTTTTAAATAGTCTCTTAAGTCTGCATATACATGCACAGAATTGTAAAATAATTGAACAATTTACTTCAAAATTACTAAAAGTAGAAAGAGCACAACAGTAAAAAGATTGTAATATGGAAGCCTATTAAAAATAATTTGATGTCTAATTGTATAGCTTTTTTAATAACAGCGATTGAAAAATAAATTTGAGTAAGACAATAATATCTAAACCAGTTCTTGATACAAAAAAAAATGTGTTTATATACTATCAGTTATTGGCAAAAAGAGACAATTAGATTCTGTTTTTAACATGGCCAGAGAACAAACGGAAAAGAGAATTTCTGAACTTCTACATAAAGACACATGAAAACTTAGGATGCATCATATTTGAGAGCTTTTCCCATTCGAAAATGGTGGTGGTCAAACTTTGAAGGGGTTCTGAGGTTACGCTTAAGTGGTTAAAAAAAACTGGCAGATAAAGCATGTGTAGCTGATGTCTGAACTGAATGGAAACACAACTCAAATTTCTCTCAGGTAATTTGTTTGGGATTATCCTATATAACTCTGGACATCTCTAATGTGAACATCTACATCCTAGTTCCTTTCCAGGATGCTGTTATAGTAAATGGGGAGTAACAGGCACTTTAAGGGTATACTTTTCTTATGAAAGATCAAAGTAGGTCTTTAAGAGGCAATCACCTCTTAAAAAAAACATATTTCTCTATAAAATTAATGAAAACAGCTAAAATCAGATTTAAACATCTAAATTGTGAAACATAAAGGGTGTTCACTCTTCTGAAATGACTAAGGCTTTTTAACCTGACAAAATTTAAAATAAACTGTACTGGCCAGTGCTGGTTCAAACTTCCAAATGGCTATGACACTCTCTTTGCTGATAGCTGCAAGGCATTTAATTCTCAGTCACTGTCATCAGTTACACTCTCAGATTTACTCCTGAACCTGGATTCAGTTTGCAAATGTGGTTATCTGTCTCCCAACTGTAAACTCATGAGATTTCTCTAATTCCTATCTCTGTTTAGTTATTATGGGAATTGATATGCTAATGAAAATGGCTCTACAAATCTATTTACTGTCCTAGCCATAAAACAAACAGGTGGGTTCTTTGCAATACAAATTAATTTTTGGAGGGAGGAAGGAGGAGGATGGAAAGGTGAGTCATGGCAGTAAAACAGGTGGGTTTGGTTATGTTTATAGATTTCTGATTTCATGGGTGTCCTGGTTTCAGCTGGGATAGAGTTAATTTTCGTCTTGGTAGCCGGTATGGGGCTGTGTTTTGGGTTTAGGATGAGAACAATGTCGAGGATACACTGATGCTTTGGTTCTTGCTAAGTAGTGCTCAGCTGTTGCTGAATAGGTGCTAAGTGGCGCTCACACTGGTCAAGGACTTTTCAGCTTCCCCTGCTCTGCCGGGGGCACAAGAAGCTGGGAGGGAGCACAGCCAGGACAGCTGACCCAGACTGACCCAAGGGCTATTCCATACCATATGACGTCATGCTCAGTATATAAGCTGGGGGAAGAAGAAGGAAGGGGGGATGTTGGGTATGATGGTGTTTGTCTTTCCGAGTAACTGTTACGTGTGATGGAGCCCTGCTTTCCTGGAGATGGCTGAACACCTGCCTGCCGATGGGAAGCAGTGAATGAATTCCTTGTTTTGCTTTGTTTGCGTGCACGGTTTTTGCTTTGCCTATTTAGCTGTTCTAATTTATTTTACTTCAATTATTAAACTGTTCTTATCTCAACCCACGAGTTTCCTCCCTTTTTACCCTTCTGATTCTCTCCCCCATCCCACTGGTGGGGAGTGAGCGAGCGGCTGCGTGGTGCTTAGTTGCTGGCTGGGGTTAAACCACGACAATGGGATATTTTGCTAGTCCAAAAAAGGAGTTAAAGCAACAACACGGCTGTTCAAAATTCAACATGAGAAAGCAGCTTCTAAGAAACAGTATTACAGTAAAAGGCTGGAATGAACCCACTAAATCAGTAGAATCTCTCATCTGTCTTGATCAGAGATGTCTGATCTCTCGTCAGAGCAAGAACACCACCCATACAGGGTTTGTCTCTGACATTTTAAGCCAGCAAAGTCTCCTTTTGTGTCTGGGAGAATAATCAGCTAGAAAATGAAGGCCAGAATCTAGAAATCTGACAGAGGAGCTGAAAGGACAAACTTCACACAAGAGTCTTTCACTGTACAGATGGAAACTGCTGTGAAAATTAGAAGCTATGAAAAGTTTATTTGGACTTTTCTAATTTTTGTTTTGGGCAAAAGTTAAAGTATTGCAGTGCTTTAAAGTAAAAAATCCCTAACAAATGGACATTCTGGAAGTCAGACTGGGTAGAAAGTGTGGTAGTAACTGAAAAGATCAATGGATGTAATCTGAAGTTAAGCTGAAAATCGTGTTTCAGTAATGGAGCTAGATTTTGTACATGCACAGATATCAAAAACCCTTAGCATTTGTCAGTAACGGAAACTGTCACTAACCCCATATAAAGGCAGGTAATCATTACAAATAATACATAAAAAATCTTTTAATGAATGATTTCTGCATTCAAGGATGATGATGTGGTCCAGAGTATTGTGTGTGCAGCAGGTGGACCAAAGAAAATTGATCAAGGGAGATATTACGGCACAATATATTCAAAGAGAAAAAAAAGTGCCTTTATAGATGTTATATTAACTACCTTAAAAGTGCATCATAGAAAAGCTGTTACAAATTTTCTCCAGATCAAATTCCTAATCACGTATGTAAACAGAATTTAGCTTTACTATAAATACGCTAGAGTAGAATTGAATTTATTTATATATTTATAATATGCTCTACAAAACCCAGGTATGTAGCCATCAGATACTTTTCACTGTTAAAACTGTACATATTATGTTTTTTTTAAGTAGTCTTCTTGAAAGACAAATATTTTATAGTTTTTTAAAATTATTTTATTGTGAATAAACAAATGCAATGCAATGCGAGTTTATTTTTCATTTTGTCTTACTAACATGCAAGTTCATGGTCATTCTCATGTGTTCCAGGTACAGGGTGTATAGCTATATAAACAAATCAGTGTATACCTGATGATAAATCTTGCAAGTGTGGGATTTAAATTTCCATAACTTTCTTTTCTTCTGCTTGTGTTTTTGTCAACTATGGAAAGAAAAAAGTATTTGATCCACCACAGTACTGCTAACAGAAGGTACTGTGTACAAACTCAAGATCATGTAAAGGCCTGATTTTATTTGTAATAATGAACTTCAATATTTTGCTTCCAGAATTTATCCTGACCTTTTCCTAATGGATTTATATCAGAGCAAATAGTATCAATCATCATCCACTACATCTGGATGACAGGATGTAGACAAAGCTACAGAAAGTGAACAAGATAACTGATAAGTACACAATTA
This sequence comes from Platalea leucorodia, assembly GCF_965183815.1. Lineage (NCBI taxonomy): Eukaryota > Metazoa > Chordata > Aves > Pelecaniformes > Threskiornithidae > Platalea > Platalea leucorodia. The sequence continues at coordinate 22,833,620 of NC_138829.1, forward strand.
GAGAAGCTTTGTGCAAAGCATGTCAAATGATAAATTATCTTTTTTTGTAGTGAAACATGAAAGAAGATATTGCCATTTCAAATGGAAAAGTGAACTTTTACTTAAAATATCACATGGCATTATCTTAATGTACACATTCACAGAAAGATAGTGTGTGCATACATACATATCTATACCCAGCAATGTATTCATGTCAACAGGTATTAAAATCTCTACCAACTTTAAACTGTTTTAATAGCTGCATTAACTCCTAGGTGAAGACTCTGCTTTTAGTAGCTGGCTTTTCAAAAATCTCCTGTCTTAACATAGTTATGTTCCAGCACAAGTTTTGCCACTGTCTTAAAAGGATGAATGGCCTCCAGAGTCCCCTCAGAAACTTACTCAATACCTAACAATGCCAGTTCGGGCTGCTATATTTCTGACTGTACTTCTGTATTTTCATCCTTCTCTCTTATTTCTGTCCAATAAGAAACAAACTGACCTTATGGCTACAGTAGAGAACCAGATCTGAACAAAACAAGAGAGGCCTGAACATGATCTCCAAAGAACAGGATCGTGAGAGAAAGCACAACCCAGGCAATATCATACAGTCATAGAATGAAAGAATCATAGAATCGTTTAGGCTGGAAAAGGCCTTCAAATCCATCAAGTCCAACCATTAACCTAGCACTGCCAAGTCGACCACGAAACCATCACCAAGCACCACATCTACCTGTCTTTTAAATACCTCCAGGGATCAGGACTCAACCACTTCCTTGGGCAGCCTGTTCCAGTGCCTGACTACCCTTTCAGTGAAGAAATTTTTCCTAATATCCAACCTAAACCTCCCCTGGTGCAGCTTGAGGCCATTTCCTCTTGTCCTATCACTTGTTACTTGGGAGAAGAGATCGACCCCCACCTTGCTACAACCTCCTTGCAGGTAGTTGTAGAGAGCAATAAGGTCTCCCCTCAGCCTCCTCTTCTCCAGGCTAAACAACTCCAGCTCCCTCAGCCGCTCCTCATAAGACTTGTGCTCCAGATCCTTCACCAGCTTTGTTGCCCTTCTTTGGACATGCTCCAGCACCTCGATGTCCTTCTTGGAGTGGGGGGCCCAAAACTGAACACAGTACTCGAGGTGCGGCCTCACCAATGCCGCGTACAGGGGCACTATCACCTCCCTGGTCCTGCTGGCCACACTATTCCTGATACAAGCCAGGATGCCATTGGCCTTCTTGGCCACCTGAGCACATTGCTGGCTCATGTTCAGGCGGCTGTCGACCAACACCCCCAGGTCCTTTTCCTCCAGGCAGCTCTCCAGCCACTCTTCCCCCAGCCTGTAGCATTGCATGGGGTTGTTGTGACCCAAGTGCAGGACCCAACATTGAGCCTTGTTGAACCTCATACAGTTGGCCTCGGCCCAACGATCCAGCCTGTCCAGGTCCCTCTGTAGGGCCTTCCTACCCTCCAGCAGGTCGACACCCAACTTGGTGTCGGCTGCAAGCTTACTGAGGGTGCACTCAGTCCTCTCCTCCAGATCATCAATGAAGATGTTGAACAGGACTGGCCCCAATACTGAGCCCTGGGGAAAACCACTTGTGACTGGCTGCCAAGTGGATTGAACTCCATTCACCACAACTCTTTGGGCCCAGCCATCCAGCCAGGTTTTCTATCCAGAGAAGAGTACACCCGTCCAACCCATGAGCAGCCAGCTTCTCCAGGAGAATGCTGTGGGAAATGGTGTCAAAGGCCTTACTAAAGTCCAGGTAGACAACATCCACAGCCTTTCCTTCATCCACTAAGCGGGTCACCTTGTCATAGAAGGAGATCAGGTTAGTCAAGCAGGACCTCCCTTTCATAAACCCATGCTGACTGGGCCTGATCTCCTGGTTGTCCTGTACGTGCTGCATGATGGCACTCAGGATGATCTTCTCCATAACCTTCCCCAGCACCAAGGTCAGGCTGACAGGCCTGTAGTTCCCTGGATCCTCCTTCCAGCCCTTCTTGTAAATGGGTGTCACATTTGCTAACTTCCAGTCAACTGGGACCTCCCCGGTTAGCCAGGACTGCTGATAAAGGATTGCAAGGGGGTTGGTAAGAACTTCCGACAGCTCCCTCAGTACCCTTGGGTGGATCCCATCTGGCACCAGAGACTTGTGTGTGTCTGCGTGGTGTAGCAGGTAACTAACCATTTCCCCTTGCATTATGGGGGCTTCATTCTGCTCCCCGTCCCTGTATTCCATCTCAGAGGGCTGGGTACCCTGAGAACAACTGGTCTGACTACTAAAGACTGAGGCAAAGAGGCATTAAGGACCTCAGCCTTTTCCTCATCCTTTGTCACTATGTTTCACTCCACATTCAATAAAGGATGGAGATTCTCCTTAGCCCTCCTTTTGTTGCTAATGTACTTGTAGAAACATGTTTTTTTGTCTTTTATGGCAGTAGCCAGATTAAGTTCCAGCTGGGCTTTGGCCCCTCTATTTTTCTCCCTGTGTAACCTCACAACATCCTTGTAGTCCTCCTTAGTGGCCTGCCCCTTCTTCCAAACGACATAAATTCTCCTTTTTTTCCTGAGTTCCAGCCAGAGCTCTCTGTGCAGCCAAGCCAGTCTTCTCCCCTGCTGACTCATCTTTTGACACATGGGGACAGCCTGCTCCTGCGCCTTTAAGATTTCCTTCCTGAAGAATGTCCAGCCTTCCTGGACTCCTTTGCCCTTCAGGACTGCCTCCCAAGGGACTCTGTCAACCAGGCTCCTAAACAGACCAAAGTCTGCCGTCCGGAAGTCCAAGGTAGCAGTTCTACTGACCCCCCTACCTACTTCTTCAAGAACTGAAAACTATCATTCTGTGATCGCTATGCCCAAGACGGCCTCCACCTGTCACATCACCCACAAGTCCATCTCTGTTCACAAACAATAGGTCCAGCAGGGCGCCTTCCCCAGTTGGTTCCCTCATCAGCTGTGTCAGGAAGTTATCTTCCACATGCTCCAGGAACCTCCTAGACTGTTTCCTCTCTGCTGTATTGTTTTTCCAGCAGACATCTGGTAAGTTGAAGTCCCCCAAGAAGAACAAGAGCTAGTGATTGTGAGACTTCTCCCAGCTGCTTATAGAATACTTCGTCTGCCTCTTCATCCTGGTTGGGTGGTCTATAACAGACTCCCATCATGATATCTACCTTGTTGGCCTTCCCCTTGATTCTTACCCGTAAACACTCAACCCTATTGTCACCATTGTTAAGCTCTAGACAATGAAAACACTCCCTAAGGTACAGGGCTGCCTCATCACTTCTCCTTCCTTGCCCATCCCTTCTGAGGAGGTTATAGCCACCCGTTGCAGCACTCCAGTTGTGTGCGTCATTCCACCATGTTTCTGTTATGGCAACTATGTCATAGTTTCCCTGCTGCACAATGGCTTCCAGCTCCTCCTGTTTGTTTTCCATGCTGTGTGTATTGGCGTAGATGCACTTCAGTTGGGCTGTTGCTCCTGCCACCTTTTTGGAGGGAGAAGCCTTAGTTCCTATGTGACCATTCTCAGGCACTTCCGTGGTTTCTAACACATCCATAACCCTTGCATCTGTGCTGCTGCATGGCTCTCCATCCCCTACCTCCACTGAGATGTCAGACCAAAGGACCTCGCTAGCACACCGCCCCTCAAACATTGGCGTGCTGCCCCCAGGCTTATCTCTAGCGAGCCTGGTTTTACCCCTTTCCCCTTCAAATCTAGTTTAAAGCTCTTTCAATGAGCCCTGCTAACTCCTCTGCAAAGATCCTTTTCCCCCTTTTGAGACAAGTGTACCCCATCTGTTGCCACCAGGCCTAGTGTTCGAAATCTTGCTGGTGACACCAGGCTTGGAGCCAGGTATTGATCTGCTGGCTCTTCCTGAGTCTTCCCTCATCATTCCGTGCGACTGGAAGGAGAGAAGAGAACACTACTTGTGCTCCTGATGCCCTAACCAGTTGCCCCAAGGCCCTGAAGTCTCTCTTGATTGCCCTTGGATTTCTTGTTGCAACTTCCTCACTGCCTACCTGAAAAATCAATAATGGATAGTAATCTGAGGGTTGTACCAGGGTCGGAAGCTTTCTCTTCACATCTTTAACTCAGGCCCCAGGGAGGCAGCAGAGTGCCCTATGATGTCGGTCTGGTCTGCATATTGGGACTTCTGTTCCCCTCAGGAGAGAGTCTCCTATCACAATGACCTGTCTTTTTTTCTTTGTGGAAGCAGTTTTGACACAGGGTATTGACCAACTTAACCTCGGTGACACCTCCAAGCTAGATGAACCATCGTTCTCATTATTGTTCAATTCTACCTGCAGAGCTTCATACCTGTTATACAAGGACACCTGGGAAGGTGGAGTAGTCAGAGTGGAGACACGCCTGCTGCACCGGGCAGGAACTTGTCATCATTGCCCCATAGCCCTTAAGTCACTGTGTTCAGCCAGGCGGAGAGAGGATAGGGAATCTTCTGTGTCATGTGTCCTGTCTGCCTGTTGGGCCTGCCTCAGGGAAGGTAGGGTGCCAAAATGCCAAGTTTATTCCCTGTCAGAAAAAAAATTCTACAGGAGTCGTTTCAATTTGTCACAATATCTCTCAAACTCTGCTCTGCTTCCGCTGACATCGTGAATTTGTGTTCGCTCCCTAGCAATGTCAAGTCAGCTCTTCACTGCTGCTGGTTGGGTAGTACATCACAGGGAAGTCGGATGCACACCTTCACTGCTACGAGGGCAGCTTGATCCTGCTCTGCATATTCACTCACATAAATTGCAGAATCTGAAGACAGGCAGCCAAAACTAGAGACTTCTACCTACTTCTCTAACCCTTGTGTTATTATTTTTTTCAGAGTTCATATCGTGTATCCCCAGAAAAATCTCCTCACTCTTGAAGGGATTTTGCAGGGTTCACGTGTCTTGTCATTATTATTAGTTCACCAATCAATAGCCATGAATCATAGTTCAGAAAGTGGCAGAAATACAGACAGAAACTCTTCCTACACAACTGTAAGAGGACTATTCATTCATTCAGGGGTGTATAGATGGGGAGGACACTGACCAGGTGATCACAGTCAAAGAAATGGCTCTTACAGCTGCACCTCACAGCTCTCCTCTGAGCTGACAGAAATCGTTCAACTAATCAACTCAAAAGTATTAAGAGCTAGTGAAGATTAGCACATAAAAGAAAAGGATCTGTACATTTGGTTTGGAAGGCTCTGTTGTAGGCTTAATGTATCAAAGGACCCCAACATGACACATAATAGAAAACTGAAAATTCTTGATGGCAGGAAGCACATTACAGCACTGTAAATGTAAGTAGAAATCAACATTTCAAAACCTGTGTTGGTCATTTTGATCAGTTAACATACATATTCTGAAGATTCAGAGGAGGAAAGATACCCTTATGATCAGAACTGTCATTATCACAAAGGGTGGCTTACCTATTTTATATGAATTTAATATGTAAATAGTATTTCCTATAAATACATATTTTTAAAATAAGATATATTAGATCCTATGCATTTCATGCTCTAGGTAACACTGGAAAATATCATTACTCTGTATTATTAGGAAGAAAGAGATGAACAGCCACCCTTATCAGACAAAAAAACAACCCTCAGAGTCTACCTGTGCAGCAAAATCTTGATACATCAGTACTATATGCCAGAATACAATATATACCTTAATATAAAGTACATAGTATTTCTTTACAACTTGCAGAGAAAAGTTTTTATTTTTCCCTGTGATGAATCTGAAACCACATATCTTGGAATTTTATTTTGCAGAATTTTATTTTTCTGTTTTGCAAATTCTAATAGCTGGAAAAGCTCTTAAACCAGATTTTTCATTCTGCACGCAGTTCCATTGAGCAGGAGCTATAATTCCATTCAGGCTTTAGATTAGCATGGAGAACTAACTACTAATAAATTCATTCATTCCTTCTCATTCTGTTGAAAAACTGACTGTAAACAGGTCACTGTTGTCTGAAATGGAATTTTTATATAGAGATGAATCATCGGATTACTTCTGTCAGTAATTATTGGTACATGGATTGTTCACATGCCATTCACTGCAAGCATCTGGTAGTCAAATTTTGATCTGCAAACAGCAGTGTTTTGAGCCAAGGTTTTCACTGATATATTTGTTCCTGGAGTTTAAAGGTGGAATTATTTGGGTATAGCTTTCAGGTTTCAGGGTCAGAAAATTCCAGTTTCAAATGCAACATTAATTCTTCTCTGTCTTTAAAGTGGTCTAAAAACAACTTAATATTTTTGCATGTGTAGAAATTCCTGCTGGTAAATTTATTCAATGAAATGGCATTTAGTATATTAAAAATCAAATATAATAAGAAGGATTATCAATAATCTCATACTAAAGTTGTGAGAATGCATCTAAAAGAAAATTTATTTAACAATACAAGCAAACTCAGAAGACTTGTTGGATTATTACTCAGCTCTAGCTGAGTACATTTGGACATTTGGGTTTTGAAAAGCCAGACACATCAAGCCATGCTTTGCTGGTAATACTAACAATTACATCATCCATCTCCTTTCAAGCATCAGGCTTCTTTAATATAGTAACCAACAGTTTTTATTCTAGGGTGAAATAGTCAACCTATTAGTTTTTCTTTAGATATACAGCTGTAATAGCAACTCAGGCATGAATTTTATGAAGTCTGGTATATTTCTGTCACTTTCTGGAGCTGTAGATTTATACTCATCTTTGTATTCAGGCCCATTTAAAAATGAAATATCATTTAAAAACAAATACAAGAAAAAAAAACTTTATTCCTGAAATATGCAATTAATATATAAACCAACATCCTCTGGTCTGGCGAGGACTGAAAAATTTCAAGAGCCACTCAGCAGCTAGAAGTTAAATAAATGTTAAATAGCCTCTCCTTACTGCTTATGTCCCTGAGTGGGCCTGCTTTCAAAAAATATTTAATACTTAACATGCTATGAAAGTGAGGAGAAAGTTTTCCTCATTTATATCCTTTCCTATCAGTTTAATTAAAATGGTGCTTTTCATATCATTATTCCAACATAAAGTGGGATTGGGTGATGCTTGTGATTGCTTGTGCGAAGTGAGGTGTTGGTCTAAAATGTATTTCTGTACTTCAGTGTGAACTAACTGATTTGCTAATAAAATCTGAAAACAAAATATAAAGGCAGATAATAGAGGAACTGTAAAAAGAGGTAATCTAATCAATGAATAAGGTATATGTTTTCATTTCAGATAGACTAGAATAACCCATGATGCATTCTATATCTCAACTTTTTAAGGTAGGACAACATCTGTTGACATCTGTGATACATTTTAAGATAAAAACTTTATTCACCAAATAATAATCATAATCAAAACCTAGTTCAATCACAATCTAAAGAATGCTTACTGAATCTAGGTTAATTTGTTAAAATTTGGGAACCCTTACTCAAATAAAAATTGCAAAACCCAATATGTTTACTTTCAAAATGTTCAGAACATAATGGTTCACTTATTAACTATGAAATCGTATTTGAGACTTAATTTAGGTCAGTTTAAGTTAAAAAGGGGAGAATAAATAAAGGAAGAAAACACTTAATTTGTGAGCCAAAGTTTGAGAGCTTTTTGAACATTGATGTTGTTCTGTTAAGTTAAAAAAAGAAAACTTTTCATTTCATCTTATTCCATTTCCTCCATTTTTTTATTAAGTCATCGATTTACTTCTGTCTAAATTTTTTGGTCAGCCGAACTACTACTGAAACTATAAAACCAAATTCTGACTCTGCTACCTAGAGTTTCACTGCAGACCTACCCAGTCACAACAGATACATTAAGGTGATGTTCTCTGCATTAAATTACAAAAAAAAAAAAAAAAAAAAAAAAAAAAAGCTAATTGGCTTATTGTACTGCTTTGGTGAAAGGAATTGCCCTCTTTGATCTGCAGCATAATGAGATTTATTTTGAACATCAAAGTAATCTATAAAAACTGAACAAGGAGCTGAACAGCTACATATTTTCATGTCCTCTGAGGAGCAAGGTAGGAATCAGCAATGCAAATGGCACAGGATGAAGGGACAGTCTGAAAGAAAATGAATCCTTGAAGAAAGTAGCTGAACTTTGCATTCTGTCACAGTGCACTGAAAGACCTTGAACCACATTTTTTTCTCTTATGTTGCTATAAATCTGATGGAAATCCATTGACTGCCCTGGACTTGCTCTGAATTCATGTTGGTGAACATTGGGTCAGAATCTAGTCCCTGATCTTAGTTTTTTTCCTGGCTGAACAATAGACAATTTCAACAGCTACACAAGGATCTATATAACAGACTCTTAATGCTCTTCACATACCTATACTTAAATAACCCAATATTGGGAAATAAACTTCTGAGTCTCTCACTGTCCTCAGTCATCCCACGCAGCTCTCTACACAGCATTGTCATTGGCTCTTTACAACCGTCTTTACAAAGGCTTTCTACCCAGACTTCTTTAGGCATGAACCATTTCAATCCAAGCATTGGAAGAGGCTCATAGGTAAAATCCTGAATTGAATGGTATTTCAGCAGCAGTGTCATTTGATATTAAGGGTAAACAGGGCAAATTCATGACATTTATTCCATCTGCCTGTAAAAGACACTCTAGGAAAGGAATAACTGAAAGATATAGCAATCCTTTCTTCCAACATTGGAGAGATTTATTTTCTTAGAACACAGAGAAAACAGTTTGATTGTTTTAAGTATCAAAATTTGGAGGTTTTAGGATATATTTCAAATTTATGCAGTTACGACATAGTCTTCAGTTTCAAACAGAATAGCATAATACAGCACTATTTCAGCTAACGATTTCTAAAGGAAAGAATGCTCCTTCTTTTAGATTCAGATGTTCAAATTAACACTATTTAAACTAATTCATGTGCCCTTAATTGAATCTTTTTTGCATGGCAAATGGAGAAAAGTGTTATGTAGCACAGCAGAGCTGACAAATTTGCAGATAAGCTTATCACAAGGGCATGATGTTCACATAGAAATATCCTGTGTTTTCTTCCTCTTAAGTATTACTTTTCAATGGATCCTCTTGTGATTTCTAAAAAGCATCAAGCACCCAATTCCCAGAGATAGATAATGCTGAGTCTGCAGCACTTGTGCAAATCAAGCTATTCATATGGATCCCTAAAAATAAAATGCTGCATGGTGGAAATGCTTGGGCTTTGTTCTTTTGGGGGGGAAGTAATTTGATTTTTTAATCTCCCTAAAACACTGTAGCAAAATGTCTTTGAGGTAGAAATAGATCAAAAGCTTATGACAAAGGTCACTCCAAGAGAAAGTTAATAAAGTGTGTCAATTTTGAATAATTTCCGGGGGCGGGGGGAGATGATACATGGCATGTTGCAAATATATCGTACTAAAAATCATGTTAAAAAATTCTGTGTTTACGTTTTTAGGAAAAGAATTTTCTAACATCCATACTGGTATGATTTTTTTCCAGTTTATACTATAAATTTTGAAACATCAACAACAAAATTCATTACTTCTGTTCTACTGAAAGAAAACTTTTGAATTATCTAATTATTAAAATAGTTTTTTTTCAAAGGAAATATCAGTGTCCCTTCCTTTCCCTTCCCTTCCCAGAAAAACACAAAAAGCTCAGTACATTTCCACAGAACAAAGAAATCTCTTTCCTTCCCAGCTCTATTAACCATATAGATTTTAAAATGAAAATGAAGTAATATATATATGCAAATACAGTGTAGAAGGACTAAAAAACTTGGGGTTTTGACAGCATTTTGCAAAAAAATATAAGGGTTTTTTTGCTAAGAGGGCACAATCTGAGTATGCTTGTTTATCTTCTCATATTTGATTTGTCATTAACTCTCATTAACATAGACAACTAGTCAAAATTTATTTACTAAGTTGAAAACATCTTGTATAATTAGAATCATAGAATCATAAAATCATAGAATCATAGAATTGTTAAGGTTGGAAAAGACCCTTAAGCACGATTTGTTTTTTTGTGGTGGGAACACTGTACAGAAGACTGATCAATCATATTTTGAATAGAAATGGTATTTATTTAAAATATATCATTAATTTTAAATTAAGTGCTTATGAATAATAGTAGATTATGTTTACATTAAAAATCTCAGAGCAATATATCCCTGATATAGCAGGGAAATTCACTTTGATGAAGGCTGCCTACAGAAAAAGTTTCTATTGAATCCACATGGTGCAGAATCAGGACACTGGTTTGTATTATACAGTATTTTACTGTCACCTTCTCAGCCATGGGATGGTGAGCTTCTAATAGTGGACTTCTAAGTATTAACAGAGCCAGAAAGGCAAAACAAAAATACATGCAAATGAAATACTGAAAGAATTTCAGTTAAAAAATAAATGTAGATATAAATATTCACATAGGAAAACATTCATTTTTCCTTTGAAAATCTGAATATTTTTCTCAGTTAAAATCAGTTTGCTTCTGAAACACAAGAAATTTCAAACTCTGCATGTATTCACTATCAGAATTTTCACTTTACCAGGTATTTTATTCATTTATTCATTTGTTCATCCATTCATTTATCATACCCTAACATTTCTTCCTACATTCAACTGGGAAAATTAGCAAAGGGATTTCACAGGTCTCCTGGATCTGGTTGAGATGGAGTTAATTTTATGCATAGCAGCCTGTATGGTGCTGTGTTTTGGATTTGTGACTACAACAGTGTTGACCACATACCAGCATTTTGACTATTGCTGAACAGTGCTCGCACAGTGTCAAGGCTTTCTCTTTTCTCACTCCACTCCATCCAGTGAGTAGGCTAAGAGTGAGCAAGAAGTTGGGAGGGGACACAACCTTGACAGCTGACCCAAAGGGATATTCCTGGTCAAAGGGATATTCCATGCCATATAACCTCATGCTCAGCAATAAAAATCAAGCAGGGAGGGTTTTAGGGGAGGTAGATATTTCTTGGAGACTGGATGGGCATTGGTCTGTTTGTGGGAAGTTGCGAGTGATTGCCTTTGCATCACTTGGGTTTTGTGTTTTGTTTTTTTTTCTCCTCTTTCCTTCACTTATTAAACTACCTTTATCTCAACCCATGAATTTCCTCACTTTTGTTCTTCCTGTTCTCTGCCCCATCCTGCTGGTGTGTGTGGAGGAAAGGTAAGTGAGCAGCTGTGTGGTGCTTAGCTGCTACCTGAGGCCAACCCAACACAACAGGCAATATTTCTAAATACCCTTATAATTTTTGGGGATAGTTTTATCAACTTGATTAATCGCCATGTAGAAGCAAAATGAGGATTAAATCTTCATTCAGGGTCTAAGTCATTATCCACTGAAGTCCATGATGAAACTCCCAATGACTTCAGATCAAACACTTCCTGAAGAAGGAAACCTATTCTTGGAGGAAATATTTCTTTTTCTCACCAAAGGAATGACTAGAAGGAAGTATCTAATAGTTAGGTGTTTTCCCTTGGGCAGGTCTCTAGGCTACTGCCCCTGAAAAGCCAGATGCCTGTAGGCCCAGAGGACAATTTGTCCTATTCCAAAACAAATGTCAGTCTTAAAGGCTTAAAGTAGCCTTAAAAGCTAAGTTAAACTGATATCTAGCTCTTCAATGGTTAATGCTATCAGAAAGGCATTCTAGCTGAAAAGTTACATGTAATAAATTATTAAGCAAAATTAAAAAAGCGAGGCTCTCTTGCAATTCTTATTGAATGTAATGGTAGTTCCACGGTCTACATTAGCATTGTCGTTGGAGGTGTTAGGTTTGATGTGAGGGTAAGGGAAGCTGCAAGAAGAGTAAGGCACATCCCTATATCTATGTGTGTAGTATGTGTTTGGCACTTCTCCCAGCTCACACACTTCTGCTTACCTTGTGTGGTGCGGGTTCTCACAGTGCATGTCAGGACCCATACACTGTGATGCTCCAGCCACCCCATCCTGGTCCCCACCACCACGCACCCTCCCTCCTCACCCCAGGGCTCCATTTCAGCCCAGGTCTGGCCTGAGATGTGACATGGACCAATATGGGGTCACCATTGGTGCCAAATTAAAACCTGAGGTAAGTAGGTACAAATCTGTAACTGGTGGATTTGGTCTACTTCAACTTCCGTTTAAAAGTGAACCTGGGCAAACAAGGTAAAAAAAAGACTCAGCAGACAGAAAAAGGAGGAGTAGAAGTTAGTAGATGTTTTGGCATATCTGAACTGTTGAGAAAAGAAAAGGCAGTTGAGAATTAAATCCATGTTGAAAGGAAGAGAGGAAAAGCACATTATTTACTTATGTGATTAAATGTGCCTTTGCTATTCATTGGGAGTTTTGTGAAACATTCCAAAAAATGTTCCCAAGTCAAGTAAAATACTTGCAAAGGATTTAGAATCATGTAAAATAAGAAGCTCTTTGTATTTCTCTTTCTCTTATTATTAATACTAATTACAAAAAGTCACATCAAACCTCTCAAGAGATATTTTTTTTCCTCATGTGGAATAAGTATTGCATCCCATTAGAAATATCTCTCTACTCAGTATGTCAAAATGCACATTTCAGATGTTTTCTAGCTGCCAGGATAAAGATGTCCTCATAAGTGTGGGCAAATGTCTGGGAATTACATTTGTCAGAGAGTTGCTGTAATAGAAACACAAGCATAATTGAGACATTTAAGCTGCCCCAGTGCAAGAAATCCTCTTTGTACATCTGTGCTTCCTGGAACCTTAAACACCAGGGGCTTCATTTTAATTTGCCTAATACCATGTTCCTGTCAGTAATGATGTCTAAGAATTATCCTGTTAATCTTTCCAGTGTCAATTTCACAGACAGTGGTCATCACAGCTCTATTAAATTTCTCCAGGTAAATTCACTTTGCAGGAAGATCCTACATCAAATAGACATTACTGTGAGCAGGAACTGCACACAGCTAAGAAACTATTGTGGTGCAAGTGCCACAGCATCTCCCCTACAGCCATGTTCCTCTGTCACACAGGCTTGTCTGACTGAACTGAAGGACCTGAGTGATGACTCTGTACTGTTTCTTAGGCAAAGTTACGCTGAAGCAAGTCATGCTATAGGATGACAGTTGTCAGACCTGGCTGGATTCAGTAGCCAACAGAATCAGCTCTGGTTCTGCAAACTAAGCCTAGGGAATCCAAGGATCCAATGTGGTTATACTAAAGAGGTAGGACTATCTTCTAGGTGCCCAGAGGCTACATTTGGTTTTAGCAATGATCATGCAACTCCAAGAAGGAACAAATAATTTCCCTGTTGCCTGTTGGCTTTATAAAACATCAGCTACAGGCAACAAAACTATACAGAAATTTTCTGGTTTGATAGAAATAAAAATGTCAAACTCGTTGCTCTCTGATAGGTATCATGTAGAGAGTACAAACCTTTCTAGCCATGAAGTGGGAGCAGTGATCAGAAAAGCTCGAAAATATTGATAAAAGAATGTTTCCCACCTGTCTTCAAATCTGTGGATGCTTCGCACACTTTTCTCTTTCAAGAGAAATACAACTTATTCTATTCCTAATAAACATTTCTGAACAAACAACTGAAATATTTTTTTATTTTACTGTCTGTCATCCCTTCAAATTTATCTTCCTTATTTTGCTTGGAGGATCTACCAGTGGTGCAATGCAAGAACCAGGATTTCACTGGATGTTTCAGAACTGCCCTTTTCATTACATATTATTTGCTATCTTTACACATGCACTGGGGCTCCAAGTGTGCAGCAGAAAGACAGGAATAGTCTTTAACTGTGACACTTAAAAATTTGTAATTTAATAACATATGTAATTTAATAACATCATAATGCTGTTTAAAAAAAAATATGTTGGCTTCTAATACAGTTTGGAAGGTCCTCTGTTATTTAAACTGTACAATTTCAGGTAATTTCTTACTTCCTCAGAGCAAAATTAACACAGTTAATTTTGTTTTACTGGGCATAGAACTTGTAAGAGGGAGAGGAATTGTTTTTACTTTAAGAACTTAAAAATGTCATTGGTTTTCACAATGTTATTTTCAAAATGTGTTATTGTGAGGGGATGGAAAACAAAATGAAACTTCAATTTAAAATAAAGTTTTTAGCTAAATTAAAAAATAAGGTAGACACTGAAAACTATAGGCAGGCTCAAGGCAGTAGTAATTACATTACAATCTTTGACAGTGTGTAAATCCTGTAATTAAAATGTTCAGGAAAAGAACAAATGCTAAAGAAGAGAATTAAATCACTGAAGAAAGTTTGGATTTCTGTATGTTGCTGTAACTGCTTGAAGTGACTGACCTTTTGTGTTTGGGATCTGAGTCCTGAAAGGGAATGAAAGATTTGAGAAACACATATTTAGTATTGATTATCATTTCGTTCCACACAAAGTGTCGTAATTGTACACCTGGAGGATTCACTCTTAAAAAAGGAGCAGCGTATACAAGGACAATCTCCAGAAAGTAATATGTCACCAATTTTTAGACAGGTGAGAAATTCACCTGCAGGGTTTGTGAGAAAGGTTGATGGACACAGCTAACAGAGAGAGTTGCTCAAAGTATTGGGGAGAATTGCAGACAATTCCCCCATTTGAACTGAACCAGTGTTTTGACAACAGCCACAATTATCAGAAAAAACACAGATGCAAAATCTAAAAATCCTGCAGCCACTAGCCATTATGAAGGAAAACTCTAAATTTTTGCAAGAGAGAAACAGGCACTCTACCTTCTGTCTAACTACTGGAGTCCAAGAGCAAATGAGGTTCCTACATGACACACACTGCCATCAGCAGTGAAAGTGCTGTCTTGCTTCGGTTAAGACTCAGTGATCTGGGTCTGTAGATGTAATGGTGCAAATCATTTGGGCACACGCCTGATTTCAAATGCATTGAACTTAACAGAACCACTCATTTACATCCTTTAGGACCTTATGATAACAAACTGACATTAGTATTATTATTTTGTCCTTAAATATTAAAATGACTGAGATCTTCTTTTTTTTTTTTTTTTTTTTTTTTTTTTTGAGCAAAGATGTTTGTTTCCATTTTCCTGGTCAGATTCCAATTTGTTTCATTAAAATTTCCCCTGCAATATGATTGTATACAATATTTCCATTCATTTTTGCACTGAATTGTGGCATACTGCTGTGTCCCAGTAAACCACTGTTACTTTCTGCCCACAGGGAATATATTCTGGTGGAGGGATGAGATCACAGTCACCACAATGGGTTTGCTTTGACAGAAAAAATTATTTGGCTATAAAGTTTTTTATGTATATGCATCATCAGTTGTCATTACAGCCCATTTTAAAGCAGTCAGGATTTTTTAAATTTAGTCTGCCCTTTAAAAATATTATAAGTGATTAATTGTGTATATATATACATATACCTCACACATAAAAGTGACTGAGTAAGACCACTGAACACAAGTGTGCCCGTTTATTTTCTATCTTTTATTTCAGTGACATCTCATAACAAAGCTCTCTTTGTTATACAAGAAAGGTTTTGGGAAATAGAAAATGGAAACCTGTGGAAGAAATTAACTGGCTGACATGAACCTGGCAATGAACAAGCATCAACTACATAGTACCAGCATGAGCACTCAGTGTGACAATATCTGTTTGCTGTCAGTCACATAAATAAACTGAAATGTTATTGCACTTGTATTTGCACAGAGACGTTTTTATTAATGCTACTAGCCAGTCCTCTGCTTTGGGTCTGAAAGACAGAGTGGTGAAGGGAGACATGATAACTCCATCTCACATGGACGACTTGGCAGCAACCTCAGCCCCAGCTGCTGTGGGAAAGAGGATGGATGGGTAGCTCATGAGGTCATATATTGCACTTTTTCCATTAAACTGATGAATGAATGCCTGGATACAGGCCATTCCATGGGTATTACTTAGCTTTGTCTGCCCAAAATTATACCGGTTTTTGTAAGATTTGGTTTCTCCTAGTGCTGCTCATTCAGAATACCTTCCAGTTGCCCCACTGGAGGAGCTAACATCTGTCAATAGTTCAGCTTTGTCTTCATTTAAGTTGTGATGCTAGAGCACAGACAGTAGTTATGTAGATCCTAAGCAAGGTGCTCTGATTGATTTTTTAAAAGAAAAATATTCTTTGGGCAAACACATACCTGCATCACTGTATGTGTGGCCATCAAAATAAGTGCAAAACTTGATCATAAATAATTCAGCAACTTCACATAAAGTGAAAGTATGCAAATACTGAATTGATTTTATTATGGACACATGTGTTTGCAAAGTCTTTTCTGTAAAGTTATTTCAGAGGCAAACTAGATAGCCCTACCCAATACCAAAATAAACCAAACTCCTAATTCCTGTACTGGATTCAGTAAGAACATGGCTATCTTCACTGCTTCTTCACAGTCTTTCCTGCTGTGAATCAGGTTTGCTATAATCTGTCTGCCCTGGATGAAAACACCCAGATCTAGACTGTAAAATATTTAGTTATTTTCCACTGAGATATGCTGTATTTGTAGATCACTGCATGTCATGAGGGAGGAAACAGCTGAAGTAATTCACTGCTCTGAAGACTTACAACCAGGTTTGCCTACCAGGATCTTTTGTATTTTGGAGCACGTGCAACTTAACCCTACTTCAGACCACTAGTTACAAGACCTGCATGAAGTGGTGAGCTGCAATTCTCTATCAAAACACAGCTTTATTTTCAATGCAACCACAATCTTCACAATCTTAGCCTGGGGTCGTATCAGCCCAGAAACGGCCTCCTGATACTTTAAAAGCCATAAAACTAATATTGCATGATGTTTTGATTTGAGACCTAGGACAGTACTCTAAGAAGAGAAATGTAGATTATTAGCCAGCGTCAATCTAGTTAGTTGTTACTATTTAGAATTTACTCTTGGCTACATTTCTTCATATTTTTATCAGTAATGTGTGATAAAAAAACAAAATTTTTTTTTAAAGGAGCTTACTCAATAAAAATGAAAAGTGGTTGATAAAGACAATACATGGATTGATTCTGATTCCATGGGAAACTGTACAGACAACAACTATTTTCATGCAGCAAATGTAAGACCAAAATGTAGGAATGAAGAGCATGAGCTAAGTACACAGGACAGAAAGTCCCATCCTTGCAAGCAAGAAGTCTGAAAAATGATGAAATGAGGAAAAGGCTTTTTATATCTGAAAACCAGGCAAGGCCAAAATGTAATTTGAAGATGACAGATTACATAATACACAATACACATGCAAAATCTGAATCTGGTGAATTTCCTCCTTTTCTTCAATCCTCCACCACAGCTAGATGTTTGACTAGCTGTGGTATCTTCCCTTCCAGACTATATGGAAAAATTAGAGATATTTCACAGAAGAGAGACAGAAGCGGGGGGGGAAGAAAAGAAAAATGCACCTTAGCATGAAAGACAATGCTAGAGATTTCATTTCTGAAAAGAAAGGTTAATAGTTAGGAAATGAATGTTGAAAATAATGTTTTTTTCAACCTAACGATCAAATGTAAAAAGATCCAAAAGGTGGAAGTTTTAGCCAGACAAACGCAGACGAGACATTACGTTCGTATGTAGGAAGAAGAAAAGTGAGTCACCAATACAATTTGAAAGGATTATAATGAATTTTGTTGCACTGAATACTTTTTATAACAAATGCTAGGTGTTTCTTCTAAAAGAAAATAACTGTAGCTCAACTCCAGCTATTAGACTTGCAGCAAGTATAAGCCTGCTTATTAGTTGCTCAGCTTAAATTTCAAGCAAACCAAGGTATAATGAGTCTAGTAATCTCCTTTAATGTTTTTAATTCTGACAAAGCATTGAATTTCTTCCATGGTTCTGCAATGCCTCCAATTTTCCAAGCTTTTTATTAAAATTAGTATCAATGATATGGATAAATTCTTAGGAATTTTTTTTAAATGAGGTGATATTATTTTAAAATATTTAATCTCATTTTATGACTGGTTTTGTACTACTTTTAGCAAAGAATTCATAATCACTGTTAACAGATAGGAAGAGACTGTCTCAATTCTCTTTACATTCAAGATGGACAGATGCTATAAATTTTTAGAACATTGTGAACATTCCTTGTGTTTCTGATACATTAAAAATAATATTTAATCCTATCTTATATACATTACATTCTCCTATTAATTAGCTGCTTTTCTCAGTTTCCAGTTATACAACTTCGCTCCCACAACTGCTCTATTATTATTGAATAATGTTAATTATTATATGTGTTGCTTCTACACTGCTGAAACTCAGAAAAAAAGCTCAAATTGACCATACTTCTTGTTGTTGTTGTTATGGCAAGCTGAAGGACAGTTGAAATATATCTCATGGAAAAGATGTGGACAATGTACTGCTAATTCTCACTTTTCAAATGTATCAGTTGAGTGGAGAGCTACTGCCAGATAAGATCAAACAAAAATAGTTTGGTGCTAATAACATTTACTTTCATGGCAAGGCCCCTTTTATAAGCTTTAGGGAGTAAACATGAAGTCATCTGAGCAGAAACAAAGGACCTGTCATTTGTTTTTCACTTGGAACAGATTGACAATTCAAGTCAAATGTAATCAGTCCAGCTACAGCAACAGAAAAACTTAAAGCAGAACAGTTCACTAGTTATTCAATAATAAAAAAAAACACTGAGGTATTCTCTGACAGTGTAATTAACATCAGGAAATGACATTTGGGACAGAAGAAAATATATTAATATATCAATGTAAGTGAAATGTCTCATTCAGTTAACAGGGAGTGACTCTGGTTCTAACTACACATCAAAATGCAGTGCTTTTTACATTACTGAAAATATGTCTTGCATAAAACTTTAATGTAAGTGAACCTAAAGTTTTCAGGAATGTACAAAGAAACAAAAACATATTGTCTGTTATTATGTTACTAACATTAGCTACAATGAGATTCAGCCTAGAAGCATTTGTTACTATTAGTTGGTAATATATTTTAAATATTTGGGAAAGGAATAATACCTAGGATACATGCCTATGGAACAGTGATACTTAGCTTTAACAATAAACTTCAAAAAAAGTATCTTTTCCTGTGTGAATACATATGATTGAAAAATAATATTAGCAGATGGCATTACTGTGAGCAATCGTATACACTGCATTTACCTGAAGGTGTACATGTTTAGATGGTGACAATTACTTTTTGTTCATTTTGTGGTTGGTTGGTTGTTTTATGAGAATAATGTATGTCAGGAAAGTTTTTGATTCTAGCTGTCATCTGACCTGGTGTAACTTCTTAGAAAGGAGTTGGTACCTATCAGATCTTCTCTCAATGACAGGAATAAAACAGAGACATAGAGTGTCAAAAACTTTTCCAATCACTTTGCCCTGCTTGTCTTTGTGAGGTTTCTGGGGTTCACTGACAGAAGTAAGGTGTGAGCTCTTTTTTCCTATAGATTATCAGCTCACTGAGGTGGATTCACAGGATCTAAAGAAGGTTTTGCTGCTCATCAAATTGGGGTTGCTGTGCAACACGTAACTAATGAACTCCCTGTCCTGGCTGCCTCTTTATATCCTTATATCTTTGTAGCTGCAGGATCCATTTACTTTACTATATTAAAAAGTATCTTATTTTTCAAATAATCCTTGTGGCAGAGTACAAAATCATTATATCAAATGATTTTTAAAATAGCTGCAATCTATTGGGTATTTTTCCTTAGATTCTCAAGAAATTTAATTTTTATCTAAGGCAATTTTAAAATAAAATTGTATGTATTGGAATAAAAGCAAGTAGTATGTACAGATAAATTTACAATGAAAGTGAGACTCTATGAAGTAGTTAATGTATTGAAAGTGTCCTGTGATGTGGACTATGAAAGGTCAGTATTGCCTCAAAGTCCAGTCTCTGAAATTGTTCAGCCTCTGACCCTCATGCATTTCTGTTTCTTAGCCTCTGACCCTCATGCATTTCTGTTTCTTAGCTGTTATTTATTAGCATGCTTTTATTTAACATCTTTGAACCGGTTTATCAAGGAAAAAGTCTTATTCCTCAATCTTATTTGAGTTTATTATTTTAGATATTTCATTATGTTTTAATCAATGTATTGGAGTCCTTCAGTCAACTAGCTCCTAAATGTGAAGTAGAAGATAATGAATGGAAGGGGGAGTTGAATAATGCAGCTCACAAGGAATGACCCCATGTAAGATCTTAATTTCAGGCAAGGTCAGATCAGAAGTCACCCACTCAACCTTATTCTGCTGAGAGCTGGTACTGGGAAAATCAGCAAAAGAAATGAGGTTTCTGAAAAATAACTTAGATATGTGTATCCATAAGGTTGATATGGCTTATCTGTATGTTTTAGTCTCAGCAACAGCATCAAGACTGAGGTATTTACCAGAAAAGTGACATTTGTTATCATAAAAGCTGTATTTTCAGAAACACAAATAACTTCAATTATTAGACATCCTCAAGTTAGACAAGCAAAGATTTGAAGGATCTAAACTTTGGATTTAGGTAGCTAGATAAGTTAACCCTGCCTACTTTCAGTGGTGTCTCTCTGCACCTCTTTAATATGGTTATAATTTTAATTCCACGGGATGTTGCAACAGCAACGGTCTGGAAGACTGAAAGTATAAGTTAGATAAATAATTAAAGGATAAGTAGCTTTTGCCATTTTTATCTCCACAGGTCTCCCAGTTCCCTAAAACTGCTAGTACTTTATTTTCAGTGTACTGGAAAGTCTCCCAGAACACAAACTGAAGCCAGCATACACACACATACACCCACACCTGCCCTGTTCTCCCTGCGGTCTTGAATAGATGTGGTTTCTAAAAGATTGTTATTGCAGTTAAAAGGATTATAAATTTTGTAAATTCTGATTATGGACTTGTATTTCTTTTTATTGATCCTTTTGGGGAGACTAATTTAATAACCTAGATGAGGATGTATCTGCATTTGTTGGGAAAATTTGTTCAGAGCTATGAAAATGACATTGTGAAATGGCTTGACTGGTCCTTTGCCAGCATGCTTCCCATCAGGATATAAGAAGCAGTGTAAGAAAGTCCTCAGAATTGTTCCACAATGACAAAATAGCAGGTAACCGTGCTGCATAGTTTTGCCCTTTAAAAGACTGTCAATATAAACTAAACAATTTTTTCTAATACTATCATAATTATGCATTATAGAGCTAATGTTTCAGGATTTGAGTTTCAAAAGGACCTCAGCATCCAAGGAGCATTGACTCTGTAGTTTGCTTCCTTGCAAGCTGTTGAGTTTTCTGTAACACAGCACATGAAAGGATATATTGCCGGAGTACCAAAAAGTCCTGGAACTAAATATCTCTAGGAGAGAGCATGCTCTGCTGAAATCTGGCTTTTTTTTCCCCTGTTTTGCCATTTGAGCTCCATCTGACCTTTGGCAAGTCCCACAAGGTAGAGCCACAATTTACATAGCTGTTTAATCCAAAAACAATATTCTCAAAGCCCTCAGCCAGGGCTCATTTCAATGCTAAAATTTCCAAAGATACCTCAATCCCTCTCTCTGGACAAGCCTAGCAACCCATCAGTTTTGCCACAGTTGAGCAGCTACAATGTATACTTTCCCCTTCTTCAAAGATAATGCAACAAGCTCCCTCTAAAAGCAATCTAAAGCAACAGTGGGAAAGATTGAAACACTATTGTTTCTACCAAGCATCAGTCTGTCTGGATGACATGAGTTCAGAATCAGACAAAGAGGGAAATGAATCCAGGTATTGATTATCTGCACAAGTGATCCAACAGTAAGGCTACTGCAGAAGAAGAAACAAAGCTGCTGTCTCTGCCGATGGTGCCTGCCCACTGTTCCAGACTGGAAAGGCTTAGGAACCTGGTAAGGAGATGAAGCCATCAGTCCTGCTCACAGAGCACCAGACTGTGAGGTGCCCTATGAACTACGAAGGCTATAGGACAGGTTCATGCTTTCCTCCTTGATTACTGAGCTTATTAAAACAAAGAACCCTCTCTAATTATGAATTCCTGTTGATCACAAATAAAGTAATTTAAAACATTCGTCTTTCTCCAGCATAACTTTTTGTTTTCTTTTCTAATAGAAGCATTTAAAAGTATAATAATTACAGAAACTGGAAGTTTTGGTTCAGTAAATTGAACTGCTACTTATCCTAGGGTACCCATCACTCACAGTCTCATGAAGTAATGCATTTCATCAGTTCTCATTAATTGTCCCACCAGGCACAAGTGTCTCTCGCTGAGCCCTGCGCTGTCCTTACTACTCAATGGGAATCTTGTACCTTTCCTAGTCGACTGCTGGTTAGAGACACATCTAGAATTTAAATGTCTAAGTCAACATGCTGCATCCTTCAATTCCTTGAAATAACCTTAATGTGGACCACCTTTGAGGGCAAATTAAAGTTGTTTATGTCATGAGTGGAAGCCTTCACAAAGCTATTCAAAACCACTTCCCCTCCTCCAACCCTTCTCCTAGAGTATTTTTTTCTAACCACTTTTGAACATTTTCCTGCTTGGTTAAATGTTTCATGGATAAAGGTGAGTCAATATATGCAATAAAGAAATTAAGGCGTCTAAGGAAGCCCTAGGAAGAACTGAGATATTTACATGCAAAAGTTTACTGTATAAATCCTAGCTGCATCTTGATACTCATCTTGCTTCTGACTTTGATATTCCAGAAGTGCTTAGAGTTATGCATCTTTATGGACCCCAACATGTCTCATTCTAAGGAGCTAATAAGCTCCTTACTAAATTAACACTTAAACCATTTAGGGCTTGAAAGTCCAATATTCTTATCTCTAGATTTTATAGGGCCTAGAACTGATCCCATTAAAAAAAAGTTTGGACATTTGTCCAAGGATGCTTAGCACTCACAGCAGACTGAACTACCTTAAAACTTGTCATGAATGAAGGATGGTTTTGGGGGTGGTTCTGTTTTAAACCAGTAGCAATGATACCTCTTTTTATATAAACTTGACTAGAATTAATGTTTTCACCTGAGAGATTCCCTCCGCCCCCCCAACTTGAGATGGGTGGCTCTAAACTTGTGTTTCTCACTTTGGGTATATTCACAGATTTTTTTCAGCAGAACAGTTCCAGAATTAACCAATAATTTGAGTGGGTGTTTTAAGATTTACTAAACTCTAAGGTCTACTAAATTCTGCTTATTATTATAAATTCCTTTGTAACCGTTAGCTTTTTGCTGCTGTAGCAAGCTCAAATGTGAAGCCATTCTTTTCCTTGAACTTCTGATTTAAAAACCCTCCTCCCCCTTAAATATATTACAAACCCTTTCCATTAAACAGTAGATCCTTTTTTTTTTTTTTTTCTTGTAGGAACAAAAGCAATTTCCCCCTTTATCCTTAGAGTCTTCTTTTAATGTCCTCTGTCAGAATTTTCTAAGTACAGCACTTCTTGATACATACGTAAAATATTGTGGGTATATATAGGTAAAAAGTCAGATTATGAAGAACCACACAGGAATTTCCTAGATTTTGCCCAGAGAACTGCCTCCCTAGCTCAAGCAATATTTATTTACAAGGGCAGAGCAGCTCAATGACTTCATTTTGGGAGAAATATACTCTATGTCTGCTACAGGAAGGCTTTGCTTTGATTCTAGCTCCTTTTACTAGCTGTCAGCCAGCTGCTCTATTTTTAGCTTGCATGGATGCAGCAAATTCTTACAAATCTGATTAAAAATTAGTTTGGTCACAGCTGTCAGACCTGTAAAAAACCAAGATAGAGATGTGTATTAAAAATCCAGTGGTTTAAGTGTAAGTGCCCTTAGTCCTTGGAGTGAATGAGATAACATGGGTGATATTACATACTAGTTTGCATTTGCATTCCAGACTTAAATAAGATCTATCCATTTCACATCAATATGAAACTCTGTATGTTAGTATTTCTAATGTTTACAACTATTCCATTCCTCAAAACCTTCTTTGGAGCAAGGAAATCTTCATTGTGTTCCAAATTTTGGTAAGCAGTATCTAGAAACTCTATCTTTTGCAGTGTATTTTCTTAGTTCTCTTTACTGGCATCATTATATCAGACTGATCTATGGGACAGGCTATATCACCAGGGGCTCAATATTGTATTTACAGAGTTAATAGGGTGGAAATGACCAAAGCGCAGGGTTCACAAACAAACAAACAATTAATTTGCCCACTCTCACTGATAAAACTATGGCCCCACTCTAAGCCAATGAAAATCCTAAACATTTATATCCTTTCTAAAAAATGACTTAACATTCCCTAAGTCCCTTACACATTTTGAAAAGCTTTCCCCTTAGCCTAAATAAATGCAATATACTTTATAGGTCATTCCATAACAGCCAGAAGGAGATTAAAAATAACAAAATTACTTCCTCATCTATAATTTCTATGATAATGTAATAGATATGTATTACAGTAAATTAATAAATGAAGAGATACCGGTATGCAAGTCCCTTGATGCACACACATCATTCCAATAACTGCTAATGAAAGTTGCTTACTCTACCCAGAGATAAAAGAAAAAAAACCACTCTCCTGATTCTGAAAGATTTTAGTCAACAGTAAACGTTGAGATATTTACATGCACAAACAGGTTCAGGCTTCGCTGGATAGCTGACCAGAGCAGTTCTTAAACACAGCAGGCAAACAGTTTGTTGATAGCACTAGTTAGTTCGGAGACACTGTGCAATTTCAAAATAAGAATGTGATTACTCAGTGCTTTATAAAATTTGCAATAAACAATTACAGAGTGATTCAGCAACATTTTTCATACCTCTCTACTAAGCATGTTATAAGGTTATATATAATTTAATTTTTCTGAATGAATCATTTGTAATTTGAATACAGCACATAGTCTTTTTGTTCTTTATAAAAGTAATGCAATCAAACCTAATCACCATCTACAAGGGGTGGTATCGATAATAATATTAGGTCTGGGGTTTTTATTACAATTATTGCATTCAAGCTGAGATCAAAAGGTTAACTCTCAACACATTCCACAGTTATTCACAATTTCAGCCTATTGACTGAGCTATAGATCAAGGTAGCAGTTTCTCTCTGGCTAAAAAGAAGAGTCTTACTTATTTCCTCATCATTGATTAATCCCCAGTTAAATTAATGTTTAATAGCTGCATTGTTCCAGTACATGTACATTTTGACCTTCTTGTTAAAATAAACATGTACTTCAATGGTATTATCAATATCATTTACTCGATAGAATCTTCTGGTATTTGGGGAGAAGGAATGTGCCTCTATTTGCTAACAAACAATTGGGTTTTGACCTTTACAAAAGCAGTCTTTGTGCCTATGTAAGTACAGATTTATTCATAAAGCATTTAGAAATTTCCATTGGTACACAGGGAGAAAAAAAAAGCCACCTCTAAATATGTAATAATAATAATAATAGTAATAATAATGTTTGTATAGTAGCACAAATTTAATTACTAATGCATTCTCAAACCATAAGCAGGTGCAAACTTCTTTGGCATCTCCAAATTTCAAACAAAACTAAATAGGTGACCTTCAGCATCTGCCCTTATTGTGGTGTATGGCACCAATATTAGGAACCAGCATTGCTCTTCAGCAGCTGGACCCATCACTTCAAGAACTTGATGAAAACAGGTGAAATATCTCACAGGCAGAAGGACTGTGATGCTAATCTGTCTCATGCTGCCAATGAGAGGCTGCCCTTGGCCGGGAGTGAACAAAGTATGTGTAATGAGTTTGGAACTTAGCTAAAGACATATGAAACACTATGATTTTCAAAAGTGACTTTAGACACAGAACTCAAAATGTCTGAGAAGACAGCAGTGAGGCAGCCAGTATTGTGCCATTTACAGTAACAATAATCTCTTTCTTAATCACAGATCAGACCAGTCTTCTGGAAAGTGCAGCATATAGAGCAGAATGCACCAAAACCTGTGGTGATCTAAACCAGGCTCCATCCATTTCTGAAATGATTATTCCAGCTAAGAAGAAACCTGTCTATCTGTCTGTTCAGTTAGCCCAATACTGCAAGCACAGGTGGCAGCTGGAACTGAAGTTGGGCAAAATGCAGTGATGAATCTGTTTCCTCATGAAGCACTGGACTAAGCTTACTAGCACACTTCACATCTCTCCCTGATTGCCATTGCTCCCTCTATGAGCTCAGAAGCAGTCACTTCGGTGAGAATGTGAAGAGTGGACACCACAGAGCTCCCAGCCCTGCAGTCAGAGCAGGATGATCATGGAATCATAGAATGTGCTGAGTTGGAAGGGACCCACAAGGATCATTGAGTCCAACTCCTGTCCTTGCATAGGACAACCCCAAAATTCGCACCATATGTCTGAGGGTGTTGTCCAAATGCTTCCTGAATTGGACAAAACACATTGGATGAAATACACTTCCAAGCCAGCAGAAATGCAAGTTAATTTTGTTGGTGTAAGTTTTGCAGTTCCGTCTGACTTACAGGCACTGGGAAATAACAAACACTAGTACTTTCAGAAAACAGTTAGGACAAGTGCTACATCTGAATTTCTACCCAGACCTGTTTCCAGGGTTCAGTCATAAAAGTACACTATCACAAAAAAGTTTTCCTTTTGTGAACAATACATGCTTTATAAACCTTTACTCCTGAAGGATCGTCATACTTTTAGGAGGTAATTGTGATTGTTCATGTATTACAGCTGGAAAATGATGCATAGCTACTGTGATTGACTTTGCCGAGGTCAGGAAATGATTTAGTGGTGCAGCTCAAAATAGCAAATTCCAAGTCCTCTGTTGTAACCACTAGTCTCCATTTCCTCCATCAGGCAATTGCCTCTGGGAGAAAAGAAGATTTGAGGATGTGGGGAGAGGACACATGCACATTTTGTAGTCAATACTGATGATATCGGGTAAAATTCTTTACTCATACTGCTCTACACTGGATAGAAAACCTGCCATGCTTATCTAGATGTAATCATCATCTAACAGTTATTTCTGGCAGTGTCTTATAGTATCTTCTGTCACCTTTCCACTGACAAAGCCTTTATTTCTTATTATTGTTACTTATAATTTGTGTTGCCAGTCCACCCAGTATGCTTCTTAATTAATTATAAGTTGTAGTATGTTTCTGGCAGCAGAGACAAAGAATTCTCCTGCTACCAGTGGGAGATTAGCAATCTCCTTCAGTAGCAATTGTAAAGAATATTCTATTAATTACATTTTTTATTACTGATGTTATTATTATTTAACAGCAAGCCACACGCATTGGCACATTTGAGATGGCAAGGGCTTCCATTTTCATAGTGAATCCTGCCATGAGAACATTTCAATGATGTGTGAACATCTCTGTATCTAATTCTATCCATTTAGATATTTAGAGGCACTCTTCACAGGGCTCTCTGAGCACTTAACCACCACATACTCTGTGAAGAGTACTCTATCACATCCAGAAAGACTCTCTTTCTCACGCAGGCACACATACGCACCCCCTTTTTTTTTTTTTTCTGGTTGGTTGGTTGGGTTGGTTTGGTTTTGTTGTTGTTTGTTTGCTGTATTTGCAAACTATTTGTTCTTCGGCAATTTTTAACAAAGATGTGAGTTTTCACTTTCCCTTAAAGTATTTTGTCATCCTTGGGGCCTGTAAAAGGGGAGGGTAGGCTTTAGAAGAGCTTGTGGAGGAGAGATTGCTTTGGCTTCCACTGTTACTACACACCATTGTCATTGAGGGCATTTATTTTAGTGACAGGAAGTTTTTTAGATCCCAGTCAGTTTTGTGGTCCAACTACCCATGCAGCTTCCAGGCATAATGAAAAGAATGGCACGGAGGTAGGAAAAAGTGGCTCAGGTGGGATTATAGTGGCATAAACTGGTGCTACCAGTAAAATAAATGGTACAAGAGTGCTCATTCCTTTGAGAACAGTAACTTGCCTAAGTTGATTCAGAAGGCTGAGACATTTTTAAATACCTGTCCTTTTGGCTTCAGTACATTCTTAAATGTTTTTACATGTAAAGAAACAAGGAAGTAGTTTTAAAAGATCCAATTTCTGTGCCCAAAACAAGCTTTATGCTAATACCTTCTGCTTCCTTCCCCCTTGTTCTGCCATAGGATGTGGCTCATACCTGCAGGCAGATCATACTGGAGTAGCTGAGATGGTTACTGTCCTCTGTTGTCCCAGCCTTTTTCTTAACATTTACTAGCACTGCAGAAGTGTCAACTGAGCAGTTCATCTAACATTTTAGGATGCTAGATATCGGCATTATCTGAAATCATCCAGACCTGTGTCATTTAGAAGCATCTATAAATAACATTGATTCGTCTCTTCGAAGAGGTTGGTAAGCTATGGTTGAGGTTTGAGGTAGACAGCAAAGATGGTAACCATTTCATTTAGCCTAGCGAAGTCTGCTGGCATGAGTTAGAAGCATATGATGTTGATACAAAATCCCTTAAAGTACAGAAACATTCTGCTGATGCAACTTACAGAAGAAAAATAGACTTCCTTCTCAGTCGGGATAACAACTGGTAGTAGTCACCCACAGAGTCTGTACACAATTGTAATTCACTCTCAGGGCTGATCACAGCCATTTCTGAACTGAGGACTGTCATCAAACAAGTCCTGTGGAGAGAATTGCAACCTTGTGTGTGCAGTAAGTGACCATCTATTATTTCAGTGTCATAGGTTTCCCAGACCTCTGCTTCAGCTGCCAAATTCCTTTCCACTCCTCAAAAAGACAGAACAAGGCATAGTTGTTCACTATTATGTGATACTGGATCCCACGAGTTGTCATCAAATTAGGCCCCATTTTCACAAATTTCCCCTACTAAACCCTGAAGTGACAAGGTCTAGTAGAAGCAAGAGGCATGTTTACAGAGCTAGACACAGACATAACTGGGGTCCTCTGCCTGCATAGGGATCCGGCTGGTCACAACATTTCTGATCTGGAAACTATCTGTACACCCACCCATAGGAATAGCGACACAAGCTATATATACGTCTAGAAACATATGGAGTTTAGAACAGGAAAAATGTCAGTGTGACTATTGTCTGTTTTCATCCATTCTACAGTAGATGATAATAGAAATTTCAAACTGAATTTCCAGGAAACGTAAGAAAATAGAGATGCAATTATACGGAACAAAACCTCATCTGGATTATAACATACTGTATTGACTTGTCATGTCCAAGAAAACTGAATTCAACTGATACAGCCTGTGCAATCAGGCTTTCTACCTTAGTACATACAGCCTAGGCTTTTGAAGGAGGAAACATTTAGGGTGGCAGATCTGCTGCTGCTCTCCTACATATTCAAATGGCTATAGCATCCAGCAAATTAGCTATTGCAAGGTTTCTATGTAGTCTTATTATATTTGGTGTAATACTGGCCTAATGTATAGATTCTTGTCCTCTACACAGAGATGTATTTTATTTGGGGTTTTGCTTCTAGGAGGAAGGATCTTGACTAAATCCATTTCAAAATACTTTTGATTCTGAGCTTAGGGCAAATGAACCATCACTCAGCTGAGAGACGTCACTATTATTCAAGACAAAAATTCCCATTTTTTACCTGCCTGCCATCTGTACTTGAAAGTAGGACATCTTACTTCTTCACCTGACAGAAATACATAAAGCAATTACACTTTCAACAGCATTCTCCTTAAAGCTTTTTGAAAGTATTGAATACCAAGATGACATCCCATACTGCCTAGAAAAAGACATTTAACAGGTTAACAAATAGTTTCACAAGCCTCTTCCAGTTTGTGATATATATATATCTCTACCTATTTTCATTATTCAGTTGGACAAACTTAAGCACAAAGTACTACAGTGTCTTTCCCAAAGACAGAAAGCACGTCCAAGGGATCAGAAGAACCTGCAATCTAGTTTCTAAGTTTTGAGCTTCAGTATCAGCAACTTCCTTCACTGTTAATAATTTCACCAATTCCCTATGGAATTTTACAACTTAATAAATTGGTTTGAGAACACAGAACTGCTTTAATTAATGAAGATGTTGTCCCGATCCAATGTCGGGGGAGGTTTCGATATGACCCCAAGAATGAGATTAAGACACTGGAATCGGTCAGATGTCGTACAACCTTTTATTTGAGGGGAGAAGAGAACAGAGGAAGGAGGGAGGGCAAGGGAGGAGAGGAAACGAATAGGGGAGAGAGAGAAAGAGAAGGAGGAGTTTATCACCACCGCAGGGTCTTCCGTGGCCTCAGGCACCGAAGCGGGGGGGGGGGGGAGCCTTGAGGGTGCAGGAACTGAAAGACTGGTCTCGCGTGCGCCGCCGCCGCCCTCGCCGCGGCGCACGTGCGCTCCTTATATAGGGGCTCCCACGCATGCGCGGATCACGAATGTGTACGTGCGGTTCGCCACGGACGTGCTGCCCCCGCCTCGGCTCTTTTCGCGCCTTTAGTCCCTGCGCAGTCGCACGAGGTTGTTTTTCTTAAAACTGTGGAGAAGAGGGTCTTTTCGAAGCGCGACGCTGGATGGCGCTACAGCGGCAATGTCGAGACAAAACCGCATTTTTCTATCGGTCCTTTACAGATGTAAATCACAATGTCCAACAGACCTTGAGCATCCTTTCATGACTGTTAATGGGAGTTCATTTATGACGGTGGTGATTATGGCTCCAGGAGCTGTGGTTGGAGTGATCAGAATGTCTGTTCAAAGTAGGATGGGATCTGAGATAAAGATCCCAAACAGACACTCAGTGAAGAGGGTGGGAACAATGCAATAGAAACAACCATAAATAAAAGAAAGAAAACACTGTGGATATATGAGCTATGCTGGATAACATGTAATCCCAGGGCAGCTGTCTTTGGAAAGGATTGTTCATTTCTTTATTTGCAACATTTTGATTTGATCATCTGTCTTTGGTTGATTTTATGGCAGTAAGCACATGAGAGCAAACCCTGTGATACTGCACAGAGCTGTTTGCTATGCAGAAATCTGTCTTAATGTCAACTTATTAATTTTTACTATATACAAAGCACTTGGGAAAGGACAGCTTGTAATGTCTGCAATAACAGTGAAGGCACGTCCAATCCATCTCATTACTCCTCTTTGTTAAGGGTAACTCATGCAAAGTAATGGGTCAGTCTAGCACCCATGAGCCTCTTAGTGAGGATCTAGGCATAAGAGGTAGCAAGAGACTTCAGGGAATTTCTGCAAAAGAGGCTGTCACATTTGCAAGACTGCTCCACAGAAATAGCATTTTCCAATGTTTTAAAGGAGGAAAGGAGGAAGAAAAGGGCAATTGGAAAACCTTAACTGTGTGGTGATGCACATGGAAAAATGTAGACGTTTCCCAGTTTAATTATCTGTATCACAATGTACTATTTCACTGATATTTTAAGTAGATTTTCAAATGCAGTGACATCTTGTTGCTGTACTATGGGAAGTGTTCTCACTTTCTCTTTTATCTGAGCAAAATCATATTAGCTCGCATGTAGTAATGACTCTTTGAACATACTCTGTTACTGAAAGAAACTATGTCTTTGGAGAGAAGTGAGAAGGTAATAGGGAAAGAGAATGTGGGACAGCTTCTTTTGGTAGCACAGGCCCAAGGCAACTTAAAGTGTTTGTGGACAGCTGTTACCAAACTGAATTACAGTTTAAAAAGTTTTAGAGTTAGAAAAGAGTTAGAAAACCCTCTTTTTCCTAAAATGTTCAACATAGTCAAGATCTTTTTGACTACTTTAGGGAGGCCTCATGCATGCATGTATTATGCAAGCAGAGCTAAGAGACAATGACCAGCATCTTGGGGTAGGGCAAGCACCTTGCCAGCTATTGCAAGAGGTCCAGATGTCAGCTGCCACAGCATGCACTCTCCTGTATGAACATTTCCACCTGCTGAGTAGCTTGGTCTCAGGTAAGTCATCAGTAAGTGTCTCCTCAGTTTCCCCACCATCTGCAAAAAGGGAGTGGTAACACCTGCTCACCACATACTGTGTATCTGCTTTTCTTTAGGATTTCATTAATCAGTTAATGCCTACAAAGCATGCACGAGATGCTAACGAATATTCACAGCAATTCAGAGGTGTAAATTGGTGTTTGCTAATAGAATTTTCTCACTGTGCAACACTTTGCTTACCAAAGTCTGTCACCTGATGCTATTACAGCTGATAATTGAGTCAGTCTCACCAGGAGTGTTTGAGTGTTTTGGACAGACTTCCCTTGGGAGTCTTTTCATGCTGAAATACATTATTTTGAATGCTGCTGGTGAGGTATTTTTTAATCTTTTGTATTTCCTAGGTAATCCTCAACTCACTCTGCAGAGTCTGCTTTGAGCTTAAAGGAGATGCCAGCATTGGCCTTAGATTTTCTGTTATTAAGTTTTCCTGGCATTAGGAACTTAAATCAAGACAACACTTTGTCACATACAGAATTTCCTGCTCCTCCCACCTTAGCAGCAGCAAGCAAACAAGAGATGATTGATGTTACTTCTTTTTATAAGATCCTTCTGCATTCTGTGATGGATACATTAGACCACAACTATTAGCTCTTTTTGCCACAAGGCCAACCCACTGGATTATTGAATCATTCCAACTTTCGCTGTTATCCAGGAAAATACATGTGTAATTAATCCTTACAAGTAGCAGCAGCTTCATCAGGGGAGACTGATTAAGCCCATTTTAGAATTACCCTGCACTTTTGTGGAACAATAGGGTTGAGTATTCAGAAATCTTTTACAAAAGAAGGTAGCTAAACCTCAGTCTAAATGCAGGTTCAGAGGCGCTTTTTTATTTCTTTGTTTTTGCTCTGCATATGCTTAGAAAATGTCTCCTAGATTAGGAATGCACAATTCATTAATATTTTGAGTGCTTATATGGTAAACTGTCAAGTTCTTGTCAAGACTTTATAGTTCGTTAATGAAATGAAATAAAGAACAAGTTGAAAAGGGTTCTAAAAACTTAAATTATTTAAGTAAAGTCATGTTCTCATAATGTAAAGTGTTTTGTGACAGTACAATATTAAGGTGCTACCATTCTCATGTTAAAGATCACCTTCTTGTCAGCTGAGCTGACAGAATTTTTTAAGAGACCTCACCGTGAATCAGAGAGAGGAGCTTATCTGGCTCTCTCCTGAAAAGAAAATTATAAAAGCTATATTTTTTTGTAAGTCAGATGAATTCCCTATTCTTTTTTATTACATTGCCCTTCAAACACTTGTTTTGATACAAGCAGGAAGTAAAGAACAAACAGGCAGCGTTGTTGATGAATACTTTGTCATACTAAACTATGGTCTAAGTCTTTTTGGTGAATTCAGTTTTATAAAACTTGCCTAAGATGGCTCAAATCCTTTTTATAGGCTCCAAGAGTGGGAACAAAGTCCTACTGATTCAAATGTCAAACAATATCCTAATAATTGATCTAGTTTTCCCCCACATAAAACCATTTATAATATCACCAGTTATCATGATTTAATTGTAAATCTCATGCTATTCAGTGTACTGAAAGCTCTCACCACTTGCATTTTAATGAGGTAGATTTCTGTCTTCATCTCCCTAACTTCCCCAAAAATATATATCCAGTCCTCACTTCTGCAGACAAAAACAAACAAACAAACAAACAAAAAAACCCCTTGAAAATAAAAAAGCAAAATGCACTTACATAGAAACCAAATATATATGCAACCAATATGGTCCAAGAAAGCCAAGGTCTGAAGGAAGAGGCAGTGTTTTTGGTTTGTAATGGATAGATTCAAAAACTTGGAACACTTCAAGGTTGGCAATATTATGCTAGAGCCACCAAAGCTCATATTGGTAGGCAGCAGAACAGAACTTCACATAAAGGCAAAACATTGCTTTTCAGACCTCTCCAATTTTGCTTTTTACAGCTCTGCAATACCCAGGGTCTAATCTAACCCTGATTCCACCCTCATCTTCTCTCCCCATCCTACCATTAAATATTTCATCTTTCTATTCACAGAATGAGTTTTCTGGTTTTTTTTTAAAACATTTTCTTTCTCCTTATTATGAATTATGTGTGTCCTTCTGGCAGTAAAAATCCCTTTCCTCCAGTCACGTGACTATGGCCATTAAAAATCATATGTACCTGAGGAGATAATGTACTTACATTGTTTTAGCATGAAAGTATCAATTGTACCTCAGGTACACAATGCAATCTGCTCAATAGTTTGAAGCCAAAAAACCTTGTTTTCAGGTATTCAGTGCTATTACACTGATTACCTTCTGCTTCTGTTGTTGTTTATGTTGATTGTCCTCATCTGTCTAAATTACAGGTGTGGCTATAAAGTTCCTAGGAAAGCCTGTCCAGATCCCAGCACAGAATTTATTAACAGCTATCAAAAAGACTCTTCCCAGAAAATCTGAGGATATAGGTATGGGTTGAATTTGTTAGTATTCTATGCACATGCTTCAACACATTCAGTGTTCAGGACCCCACTAAAGAGTCTCCATGATTTAGATATTTAGAGAGTTGCCTGTAACTGGGGATACAACAGTAACCAGAGGAGCTTGGCTAATATTGCTGAGTCTGGCTGGGATGGAGTTAGTTTTATTCATAGCAGCCTGTATGGTGCTGTATGTTGGATTTGTGACTGAAACAGTGTTGCTAATACACAGCAATTTTTTGACTATTGTGGAACAGTGCTTGCTCTTAGGATTTCTCTTTTTCCGCACTCTGCTATCCCTGCAGCAAGGAGGCAAGGAGTAGGAAAAAGCTGGGAGAGGACACAGCGTGGACAGCTGACCCAAACTGACAAAAGGGATATTCCATGCTATGTAATGTAATGCTCAGCAATAACAAGGCGGGGTGGGGGGGAAGGGGGAATTGTTTGGCAGGTCTCCGTTGCTCAGAGACTGGCTAGGCATCAGTCTGCTTTTGAGACGTGGTGAGTGATTTTCTTTGCATCACTTTTTTTTTTTCCCTCCTTTTTCCTTCACTTATTAAACTGTCTTTACCTTGATCCATGAATTTTCTCACTTTTGCTCCTCCTGTTCACTCCCCCATCCCACTTGGTGGGAAGTAAGTGAGCAGCTGTGTCGTGCTTAGCTGCTTGCTGGGGTCAACCCATCCCAGTTGTATTTAAGAGGCCAGGAAAAAAAAATGTAGAATTCAAGCTATTTTCAATTTTCACAAAAGTATCAAATTACTTTTTCCATATCCAGCATTGTTCACAAATGTCCATATTGTCCCTCAGCAGTGTCTGTTGCTGAAATTACATTTCATTTCATTTACATTACATTCAGCTCTGAAAAGTAACACTCAAAGACTCTACATCCCCACGCAAGGCAGCTGAAGTAAAGCAAACCTCATTCATCTGAAATCAGATAAATAGTTCCTTCTGTACTTCAATCCCTACTGATAAATGCTGACATTCTGAGTTAATCCTCCTCTTTTTCATGTTACTCGGTCACAATACTGAAGATTGAAGGATGTCTTAATCTTTCCCAGCCCACCCTGGGCAGCCCAGCATCCTCCTGTTTCCCAGACCCTCATCTGAGGAAGTCTGCCATGAATGAGTCTTCTCCGGTGGCCTGAAATCCATTACTGTATTTTCTTGTCTTCCTTTATTTTTGCATGCTGTGACTGATCTACTTCAGCAGTATTCAGAGTTATACACAGAATGAACAGCTTTTTATTCCTGAGTTCTGTTCTTTTCTGTGGCTTTGGAAATCATTTGCAACTCAGACATGTTGTTTAATATCTCAGCAGTCTATTCAGCTGTGTTTGTAGGACTCACTCAGCCACCAAATGTCTCCAGAGAGAAGACAGAAGAGGCAGGGTGAGACACCAGGAGATAAGCAGACCCGGGAGCTTAAAAGTCTTCTTTGTCCTCTTTTACCAAAGAAAGAGTACTCCTAGTATCACAAGGAGTCAGAAATATTTTTTTTCTTGTGTAAAACAGAGGGAATGGAATAACCCAGAGTTATAGTTACAAGAGAGACTTTGCATTCAAGTCTCTCTTATCTCACAGAATTCCACATTGGGGTTCACAGATGACCAGTTAATGTGGTAGGAATACCCTAGTATGCACATATCAACATCTAAATGGAACCAGTAAGAGTTTTATTGCTAAATATCATTTGCATAATATGCTAGTTCATGGATACATAAATGCTCTTTTCTAAATGTATATACCATTGTTTTGCAGAGCAGAATCGGCATCAGATTCTGATTTGACAGGAATAATCATCAGTTTAAATAAACAAAACTGGAAACATGATCCATAGAAAAAGAGATCAACATGCCAGTATGTACAAAGTGGGACTGAACAGTAATTCAGGTCTGAGAGTTTTCTTATTTGCAGGCTTGCCTACAGAGCTTCTCAGGTTTTATCTAGTATGCCCAAGACTGATTTAGACCTGCTGCTCCACCATAATCACATCACTCTTCTTTGAATTAACATCTCACAGCCGTAATACCCTCATGACTCAGCATTGCATCCTGACATGTAGGATAAGACATGAAAACATTTATTCATGTGGCCCTCTGAATATCTTCATATAAGCTAGAAGTTAAAAGAGCAGACAGAGTATTAGAGTGTTGTATCCTATAAGAACACTCAAAATCAAGTTTTATACTTCCAAATTTTATTTCGAAAGCCTCTGGGAGCTTTCAGAGGCTTCATTTACCCAGTTAAATAAAATAACCCAAGGACTGTTCCCAAATCATGAGGCCATGTGTCATTGCTATGCTCACAACCACATGTCTACATTTTCCATTCCCAGAACTGTGTGGCTGTATTCAAACTGACTGCAGGAGTAGTGATTGACACATGCTATCCCATGAAATTAACCTGGTCATGGTCTACAAGGATAATAGTTGACACAAGCCAAAACCATCCCAGGGAATCTGTGTAGGCAGTGATTATGCAGTACGTGCAGCTGTGTATCAGGGCTTCAGTCTGAGCACTGGCCCTTCTTTGCTTACTAGTACTAACAAGTCCATTTGGGTTCTAATTCCAAACAGTCTGAAACCACAAGTACTTGAATAAGAGATTTCTACTTTCTACAGGAGACCTTTTGACCCATAAACAAGATACAAAAGTACTGTTATCTAGAAGAAATTATGATGCTTTTGAGCAAAATACTAGACCTCCTGAGGAAGTGAGTTCCATAAACAGTTTCATAGCTTGTAAGTACTGTCTACTGAAGTTTTGTTATATCACGTGGACCTACAAGTATGCAAGTCTTGGGAAAACTGTACTCTGACTCTACCTTCTCATCAACAGTCTACTGTGCCTTTGGTTTCTTTTCCTCTCTTTTCTTGCTACTAGTCTTATTTTGAGAACTTTTTTTCAAAAATCCTCTTTGTCAAAAAAACAAACAAACCCAAAAATGAAAACAGAAGACTGAACTCAGATTGTGCCAAAAAAAATTTACAACAGTGTAACTGCTTTGATCTGAGTGGAGGTAGGTAAGAATCAAGCCCAGGCAGTCAGTGTTCTGATATCTAAATCATGCTGCCTGTTGTGTTATTGTCAGTATTCTTTTGCTTGTTTATACAACATTCTTTATCTTTCCAGAATATTGAGAAATTTCTTGTTTGTGTGCAGCTTACTATTGTATTAAAATATTGTTTCTTAAAAAGTAAGTGCGTGACTAATCCATTGAGGATGCTGCAATACTGTGGAATTAGATTGGATATTAGCACAAGGATATAGCAAGGACAGTTTAATGAATGTGTCACAGACGAAAAATGTCATATGCGTACGGCTATGGTCAAAGCAAAGAAGAAAGAGGAAAAACACAGCTCCATAGTTAAACACTGAGATCGCACTGGGGACCAGAGACTCCCTCCTAGAGGGAGGATTGCCCACCAGAGATCTGAGGTTTTTTTGGTATACATATGATTATCCTCAAGGTATTTTCCGCTCTGTTTCTCAAAAGATATCTACTGGCTTTTCTGATGCCAAAGGCATATGATGCATCATAGTCATTCAGTTTGAGGTTCTCACTCAGTAGTCATTACCTTTTTGTAAATAATCTGTGCTCTTCTCTGGGACAAGTTTATGCAGAATTTGTTCTTCACTCTTGATAACATATGATTATATATTTAATATAGAGACAAGCAATATGCTTTTGGCAATTGTAAAAGTATCACATTAAATTATATAAACAAAATGCATCCATTGAGGATTCACATATTGTTTGACCATAGCTCTGCACAAATCTGTTGACTTTTCCTTCATGTTTTCTCATTATTTAAGTTTTTGTTTCCTTGATTTGTATTATTTTTATAACTTGTTTTTTTTACAAATGTTTCTTGCTCCTTCATTTGATGAATATTGACTGGTGATAGCAGAATAAAACAAAGCTGGGGAAGGTACATTGTCAAATGCTTTGATTCAGCCCAGGACTGAGCAAGAAGGTGCTTCATTTAATGAGAATGACTCCACTCAGAAAGAGACAGGAGGACAGATTGCAACACCAGGAGGGAAAAGAGCTGTCAGTTATAGTGCAAGAGGTAAATGAAATGTTTCCCTTGTCTACTGGTAAGACAGTCTGCACGTATGGTTCTGGGATGAATAGAGCCTAATTGCAGACAAATTTGTTCTTATTATGCCCCTAAATTCATTCTGCTTTTGGAGATTCTGCTCTGGTGAGACCCAGTTTTCTAAAATGCTTGAAAGTGAGGGACACAGACAGAATTCCTTTGTTAGGGGTGCAGGTATACTTTAGTAACATTTTATAGATCTGTTTATGAGTCTTTGTACATATTGTACATCCTTATTTATGCCTCTGTGTGTGTGTGTGTGTGTGTGTGTTCAAGATTTTAGAAGATACTTTAAGTATTTGTATGCATACTTGTGCTTTCATACATTGGAAATAATCTATGAAACTTAGTTTTTTATCCTGTTCACTTCCCTTTTTAGTCTCTTGGAAACTTGTCTCCTATGAGACAACCAAAATCATCATCTTCTTCAAGGACTGTGCCTTGTGGTGTTTCACACCATAATTCACCTCAGTCAACCTCCAAAAGTAACAGTAAGTAGACTGTGTTTCACAATGCTATATAATGTGCCCAGTATCCATTTGACTGCTGTCTCTGTTGCTCCAGGTAATGGAACTCTTTTACATTTCCATTGCCCCTGTGGCTTCATTTTCAAGATGAGTTCAGAAGCTCTTTGAAAGATTCATATATAGGTATGCATGTAAATAACAAGTACCAACATAACAAATGGACAGCCAGCTATCTCTATCCCTAGACATATGTCCCAGACACTTATACCATACAGACATTGAAAATAAAAAGGTAATACGTGCACAGTAAAACAGCTCAGTCATACATACAACTAATGCAGATTATCACCGGGACTAGAGTTGTAGCCCTAGACCATGATCACTGCCTAATGTGGCAGTAGGCTCTTTGTTGTGGGACGCAGCAGTGCCTGCAGTCTTCTTGATTCCTATTCTGCATGAATATATCTAACATTTACCCATCCAAATGTTGTTCATCCAGAGAATGCAAAACTGTTTTACCCATTTGCATGAACATAGAGTAAAATGGTGCAGTTAAGCAGCATGCAGAGCAACCCCACAGAGTGTGCACCCGTATAGCACACAAAAGACTAGCATCCTGGGGAGACACACACTTCACATGCAGGCAAAGAACTGTCATTTTCACAAACTTCTGAAGGACTCATTCCCCTCAGGAAATTTGCCACGAAGGATGAGGAGAAGGCTGAGGTACTTAATGCCTTCTTTGCCTCAGCCTTTAATAGTCAGACTGGTCATCCTCAGGGTTTTCAGGCCCCTGAGCTGGGAGATGGACATAGGATGCAGAATGAAGCCCCAGTTATCGAAGAGGTAACAGTCACCGACCTACTCCTCCACCTGAATGCCCACAAGTCTATGGGACCAGACAGGATCCACCCAAGGATGCTGAGGGAGCTGGCAGAGGAGCTGGCCAAGCCACTCTCCATCATTTATCAGCAGTCCTGGTCAACCGGGAAGGTCCCAGATGACTGGAAGCTAGCAAATGTGACACCCCTCTACAAGAAGGGTCGGAAGGAGGATCCAGGGAATTAGAGGCCTGTCAGCCTGACCTCAGTGCCAGGAAAGGTCATGGAGCAGATCATCTTGAGTGCCATTATGCGGCACATGCAGAACAACCGGGGGATCAGGCTCAGCCAGCATGGGTTTATGAAAGGGAGGTCCTGCTTCACTAACCTGCTCTCCTTCTATGACAAGGCGACCCGCTTAGTGGATGAGGGGAAGGTTGTGGATGTTGCCTACTTGGACTTTAGTAAGGCCTTTGACACTGTCTCCCACAGCATTGTCCTGGAGAAGCTGGCTGCTCATGGCTTGGATGGGTGCACTCTGTGCTGGCTTAAAAACTGGCTGGACGGCCAAGCCCAGAGAGTGGTGGTGAATGGAGTCAAATCCAGTTGGTGGCCAGTCACAAGTGGTGTTCCCCAGGGCTCAGTATTGGGGCCAGTCCTGTTCAACATCTTCATTGATGATCTGGATGAGAGGACTGAGTGCACCCTCAGTAAGCTTGCAGATGACACCAAGTCGGGTGTCGACCTGCTGGAGGGTAGGAAGGCCCTGCAGAGGGACCTGGACAGGCTGGATCATTGGGCCGAGGCCAACTGTATGAGGTTCAACAAGGCTCAATGTTGGGTCCTGCACTTGGGTCACAACAACCCCATGCAATGCTACAGGCTGGGGGAAGAGTGGCTGGAGAGCTGCCTGGTGGAAAAGGACCTGGGGGTGTTGGTCGACAGCCGACTGAACATGAGCCAGCAGTGTGCTCAGGTGGCCAAGAGGGCCAATAGCATCCTGGCTTGTATAAGAAATAGTGAGGCCAGCAGGACCAGGGAGGTGATAGTGCCCCTGTACTCGGCACTGGTGAGGCCACACCTTGAGTACTGTGTTCAGTTTTGGGCCCCTCACTACAAGAAGGACATCGAGGTACTAGAGTGTGTCCAGAGAAGGGCAACGAAGCTGGTGAAGGATCTGGAGCACAAGTCTTGTGAGGAGCAGCTGAGGAAGCTGGAGTTGTTTAGTTTGGAGAAGAGGAGGCTGAGGGGAGACCTTATTGCTCTCTACAACTACCTGAAAGGAGGTTGTAGCAAGGTGGGGGTCGGTCTCTTCTCCCAAGTAACAAGTGATAGGACAAGAGGAAATGGCCTCAAGCTGCACCAGGGGAAGTTTGGGTTGGATATTAGGAAAAATTTCTTCACTGAAAGGGTAGTCAGGCACTGGAATAGGCTGCCCAAGGAAGTGGTTGAGTCTCCATCCCTGGAGGTATTTGAAAGACATGTAGACATGGTGCTTGAGGACATGTTTTAGTGGTGGACTTGGCAGTGCTAGGTTAACGGTTGGACTTGATGATCTTAAGGGTCTTTTCCAACCTTAACAGTTCTATGATTCCATGAGTCTATGACTCAGTTCACAGCTCTGGCAAATGGGTTGCTGCAGCCGTACCTGAAAATCTGTTTATTATCTCATGCACACACTTTTCTTTTAAAAGGTGCTGTGCAGATGAAGGAGGCTATTCATGTGTCTTTCTCAGTTAATCCTTTTTTTTCAATTTTTCCCAATGCATTTTTGATTGTTTGCTATTCCTCAAAGGCCAAAATTCAATATGTAAAAATGCTTTTAAGAAGATGAATCAACTTCTAATGTCAAAGTCAATAAGCTCAGCTATCACATTCACATCCCATTACTATATGAAGAGAAAAGGCAATGATGCCCCAAATTTCTATTTTCAGAGGCCCTCCAAGTTGAAAATTAAGGATAAGTTATTGAAGTGCTTAGAAACCAAATTGATATTCAGAAAATGGCCCTCACATAATGATTTTTCCATCCAGTTTATTCATTCAAGATCCAATAGCCATTAATACACTAAACTCCAAGGAACTGAAGGCACAAATGCAGAATTATTTTCCTTATCTTGTTTGCAGAGAAAAGCTGAATTTCAGGTCCTCAGAAAGTAGGATAATTAGTTATCATAGAACTGCTTCTTCCCATAGCCTTGGTGCATTGTATGCCTGGAGGCCTGGCACAGAGTGAGGGTATGCTAGCAGGGGCCACCGCTGGGAAACACTCCGGTAGGCAAAGCTCCTCCTCAGGTTCTTCACAGCTCAGAAGATGGCTACGACAACCCCGACCCCATGAGGACTGAAGCCC
Source organism: Platalea leucorodia (assembly GCF_965183815.1). Taxonomy (NCBI): domain Eukaryota; kingdom Metazoa; phylum Chordata; class Aves; order Pelecaniformes; family Threskiornithidae; genus Platalea; species Platalea leucorodia. Next base: position 22,875,559 of record NC_138829.1, read on the forward strand.
TGCTCTGTGGCTGGCCATGTCCCACCCCAGAAATGGTTTGCTGTAATTCCTTTACAGGTGAAATGATCCATGCAATCTCAATCCTACTACTCAATCCCTGCCAGTAAACCTGGGCAAGCAATGGAAAAAAAAAAAAAAAAAAAATTCAGAGTGAACTGAAAACAATTGTGGGTGGAGAGACTGAAGGAAGAGTTTTCGCTAAGATGGGGACAGATTAATTTGAGGTTATTACAAATCATTCTGTTTCATTTTCAGAGATAATTAGTTTGTTTAAGAAAAAGTTGCTTTTTAAACAAAAAAAGAGATCTAGTCCTGAAAAGAAAAGTCAACATTTCTCTTTTTTTACCCTGTGTTTCACAATGAAATTATTCAGGAAGTGTTAAATTCCCTCCACTTTAGACTTTAAAAGATATGTGTTGAATCCTAAGCTTATAAACACATTTATCCTGGGACCAGGAGGATTTGTGAATAAAGCAAGTACTGTCTGCCAAAAAAACAAAAGGAATTCTTTTTAAATGTCAAAGGGCAGAATTCATCTAAGTCAAAGTTAGTCTAAAGAAACAGACACTTTAGATAGATACCTAATTTAGAATGTAATGAATTATTTCCCAGAGTTCCCTATTTCTTTCTTCAGTGTCTATACAGGGAGCCTAGAGTGACTCTAAAATATGGAACTTTAAGACATCTATGTTAGGACAAGTGTTTTCCACTCCTCAAGATTTCAGTTATGTCTAATCCTTGGGAAATTGATATTTCCATACCAGTACCTTTGAGCTCAGGTAGCAAAAGCCCCACCTCCCCTTCTACATTTGATTTTAGTGTCTTAATAGAAGATGTCTTCATAAAGGTAAAGAATTGTACAGAGAAAGATCAGATGTTGTAGAGAATCCATACAATACTAGTTTGATTGTTTAAGAGAACATAGACTAAGGCTAAATAATTATGCAAAAGATAAATCATCTATCCATGTAATTAAGTCAGAATTCCAATGACAATAAAGGTACAGTTAAATTAATTAACATTAAAAAACATCAAAAACATTAAAAAACATCAAAAAACATTAAAATTGTGAGAAATGTTAATATATTTAATTGGCATTTAACAAGATAGCTGTATAAAGTTAATTAGATATCAATTTATATACTTCATAAATGTCAGCATTTTTAACAATTAAGCACACATCTAGAATACAGTTCAGCAATGGGTATTCCTGGATAGAATAGGTGTGACTGGTAGCACTAGCTGTATTTCCCTTCAGATCCTTATATCATGGTCAGGATAAAACTAGTTAGAATGAAATTTCCTTTCCCCTTCCCCTTCTCTTCCCTTTTCATATTAACTATCAGTACTTCATAAATATAAAGTACTTGGTCCCCAGATCTGACAAACTAGACACTGATAGCTACTGGACAATTTTAATGTTAATATCTCTGTGCCTCATCTTCACATCTCTAAAATACTGATAGCAGTCATGATGATGGTTTACAAATGAAACAGGTTTCTATTCACCATGATTATAACTTGCTCTGGTAAATTTGTTAACTGATGGTGCTACAAAGTACAAAGCAGGGAAATTGAACCCAGAAATTCTGTAAGCCTTTAACTAACTATCACACGTAAAAAAGCAAGAATTAAAAAGTTATGCATAACAACTTAACAGAGTCACTTGAAAAAGTCATTTGCAAGCAGAAAATGTCAAAATAGTTTGCCAAGTAAGTTCACAACACTTCTTCGTTTTCAATAGAGTTTCTTAATTGTAAGGATGCATAAAAATGGCTATGAAGATAAGTGGATCTGCTTTTTTTTCCCCCCTCCCTTTCTTTTTATTCCCAGACACTAAGATAAAAGAAAAGACTGGCAAGGTTTTTCAAGATACCATTAAATGAAGAGTGATGATGGTTCTTTTAGATTTGCTTTGATGAAAGTGTTATATAATGCCTGGAATTACAGGGAGAAAGATAGAGACACTGGGGCGGGAAGAGCGAGAGATGGAATAGGAGACAAGGAACAGAGGAAGGCTAAGATGGGTGAAAATTGTCAATTGGTCCCATGCATTTTCTCCTGATTTAGTCTCATGTGCCCTATTTAGATGCTATTTTCTACCAGAGGTGTTCGATGTTGTGGGCAGGATTTCCAGAGCTGTAAGTAGCCAGATCTATTTGAGATTTTAGTGAAGGGATGGCTAAAAATGTTAAAATGGTATCATGAAAACATGCAAAGTAATGATCTGCATGTTTCCAAAAAGAAAGCGTATATATTTATTCTGGTATTTTATCAAAAACAATCAGAGCATGCTTTCACTATGTTTGCCTGGTCTGCTTCTGGGAAGACAGTGCTCTCCCACCCAGGAGAGTGCACTGGGCTCCTCTCTAGCATTTCCAGGAGCTGGCCTCTTGGCTAGCAGTTAATGCTGAGGAGTGCTCAGGAATAGGGGATTAAATTGATTTACTTTGGGATGCAGGTGGCTTGCCCAAAGTCTGCAATAAAGCCCACATCTTTTCTAGTAAGAATTTCAGCTGTTTCCACTGTTTTTAGCACATAGACTACCTTGCATCTATTTGGCAACCAAAAGCAATAGTACACAATTTACGAGACTAGTAATGCAAAGCATCAACCATATAAACCAAACAGACCATCATATATAATGAAAAGTATTCATCTCAGTAGTACATTTAGAAGAAAGGAAAATGACAACATTCTACTGAAAGTTTCCCAAAGTTGTTTCAGTTTTGCAAGTATTTCTAAACTCAAACAAAATTCAACAATGGCAACACACTGGCAGTTAGTATGCTGACTATGTTCTTATTTTCTGCTTCTTTCTCAGTCAGGTTTTAGTCTCTAGTGGTTCAATGTCTATTTCACCACTTCCCTTTAGAAAGCATTTAACACATATACAAACTCCAGGTTTAAGAAATTTCACCTGATATTTCTTGTATATTTTCCTACTGTTAAGTTTACTCAAATAAAAGTGATGACCCAATTTCTACTTGGAACATTTATTACACCCTTCCTCTACTAAACATTTAAAGACCAAAAATTTTAGCAAATAAGTATCTTCCTTTCCAGCAGCTGGGTTGTAATAACACCAAACATGTTTATTTCTGTTAATCTTTCTTGAACAGTTCCTCCTGTCTCATAATAATTTTTTATGTCCTTTCCCAGATTTCCTTGGGTTTTCAGTATCATTTGGATATCATAGAAATGATAGAAATTATTATTAGTGTTTTAGAAAGTAGACCAAATTCTACTTCCATCTGGAAATCATAAATCTGAACAATAAGTTATTTGGCTACTGACATGTGTGGATTTAGTCCAAATTAAAGCCAATGTAATTGAGAGCAGGACCGTCCCTTAAAACACAACCTAAGTAATCAAGGAGTAAATGTACTATATTTAGATTATTTTTATGAACTACTGTACCAGTTGCATTTTCTAAGTCAAACTCAAAAACAGTAAAATCAGTAAAACTTAAATATGCAATTTTTTTTTCATAAGAAACACCTAAAAATGCCTAGAATAAAAAGAACTGTGTAGGGTCACTAAACATTGTTAGTACATATTTACCAAAAAAATTATTATGGACACTGCAATTTATACCTAATTCATAAGAATGACATATACATATACATTTGACCTTTCTAGTCCATGGTCACACTTCAAAGGACCTATGACCAATGCAGATATCAATTAGACAATAATCTGTATAAGGAATGGACATTTTCAGCCCCAGATTTTTCAGGTGGGCATGCTCATGTGTTGTGACTGTGTTACCTGAACAAGTCTAACACTTGCTGGAGGGGAAGTATTGGAACTCAAATGCACAAAGGATTCAATGTAGTCAGATGTATTTTTAGAGCACTTCAGAAGTCATTTGCCATTGAAAATTGTGTGCAACACAAAGTTGTAATTTTATGCATAAAAAAAAAAAAAAAAAAAAAGCAGTGTCTATAGACCTGTATAGATTTTTGGCCTTTTTAAAAAACAGAATCGCATGATATTGTCACTGGAGTTTATGTCTGGTTTAGCTATATACTTCCCTGTACTTTAGGAACAATTCGTACTTTCAATTGCAGGGTTTTCTGTAAATTCAGAGGATAATAAGAAAAAGAAAAACAAAAGATAATCTAGAGAGAGAGGACAGTTGTGAGTGCATCCTGAGCTTATCTGTCAAAAGAACTAAAATAGCTTCTGAAATTAAAATAGCTCTGGGATGATGGAAGTTATTAAGACTCTTCCTATTCATTATGCTGGACCTGTAGGTTGATTCTGCACTCTGATCAGTAAGAGTGTTTAGAAATGTACTGATTAGCTACACGGGAAGCAAGTATTCTGTGGCTTGCTTCTCTGTGGATTCATGGCCATCTAGTAATACGGTTGACATTTGACTGCTGCCTTCCAAACATGAGTTTTGATTGACTATGAAGAACCAACATTTTTGTTCCTGGTCAGGTGTTAAAGAGCGGAAAATATACTTTCCTGAGGTACTTATTTAGGGCATTACTGAATCTAAATATTTCACAAGATCACACTGACTTTGAGGAAATTCTTTAAAAAGATAGCTTGTTTACTTAGTTTTCTGTTAGCCTGTGTGGCAGAGAAAAGAAATCCACATTACAGCCCAGGTATTGTAGGCTTTCTCTCTAGTCAGTGGAGAAAGATCAGTATCTTAAGAAAATGAGTGACATCTTGGGTAAGCAGATTCACCTGCTAGGGTGCTTCACTCTGTTAACAGCACAGGGAGATAATAACCAACCAACATCCTAATTAAGTTTTTTCAGCTAAGGGACTAAAGTGAGAAGGGATGAGCCCATACTAGAAAACCTAAAAATGACAAGGCTCATGGCTTCGCAAAAGCTTATGGTACAAAAGTTCCTGACTCCACTTCAGTTTTCCAGGTTCATGGCCCACAGGTCTAGGCAAAAAGCAATCGTTCCACTTCACAGCAATTCTTTTAGTTTTCTTTCTAAAGCAGAATGATTAGACCTCTTCAGAATTCTCAGACAACAAATTGCCAGTCATCATCCAGTAGCTACATCCTAGTCAGTTTGTGGTAGTGGTCAGGATTCAGAAGAGTCATTGTTAAGGGCTGGTTGAAAGAAGCATTCAAAATTCTGGGAGTTTTCAGAGACTGCTGAATTAGCCAGGGCTCTGATGTGATATGGTTATCATAAAAGCTTTCACTTTTTTCATTTTTCCTCTCAGATAGCAAGCAATAGCTGCACAGAAATATTGAGAAAGCTTCTTCTGAACATATTAAGACAAGATCTTTCATTTTTTATTTGGTGACTGATTTGGTGGAGAAACCTTATTTTTTCCAAACAGGTTCCTTAATCCTTGTTATGCAACCTCTGCATTTAGTTCAGAAAAGGTATTTTTGCAAGAGAGGATAAAATACCCATAAGAACTGTGACTCTTGTACAGTTCAACTCAGTTCTAACATTCTTATTAAATTCATTATTTTTTCTAATTTGTTTCTGGGTTTTTATTTACCATTATTCTATTCACAACATATTAGTAAGTAGAATCACCCACATTCCAACCCTAATTGGTGAGTGCAGTTTTTGGTCTGGTGCCATCAGCATAATTTGAAACCAGGTGGTATTAAACCAATTAGATTTTTTTAATTGATTTTTGCATTCTATGCATTAAGGGAAATTCATCGATGTTCATTTTAGAAATGAGGTAACAATGACTTTTGAAACATTGCCAGCTCACAAAATATAAAGTCAATATCAATTCATTAGCAAATTAATGGGACTGATTTTATTGTAAATAGCTAACAACTGTGCAGCTGGCACAGTTAGTAGTCATTCGAAGAGCATCAGATGTAAGTTCTGAAAGTAACGGAAGGGTTCAGAAATAAATAGACTTTTTAATCAAGAGTTTTCCATTGTCCTTGCAAGTTAAATACTTTTCACCTTGAAAAAATTATGTTACAATGACCTTATGATGTAGGTATGAAAGAGTTTGTATTAGACCTAGTCTGTGTCTTTAAACACAGACCTAAATACAGTTGAGTGAGCAATCATATTTCAAATTGCAAACAAACAAAATGGAACTAATTTCAGGTTGCTGTCAAATATTTCTTCTTCTCTTTTTTCATACAGGAAGGAAAAGCTCTTGAAATAAAATGTTCAAATGAACTGTTCTTTTCAAGTTGATAAATAATGGTTTATTTTAAGCTTTTTTTGTTTCTCCTTTGCAAACGAAGACTTTGTTCTCCTTAATAAACTGAGGTACATTTTGAATTGAAACATCATTTTGAAATGGCAAGTGGAAACTTCTAGCATTTTTCTGGTTTTCCACCCATTTTTCTAGTTTAAACACTATGAAAAATTCAAAATGAATTGGTGAATTTTTTCAGGCAGATTCATTTTTCACTGAGAAAAGCTTTTGCCTGAAGAGTTTCCCCCAGCTACAGTCCTGAATAATGCATTGCAGGTAGCTTTGCCCATGAGAGCCCAGAGGCAATTCTATATTTCACAGGTGTTCCTCAGGATATAATCCCTCCAGAGCTCTCTTCAGAAGAAAATCCCGCTTTAGTCCTTAGAAAGCCCAGCACGTTCTGTTGCATCACCGTGCCCAGTTGCTGCACTAGGGAATAATTGAAACCAAGGCTCCATCTATTCCCTAGTGCTTCTTACCCTTTTTTCAGTAGAACACATTAGCTTGAACAAAATGTAACAGAGCTATTCAGCCTCCAATCCTAAACTAACTCTTGTCCATCCAGCATGATATAATGTTAAAAGAACCTGATTCTGTTTAAGTTCTCCCATTATAAGCATTGAAAAGTAGTTGAAGGGGAGAAAATCAATGTCAGGACTTTGAAGCAGAGCCCATCTGACTGCATTTCTTTTAATGCAATCATCTGTGGGGTCTCAAAACCTCTTTCCCATCCAAGCCTGGCCACTCTTGTAGCACCCATTACTGTGCTTTAAGGTAGCCCAGTCATTATCTTTGAAATTTCATTTGCGTTTGTCCCCCATGCACCCTGTATCTCCTCTTTATTTCAGAACATATGCACAAATGAAGGCACAATTTAGCTTTATGATTTTGCCTTACATTTCAAATGCGAGATACTTTTCTGCCACATTTCAGTTATTCTAAAGAAAACACAAAACTATATAAAACTTCTGGAAAACTTAAATGCATTGAAAAAAAACCACTTCTAAATATTGTATTTGGATAAGGGTTATTTTTCTGATTATTCCATATGTCAGTAGAATTGCTTTAGTCAAAAGCAACATTGAAATGCTTGCAGGACTAATATTTTTTGTTCTATTAGGATTTCAAAAAGGATAACATTGATGATCTTAAAGGTCTTTTCCAACCTAAATGATTCTATGGTTCTATGACTAATATTTTGCATTCTTTCATTTATCAATTTTCAGTTCTTAAATATGAAAATGTATAGTATATCTAGATAACCACTCAGTGCCCGGTACCAAACCACCTTACTTGGAGGACCTTTACTACTAGGACCATACGAAATTATTTCTTATGCCTAAATTTCATTTAGCAGACTCTAGAGAGTCCAATAGGTCAGCTTAACCTTAAAACTAAACATACAACCCAGATCCTCAGAAGCATTTATGTTCCTATCTCAGATTAGTGTTAAAATGTTTTCAAGGTTATGAGCACATACACTCAATATCTTGACTACTTCTAAATAAAGCAGAACATGAAACACACTCTCTGCTTTATTTAGAAAGGGTGTTATAGAGCTGCCTTGAAAGGGTTACTCCTGAAAGCTGATGGGTGATAAGCAATTCAAAATTTTCCAGGCACACCAAGAATATTGGCTTTCTGAAGCTGACTAGATGATGTGAGCTACTTCCAACAATTCAATCTACTCCATTCAGAGTATAGGGAGTTTATAAAGGCATGCAATCTGTAGAGAACTGTTTCAGGGTCACTGTGCTACAGCCCTCTTGACACAGCCAAAAGAAAGTCCTGAATAGAGGATGAGAAGTCTGATTACTGATTAGCTTCAGTGTTATTTCAATCAGTTCCCAGAAGGAAGTTAGCAATCTGCCCAGCATCCAACAAAAGATTGCTATTAAAGGGTCATTATGATGGGAACACTCAAGTCAGAAAGGTTTTGGGGTTTTTTTTTAGTTCTTGATAAATCTGGTTTTTTGAGGAGGTTTTCTGGGTTGTTGTTTTTTGGTTGTTTTTTGTTTTGTTTTTTTTTTTTTTTTTTACATCTCAAGTTCTGTTTAAGGACTTCTTGATTATAAGACTCCTTTACTGAATTTATGCCTGCAAAGTACTTTTGTTTCATTTACACTTACTGTGGCCAAGCTGCATGGATTATTTAAAACTTTATACTCAAAGGAATTTTCTCAGATGCAGTCCTCCTACCACAGACGAAGTGCTTCTAAATTCAATTAATTAATGGACATGTTAGTGATTTCTTTTTGAGCTAAAAAGATCAAAAGGGTATTTTATCCGTTTTCATAATAACACAAAACAACTTTAAGTGGACCTCCCCATAACAGTCCAGATGTTCCTCACCATCTAAATACACAAAGAAACAAAACCTGGCTTCACTGTGACTCAAAATTAAAACTTTTTTTTTTTTTTTTTTTAACGTGAAAAAGGGATTTAAATAAGGATGGACTAACAATCAGACTATTAATATGGAAAATGGGAGATGAAGTAAGTATCCTGCAACACATTTTCTGTTTAACCTTAGGGAAAATATTTAATATTTCAGTCTTGCTTTTATTCCCCCAGAACAGCAAAGAGCTATTACCTTCCTTCTCAGGAGTGTGAGGAAGATGAACACATTAATACATCAATACACGGAAGCATTCAGATGCTGTGCTAATATAAGAAATATAAATATCTTACATGATTACAAAGATTTACAACTTCAAAAGTATAAATAAACCTACTAAAAATGCAGATGCATTCAGTGTGTGGATAGTCTTAAATGTGTTAATTTGTACAGTTCAATATTCAGATCCTCCTAGTTGCTATTGGATCAGATTCACACATTTCAAAAGTAAAAAGTTGACCTTTCTAATTATCAGTGTTGCAGGCCTGGCCTGATGGCATCTGAATATCTATCACACTGGTGATGAGTCTAAAATCACTACTGGTATTGTAGACTCCCCAGCTGACACACAGCAAACTATTTCATCAGTGATGTCTACAGCAACTTCAACAGACGTAAGGGCTCTGAGCTACAAAAAAAAATTCCAAAATAGTTTTTGCCACTACAGTGAGGAACTCTGACTTTAAAATATGGGAGCAAATTATGTTGAGCTAGAAAGTGCTCTTTTTCTGTTACTTCTCTGTTTCAATTTTTATTGCATTGAGCAAGAAATAAATATATACGGTCAAACAAGAAAAGTCAAGAGCACACTGCAATGGGGAAAAAGGAGTTTAAGTGGAGCTGCAGTATAAATGTTAATGTAATACAGAAGAGTTATACTCATAATTATCATCCGGTATAAATACCATCACTGAGCCTCAGTGCCTTTCAAAGCTATTAGTCAGAGAGGAATGCTGCTCTGGGGGTAGCTGCCTGGCTGCAGGCTCTGCAGAGGTTTGGCCAACTCTAAGTATGGTCAGAAGTGACATTTGGATGCTAAGCAAGTTTTACCGGTGGAAAGGTAAGAATGATGAGATTTTAAGCACATCCAACACCAGGCAAGAGTTTTGAGGATCTAAATTACAGACTTAAGTGGCCAGAATGCCTGTTAACCCTTAGGTGTATCCTCTGCTTTTGTTCATGCAGTACATGTGTTAATTTGCACCTCGGCTCTATCTGGAGCTTTCTGGGGGGAAACTGGGGTACAATTGCAATAGTTTCACTGATACTGCACCCTATTGGCAATAGAGCCATGACTTTGTCAATCTAGCTCCAAAAATCTTTCTATTTCAGTCTTTTCACCTGTAATATAAGTAAAAAATAAGTATTACCTTAAGATCATAATGAAGTTCAAGACATTAATATCTACACAGTCTGGTTAGATGCTAAGAATAAAAGCACTAAAGATGTTCTAAAAATTTAGAGGGCATATAAAAAATACTGTACTATAAACCTTTTACAAATAGCCTTCCATATTGTTATGGTAAAAGTATCACTTAAGAACCACATTTAACAGCTAAATGTTAGCTAACAGAAAAATGTCTCTGTGAGGTTTGTCATATTCAGGTTTGTGACAAACCAACACAATATGAAGATATCAAAGCTGTGGGATCTCTGGTTGCAGATAGGAGTGCATGTGTGTGCATTCAGAGACATTTTCCATTCTAGAGCTTTGCATTATCAATATTTATTCATCAGTAACTGCCAGAAGTCTACATATAGGGTGTATTATAAGCAAGTCAGCAAGTAAGAAGACAAAAGCGTTTCTTTGTTAATAGGTCAGATGAGTTATTCCACTAGAGGTAAAGGATTTGGGAAGGCATTGAAGGTTTAATTGTGAATTATGCAGAAAATTATGTAGAAATAAGAATAAAACCACAATTGAAAGTACAATTGAACAGTATGTTCAAACTCTTTGAACATCACAGAACTAGTTTAGTCACTGTCATTTATGTTCAAATGTAGGATAGTTTATGAAGCAGGAAACCATTACAGTGGCTTGGGACTATGCACTTGGATCAAAAAAAAAAGTCACAGGCAGGAGTGGAGGGGAGTGAAAACTGCATCTTCTGTATCTTGCTGTTTCTGATTACACTTACAATTATGCCACCACAGAATTAAACTGCTCAGACTCTTTATTATAATTAACACACGGTTCTGGTGTGTGACGATTGCTTTCAGAGGAAGAACTTTTGAAACTGGAGTTTCAAAACGAGTTTCACACTTGGGAAAGTGAAAGTTTAAAAAAAGAGTTTCACACTTGGGAGAGTGAACTACTATTCTGTTATCTAGAATTGAGTGAAGTGTAGCAAACAGAGGAAATAATTCTGCCAGTGCCCCAGAAGATCTCAGGTGTTACCTCTCCTTTGAGAGAGCAGCAGGTCAAAACTTTTGTAAAGGCACTGTGTCATTCATCTGGAGAAGAGTTTTAGAGATCAATGTCACACTTTTTATCCAATCCTGGCAGCCTTCCAGTAAGATTTTTCTGTCCATCTCCATCCTGAATTACACCACAGCACATTTAGGAGCTCCATCACAGATCTGAACAGATCTCCAAAAACATATTCTATCATCTCACCACACTTAACAAATCTTTCCGGGATATTAAAAGTCAAATAAAAAAAAAAATTAAATTTGATGGCCAGCATTCCATCATGCATTCCACAGTACCGTGGGAGATGTAATCTCCCCACTTAGTGGAGACAATAGAAATAATTGAGATCATAAGGACTCAGACTGCAATTCTAATATGGAAAAAAAACTTTTCTTTATTTGCAGTTATGCTGAAAAATCTAAGTCCTCAATGGGAAACATACCAAATCACATTTATCTATTTATCTGACAGCATAATCCATTAACGAGAAGAAATATTTCTGAAGAACTCTAACAAATAAAGGACTATCTCTGAACTTGCTTATGAGGCAGCTTTCATTAAGGTAGAATCCAGCCAAGGGATATTAAATCCATATGAAAATAAAAAAGAAGAATTCACCAACAGATGAGTTTTTCCCAAATTCTTATGTTTGTCTTCCAAAACTTAGTGAAAGAATCAAAGGTTACTTCTGTGGATGAAGATTCAAATAATTTATGGAAATAAGCTCTGATTCATTTATGGCTTAGTATTGCTAAATTTTCAACAAAGAATTTTCACTGAATTCGAAGAGTTGCAAGTTCATAGCTGCCAGAATGCTCGGACCAAGATTTGGTATCTAATGGAACTTTTTAGGTCTCAAGCTTTTACGCCATACAATTTCAATTTTCAAATGTTCACTGTACAAAATTGATCTTGATGTCTGAAGCAAAAGGTAGAAAGATGAAAAACTGAATAAAATATTTCACATGAAACACTAAGATGTTCAGTGATTTTCTTTCAGGTGATTTTGTGCTTATTGAACATTTTGTTCATCTGGTATTTAACACCTTGACTATTTTTGAAACAGAAACAAGAAAGAAGAAATGTTTAATTTTGAAGTACTTCTGCTATATGTGTTTGCCAAAATTGGTTCATTTTAACTGAGATACTGGGTCATCTCCACAATGAAAAATGACTATAAGGAAAATTTTAGGATGTGGTATCACATCTAGTAACATTTCCCCATGAGTTTATAAGGAAAACACCACGAAAATATTATTATGGACAAAGCTGTTCTAAATTTCATTGAAGAAGGTGGTAGCAACTCATTATTTAGAGCAACAAAAGAGTAATTAAAAGTTTTGGATGAAACAATGGCCAAAACAAAGGTTTATCTAAATCAGCTTTCTACATTGGTCAACACTGTTTTAAAGTGGTCAGAAGTGGTACTTTATATAGGGAGTGGGCACTATTTCATAGAAACATAATTGCAAGCAGTAGCACACAGAAGAGAGAAAGACAGGTAATCAAAGAAGCAAAATGACAATCTAACAAGACAAAGGTGAGAGAAAGCAAAGAATGGGCTGACATCTGGAAGGAAAGAAGTTTACAGCTGTGGGAAAAGTAACAATCCTCCTGGCTTTTCTTCTGTGTTTATGTAAACTGTATTTTATATGTTCTTTGAAAATAAATAGGATACCAGATATATCCCTGCCTCTATCATCACTTTGTTCTCCTGAAATAACCAGTCTGCAAGATATTTACTGTTGTTGAACCATTAGTCAAACAGGTAAACAAATTTCATGTAGACTGCTTATCCATTATAAATGCTTCATGCTCTAGCTCAATTCATGGAGATGACAAGGTTTCCAACATTTTAGAAGTGAGTTTTAATAAGAACATTTTAAATAAAAATATTTTATTAATGAAAGTAATCAAATCTTACTATAAATGAACAGCTATATCAGATATTTTTCCACATTTAGCTACTAAATCTTCAGTAATAAAGTAAATTCACCAACATTATACACGAAGACACTAGCCCATTTGACAGAAAGTCAATATATAGATGACCAAATGGCTTTCTTTATCTAACACCTGACAAGTGTGTATGGACACTTGCGGTTAAGAGATAACTTACATGTTCAGCAGTGTTTCCCTAATACTGTTATTGAGAAACCATTATGTCTGTCAATGTTTTTCTTCATTGCTGAAAATGGGGACATGAGCATTGAGTTGCCTTCATTAATAAATCAATGTCTTTTCAAGTTCCTTTTTGTTTGTCTCTCTGTGTAGAAAACATATGGTGTAACTAGAAAGTGCCTACACAGCTTTGAATGTATCATTCTCAGTAAAAATAAAGCTGAGGAAATTGCAGCTTTGTAAGTTTCCTGAACTCTTATCTGAGACAGTGACTTCATTATTACGGCTTTCTCATCCATGAGATGTGTATGTAAGATGCTGTATACTCTTCCTCATTTACAGAGATAGGAGAAGTCATTAAATTATATCCAAATACTTGGTTCACTTCCTGGAAATCAAACTGCGTTTGTATCCCTATGTATACCTTTAGCTAAAGTCCAGTGATATAGGAGAAAATATGAGGTCTTTTTTGGTTTTGTTTTAAGAACAGACACACTGAGGTTTTTGTTTTGATTTGTTTTTTAAAAGATTCATTTATTAATATTTGGTGAGATTAGTTCTGAGGTTCTGGAGCTTCATAAGGTGTTTTACATGCCCTTCAAATGGTATTCAGTTAAATACAAGTAATTGGGAATGTCAAGTGTTATTCCTTAGTATAATTTGTTTTTCAGCCATTAAAATATTAATCTTACAAGAAGGCAAAAACACATTCCATGTAATTTAAGTGACAAATTGCACAACTTACATAGTGACTATCTGAAGCACATATTTAATGAATAACTGTCAATGCAATATTTCAGTGAATATTCAGGAATTAAAAATGCATAGAAAAAACAGATTCATTTGTGAATAATTCATAAATAAAAAATGAGCAAAACAAAACAAATATGATTTGTGTTCATTCAGACAGATCAATCAGCTAAATGGAAAAAAGAAATTAGAAAGGAAGATTTGGGAACTACCAGGAGACTATAACAAGACTCAATATCAACAAGCTGCTTTAATACAACTACTGTCACCTACTAGCATTACATAGTAAGTAATGATGGGAGAGGGACAGATGATTTTACTGGATATTGATATTAAGTTTCCTTTAAGTGAGGAAAAGCCTAGTTTACGTACAAATGATTTCTGAAGTATCAGTGTTACATTACACATCCAGTTGGTCATTAGCAACAATTACTTGAATCCTTACGTAAGAATATACTTGCATCCAGTTGTTACCACTTGTTCCAAGTAATTATTCATAAAGCCTGCTCAGAAGATTGACTACACTGATATACTACTATGCCAGGGCAATAACAATGCTTACTCTACATTTTCACTATCCAAGATGTCTCTCACTAAAATGAAAAATTATGAAACAGCTCTATCTCACTACAGGGAAACAGAAGTGATAATTCTGACACCTACTAGTGTAATAAAACCAAAACAAATATTCTCATGAATATTTAAGCATTCAAAAAACAAACTGCTGTAGCAGATCTGCCTATTTCCACATGTATCTCAATGTTAAACTTGGAGAAATAAAATAAAAGCAAGCAATGTTACAATCATTGTATACCTCTGAAAATTGAGTCCCTGAATTAATGCAATTTGCACTATTTTTTTTCCTGTTTTGCGTATGAGATATACCAAGCCTATTCCAAGGGTTCACATTCTGTTTCTTCTTTCACAAACGCTTGCCTCTCTCAACACTTAAAACAGAGCTATTATTCCTAAATATATTTTACCAGTGTGCAACCTTGAGTTCTATTTACAGTGTGCTATTAACACCCTGCTTTGATGATGGAATTTTTAATCTCTTCATGGATTTCTTTCTAGTGTTCCCTAGAAGCTTCATAAGTGTTAGTTGATCTCCAGCAACTCTGGAAGATAATACAAGAGTGTGTCTTTGTGTAGGTATGTTCATACTCTGCATGAAGCCTGGACTTGTATCCTGGTGTTGGATTGGCCAGCATAATGATAATGCATATTTACATTATCCGATGGCGACCTCAGTTTGATTATGACTTTCTTCTCCTCTCTGTTCCAAGATCCTACATCAACCAAACAGAGGTCTGAAACAAGAGCTGGGGAAAGAAAGCTCATGGCTGATAGTAAGAGAAAAATATTTGTTCTTCTCTCCATTCCTGCCCTTCTGCTGCATTCTCCAGGTGGGGGCTCAGAAAGAGCCTTCTCAGACTGCCTCTCAGCTGTGACATATCATTGTCTGTTCAAATTGCAAAATTGAGCAGACCTGCCTTCAGTTTGTATTCTAGAACTTTCCCAGATGACAACACTGACTCAAAGGTAATGGTAGCCTAATATTTGGGCTCCCAGAATTTGAACAGAAATGAGAATGAGCTAGGGATCATCCAAAGGGTTCAGACCCATATACAGTGTAAACATAACTACCAGTTTCATTTTATGGATGAAGACCCAAGATCAAGGTAAAAAGTGTATTCCCAAGTACCTGATATGTTTTGAACCTCATTCCTTCGTGTACATAACAATATATATCACTCTATATGTGAAAAGTACTATTGATTTTGGGGTGTACTTCTGACAGTTCAGCTCTAAATCTCTATTTGGACTCCCAGGAACAGAAAATCCCTGAATAAAAAATATTTTTATTTAAGCAGCCTTCACAGTGGCAGGACAGTTGAGGCAGGACAATCCTCTGCTGTTTTCACTGTGGGATGCTCTTTACAATCCTTTGTCTCAGTGTCACCAAAGCAGGTGGTACTCAGCCACAGACCAACTGTCCACTGAACGTGTAAGGAATCCTGGGAAAAGCAGAGGATTTTTTTTTTTAACAGGAATGATGTTGGAAGCAGATTTTTGGACTTGAGCAAGAAGGAATTTAGGCATAACTCGTAATTTTAAAAAGGAATAAATAGGAAAAAAAAAAACCAATTTCTAGCATCAGACTGGCACTTATACAAATCTGCAGTGTAGTTGTAACTAATCCTTCTAAGAGCCTTGGAAAGAAAAGCAACACCTGTAAAGCACTGAATAAAAATAGTAGTTATTTCTTTGCCAGAAATATTAGGTAACTTGAGCGAAGTATATACACACTTCCCCCATCCCTCCTTCTAAGTAAGTACTCTGAAGTTATAGCTTGTTAATTTAAGAATAGAACATAGTTATAGACTCCGATTCAGAATTGTCAGTAATAATCCCTCAAGAACACTACAGCCAGCAGGCTGAAACCTTTAGACTCACTGTAAATTGGCAGGTTGCCAAGAGTTTTGTGATTTTTTTTTTTTTTTTTTTTTTTTTTAAGAAGAAGTACAAAAGAAGGTAAGACACACACTTTTCCAGTGGGTTTCACAGTGCACTGGCAGTCAAAAAAATAAATTAAAAAAAAAAAAAAAATCAAAGAGCTCAGTAAGACATTCCATACTGAGTTGGAAATAGCTTATATCTTTCTCACAGGTATTCTGGATGATATGTGAGGGTGTCGATTCATTCATAGGTTGGCACCACCCACTCTTAGCCTTCACTCTGACTTTGCACTTGTCTTACAACCTAGTCACATTATACACTGGAAGTCCAGAGAAGTTTTTCTTCCAAAGAGGAAAAAATGTCAGCCATATACAGCCGTTTGATTCAGTGTTTTGGTTTTCTGTCCATAACTCCCAAGGAATGGCAAATAGATTGGCTACTGTGTTCAGAGGTACCCATAGCCTCAGTTCCACAGCTGTCTGCTTTGCACATACTGGAAGCCAAACTTTTGTGTACCTGTGGAAGACCTGCACCAATCTGTTCCTTTCCCTTCTCAACCTGACATGCTCAGCATCTGCTGCACTCCTGTTCCTGCTATAATAGTTTTCCATGATAAAGAACTTGTAAATCAGGAAGTTAAATGCTGCTCTTATAAGCAACTATACAGGTAATTCTGCATGTAGCAGAAGTCTTCTCTTAAAGATGCTTCAAGGTCCAATGTGTAAGTGAAGAATATCATGTATAATTCAAACCTAAGGAACAATTAGGGAGGCAAAGTGTAACTACCTATATGATAACTTAGGAGTTAACCCATTACCATTGAGACAAATGTTTTGGGATCTTCTAAAACCATACACTGGATCATCTCTCTCTCTCTTTTTTTTTTTTATTTTTTTTCTTTCTTTCTTTCCCCTCTCTCTCTCTCTTCTAATTCTCAAGCTGTAAAGGACAACTCTGCATAGGAAAATGCAGAGGAAATTTCCTCTGCAGAGGAAATATGGAACTATGGAAAGGAAATATGGAACACTTACTTACATTAAAACAGAATAAAAAAAATATAAAGAAATACTTTATCTAATAACTCATTTGCTCTTATTTCCTATTATTTGTGATGTCATTCAATTATTTGCCGTGTTTAGCATGGCTGTTTTTTGATGTCAGAAAGACCCAACACCTTTGACAGGTAGGCAAACTCAGAAGACAATAATATCTTTAAAATGATATAGAAGTTGCTTTCTACTTCTGTTACAGCAAGTTCAAACTGTCTTTCATATCATTAATTATTATGCTCTTAAGTGATACTTGAGAAATATTAGAGAATATTTAAGATTTCATCTAGGAAATGTTTACATAGCTTTACTGAGTGACTCTGTCAAATGATCAAAAGCATTAAAAGGTTTCCTTTTGTATGACCTTTTCATATTCACAAACCTCAGTTCATTTTTTGTGTAACACATGATGACTCAGGTCAGCGTTAATGCATTTCATAGGACTTGCAGTCTTAAATTATCTCAGTCAGCATACTCTTTCCTGACAGCTAAAGGAAATTGCCAGGCACTAACTTCAGTGCAAACAGTATGTATTATTATTTTAATTCTCACCACAGCCACAGTAAATGGTAATCAGCAGGGATATAGAAAGCATAGAGTAGACCATCTCCTCTTGGCCTGTGACATTTTCTTTTAATACATCAAAAGCTTCTCCTAGCACTACTCTGTGCCTTTATGACTTCACAGGATTGCCTGAATTTAAGTTAAACTCTTCTGTTTCCGTCAAAAAAGTTTCAGAATGCAAACACTTTGATGCAAAGGAGAGAGAGATTGCTTTGTCTAAACTGCTATTTTCAATTTTTAGTCTTTCCTTCATTTTAACAAAGTTTATCTATAATTGGCAATTAACCTTCAAGAGCCCTCTGGGTTGACATCTTCTGTCCAATGGTGGTATCTCTGAAGGAGTTAATCACACACAGGAAGAAGGGAGAAAATGCTCTCTATGAGGCTACTGAAACCATTCACTGTGTGAGTAATTAAAACTTCTGATAGTGCAGCTATATTAAGACTGGTTCAGTGGAATGTGTCAGAAAGACTTCAAAGTAGATGAGATCTTTTTCTCCAGTGTTTCACCCGCAGAGCTTGAATAGGGTCACTGACTTTCTCAATTGTTGTCTATCTGCATGCTGGAACTAGCAAACTTGATTAAAGCCTCTGCAGAGTTCAAGTCTCCAGCAAAATCACTAGGATATATGACAAGGTTTATTTGGTTAAAAACCAACCAAAAAAAGGAGTGACCAGACCATAACAATCCAACCAGGAGAATGTAGTATAGATGGCATCTATATTATTCCAAGAAATTACAGTCTGTTAAAGAAGTCTGAGCATGTCTTGGTACATCATCTATTCACTGAGACCAGGTAGCAAAGAAGAAAAAAACCAGAGCTAGTAAATCATAGTTCCTCCTGCATTTTTCCTCTATCTGCCAGGTCTTACTGAGTCAATCCCACAGGCATGTTGACTAATTTTTCAGTTAATCAGCAATTCTGGGAAATAAGAAAAAAATCATGTCTAAGGGCAAGTTGTTTTTCAAAATTTTGAACAGGTCAAAACATCAAAAACAGTTTATGTCAAACCACAAAAAGAGTTTGTTTTATACACAGCCTTGCTCAAGTTTCTTTTAAGAAAACTGAAGGACATTTTGAAACAAAGTCAGTTTGAATTTAAAAAAAAAAAAAGTTTCAATTAGCAAATACTATGAAAAGAGACCTCTTTTCTTTCTGAAAGAAGTAACTTCAAAAATCTACAATGAATTTACAAAATATTTTGGTTCTGAAAAATGTCCAACAGCAAATATTTCATGCAGATTTTCAGTTCTAATAATCTCTACTTTCTAGATCTTCACTGAGAAATCTAGCATTAATGTTGACTTTCATATGTATCTTAACCTTCTATTTGGCCACCAAGCTGCATGAAAACAGGTAATCATTCTTTCTTATCTGAGAGATCATTATGTTTTTAAAAAACCTTTTGTGTGTTCTATATCTAGTTGTCTATATCTACACTGACATGATGATGCAACATCAGGTTTAGAAAGTCAAAATATAAGAACTGCCTAAGAAAATCTATTTACTATCATGACACCTTTAGTGACCAGACAGTAACCAGAATATTATTAACAATAAGATCACTACAGATGACTGGACTTGTGTAAGGCTCTGTGTATGCATACAGTGAAAGAGGTCTAATTCTTGCCTCTGTGCACAGGGTATTACCCCACAGGAACTTGAAGCCTGGTTTCCTAAGGGCTTGGTCTCGTGGTTCACTGACAGTACCGAAGCTGCACTATGAACAAAATTGTTACCAGATATTACAGAATACATGTGAGAGAAACATGACCTTATTGAAGAAAATGTTCCAGCATTCACCTTATTATGCACCCAAAAATCCACAAAGGGGCAAAATAACCATGCAGTGAACTCTGACCAGTGTTTATCCAACAGTTGAGGTGTTTACTGTATTGTGTTCTATTTCCCATCTCTGCATTGATTCTCTGTTGTCCAATAAAGGTTGAGGTCATGCTGAAGCTTTTGTCTTACTCTAAGTATTAAGAAGCTCTCTTCCCTCTCTACAGACACCTTTTTATGAGAGGTATAGGAAAACAGTATTCTGGGATTGACAGCCCTGTGTCTGACCAAATTGAAACAGACTAAGAGGTTCTAGATTTAACTGTGTGAGACAGAGTCTCATATGTACAAACACAGAAATACGTTCCTTCCATGTGGTATTTTAAACTGTTTCCTTAGGAAGGCAGGAAAAATACTGCAGAGGCTGAATGAAGTGATTGACAGCATATCAAGATGAACCAACTTAAGATACAGAGAACAAGACAAATATTAATTTAATATTTAGCTCATTGTAGGGATATTGACATCACAAAAAAATAAATTCTCTTACAGACTGCCATCAGCACAGATGAAAACATAGTCAGACTACAGTGCATTGATTTCAATTCCTGATTTAACAAGAGTGTAAGAGAAAAGAATCAGGCCACAGTATGAATTCCCTCATGTCCCATCTGACCATTAATTACAGCACAAACTATGTAACTAAAATGCAAGAAGAAAGGATTGTTCTCCAAATCATACAGATTAAAAAGGAAGCTTACTAAGATATAATCACCTGATGGACCTGCGCCACTTTGCACCAGGATCTTGCTCATGCTTTTTACATAATCTCTATATTTTCATCAGCAGGTCCTTCTGGGAATGGGGTTTGCCTTTACAGCTCATAGCAAGTGAAATGTCATTAGTCCCATCCTGTCACCCAGACTGATTAGTATCTCTGAATATTCTCTGCACTACACATTGGGAATTATGCATATTCATCTTCTGGCAAATATTTACCAAACCCATACAACATACCTTCATAAACATTTGTCACCTTTCTAATGGAAAGGTAATCCCTTGCATATGGTAATAGCATCTCTTGAATTAATCCTCCATAAACAAAAATTATTTATAATTATGCCAAACTGTAATTATGCCAAGCTGCCTGCAAATTTGCACATGGGTGAAGAGTGGCTCAGGGGGTTCACTAGAGTGGAACCCCCTGTACCACTGCCGTATGCTAATTGGACTCCTGAAAAGTTCAGAGAAATGATTCTGTATGCCAGTATTCATCTGCCAAGTAACAATTATGTGTCCCAGCAGGGAGCAAAAATGCTACCAAACACAACAAATACACATACGCATTCACACACAACAATAGGATAAAGATCACAAGGAAGAAACAAGCCAAAGAATATGCTAATGAATGAAATAAGAAAACCACTTTACAGAAATACAGCGTTAAAGAAACAATGACACTAAGGAAAAATGCTGACAGAAGCCTCAGCTGACCTACAGCAATTGGCTACTAGATACAGAGACTTTTGTATCCTGCATCACAGGGCCAATTATTTGAGTACAAGTAAAAAATGTTTGCCTCTACCTAATACAATGCTCGGGTGGTAGTGGCCTCCATCCCCCAAATCTTAGTGTGTGACTGAAGCTTTCTTCAAGTTAATGAATTGAATCAGGCTGCTAATAGCAGCAACAAAGGCTTTGCTTTTTAACCCAAGATCAGACTCGATTTTCTGTAAAGCCAGCTATCTCATTTTTTATCTGTACAGGTGATATGTATTTGGCTTTGAGTGGCTTCTTTCACACATGCCTAAATGGAATCTCACCCCAATCTAATTTATTGTATCTTGAGATAGTTCATAATCTTTATTTCAGCATGTTTCTTCCTGTTACTTTATTCAGTCTTTCACTGTCCTTGCATTGCTTCCTAAATTCACATTGGATCCTGTAAAATTATTTCATACTTTATCTTCAGACTATCAAAGAACTTGAGCAGATGCACAAGTGTAAGCACGAGAGTTGTCCCACCCTCTTCTGTGGTATTTCTCACCAGAAGAAAGCTGCCACATGCCTGTCTGACTGGATGGATGAAGTACTAGCATGTTTCGGTGAGGAACCTCAATGTACTTGCAGCTATTAACTGAGCTGTGGGTGGTGTAAGCTTTCTTAACACCAGTTGTGCAGCCTGACCTATCCAAGCAGTTACAGTCGGAGCCAGAAGGATGCAAATGACCAGAGTGTCATCACCTAAACCTTACAAAAACCCCACTTCTTTCAGGAGTAGCTCTTCCATAGTCATATCCCCCCATGGCTTGTCTGTCTCTTCATTTTTGAGATATGGAAGAACAGTAATGTAATTATTAATGCTTTGATGGATTTTGCTGAGGAGCATATTGGTAGAAAGATCAGAGTGTTGAAGCCAACAATGAAGTAGGTAAGGCTCTGCTTGATCTGTTCTTTACTTCCCCATTTACCATAACATTTTTGCCTGGCACCAGGACTAGCTGTACAATGGCCAGACATGGCCTGAAAAAAATCAGGTCCCTTTGCCCATTAACTTTTCCTTTACCCACCTTCTCCTTTTCTTCCCCAAATTCCATGCTAAGGAGAGCAGAACAGTTTTAACCTGTTGGATCTTTACTTCACGTATCAAAGCCCACAGCTAGCCCTTGAATTAAATAATCCCATACTTTCACTTCTTCAATAAAAGAACTGAAATGGATCATTGGCCAAATACTGCAAGCAGACATAAGTACAGTGAAACTTGGGGACTGGGCCAGGATACAATTTGAACAAATCTTAACAATAATAATTAAAAACAAAAAATTTTTTCTAAGTAAGTACTTAACTTTTTTTTTTTTAAAGAAAAGTCCTCATTTGCCTAGAAGAATACTGTTTTAATTTGCTTATCAAAGTAGTTTATTCTTAATGCAGGGTAATTCTTTCCTGATTATCACAGGCCTAAAGTCACATCTATATTAATCTTCTGACCAGTTCATCAAGTTGGACTGGTTCTAATGATAGAGATATAGCCATACTTTAGCTGTCTCTGCTGATCCATTGACAGTTAACAAACCACCCCAGATATGTCAATGAGAAATGACATTTAAGTTTTCTGCTATACTTAAAAAAATTTTTTCTACAGTTGCTTGAACTTAGGACAGAGTTAAATGAGCTCTCCAACATAGGAAATACAAAATAAACTTATTAAATCTCATATTAAAATGCCTCATAAAAAAGTCTTTTTCACTCAGGACATAATTGTTGGTCCTCCACATCATTTGTTCTCTCTGGCTTTCTTTTTTCCAAAAATTGTAAGTTTTACCACAAATTAAATTGATAAAATTAATTGATAAAATGATAATTTAATATCCATTCCTTTGCTTTTCTTTGGATACAGTGCTGCCTAGAATAAACAGTCATAAACAAACAAACAAATCATTAATACTGACACTTAGCATTTATGTATTATTTTATACCCTTTAATTCTACAGCAAATTTTACTGGTCTCAATTAACTGCTGTAGTATGATCATCCATAATGTATGGAAGTCCACAAGCTAGGTGTACTTTCAAGATTTGCTGTAGGAGCAGTTATAAGCACATTGTACTTTTTAAGCCTTATTTCTCCTTCAGGTGTCCCAGACTGCTAAGTGTCGACAGAAACAACCATGGACAGGCTGTTTCCACATGCATGCAAAAGGTACTTTGTCAACAAAGAGGCAGAGGCACATAGGGTTTTCTGCAATGTCTTATTTACTCTGGGAGGTAGCCTCTGTTTGCTGTTCTGCTCCACATGCAGAGGGCAAATATGATCACAAAGCACCTAAATATTCAATAGAGACAAGATATGAAAAGGCTTATTCAAATTAAATCAACTAATTGGTAACCAAGAAAAAGTGATTCCTGTCTCTGCATTTCTCTCATGCTAGATACAGAGTGGCTTTTAATATTAATATTGCCACAGCTCCTCTGAGTTATTGGGTGGTTGGTGTTTTTTATTTGTCTGAGGTTTTTTGCAACTGCCTCTAGGCTTCATGTCCTGTTATTTCTGGTTTTCCAGACAGTTGTCAATGCTGTGCCGACGTCCTCCTTAATATCAACCAGTATTGCATTGTTTCTGTCCCTGATTTGCTTGCCACTGGAGGGCTTGTCTGAAAAATCTTCTGGAGGGGCAAATTGTTTCTTTCCTTTGAAGCCTATAGAAAACCACTTCCTTCTGATGTTAGAACCTGAATAATGTAAATGCTGTTCTGCTCTCTCTCCAATCTTAGTGCATCATCACTAGTAGTCAGGTGAAAGCAGACCAGCTGGCAGGTACCTAGAAAGCCTGCCCCAAGGAAGTGTAGTCATTTTCTCTTGAAAAATTCCATCTATTTTTAGTAACCTGGCATTTGTCAAGGAGTCATGCTAATAGAGATGGGCCTCAAAAAAAATAAAATTACTTATGCTCCAAACACCATCAAACAGTTAAAACGTACGTGTCCTAAACCAAGATAGAATCTTTATTTACTTACCATATATGTATATATGGCAAATTATATATATATGTATATTTGTGTGTGTGATTTCCAAAAGCCTCACCCACATTCTGTCACTTTTTTCCTCAAGGGCCTCAGCTTTGCTTCAGCCTTCTTTTCAGATGTACTTCAGGGCACAAGGGGCAGGACAACACAAAAATAAGGGGATCAAGTAGGACCTGTGATTGCCAGTTACTTTGATTAATGAAGTTCAATACAATTACACAAAACAAGTGGTATATGGGAATCATCCACCACTTCAGGGTGTAATTACGTGAAATAGGAAAATGTCTTCGTTCCTTGATTTTGTTAATGGTCTACTTAGAAGAACAAAGAATTGTTGGTCATTACTTGCCCGAGTAGAACAGTCTTGGATTGACAATATGCCAACATTGAATGGAAATCTGTAAATCCTTGCAGGCAACTATAGTTTGCAGGCTTGGGTGTCAGGAGAAAGCAAAACTCTGCCTATCCCTGCTGAGATAATTTCTTGCCAGCACACACAAACTGTCTATGTGAACATATGTGTATAAGAAAGAACTGTCATGGAATAAAAAAATAGAGAAAACAAATGCAAGACTATAATCTAAACAGCAAAAGTAAGGAACAGAGGTTGGAGAAATTAATTAATAATGAGAAAATGGATGAAAACAGCAACCTGGTCTAGTTTGAAATTAGTTACCTAGAACTTGAAATTTCCCAGCCATTGCTTCCTACACACAAAGCAATGTAAAAACTCTCCTGTCAATTGGTTTTGAACTACCTCCATGCTAGGAGAAGACATGTGAGAATAATTCAGCTTCCCACATTTTTTGTGTGTTCCTCCTCTCTTTTTTTCCTCTGTGTTACAAGAACCACAAAATATATAACATGTATTAGAAACCCCAACATGCCACTCTGCAGTGAGTTAGGTTACTTTTAAAGTAATGAAGTTCTAATGAGACTGAAAATTTTTCCAAGATTATTGGTAAGGGGGAAACATCTTCAAGTTTTAAAATCGAATATTATGTTTTCCCCTCTGTACCCTTTAACTCTTCATGTATACAAAGCCACTGGAAAAAATATACAGCTTATACTCAGTCGAGGAACAATACGAGAATAGAATACACCTCTATTAAAATTAGGTACACCACACAGAAATAAAAAAAAAAAAGAAATTGCACACTCACTTTCTCTGACTTTTTAAGCTCTGAGAGATGGGGTCTTTCTCTACCTGTGAAGCTGCTGAGTTCTAGAAACACAAGAGGGATTTAAGTCCTTACTGCTTTTTTAGGCATCAAAATCCAGTTTTAAGATGCCACTCACATTTTAATAGCCTGCCTGGTGATCACCTTCCTGTGTGCCAAAAGTGGAATTGATATAGCAAGGAAACAGAAAGGTAGTGGAATACTCAGCATTGTTAAACCTCTTGACCCTTATGGTTCTAATTCATATCAAAGAGGACGGTGGGTTCTAATGTGACTCAGACTCTGTAGGTGGTACCAAAATATACACAATAATGTTAAGAAAGGGGTTTGTGGACCATTTTACAAGTTTACGCTGACGTCCTCAAATGTCATTTTAGCTGATTAAATATCTACCATTACAAACATGAAAGAGGTAGAAGACCGATAACTGTACACGAGCATGCTGCTTCAACATGTATGTTTTATTTATATTTTACATTATTAACTGAATAAATTAAATACTTATTATTTATTTACATTTTCTATCTTTTTTATTTTGCCCTTTTTTTGTTTTTTTTTCTTTAATCTACTTAATAAAGTTGCAATTCTTGAAGACCCTGTAGCTACTGGAGAGGCACTGTAGTCACTGAAGACTGCAATCTCACACCACTAAAGGAGGCTTTTGCCATACTACTTAACAGAGGATTCCCACAAACCTTTTGGTTTTGAATGTAACTTCTCCCTAGATTTAAGTCTGAGCAGATTAGTAATTTCTTGAAATAGAGATGGTTGTACAAAGGCAGTGAAACAAAATAAGAAGTTCTAAGATTCTACTACTTCCTAGATGGTGTTTTGCCTTTCAATGCCTTTCTAACAAACAGCAGTTATTGACAGTTTCTATTGTAATCTATCCTCTAAAATGAATGCCTAAAAGGAGCGATAAAGAGTCAGTAACCAAATATAAAACAAAATCACAGTGTGGTTTCATGAACAGGTCAAATCTTTAACAGAGAAATTGTTTGCTATGTGGATGTTTATTCATCTTCTTGTCTTTTTAATCACTTCTACAGGTTAGAGAAAAATTAAGTGAAAAAATACAAAGACTTCAATGGAGATATCAAAAACTTGAAGGTGCTGGAGCACATTTGAAAAAGAAATAGGCTATAACTATCCAAGAGCTTCAAACTCATGTAGAATTGTCTCTCAGTTTGTTTATCCCTACACATCATGCCTGCATGATGGAGTGAAGGCAGAACCCGATTTGTTGATATCAATTTCATGACAGTACATCCGGCGCTCTGTTCAAATAAAACACTTATATGCTGATAGTTTGAGCCACACTGTATCAGTATCATGTTAGCTACAGCACAACAGGGTTTACAATAAATCTGCATGTTATTAATGAGCTAATAAATGTCACATTCATTCAAGGACACACTTCAAAGGAGTCCTGTGATATACAAAACAAGTAGCAGCATGCAGAACTGCAGTATTATAAAATACTTTCAATTGAGATAATAGACTGCCTCCACAGAGATCTGAGTTACCCATAGAGAAATACCTGTGAAGACAGAGGTACCTTCTGCCATAGTGCAGCAAGAATGGTGATGTTCTGCAAGTTAAAAGGAGGAGCCGAGGGTGGCCGCGGCACCAGTGGGGCAGCCTTCTGTCCATCAAGGATGTAGCCTCACAGTGACCAAGCAGGGTTAGCAAAGCAGAAGCAGTGAGGGCAACAAGATCAATTGACAGTCTAGTAATCATCATACATAACCAAGAGGACAACTCAGATCCAGGGCCAATCCAGGAATTTCCATCAGCAAATCAGGAGCAATAAAGAGTGCAGGGCTCAGATTTATCTACAACAGAGATCAGGCAAGGACTGGGTGCCCAAGCCTGAGTTTAAATGAAGCACCTCGGTTTGTGTGGGGAGGTGTCAGGTGAAGTTGGTTGGGGCAATTAGGGCCTATTGGTGTACACAGTATTCTGACATCTTCATGCATTATTGGACTGAGAAGACGAATCATCTCCATCTCTTCCCTTTGACAAAGATGTATTATATTTCCAGGAAGAACCTTTCATTCAGCACTTCTTTTTTGTGTCTTGTATTTCTCTTATAGTATACTAATTTTATGGCTATACAACACATTTGCAGATATCCTCTTTCAAAAATTTTATATAACACCTGTGGGTTTTTATATATATACCTATAAAAATAAATGAATATATATATATATTTTGGTTGCCTGTGAATGTGGATTATTTTATTCCATGACAGGTAAAATTTCTGCTCCACAAACCTATTTTTCTAAGTTCTGGTAAGATTTTTTTCCTTAAAGTTATTTCACTGTAATACAAATGGAAACTGATAATTCTCACTTTAGGATAGGAAAACCCACTGCCATATGAACTTCATTTCTTCTCCTGCTGAGAGGACAGTGAGCTTAATTAAACCCCATCCACTCTTTCTTACTTTTCCACTGTCTTCAAACTACTACTCAAAGTAGAAACCACAGTAGCTGTTTATAAATTCAGTTATCTAGGAGTGGGACTTGGAAATGCTACAAAAATGGTCAGATTTCTTCACCAATATTCTTACTCTAGACATTCTTGCTGCCTGCACTTACCTTCAAATTGTCTCTCTTCCATTATTAACCTGCAGAGTCTACTTTTTTCTATTTAAATCGTCCTTTCCACTCTGTTATAAGAGGCAATGGAAAGACAACATAATTGCCCTTAATTCTTTACACATTTATATTGTTTTACATTTTTAGCTGTCTTCTTTCACAGATGATTCAAACAAAATAAAACACATCATTTGAAAGCTTTCTCTTACATTTCTCCATTTGAAAACATTCTTTTGCAACACAGAATGCTTGTTATATAATTGCTTAGTTTTTCTCCTGAAAACTAACAATTTTGATTTTGTAACATTTGTTCTTACCTCAAATTTGCACTGATGCTTAGCAAACACTTTTTACCATAGTAAAAAATGCCTTCTTTTGAATAGCCGCAAAGTGCTTTTAACTGAAACGACATTGGAGGCCCAAAACAGTTATCTGTTCAAATATTTTATAGTTTTGTATTTTTTCAAGGAAAAATTAAAAAATTCCATGTTAAGAGGGCTTTTTTTTCTGAAACATAATACTGTTTCAGTTTTAAAAATGTTTCAATATAAGATCTCCTATTTATTTCAGCTAGTCAACAAGAAGTCTTGCAGCGGCAAAGAAATACCGGGGTTCCAAAATGCAGGTACACAACCTTGTTGAAATGTAATTTCCATTCATCTTTAAAAACCAACAGACAGTCATTGATGGTGACATGCTAAAGCTGAAGCTAAAAGTTAGATCCTTTTCAGAACAATATTTTGGCCATAAGAATAGTTTTAGTATCTCAGACCATTGGAGTTTTAGGAGTGAACCTAAAAAGCCAGTGGAGTTTAAACTGCCTTAAAGTTGACAAAACTATCTTTTTCTTAAAGTCATAAAATAAACTTCCAAGACCTCATGATCTGTAAGACTAAGCTTCTGCCTTTCATTAGAACAGCCCACCTAGTCACAATTGAATGCTATGTCAACAATAAGTAGTGAGTTGAAAGCTGTTCTTTAACATAAGTTTGCCCTGCACTACCTGTGATTAGATGGAGGATTCCATCTCCAAGACCCACTGGCTCATACTTTAACAGACCTAAAAAAACCTAAAAATGTTCAAGAAAATAAGGGAAGAAAAGTAAATACAGTAGTTCAGATCACTTGATACAAAAAGACCTCTGTTTAACACAGTTCATGGCTTTCATTGCCTTTCTTATATCCCAATAAATCTAGGTAAAGTAGGTGTTTATGCTAGACAGACATAAATAAAGTCCATTTAATTATACCTCTAAGATAAATAAATTACAAGGTGTTGCAATTTGGTCATTCCATCAATTAAAAAAAAAAAAAAAAAAAAAGAGGCAGAGAGATAGTTGCTTTAGAAACTCCATGTAGGAGAGCTATAAAAACATCATTGTCTCTATAGAAAACATGTATCATCAGCAGAAGAGTGAAAGGGCTGCATTTGTTATTTTGGAAAGACGATAAAGAAGAAAACTGTTTTCTTAGTTCAAGAGAACCACTGCATCTCCTAGGTTTACTATGGACAAAATCCCTAAGTCTTTGTTAAAGTCAATGGGCCTTTGCTGTCATGACTAAATAAAGATGACAGCTAACTCAATCTGAGACAGCAAATTTGTTATAAGGTTTAAAGAACCTATAGCAACTTCTCCTATCCCACAGTTAGCACAACTAATGCATCACATGTTCAGCAGCTGCTGTGTGAAACTAATGACATCCATCATGATAACACATAAGACTTCATCTTTTTCCCTTATTATGCTCGCAAAACATAACACAGCTTCAGAGAAAGCAGTATGTCACATTCTTAAAATGGGTAAAATGGCATATCTCCTCTGAAGTAAATGGTGTTACACTGAATTGCATCATCTGAGAGCAATAAACTTTGACTCTAAACAAAGTTGCCAGATAGTGCCTTTCTAGGGAGATCTTTTGTTGTTACTGGGTTCTGGGCTTTTTTGTTTGTTTGGGTTTTTTTTCCTGTGGTGGAATTAGGTCATTCCTCTCATTAGAATTTTACTTGGGTCTTCAATCTCATTCTGAAAAGTCTGCGAACGACTATCAGATCACTGCAGGTTTTGATCATCTTTCAGTTGGCTAGAGCAATGACCAAGCCGAAGGAAGCTCATCTGTTTTGTTGCCTCTGCCTGTCCACTTTTAGAAAGCTGTCATTGCTAAACTGATTTGTCCTTCTGGATCTCTGTGTAGTTAGGAGGTATTGTTATGAAACTTTCAGCTTTATAAATACAAAGTCAGAAAACCAAGACCAATTATGATTAATAAAAAGTTGTGCCTGAAACTCTTTAAGCTAAATGCTAAGTATTTACACTTCAAAATGGTCTTTGGTTTCTAAAAGAGAGATTTTTGGAAGTTGTAGAGGTTTTCCGTGTTGTTTTTTATATTTCACTGCATTCCTGTCACATGGGCATTCATTAACACCACAGTCCTATGAATAAGCAGAGATCATACATAGTTAAGTAACATGTTGAAAAGCCATAGGTTAGGTGACCTGTTCCAAAAACATGAATGACCATCTCAGGTGACTAGATTAATCTACAACTGATGACATGATGTTCTGTTTAACACTTAAATAATTGCTTAAAACCTAGCCCAAGTTAAAAGACCGTGATGTCTTAAGCTATTCATTATGATTTTTGCACCTCTAACCAATACACTGTGAACAAGTTTCTCTCTAATAAACCTGCCCCAATTAATTAGTACCTCTCATCTTTATTCCTTTCTTACCCACTTCAGTCAATTCTAGGAGAAAGAGCAAAAACTCTGCAAGTAAGAAGCCACAGCATGGCATTCTCAGCCTAGAAGCAAGCTTTCCAGATCAAACTATAAAGTGCACCAAGAAGTCTCGTGCAGTAATATTGCATTAAGGTTATGATGTGGACATATACACAAGGGAAGGTGGCATTTGAAGCACACACCTTTTGTTCCCAAGGCAGCCCATTGTTAACATTTCAAAAGTAACATGGTCTTCAGAGCTGTTGAGTTCCTACAGATCCTGTCAAATTCAGCTTGAAACCTTTAGAACTGGGCCATAAATACAATATAAAGTACTCTCTGCACTTGAAGCTAAGATAATGTACATATTACACAGCTGCAAAACTCTTTTTACTGACCTTTTAGAATATATTTCCTTGGCATTTTAAGTTATCTTTCCAAGTACAACAAAAACTATCACGAAAATTAGAATTTCTTATTTCATCTAACAAAAAAAAAAAAAAAAATTATGGGATTGCTCACCACCTCCCCAACATTCTAGGTGAAATGGTTATGCAGCAATTCCTAACCTGAACAAAGCCATTCAATGATGACAATTAAATTCCCCATAATCCCTGAATTATAAAATAGTGATTTTAGAAAATTATTGCATCATCGCAAATAGGCATAAAATAATGCTCTCAGTAGTCCCTTTTGATTCATGCATTTCAAAGCAAATTAAAAAATAATACAGATTCTTATGCTACAGGTTGGGAAAGAGATAAAGAAAGGCAGTGTGATACACCAAAGAGCACTAAACCAGTCACTAACAAAGCAGGAATAAAACTGAGGTCACCTGGGCAATAGTCTAGCGTGTTAAATCTACTAGGCTATCCTTCCTCTCTCTTCCATGTACATATGCCAGCATTAGTTGTTATGAAAGAAAACAGCTTTCATACAGCTTACAACAGCTTTCATCTTCCATGTCCTTTTATCTAATTAGATAAGTCCCTGTTTTGCTGCCATTGAGACCAGGAATAATCCTATTAGAAATCATAGAGTTTAAAGAGCTGTTGTGAAGCCATATGAAATCCTTATGAAGGGCATTGGTAAACCTGTCCTGTCATCCTCTTTTAACCCTGTTCCTCCAACAGAACAAGAGATCTTTTCAGGTTTAAAAGAGGATAACCACGAAACAAGCAAAAAGTGTGTTTCACTTAACATAAGTCTTTGTAGTTTAGTACTGAAGAAGTCCTTCAAGATGGGTAGAATGACTGTCTTTGAAAATGCAGGAGACAATTTAGCAAATTTAGCAAAGTTCACAATGTCTTGATGAAAACAAAACAAAACAAAACAAAACAAAAAAAACCCGAGCCAGTGCAAATAAGGATCAATTTCAGCAGTTTACTGAATGGCATGAATGTGCCTCAGATCAGAACTCAGCATGCATGTTAAAAGCTCATGATTCAGGACCAGTTCTAGCTGGAGCAATAGGAAGAAATGTTTAGAATGGAACACTTTCCAAACTGGAGGACAGTATTATTCATACAGGGAATGCAAATAGTGCATAGATTACATCATACAGGAGGCAAATAGTGATAGATTACTGCCAAATGCTGTGTCCTCAGATTCTTACTAGTGTAAAATACTTTAAACTAGAAACGTCACTGCTACAGCAAAGAAGTTACACTCACATTTTCCTCATTCCATATTCAGCTGAAATAAGCTGTTGAGGTCTCAGGAAGTGAGAAAAGGAAGGGGGAGTTAAATCCATTCAAATTAACTCAGCTAATGCCTGTTGGACAGAGTCAGGTTATTAAGAAGTGTTACTGTATTGTCTGTTCCCTCTCAACTGATGAGATTTCATAAAACCTAGGTTAAGGGCATTCTCAATCTTTCCCCTTCTGCTTGAATGTCAATTTACAAAGCATCACAAATGCATAAGATGGCATGCAGAAAAATTGGGTGAGACCAAAATAATGTGAAAAGACAGGAAACATGTCTTTGCTATTTCCTTACTGGAAAATAATACAACGGTTCCTTGGTAAGTGCGTTTTTGCACATTGAAGTTGATTAGTCCTTTACTGAGGATGCATGTCATGAAAAAAAATCATGCTTCTCATATTTTTTGTCTGATATTGGTTGTTGCATCTAGCTGATCTCTCAGTGGCAAGTATGAGCTTATGCTGATGTGATTTGTACTTGGGGAAACTTTCAAGAAAAAGACTCACATGGGAGTTATTGTGGATATCTTAGTGGAAACATCCACTCAGGGTGAAGCAGGGAAAAAGTAAACAGAATATGAAATAAGAGAGGCACGAAATAGTAGACAAAACATTGCCATCAGACATCTTGAGTAACTGGTCACACAGTCATGTCACCTTTAAAAAACATGGAATGGAATTAGAAATGAAACAAGTAATAGAGATGGCTAGAGATATAAGAATGTGCATGTATAGATTTTCCTGTGACTTGACTGAACTCTCTGGAAAATGCTTAGTGCTTTTGCACAACCTTAGAAGAAATCAGAATAAAGACTACATAACTCAAAATTGTAGTTCCCCTGCCTGATCTTCCATTGTGGTGAAAGACTCTTCCATATGCTCAAGTCGATAGCCCACATTTCATTTCTGGCATTACTGGAAGCTTTCCATCCTTCCATCCTTCCAGTCTACTTTTGAGATTGGCATGCTGGAGTAATTGAAGTCAAGGTGCAATGCATTCTCTATATTCCCTACATTGTCCATCTGTGTGCTGAAAATAGAAAGGAACAGTGGTCTTCCAAATTCCAAAGAAACCAGACAATTGAAAAGGACACAAAGAGGTATCACTAATATTTAGTCCCCTTTACCAACATAGAGACCTAGCTAAAGTTAATCACAAAGGGCCATTCTTCAGTCAAAGTCAAATGGAATGGTTTTAGGTAAAACTTTCTCTCCCTCCTCAAGTTCACTGGCATGAGTGTGTGCAATAGTCTTATTTTGTATTTCTTGGACTTTTTTCACGATATTCTCTGATCACTTCTTTTTC
Source organism: Platalea leucorodia (assembly GCF_965183815.1). NCBI lineage: Eukaryota > Metazoa > Chordata > Aves > Pelecaniformes > Threskiornithidae > Platalea > Platalea leucorodia. The sequence continues at coordinate 22,909,296 of NC_138829.1, forward strand.
TCTAAGTCTTTAGCAATAGATCTGCAAAATACAGGCAGGCACATCCTAACATGCAGGCTTGTGCAAAGTGAATGCATATTTTGCTTTATGAGCTTTCCCAATTATCTCTTTCAAGAAAAAAAAGGAAAGAAGATTATGTCACAATCTTTACATCACATCTTTTTATTCACAGTTACTACAAGTTCTTTGATAATACTTTGACATTTATATGGTGTGTTATACCCAATATTAAATGCCTCCATTATTAAGCATGAATAATCCTTAACTTGGCCTTTCTTGAAATACTCTTCCGTTTCTTTCTCAAAGCTCTAGATATCATCACAGAAAAACACTCTAGCCTTAGATAAATAAAGTCACTCCATTCTTTGCCAACCACTATTTCGGCTTCAAAATTTTGTGGTGATTAAAAAAAGGGGTCACACTTTGAACAGTGGTCACAGCGTTAACCTGGCTTATCGCAAAGCTTTTCATTCAAACAACATTCATATGTGGGATGGTCAAGCTGAAAAAGATGTATCTACGTGAGCATAGGTTCTAAACTATTAACCCTTCAGTCCATTGTACCTTACTGAACAATAACCCAAATAAAATAGCAAATGCTGAAATGCAGAAGATTAGAGATTTTTTTATTATTTATTTAAACATCATAGCTCTTGCCCTTGCAACACTAAATATATACTTTTTAAAGATATTAAGCGTCACAGTCCTGGGGATATAGTCTTTATTTACCCACAAGTTATCAGGACTACTGAGAGTATCTCTGAAAACTGCCTGACTTTTCCCAAAAGTACTGAGGAGTCTTGTTCTGGGAGGAAGGGAATTGTTTAAACACCATGTCTCTAGTAACAGTAACTTCTTGGAAAGATTGTCCAAAACAGTTTGTGTCTCACTGTTTGTTTTCCTAGAGTATGACTTAAAGGAGCTGTGTTCAAGCCCTGTCTCTACCAGTGACTTTTTGTGTTGTCTGGCAAAGCTATTTGATTTGCCCTTTTTTTATTGTCCCTTTATAAGTAAAGCTAGTCAGCACATGAAGGTTTTTTTATTAGTTTTTTCCCTCATGGAAAATGTCATTATAACAGTGATAAAAATAAACTAACATTTATTTTTGTTTTGGCCAAAAGTTTTAGGGGAGTATTCTAACTTTCCTTCAAAAGTAAATATTTTTCAGATGAAAAATTCTAAGCAAAGAAATTTTAAATTAAAAAATAAATTATGGGGTTTCACTTGCTTGTGAAAATCTTTCATTTATAAGACATGTCATTGCTTTCTGCAGTGGTACTCATTCAACCGGAAGTCCCCTTCACTTCAAGAAAAACAAAATCGTAATGGAAGTTTTTAAGTGATCTCTTTATATTTCTTTTCCATTTAAGACTCTAAGTTTTCTGGAGTACAGGCTTTCTCTCACCTTGTGTTTGTGTTGCACTAAACACATTGACATTGAAATCTTGTTTTGAAATTCCTGGTGCTTTTCTAACAAAAATCATTCCTACTGTGTCCACTGTGAGGCCAAAGAACTGCAAGGACATCTGAAATGGAATCACTAAGTAATCTCTGAAGGCATATTAAGCTTGGTTTGCACCACTAGTACTACACTTTCCAAAATCATGCAAGTAAGATAAGAATGGCATCCTTGCTTAGTTGCTTGGAGTTTTGTTATTGGGGTTTTTTTGTTGTTTTGTTTTTAAATAAAAAACACAGCATATAATGATCATTAGAGAAGCTAAAAGCAAGTCTGACATTCAGAATTAACATGTCCACTTATGTTTTACAATTATAGGCTTTTCTTCCTTTTTTTTTTATCTCTTGTGATAACATTTTCCTTTATTTGATCCTTAACAAGTGTGATTATGTAAACAAATCCTCTGCAGAATCTCTTACAGGTTGTCACTCCTTTCTTCTTTGCTCAGTAACCTCTCTTTCTCCTTCTTAACAGCTTCAGAAAATTTGAGTTAGGGATAGAGAGAAATACTAACCTTTTCCAACTGTTCTTGCAAGCTTAAGGCAGGCAGAAAGAGTAAATTCTGGGTTGTCCCACTGTCTTTTTGCCATGGGTCCCATCTGGAAGTTCAAATACCTTGTACAATGTATGAAATACAATCTGTTAATTGAAATTATCATTAGAGAGAATTCTCCTGAGTGACAACATTTGACATTTTCTTAAGACAAGGTCTAAACCAGGAAATTGTTACTTGGATTACTTTACATCTTACCAGTGGAAAGGAAGGTAAATTGCTCACCTCATTGCCACAAAAAAAGTGAATTCAAGGTGAACAAGGGAATAACATTTGCAAATTTTTCATGTAGTAGTCTAAAATTAAAGCTAAGGTGAGAAAAGACCTGGATTAAATTTATTATCACTTACCAGTCTTCACAGCCTTGAAGAAAGGAAATGTCTCTCCTATTCCCCATCTCTTCAGCAGTAGAGTCACATTGCTGGGACATTATAGACTTTCCTTAGTCAATGTCTGACCCCATCTATAAGCAAGCAGCGAGCCAGAAAGTCATATCATGTGCAATAGCAAGTTAATGAATTTCTTCTATAAGAATGCAAGAGTTCATTTGCTTGTCTTCCTGGCCAACTTGGTCACTTCTTAGAACAAAAGCTCCCAGCACAAAATGACATTTTGTTTTCCTAAAATAGTGTGTGATATTAGCCAAGTGGCCAATTACTAGCAAAACTGGCTCGTAAGTTTTGTTGTTTCTTTACTCCAAGATGTGTCTAATCATTTTGTGTCTCCAACCCATCAACTTATATACTTGTGCCAAGGAACTCTATAAATTTGTTTGAAGTGTCATGGGACCAAAACAGGAATTTTTATACTGTTCAAGTAAATCCCAAATAATATTAAGATAAATTACTTTATGGGTTTATTAATTGTGTAGTATCAGAAAATACCTCCCAAAAGCAAATGACACTCTTTTAAGATCCAGAATACTATCCAAGTTCAAATTTTGCTGAGTTCACAGAAGAGACATGTTGGGCTGAAGACATCAAAAAACAATGAAAAGGAAAGCCTTCTGATGCAAAAATCATGTAGTGAAAAATGAAGAAAGAGAAAATTAAAAATGCATGCAAGGAGAGGGAGAACGAAGACTAGGGAGTAAAGTCACGTAAAAAAATAAACAAATACACTTCTCCAAACTTGAGAGGGACAGAAATAGTGCTGTATATTCCATGCTGGGTGTATGTAAGAAATTAACAAATTTCATAAAAGATTTTAAATTCTCTACCACAGCATAATTGTAAATTGTGCTTGCTGAATGAGATGGCAGAATGCAGATTAGTTGAACATCTCATGAATATGCTTCCATAGCTGCAGTTTTTCGTGCCAAACTGCTGTGAGCTTCATTGAATGCACTCATTTAAGGACACAGTTAAAAAACTGTCTAAACAAATAAAACCCCAATTACCCAGAGAGAACTAGGCTAAGACTAAATCTACAGATACTTCCGTACAAATATGATAAATATGAAATTAATGCTTGCAAACAATGGTGGTGTTGAGGAGAAGCAGCAGTTGGCTGTTCCACAAGAGAAGGGGAGCTGAAGGTGACAAGGCAAGGCAGGCCCCACAGCACTCCAGCAAAGGGAGAAGAGCCAGACCAGTTTCAGCCACAGTCCAGTGATCATCAAACAAGACCAAAGGAAAGTCCAAGGTCAAGCCAGGAAGTCAGTAAGGCAAGGAAAAGGTCTAGCAAACTATATATACCTAAGACAAGCCAAAAAATGTTGTCAAGAAACTTAATGACATAAAAATCTTTTCAAAAGAATTTAGAACCAGTATTTTAAAGGAGTCCTTAAGCGTATAGGCTAGGATGATATAGACTGGGTTTTCTAAAAGCTCTGACAATTTCTCTGGCCAAGCACTCCTAAAGAACTTGAAGATCATGGGACAAGAAAGAAGGTCTGCCAATAAGTACATTGCTGAATAAAAGACAGCAGTAAGACTAAATAGACAATTTCACACAGCCTGATAAATAACACTGGCTTTCTACTGTACAATTCAACATTTTAAAAATTATTGAGAAAAGCACTTAAATAATAAAATATCATAATATGTAGATTATAAAAAACTATTCAGAATAGTAAAAACTACAGCTGTCAAATAGCTTGGGAGGATCTCCTAACACTAAGGGACACTTCAATAAAATGGAAAATGAAATTCAAAGTTGATAAACCCACAGTATATTGGGAAAATAATTATACATGCACAATGGCAGTCTCCAAAATAGCTATTATAATTGAGAAAAATATATTCAATATAATAATGACAACTCTCATTTCTCCATTGTGCAAGGCAGTCCATAAACTGAAAACAGTGGACAGTTTTGGCCCTCAACTGCTTACTGCAGCATCATTCTTTTCTCCATGACAGTGGGCAGTTGAATACTAATCCAAACAATTCTTTCGGCAAAATAACAGAATTGATAATTAGCAGTGAGAAAAATCTTGATTGCAGCCCTGAGAGGGTTAAGCCTCACCAGACTGCCCACCATTTAGAAGAGTCTACTGTCTGTTATTTTACAGAAACAATAATAAAGGCAAATAAGATAACTTTCACAGAACCCTGCCCACCAAGTGACTCTCAACAGAGTAAATCATTTGAGATCTGTTTGAACACTGGATGTCTTCTACAAGGGTAAGTTAGACCAGGTCATGGATTTTAGACTTGAATCAGAAAATGAGGAGTGAGGGAGGGAACGAAAGCAATCTGCATAGCAAGTGTATGAAAGCAAAACATCGACAGGAGGAAAACATTTGTAGCAATTAGTAGGAAGACCATATGCATGTGGTTTCTTCAGAACTAGGTGCAGTTCTTTGTAAATTTATTTTTCAATAAATAATCTATTGAACTGTACAAAGCTGTACTTTTCTACTGTTTTTGAAATTTGGAATTGCCCTTATAATAAAGTAAAATATTCTTGAAATGCATGTTAGGCTAATGAGAGAAAGTTTATTCTGAGTTCTGAAGGAAAAATTCCTAGGAAAAAAGGATCTAATTCATAGGTAACTTCAATCTTTGAAAAAGTATATTTGAAAATATGTAGCTCAGTATTTTATACCCTGGATTCTGAAATGGGCTTACAAGCAGTAATTATACGTTTTTTCGTCTGAACTGAAAATACACCTCCTTAGTTACTTTTAATTAGAAAAAAAAATCCTGATCTCCATATTTGCTTCCTGGCTACAACATAGACAGTGCTGCCACTTCCATAAATGGCTTTCTTGAATGGTATCTTAATTTCAGAAGTTAGAGAGAAGAGAAGCAGAATAGCCTAAAAAAGCAGTCCATATCCCAAAGACAGTAAAGATTTTTGACCCCACTAGACTTGAAGTGCTAAAATAAGCAAGACAGCTTGACACAGGGCATAACGAACAGAAAACCGTGCTACTTTTCAGATGACAAAGAGCTTTAATCTCCCCTGCTGGCCATTAAAGTGAACAAAAAGGAATGTTTTAATGTTTGACAACAGAATGAAGATCCACAGGCAATAAAAAACAAAAGGCAGCCACAAGGACCATCAGCTGCCAAAAGGAGTCTGTACAGGGCAGATGAATAGGATTTCACTGGACACCAGATATCATATATTTAAGTGATATTTAATCTCTTCACCCCCACATTAAGGCGATTTTTATGTTTTCAAAAGCAGCAGGATGTTATGCTTTACATGCTATTCAGGATGGTGGACAAATAAAAGGTGTCCTGCCTATACTAAAGGTTTAGTTCCAGTCACTTAATAATTTCGTCCTTGTCAGCGTTAACGCACAAGCATTCACTTTACTGCTTACAAGCAAACATTAACACATTATGAAACTGGAGTATTGGCTTGAAAGCTAAATAAATAAAGCAAAACTGCAGCTTTTATGGAGAAAGAGATGTTACTATGTGTCAATCAAATGAATGATACAGATGCACACTGGTAGGCAATAAAAACCCAAGTATTTCACTGTTGGTTCATTCCTCACATATTGTTACTGCCTGGCTCCCAGGCTCAGGAGTCTGATAATACAGAGGAAGGCTGTGAGATAAACTCAGTTTCTTTTGTTAAGGCTCGATGTGAAGAGTATTTTTTTTAAATTCTAATTCAGTTGTGTGTGCTTCTTAAGAAATTTGACTGTAATTAAAATCTGAAGTGAAATTTACCCCATTGACTTACAAACTCACTGTCTGGAAAATGACTTAGGAATAGAAATAGATTTCTATACCCTGAAAATTATTTTCCCATTTTTCATCAGAATTAACCTGCAATGGGTCAATTCCTCTTGTGAAAATCAGACAAAATTCCTGATCCAGTTACTACACAGACAGTCTACGGCATACTACAGAAGAGTTCAAATTTCTCAGACATCAGCTTTTTCATGATGGAAAATGTTTCTTAGTCTCTTGTTTTTACATATAACTGGAGAGGAAAATAAAATATTTTCAGAAAATTTCTAACTATTTGTATCTCAAACTATCTTCTGATTGTCTTCAAACTTCCTCACTTGGTCTGTTGAACTGTGCCCCATACACGATCAGATTTGATCTGGATTCATTTAAAAGCTATTACTTCAAAAACCAGCCTGGATAGCTGATGAGAAAATCAACTCCAGGCTGATCGAAAATCCAAACTAAGGTTTTGGAAAACTCCACTAAAATTCTACCAGAATACAGCTGATGTTTTCTTCCAATTCTGATTAGATTTGACCTGATCAGAGGTCAATCAATTCAATTCAGATCAAAGTATTGGTAATACCTTTTAAAAGACTGTCAGAAGATATTAGAGATGAAGAGAAACCTAGAAATGGGAAAATTAAACACTACTGGTGCATCTCAAGTAGGTACACAGACAGGTTGGCCTCATCTCAGGGAGGATTTGAAAGAACCTGCTGCCTGTACATTATGTAAATGTGAGCTCACTGTTTAAATTACCTATGGCGATCTTCAGCCAACAGTGAATAAAATCTGGTAATTATATCATATTGATATGTACACTCCAAGAGCAAGAGTTATTTTCAAAGGTTAATTATTTATGTAACCCCTCTCTCTTCATCTTTCATATTCACACAATCTCAGTCTCTGGAAAAAACACACAGAATAAGGTTTTCTTTTTTTACTAGTAAAGTGACTCCATCAAAGAATACAAGGGCTGCATTCCACAAAACAGGTACCAAAAGCCTAAGGATGACTGTTGAACATGCATGAAATATATTCAAAATAATGCAGACAGGAACAGTAGTCCAATCTGCACATAGCCTAGTAACATAAGATATTGGAATTGTCTGATTTTTTAGACTATCAAGTACTATATCTGTGAATGCATGTCCAGTTTTGCATGCAGTTTTCTGACTCTATTCTGAAACAGTATTTAGAAAAGTGATGACAGGAAAGCTGCTGTTTAGGAAACTAGAATTCAGAATTTATTTAAGTAAGACAAGTATCAGAATTTTATTTCCACTAATTAAGGTTTAATATTCACTATTTTCAGTCAAGACTGTACTCAGTCTTATGAATTAACGTTCTTGTGAGGGTTCAGTTTCTTAGCATATAGAATCATAGAATGGTTTGGGTTGGAAGGGACCTTTAAAGGTCATCTAGTCCAAGCCCTCTCATCTGAATCTACCCTCTTTTAGTTTAAAACCATTATCTCTTGTCTTATTGCTACAGGTCCTACTAAAATGTCTGTCCCTATCTTTCTTATAAGACCCCTTTAAGTATTGAAAGGCTGCAATAAGGTCTCCCCAGAGCCTTCTCTTCTCCAGGCTAAACAACCCCAAGTCTCTCAGCCTTTCTTCATAGAAGGCATGTTCCATCTGATCATTTTTGTGGCCCTCCTCTGGACTGGCTCCAACAGGTCCATGTCTTTCTTGTACTGAGGACTCCAGAGCTGGAGGCAGTACTCCAGGTGGGGTGGAGGGGAGAATCACCTTCCTCGACCTGCTGGCCATGCGTCTTTTGATGCAGCCCAGAATACAGTTGGCTTTCTGGGCTTTGCATGGGCATGCACATTGTTGTCTCATGTCCAGCTTTTCATCTATTGGTACCCCCAAGTCCTTCTCAGCATGGATGCTCTCAATCCCTTCATCCCCCAACTGGTATTGATACCACGGGTTGCTCCGATGCAAGTGCAGGACCTTGCAATATTGTTACATACGGGTCACAGAAGTGGATGAAATATGAAAGATGGTTTGAAGACAATGAGGGAGAAAGGAGGAAGTTTTGAAAGATTTTGGACCTATTTCCATGATATCCAGAGAATGGACGTACAAGAAATTTGCTTGTCATGGAAAGAATCATAGAATCATAGAATCATTCAATCATAGAATGGTTTGAGTTGTAAGGGACCTTAAAGATCATCTGGTTCCAACCCCCCTGCCATGGGCAGAGACACTTTTCACTAGACCAGGCTGCTCAGGGCCCCGTCCAACCTGGCCTTGAACACTTCCAGGGAGGGGGCATCCACAACTTCTCTGGACAACCTGTTCCAGTGCCTCACCACCCTCACAGTGAAAAATTTCTTCCTTATATCCAATTGAAATCTACCCTCTTTCAGTTTAAAGCCATTACCCCTTGTCCTATCACTATGTGCCCATGCAAGAAGTCCCTCTCCAGCTTTCTTGTAGGCCCCCTTCAGGTACTGGAAGGCTCCATAAGAGAGGTTCTCCAGCCCACTGATCATCTTCGTGGCCCTCCTCTGGACTTGCTCCAACAGGTCCATGTCTTTGTTATGTTGGGGGCCCCAGAGCTGAACGCAGTACTCCAGGTGGGGCCTCACGAGGGCATAGTAGAGGGGGACAATCACCTCCCTGGACCTGCTGGTCATGCTTCTTTTGAAGCAGCCCTGGATATGGTTGGCTTTCTGGGTTGCAAGCGGACATTGCCGGGTCATGTTGAGTTTCTCATCAACCAGCACCTCAAAGTCCTTCTCCTCAGAGCTGCTCTCAACGCATTCTCTGCCCAGCCTGCATTTGTGCTTCAGATTTCCCCAACCCATGTGCAGGACCTTGTATTTGGCCTTGTTGAACTTCATGAGGTTCACACGGGCCCACATCTCCAGCCTGTCAACGTCCCTCTGGATGGCATCCCTACCCTCCAGTGTGTCAACTGCACCACACAGCTTCGTGTCATCCACAAACTTGCTAAGGGTGCACTCCACCGCACTGTCCATGTTGCCGACAAAGATGTTAAACAGCGCCGGTCCCAATACTGACCCCTGAGGAACACCACTCTTCACTGATCTCCACTTGGACATCGAGCCGTTGACAGCAAGTCTCTGAGTGCAACCATCCAGCCAATTTGTTATCCACCGAGTGGTCCATCTGTCGAATCCACGTCTCTCCAATTTAGAGACAAGGATGTCGTGTGGGACAGTGCTTTGCACAAGTCCAGGTAGATGACATCTATTGCTCTTCCCTTATCCATCAATGCTGTAACCCTGTCGTAGAAGGCCACCAAATTTGTCAGGCACAATTTTCCCTTAGTGAAGCCATGTTGGCTGTCACCAGTGACCTCCTTATTTTCCATGTGCCTTAGCATATTTTCCAGAAGAATCTGCTCTATGATCTTGCTGGGCACAGATGTGAGGCTGACTGGCCTGTAGTTCCTCAGGTCTTCTTTTTTTCCCTTTTTAAAAATGGCAGTTATGTTTCCCCTTTTCCAGTCAGTGGGAACTTCACCAGACTTCTCAAATACGATGGATAGTGGCTTATCAACCAGTTCCGTTAGGACTCATGGATGCATCTCATCAGGTCCCATGGACTTGTGCACCTTCAGGTTCCTTAGATAGTCTCAAACCTGATTTTCTCCTACAGTGGGCAGTTCTTCATTCTCCCAGTCCCTGCCCTTACATTCTGTGACTTGGGTGGTGTGGCTAGAGCACTTGCTGGTGAAGACTGAGGCAAAAAAGTCATTGAGTATCTCAGCCTTCTCCATATCCCGGGTAACCAGGTCTCCCATTTCCTTCCAGAGGGGGCCCACATTTTCCCTAGTCTTCCTTTTATCACTGACATACTTATAGGAGCTTTTTTTTATTGCCCTTGACATCCCTGGCCAGATTTAATTCTATCAGGGCTTTAGCTTTCCTAACCTGATCCCTGGCTGCTTGCACAATTTCTTTGTATTCCTCCCAGGCTACCTGTCCTTGCTTCCACCCTCTGCAGGCTTCCTTTTTGAGTTTGAGTTTATCCAGGAACTCCTTGTTCATCCATGCATGCCTCCTGGCAGTTTTGCCTGTCTTACTCTTTGTTGGGATGCATTGCTCCTGGACTTGGAGGAGGTGATCCTTGAATATTAATGAGCTTTCTTGAGCCCCTCTTCCCTCCAGAGCTTTATCCCATGGTACTCTACCAAGCAGATCCCTGAAGAGGTCAAAGTCTGGTCTCCTGAAGTCCAGGGTAGCGAGCTTGCTGTGTGCCCTCCTCGGTGCCCTAAGGATCTTGAACTCCACCATTTCATGGTCACTGCAGCCAAGGCTGCCCTTGAGCTTCACATTCCGCACCAGCCCCTCCTCATTGGTGAGAACAAGGTCCAGCAGAGCACCTCTCCTCATTGGCTCATCTAATGCTTGGAAAAGGAAGTTATCATCAATGCATTCCAGGAACCTCCTGGATTGCTTATGCCCTGCTGTGTTGTCCCTCCAACAGATATCAGGGTGGCTGAAGTCCCCCATGAGGATCAGGGCTTGTGAACGTGAGGCTTCTCCTATCTGTCTATAGAGGGTCTCATCCGCTCAGTCTTCCTGGTCAGGTGGCCTGTAGCAGACCCCCACTATAATGTCACCTGTCCCTGCCCTCCCTTCAATCCTGACTCATAAACTCTCTGTCGGCTCCTCATCCATCCCCAGGCAGAGCTCCATGCACTCCAGCTGGTCATTGACATAGAGGGCAACACCTCCTCATTGTCTCCTCTGTTGTCCTTTCTAAAGAGCCTGTATCCTTCCATTCCAACACTCCAGTCGTAGGAGCCATCCCACCACGTCTCTGTGATGCTGATAAGATTATATCTCTGCGGGCATGTGCACATCTCTAACTCCTCATATTTATTCCCCATGCTGCATGCATTTGCATAGAGGCATTTAAGCTGGGCCCCTGATGAAGCTGACTTACTGGTTGGAATTCCTTTGTGCTGCTCTTCAGGTGCACTCCTGCTGACCTGTGATCCTCCTCCAGGCTCTGGGTATCTATTGCTGGCACTGGCATCCAACTGGTAGGAGTGGGATGGGTTGAGGTTCCCCTCTCCCAGCAACTTTAGTTTAAAGCCCTCTTCACCAGCTTGGCAAACCTATGAATGAAGACACTCTTCCCCTTCTCTGACAGATGGACCCCATTAGTCCCCAGTAGACCAGGTTTCTCAAAGCGAGTCCCATGGTCTAACTAGCCAAACCCTTGGCTGTGGCACCAGTCCTGTAATCATTTGTTGATTTGCCAGATTCGACTGGCCCTTTCAAACACTTCCCTTTGACTGAGAGGATTGATGAAAAAACTACCTAAGCTCCAGAGTCCCTTACCGCCACTCCCAGGGATCTGTAATCCTTCTTGATACTCCTCAGACTGCTCCTGGCTGTATCATTGGTGCCCACATGAAACAACAGCAGCAGATAACAATCAGTGGACTGCATGAGGCTTGGTAGTCTCTCAGTGACATCCCTGATACAAACCCCCAGTAAGCAGCACACCTCTCTAGAGACTGTGTCAGGTCTGCAAATGGGTGCCTCTGTACCTCAGAAGAGAGTCACTACTATCACCCATCGCCTTTTCTTAGTTGCACTAGTTGTTATACAGGGAGCAGATCGGGCTGCCTTACTCAGCTCCAGCGTCTCTCCTGATGTGTCGGGTCTTTCCTCTTCAGTCTGCAAAGCGGTGAAGCGGTTCTGCAAGGGCATCTCAGGCTTCGGGGGAAGTCTCTTCCTCCTGCTGGTCCTTGCCATTGCAAGCTTCCATTCTTCTGCATTATTGCCCCCCCTCCCTTCTATTTGTGCCGGTGGGGGGAGGTTTTGGCTGTTTGGCTATGGGCTGTGGGTCCACTGCAGACTGCGCTTGGAACCAGCAATCTAACTCCTTCTCAGCCTCCCTGATGTTATGCAGCCTTCTCACCGCCTCCTGAAGCTCAGAAACCTGCTGCAGGAGGTCCTCTACCTGGGCACACCTTTTGCAGAACAAATATGTAAACTGTACATACCTTCCTCAAGTTTCAGAGAAGGAAGCAAAAAATAGGGTTTTAATTCCCAGAACCTAAGAAGAAGCATTAAACCGTTCACAATCTTTTTTACTTCTATTCCCAGAGGCTTACAAGAGTGAATCTGTCAGTAGTTTCAGGGGAAATAAATCTTTTTTTCTCTCTTTTGAGGCCAGCAGATGGAAAGTCAAAGTTTCTTTGCTATCATTCTATATCTTTTTCAGTCTATTTGGGAGGAGTCCAAGGAGTAGCTCTTCAGGACTTTTTCTTCTGTCTCAGCATGGTTCCAATGTTCTTTAATATCTTTTTACAATTACTTTTCAAAGGAGAATAAATTTTAAATACTTTCTTTGCCTTACAAGTATGTTGACAAAATAAGCTCAAGGATTCTGGAATGGAACCCCATGCTAGAATTTAAAAGGCAGGAGGAGCATTTAGACACTTCACTTTCATTGAAAGTCAATAGGAGTTAGTTACCTAAGTGCCATTTGAACGCCCATCCTGAAATCCTAATAGAGAGAAACTATAGCATGCAACCTGTCCTCTTTTTCTGATCACGCAGATCATTTTTCTTCCGTGTCATTAAATCTAAACCTTGGAAATACTACAGATGGAGTATACATTTGTGTGCAAAAACTGTGCCTTCTTTTTTAAGTTTCAAGCTGGATTTTGAAATGTTTTAATCATTTCTAGTAAGTACAGCAAAATGCAAATAAGTGCATTGATATTTTACAAATTCTTTCTGAAGAATCTCCTAATTATTTTAAGGGCAATGCAAATGAACTGACTTGCAGTTTTAGAATAGTTTACATGTTATCCATTTAAAAATGTACATTTCTTACAAGCAAAGTTATCTGATCAAACCATGGAATCATAGAAATGCTGATTGGAAGGGACCTCTGTAAACCTCTCATCCAACCTTCCACTCAAAGTGCCAAACCTAGAACCAATCAGACATGGCTTTGTCTAGCCAGCTCTAGAAAAGCTTTGAGGACAGGGGCTGCACCATCCTCTTTCGGGAACCTGTTCCAATGCTGCACTACTTTGTCTGTCTCTAAAAAAGAATTCAGCTTTGTAACACACATTCAGATACTTACATACTGTAGACCTCTCTTTGCCAGATAAAACAAGCCCATTTGCCTCCTGATTTGTCATATTCCCATAGTTCTTGACTGTCTTAGTAGGCTTCTGCTGAACCCTGTCCAGTTTCTCAATATTTTTCTTGAACTAGGGAACCGAAAACTGTCTAGGTCATTGTATATGTGACCTCACTACGACTAAGCAGAGAGGGATAATATATTCCTTTGTTCTGCTAGTCACATTTCTATTAACATTTCCACAGCTGTTGTTGCCTTAGTCATGGTGGAAGCACACTGTTGGTTTATATTCAACTTGGTGTCCAGCTTAACACCTGGGTCCTTTTCTGTGGGCTGCTACTCAGTCAGTTGCATTCCAATTGGTATCACCGATACATGGGGGTTTTTTTTCTGCCCTGCATACAGAACTTTTCACTTTCTCTCTTAAACTTTGTGGATTTTCTGTTGGTCTAATCCCCTAGTGTCTCAAGATCCCTCTGGCCTGAAGCTCTGCAATTTGTTGTGTCAGCCACTCCCCCTACTTTAGTATGATTAGGAAATTTGTTGAGAAGAAATCTGTGTGACCACACAGGTCACTGATGAAGATGCTGTGAAATAAGGGTGTCATGTTTTAACCTCAGCCAGCAACTAAGCACCACACAGCTGCTTGCTCACTCCTCCCCAGTGGGATGGGGGAAGGAATCAGAAGGGTAAAAGTGAGAAAACTCATGGGCTGAGACAAAGACAGTTTAATGGGTAAAGCAAAAGCCACGCATGCAAGCAAAGCACGTCAAGGAATTCATTCCCTACTTCCCATTGGCAGGCAGGTATTCAGCCATCTGCAGGAAAGCAGGGCTCCATCACGCATAACGGTTACTTGGGAAGACAAATGCCATCGCTAAAATGTGCCCCCCTTCCTTCTTCTTCCCCCAGCTTTATATGCTGAGCATGATGTCATATGGTATGGAATAGCCCTTTGGTCAGTTAGCTGTGTCCCCTCCCAGCTTCTTGTGCGCCCCCAGCCTACTTGCTGGTGGGGTGGTGTGAGAAGCAGAAAAGACCTTGACTCTGTGTAAGCACTGCTCAGCCATAACTAAAACATCCTTGTATTATCAACACTGTTTCCAAAACAAACCCAAAACATAGCCCCATACTAGCTACTATGAAGAAAATTAACTCTATCCCAGCCAAAACCAGCACAAAGGGACCCCTGGCTTGTCCCATTCATTATTAATCATCAACTGGACATTGAGTGTACTTTTAACTTTGGGGCGTTTTCTGCTATTGACTATTTGTCTGTATGGCTATTACATGTCTTGGCAAACTCACCAAATATATTCCTTCTGTTCTTCTCCCTGTTTGAAGCTGGTAGGTAGATCTAGACTTCTGGCAGAAAGATTATGGGTATTATCCAAATTTCTCAGAAGAATCTCTTCTTCCTTCTGAATAAATGTTTCCATTTTTCTAGTTATGGGTATGGAAGTTAACAAGTAATACTCCTCTTAAGAAATTTCATTTGTTTTTCATTTTTTAAGGAGACTAATTAGGTAGAAATTATGTAGAAAATCCAGGACAACACGACCTTGCATCTCTCATATAATCAGCACTTGTTTTGACTCGCTAAGGCAACAAATACAAAAGTTTGAGAACTTCTGAACTTTCTTAAAGCTGATTAAATGTATTGAAGAAATAAAATGCTAAATGTTATAATTTCCAGAAACTGAATAAACTGAGCTGCATCAATTCAACCTGATTTGTCAAAGAAAGAAACTTTCTGATGGGTGAAAAACCTCCAGAATAACTGATTCTAACTGTAACTAGTGATCTTTTTGATCATGTAGCTGTGAGTTACGTTGCTTATGAAAAAAAATGGTAATAAATAACTTCTAAAATTGGGGCCTCCTCACTGAGAGGCACTGAAGCACCCATTTGCCATCTGGACAACCTCTCTAGAGAGGTTTGCTGCCTGCCAGGGGCCCGCATCCATGATATCACAAAGAAGCTATCAAGCCTGGTAAAGCCGGAAGACTATCATCCATTCCTACTCTTTCACATAGGGTCGAGCAAGGCTACAACAAGGAGAATCTGAAACATAAAAAGGGACTTCATATCCCTTGGAAAGATGTTGAAGGGATTGGGATCTCTATCCTTCTTCTCTATCCTTCCAGCAGGAGGCGGGTAGCCAGGAAGAAGGAGGCGAATAGATCAGGTGAATGACTGGCTGTGTGGTTGGTGTCATGGTCGGGGCTTTGGGTTCTATGATCTCGGATGTACCTTCGAGAGGCGGGGCATGTTGACAACAGATGGGATGCATCTGCCCAGGTGGGAACGTTCTGGGGAGTAAGCTGGCTGGACTTATCGGCAGGGCTTTAAACTAGATTCAGTGGGGGGAGGGGATGAAACAGGGAAGAACGAGAGAACACCTCAGGAGGCAGCAGGGAAGCGCCTGTAAATCATCCCAAAGGAACTAGTGAAGGCTCCTCCCAAAAGGCGACAAGGCTGGCAGCCCAGCTGAAGTGCCTCTACACTAATGCATGCAGCATGAATAACAAGCAAGAGGAGCTGGAGACCATGGTGCAATCAGATAACTATGACTTGATTGCTATCACAGAAACATGGTGGGATGATTCACACAACTGGACATGGCAATCGAAGGCTACAAGCTATTCAGAAGAGACAGACTGGGAAGGAGGGGAGGGAGTGTTGCCCTGTCTGTTAAGAAATGGATAGACTCTGAAGAGCTGCCTCTGAGAACCAACCATGAGCTAGTTGAGAGCTTGTGGGTAAAACTTAAGGATCAGACCAATAAAGGTCACCTTGTGGTTGGAGTCTACTATAGACCGCCTGATCAAGAGGAGCCTGTTGATGAGGCCTTCTTGCTTCAGATGCAGGAAGCATCGCACTCACCAGCACTCATCCTGATGGGTGATTTCAACCACACAGGTATCTGCTGGGAAAGCAATACAGCAGGCTGCAAGCAACCCAGGAGACTCCTGGAGTCTGCTGAAGATAACTTTCTGGTCCAGGTATTAGACAAACCAACCAGAGAAGAAGCATTGCTGGACCCGGTGCTCACCAATGCAGAGGAACTCATTAAAGAGGTCAAGATTGGAAGCAGTTTAGGCTGTAGCGACCACGCCCTGGTTCAGTTCATGATCTCAAGAAACATGGGCATCGCAGAGAGCAAAGTCAGGACCCTGAACTTTAGAAAAGTGAACTTTCAGCTGTTCAAAGATTTAGTGGGTGAGATCCCCTGGGAAACTGTCCTTAAGGACAAAGGAACGGAACAGTGCTGGCAGCTCTTCAAGGACACTTTTCTTAGAGTGCAAGAGCTCTCCATCCCCCTGTGTAAGAAATCAGGTAGGGCAAGAAGGAAACTGGTGTGGCTGAGCAAGGACCCCCTCCTCCTCAATCTAAGGTGTAAGAAGGAAATGCACAGACAGTGGAAGCAGGGACACGTAGCCTGGGGATAGTACAGGGAAATGGCTAGGACATGTAGGGATGGGATCAGGAAGGCCAAGGCACAGATGGAACAGAAAGTGGCAAGGGATGTGAAGGATAATAAGAAGGGGTTCCATAAGTACATTACTCAGAAAAGAAAGGCCAAGGAGAGCATGCCCCCTTTGATAAACATGAGTAGGGAACTGGTGACAATGGATATGAAGAAGGCTGAGGTACTGAATGAGTTCTTCATCTCAGTCTTCCCTGGCAGCCAGGCTTTCTGCACCTACCAAGTACCAGAACCTCTAGGAGAGGGCTGGGGGAGCGAAGGCCCTCCCACTGTAAGCTAAGAGCAAGTTCAAGACCACTTGATAAAACTAAACAAACAGAAGTCTATGGGACCTGATGACATACATCCCAGGGCTGTTGTAGTTGCAAGACCCCTCTCCATCATATTTGAAAAGTCATGGCAGTCAGGTGAGGTCCCTAGTGACTGGAAAGAGGGTAACATCTCCCGTGTTTTTAAAAAGGGTAGGAAGGAGGATCTGGGGAATTACAGACTGGTGAGCCTCACCTCTGTGCCTGGGAAAATCATGGAATGGATCTTCGTGGAAGCAATGTTAAGGCACATGCAAGACAAGGAGGTGATCTGAGTAAGCCAGCAAGGATTCACTAAGGGCAAATCGTGCCTGACCAATCTGGTGACCTTCTGTGATGGAGTGACTGCAACAGTCAATAAGGGAAGACCGATAGATGCCATCTACCTAGACTTCTGTAAAGCCTTTGACACAGTCCCACAGGACATCCTTATTTCTAAATTAGAGAGATATGAATTTGAAGGGTGGACTATTCGATGGATAAGAAATTGGTTGGATGGATGCATCCAGAGAGTTGCGGTCAATGGCTCTATGTCCAGGTGGAGACCAGTGACGAGTGGTGTCCCTCAGGGCTCCGTCTTGGGACCAGTGCTTTTCAATATCTTTATCAATGACATAGACAGTGGGATAGAGTGCACCTTCAGCAAGTTTGCGGATGACACGAAGCTGAGTGGTGCAGCTGACACACTTGAAGGATGGGATGCCATCCAGAGGGACCTGGACAAGCTTGAGAAGTGGGCTTGTGTGAACCTCATGAGGTTCAACAAGGCCAAGTGCAAGGTCCTGCAACTGGGTCGAGGCAACCCCAGACATGAGTACAGACTGGGAGAAGAGCTCACTGAGGGCAACCACGCAGAGAAGGACTTGCACGTCCTGGTGGACAAAAAGCTGGATATGAGCCAGCAATGTTCACTAGCAGCCCAGAAAGCCAACCATATCCTGGGCTGCATCAGAAGAGGCGTGGCCAGCAGGTCCAGGGAGGTGATTCTCCCCCTCTACTCTGCCCTCATGAGACCCCACCTAGAGTACTGCATCCGGCTCTGGAGCCCTCAGCACAAGAAAGATGTGGACCTTTTAGAATGGATCCAGAGAAGGGCCACAAAGATGGTCAGAGGGCTGGAGCACCTCTACTATGAGGACAGGCTGAGAGAGTTGGGGTTGTTCAGCCTGGAGAAGAGAAGTCTCTGGGGAGACCTTGTAGTGGCCTTCCAATACTTAAAGAGGGTTTATATAAAAGAGGGGGAGAGACTCTTTATAAGGGCAGATGGCGATAGGACAAGGGGGAATGGTTTCAAACTGAAAGAGGGGAGATTTAGATTACATGTTAGGAAAAAATTCTTTATTCAGAGGGTGATGAGGCACTGGAACAGGTTGCTCAGAGAGGTTGTGGACGCCCCATCCTTGGCAGTGTTCAAGGCCAGGTTGGACGGGGCCCTGAGCAACCTGGTCTAGTGGGTGGTGTACCTGCCCATGGCAGGGGGGTTGGAGTTAGATGATCTTTAAGGTCCTTTCCAGCCCAAGCCATTCTATGATTCTATGATTCTATGATTCTGTGATTCTATGATTCTATGATTCTGTGTTTCTATGATTCTATGATAAAAGCTGCTTTTGTTTCCTGAGTAGTTGTGTAGGGGAGATCTAAAAATGTCAACAGAGGGCATGCTCCAGGTGAGGATTTAAAAAAGCAACCTAGGTCAAAACTAGTTCATTTTCCTTAAATAGACAGCGCACAGCCTATACAGAGGCTTGCCAGGAGGTAGTTACAGAAACTACCAAAATGAAATATAATAGTTTTGATTTTCAGAGAGATAAAAGCTTCATCATTTAGTGTCTCAGGACCAAATCCAGAATTAGAGGGGCACTGAAATCACCCTATAATGGCACCTGCAAGTAATAAGGAAACCCTTACTAGCAAGGCAGATCCTGGGGCCAGAGGACTAAATGAGAACAACTGTCTCTGAACTTCAGTAATTATGGTAAAAGCATATAAGGACTTTATTAAGAGGCCTTTAGCCCAAAGAAGTAAAAAATACATTTGTGAAAAGCCTTTTATGTTGATGGATTCTTGTAATATTTGTACCTCTGAATTTGCAAATCAGAAGGCGGCTACCAGAATAATTTACTAATTATTAGCTTCCACAGAACGAAAAAAAAATTAAAGAAAAAGATCTATTTAATATATCTTCTGTTATCATGACCTTTAAATTTCAAGGATACAAGCTTTTAATCATAAAAATTAAGGAAAGAAACTTCTTTGGTAAAACTGAAGAAACATGGTTTAGAGGTGGACCCAGCAGTTAGGTTAATGGTTGGACTTAATGATCTCAGAGGTCTTTTCCAACCTTAATCATTCTATGATTCTATGATTCTGTGAAGGTCAGTTACTCACATAAGCACCTGAATGTAAGCAATAAGGCTTTAAGAATCTAGATTGCAACAACTTATTAGGACCATATCTGCACAAGCACACTCATGCTTAATAGCCAGAGCTTAACTTGCCTTGGATCAAATACTGATCTCTGTAATCAAGATGTGCAAATACTCATGCATGTATATTAAGTCCATTGACTTAATTGACTTAATCCAAGTGACATTCACTGTTGTAGTAACACACTTCCCCTTTCCACCCACCCTCACGGTAATCTGCTGACAATTTTGTCTTTTGAGCTTTTAAAACTGGGGCAAATTGAATGTATCCAATATAGAATTACTGTTTTAAAATAATCATGAGCAACTCACAGAAAATTGGCCCACAACATTGATGCAGGAAATGGGCTGCATTAGAGAGTCACGTCATTGGCAATGTTGCCTTTGCCTGTGCCAGGACTGTGCCCGAGACACTTGCAGCAATCTGGCATTTTCTTTGTTAGAAGTAGAGTGGTAGCAGTCTGATTGACTTTAGACGAATAAAACACAGTCAGGGATGCTGATATTTCTGATTTAAGTCTTACTTTCTCGTTATATTAACATGTCACTATGTACCATATTTCAGATCTTACCTGATCTGGAATAATCTTCCTGGAAGAACAATGCTCAAGAACAAGACATGACTGACATGGTGCTAAGAAGACTGGGAAAATATAAAGTATGACTATTGTAGCTATGTAACTGAAGTAATATTGAGTGGCCAGATAATAAAGTAATGAGTAAAGTAGTTGCAGTCTTACAGTAAAATAACATGGATTACATAAGACACCTGTGGGATTGTATGGAGAAAAAGAAAACATCAAAAATTGCTCTAAAAGCTGTTTCACTTTAACCAAATAGAATGATGTTCATCGCCACAGTTTGCATACATGCTTGATAGAAGGACAAAGATAATGCATGAAATAAATGCGTCATTGATAAATGGTATTCATCAGGAGAATGCATGATACAATAGATACAGAACAGATGGGTAACCACATTAAGGAGTAAGACTGCAGAACAGATGTGGGCTCTTAGGTAATTGTTACACTCTGATACACTTGATACCCATCTGAGGAACAGAACAAAGAAATGTGTTGGACAAATGCTCAATAAAATCAAGAGAATAGTTAGAAAGGATGAGTGAGACTAGTTCCTGAAAGTCATAAAAACTGTCTAGGGAGCAGTGAGCAGAGAGACGAAGTCTACAGCTCCAGGTGGAGGTGGGGCTGCAAAGGGCCAAAAAAGAAAGAATGGGCTGCACCAAGAATTCTTTCCTGACAGCTGCTTCCTCAAGGGTATTGAAAGAGATCTCAGGCTAAGTTTCAGCCTACCCTGAGGCTTAGGGTTAGGGTTAGCTTTAGGGTTAGGCCTACAGGACAGAGAAAGACAAAGCCTAGAGCTCCAGGTACAATAAGACTGAAAAAGGGATGCCAGAAGAAGGGTGAGCTGTATGAAGAATGCTCCCTGACAACTTCTTCCTCTAGGCTACAGAAGTGGGTTTTGGACTAAGCCTCAGCTCACCTGAAGTCTTGGGGTTAGCATTAGTCGAGAGACAAAGCCAAAAGTTGTAGATGTGGTGGGGTTGCAAGGCAGCTGCCAAAGGAAGGATTAGACTGCATCAAGAATTCTCCCCAGCAACTTCTTCTGGGTCACAGCTTGTCTTGTGGCTTAATTCTCAGCCCACAGTTAAGTTTGGAGTAAGGTTTAGGGTTAAGAGAGAGACAAAGCCTAGAATTCCAGGTGGAGTGGGGTTGCAAAGGGGCTGTTAGATGGGTAGGTAGCACAAAATTCTCCACTGACAGCTTGCTTCTCTAAGAAATCACTCCAGTTTTAGAGTTCGGCTTAGAGCTAGGAGCAAGACAAATCTAGAGCTTCAGCTGAAGTAGAGCTGGAAAGGTGCTGGCAGAAACCCTAACTTGGCTTGACTTCTAACCTGCCTCTTCACTATGGACTTTCTGAGGCTTCACCGTACTGTTTGTAACACTGCCTTCCATAACCAGGTCGGTGTTCCCACCTTGCCTGCTGGTGTATTGTGGGTCTGCGCCCTCGTTGGCAATGCTACTGCCTCTGCCTGCCTCATTATCACATTTGGCTTCTGGCTTCCTTTAACTTAATTAGCTGCTGCTCAGTGCAGCTCCATGAGTGTTTTGAGGTTTAGCCCAAGGCCCAAAACAGGGACTTGATGAACAATTTCTTTTCAAACACTTTTTTTAACACTCATTGTTATGCTGGTTTTGGCTGGGATAGAGTTAATTTTCTTCATAGTAGCTAGTATGGGGCTATGTTTTGGATTTGTTTTGGAAACAGTGTTGATAATACAAGGATGTTTTAGTTATGGCTGAGCAGTGCTTACACAGAGTCAAGGTCTTTTCTGCTTCTCACACCACCCCACCAGCAAGTAGGCTGGGGGCGCACAAGAAGCTGGGAGGGGACACAGCTAACTGACCAAAGGGCTATTCCATACCATATGACATCATGCTCAGCATATAAAGCTGGGGGAAGAAGAAGGAAGGGGGGCACATTTTAGCAATGGCATTTGTCTTCCCAAGTAACCGTTATGCGTGATGGAGCCCTGCTTTCCTGCAGATGGCTGAACACCTGCCTGCCAATGGGAAGTAGGGAATGAATTCCTTGACGTGCTTTGCTTGCATGCGTGGCTTTTGCTTTACCCATTAAACTGTCTTTGTCTCAGCCCATGAGTTTTCTCACTTTTACCCTTCTGATTCCTTCCCCCATCCCACTGGGGAGGAGTGAGCAAGCAGCTGTGTGGTGCTTAGTTGCCAGCTGGGGCTAAACCATGAAAATTGTGGAGCCCATTCCCTCCTTTGGAAGTTCTTTTACACCCCCACCTGGAGCAGGAGGCTTTGTTTCTGTCTCCCAGTATTGCCCTTAGGTCTGCAGCTACAGCCTCGAATTCCAGTAATGGCTGTTGGACTACACTGGGAATTTGCCATTGGAACCAAAAGACAGTTTGGACACATTAATCCACCTCCTGGATCATTAGGGCATCTAACCAGTTCTACGCCAGTCATGGCTGAAAATATTGGCCTTCTGCAAAGAGGTACAGACAAGTAACAAACCAACCACTGAGACTTCTTGAAGCACATTGAAGTGTTACCAGACTCACTGAAGGAACGAACAGTCTCCTTTGTCCTTTTTTTCTCCGCATTTCTCATTAAGAAGTAGTACAGCAAAGGAAGAGTCACATAGTGCACTCAGCTAAGCCTAAACAAGGAATGGGGAAGAATCCAGGAGGGGATAATCAAATGATTTGTGATTTGTGAGTTTCCCTGAGGTGTCCAGTGATAGATGGGAGGTCTACGGTTATCAGGGTAAGGCAGGCCTTGTGTCCTGAATATTGATCCCCACTTGCTTGAGAATTAAGTGTGCTATAAATCCACAGCTTTTCTTCCTTCTGCATGCTCAGCAAAGACACACATTGAGGAGAGTAAGAAAGAGTGAACAGGAGAGGTGGAGCTTGGAAAGAGGACCGAGCATCTGAATTGAAAGACTTTCTTGAAAATAATTTCAAACAGCTTCCTCATCCTCCCCTCTAAACATTTTAAGTGTATTAGTGCAGTAATTAACAGCAGGGAAAGAGTAGAATGTTCCCAACATACATAAGACAAACCATTCACATTACAGAAGAGACAGAGGAAGAAAAGGTGCTGTACCATGCATTTAAACGGCCTTTCTGTTGCTGCTTGCTGTTCACTTATGCTCTAATTCTTTCTTTTAGTTTTTCTCTCCCCGGCCTCCAACCTATCTAAATAAAGTGCTTTTCAGACAAATACTTATTTTACATCAAAACCTTTATAGATGTTATCTTTAGTCTCCCTTTGTGAATGGTTTCAGTTAGGAGAAGTTTTATTACAATGTGGGGAACTGCCATGTATTTTTTTTTCTCAGGGAGAAATCTGGTAAGAGAGGCAATATGTGTGTGAAATAACATGTCTATGACATGTTATTATCTATGTTGTGGATATGCATGTGTTTGAATTTGCCGTTGAGTTCTTCCAATCAAATAGCCGAATGAGAATATCATGATAACTAAGTGTGTTCACAGGAAAATAATCCACATTTAAGGACTAGAGGGAGATTTTTGAAGCTGAATAAACAAAATGCTTAGCCTTGGGGTCCACACCCAAGCTGGAGTTCATTTAATAGGATTATTTTGTTCTAAGATAATGAGAAATTCACTTTGAAGATTGACAGAAAGATTTGTCTGAAAACTCAGATTTTAAAAAAGGAAACAGAAATAAACTGTATGACAGAACGGAACAGATACTTGACTAGAGCAGTAAATATAGAAAAACAAAGGTCCTTCCTTTTGTAAGCAACCCATTGGCAAGTTGCTGACATAAATCACTCATGGAGGATCTTTACCTGATTACAAATAAAAAAAAACCTGTGATAAACTCACAAAAAAAAAATCCAAAAAGCTGCAAGCATAATAACAGTGATTTGGGTGTAAACAGACTTCCAATCCACAGCCAATGGAGAAGAAAGCTGCCCAACACTTGTTTTCTCTATGCCAGTCTAACCCTGCTTCTCTCAAGACATTTCAAATGAGCAGCTGGTGAAAGCACTCCTTACCCTGCCTTCAGTCCCAATGTGCTGGATTAGCACAGACCTATTATCATTAATGTTAAACAATACTGCAGCTGGTTAAGGTTCATTCGCATGGATCATCTCTGGCACTGCAGCACCATGCTTCTGCAGGGGCAGGCAGATCTGACAAGGAAGCAGTGCCGGGACAGCAAATATGGTCCAGGGACAGTAACTTTTTACAGCTTCTAGCTTAATTTCATACTAGACATAATTTCACCTACTGAATCTACATCAAAACTCCCTTCCATGATTAAATTTTACTAGAATTCTCAGCCAGTCAGATTTAATTCACAAGCCACAGAGACCAAATCAAGTCGTGTCTCTCTTCTCTCTCTCTTACTTGCTTTCAAAGACACAAACAGACAACTTTTAGGAGATGCACAAGTACTTCTTTCTCGTCATTTCTAAGCACCTGACTTCCAGGCAATACACATTCTGACATTTTCTAAAGAAAGCATTTTGATTTTCATGAGTCTTTAAAATGATTATTTCATTCAGAGTACTAAATGTGTAACACAAAACAAAAACAAAAGCCAGAATTTCATTTCTAAACTGTACAAACATGCCAAAACCAATTCTGAGGAGCAGAAGGGAGGGGAAAGGAGGAAAGGAGTAGTCATTTTGGCTAGTAAATTGAAAGAACTGTTATACATTGAATAAATATGATAAGTAGGATAAGGGAGGATACTGCAATTTCTTGGCAGTCTAATATAATTTTGGGAAAAATGAACATACTAATGAACTTAATGGTGAAGAAAACCAAGAAGTCCAGCTGCCACAGTGTCCCACTCATGCAGTAAAATTTTTAACACCTTCTAGAGGAATTTGGAGAGTACAAAGATCTGACTCTGTGTTTCAAAATACCCCATAATTAATGGGCAAAATCCTAGGACAATGCTTTAGATTCTTTCAAAAGCTGGGTTAGAGGAAGTTTTTTCTTGATATTAAAAGCTTGCTGTTTTCCAGATTATTTCCAAGCTCCTATTTCTGTTTGATTCAAACAATTCTTCCTATCAGTCAGCATCAGTAGCTAATCAAAGCTTTTTTAATGCAGTAAGAGTTGAGTTATTCTAGGAAAATATTTGGAGAGAACATAAAAGTAAAAATGCAGTAATTTTCATTTCTAAGGCACCAGAAACTGGCAGATATTCATGGATTTTATTTATTTATTTATTGTGACAGCACTTAATATATTCATTGGTTGGTTGTGTGAAAATCCTCCAGGCCCCTGTACTTTTAAAAGATGTTTCTTCTTATTGATTTCCTGCGGTCAGCTATAAGACAAATTGTGTGATTCCTCATAATATACACACTGAGGAAACTTGGGCAATAAAATTGTTTATTATGTTGTAGCACGAGGAATGAGAGTAAAAGGATCTCAATTCGATCATAAGTGTATTCCCAACACAACAGCTATGGTAAATCCAGAGATGAAATGAAAGATTAATTCAGGGAGAGAGATGGCAGTTTGGCAGCAGCGTGTTACTGTCAGATTGTTATTTTTGCAATAATTATTTTTCTTTATGTTTCTGCACACAGGTTTGCATTTGCATGAGGTTTCTGCATGGCAAATGGACTCCCTGTTCTTCTATCCATGTACTTACCGGAGGTTTCCTCTCATATAAGATTAATACTGGCAATAATAATAATGATAACAATAATAATAATCCATTAAATTTATATTACTCCTTTCATACAGAAAATTCCCAAGATGCCTTTCACCACTAGCATGGAATGGTTTAGAAAATTAATATATCTTTCTGTACAGAAACACAGAATAATTTAGGTTGGAAGGGGCCTCTGGAGGTCTCCTAGTCCAACTCCCTGCTCAAAACACATCTAATAAATCAAGGCCTTGTCCAGCCAAATCTTGAACATCTCCAAGGTCAGAAAGTCTACAACATTTCTGGGGAATTTTTGTTCCAGTATAACCAGCCTCCTCAGGAGTCACCAGCTTCCAGCCTTCCCCACCGCAGCAGCTACCCTGCACTGCCCATGTGACCAGGGCCTCCAGCATCCCTCCTCCATTCCCAGGGCTGAAGCACCCGTGTGCCCTGGGCACCAGACCTGGTCAGTGCCCTGTGGTTTGTGGAAACCATCTCTGGGTGTCCCTGTGCAGCCCTGCGCAGAGAGGATGGGCCCACAGGGCTCTGCCTGCCACCAGGAGGTCTGAAGGTTCAGGCCAGTGCTCCTGAGCACAGTTCTGCTTTCCAGCATCGGGTTCAGCCTGCTGCATGCTGGCGGTCTGCACCTGCCAGGCATCGTCCCACCATGTCTTACCATCTGCAGCAAACCTTCCTGTGAAGGAGCTCAGGCTTGGCATCCACACAGCAGATTTCCCAGCTGCATGTGTATTCTCCATGGGATTTAGTAAAAAGTTAGTCTCTGTCAGCCTTAGTTTGTGGGGTTTTTGACTTCATGGCATTACCACATACAGGATCTGTCAAACTCCAACTTCCCTAATGCTTCTCTGTGGCCCTGCTGAGCACAGCCCATGAGCAAGGAGCTGTGAAGCAGACCAGGAGTTCAGGTTGGACAGCTTGAGCAGGTCAGGAGCACATAAGGTGTTGGCAGAGGGACTGGGTGGCAGAGCAAGGTGAGGGTGTACTCCTGACCTTCATCTCCTCCTACTCACTTCCATTCCTATTTATTATCCATCTCAGTCATGCCATGTTCCAGGTAGCTGAAGTGAACTTCCAAACAGTAAGAATCAATGGTGGAAATTAAAATAAGGCTGGGATTATCCAAACCCCCGCATACGTTTGGATGCAGAAGGAGGGCAAGAGAACTGCACAGAGGCTTTGATCATGGCGATAATCCATGCAGCAGAGTGGAAGATGGAAAAACTGGAGACCAGGAATTTGGAACAAAAATGCATCCACAGTTAATGTGAATACCTCTTTCCCTGACATGTGGGAAGGAGGGGGAAAGCAGCTGCTCCTCCATTTCTTTCCTTCTGTCATTACATAGATAGAGAAGGAACTGGAGGATCATAGGTGTAGGACAGCAGGGATGGAAGGAGCAAGGAAACACCTTCCCACATTCATACATTCACAGATGGAAGAAATACATGAGTAGGGACAGAAAGATGAGTGGAGCAAAGGCATGGATGAGCATTGCCGCTGATGGGGTAGTTTCAGGCAGAGCGAAGATGCTCTTCAGGTGCCATTCTGATTCTGGGAGGACAGGAAGGAGAGAGAACAGTAGAAGAGCAGGAAAGTACTGCTTTCCACTTCACATATACAGCTGTGGAGAGCTACCAGGGAGTGTTAGGAACCAAAAGAAGGGCTGCTCCTGTGAGCTGTGCCGCCAAGAATGAAGGATTAGAGTTGGAGAGTTACACACAGTAAATTATGTGCCATTAATCCTCTACACGCTGTAGTCTATGTCAAGACATCTTTGACAGAGGAAGTTACACATTCTGAGCTAGAAGGTATTGCATCTGGTCTCAAATATTTTTTTTTTAGTATTACATCAGGAGGAGAGTCAGGAAACAATCCTTGGTCTGATGCAAGGCTTGATACTCAACATGCTTGAGAGAAGTGTCAGCAACTTTCTGGCCTTGACATTTCTTTAGTATTGCAAAGTTTTGGGGCTTTTATAGAGTAGGCGCAATATGATTCATTCTGTCTAAAGCTTGGAGATGCCTCTTTGCTTATTGTTAGAATCACTAAACCAGCAAGAACACTTGCTGTGGGATAAGCTTGTGAAATAAACCAAGACAGATAGACCTCTCTAACAGCCACGAAATGTACTTTTCTCAAAGTGGCCCTGCAAACCTCCAGGAGTGTTAGTCTGTATCAGGGAATGTGTAGATCTGATAAATAGCTAGAGGTAAAAGTATAATTAAAAGATTCAAAGGTAAAGGTTACAGATATTCAGCCTTTGAATTCCTGCTGGTTGAAGAGATTATTGGCATCATATATAATATTTTGGAAGTATTTCTGAGGTAGATTAGTGGAAGTACTCATTTTCTTTCTTTCAAATTATTTAGCTGCACAAAAAGAGCAATTCTGTTTCTTTAGGTACTGTAGCTGCTATTGTCAGGAACACTAGATTCAACAGCAGCAATAGCTAGTCCTCAGGTTTCTTAATAAGGAACATATTTCATTCTTTTTGATCTTTAATCATTTTTTCTTTCCTTATGACTCTGAGCTTGATTCAACAGGTCTTTTAAGCCTTCTCACTTCCTGGAAGAAACGTAGAGTGGGACTGTGTGCAAAGGTCTTTCTTCAGTTTGGAGCTTTTTCTTATGGTCTTTACAGATCTGACAAAGGTGACGATTCAGGATAAGGCTTGGAAATGTCCCTCTTATTAACTGAAAACTTAATTTTGCCTGACATGGATAAATTGGTGTACTGGATTTTGGTCTGTTTAAATCTGTAGCAGCAAAAATCTCTGCATTTTGTGAGTTTTAAAATATACTTAATGATATTTAAGATACATTTTGGCAGGTCAAGTGAGAGATTAAATAAATGACTTCCAGGCATTATAGACTTCCTTAACTTTTCTCTCTCTCTCTTTTTTTTTTTATTATACATTCAAAGGCACCCCATACCATAATGACATAGAAACACCTCTGCTGTCCATTATAAGTCCATTGATGATGTCCAAGTTATCTTTGCCAAGAAGTACATTTTGCTGAGATAATATTTTCAAGAACCTGGACGTTTCATTTTGTGTCCAGCACTCATTGACAAAACTGGTTAGAATAAGATGTATGTATGTGAAACTTTGAGACAACCTTCAGAAAAAGACATTATTGATTGCAACATGCTCACCAACACTGTTGGTACAATGTAAATAACACACCAATTTTAACCCAATCTTTATCAAAAAGAATCCTATGCCGTAGTGCTTTAGCACAGGAGATAGAAAGCACTATATTGTTGGAAGAGTACAGTATGAATTGTCAGTTATCCTGCTGATACCATAAGGATAACCAGCAATGTAAGGGCAATCTTCGGTTTTCTTGAGGGTCTCAACATTTCAGTACATTCTAAGAATGGTTGGCTAGTCCTTTTACCATCCCATGGGCATTTCTGAGATTTCAAAATTTCATGATAGCTTGTATATTAGTGATCACTAAATACTGTATCCGTGTTTTGCTGCATCACTTACCTGAAAAAATGTGATGTGCCTAGATCAGGTGTAGGTAGACAACTGCATTGGTTTCAAGTCAGCCAGGATCGGGATTTTATGCTGATTTTGCAATGGCTATAGGAGGTTAGATGACACTTTATTCAGGTTCACTTTAATCTGGCATTAGGAAGGTTAAAATCTGGATTTACTGTACCATTAATTACAGCCTAGGTTTCACGGAAAAAAAAGTCTTAACTGAGAGAGCCATGCTGCAGAATTGCTAACAGTGATTATACCACTTAGTTTAGCACAAATTCTAGCTCTCTTATGCCTGGTGTTGAACAAGGATTTGATCCTCGTTTCCACATAAACAAGCTGAACACATTACCTTCAAACACATTTGTTATTATGAAACAGTTTTTTTCAATCTCATCTGCTACAGTTGTTCCATTTTGTATAAATAGTAATTAATTGAGCCCAAAAGAGTAAGAAAAGAAGGGTGCAAAATTGCCTATATATCCTACTGATTATAGTACCAGGAATCATGGAGAGTCACAGTTCACGCCTTTGTTTCAGAAGACACTTAATTATTCAATGTGAAGTGAAAAAATTTCAATGCTTGCTGGAAATTTCCAACCCGTTCTCATTTAGGTTACTACTTCTGCTCTTTATAGTATAACAGTACTCTATAAGATTAAAAAGCATGCTTTTTTTTTTTTAATAACACCCTTATCTACATTGCTTATAATGTGGATTAGTAACACATAACAAGTTGTTAAAAATCTATTTTTCTCGCATGTTATTACTGTTTATACTGCAAAAGTGTCTATGAGAGGGAAGATGTCTGGTGTGTAAGGCTGCAACAGGATTTTGGAGATGCACATGCAATTCAGCCCCTGGAACTGTCAAGACCCTGCCTCAAGGTGCTTATGTTCTGGACCTCAGAAATGGAATCTTAAAATCTTATTGCTCACTTAGGCTGTGTACAGGTACATTATGATAAAATCCAGCCAAATGAGGACATCATGGAAACAATCCCAGGTTAGCCAGCAGGAAATACTCAAATGTGTGTGAAATCCTGCTTCTCTAGAAGGTTTTAAGGACTTTGAGATAGAAATCCTAAACTTCCTCAATAGCAGTATGTTCCTACAATAATTCTTTCATATGAAAAGACTTTCCTTCTCAGCCCAGGAAGTGACTAGGTTCAGATCTATCCTGAAAGATGTTAAGCCTATAGAAAACTCATGTTCACATATCCACTCCCCAAAGAACATCCGAGTAAGTGATGAGGAAGTGAAGAAAGGGTGCAGGTATATTAATCTACTAAACCCTCCTACCATGAGTGCTATTCACAGGATGCCATCAGAGTCATTCGCTCACTTTCAAACTTCCAGCTAAGGTACTCCACAACTCCCTCATGAGCTTTCCTCTCTTTCTGACCTAGAACATCCACGCTTTTTCCTGCGTTGAGAATAATTCTCCAGATTACAACCTCTGACACCCTAGAACTGGATTTTCTTCCCACAGCTAAATAAAATTAAATGTAATAATGTGTTACGGCAAAGAGCTAGGAAGAGCACCACTGCATGTCTATACTCATGTATTTTACCCCTCCCTGCTTCCAAAAAAAGCTATCCTCCTCCTGCCCCAGAAATCCCATACCCAACACACTCCCTGCTTCTAGAGTCAGGATACTTCATTTGCTCAGGGCACTGCTGTAAGACCAAGACATCTGCCGGTTTTTTACTGAGTGTTCTAGCAGGGAATTAAAAATAATAGGCATCATTAGAAAAACTTAATTTGCACAGGATTCTAACAACAATGGAAACAACTCCTTCCCCCAACACTGTGTCCTGAAAATAATAAATACAGGGCTGCCCTATGCAAAGTTGCTCAGGCTAGATCAGTTTTGGACATCTACAGCAACAGAACTCCAGGTTTATAAGGCTTTCAGATAATGCTTCATGAGTTTGTGCTTCCTGACTTCGATGGCAGACGAGTGGAGAAATGGGATCACAGCTCTAGATTTTGTTGCTTAAATATCATCAACCCTGTTGGATTTAAGCTCTTAAGCTCTTTCTGTGTGTCTCAAGTCAACCTCAATAAAAATAAAGATATAATAATAAAATATAATTGGAACAAAATAATATTTTTCTGGTCTTACAACTATTGCGGAGGTCACAATAGACTGAATTTGGGGCCCTTCTGTATGGAAAAGCACAAGTACATAAAATAATGACATTACCTGTTCCAGAAGAAGGATCTGAGGAAGAAAGAGACACAGAGAAACAGAAAGATCTGCTTAAAGTCAGACAGCAAATCAGACTGGTCTCCTGAATGCTTGGCCATGATCACAGTGTTGTTAAGCATCACAGATACCGCAGGTCAAGTATGGACTACCATACTGTACCAGGATACACGTATCCTGTACCTGTGACATAGAATATGGTGGGGAGGGAGCTGTTATTCCACTCTGCATGCACCTGCAAATGTATGCTATATTAGGCAATGATGTTAACTGGGAGATTACAGTGCAGCAAGCCCTATCTATCTGGGTAAATACCCAAGATGTCTTGTGCAAAGCTCTAACTAGACATCCAAATACAAACATCAGCTCCTCCTTTTCCTTAGAGCTCGAGGTTTATGTTCTGAATTTCTCCACCCAATAAAATTAAATGGAAGCTTTGTTTAGAACCCCATATAATTTTCCAGGGACTAGATTAGTATTATAGAGTATTTGTGACCTGCAAACGCTTTGAGACCTTTTTGTTGCTTATTTTTAAAGCACAAAATAGTTATACTTTTGTTGGGATTCACGTGACATGGAAACATTTTAAATTGGTCTGAGGTCTGTAAAAATATGTTTATACAACACACAAGTCTCAGGCTAAATTTGCTCTTTTCACTGAAATCATTAGTTTTAATCCCTCAGCTTTGAATTCGTTGTTGCTTTCCTTCCAGGACTGCATTCTTCTATTATAGACTGGTAATAATAATGCTTGGTATTTATAGAGCACTTTATATTCTCAAATCTCTGTGTAAGCATTCATTATTTCATCACTATAGATTTAAAATAATTCGGTCTTATTTTAGAGGAGTGAAATAGAAGGCATTGAAACACTGAGGACTTCAGTCTCAAAACAAGTTAGCGACAGAAATAACATAAAAATCAAAAACCTCTGACTTCTGGGATCGTTGTACCTACTAATTCATAGCATTTATCAAAATAGTTACTAAAATTA
Organism: Platalea leucorodia; assembly: GCF_965183815.1. NCBI lineage: Eukaryota > Metazoa > Chordata > Aves > Pelecaniformes > Threskiornithidae > Platalea > Platalea leucorodia. Next base: position 22,941,688 of record NC_138829.1, read on the forward strand.
ATAAAAAGAAAATACCCTACACAGCAAGCAACTTACAAAGGCCAACATGTGTCACAGACTAAACCACACCATTATTATAGAGAGCTCAGCATAATAATGGACTTGGGAAGTTTGTGACATTTATTTTGGATAAAGGTGAAAATACAAGTTGTGATTCTGAAAGACACTCATTCAATACTGGTTTGAGCCACATTTTTGAGAAACAATTTCATCGAATAATTTAATTACTTTTCTCCAGGAGGAGGGACATTTTTTCAAATAAATCAATTTATTTAGTTGAGGTTTTTTTCCCAGTTTTAGATGAAATATTCTTTCACACAGGATCAGACCGCTAGACTAATTTTTATCCAGTCTGTAGCCTGAAACAGTAATAGTCAATGCATGAAAAACTGGAAAAATATAAAACATACCCAGCTAATTTTTGTTTTCCAAAAAAGATGTACTTCTACAGAGGTCATTTCCAATAGTAGATTTTCATGAAATAAAATCAATCTGTTGACATTTCATTGTCCTGGAGAATTGAGTTGAATCTGAATATTACAAAACACACAGAAAATTAGGCAATAAATCTGGAAAGTTAAATGATACCCCCTTTTCCCTGTCTTCCTCATTAGAAGACAATGAGACACTAGAAGGTGGTTAACCCTCTGAAAGTCAAAATTCTTTAGGAAAGATACCAACAATTACGAATAACCAAGTTACCATGTCTTAACAAATTACCTTTTCTGACCTGACTCTTCCTAATTGATTTCTTACACACTCCTACACTTCTGCATTTGCAAAATAATTTACTTCACATTTGCAATGGACTGGAAGTAGATAGATGAAATGGTCTAGCCGAAGTGCTGAATTCTTCACAACTGTAGCCTGTTTGTAAGTGAGTAACTGTTCTGGAAGGAGCCTGAGCACATCCTCTCCCACCCTGGGGGTTTGCCTGAGCTCAGAGCCAACTTAGACACAGTGCAGCTGGGGCAGCCCCTGTTCCTTCTGGTGACATGGGAGAGGTTCCCAGACAGCTCTGCAGGGAGGCTTTAGCAAGGGCTGACCCATGGGAGCTGGTTTCAGGCAGAAGCTCTTGCACTTGGCCCCTGACTGAGCTACACATGTCTGTTCCTGGCCATGGACTCTCTGATGTGGGCCCCCACCCATGGACAGACTTTCCAGCTGGATGTTAGTTGTGCCTTGCCATCATGAACTTGCCTGATGCCCTGGGCTGGGGCATCCTTCCTGTTTGTACAGTAAATAGTACAACAGAGCTCTACATTTTTGGGTACAGCAATTTATGATGTTTAGAAACACATCGGACAGTAAGATGTGATCCAGAAGGAGTTCCAACTGATTCAGCTTTGTACTGCTGGTCAAGAGTGAAATGCAAACATTTTCAACACCGCAACAGAGAAAGAACTCAATTTATCCCAAGTCTCAGTTCAGTCCTAGAGTCATTAGCTATCAGGAGGTTCCTCCTTGGCCTTCAGCTGTTGTTCTGGAAAGGTGCATGTTGCTCTGTCATAGGTGCCATGTTATATTGGCTGTATGAGTGTTGCAGGTGCCTTGAATGTCCCTAGAAGGCTACATGTGCCCTTTGAATGCCTGAAATACCCCTAGAAGGCTACACGTAAGCAACTAAGAGGAGCCCCATTAAAACAAAACACACTAGACTATTTTCATTGAATGGCTTCATTTCAGTATTGCCAGTTGTTTCAGTTATCTGCAGTTCAGTGCCAGTGTGGATGCAAGAGAATATGATTCATATAGTCAGCAGCTCTGATTTTCATTTTGGCTGTGTGAACATATTTAATAAAATGGCCTATGGTACAATTCACCGTACTACTCTCAAAAAAGTTTTGGTATCAGCATGTTTATGTTCAATTACTTTTCACCATTCCCTATACTTTATACACAGTGTGCAACTGTGCACCTAAGTCACATGGTTTTGTTCCTATCTCTCTATTAGATGATTAAAGTAATAAAATGGCAAATAATAAATATTCATGTTTATTGCTGAATATGGAATTAATGTTACTTTCCATACATCAGAGTGAGTGAATATCCACTTGATGAATGTTTCTAATCATCATCAGAAAGCAGATGTGAATATAGCTGAACTGAATAGTAGTTCAGACTGGAAAAGAGGTTTGAGTGGATTTTGTTGTGTATTTGAGAGCTTCCCCCCACCCCACTTCTGGAAATGATCCCTACAAAGTTTCAGATGGTCTGCTGTGAAATCTGTGGAATCCCTGCAATGGAAAGGCATATTATTAGCAGCATCTGGAATTTTCAGGTCAATTCTGCATTTCCAGTATTCACAGAAACATCTGTCTCTATTTCCTGTGTTACTACATATCACAATCCCCTAGTTGTTTTAACTTTGAAGACAATTCCAAGCAAAATGAGCAGCACAATAGCAGGGAAGGTGGACAACTTCAAAGGTAAAGCCTCTGTCTTGTGGTTTGAAGGCTTCTGTGGAGTTCCAGCTCACAGACCTTAATCAGGTGTTAGTCTCAGCTTAGCTTCTGATGGACTGCGGTGCACTGTGCAAGACAGTTGCTATGCTATTTGACATGCATCTGGGACTTTCTGCAAAAAGAAGGATTGAAAACTGAAATTAGCTTTCTACCCTGGAGAAAGCCATCTCCATGCCTGTGCCCCTGGCTTTGTTGGAAGACTCCTGCATGACTTGTCACTACCATAGAGGCTTCCTGAGAACTCTGCACACTGCAACAACTCACATATGAGGCTGAATATTCAGTATTGAAATCCTGTGACGTGGAGGCAATCTGAGGGTTGGGCAGGCTTTTATTAGGCAGTAACTAATTGATTACCTCCGTGGAAACTAGTAACATATATGAACCTTAGACAAGTACTATGGTTACTATGCTACTATGCTACTATGGTTACTAAGTGTTCCTCATCCATCATCCTTCAACTGTGGTTCCCCTGGAGCAGTGCAGATGAGTTATCAAAGAGGTGTATCCCCTCAGACACTCACCTCAGCAAGGATAACAACGCATTGATTAACTTTAGCACTAGCATCATCAAGTAGGCATTAATGTCTTGCAATTGGGTCTCAACTAGAAGCCAGTATCTAATAACTGAAGAGGTGGCTGGAGCATCTGCTGAACTCTGTCTCTCTGCTGTAAATGGCTTGATGAGTGCTTACTGTCTGTTACACTGGCAAGCAGGTGAGATTAAGCCATTTCCAGCTCTACCATTTTGGCTTTGCACTGAGCCGTACTGGGAATGCTCACACAGCAGAGAGCAGCCAAGAGGGGCAGTTCCTTGGGGCCCTGCCAAAGGCTGAAGCCTTGGTCCTCCCCCTTTGTGTTCTCTTATCTTAAGAAGCAAGTTCAGTTTCATGATGTGAGCTCTCTTCCAGGTCATCTTTTATACTGCCTAATTGTGTTTTATTTTGATTTAAGTAGATTTGAAAACACCCGTGAAAGCAAGATTTCTTGGCTGCTAACACTGCCTCAGAATGTGAATAAACTGCTTGTGTAGATATATTCTTGGAGAGCACATCTAAAGCAAGTCACTTTCACCCCATGTGCTTTTTAATAGACTGACTTGCTCTGTGTGGCATATCATGAGATAGCTTTCAGTGTTTGTGGCTATGCCAAGTGGAAGATTATTCCGAAGAGTGTGTTTCTTCTCTTGGGAAAAAGGAAGAAATTCTTCCAGCTACAGGAGGGGAAATGTTGTCATATTCTCTTCCACTAAAACATGGAAACCTTCTGCTCTTAAGTAAGTGTTTGCCAGGAGATTCTGAATGGCTGCAATAGCATACCAGTAAAATATTATATGAGGTCACACAACAAACATTTCTAAGAATATAGTAGCAAAAGCTAGTATGCCCACAAACCCTTACATATATATACCCAAGGAAGAACAACTCCAAAAAATAACACTTTGTTTTTAACCAAATCTACCATTATTTAAAAACAAACAAACAAACCCCAAGCTGTTTTTAACTGGCTCATCCCTTAACAATATCTTTCACAAAAGCAATTGTAATGCTCTTTCTTGATGATGAAAAAACTCCACACCAGGATTCCATGTTATCTTTGTGAAAAATTTACTTTTTGAAGTAAGAATGCCAAAAGACAACTGTCTAGTTAAGTTTTAATAACTACTCATCATTTCAGGACAAGCACTGATCACGCACACGACTAGTTGAAAGACAGTAAGGACACACCTTTTGACCCATGTGCTTAAGCCAAATACTAACAGAGAACACACAATCTATTTTGTGATGTCCTATCTATTTGTACCTTTCCTTCACTGAGGCAAAATTAAGAGAAGATAGCTGAAATAATCCACCTGCAGAATTCATGGCCCTGCAGATTAAGGCTTTAAATAGCTTTACAGTTCTGTGAATCTCTTGCTTGTGATCTACCTCTTTTTCTTTCCCTCATTTTGACCTCTTCCAAGGAAATATTAAAGAACATAAAAAGCCTCAATTTTTTCCAAATATCGAAAGCAAACTTAATTCTAAACCCTTTGTACTAAAATGTGACATTCTACTTCTGAATTTTAGCACAAGCAGGAACGAAGGAATTAAATTCTTAGGAAAAGCTGCTTTCATTTTTTTCCATCTGGAAGTGGAAGAACCCAATATCTTATAATGTATGTCTTCTTATAGGCTTTCAAAACCAGGTTGGCTGACTGAAGATACTGGAGTAGTTACAGCACAGTTCTGTGATTTTTGAGGAAAACTTTTATACTGGTTCATATTGCAGGAATAAAGCTCTTAAGAGAGCTTTTATACTGACTTCTGTTTGAGGTTCTCATTGGGTATCAGTTAATGAAACAAGTCCCAGTCCTACAAAGATCTGATTTTACTTTACTGGTCCAATTGATGCAAAATGATCTATCTATAAAAGTTTGATGCCTCCTTAAACTGACCTCTGAGTATTTCCTGTGAATGAACCAGTACTTTGAAATCATGCAGTTATGGATGTTCAAAAACCTTGCTGCATTAGACCTTCACTGGTATTTACTACTGATTCCATTTTAATAATATATAATCTGAGATGTAAATGGCAAAGTGACTTCTCTGCAAACATCAGCAACAGACACCGAAATCCTGATCCCCAGATTATTTAGACTATACTTAGGTTTTTTGCTTTGTGTAAATTGAGGTCAGAGATGGAACACAAAGCAACAACTACAGTGTTTTCCCTCATACTGTGGTAAAGCTTATGCTACTCAGTATTCGCAATTAGATAGCTCTCTTCAGCTTTAATAACTCTCCTTCCTCCTTAATTATTTTTGATCAGCATGATCTTCCCAAGCATGTATGAGTCAATTCTATCTAGAAAGGGGTCCTCTCTGGCATCAGTAACTCTGTGACTGGCATAAATGTTAATAAAAAAAAAAAAAAAAGTAAGCCTGCTAATTGTGAATGATTTGCTTTCTCGTCCCAAGCTGATGGAGGAATAATTTTGATGAAGGATTCAGAGTCAGGGATCATCAAGTGAGTTCACTCCAGATTAATTTCCCTTTTCAAAAGTATAAAATGGTTGCTGCCCGAGTATGGAGCTGCATTTTATCTGTCCCATTCAGCGTGGGATGAGTAGGCCATATCTTTGTCAGCCATTTAATTCAATCAATGCAATTTAATTATGTTTCCATGCAAAACCACCTGTGACCTTCTATCTGCTAATAAAATTCATCCATCCCTGCACAGTCTTCAAACAAGAGTGTATTCCTGGGTATATAAAGCAAATAAGGTTTCTGACTATTGCAGATGGAAGCATTTGCTCATACTGTCTTTCCAGAGAGTTGGTGGACAGGAGCTTGCCACCTGGGTTGCCTTTGAAGGAATGAAGTTGAGAAACATCCATTCAGAGCAAATTAAAAGTGCCTAGGTAAGCTGACAGAAGCCAAAATGATATATTGCAGTTTGTCCCATGCAGGAGAAGAAATGTATTAAATGTGGCTTCAGGAGTATAACTCAGCATTTTTACCTATAGAAACTTGACAAAATGCTAAGGAAAAAAATCTTGTATGTTTTTTAATCTGAAAAAAAAAGATGAAAGGAATCAAGGTATGTTAGATGTTTTGGAGGAGAGTGGTTGGTACAAATTTCTGTTTGATGTGAGACACAAGCTTTACGCTACATGAAGTTAATGTCACTTACTGTTTTTCTGTGCTGTCCCTACCTTCTAACAGAGACCAGCAGAATAATTTCTTGCTAAACCAAAGGATACACTAATTGCTATCAGGCCACACCAGATAGGCAAAGCATGGAACTGACAGTCTGATCTCTCTTTAGCCCAGAGTGAAACTGGATTCTCAAGTGCCTTGTCAGGTTTCTCTTTCACTATGAAAAATGGTCCCTAGAAATAATTAGAAATAGTATTTAGCAACTTAAAATATAGATTTTAATTTCTGCAGAAAATGTCAAGATTTCAAAGCCATTTCCTGTTCCAATCCAAAAGCGTCAACATAGGGAGAATTTGAATGGAAAGGAAAGTGATGCATATTTCATACTGGCAATCGCCAAAGCATAATATTGCTATTTGTAATATCAGTAAATGTTTTGACAGTTTTAGAAGATGTTTCTTATCAGTCAGCTAAGTTATAGGGTTCTTTGTAATTAGTGTTTTCCTGTATCAAATCATTAAAAATATTTCCTAATTTACCTACCTGCTTTTATTAACATAATTTTTCCAAGAATCTCAAAGTAATGTAATAGTTTGGTAAGTATCATGGTGACTTTTTTTTTAGGAGATTGCAATACAAGGAAGTGACTAAGATCTCACAGAAAGGTCTGTGACCAAGCTGAGAAGAAAATCTGAGTTTCCTCTGAGCCAGTCCATGATTCTAAATCTCGAACAGAAGCTAAAATGAGGATTGGGATCTGAGACTTTCCCCAGTATTAAATAGGAAGGAAGTCCAGGTTCCTCTGGATCTAGACTGAAAGGGCTTTTTATTACTGAAACAGAATTGCGCTAGACTGTATTTTCTTTTCAACAAGGTGTACACAGAACTCTGCCAATTAAAGAAAGTCTTTTCTTATTTCCAAGTTGGTGTCATAATTACTATTTTTTTCTTCAACAAATAAGAAGTAGAAGTCCTCCATTGCCAGTTCCTATTATATATCTCCTCAAGCATATGATTACTTCTTTCAACTAGAGAACCTGGAAGTACTTTCAAAAGTATGTGTAACTCACAGGCTGAAATAAAAAGGAAAAAAAGAAATCTCCATATCTTTCAACACAGAGGTTTATAAATATCAGCTTCTCTTGATAAAAGAAATGGAGCTTTGTAATTGAGTGAGGCACTGAAACTGAATGATGGTTTGTTCTCTCTCTCTCTCTGTCCCTTTCTCTCACTTGCTCTTTTTTGTTTGTTTTTTTTTAGTTTTTTCCACACTTAGAAAGAACCCACTAGTAAGAAATGAGAAAAAAATGATAAGCCTATCTAGATGAATGAGAAGAGATAAAACAAAAATGTTTAAAAGGCTTTTTTTAGTGACAAATAACGAGATGAATTGTTGCATCAACTTTGTGATTTTTTGAATACTCTCTATTTGTAGGTTTTGTGTTGGATAAAGAAAGTTTCATTTGTGACATAAAAAGGACAAATTCATCTGGAGCTGTGTTCCCCTGCAGCTTACATATTTTCATATACTGGTGTAATTTGGAGTTACAGTCTAATCATAATTCAGTTCCTGTCTTTAGTAAAAGCATGTGCCTCTAATTTGCAATCCATTTCTGTGCTTGACACATGGAAATAATGAATGTCCTCATCTACAGCTGGAGACAAAGGGAGAAAGGAGTATACAGCACTTCGCAGGCTGGACTCTTTAGGCATTTCATTCCCCTAGACTTTGGAGCCTGGGCATTCAAACCATGCTGCTATTGTGCTATAATCATTGCGTAAATAATGATTCTCTATTTAAAATTTTCCCTCACCTCCTTTGAACATACAACTTGAATAATTGCATAACATAAGTGAGAATTTGATGGCACCACCTCATGATGTGGGGTCTGACACAGTGTAAAGGATATAAGTTTTACCTCACTGGGTTTTTTAATGAAATGTCGTGCAGTTTCCAAAAGCTCGTATTCGTGGACATATTAATCTCTACATGTGTGTCATAGCTACTGTTATTTTTTCTGATAATATGCTTGTCTTTTGCTGAACAAAAACTTGTGAAAGAAACAATATCTGAAAACATTCATTGTTTACAAGAATAAATATGTAGTTTAAAATCCCTCCCTTTTCAAAAAGTCTCATGCCTGATTTTCAAGGCATAGCTGTAAAACTAATTTCCCTGTGTGTAGAGACATTTGTGAAGGTTTTCTGTGCTAAACTACTGAACTTAAGAAGATTACATGACACTGCTTCATAAAGAAGTCATCTTAGGTTTGTGTTCCACTGCCCTATTTTAGATGGAATGAGACTTGCTTAAGTATCTGTCATGGCTTGTTTTAATTTATTTTATTGTGATAATGGCTGAAATCTTCAGACGTAATCAGGATCCCCTTCTGCTAAGCAAAACATAAACACAGAACACGATGATGTGCTTTCCTTTAAAAGGCTTTTAGCCAAGTATATCAGGAGAATAAACAAGTGAAAGAGGAAACAGATGAACAAGACACAATGCAATAGTGACAATTCTATAGTAGAAATCACTACCAATAGAAAAACATCTGCAATTCTGGGGCAAGGTGATCTGTTTTCTCACTTGCAGTTGTGAAGGTCTAAATAGCTACTGAAAAGAGGAAAAGCAAAGATGGTACTTATTGATCATTTCACCTGTCACTAATGAAATCACTGCTACGTTGGAACACGGAACCTGCTTGAAAGCAACACCAGGTGAGAGCAATGAGAAAGAGAAGAGAGATGCTGCAAGGCACTGACACTGCACACACTTTTAAGAAAAAAACACTACATCTAGCTCCACTAAAATTTGGCCAGCTCACTACAGCTGACACCTCTGTACTTGTGGGCTTAGGATTTCTTCTAATCACTACAATGATACAACAATAGTTACATAATGGCACACATCAAGAATTTTCTGTAGTCAAAGAACTGGTCAATAGCAAGGGTATTAAAAAGAATACTTCACAGCTAGTACAACGTCATGAGAATTTAGACTTCAACAAAGATGATTTAAAACTCTAATGAATATTCAAAAAGTTTAGTAAGAAGAATCCTTAGGCCTTTCTAGATCATTTTTACTATTGTGATATAAATAATCTGGTAATTATTCCCCCTATGAAATATGTATATGTTAATTAAGCAAAAGCTTACAGCTCACAACGTATGCAATTATTTTTTCTTCTTAATAAGCAAGGTTACTAGCTACGGTTGAATTCTATCGGAAATAATTAATAGTCATAGAAGTCACTTCCAACAAAAACCTGTTGAGAGAAAGGGAGCATAACTGCTCATAAAGGTGATGTATTGTAACATTAATCAAGAAAACAGATGCTGTATAAAACCAAAAGGTCAGCTACTGTGAAAAGTGGGGAAAAAGAGTGGATATAGGAGGTTAGCATTTAAGACACTTTGACAGTGCACTACCTTTCAAGTAAAAAGTTCCTGAAAGTCTTTACAAAAAGCATGGTTGTTATCATTCACCCAATTCAGTAAATTAGCTCGAGAATGAAGACAGACATACTGTACCAGCAATAAGCAAAGGTGAATCCCTTTTGATAATTTTATTCTTGAAGGAAGGACTTTATTAGTAACAAGAAAATAATTTTAAATGACAGGCAAGTAAAGAATACATACTGCTTTTGTTCACAAATACTTCCATTACATGAGAATTTGGGTCTTTTTTCTTCAAAGGAAAACAAATTCTGCTAATAGCAGAGGTAGCAGTAATGACATAGGACAAGAAGTGTGAATCAAAGAGAAGTTGGGGTATGATTATATACTCACAGTCACTGATTTGCAGCCGCTGCTGACTAGCTGTTTATGGGATAGGAGGAACACAGCAGGAAAATCCTGCTCCTCCTGTCTTTCTCGTTGAGATGGCTTACAGAGATATCTTACTATATTTGAACACAATACTGGGAAGATGTGATACCTCCAACACCAGTGATTATAGTCAATGGTTCAACATAAAAAAAATCAAATCCTGGTTATGTCAGCTGATTCTATGCTTCTCAATCACAATATCTTGAAATTTACAGACCACATTTTGAAGAGTAAATGATGCAAAAACCAATTTCATCATGCCTTCATGCATTGTCTCTCCTGTTCTCCTCTACCTTAGACTTTCCATTCTCTACATGCCTATTCTGATTCCTCCTCTTAGCTTCTGTCTCTGAATCTGTATTTAGCTTGGTGCTTCCACACTCTTCTCTTTATCCCACCGTCTCATATTTCCTTGGACTAATCTTCTGTCTGCTACCTCATGTCCCTTATCAATAATCCCAATTTCACTGCTAAGACACTCGCCTCCATCTTCTTCTTGGCATACCTACTCCAAGCAGTTTCTACCTCATGCGTTCTGTGTTAGTCATGACTTTTGAAGGTGACAGTAATACTCCAAATGGAAATATATGAGGTGCTTCAGCAATGCCAGCCGGTGAGGAAATCTTCCCTTGACTATGGGAAAGTTTTTGTGAAAAGTTTTGTGAAACGCCTTCATTGTTCTTCAGTATTAACTTTCAGTCCCACAAAATACTTGAAACATATTATTAGATTTTTTTTTTTCCTTCTTATTTATCTCCCAGCATTTCTCTATTTATTTACTTATTTACTGGCACCAAGTAATTCCACCTAACCTTCAGGGATTTTTATTTGTTGTCACTTCAGAGGGGGGGAAAGAGAGACAATTTAAAAATGCATATGGTGTCCTTACTCTGCCGTAACAAGATTGGCATGGTACCAGTGATGTTTGAATTTCTCTCTTAGGAAGACTAAGATAGTTCAACCAGCTGCACTGAAATTGCATTGAAAATGGATACTTTGCAAATTCTCCCCATAAATGAAAGTTTAAATCACAAAAAGCCGTATGACCAGTTATCTCTTAGTAAAGTGCTTTACAATTTGCATATAAACTTCATTTCTTTTTCTAATTACACAGAGTAAAATGTATTCATTTTGCTTTTGATTACAAGCTGCTCTTGCCAAACACCTGTGACTGCCACAAATTTTAATTTGTTATTTATTTACTTCAAAGCAATCTTATTATCTAAATGATTCAAAGCATCAAAGACCTTAATTATTGATAGTCAATTCGATAGGGTTACACTTTCCATGTCCTTGGACTGAAGGCACTTCTCTGCTTCTGCTCAAGTACACACTTCGTTGAGCAAGAGGACATATGATTCTGCTATTAAGTGTGTTGGAAATCATATTCTTGATTAATTGCAACTAGATTTAGACAATACCAAAGAGCCAAGACTGACAGCTACAGTCTGCTGGTTAACGGAACTAAAAAAATTAAAAATTACCCTCCTTTCTACTTTGATGATCAAAAAAAATATCCATGTGTAGCACATGTATTCTGTAAGTCTGATCCTAGTCTCCGCAACACTAATGCTGCATGAATACCTTTCATTTATTCCAGGCAGTAATGCTCCAAATTTACCCTACTGCAACAAATGTGCACATGATGTGTCCTGTGGTCATGGTGAAACTTTTATGCTTTCTGACAACTTAATTAGAACATTTAAGTGGGTTACAAATGCTCTTATACATGTCAGAAATGAAAGGATGAAAAAGGTCCTTAATACAAACAAGACATATTTACCATATTTATGCATGTTTCAGGGTGCAGATGTGCATACTCCTAGTACCTGCATGTGGCATGGATATCACAATGTAAACTTTCAGGCACAAAACCCCTGCAAAAAGCTGCCTCTGTCTGCAAACCACGTCTTTGTCAGTCTCTTGCACCATCACAGCAGTAGCTCTTATAATGCCTTGAAGATGTGTTATATTAGACTCGTTTCTAGGAGCTGAGGATACTCAGAGCTTCATTCAGATAATTTTTAATCATACCATTCTCCATTAGGCTCTACAACTTTTTCCCTTTAAGATCTTCAGATATAAGAAGGGTCATATTCAGTCTGTGGTTTTCATAAAACTGATCATGGAGCCTACAGAATGCATACATCTCTGCCTAACTTCCTTATCTGTATCCTTTTCTTTTACTTTAGGACAACCGTCTTAGACTCTGTTTCAACTATGGATTTCCCAGGGACGGTATAGTTTTCTGGTGTCGTTATTCTTCCAAATATATTCATAGATTGTCTTGTGATCTGACTGCAAGTACTCCTTTATCCTGTCTCATTCCTTTTAGATTGGGCTGGCATCTGCTGTTTCGTTGTTTGACTGGCAAAACAAAGGTTGTCCAGCTTGAATGTGTGTCATGCTATATACTCCACTTAGGTACATTAGGCCTGGTGTTGCATGATGTAATGAAGATATGTAGAGAATCCTGCTTCATTGGAATCAAGTAAATTAAGGAGGAAATGCACAATATCCTATACAATACAAATGCATGGATACAGTACATATAAACTCCATACAGATATACACATACACAGTGCATGAACCCATGCTGTAGGTTAGACTTTTGATTGTATAAACCAGATCAGTTCCAATGGCTGAGGATTGAAGCAAATCTGTGAATGGATTACATGTGTGCCAGCCATACTGTGGTATCTCTTCAAAATCTGTTCTTCTGTATGTGCAATATTGATGTTTTAATAGACTGTTTCCATATTCCTTAAATGACTTGGTAATCCCTGAATTCAAAGCTCACCTTCTTCTGTAATATGAGATGCCAGCGGAAACCCTTTCACATCTAGACTTCTATGGTTTTTGTTTTCTTTTTTTCATTGTATAATTGACTACTGCAAAAGAACCACCAAACCATCTGTTCTGCTCTTGGCAAATTAAAGGGAACTGATTTTCAAGAATTCCATTGCAGTAAATAAGTATACAATATGTTAAATTAAATATCTTAATATTGTTTGCGTATTTACAATTAGTATGCTTTGGTTTTCTTTTTTAAAAGAAAACAAAAAACCAAAGCATTTGATGTTACAAAGCCAGGAGTGAGACCTACATACCAACATTTTGCACAACTAGGAAGATAGTAAACAATAATAATCTTCCTGGAGATATAAAAAAATTACAAGTATATGATCTGTGGATGAGACTAAAAATGACTCAGAAATCATAATGCACTTCATTGTTCCACTAACTCTTGACCTCCTAAGCAGCACCATCACTGGATCTGATCTCTGAATTCTCTCAGTGCCAGGAGGCACACAAGGCGCAAACATCGTTCTTCCACTTCGATCAGTCTGCGGTTGCGTGCCTTCCCTCTGGAGTCCACCCAAGGGCCACAGCGCAGTCTTCTGTTGGTTTTTTCCTCAGGACACGACCGATCCAGTTCCATCTCCTCCTCCTCCACTTCATTGCTGATTTTCTCCATCCCCACCATTTCGGTTTTTTTTTTTTTGAAAGTTGATGCTCATCGTTTCTGCAACTTTTTTTTTTTTTCTTCCGGGAGGAGGTAGTTGGCCTCCTGCCCAACCCCCATGGCTTGGAGGGCTAGTGGTTTTTCTGTCAGGGTGGCCTTCCCTTAGGCTGTGTTGGTTCATGGCACCTTCTTGAATTTTATCCGGTGCACCCTCCAGAGAGGGATCCCCTATCCACCACCCAGGGGACGCACCTTCTAGCCATGCAGCCCCAGCCGAAGGACCATCACTGGATGATAACATCTTAATGTTATCGATGTCTTATAATGGTAAAGAGAATATGGCAAACATAATCATGCAGTAACCCCACAGAAAAATATAGATCCTCTTATTACATCATGATTTTTAAAGTTGGGATATCTCATAAACAATAAAACATAGCAGCACACCAATTGTGGGGTCAAGGCACAAATTATGGAACAGAGTCATGCCTCCTACTTTTAGGGCTTAATCAGGAGCAATACATCAAATGCTGGAGAGAACACGTGAATCTTCAAGCTAAGTAAGATTGATCAGAGGCAAATATGAACCAGGATAATTAACATATTCCTTTAAGATCCTAAATTTAAATTTTTGGTCAGCCAACAAAACATGATCTTGCAAGTCTATTAAGAATAAAAAAAAAGTTTTCAAGATTTAAAATATATATAAATATCTAATTTATCTTTTAAAAAGCAATCTCTCCAGCATTTTGAAACATACAAGTCTGCAAGCTTGAGCTGAGGAAAGGAAAATTGACTAGTCAGGTTTGCTTGCTGAAGTTAACATGCACAAGCAAACAGCATGGATAATGAAAAGCGTATTAGATTCTTAAATGATTTTCATCTTAACAACCTAATGTGTTATTGTTAACTGAAGGAAATAAAATTATTTAACTCCACTGCTTTCCACTTCTTTAAATCACTGGTTAATTGGATTTTCTAGGTAATTGGTAAAAGGATAGTTCTAGTCTCCCTCTTTCTTTCTCTCATTATCCCATCTATGACTTTTCAACTACTGCAGCAGTACTGCTTTGACTGAAATTAAACATCTGATGCAAAGATTCCTGAAGTCAGTGTAAAGTTTTCCACTAACTTTAGTGGGATTTGGATCAAGCCCTAAGGAAGCTGCATAAAATACCTTTATAACTGAGCACTGCAAGCAAGAGAAATTGTTGGATGGCCAGTGGTCAGGATTTCCACCCTATCTGAAAACAGGTTTCTTAAGTGACCTCTACAGTCTTTGCTATTTGATTTTTTTATTAGTAGCATTATTTTACTTTGTGACTCTCTGTTTTCAAGTGTTTGTGTATTGCCAACAGGAATTACTTACAGGACTTTCATTTTATAGTAGCACCCAGCAATCCCAAGAGGAATTGTACTACATGAACAAAAACTCCAGTACACCACTTTTCCTCTGTTGGAAAATTTACCATGAAATTGAGCCTACTTCATTCTACTGAACCATCGTTATATCATCAGTGACTTTCCACTCCGATCAGCATGATCCAAATCCACCTTACTATACACTCTTTGAAGAATGACATGGATTGTCTATGAAAATACAAGCTAGTAGACTGGCATTTGGACACCCTGCATTAATTCAAAGTGTACTGCCAAATATTCTGTACTTAGTTCACTTCAAAGGAGCAGCTCACAGCAGAAAACAAGACTGAATGGGTTTTCTAGTTCACTTCTGAAAGAGAAAGGAGTTTGGTTGGGTGATTCCTTAGTAAAGCGGCACCCTTTTTCCCTGTGAGACTTGGCCTGTTTCATTGTAGTGTTCTCTTACTTAAAAAAAAAAAGGCTTTTTTTAATGATCATGTATCACTAGACCTTGGACCAGAGAGAGGATGCTACACAGACTATCTGAGCACAAGCCGTGCTTTGTGTCACTGTATCAGGTTTCCTCTAGAGGCAGTTGTCAGAGTGCGTGCTATTCTACATTCACCCACTTACTTGTGAAATCACTTTAAGATACAGCAGTATTCACAGAAAAGCTCTCAGGAGACAGCCCTCCAAGCAGAATAATCAGTGTAGCGGTTGAAATTGCATCACTTTTCTGTCCCAATAGGGAAAGAGAGAGGGAAAGAGTTCACTGCCAGCACATTAATGGAGTGAAGAAGTAAGGAGGCCTGCCTTTAGCCTTCAGTAACAGCCCACAGCTTCCCCAATTGATTTCTTAAAGTGCACGAGTGATAAAATCATTCTGGAAGGGACTGTGAATGGCAGAGAAATGGATTACACTACTGTTACATTTGCAGTGGCTTGCAGATGATCTGCCACACGTCCACTGGCAGTCATTCCATGATCAATGAAATACTTTATTTATGCTCAGGGCTATCACTTGTTAGTGGTGAGCTCTTGTTGCGTGCCTCAGAATGCACATAACATGAACAAAATGTGGCACTGAATTAAATACACATGTCAATCAAAAGACATCAGTGGGCATCTCTGTGAGCTATATTTCTTTCTGCCCTGGGTAGAACCCTTTCATTAAAGCTGTTTACTGCATGTTTGCTTATTCTGTATATCCCTTGGACTTGCTTTGTAGTGAAAAACAAAGGCAGCAAGAAGAGAACCTACAAGTTGCATTGTCCTATATATGCCTGAAAGGCTTCACATTTTTCAGGTTCTTTTTGTCCCCAGAATTTTTCACCAAATACTTGGAAACAATGAGGGGTCTCAGCCCTCCAGCTTAGAGTGAGCACAAGTTCCTTTCCTCATCCCTTCCCTTCCTACCTCCAATCTTTGCTGGTGGCCTCAGCAGGGCAGCCAGAGACTGGTAGGCTGAGCCATTACCAGCTGGGTATTATGAGGAAAACTTGCTCTCCAATAGCCTCTGCTATGTCACTTTGTCAGCCTCTCTGAGGATTTCAATCTTTACCACCATGCAATACTTTTCAGTCTAATTGTTTTCATGAAAACTTCTAAGGAAAATATTCCACTTTTGCTCTTCACAGTTTCTAGTTTGGAAATGGCAGAGGATTAACATCAGTGCTTTGCTGTGTTAAAAACATCCATGAAACTCTCCTCAGGATATGAAGTATCATGTGGGCAGCTGGGCACAAAGTAGTGTCAAGATGTAACTCATACAACATGATACAGTTCAAACTCAGAAACGAGGTTTTAATTTGCTGCAAAATTTAACACTATTAAACAGGAATTAAGATGGAGGCAATTAAAGTGCATTCAGAAAAGCTTGTAAAGCTTCTGCTTATGAGGTGGGAAGGGATAAATTAACTTTAGGCAAACACCAGGAAGCTTTGAGAGAATAAAAGAAAACAGTGGCACAGGAGAGAACATGCAGTTGCAAAATCTCTCCCTGCATAGGTAAGCCCTCTTGACTACACAAGCCTCAGAGAAACATTTTGGAAATCGTTCTACACAAATACAGCAATATTGAAATTCTGCTAGCCTAAGAGAAGCAAAGAAGTAATTTTTTGACATTTCTGCTAAATCTGGGTCTTGAGACATTCTCCTCCTTCACCTAAAAGACCATTTACAAACATAACCAGCAAAATAGCTTTTGAAGGTTTAGATTTTTGTCTGAAGGACTACTTTCAAGAACCTACCAATACATGTCTTTCTTCATCTATTAGTATCCTTGTGAGAAGTTATTGAAACATTTTTGTTCAACTGCCATTATTTTAAATCCTCCCCTTGTCTTGCAGATGGTAGCTCCTTAATACCTATCTTAACTTTTATGTTTCCTTCCTGACCTTTCCTTACACTTTTGGCTTTCTACTTTCTGTTAGCTTCCATTCCTTGCCACTATCTTTGTTGTTTTCCACAAACCCTAGATTTTCCTTCTTTTTGCATCATATTCTTACACTCTTTTCACTGATCTTGCACTTCTAAATTTCCTAATCTTTTAAATTTAGTTGATGATTCTATACAAAAGCAACAGAAGGCTTGCATCTTTGGCCTGCTATTTCTTTATCACAAATTTCTTTAATTATATTTTATTTTTAGCTATAGGAAGATCATTCCATTGTTGGTTATGGCAATGATTCTAAATGTTCTTGCAGATGGTCAGATTTATCCTCCTCTGGTGGCAAATTAATAGCTTTCATATGCTATCCTGTCAGTAAGCAATCTACATGGAACTTTATTTGTACATCTGTGCGGAAACAAAGATCCAGAGGAAAACTACTGGCAAATATTAGGCCTCTAAAAGAGTAGAGAAGTTATCTTAGGCTGGTTTTATAGTCAGGGGAGAGAGAGACCTCCAGAAGGCACCGCCAATGTTCTGAATTTACATGTAGTGATTCAGAGGAAATGCCCAAGACCACTTTTAGCTGACTCAGGTTTGCAGGGATGAAATCAGGTCTTAGTCTTTCCAGCAATCAACTTAGCAATGTCCAAAAACTGGACCAGACACTCCTCATTTTTATATTCTTTCTTCTCTACCCTTTGTTCCTAAAGATATGCCTGAAGTATATCTGTTTTATCTTAAGGGGTGTTACTGACTTCTGTGTTAGCATCTAAATACCCAATACTGTGCTTTGTCCAAGATAACTTGCATACCTGATACAGTTCTTCCATAGTCATATTTTCTTCTGGATATAAATACATTACAGAATGTGGCAAAGAAGAATCCAAGGAAGAAAGCAGGATCTCACTGAAAAATGCAAAACAAAAGACCATAAAAAATTTAAAGCACTCTTCAGAAGAGCTATTACTGAGGGTCACTGAAAGGAGGATGGGTAAGGAGGGAAAGAGATCAAGGCCCACAGGGTCTGCATTATTGAAGGGATAGAGTTTCAGTAAAGGAACGATAAGTAGAGAACTGGGAGCCAGGACCAAGCCTCCACTGAAAATGAAAGCAGTGCAGAAGTAGCTTGCTTTGTGGCAAGGGAGTTTCAGGGCCAGGAGAGCATTTTTGTCTCCTAGGTGTTCAGCTGCCTGAGCTCAAGAATAGCTCTCTGATCTGGGACAGCTGTCTAACCTTGGTTCAGACTTGTGAAGATCTGAATCTGAATTCTCTCAGTGCCAGGAGGCACACAAGGCGCGAACATCGTTCTTCCACTTCGTTCGGTCTGTGGCTGCATGCTCTGAAGTCAAGGGCCACAGCGCAGTCTTCCGTCGGTTTCCCGCTCAGGACACAACTGATCCAGCTCCATCTCCTCCTCCTCACTTCGTTACCGATTTTCTCCATCCCCGCCATTTCTGATGCTCATCGTTTCTGCAACTTTTTTTTTTTTTTTTTCCGGGAGGAGGTAGTTGGCCTCCTGCCCAACCCCCATGGCTTGGAGGGCTAGTGGTTTTTCTGTCAGGGTGGCCTTCCCTTAGGCTGCGTTGGTTCGTGGCACCTTCTTCAATTTTATTCGGTGCACCCTCCAGAGAGGGATCCCCTATCCACCACCCAGGGGACGCACCTTCTAGCCGTGCAGCCCCAGCTGAAGGGACTTGTGAAGAAGGAACTGTTTAAGAATGAGCTGTGAGAAATCTCTGCAGGCTTACAGTAATATTTTGCTCAGGAGTTGCATTTAAGTTGAGACTCCTGCCCTTGGTCCCTGCCTGTTTATATTCCAAACCAGCATCCTTACCGGCCTCCAGGCTTTGTTTCTGGCTGTTGCAGAAATCACATGGCTTCATTTATTTGATGGGGGAAATTGCTGTTAATCAGTTAGTCTAATTCTACCAATGCTCTAGCACAAATTGAACCCTTTGTTTTTCACTGTTCATATGGTGAGAGTACAGGTTAACGGAGATAGAAAGTCATTGCACTAATGAAAATGGAATACACTTCAGACTGGCCTCTTCTCTAACAGCTTTTCTATTCCTGTTGAATCAATTCCCATTTTCTCTTTGCAAAATAAGCTAAAATTCTGCAGCAAAATCTGAAATATAATAAATTTTCTTTATGGAATGCTGGCCTTTCTCTGGCTGAAAGGGTTTTCAGGCTAATAGATGGAGAATTCATTTCTCAAACTACCATGATAGTGGTAGGCGGGTGCAGTGGTAGCAGAATTCACTTAAAGGGACACTACAAAGACCACACTTTTTGTTTTGTTTTAATTTGTGCAGCCTGCAGTGCTTGCTTGGAAATCACCCAGGAATTGATTTTTCACTAAGATTTCACAAATTAAAAATACCTGAATAATTTTTACGATTACTTTTCATAATTAAAATATTTTTCAAATGGCGCTGTGACCAGCATCACAGAAAACAGATCAGTCAACTGATGAACAGCTGCTCTCCATTTGCAGCCCTTACCTCTGGGTAGCACTATAGTCAGAAAAACTTGTCCAAGTCCTAACTCAAATATAAAACTGTGAATCCCCTCAGTAACTCCAATAGTAACACCTACAGAAGCAAGTGTTCCATAAGCAAACTCGGAAGCTATAGCATGAAGTAGATGAGGAAGTGTCCTGGCTTCCTTCTATTAAAAAAAAAAAGGTTTCTTAAAGCAATACACCCTGGTCGTTCATGTCCTGTGACTGTCATGCCTTGCAATGGCAGTGTTTATGTGGAAACATATGGAGTAAGCCTGCGGGGAACATAATTACCTCAGTCTGAGCCCAGGGAACTTTGTTCAGAATCCATAGACCCTGTATGATCTTCATGATTTAAATCCCTTGCTATCACTTTCAAGTCACAGCGAGCTTGTCTGGATAGACCCCTGGATTCCTCTAAATGAAGTTTTCTGAATGAGAACAGCAGATACAGGTGCAGCAGAGAGAGGATTATTGTGCTCTAATTTCACAGGATACGTCTTTCAGTGACACCCAAAAGTTTCAAAATATCAAAAATATTCCTACCTCAAAGTAGGATGAACACTAACAGCTGCAAAAATGTTCAAGACTGAAAAGATATACTTTTCAAATACTTTGGGGCCATAGAAGAAAACTTATTCAAATAATCTCAAAATGTATCATTTTAATCACCACAATTTTAAAAGATGCAAAGTTTTCTTCATTTTCTTAACAAAAGTAATTTTAAACTGGAAAATTGTGTTTTAAAAAAAAAAATCTAAACAAGATACTGAAACTAATTTTGAAACCCTTTCTAAAACAACTGTTGGGTTAAAAAAAAGTCACTGATACCAGACTTTTGCCCCAAGAAGCCTTGCTTCAATAAATCAACAGTTTTAATTAAAAAAAAGTTATTACAAAAATCTGACCAGCTATATTCCCTATTACTGCACTCTGAAATATGCTCAACTGCCATATAATTTGCTTTTTACATCCCACTCTTAACCTATTTGTACTTGCCTTCATTTTCAAAACCTAATAATCAATCTTTGTATAGGAATAGTTAGGAATGTATAGGAATTGTTAGGAATAGTCTCAGATATATCCAGCACCTTTTCTAGCATCCCAACTTTATATTGAAAAAGACATCCATATATGCACAGAAGTAAATTCTCTAGTGCTTCCTAAAAGGAAACTTTCTTCCTCTTTCTTTCTCATTATGTAGCAAGTATAAAAATTCAAAGCTCCAGTTGCTCTTTCCCCTGAGGATTTTCATCCTATATCATTTAACTTTTCCTGACATCTTTCTTCCCTCCCTTTTATATTACAAATTTCCCCTAAGCAATGAGAACCTGTATTTGCATCTTTGACAGCAAAGGGGAGACTGACGGATGGAAGCAATGCTCTCTTTGAATAATGCAAGATGTTGTGACACTGACAGTAATAAGGAGTCCTAAATAATAGGTGCTTCTTGATACAATTTAAAAATATGCAGCCTATTGTCTCAGCTACCAGCAAATCAGCTCATAACTAGTGCCTCAATAGTAAGGCTGAGTTCCATCCATCTCAGTGACAGCTGACAAGAGACTAATCTCTCTTAAAAATACTTCCCAATCACTTTTTGCTGTAATTAAATCAACACAGTGTTCAACCACACACAAGTACAGGAAAAAGACTCTTTGTTTTATGATATTTCAGCGTGAGCAATGGGCTTAAGTTTTACTCATCACTGCCCTAGGGGAAGTCGGTGCCAATTAGTTTTGTCTGTATCACCTAATCCCAGTCAAGACCCTGTTCTTTTTTGTATTTTCATTATTTTTTTCCAGTGGTCCCCACAGATATTAACAAACAGGAAAGAAATGGTGATAGAATGGTAAACCTTACAGACTTAAACCACCCACAGGCATAAAACTATCTGAATCCTATAACACTGACACCACTGGCTGAGGATCTCGTCCCCAGGATTTTATCTCTATGTCTTACTCAGTGTCTGTCATTTTATTTGGTACATTATTTGCCACATTAAAAGAAGTCAGAAGGGACTTGGAAGATATTCAAAAGGTGAAAAATTGGTTAGTCTCAGTTGTACTTTTAATTATGCTTATAAATTGATACAACTTATACTATTAGAGAGGTTCTATTAACTTGTACAGATTTTGAACCACAGTTTCAGCAACATAATTTAGTAATTAGTGAGTTACAGGCCTTCATTAATGGAATTTCTGGAAAATGTTGTCAGAATTAGAAAGAAAGAGGGAAAGATACAAAAAGGGCAAACTGAGAACATGGTTAATTTTGTAGAGAAACCTAAGCCCTCTAACAGCCAATGAGACTTGCATATATGCTAATAGTTAACTGTGCTGAAGTTCAGAGTTGCATGGAAGGTTTTGTGGGTAATAAAAGTTTAAAACAGTAGCAAAAACACCTACAGTTACCACAAGAAAAAAGCAGCCTAATAAAGAATGAAATTTTGCCACCTACCCAAGGTACTTTGCAGAATTACAGACAGGGAGAATACACTATGTACTTTTACATATCTTTGGCTCTGTGTGGTCCTGGAATATCTGAGACAGCACATGCAGTATGCCTACACATGAGACTTAAGCACATTAGAGGCACCCATACTAAGTGGTACCAGTTACTGTGCAGCCATAGTAAAATGAAATTCAGCACAAGCTTTGCTAAACCCTGTATTCACCAAGCTACAGAGCAGCTGATTAAAGCCTGCTTCCGTGTCTCTCTATAACATTGTCATTGACAGTGCAGTCAGATTGTAAATGATATCTGCATTTCTAATCCTGTCTTTGGCTGGTGTTGCTGAGAATAACTGCATGCCACCTGCACTGAACAAATCCTTCCCCAGCCACAGCCATGGTTTCTATGGCCATACCTTATCACATCAGCTCTATTAGCTGATGCATAAGGACTGACACAGCAGCAGAGACATCATCTTAATATTATCTTCCATTGCAAAGTACCAGTATTACCAATTTCAAATTCCTGTACTGTGGCTTCAAGAACTTTCTCCATTGCAACTGCTTCCCCGATGTGTTGCAGCTTGCAGTAGGTAGAGATATGCAAAATAAATATAGACAGTTGGCTAAAGCTGTTTTGAATTTTCAAAGGAATATGAAAAATATTCAAGTTTCCTTTTATTTCTAAGAAAGTAGTGTGGATGAAAACACCAAGGGTATATTTTTCCTGCTATAGGAAACCAAACACCTAGTTGGGAGATTAAAGTAATATCTTTTGTTGAGTGATAGAAGTGGAGATACAGGACTTATTCCAAATCTTAAGAGTTTGCCAAAATTGCCCAAAACTGAACCATATCCACTTTAAAACAACTGCATATATATGTACTATATAATCTTGTGAATACACATGGGGAAAATCCTTAGAATAATAGGATAGAAAAAGGCAAATAAAGGCAAAATCAAATTTCATACAATTGTACTCATGGGGAATATCTACCTCTAGTGCAGGAGTCTGCATGCCTTCATCTGAAATTGTAGAGAAGAAAGGTTCAGAAATAACCTTACAGCTGTCTTCTACCATCTCTGCAGTGCTTGTGTGTTGGCAAAGATATAATTTAATATAAAGGCATTCTCTTAGAAGGAGTCTGGACTTCTGACTTCTATTAGTCATCTGTGTTGTGCCTGGAGATACCAACTCAGACAAATTCTCCATGGGTCTTAAAAGATTCTTCAGTGCTTAATGGAGTTCAAAGCCACTCTTCGTACTGTTTGAAAGCCTCATTCCAAGGTCAAGGGAGAGTTGGCGATGCACCACTCTCTAGCATGACGCAGTAGATCACCACCTCCTTCCTCCTCTTGCCTTTCAGCAGCATTGGAGATAAGTCACCCTGTATATCTCAGGTCATTCCAATTTTCCTGTATTCATATGATAGCTCAACAAATTCTGCTACTCAAGTCTAATGGACTTATGAAACTGCCTTAGGAAATAAGGTAAAGGAAGAGCCTGTTTCCCCTTATACTACACATATAAGTCACAATTGGGCTCATGAAAAACGGTCTGCAGTGTCTTCTATTGATTCAAGCTATTCCATAAACAGCAGCCAGTGCCTCATTCCATCTGCCTGTAAAAGGGTAGGAAAATCAGTACTGAAAATAATAAGAAACAACAGAAAAACAAACAAAAAAATCTATAAAAATCCCAGCCCTGACACGATGAAAAGAAATATACCAAAGTGATAAGACCTTGCCGTTTAAGAAAAATAGAAAACTTTGTTTTCCATTAAAAAACAGAGAAAAGACCTGTTTGCACATCTGTCTCCGATTTTCCAATGTTTATTTAATTCTGATACTCACATCATACTCAAAGTGACCCTGACAGATGTTTGATAATGAATCTGCTTTGAAACTCATCCAGAGAAGCAAAATCTGTTCAGGGAATCCAGTGTTCTAGCGCAAAGGGAATAACTTCAGATCAGCCTGGAACCAGTTAATACAATTACACTTGTGCAATTCTTTACTTGGAATGTTTACTAAATGTCACAGGACAATAAATGAGCAAGAATTGACTAAGCATAACTTTAAATCCATCTCCTACCTGCCTGTGAGGTAGAGTGTAACATGATTTTCCCCCTCTGAGGAGAGTGGAGATTTGTGACTGTAGATTTGTAACTTTAAAGGGATTTCAATTTAAAATTGTGACAGCAGCCTATGACTGAAAACTTCTTTTAATTCATCTACTGAGATTCTTCTCTTTCTTTTCTACATTCACTCCAGCAAATATCTCCCAGTTTTCTGTAAGGTTTATTCACCCCCACATATCAGAAGTAAGAATGCCACAGTGGTTCCACTTCCTTTTTTGCCCACTTACAACCAGTGAAGGAAATGCTACAGGGGTTCAGAAGGCATCTTATCTTCACCCCTTTGAGGCATCACACTATCATCCTATTACGGAACTGCTCGAACAACCAACAACAACAAAAAAACCCCTTAAAGTTCTTGGGTAGAAGATACGATTTTTTTATATTTCTGGAGCTTCTTTTTTCTGTCAGAAGTCACATTCATGAAGCAGAAAATTCCTGGTCTGCTTTTATCCCACAGGAGACAGAGGGAGAACTCTGTTTTACGATTCTTAATTTTAATGTTTTTGTAATTTGCAGTTCTAACTAGGCTTCAGTCGCAACTGATACAGGCTTAACCAAAAGCAATGAGAAGCACTTGTCCCCATGGTCCTGTTCAGGCTACTGAAATGTCCAGACAGCCTTTGCATGCAAACTTCCCACCTTACTGACAGGCACAACACAATCCTCCTCATCTGCTATGGCAGCCAAAACCCGTTGCTTGTCACTCCACATCAAAGAAAAAGCAATGTGGAATTGAATGTGGCTGCTGAGCCGGCTGGGCTCTATGAGAGTGGAGACACTCTTCCTTTGAGATCCCCAATGGAAAAGACAGAAGGAATTTAATCAGCTTTTCATCATATACTTCTGAAGTAATAGGACAGCTTTCTGACTAGGATAATTTTATTTATAAAGACAGTGCAGTTTGCTCTGTTTGTTTAGAGTAAAACATTCCAGCTCAGCTCCAGTAATAAGATTCCTCAGGGACTGTGCAAGCAGCGCATACAACCCATGGTACAGCAGGCAGGCTGGAATTGGAGTAAAGCTCTTTAGAGGAGATACCAGGTCTGCTTTGATAGCTGGTAAGTGTCTAGCGGCACGCTGCGTGTTTTTCTGACTACATGTCTTTGGAACTTGAAAGCCTGAGATTAGCAAGCAGGTAGGGCAATAGTTAGCTACAGAAGAACAGAGTTTGTAGAGCAATTTGCACATCAGGAATAGTTTTTTAATCAATTATACGTAGTATTGTCCTAAGAAATCACCTTTCTCATACTATTTTGTTATCCATATTTCAACCTCTCAGCAATTTTCCGATGCCCTAGAACTCAAGGAGATTGTCAGAGCAATGGTGGCAACCTGGAAAGAAGATTACTTTTTTCTTCTTTTCCAAAACTGTGTTTTGAGGGCAGGCTAAAGGTCATGGATGTGCCCTTTGATGAAGGTCAGAGTAGGTGACTCTCTTCTGGTAGGGAATAAAACTCTTATGAAGAGTAGAAAGGACAGTCTCAATCAGGAAGGTTTGACATTGGGAGGATCCATTGGTTATTTGGTTTGGAATTATTTTAAACAGTTTGTGTTATCTAGTACCTGACCAGCCAAAATGACTGCATGACAGGCTGGTTTTACCCATCTGTTGGGACTATTGATGATGTAGTGATATCAAAGCCATATACCGCAGATAAAATAAACAGCACATATTTTATGTAAAATATATAACACTTGCACAGCAGGAAGGTTGTTATATTATACCCCAGCCATTGTGCTTGAAGGACCCAGATTTGTCATGATTTTCATGTCCTCATTTCATAATTTGTTTTGATTAAAGTTATGAATCTGTATACTGCATGAAAAGGGTGATAAAGCCAGTACACTGTGCAAAGTCTTAAAATAACAGAAAACCAAGTTTCAGTCAAGCCATCTACCCCTCTTTCACAAGAGCTGTGTGATTAATAAATTATCCTGATTAAAGAGTGGCTAAGAAAAAAAAAGGAAAAAATAGCTAAACTGAAATAGTGTCATGGAAAAATTTTGGTAAAACAGAAAGTCAAAAGTTTTCATTATATATCCAGTTATAAATTTTGTTTATGTAAAAAATAAAAAAATTACACTGGGATTCCAAGATTAAAGAAGTGAAAATAAACATAAGAGAATTTCAAATTAAAAAAAAAAAAAAATCTTTGTTCAAAGCATTTAGACATACTGAAACTTCACCATTTTTTCTTTCTGGTATAATAAACTCAATAAAACTGATGATAAAAATTCACAAAGCTTCATATATTCCAGAACCTGTACTTTTAGGGAAAAAAATTAACAAAAAACCTGTTTCTTATTCTTCTTTGTGTTATGTGGCTTAAAAAAAAAAAAAAAAATCAGACAGAACTTAAAAAAAAGCAAAAAGAAAAAAAGAATAAAAGAAAATAAGAACTACTCACCAACTTGGAATTTTCACTTAGCTTCCCTTTTCTTTCTCCACCTCTTCCTGATACAGACAAATATCTTACGTTGATACTGACAGGCCAGACAAATTCACTTACATTTCCAGGCCAATGACAATAATAAGGCCAGGCAATTATGAAAGATAATAAAGTGATTTAGTTCAAAGAAGTGCCATAGAGATACAGTTCTTTTGTGTAATAACAGTGTGTAATACCAATACAGAAATTGTAGCTCAAAATCTTTTGTTTCAGGTTTGAGGCTATAAGAAAAAATTGCCTTAGGTCACAGGTGTTGAAAGGTAATTGTAAATAACTGCAGATGTGAGGAAAATTTTTTGTGAGCAAGATTCTGATTATTTTGTACAATATTTTGAATAGTTTTAGGCAAAACTGTAGTTTTGCATCAAGTTTTTCTATGGAAAAGGAGTTGGTTTCCACTGAAAGATTTATGGTATTTGTTGTACCTGTCAAGGGCCATCAGGCTATTGACCTCGTTTCTTTATTTTCTAAAACAGAAGCTACATCTAAAGCTGGATTCTTTGGGTCAAAGTAGTCTAACTGTTCAGCCCATCAGTCTTTTGTCCTAAACTGATGTGCAGTTTCAGAAAACACTATTAGCAAGCCCTCTAAAAAATCCTAATGCTTATTTATAGTGCAAATCTACTGACATTTCTGCTCAACATTGTTGTTCCATAGCCTCACTAGTTGCTATTTTTCATTATTAGTGTTCTCTCATCAGTATCCATTTTGCATTTGCAGTTCACTAGACATCAACACTCCCTGCCAAAACTCAGTCAAGTCATCCGGTGGAAGAGTCATGTCCTTCAGCAGCTTCAGGGAAGACCCAATGCTCTATGAAGTTCTACATTGTTCTCACCAGAACAAAAAACAGTGCCTCAACTCGGCTTTAAATCTTAGACTTTTAAACCAAGCAAAGCTCTAACTGTGTTATAACTAACATGCAAATAAGTTCTGGCCATTCAGTTTTTCTTCATTTCCCATTGGTTTAAATAAAGACAATAAACCAAAGCTGTGGTTCTGAGCATGCCACACAAGTCAGACCTGCTTCCACGGACAGAAGGAGCAGGGGAAGATGGGTGCTTTCTTTGGCTGGGAGGGGAACATCCAAGATTGATGGACTGAGCATCCCAATATCATTGGGCCCATGCAGAGGCCTGACTACCAGCACCTGCCCACTGACACTCTAACAGTATCTATCTGGCTCTAACCATAGGCAGACACTTTTTTCTGTGAAAGATGTGAAGACATTTCTTCAGATATATGATGATAATGCCTCATCCTATAGTAGAGCTACATTGTTGATTGAGTCTATAAATTTGCAGAGGCACAGACTACTTTAAAAGATATCACTACTGCCAGAGAATAAGGATCCCTCTCTTAGGGAATACTTTCAAAGGGAGATTCAGGAAAGTAAGTTAGCTCTGTCTGAGGACAGTCAAACTGCAGGCAGTGTGGGATAGACCGGTATGAGAAGGTAGGGTGGCAATCTTTCCTTTAAGAAATGGTATCCTATTTCTTTCACTGATTCTGTAGGTATCTTTCCATTCCCTATTTTGAGAGACATCCATTATTTCATTCACTGCATGAGTAAGATGAAAGCTGAATCAGTCACACAAATAATGTAACTGCTGATTAAATCTTGTTCTCAGTGTACCCGAGAACCTGTTTTTTATTTTAATAAAATAAATAGGTAAAGGTAAAGCAAAAGCTGCGCGTACAAGCAAAGCAAAGCAAGGAATTCATTCACTACTTCCCATCGACAGGCAGGTGTTCAGCCATCTCCAGGAAAGCAGGGCTCCATCACGCGTAACGGTTACTTGGGAAGACAAACGCCATCACGCCCAATGTCCGTCCCTTCCTTCTTCTTCCCCCAACTTATATACTGAGCATGATGTCATATGGTATGGAATAGCCCTTGGGCCAGTCTGGGTCAGCTGTCCCAGCTGTGCTCCCTCCCAGCTTCCTATGCACCTGGCAGCGCACAAGAAGCTGAAAAGTTCTTGACTAGTGTAAACTCTGCTCAGCAACAACCAAAACATCAATGCGTTATCAACATTATTCTCATCCTAAATCCAAAACGCAGCGCTCTACCGGCTACTAAGAAGAAAACTAACTCTATCCCAGCTGAAACCAGGACACAGGAATAAGAAACACATTAAATAATTCTACTGTAAACAGAGAGGACAACAGCCTTGAAACTTTGCCTGTGACTAATAAATGTGAGAATATAGATTTTCTGTATAGGTGGTAATTACAGCAGAAACAGCAAAAATGAGACACTTTTATCTATAGTCATTCATATAGGTCACTTGGTTGCAACAGAAAATGAAACAGTGTTATTTTCACTATTTGCCCATAGCTAAAATCACAGTAGGTAAGATAAAAGTTTTGTGTTTTGTGATTAATATATCAACTTCTTTTTTGAGTCAGAAAATATTTAGCAAGGAAATAAACCTTTGCAATTGTTCTCTCTATCCATCTCTGCTATAGTCATTTGCAAGCAATTTTGCTACAACTTGCAACATGACAGGAGAAGGGTTAGTGCTTCTGGTGTAGAAAAAGCGGATGCACGAGTATTACAGCTGTATGTATATGTTCTGTCTGGACATTTAACTAATCAGGCAATGTATGCATTGCAATATATGCCAGTACATCAGCATAAATGCAAGTAAAAAATCAAGGTTTTTTCCCTAATGTTTGTCCCTGTCTATTGCTTATAGGGTATTCATGAGATTTTGAAAGCCCGGGGAAAGTGACAAGGAAGAAACTGAGAGTGTTGCGGTGAGGGGCTGTGTAGGGACGTAGAACACAAATCCTGAATTTCAATTTCATTAATTGTATTGTTCATAGAACAACTTGTTCTCTGCACCCACGAATACTTTAAAACCATGCAAATATCAACATTATCTGATAGACTTGATCTGATTTCAGCTTGATTATGTTCAAAAAAGCACTGTGAGTTTATATGAATAAAGCATAAAAATTATACTAGTCTCAAACAGTTTGAACTTTGGTAATCCATCATTATTTGCAGCAGATATTATTAATTTTCACTTTGGAATACATTCTTCTATATACAAATGAATAAAATATGACAATAAAAAGGTAAATTTCCTCACTCAAATACTTCATAACAGAGAAATATATGATATAGAAAGGTCATAATTTTATTTTGAAGGCTGTGAATTAAATATTTTCCAGCACTTTTCTTCATTTGCCAAAATAGTTTCAGAATTACAAGAATTTAATCATGTCAGCAATTAATTTATGAAAATGCTGATGCTTGTCCATATGGGCTCATTATATGGTAATCTTGTTTCTAGACTATCTTCATGTATTCACTAGTTAACAGAAACTATTTTTACAATAATTTTAAAGTTTTTTCAGTATGAAAATGATAGGGATGGATAGACTGGCATTTTTAGTGGCTGAATAGTAGTTATATTTTTCTCACAACACGTATTTTCTTTTTCTGAAACACTGTCAGAATTACAAAATCTGATCCTGACACAGATTGCAAAAACCTGTTAAGTATTGTCTTCAGACTAGACATGAAATTATGATTAATCTGGAGTGTACACATAAGAGTTTTGTGAACAGGTTAAAAAAGAAGATGTAGTGAAATAGAATAAAAGTGATAATAGGAGCCTTTTTAAACACTTCACGACAATTCATTATAAATGTCCATTTGAGAGGAAATGGAGGATACAAAACAGCAAATACATGCTAGGCTGGGGACAGTGATTTTCCCTTAAAGATTCTTCAGGTAAAGTGTGGGGGTTTTAGTTCCATTTGAGAAAGTTGTTCACTACATGAACAACAGAAGTGAAATTGCAGCACTTTGTGTTAATGATACGTGGTCTACTCTTAGTTTTCATTTATATGACCTTTTTGGGGAATTTGGCTGTTTGTGCTGAACTCCCAAGAAAAGAACACACTGATTTCAACTGCACACTGCTGGTGTTTCCAAAATAGTAGTAGCAGTGGTAGTAGTAGTAGCCCTAGTGGCAACATTATTAGCAGTACTAATCCAGTATTGGATAATAAGATGCTAAACAAGGCTGTTTAAAGTCATAGTAGGCAACATGTTTAATAAATAACATCAAACAAGACAAGGTTTGCGATTCTAGATATTAGGTTGCTGAACCACTGTCTCATCATGTACCAACTTATAAAATTCAAAAGCGTGAGACAGTCAACCTTATATTTTCCCTGTATAAAGAGGAGCTGTACGCTTTCAATCTAAAGTTACTTCTACTTTACGGTTAAAAAAAAAAAAAAAAAAAATGAACAAGGGTAAGAACTCTTGAAAAAGCTGCCCAAAACCTCCCACTTTTTTCTGAACTTGCAGTTTTTAGCTACTAACAACATGAACTGTCCTGGAAACACAATAGTTCTCAAGAAGGCTTCGGTTAAGTATAAGAAGGAAAGCCCTAACTTTGTAAATGCAATATTAAATAGATTTCATCCAGAACACAAGGATCTTTGATCTTTTCAATACCACTACATTTCAGCTCAGGAACGTTTAGGGGATAGAAAATTCCTTCAAACAAATATCTCTGCTTTTTAGTTGTTTTGTAAAGCTGCTTGAGATATTTCAACAATAAAAATACTTCAATGAACTCTGAAAGCACTTCTGTTTTTAAACAAACCACTCATATTTCAGGTATTTTATGTTAAAAATCAAAACCATTCTTTAAAATGTGTGCAGAATGCATTCCTAGCTTTTCACCAGTAGAATTTTGTTTTAATGGTATGAAAATCTTACGGATACTTCGCTTTTTCAGAAAAAGTTGTTCTCACAGACCAATTCCAACAAAATATTAAATCGTCTGTCTCTATACACAAATTCACCTAAGTGGGAACTCCATGGCTCCCAGATCAGTACTCAGTCTCCCTTTAGATATTACATATTTGTAATATGGCTGGATGGGTCATTGCAGGTCCCAGGTAAGTCTCTCTTGCATCTTACAGCAGCATATGGCAATTAGTTGTGCAGTGATATGCCTGGCTCGGAAACTTTTCCAGGTTACACCCTTTGCTCCTAAAACTTAACAGAGATAACAATACTGCAAAAATCCCACTGGCACCAGGACTTTGGGTTTGAAAGTTAAAAATTTGGCTTTATCCTTTCCTATTTTAGGTACAATCTGGATATTGAGATTTTCCTCTCAGCATGCTTTGTCCATGCACCACCACCCTGAATTTGACCTGCATTGGCTGTTCTAATCTTGAACACTCATAATAAAAATCCTTCAGAATACTTCTGTCTTCACCTGCTATGCCATTTCAATGTGCCAGTCTGTACATGGCAGTGATCAATGGAGAAAGACTGAAATTTGCAAGTTCATTCTCTGTGATTAGATTTTCAGCAATGAAATTCCAGTGTATCCTCATTTGGCCTCTGTCATTTAACGTGTTAAAAAGCCACTGAATGTGTCCTATTTGCAAAGTGAAAACACTACTGTGCATTAATGAACACTGAGGTCTATATGTAAAGTTGTACTTTTAGCATTTTTAGGGGCTTTAGTACCACACTGGGAGCTCTGGAAGCTGCTGGCCTCCATCTATCTCCTCCTATCACACCAACAACGTGTCCAGTGGCACTGCATCTTGGAACAGGCTGGTGACTCATTATCTGGGCTATTCACACCATGGCGATTTGACTAAGACTGCCAGAGGAACCTCACTTATTAACACCAAGAACGTTTCCTCTACCAGAGATGTACCAATATCATGACCAATATCAGTACTGAGAAACCACTTTGATCATCAGCAGAGAACATTTTCAAAAAGTAGCTGGATTTGCATTTAAGCCTCAAGATCCAGGAAGATGTCCTGAGCAGATAAATCTTTAGAAAACCTGCCTTTTCCTTCCCAGCAGATGCGGGAAATAACAGGAGTCAGTTCAGCAACTGAGTTACTTACACAGCAGTGAACAAACATGCAAAGCGCAAGAAGTTTCGGAACAAACACTGTCTTTAAATGAAACATAGATTTAATTGAATAAATTAAGGAGCTGTTAGAGCCAGATGTAGTCTGTGTGTGAAGGTGGAAAGCACAGAGGGCAGGGGAGGGAGAGGGAGAGAAACAAAGAGTAGAAAAAAATTCTTTGTGAAATATATAAACACCTTCACATGGTCATATGCACTGTCTGAAGTTTTTGTTTTTCTTGCTCCACTGCACTGATGCATTTTGACAGGACATTTTGTTCTGCCTCCAGGGTTTTTAGGAGAAAGGAACTCATGGGTTATTACTGTTCCAGTGAGGAGTTTTGACTGAAATGTTTTGGCTCATTTCCTTGAGCTATGCATTAGCCAGATGGTTTGATGCATGTACCATGCCACCCTGCTTGATCCTGTTGTTGGACTTTAGTTCCTGTTCCACTGTCAAAGGGAAGGATTATTATGAATGTTCTCATTAATATTCACACTGAAGAGTGATCTGACTGTCACTTCACTTGTACTGCAGGTTAAGTGAGCATGCCCTGTCAAAACAGAGAAAAGTCTTTAGCTCTTCTAATGCAAACCAGTCTGAGAGACGGTTTTGAGCAGAAAATTAGATTCTAGTATTCAGGGCTTCCATCTTCTCTGACACTGATTTACTATGTCAAAATCTCTTCTTCATTATTAAATAAAGAGAGTAATATCTGACTCTTTCAGAAGGGAGGAAAAATATATTTTACAAGGTTTTGTGATAAAATACTTGTATAAAATGTTATAAAATCGTGAACTTATTAGTAACAAGACTAACTTTGGTGCAGTACTTAAAATCCCTGCTCGTGGAAAGGACATCACTATATGATGTATCACATAAACCAAAAATTTCCTCTGGATGGCTATAACACACCAGCACCCTGCAAGAACAGCCAAAAGGTGCAGAGGATGTTGGAGCCCTCTGCCCACCCAGTCCTGTCAGGAGGGAATAGCCAACAGAGCTGAGAGCAGACACTATGTGGTAGGGCAGACAGTTCTCCTTAAGGCTGCTCTCCAGAGGTGCTGGGAAAGAGATCTGCTGGGTGCTGCCAACTTGAGAAAAAAGGTGTTCTCAGGTATCCAAATTTTGAGAACATAGTTTTAACCACAGTGGAAATCTAGTCCTTAAGCAAACAACTTAAGTATCTGCTGTATTTATTAACAGCTCATTCCTGCTATCCAGTGATTAGTAATGTGAACCTACACTAACTCAAAATTGATCATATGTTAACATTTTTTTTAGAATTACCAAAATTATGTTCCATTCTCAAAATCACTTTCCAGGACGACTTATTTCTGCTTTAGAACACATTGAGTAATTGAGACTATACTATTACTGGTCTCAGTGGAGTATGTTACTGGTGTATGAAGCTGCTGAGGAAGATGATTGCGTCCGTCAGCCCACATAATGCAGCATTTAAAAATTCCCCCACTATATAAGATTTGCTGAATTCCTGTGACACTGAATTCTAGATGTTGACCACAAACCAAGGAAAAGAAGCAATGTGAAGCTAGGTCAAACTCTAAGAAATTTTCCTACCATGACTGAAGAGGAAAAGTTTTATGATTTTGATAAAGGATCTACAACTTGCGTAGCACCTATTTGGCTTCTGTACAGGAATGACCTCCTTCTTGGATTTTGACAATTAATCTCAGAAGAAAAACTATTCTTTCTTGCTGTGTGAGACAGGATGCCAAATTCATACTCATGGCATAGTCCCCAAGTTCAATATAAATTAACCTCTTGTTTTTCTCATGTAGCTCTGTATTATATATCCAGAGTGCATTAGCTGCTGTTTACTCTAGACACAGCTACAACAATGGAACAGATCCATGAACCTGCTACATGCCAATAAATACAGAAAAAGCAGTGTCAGTTTAAGAAATTATCAGAAAATTTGTGTTTATCCTAAGAGCAACAAAAATCCATCCGGTAGAATATATACTATCTATATAGTATACTATGTATAGTATACTATATATATATATATACACACACACACTACTATATAGACAGAAGTGGCTATATATAGCCACTACATATATATAGTGTATATATATATATATATACTACTATATAGACACAAGTGGCTGCAGCAAAGCTAGCTTGTGTTTGAAATAACACCTAGCATAGGTACCTGGTGATGTACAAGGAAAGTAACACCCTGAAAAGGAGTTAGCTCTGGACAAGAACTTAAGCATGCAAGTGTAAATACCATAAAGATGCCTTTAAACTCAAAATATACCTTCAAAAACCCAGTTCAGTTGCAGCCTGACAGAAAAAAATGACTGCTACGGAGAGGTCAAGAACTTTTTTGTAAGTGGTCTGCCCTGTCTCTCTGTTGATAATTGACATAGCTTCTCAGGGCTGGCAGAACAAGATATGTCCTGACTCCTCAGCCATTGTCATCTACAGGGTGATGTATAAGTGCAAGGCCACCTCCATTGCCCTAAACTAATCAACTGAACTGTCAGATGTACACATGAGTTTGACACACATTTATTCTTCTGCCCCATTTGTCTCTGGCCAAGACAGATTGAAAGCTGAAGGCAGCAAATTGTTCATACCAGTTTAGCAGATTGAGTCTTGGTCAACTCCTTAGTCCATACAGTCTCGGGCAATTTGGTGCTGAAGTCCTTTTTAAAACCCTCTGGAAGTCACAAAGTAAACATTTCCTTGATTCTCCTTCCTAACAAAAATCCTCCACTCTGTTGATTTCTCCCCCCAGCCCACCTCCCACAAAGCAGAAGTCAGAGCAGATCCTACTCAGGAGTTTCTGTGTGAAAAAAAACAAAGGATGTGAAGATTGCAGTTGTGTGACATGTCTTCTCAAATGCAAGGGCATGGGACCTGAGAACACAAGATGTTTTCCTATTCTTTCTATTTTCTGTTGGCTGGTCTAGAAAGCCCTTTACTCAGAAAGTTGTCTTGATGTTTGGTTAGCAATTTTTCCGCATATATTAAAAAATAAACTGATTTAGTGATGAATAATGAGAAACCTTAAGGTTAAAATGTGACTTTGAACCTTGGATACTTAGGATTTTGTCTGTCCTGAGGAATTAATTTCACTGAGTAATAAAAGTGTTTGTAAAAATAAGTTCTTCTACCAATAGAGTATATAGAATTTTAAAGCTTCAGAGGTGTTCTGAGCAATCCAGAATTCTGAAAGAGTCTGAATTTGCTTCTGTCTTTAATATGAAAAATATAATATCTAGTGATTTTCATAATAAAATGAAAAGTGGATCTGTTTTTTTTGAGTTTAGGGGTACTCGGGTTTTTTTTTTCTTTTTTTCTTTTTTTTTTAATGAGAGAGATGATAGGGTTGGATTGTAATTAGAGAAAAACAGCAGATAGAGAAGATTGCTCCTGGGGGATAGTTACACTTCAGAACATGGTACAGAAGTTCATCTTTATTCATACAGTTTATGGGACTAGGCCTTGCTTCAAAAAGCTGTGTTACTATTTTATTGCAAGCCTTAGATATTTCGGGATATGTCTAGAGTTTGAGTCAGCCAGATTGTGTCAGACACAGGTTGGTCAAAACGCAGTATATTGTTCTCAAAAAGTTTTTCTTGACATTAAGCCAAAATTTCCCCATAGTTCCTGCCCATTACTCTTTGATGATTACCTCCTTCAAAATTATGTTAAGTGACAATGACACATTAGCTATAAAAGGCAGACACAGTTTTTAAAGAGCTGGGTTGCCAGAGCAAGATAAGAAAGCAGAAAGAGACTCTGCTAGATCTATCTTTACTGGACACGCAGCCAGCACAGAGCCAGCAGCAAAGAGCCTCATTGAACATGTAGCAACGAGAGGTGAATTCAATGTCAATGGCTCATTCAGTCTTTTTGCCTCTCTGCCAATGCTTCCAGCAAGTGCCCAATTAGCAGTGACAGCAGTGGTGGTGTTTATGAGAAACTAGCCTGAGACAGTCATTTCTTTAAATTTGAAACTGCAGAGCAGACACAGGGTGGTAAAGCTTTTAAGTCCCTATTGACATGCACCAGATTCTGACCTTGAACTGGTGACTTAGAGATGAAAATCTTTATTTGCTAAGTCAGTTTGTCTCCCATAGAGTGAATTTGTAATGCACTTCTCATTCCAGCTTACTTTACTTCTCTTGAGACAAAGGAAGCCCTCCCCTCTGTAATAGCTAGAACAGCATCACCCCAATTCCCTCCCCTCACCAAAGAAAATGGGGCTTTTGTAGTCACTCAGGTCTGTAGTGAACAAGTGGGTTGGTGCATCCGGCATTGATAAGTACGAGGACTGCAACAAATATGAAAAATGCAAAGTCCTAAGTTATGAACACAATGGATTGTCACAGGAGGAATTACCCAGAGGTGATAATGAATGTGATATTTCAGGAAATTACATTCAAAAGTTACTAAAAGAGATATGAAAGAAAGAGGAGGAAAAGGAGGAATATGCATGGAAGACTTTGGAAAGGCTGAAGCAAACACAAAAATCAAAAATAACTGGAATGTCCCCCTAAGAGACAGTATGGTAATTTGTTGGCATGTCTTACCTGTTGTAAACATCTGCATACACTGATGGGCTATTCGGTAAATAACAGTGCACATTAATTTTAAGCACATGGGCTAAACTGCAACCATAGTTCCTGGTTGTCAAATGTCTTACAGTTCTCTTGGGCCCATTTCAAAATCTGAATCCCACTGCCTTAGAATTTAAAAAAAGATCTGACTCCTATGTAGGGTCTGAATGCAGAGCGTGGAGGTTTTTGTTTTACCTCATTATGAGAATTCAGGGCTTGATTCTCTATTGGGCAGTTTGTTGCTTTGAACACCTGGGCAAATTATTGCTATTGGATCTCCTTTTTCTATTCTCTTCTCTAATGTTTTTACTATTGCCCACTGCAATAGAATGAATCCAAGATTCCACTATTTTTGATCTGACCTGGTAAAGCCCTTCTTCTCTAAGTGTAGAGAGTCAGACCTTTTTGTTATTAAAGGAGTACAGACTTCTGATCTGACATTATGGCAGCTTCACAATCTCTTTCCACGAGTTTAAAAGGCAAAGTAGGTTACACAATGCTGGGGAACAGGACTTGCACAGTGTGCCTGAATTGTGGACCGAAGGTTATTCTTTGTTATTGTTCTCCTTTTCCTAGCTTAGCTATGTGGCAGACAGCCACTTAGCCATCTACAGGCTTATTCCTTTCCAGCTCCTGATCTCCTGACAATAAGGGGCATGTTGAGAGGTGATGTGGCTGAGCTCCTGCCAGCCAAGGCTGGCATAATGGTACCTTTCCAAGCTCACGTGAATCAGAGCAATCCACAAAGATAATCTGACATATTCTAGGACTAAGATAGCCTTGGAGATTAGATCACCATAAAGTTATTATAAAAACATTTTTGACAGCTCTCCCATTGTTCAAAATTCTGCTTTGAACTGAGCAAAGCTTAGCAAGGCTAAAGACATGAATCTTGTACTTGGAGACCCATGAAACTTTGAATTAAGTGAATTAAGCACCAACAATACCACCACTCCCTATCATTTTTTTTAAAATATGGAAGAGCTGGAAAATAAAGCACAATAGAGGCAAGATAGGTGCTTGTCCTGGTTTCAGCTGGGATAGTTAGTTTTCTTCTCAGTATCTGGTAGAGCGCTGTGTTTTGGATTTAGGATGAGAATAATGTTGATAACACACTGATGTTTTGGTTGTTGCTGAGCAGAGTTTACACTAGTCAAGGACTTTTCAGCTTCCCCTGCTCTGTCGGGTGCACAAGAAGGTGGGAGGGGGCACAGCCAGGGGGACTGACCCAGACTGGCCCAAGGGCTATTCCATACCATATGACATCATGCTCAGTATATAAGCTGGGGGAAGAAGAAGGAAGGGGGGGACTTTGGGCGTGATGGCGTTTGTCTTCCCAAGTAACCGTTACGCGTGATGGAGCCCTGCTTTCCTGGAGATGGCTGAACACCTGCCTGCCGATGGGAAGTAGTGAATGAATTCCTTGCTTTGCTTTGCTTGTGCGCGCAGCTTTTGCTTTACCTATTAAACTGTCTTTATCTCAACCCATGAGTTTTCTCACTTTTACTCTTCCGATTCTCTCCCCCATCCCACTGGGGGGCAGTGAGCAAGTGGCTGTGTGGTGCTTAGTTGCTGGCTGGGGTTAAACCACGACAGTGCTACATGCTCGTATGCCTCACTCGTCTGTACCTGGGTGGTCACGTCTCCTATCTTTGAGGCAATGAGGCCTCGGTTCCCGCTATATATTCTCTGCTGTTTTACTGAGCTCAGTTTGAAAGGTCCAGCTGTGTTTGCTTCCTTTCAGAGACTCAAGTCTCATCCTCCACACGACCACAATGCTGAAAAAAAGTTTTCTAATATTAATCTTTAACTGTTTCCTTCGTCTGATTCACCCTGCCATATTTGCAAATACTACAAAAAAATTCCCTCTCTTATTTACAAACACCTTCCAGATTATTACAAAATTCTAAGTTATTTGCTTTAGTGTGTCTTTATATTCACAATACAAAATTTGTGGAAGGCAGATCACTACTGTGTTTATTTCTGCTCTTCTCCACAATGAAAAATTTGGTGTCTTTACCTTTAACCACAATGGAGCAAAAGGATTACTGGGACGTTTCTTCTTGTTGTCATAACACTTTGAAATTTAATAATCATATTCAAAACAAAATTCTTCTTCCAACTTCCAAGTATATATGTATCTTCAGTTATACTCAGCTAATTAATCATGAATTTTTGAACAATCCCATGTTATCTTTAGCTAAAAGCCCATCTTATCTCATTAAGCACAATTGAGGGGAAAAAAGAGACACCCACTGCAGTGGTGTGTATTTGTCCTAATTATAGTGATTTCACAACTTAAAGCCCTGTTTTGATTATTTGGCTTTAGCATTTTCTTTGTTACTGTTGTGGTTTAACCCAGCAGGCAGCTAAACACCATGCAGTCGTTCTCTCACTCCCCCCACAGTGGGATGGGATAGAGAATTGGAAAAAAGGTAAAACTTGTGGGTTGAGAAAAAGACAATTTAACAGGACAGAAAAGGAAAATAGTAATGATAAAAGAATATATAAGTAAGTGATGCACAATTCTTACCACCCACTGACCGATACCCAACCAGTGTCCAAGCAGTGGCCGCGCCCCCCTGGCCAAATCCCCCCAGTTTTTTTGTTCAGCATGACGTCATAAGGTATGGAATATCCCTTTGGCCATCTTGGGTCAGCTGTCTTGGTTGTGTCCCCTCCCAGCTTCTTGTGCATCTCCAGCCTTTGTGCTGGCAGGGCAGTATGAGAAGCTGAAAAGTCCTTGACTGTGTAAGCACTGCTCAGCAACAACTAAATCAGTATGTTATCAACATTATTCTCATCCTGAATTCAAAACACAGTACTATACCAGCTACTATTGGAAGTAAAATATAGGAAGAAAATATAGGAAGAAAATTAACTCTATCGCAGCTGAAACTAGGACAATATGCACCCCTTATTCTATACAATCTATGCCATGCCCAGGTCTCACACTTTCCAATATGTCTCAATTAATCACCACCACCTTTCCTGTCTTTTGATCTATACACGCAGATATCATTCCCTTAGTCTATGGGCCATCCCTCTAAAATGTCTACTGAGTTCATTTAGTCCATGACTTTGGGCTCCGTCTGTCATTACAGTCCTTCAGGGCAGGAGAGATAGTGTGTGGTGTTGGATTGCTGCATGCTGAAGCCAGTTCTGTTTCCATCAGTGCTGCACTTGTCTGGTTCTATCATCGCTGCACTTTGCTCGGTTTCATCAAAATTCATTCTTCATTAATTTGGGTGATTCTTACTGTAATACAATTGATATGGCATATAGCATCCATAGTAGTGATGACGTAGCGTATTATATAGCAATTAATGTATAATTCAGTTCATTGAATAATAGAATCATAGAATCGTTCAGGCTGGAAAAGAGCCTTAAGATCATCAAGTCCAACCGTTAACCTAGCACTGCCAAGTCCACCACTAAACCATGTCCCTAAGCACCACGACTACCCGTCTTTTAAATACCTCCAGGGATCAGGACTCAACCACTTCCTTGGGCAGCCTGTTCCAATGCCTGACTACCCTTTCGGTGAAGAAATTTTTCCTAATATCCAACCTAAATCTGCCCTGACGCAACTTCAGGTTGCTTCCTCTTGTCCTGTTGCTTGTTGCTTGTTACTTGGGAGAAGAGACCGACCCTCACCTCCCTACAACCTCCTTTCAGGTAGTTGTGGAGAGCAATAAGGTCTCCCCTCAGCCTCCTCTTCTCCAAACTAAACAACCCCGGTTCCCTCAGCTGCTCCTCATAAGACTTGTGCTCCAGACCCTTCACCAGCTTCATTGCCCTTCTTTGGACACACTCTAGTACCTCGATGTCCTTCTTGTAGTGAGGGGCCCAAAACTGAACACAGTACTCAAGGTGTGGCCTCACCAGTGCCGCGTACAGGGGCACTATCACCTCCCTGGTCCTGCTGGCCACACTATTCCTGATACAAGCCAGGATGCCATTGGCCACCAAAATCAAATCCCTTTGAAGTACACTTTGGAATTCCCCATCTTTCCACATTATCCAGCAAGTGCACCCAGGTCCTTGAGCAAAAGCAATCCCACAGATGGGTTTGCCTTTGCCCGAGGCAGGAATAACCCAGACAGTCTGACTGTCTTCCCCAGCATATTTTTTATGTGCACTACAGGGAATTTATCCCCTTCTACAGTACATAAAAGTCTTGATTGGTCAGGGCCAGCCAGATTGGCAGATCCTCTAGTGGTGACTAGCCAAGTGGCTTTTGCTAAATGTGTATCCCAATGTTTGAATGTCCTACCACCCATTGCTCTCAGTGTAGTCTTTAACAGTCCATTGTATCATTTGATTTTGCCAGAGGCTGGTGCATGATAGGGGATGTGATTCACCACTTGATGCCGTGCTCTTTGGTCCATGTGTCTATGAGGTTGTTTTGGAAATGAGTCCCGTTGTCTGACTCAATTCTTTCTGAGGTGCCATGTCACCACAAGACTTGATTTCCAAGGCCAAGGATAGTGTTCTGGGTGGTGGCATGGGGCGTGGGATATGTTTCCAGCCACTTGGTGGCTGCTTCCACCATTGTAAGCACATGGCACTTGCCTCGGCAGGTTTGTGGGAGTGTGATGTAATCAATCTGCCAGGCTTCCCTGTATTTATATTTCAGCCATCGTCCTCCATACCAGAGAGGTTTTAACCACTTGGCGTGCTTGATTGCAGTGTAAGTTTCACATTCATGAATAACCTGTGCAATAGTGTCCATGGTCAAGTCCATGCCTCAGTCACAAGCCCATCTATATGTTGTATCTCTTCCTTGATGGCCTGCGGTGTCATGGGCCCACCAACCTAGAAATAATTCACCATTATGTTGCCAGTCCAGACCCACCTGAGCCACTTCAATTCAAGCAGCCTGATCCACCTGCTGATTGTTTTGATGTTCTTCAGTGGCCCGAC
The DNA here is from genome assembly GCF_965183815.1 of Platalea leucorodia. Lineage (NCBI taxonomy): Eukaryota > Metazoa > Chordata > Aves > Pelecaniformes > Threskiornithidae > Platalea > Platalea leucorodia. Next base: position 22,983,831 of record NC_138829.1, read on the forward strand.
TCTTGGGTATGTGAGCATCTATGTGATGTGTGTGTCCAATGCCTAAGAAAGCTTGTGATTCCTTTTTGGTAGTTGGTGGATACATAACTGTTATTTTGTTGATCACATCCATTGGGATCTGACAACATCCATCTTGCCATTTTATTCCTAAAAACTGGATCTCCTGTGCAGGTTCCTTGACCTTACTTTGGTTTACAGCAAAACTGGCTTTCAAGAGGATTTGGACTGTTTTCTTCCCTTTCTCAGAAACAACTTCTGCTGTGTTGCCCCATATGACGTTATCAATGTGTTGCAGGTGTGCGGAGATTCACCCTGTTCCATTGCAGCCTGGATCAGTCCCTGGCAAATGATCGGGCTGTGTTTCCACCTCGCTCCATGGTGGTCCACTTGCCTGGGTGACATATAACATCTTCCTTGAAGGGATATCTTTCCTTCATACCTGACAGGAGTCGCCTCCAGAGGCTGAGGGCTTGTGGCCCTTTTCCAATCACTTTGTCAATGCCCCCTTCCCTAGAAAGGGATCCCAGCTGCTTGGCTTCCGTCTTCTAATTCCAGGCTACTGGCCCTGTTATCTCAGCATCAGAGGAGCCAGGTGGCAATGTGCTCTCCTGGACAATGACTGAAATCTTCTTGCATATCTTGCAGCTCACTCAGGGATAGGGATCAGCTGGTTACCACCTCATTTATGGGTTCTGACTGCTCCTCCTCCTCTTCTCGTGATGGCCCTGCTTTGGAGTAGCCTGCCTCATCCACTTCTTCCTCCCTCCCCTTTTTAGTAGGAGTTTCTTCCCTTAATAAACGAGCTGACTTACACATCCAATATTTTTTCCTCTGTATGCAGGAGACTGATACTGGCACAGGCTGGTTCTCTGATTCAGCTGCAGTGCCTGTTGTGGGGGTTGGAGTAGCCGCAGTGCTTGTTGCAGGGTTTGGAGTAACCACAGTGCCTGTCACAAGGGTTGGAGTAGCTGCAGTGCCTGTTGTTTTGTCGTTGGATCCAGAGACCTTCTTTTTCCCTTGAGGGTTCTGAATAGTGTTGAACAGGGCTCGGTAGGAATGGGCCAGGCCCCATCATGTTGCAGTGATTTGTGTCTCTCTGAAATCGCCAGGGTGACAGCATACTTTTTCCAAATATTTTACTAGTTTTTCAGTATTCTAGACTTGTTCAGTGGTGAAATTCGAAAACACTGGAGGTTCCCCCTGTCCTAGGTACTTGCCATACTATCCCAGACACCCTGCCACTCACAACTATCCAGTCTTGGGGCAGATCTCTGGGTGGTATTCTTAAACAGTTGTTTAACCCTAAGCAAGACCCGACACACATTCAGGAGACATAGCAATAGGAACATGCTGCTTTGAACATCCCAAGGATTTTCAAAATTCTCAAGAGCTGTTGTAACTAGCCTGAAGGAGAAGGAGAAGGTGAAGAAGCAGGGGAAAATGTCCCCCCTAGTCTCCCCCGTAAATTGGCTCACCAAGGAGAAAAGGTAAAGAGTGTAATTATTAATAGTTTCTGAGAGATGGTTCCCAAAGTAAAGAGATGACAGCAATGCTGAGTACAAATACCAGATTAGTCTCACAACTAGTGATTTTATGATATCATAAGCAAGTGTTACACAGTACAGAAAAATGATAACTTTAATCCAGTCCCCAGAGGTGATAACAGCACAACAGTGAACATACACAGCAAGTAATATGTTACATCATAACACAACTCTGATAACAAGCACAACAACTCTGAGAGCAAATAAATCAACATTGCTACCAGAGACTACCAAACTAATATAATGAATGATTATAACAAATTTGTTTTAACACATTCTGGTCAGATCTGTCGTTATCCCAACCCTTTGAGCCCCACGTTAGGCATCAATAAAAAATGTTGTGGTTTAAGCCGGTGTCGTGGTTTAACCCCAGCCAGCAACTAAGCACCACACAGCTGCTCGCTCACTCCCCACCCTGCAGTGGGATGGGGGAGAGAATTGGAAGGGTAAAAGTGAGAACACTTATGGGCCAAGATAGGAACAGTTTAATAATTGAAATTAAATATAATAATAATAATAATAATAATAATAATAATAATAAATGAAAAGGAAAATAACAAAATGAGAGAGAAATAAAACTCAGGAAAAACAAGTGATACAACCACTCACCACCCACCAACCAATGCCCAGCCAGTCCCTGAGCAACAATCCCTGCCCCCCAGCCAACTCCCTCCAGCTAATATATTGAACATGATGTCATATGGTATGGAATATCCCTTTGGCCAGTTATGTCAGCTGTCCTGGTTATACTCCCGCCCAGCTTCTTGTGCACCTCCTCACTGGCAAAGTACGGGAAGCTGAAAAGTCCTTAACTTAGTAGTAACACTGCTTAGCAACAACTAAAACATCAGTGTGTTATCACATTATTCTCATGTTAAATCCAAAACACAGCACTATACCAGCTACTAGGAAGAAAAATAACTCTATCCCAGCCAAAATCAGGACATCTGGCAGGCAGTTAAATACCACACAGCCATTCTCTCACTCCCCCCACAGTGGGATGGGGGAGAGAATCAAGAAAAAAAATGGTAAAACTCATGCGTTGAGATAAAGACAATATAATAGGGTAGAAAAGAAAGGGAAAATAATAATAATGGTAAAAGAATATACAAAACAAGTGATGCACAATGCACACACACAAGCCTTTCCAATGGACATTTGGAAAGCTGTGGTAAATGGAAAATGCTCTCTGCTTATACACTTCTATAACAGCAGCAGCTATAGAAGAATACAAGTAATAACTTACATCATGTCATTTCCTTTCAATGTCATGAAGAGCAGGGCACATTTTTCCTTCATTTTTTATCCGGTCACGAGTGGTGTTCCCCAGGGCTCAGTATTGGGGCCAGTTCTGCTCAATATCTTCATTGATGATCTGGATGAGGGGATTGAGTGCACCCTCAGTAAGTTTGCAGATGACACCAAGTTGGGTGGAAGTGTCGATCTGCTGGAGGGTAGGAAGGCCCTACAGAGGGACCTGGACAGCCTGGATCGTTGGGCCAGGGCCAACTGTATGAGATTCAACAAGGCTAAGTGCCGGGTCCTGCACTTGGGTCACAACAACCCCATGCAACACTACAGGCTTGGGGAGGAGTGGCTGGAGAGCTGCCTGGCGGAAAAGGACCTGGGGGTGTTGGTTGACAGCTGCCTGAACATGAGCCAGCAGTGTGCTCAGGGGGCCAAGAGGGCCAATAGCATCCTGGCTTGTATAAGAAATAGTGAGGCCAGCAGGACCAGGGAGGTGATAGTGCCCCTGTACTTGGCATTGGTGAGGCCACACCTTGAGTACTGTGTTCAGTTTTGGGCCCCTCACTACAAGAAAGACATTGAGGTGCTGGAGCAAAGAAGGACAACAAAGCTGGTGAAGGGTCTAGAGCACAAATCTTATGAGGAACGGCTGAGGGAGCTGGAGTTGTTTAGTTTGGAGAAGAGGAGGCTGAGGGGAGACCTTATCGCGCTCTCCAGCTACCTGAAAGGAGGTTGTAGTGAGGTGGCGTTTGGCCTCTTCTCCCAGGTAGCAAGCAACAGGAGAAGAGGAAATGGGCTCAAGTTGTGCCAGGGGAGATTTAGATTAGATATTAGGAAACATTTCTTCACAGAGAGGGTGGTTAGGCATTGGAACAAACTGCCCAGGGAAGTGTTGCAATCACAGTCCCTGGAAGTATTCAAAAAACATTTGGATGTGGTGCTTAAGGACATGGTTTAGAAGTGGACCTGGCAGTTAGGTTAACGGTTGGACTTGATGATCTCAGAGGTTTTTTCGAGCCTTTTCTATGATTCTATGATTTATGATTCTAAGATAAGGCAGCAATAGAGGAGGCCGATCTCTCACTTGCACCCACTAACTCAATTCAGATAAGGATTTCCCTTCAGTGTTTTTCTTCTGTCTGCATCACTGTTAGCACTTGCACATGCTGGCTCTTTGCTATAACTGAAGAAAGTGATGTTGCACTTTGCCTAATCTTTGCGATTTCACAGATGACACAGAAAAATACATTTTGGAAATCATATCAAGCAAAGACAATAAAAAACTCTGTTTTCTGTAACCAGTATGTTGAAGATATTGTTTGACAAATGCAATCCTTTGTTTGTGTCCCACCACGCCTCAAAATTTCTGGTCCCCTAATATACCTGAGGCTTTCCAAGGACATGCACAGATCACAAGCAACAGTTTTAGAAGAACTCTTCCAGGGATGATAGATTCCTTAACCTCAGCCACTTACGACTTTAGAGTTGATTTATAGAAGTCAAAATGACCAATTTACCCAAATGCCGTATGAAGGAGCATTTGAATATAAAATGTGATTGCCTCGAAGGGGTCAGAGCCTTTCTAATTGCCTCTCCAATGATTCCATCTCATCTCAAATAAAAGCACTTCAAAGACTCTTGGTATGGCAGCTGCTGCCCAATAGACTGGTGGGGCAGAAATAAATTTTAAAAATGTTATAAAAATAAACCAAGAGTGTGATTCCATTAACTAAATGGGACTCAAGAAATGGCTACCATTACTCATTATTACTGCCCTGTTGAAAGAGAGGAAGACTAATTATGAATGGATTTGTTTGTGTCTATAATCCCTTCATTTACGGACTTTTGCCTCTAAAAGAATAATTGCAAACTCAAAGTAGGACTTCCTGAAATACATTACTCAGAAGGACAAAATCAGTCCAGAATTCCAGCTAATGACAAAATGTTCCTCAGAATTAAAAATTGAGTTAATAGGCTCACAGTTATTTGTCTTGGGTTATTGATTAATACTACATTTGGTTTTACTTCCCTTGGTGAAATCAATCCCATTCCTCAAACCAGACGGCTTACGCCTTGTCACTTCAATGTAATGAAATCAGCTATTAGATTCTGCGCACTCCGACCTGATATGGATTTATTGATGGCTCAATCGGTTCCTTTTGTCAGGAGACTCAGGACTTAGGAGGGCAGTGACACCTGGAGGGAGGCAGTGGCCCTACATCTAACTCTCTTTACCAGTAAAGTACCACTGAGCAAGGGAATCCTTATTAACGTGATGGACTTTTAAAAAATAACAATATGAACAAAGCTCTGTTGGTGTCTTCTAACCTACAACCTATTCTCAGGCATATAAATATGCTGCAATAGGCACTAATTTTGCTTTCCTGCATCTGAGCCACAGAACCTCTCTTAGCTATTTTGAGATGGGTGTTTAGGATTTGCTTTATTTTTTACTCCAATAGAGAGAGTGTGTCTTTTGCCAGAGTCATCAGTGAGAAAACAGGATGAGAAATGGAAAACATTAATAAAAGCCATGGAGGCAGCTGTGTGAAGTGCAGGGTGCAGCCGCCAGGAGTGGCTCCAGCTGCTACTGCATTGAGAAAACAGGAAATAATCCAAGAAGTGGATACAAAAAAAGGGATGTCATTCTGGGAGCTACAAACATTTCAGTGACAGATTCCCAAGCTACAGAGTGAAAATCCTGAGCCCAGTTACAATTTTCTCAAAGTTCAGGGATATTCTGCTGAAAGAATACAATTAACTGTTGCATCATTGGTGGCTGGGGGTGATTTAGTTAAGAACACTGAGTACTGGTGCATCCTGTCAGGTAGGATGAACAGCATCAAACTATATTTAAGAGTATATCATGAACCATCATGCATGGTCCTGCAAAGGCATGTGAAAATGTTATAAAAGGCAGACTGTATCCTGCATAGGATGTAGGTGAATTCCTGACCAAAACTGAGACTTTTCTAAATCTGGATCTAAATCTAAACTATCTACAAATCCTAATATTCTATTATTCCTATTATTATTATTTTATCCTAGTATTATTTGTAAAAATTTACTCAAGAAAATGAGACAGTCAGATTCCATGAATTTTACCCACTTCAAGTTGTACATGCTTTAGCAAACAGAAGTTAGGGGAAATACTTAAAAGCATAAGGTCATACCCACTATGGCTGAATATGTCCTGAGTAGTTTGTCCCATAGATTCAGGATGAAGATAGCCACAGTTGTCACTCAGACAAAAAAGAAGTGGTAGGTTTTATTTCAAAGTAATTAAATATTTGTCTTCTCCTTTCTCTCCCCCCTATCCCTTTGCCGTCTTCCACTAAGGAAGAAATTGGTGATCACAAATATATCACGGATCACTGACTCCCTCAGTGTACAGTTACAAGCATGTGAACATTTAGTAATATTTAGAGTATTTGTAACTTATAACCCAATCATGGTTTTAGCTTTTTTAACTTTCTATTCCTTATACTCTTATATGCCAAACACAGTCTAGCTTCTACTCTTTATCTGCCAGATTCCTTCTTGCTGCAAGAAAATATACTTCTGTGGCTTTTTGCTTTTAGTAGCAACTGGTTTGCGGTGCAGATAGCAGATATTCTGTGGACCATTCTAGGCTCATGCCTAGATCAATTGCAAGCTACAGATAACTGGACATTTTGATTCAGCTGGTTTCTTGTAGCTGCGGACTCCCATGTTCCCGCACTACTCCAGAAGGGAATAACTGGCTCAAAACCTGAAAGGAAGAGAGTAAACATGAAAAATTGTTCAAAAGTTTAACTGTATCTGTCATTTTCAGTGGTGAAAATTCAGTTACATCATTTAGCTTGGCTCCATTCATAATGTCACATCTACACTAATGTCGCCAAGATCAGAATGTGATTTTAAAGTTTACACGTTTCCCACAGATACTTCTTTTATAAACAAGTAGGTTCAGGGGACTTTCACAGGCAGCAGAGTAGCTGAAATAAAAGGAGGGAGAAAATACAGAGTTTCACATAGAACTGCTAGTAGGCGAGGAGTCTGGATGATCTGAACACCTGGAATAATGCTGCAGCCATCCCTTCAGGGAAGTTAAAGGGCTTTCCATGCTACAGAAAGGTACAGAGCACTACATGCAGTTACAGCTTGTCACTGATCATGGTGCCAAATCTTTCCCTGAGGTACTTGAGCAGTTCCAGGGGATTTACTGTAGTGGCAAAATGGGCCCCCAAACAAATAGAAACCTGCTCAAAGAAACAAGCAGCAAAGCAGAGTGAGAAAGAAACATAACCCTTCAGCTACCAAAGTATCATCACTTGGGACCTAGTAGGATCATTTTTCATGCAGAAGTTTGGACCCTTGTAAAATGACATTTCTCCTCCCTCCACGCTGCCTCAGTGCTGCTTGGTGATGCTGAATATACCTGCATAGGCAGTGGTGCCAGGAGCCCCTCAGGCTCAGATTAAGTTTGGGCCAGTTCCTGCTTCTGCCTTTGGTCAGCTGGGTTCCCACTGCAGCTGCAGGCATGCAGCAAGGAGACCTTGACTGCAACCAGCACTGGAAGCACTACTGTCACCTCTGCACAATGTTATGCCTCTCCTACTTAAGCCTCCGGAAAGCATCTACTGCTCCCAGCCATGGTGGTTTCAGGATGATGGCTACCCTCCCCGTGCAGAGCCACACCGAGTCTGGGGGAGCTCCATGTGATGTCTGACACAGCTTGTTCTGTGCTGTGCAACAGGTCCTGGGGAGCATCTGGCAGGTCACTTCACTTTTTTGCCCAGGGTGCTTATCAGTAAGAATAACTGCCTGGCTCTCCAGGTGTTGTGAGGATTGTTAATATATATTTTCAAAGCTTTTGTGACAATAGGAACCATTTCAATTTCATATAATTTCATAGTGGCCATCTTGAGCATATTTTTAAAACTCTGATCTTCCTAATGAAAAGATGCATTATTACAAAGCAGTACCAGAAAGCAAGCTGCCCAAAGAGAGGGTTCTTATGAATTCAGGATAATTAGTTATAGCATTGCTGCAAATGAGTTTATCTGCTTGACATATAAGTTCAGCTGATTTGCAGGGTGCATTCAGCTACATTTTTGAGATATGGAATGCATTTTATTGATTTTTATTTCATATTATATTGAATTTGGCACTGAAACAGTCATTATATCTTAATATCTCAGCAGGACATGCTGCCGCCTGCAACACTGTTGTAGTAAATCAAGCTTCGAACTGACAATTAGTTGTGCTCCTTGTTTAGTTGTGCAAGAGCGCAGGAGGGGGGAGTCACAAGTTAGAGCATTTTGAAACTAATAGATGTGATCTCCTCCCAGCATCATACAAATTGACCAAGAGTTAAACTAGATGTCATACTCTGTTACTTTGCTTCCCCACAAAGATGTAGCTAATGAGAACTACAGCCACCTAATCAAAGATACTATGTGGATACAACTCTTTCACCAGTTGTTCTAAAGTAAAATAAAAGGGGAAAGAGGAGAGAAATCAGTTGCTGGCATAATTTTGTTTTATTTTCCTTTGCTTTCCTATGAAGAGTCTGGGGTCACTGCAGGCCCAAGATATTCATTATATTGTTTCCCTTGGGTAATTCTGAAAAGGGCACAGAATGTCAGTAATCATCCCCTTTATGTCTTAGTGGCAAGTTTATGATTGAAGGATTACCTTGCTAATACATGTTTAAATGAGGCTTTGGCAATGTTAGTGGTATTTAAAAGAGCTCTGGCATTTGAAACAGTCGACAACAAGAGATTGTGCTGATAAACAGAATCGGGTTCATGTTAGGCTGGCTTTGAGACTGAAGGCTCTAACATCAGCTTTGTTCTGACAATTTGCTTTCTTAATCCATAGCAAAACTGTTAGGTACCAAATGCTGAATAGAGCATCACAAAAGCTGAAAATTATGGAGAAATTAAAAAAATTTGCCAAATGAAAAAACATGTAAAAATAGCTTATATTTAGCAGCTGGCATTATTTATTATTATTACATATCAAAGATTAAATTTAACTTTATGTTATAGGAATTCTTTTAAACTGACAGAAAGAAATACAGAATGTAGAAAGTGCAGTATCTGGTTATTTTCATTTACATTTTTGACAGTTCTTCTAAATGTAACAAACATTTAGCTCATTTAATAAGTCATGGCCAGGATAATACAAGTCATGCCTACATGCACCAGAAAGGTCTTTCTATGCTCAGCTGGATTCCCCTTGTAGAAAAGAAGCAAAAATGGTTTTCTTGGAGGATTTTAAACCATGTCCTTTTAGACTATTAAAATTTAGTCCATTATTTGCGAAGTCCTTTTTAGAGTCTCAGCTGGAATGCAGTATTTAAATGCTGGACATAATTCCCTGATGCTTCATGGTGAGGATGTGGATGATTTACAAACAACATGACTTCTTTGGAAATACAATTTTTTAAACTGTCAATCAAGCCTTTCACCTTTCTTTCCCACTGCCTTTGCTATCTCTCTTCTTCCATCATTGCTGAAAATCCCACTTCTCCCTTTTTAAGTGGGTTCATCCCTTAGTGTGACATTTGACTCTTCTCTGTCTCTTTCTTACTTTTTACTAGGTATAGCTTGTTTATTAAAACATAGGTAGCAACTGCAAAAAACTGCATTTCTCTCCATTGCTACCAAGAAACTCTGAGATGAAATTTTATCAGGCCAGAAACTTGAATCAGTCTCTATTCTGGCTTCCTCAATTCTTGGATTCTCAGAAGTGCACCAGCACTCCAATGTGTTTATGACACCTTGAAGAGAACAAAAGTCAGGTCCACAACCAGCCATAAATTAAGTGAACCATGAATTTGTTAGTCATAAGCAGCTTTTTTTTTTAAATTATCAGCAAAGACAAGTCAAATTTTGTACGTCAGGAATTTTGGGCTGTCCAACGGAAACTGAGGGAATGTTAGTGTCGTCGTCGTATCATAGCACGCTGTGTAGACCAAAAAAGTCAACCAGGTCTGGAATTCCAAATTCATTGATTATAACACAAAAGAAGCATAACCAAATTTAGTATAAACAAGGGAGGTTCAATACCTCATAATTTCTCATTTGAGTTTATCACCAAAATCACTTTTCTATTCTCGGTGAGAATCTTGTAGTTCGACAAGTGACCAGAGCTGAAAAAGTGTTTACATGACCAAATGCCGTCAGAATACAGATAAGGGGTTTCAGATTCGAAAATCTAGCTAGACCCTTGAGGTTTCTTGGAGCAAGAGGTTACAAAGGAGTCATTCAGTATTTGCTATCAGATTGTCAATTAGTTTCCTTTTGACAGACTTAACAGTAGCTCCTGAAAAAAGTGCAACCATGGCAGTGCAATAGGTGAGGTATCTATTTTTAATAACTTTTGGTTTGCGAGGACAATGTCACTCAAAGACTGATTTAGCCAAGATCTTGCATGTCAGTAACTGTTTCTTAAAATGGTTTAATATCTTTAAGGTGATTTAACATGGTCAAAGGGTTCAATGTTTTTCATTTTTCATGATGGGAGGAAAAAAACACAAATTTTTCCCTTTACTGCAACATTAGAATGAAACTAAAAGTATTCAAAATAGTGCATTTATTACTACTTAACAGCTTGCAGTCTATACTCCCCATTGAGGCATTCAACATATGCTGGCAAAGTACATGTGTTGTGCCAAAAACTTGGGTCTGTTACCTGGTGTGCGTCGCACAATTCACACACAGACTCGAGGTATTTTCCTTTATGACGTAAATGCGCAAATACGAGTGCATGGTAGAAACCAGCACACCATTGATGTAAACTAACAGTTATTTATACAATTATCTAATACATATTCATTGTCACTTTGTTAAATGACTGGTTAAAATTCTTCGCCTGCCATGTAAATTACTATGCATGCTCACTATGATTCTCAAGACCTTTACTTCCTTAATCTTTTGGGTCGGTGGGTTTCTTGAGTGGGTGGTCCTTGAGTCGGTGGTCGTGATCTCCCCCTGCCAGAATGACCTTTTCCCCTAAGTTCGCTTAACTTTGGCAACACTAAGCAGTCCTTTACGAACTGTTAGCGAAGTACACTATCATTCACTTTAGAGTTCTTTGTTCTGAGACATATATCCTGTTTCATGATGCCATAGTATTGTTAGGATAAAATGAGCAAGGTTAATCTTTACCGACATCACATGTACCTAAATTTTGTTTCAAGATATGGAGTACACTTCTGCTTTAAGGTACTACTGCGATTCTTTCCGTTTTAGGAGGGTTTCAAAGGTAAATGGAATTAATTGCTTCTGGAGATATCTACCTCTGTTCACTAACTATGGAAGAAATCAAAAACTTAATATCTAGATGGCTAAAGTTAAACTGAACTAATTTGATGCATGTGTTGCTTTAAATCTAATGCATATGTTGCTTTAAATCTTACATCTCTTTGGTGGTATTAGTCATCACAGTCTCACATCTCGCATAATTTAAATGCTACCACTAGTAGCATGGGTAAAGAAACAGAGGTGAAAGGAGTTGCCTATGGTCATGCAGAACATCTACAAACAGAGTGAAGAACTGAATTCAGAAGACTAAGTTTACTCTCTTGTAACACTAAACAAAGAATTGCCAGGCTTTAATGTGTATGCAGGGGTATTTTCCTTCCCCAAATTAGAGGTTAAATGTGTAGTTAGAAACTCAGTGGGATCAAGAGTGCTGTTTCTCAAGACTGCCACTGAGAACACAATCCTACCCCTGCCTGGGATGGACGTTATGGTGTCCTTCCACATCTGGAATTCAGTGTAAGCCAGACACCAGGAACAGTCTCCCAAACCTCTCTTTCAAGACTTTACAGCCAAACACTCAGAAGGCCAGTGCCTTCTCTTGCCACACAAAACTGGACCATGTATTGGCTGGGCCAGCCATACCACAAGCTGCCTCCTTTGCTAGTGGAGTATCCTTCCACTCTAGAGAAATAAGCCCTTGTCTAAGCACATTCACATTGATTGCAATTTCAACTACCGTTCCCTAAGAACAAGTAACCTTCTCAAACCAAATTTTTCCTTGTTTTGTTTTATTTTCCTTAATTTTCTGTAATTTTCCATTTGCGTTAAGGGCACGAGTTAATCTATATCCCTCTTGCTTTTGTTTCCTGTTTAACCCGCTGAAGTTTCCTGCACCTATTTCAGTTAGTAAGTGGCAAACACTACTTGCTTTTCCAAATGAAAAAGGCAGGAGCAAATTGTCAAGACTGCAAATGACACATAATGATTTCACTGTAGACTCCTGACGATGAGGAAATTATAGGGTTAGGGAGCAAGTATAAAATAATTGTATCTTTTAAAATACTTTATGAACAAAAGCATTTATTTAACTGGATTTCTCTGTTGAGTTTAAATGCTTCACAATAAACTAATTATGAAATTAATTGTAGAATTATAAATTATTTTTAAAGAAGCAAGCAAGAATGTAAAAGTGGGATCTTTTCTTATAATAAATCTTCCACTTGTACAACTTACACACATGAGCAGGTTTTCCAGCTGAGTACTGTTTGAAAAACCACATTTCTGAAAGTGGCATTCTGTCCCAATGTAATATTAAGAGAACAGTAGCTCAAGAAAGCAAAATGCAGGATACAGGCAGCAGCCCTAAGAAGGCAAATTTATAATTTACTAGATACTAGATACTAGATACTAGAAGATATAAATGACTGAAGCTGCCATTCCTTGCTGAATGATTCCTTACTGATTCAGGCTAAGGAAGTTGAGACAGCAAAGTTCAAAAGCTGCTAACTCATGAAGTGGCAAAGGCAAATATTGCTTAAAGACGACATATGTTTGACCAGTTCTAACATTATCTCCAAGTTGGAGACAAGACACTAATTGAGATGGATCTTTAGGTGGACTCATAACAAGAATGACTGTATGCTTAGGCTGCCTGTTTGCTTATGACTTAGTCCTAATGTCATTTAAATTTAAGCAAAGATATTATTGATATTAAACAGCTCAGGATGAACCTTTGTGACAGCAAAGTTTTCAAAGCTGTTTTTTGTTAAAAAAAAAGCCTGCATCTTTGATTTTTTTCTGAAACTTCCAAGTATAAATGATGTAATTTAATTAAATTACACTTTCAGTGTCTAAGGTATATAACTTACTTTCACCACTTGAAAAAAATATAGGCCATAGTACAGCATTCCAGAATAACTAAATAATGTGTGGTAGTGTTTAGTTCTATCCTACCTTCTCAGTGTCAAATGACATATGGCAAGGTTAACTACTATTCCCTGTATCTCTCTATTTCTCTTATATAACAAAGTTAGCATCAGGAGGCCATGATGAAAAGGTAGAAAGCTAAGAAATTTTATCAGCTGAAAAATAGTATTTTGATTGAGTTGAGGAGTATGCAGGATCTAAAACTACTGAAAAAGCTGTTACACTGGCTTCACAGGTAATAAGCTTGTATCACTTGCCCTGAAATTAGCTATTATGTTCATGGCAAACTTCAGGGACCCAGTACTTGCAAAAACCCTTGCACTCTTGTTAGAAAGTCTAAAGCTGAATTTCAGCCCTGAACTTTAGCCAGCTCATAACAGTAATTTTGCAAAGGGAGCTGTGATACTGGAATAGCGATTTTTTTTCATAAGGAGCTTTAGGACCCTCTATATAGAAGTCACTAGCAAAAGTGAAAATATTGAAAAAAATCCTACCAACCTATGAATTTCATGGTTAATCCTTGTTAACATTTATTTAGCAATCAGAAAGTGAATTTGTAAACCTCATCTCTTGAATTAAATTTCTGTGTTTATTTCCCTTCTGTTAATGCCCACATTCTTCTGCCATCTAAAAAATTATCCTTGAAATATAAGATCAGCTGACTGAGCAAAATCAATGGGATAAATCCTCTTTTCCAAAGAAATAATCGAGACATTTAGACCAATACAATGAAACAGTTTTTGTTATTTTACAGATCAATAACTAGAAATATAGCAGTATGGTTATAGATAAGGCACCTATAAACACATAATCCTTTCCCCAGTCTTACTCTATCTTGTCTGCTGAATTGGAAATCTCCTGAAAACTATGATGCAGTTTTCAGTGATTTAAACTTTCCATTAAATCCTGCCATGCTTGTATTTAGATACGTCAGTTCCAGACAAAGCACAAACACGCAGAGGTGAGTGGAAATCAAAAAGTAATGTGGACAAACAATTAAACCAGTGTCTCTAAGCATGAAACGGCTTCAGATAAAGCTTAGTTCTCAAAGCAAAAAATTTAAAAAATCATCTTAGTGAAAGCAAGATGGATCTCAGTGCTCCTCAGAGCTGAAACAGTGAAATCTGCCTGAGCTGCGCATGTGCTACTTAAGGGCACTTCTCAGAGAGCTCCATGGGTCCCCAGACAGGCTGGGAATTTGAAAAATGAAGTGGCCCTCAAGTCCTGCTGCTTCTCCTTTTCATTTAAAGGCCCCAAGTGATATTTGCACAACACACATGGTCCCTATGGCTGGAAGAGCTCTTTGGCTAAATCAACAGCACTAAACAGCACATGGAAGAGTTGTGGGCAAATCTGCTTGACCTAGGTTTAGTTTCTGCTTAGGTCAGTATCTCCTATTGGCTATGGCAGAATTAAATTTAGTCTGTACAGGTTTTTAATCACAATATGCTATATTTGTGTCCAATTTTTGACCACCCTGAAGGTGGATACTCTTAAGCTTTACATTTTTTGTCTCATCTCACCTCTTCAACACCCTACCCATATCCTCCATGCTTTCCCCTCTCCAGAAATACCTATTATAAACTTTGTTATAAATCTGAAGTAGCACAGGGCATAAAAATGTTGCCTAAAGAGGATACTTTTAAAGATTTTTCTTACGAAAAACAAGTAACTAAATTGCCCTCACATAAAAGGATTTTTTGCAAATTCAACTATTTTTTCCATCTCCTTATAATTGAACTGAACATCTTTGCCACCTAATCTCTTTTCCTTTTTGCTTTAGCCTTTACCATTTTCTTATATTCTTATTGTGTGTCCCCATTTTTTCCTTCCTTTTTATACCTCTAACAGTCAACATCATTTTAAAAATGTTAAGAATGTTCAGGCAGATGAGAGCAGGAACAGCTCATTACTGCTGGTATGGATCATTATTGACTTACTGCAGTCTTCAGCAAGGGTAAGTATCATCTGTACCATTTCACCTTTCAGCCTGGTGTTTAAAATAACATTTTAATGACATATCCACAATGCAAACAGGGAAGAAGAGCTTGGGGTAAAGGTCAGCAACCTTTTTTTTTTTTTAATCTCAGTGGAAAAGCTGAATGTTTGATGCCTGTATAGGGCTTTATTAATTGCTTTAAGTTATTAAGGCCATGATTCTTCTTCTCGTTGATGTTTCCTGGCCAAGCAAAGGTGACAGAACAAAGGTGATCAGGTGGAGGTGCAAGTTCTTACCCATTTACCACTCTTGCACCAGACCTTACCCCATTCCATCTGTGTATGGATAGAGAGGGGTGCCCATAGCCCTGTGTGGCAAACAACAATATATACATACATTATCGTGTTTCAGAGGGGATCATTTACCCTATTTAACATCTGCTCTGCTCCACTGTTTTTATCTGTGTTTTTCCTGAGAAGTGGGAAGTGTAGGTGTTGGCATTGCCTGCTCAATTTCAATATTGCTGTCCTGAAAACAGGGCAACTACTTAATTCACATAGGCCTGTGGGGTGTAGGAAAGAGCCTGCCAGATGCAATTTCCTCAGAGAAATTCCTGTTGCACTCAGGTGCCACCCACTGTCTTCTGAACTGGATTTTGCTTTTTCTCTGTCAGCATCAACTCAAAGTAATTCATGTGAACTATGCAATTACTTGAGCTAAGGGATGGGGTACCACATCTGAAAGTCATTCTTCATAGCTTCTCACTAATCCATCTGAGAAAATGCCATCAGTTAGTCTTTTTGTACAAGTGCACTGTTTCAAGGCAATCAGGGGAGAGGGAGAGAAAAAGTAAATAGAAGCAGTTTGAAGTGTCATCTACATACACATGAAAGGCAAGGTAATGAAGTAGATGTGAACTTTTCTGGGAAAATCCTATTAACTAATTCATCTTTCCTGAAGTAGTTAATGCACCTTATGCTTTTGTTTATTGCAGTGTATGACAAACCTCCCCAACACCTCCCCAGAAACCCTCTGATTCTCTTCCTGGAAATAGGGATTGGCACCAAAAGAAAATTCAAAGTGCCTCAGAAGCATAAGATGTAAGAACTAAGAAAGACCTTTGGGACCAAACCATGCACAGGCTGATTAAAGTTGTATTACCCACACCCTGCAGGGCTGAGATAGACTTCTAAACCAGGCTTAGTGTTGTCAGCCTCAAGAGGAGACTGGGTACAAGTGCTGTCACTTCTTCACTGGGCCTGCTTTTACAAGCCAGTTGCTATTTCCAGACAAAGATAAGGCAATGTCTTGTCCTTTATGTGTACATCCGGGTACAAAGCTGCTTGTAAAAAAAAATCAAAATGAATCTACAGGGCATCAATAAAAAGAGAAGTGCAAATTCCACTCCCCTTTCCTCCTGTGTTGCTCACACTTAAACAGAAATAGAAAGATTCTTTGAGCCATATCCATGTTCTTTGTAATAAACTGTTGAGGTTAAGCTGGTTATTGTCAAGCTGGAGGATGAACATAACCCACTGGGGCAGAAAGCCCCTCACTGCCTGATGCAATTATCTGGTTAGATTTGCTTTGCTTTCTGATGCTGTGCTACACAAAAGACATATCTCTGGAAAAGACTGTATACATATCTCCTCCAGTCACTGGCAGAATAAGATGAATAGGACTTGATCACAATCCAGTGTCTGGCTCTATCTCCCTCAAACACACACAATGTATCATGATGGCACTCCTGACTGGGGGGGAAAATAAACTCAGCTCACCTCAGCCAGCATATCATGCCTGCACAGGAGCTTTAGAAAGTGTAGGGCAGGTATTCTTACAACACACCTTTTATCCTAGGCAAAAAATGCACATTCATAGGCTACATGTGAGTAATTTCAGCCTCTGGATTTGTGGATGCTGACTGCTCCTTTGAGGAAGGTATTTTGCTCTGTCCTGGGGTACATTACATATTTATTACACTGGTCAAGAAAGGGCAAGTTGAACAGTGGTAAGTGGGTGTGATTGAGTTTGAGTGAGTGTGAAGGAGTCTAAAGTTGGCTCATCTTACTTGGCAAAGGTGCAGGTTAATATAGGAGACTTCTTTAATTTATACCTTCACACTTTCTCACATCCTCTTGTGTGTTGCAAAAGAACAACTTCTGCAACTGTTTTAACTCACACCCTGCCCATGATTGTGTAATTCACACTAGTTTACACACCACATCTGGGTTCTGCAGCCTGCAGTCACAGGGCAGAGCAAGGCCAGGCAGCTGTTCCCAGTTCACCAGTAACAGCTCCTACACAATGCACTCTGGCTCCACATTTACAGGAGATTATTAAGAACACAAGGTGTAAGATTTGCATTTCTTTTTCTTACACGTTCCTTGTAAACCACAGTGCTGGTAGTTGACTTGAAGCACAACTTTATACATGACAGTTAGAAAAGCAGCCCCCCTGTTACTCTGCCCATGGAGATGTGAAGGTGAGTCTTAAGATAATGGTGAAATCATGACAATTTACTCTGATGTCTGGTGAAACTCTGAGATTATAAATTTCCTCCTCCACATCCCTATTTCTATTTTTTATTCTTTCCACACTAGCTGAATCAAACTCCCACCCAGACAACCACAGGCCAGTATGTTTGGCTTATCGTGTTTCCATGACATGAATGGCCACTGATTAATAAAATATCTTGTCAAAGAAAGCTTCTGTCACTGTTGATTGAGACTGTCAGAGATTGATATTAAGTTCAGGGATGGGAGATTATTTAGGGTGGTTATTTTTTATTTAATTTTTTACTTTTGAGGTACCTTTTGTTTTGGACAGGTTCCCACAAGGTGGGAAAGATGTGCAGGCAGAGAAAGCCTCTGCTTCATTTCACTGGCTACTTTGCTGTGGTGTCAAGTGGCTTTTTCTTACCGAGTGGTCTCTTAACTTCACAAGGCAGTAGAAACATTTTGGAACTGGAGCATGTAAATTACAGAGACAGTACCATTGTAGGGGAAGAAGGAGTAAAAGAAGAGATATTAAACTAGAAATACTCTAAAGACAATTATTTCATTTTGGAAGGTGGTTGCTTTTTCCTGATACTAAATAAGCATAATTAAGCTCCCACTGACTTTTAAAAAAGTATTCACTTTTATTGGGACAATAATATTTTGAACTTACTGCATCTTTCATACCAGAATCTCAAGGCACTTAATAAACATAAAATGAACATGCCTAATGCGCACTTTTTGAGGCGGTTAAACTCTATTATTCTTCTCTGTAGAAAAATTGAAGCACGAAACGATTATAGAGTTTGCGCAATCACACATCAAGTGAGTCCCACATCTCAGAATAGAACCCAGAGGCCCACCGTGCTAGTGTCTTGCTACTGTGTAACTATTAGATTTTCTTCATTTTAAAAAGCCAAAAGAAAGGAAAATACATATAGCATAATCAAATTCTGAATCGTACTTCAGCAAATTCAGTAATAAAGGGCTGATGATGAATAGCATATTTTTCTCCTTGCTCTACTGAATTATTTTCAGTGTTTGCTCCATTTGTACTTCTATAATTCTGACAGCAAGTTCTTTAGAAAGCAGTCACTCTAATCTAATTTATATCTTTCATTTGATGTGCCTTTCGTTGTCCATCAAATCTGTGCCTTCTGATTCACTTCCTGACTCACTGCAGTTTCACACTGGTGTCACTCAACTGAAATCAACTTTGTCTGGGTGGGATTTTACTGCTTTTCAGTGAAAAGCTGCATTTACTTGCACAAAATAGAGCCTAAGGAGAGATGCGGGGGAGGGTGCAGGAAAAGAGTGGGAAGAGAAAAGAAAGGTCCTTGTATCAAATTCAGGGATTTTAATAAATTGTTATCATGGAAGTATTTGTAGACAAGAATTTGGTTGCTCTGAGGAGCTTGATGGACACCTTGAAAAGATGATTATTTGCATTACACAAGCACAGAAGCCTGAAGAATCCATGATTCCTGCTAATGCATAGCAGGCAGTCCCTGTCTCCAGGAGCCTGATCCCATGAGTGAGGCACAGAAAAAAATCAGGAAACCTCTGGTGAAGTTTGTACCTCAGTTTAGAAATTGCTTATGGTTTTGACAAATAGATGAAAAAAGAAGCATAGAACAAAGGAAATAGCACCCCACACTGAAGACTGAGAACTACAATTGGAAGAAATTGTGCTCTTTCCAAAGGTTACCCAGGACATGTATTTCAAAACACAGATGACCTGAAATCTAGTCTGCTGACCTGAGTCCAAGACTTCCTTAGATCTTTGTCCAGTTCCTACATCAACTCTATTCCTAGGAACTCCATGGTTACCTCCAAATAAGAGCACACTATGTGCAATGGATGTTGTCAAAACTGGTAAGAAACCTGTGTAGCCTGTGGGCCCATCCCCACTCTGTTCCTTTCTCTGGACACATTCAAATTCAGCTGCAGATAATAAATACTTCTGCTCTAGCTGAGTCCAGAGTCATAACAAATTCAGCTGGCAAGAAACTATATAACCCTTCTCTCTTCATCTTCCCCAGGTCTTCGTTTGAAAGCTCAGCAGCTACAGAAGTCCAGCCCCTGCACTTGGCAAAGGTCCGTTTGGAAGGAATGACCTTCAGCTTTGAATTGGGGTCCTGCTGTTGCTCACAGTGTACAAGTGAAAGGAGGATGAATGGCTGCTGGCAAGGCCTTTCCTCACTGGTCATTCCACTGCTGAGATCCAATACTCCTCTTAAAACTAAAGCCAGCCTGGTCTTTTGCAGTGGCAATGGGAAGGGAGCCCCCAGCCTCCTCTCAGCCCAGACTTAAAATCTGAACTTTTCTGCATCAGCAGAATTTGCTTGTGACTCCGTTTCATGTCCCCACAAAATAAAACTCTGAAACCAGATAGCTCTGAACATTGTTTTCTGGCTCCCTCCAAGTTTGTATTAGTAGGGATGTGCTCATTTTCAAACTGAATAAAGTCTGCAAAGTGAGAGAGGAGAGGTCCAAGGAATCTCGGATGGGACAGAGTTGTGGTATTTTCAGATGTATAGAGCTTTGGTGAACAGAGTTCTTCCTCTCTGTCTTTGCAGGAAATTAATTTTATTTGTTTAAATATATTTGAGGAGAGATTTGTAATTGATAGTTCCATATATGGGTAAAATTAATACTTGATTCTCATTTACACTGCTTTGACTCTTCTCTAACTTAAAAAAAAAAAAAATCTACATCAGTGGGAGGTAGCCTTAATTATCCACAGAGAAAACATCCTAACTCTGCTCCACCAAACTTTAATCCTACACACTTTCTAACCTGGAGTTCAAGTTCATGCTTGTAATATGCATTTTGTAGTAAGACTGCAAGCAAAGCTGCCCAAGTCCTGTGCACTGGTGCTTTTCCATGCTTACATCAGAAGGAAAATAAGTCTTGCAAAAAATAACAAGTGAAAAAATTCCCTAAGAGGGTCATGAAATGTTCCTCAAGACACATGTATGTGCAGAGGTGAGAATGAGCGTGCAAATGTACAAGCATGTTTACCACAACAGATGTGAGGTTCTCAGATTTAACTGTAATGCGAAGCCTTTCTCTAATGAGAGCTAGTGCCCTTAGTGCTGAAAGCACAAAATGAAGAGGCTTTTGTGTAAGTAAGTGGGAAAAAAATATCAGATCATGCATTATTATCCCAAAATTCCAAAATCATACGTATGACTGGCACAGCAGAGTATTTAGGAAAACTGAATAGATTTGTACATATTTTCACAGTAGATCAGGATCTCTGCTACCACCATGATGACAGTAACGGTGAAACACAAGATTGGTTTGAAGTGAGTCAAAGTCATATCAGCAGTCACAGAAAACATTAAAAAACACCCAAAAATTGGGTATTGGTGGAAATGTTCCCAAACTCTTGATTCAGGATGAGTTCTAGAATCAGTGTTTGTTAATCCACAATTTCATATTAGAAGCACATGATGCACTGATCTTTTTTCATGTTATTCAATACACTACAGATCAAGAATCACTAAACATGGATGGAAATTGGTGGTGGTAGTGACAAAAATTTCAGTGGTTTGGTTCTTAAGCAAACATTAAAATTTTAATCAAATATTTGGCATTTTTAATCAACTCAATTTTATTCATAATGATTATTTGTCATCTTTCTGCTGTTTTAACCATACAACCAAGGAACAGAAATGTCACGTTCGTCTACTTAAGGAGAACCGAGACAGGTTAAAATGAATAATTCAGAGGCAATGCATCTCAAAACATTTCTGAAGTTCACACAAGCAGTTCCAAATTAAAAACAAGCAAAAAACCCACTGATAATTATTATGATGTCTTCAGTGATTTTTTCCAGTACTGAATAGTCATTAAAAGTTTGAGGATCTTTATCAATGTCTATGTTATTTTAAAAATAAATGAACAAATCTCTAACTACTGCAACAGCACTTAACCCAGTGGATCCAGGAAGGATTCCCTGTACTGTAAAAGCTGCCAGGGCATTTTCTGTGAGATGTCCTTGAAACAGCTCTCCACCATGGTTTGAGCAATCTAAATTTGGTAATATTTTAACAACACTGTGAAGGCACAAGTTGGGGAGGAATTCTGCAGAGGAGTAATGTGATGAAGGCAACAGTAAGGAGTCTCTATGAGTGGATGGCTGTCTTACCTTCTGTTGAAATGGATACTTGCATTGCTAATGAGGTTTTTGTTACTGTTTTCTTACAGATAATCTCAGAAAGATCTCTCTTAGTATTTCAAATCCAAATAAAGAAAACTAATAGCATATAATGAATCAAGGCTCTACTGGGCACAGAACGAGTAATATTTTTTGCAAATGGACCAGATGTTTACAGGCCTCAGATTTGTGCACATACATTTGGATTTCTAAATCTTCCTGCATATTCTGTGGGCTCAGTATTCATAAGAAGTAGGAATATGTCATTTAAGTACATCAAGCTTAATTCTGAAGTTATTAATCACACAAAAGTTCAGTGTCAGCATTCGCACAGTAAGATCAAAGCAGGAGCGGAAGATCTGTTTCTTATATGCTCTTATTGTTAGAAGGCACTTCATAATGACAGAAGATGTCTTAGGGTTTACTCTACCTTATGAACCTTGGCCAGGTTAAGTAAAGATAAACTGAGCAAGAAGTAAACCAAAAACAAAAGAAAAAATGTTTAGTGCATGTTATTCTGTATCTTGCCTATATGACCCAGTCAGCCTGAAATACTAGGTAGCATTAAAGTTTCCCCACCATATTAAATTAACTATGCAAGTTTATAAGCAACTAAATAAGTTATTTGTAGTACGAAGTACTACTTGCTAGCTGGCAAGAGTTATTTGTGCCTATTGGCACAACTGTGATGATAGCCCATTTGCCCTGTGACCTTGCCTCTTTCCTGCATCCTCCCTGTAATTAGTGCAGGAATTGGCTGCATCTGTTTTGCAGTTCACAGGAGGAAAGGTAATAGCAACACAATTACCCTCCGCTATTATGCAGTATTAGCAGCACTCCATTCAAAAATGCCAATGATATGCTTGTCTGCATGGCACAAATCCTGTGCATGTGTTTAGGTAACCAGCTGGTATTTCTAAACAGTCATCTTGATGATGTGATAACAGGGAAGCATCCTTAGGGGCTGCCAATAGAAACTGCCCTTAACAGTTTGGCCCTGCACTGTGGTTTCCTTTTGGATATAACTGCATCACACCTGTCTCCTGTGGCATGAAAACAGGAGGCAATAACGTGATTACTACGACTGTATCCTTCCTCACTTAAGTACCTGGCAAAGTCATCAGGGCTTTTGAGATGGTGACCACAGGAAGTGTCTCTATATCAAAAAAAAGCTTTTCCGTTCTTGATACGATATAAGTCAGAAACTGCAAGACTGGGGGATTGTGCAGGATGTCTTTGTGCCAGCTGGACACTCAGAAAAAGGAAAAAGATAGTAATGGGTTGTGGAAGATTTGGGCTAAGGGACTTCACTAAAACATACAGGAACTATGTAGCACAGGCAAAAATAGAATCTAGTTTAACAACAGATTTCAAGTGCAGAAGCTATGGAAGCCAAGTTCTGCAGCTTGCAAGCCCCACCACCACCTCCATGTGTTTTTTTATAACCTTCCATCTTTTTTTTTATTTTATTTTTAGTCTCCCTGCACCCACTTTTGAGTGCTCTGGAAATAATATCTGAAGACAGTTAGTGTAGGTGTTTGATAGTTTAGGAATGGCCTACAAGATTTTTCCATTACATTTCAGAGAGGCAAGATAAGGTCAGATCAGAAAATATGAACAGATGAGCTTCACCAGGGACCAAGAAGACAGAAATTGTCGGTTCTGTATTTGATCCTCATCAGCTGCTGTGAAATGAGCACCTAAAACCTTAACAAAGAAGGCAAAGAAGTAAATCTTGGTATTGTAGTAAAGCAGAAATCTTCTTCATTTAAAGTGCTGTGATTTCCTCACAGTGACATCAGGAGAAATGTAGCACTGAAAAAATTGGAAAATCCCTTTCTAAAGTCAGCAAATACTGCCATCCTTTGTGGCTGCAGCTTTAGGTGAAAGGCTATTTTAGGTTGGGATTACACTATGGGGAGGAAAAGAACAGGTCTGACCTCCAAAGAAGCTGGCACCTAGATGAAACTCAGTAAAATTTTTATTTCAGATGTTCTCAAGGAAAGGACTTAATCTCTGTGTATAAAGGTTGGTAGGTAAATGGGTATAAAAAGGGTAATAGGATCATTATCATAAACTGTGGAAATCAGCTTGTTATGTGTTTCCTTCACTGATATTTTTTATTATTATTATTTCTCTTGGCCCTTGGAATGATTTGTTTCCTTTCAACGTTAGCAGTTCTGAAACTAGTGTTTCCACACTATGAGCTCATACACAGATTTTGAAAAACAGTATCAATTGAAGTTTACGCTTCTCGACTAAATTTCAAGATACAATAGATTATTGCAAACAGCACATAAAAAAAACCATTTCTGTTCTACAAATGCAGAACTGAGGCATGAGGGTTGCTTCTACATTGTGTCTCTTCTCCAGTGAAATATTGTTTGGTGTCTTTGAAAATTGAGCTTGGCTTATTCTAGAGTGAGATAGTAAGTATGAAAAAGCAGGCTGTTTATATCACCGATTAGCGCTGTACTTTTTGGCTGTGTCTCGATAGCTCTAAGTTCCATCTCCACCTCAGCCCCAGGGCTGATAACTGTGGGATGCATTTCCTTCTGTGGGCTCCAAAAAACCCCCTGCTTTCTGTGCTCACTGCTCAGAAATTCCATTTGTTTTCAGGATGCTGGTGTGAGAGCAGATTAGTCGCCTACCAGATCAAAAGAGTTGGTGCTCAGATCATTCCTCAATTTGTTCTGCTAGAGCTTCTGCTTCCAGTCATCCAGTATGAATAATCTGTGAAAATACACGAGAAGGCACAAACAGGTCATTGCTTATAGCTGGCATTCAGGACATATCCAACACCAGACAACTCAACAAGTCATGGTTACTGTACACTTCTTAGCTGTACACGTAAAGAAACTGGATCTAGATTTCTTGTAAAAATAAAGATCCAGGGCCAAGAGGAAGTGGGAACTGGGCCAAGTTCCAAAGAGATTAATCACTTTTTATTCAAGCCCGCATTATGGCTCCTTTCCCACTGAAATCAGAGGAGGTTTTCCTGTGAAAGCATTAGCTGAATAAATAAGACCTGGAGTGCTCAGCCCCAAGGCTCCTTCGCTACCATCTCATCTTCTCTCCTCACCACCTGTCTACTTCAGGAGCACTGAGCTGACAAGAGAGATCAAATGGCTCACCTAACCAGCCTAGGAAAGTTATCCTAACAGTAAATGTCTTTCTCCTTCCTAGACAAGCTGCAAAGTCTTTGAATCCCAACTTGATGCAGAAGAGGAGTCTGTTTCTTTGAAAAGCATCAGATGACATAGGAGAAGGGGAAGCAGCAGACCCAGAACACTCTGGGATGCTCTCAGCTGTTAAAGCCATTTCAAAGAAGTGAGGGGAGCGTTGCTGAAATGGCTGGCCTCAAGCTCTCCCATCTTCAAACGGACATGCAGTCATCAGCTTTCCTGAGAGCATGAACAGGAGCCAAGCTAGGACCTTGCCATGGCAACAACAAGGAAATGATAGATATGGATAGGAAGTTAACATAAACAGATTACAAAATCAAGGAGGACTTCAGAGACTCCATGGATGATTAGGGGAGGTTTAGAGTCTCACAGCATTTGTTTTACTGTCACTTTTGAAGGATTTTTAAGCATCCATGGTTTCCAGAGATGCCCCAGCCAACCAATTAAAGTTATGATTCATTGCCTTGGAACTTATCATGATGTTATCACAAGTCTGTAGTATCATTCAATGAATGCCTCCAAACTAAGAGGATACACTGATTGGCCATAATTAGTACTGCACCATAAATTCATGTAGGGCTTTAAAAACATTAAGAAACAATATGTCTCCTCCCCAGAGATCAACAGCCTATAACTAAGCCATTTTCTCAGACACAGCACAAGCATGATTAATTTAGCTAATAGCCAACAAGGACATGCTAATTACTTTTCTCTGACTAACAGTGACCCATGTCTCTGTGAGAAAATGCAGTTCTGAGGACAGAGCTAGAAGGAAGATGCAAGCTTGGAAGCTGTAGGTTGCATTGCAGTTGCTAAAGAGAGAGCATGCATCAGTGTCACCTACAGAGGAAACTCTAGTAGCTATATTAGGTTATTTGCCATGAGACATCCAAATGAATGGCATCAAAGACAGAAAATGTTGGCCAGCTCTAGGTTTGAGTCTTATATTATAAGAAAAAACTGTTAATTATGGTGTGTTACAGATTAGTGAGGGAAGTAAAAGAATCCATAACTGTAACTATTCTCCTCTAGACACTTATACTGTATACACAGTTATATAATTAAAAAAAAAAACTCACAAAAGTGTTCAATTTTTGCTAGAATATAATCCAGACAACCCTCAGTAACTTCTGTCTTTTATCAACCCCTTGCTCTTACTAGTTTTTTTTTAACTTTACAAAACCACACCACAGTCTTTCTAATCTAAGATAATGGTTTGCCTCTCTCTTTTATTTCCTAGTCTCATATGGCTTCCTGGTGAAGATGCTGATCTTGCCCTTTCATCCCATTTACTGTTCTTACAACAGCTGATCCTGCCACTCATTAATTTACACATCATTGCTTGGCTGAATTCCAGGTCTACATTACCCATGGCAAGACAACTAAGTCAAATTAAATTTTTCTACAGAAAATATAGAACTAATTCTTGTTCAGGTTCAGAGCTGCAGAATTCCTAGAAAAAAGCCCTGAGGAACTGAGCATAGGAGACATTCTTCACTTTTAAAGACGTTTCTGTGTTCCTCAGTTCCCTGCTTTCCTTGAAAGGTGATTCTCTTTTAGTTCAGCAAGTAGGCTCTTGCAGTTTAGAGTTGAAGGTCAGGACCAGCTCTATTCTTAGCTATATGCTTGAGCCTCCTGGGTGCCTAAGGTAGTATGTGGTGAAAGCAAACTACAAAGATAGAGACCCATGGTTTATCTGCTTTCTATCTTGCTTCTTTTTGAAATAGGGTTTAGCAGGAGATCCCACACATAACTACTACTGTGACTTAAGAGATGAAGAAGAGATGCCTTTTATCTGCAATTAGAGACAAGTATTGAACACCAGAAAGATTGTGCAAGCTGGAATACGGCTGGAAGAAATTGCATCTCTGTCAACATAACTAGAGACTCAGCAGTTTTCTGATTATTAATGTGCCTCAGAAATCTGCTGGGGCTGATTACACATAACCATTGAAACACCAATGGCCTACTCAGCTTTCAATTTCTTGGAAGACTAGACATCCTTTACCTCTGGAGCCATCCAGCCTTCAGCACTTGGTGAAAGCAAAACAAATGTAGTGTGCATACAACCACAACCACATGGCAAGATTGTGTCTCTGCAAACTATCCCATCAGATACTCAGATATCACCAACACTGATGAAGGCAGAAAGACTACATTTTTCAAGCTTTGTTGAACTCTGAGGTTACTGGAGTGTGAGAATTTTCCTTCCAGGAGTTTTTTATGAAATCATGTTGACAATTTTTTCTTATTTCTTGATTTAAAAAAAAAAAATTGTTTTATAACCTCCCCAACTGGCTGTGGCTGCCTCATCCTCCTTTCTTTATAGCTCAAAAGTCCAGGCTCTGGGTCTTCCTCCTCTAAGCACAGAAAACAAATTCCAGAGCAGATTTGAGAGGCCTCTCAGAGTTTTACCCTTGCTAATTTATTCTAACTTTATTTGACAACAGGGCTCCATTGGTAGGATCCTGGCCCTTAGTTTTCCCTTACTCCAGTTGTGGAGCTTGCTTGTGCACTACAAAGCTAATTGATTTCTGAACAGTTATGTTATTTAGCTTCATAATACTGAGTCTTCAGGAGTGTTTAGCCCTTTGCAGTCTGAAGTTTTTCTGGCTGAGGAATATCCCACAGAGAGGGATCTGGGGGTTCTGGTCAATGGTAAGTTGAACATGAGCCAACAGTGTGCCTTGGCAGCCAAGAGGGCCAACCGTGTCCTGGGGTGCATCAAGCACTGTATTGCTAGCTGGTCGAGGGACGTGATTGTCCCACTCTACTCTGCACTGGTGCAGCCTCATCTTGAATGCTGTGTGCAGTTTTGAGTGCCACAGTACAAAAAGGATACAAAGCTACTAGACATTGTCCAGAAGAGAGCCACAAAGATGGTGAAGGGTCTAGAGGGGAAGCCATACGAGGAGTAGCTGAAGTCACTTGGTCTGTTCAGCCTGGAAAAGAGGAGACTGAGAGGAGACCTCATTGCAATCTACAGCTTCCTCACAAGGGAAGGAGGAGGGGCAGGTGCTGATCTCTTCTCCCTGGTGACCAGTGATAGGACCCAAGGAACAGCAGGAAGATATGCCAGGGGAGGTTTAGGTCGGACATTAGGAAAAGGTTCTTCACCCAAAGGGTAGTGGAGCACTGGACCAGGCTCCCTGCGGAGGCAGTCACGGCACCAAGCCTGACAACATTTAAGAAACATTTGGACATCATCCTCAGACATATGTTGTGAATTTTGGGGTTGTCCTATGCAGGGACAGGAGTTGGACTCGATGATCCTTGTGGGTCCCTTCCAACTCAGGGTATTCTATGATTCTATGATTCTGTGATCTTCTTTCTCTAAATCAATACAGGAGGGTGTTTAGCAGAGTGGTAAGTAAGCTCAGTCTTAGACTTCTTTACTCTTTTATCTGCTAAACTGTCAGGGCAAGGACAGTCTGCTTATAAGTTTGCGCATACTGGGCAAACCAATAGAGCACCTAGCACAAAACTTCACTAAATTTTTAGACATTGTTCTCTATTTTCTTGTTTATACATTTTAGGAATTAATGCCTCTGATACAATATTCAGAGCCACTGGGCAATCTCATCTCCCAGGACAATAAAGAACAAGAAATGTAAAGTACCAGTATGGAAGTGGATGCAGATGACTCGAAGGTGTTGGCAAATGGCCTACCATTAGTAAAAGAATAGCCAAGGCTGATCTCTCACCTGATTCTTTTTTCAATTGCAATGATCATTAAGCAATGAAGGAATTAATAAAAATCAATAATGTCATGTGTGGAAATGGCCCACAAACAGGAAAAAAAGGAACTATATTCTTCAGTCCCTTTATTTCCAAGTGTTGTGGTTTAACCCCAGCCAGCAACTAAGCACCACACAGCCGCTTACTCACTCCCCCCACCCCAGTGGGATAGGGGAGAGAATTGGAAGGGTGAAAGTCAGAAAACTCATGGGTTGAGATAAGAACAGTTTAATAATTGAAGTAAAATGAAATAGAATAGTAGTAATAGTAATAGTAATAGTAATAGTAATAGTAACAGTAATAGTAACAGTAACAGTAACAGTATAATACAATAATAATATACAAAGCAAGTGATACACCATACAATTGGCTCACCACCCACCGACTGATGCCCAGCACATCCCTGAGCAGCGATCGCTGCCCTCCGTCCAACTTGCCCCAGTTTATATACTGAGCATGACGTCATGCGGTATGGAATAGCCCTTGGGCCAGTCTGGGTCAGCTGTCCTGGCTGTGCCCCCTCCCAGCTTCTTGTGCACCTGGCAGAGCAGGGGAAGCTGAAAAGTCCTTGACCAGTGTAAGCAGTACTTAGCAACAACTAAAACATCAGTGCGTTATCGACATTATTCTCATCCTAAATCCAAAACACAGAACTATACCAGCTACTAGGAAGAAAAATCAACACTATCCCAGCTGAAACCAGGACACCAAGGTGTACTTGAAACCCACTGTGATCAGACAGAAAGGACATTGTCTCAGTAGAGGTGAATTGAAAACATACCGAGCAAAAGAGTCAACACATATATTAATCCAAAGGAGATCAGCCTTCAGTTACTACAGATTTAAGAACTGTGTAGCACAACTCAGCAGTCCTCGCTCTTGTCTCTAGAGGCCAGTGGTTATCATAAAAGCTAGCCAGTTGTTTGGGGTTTTTTAACATACTTATTTAACACTGTGATTTGTCTTCAATACGTAAGGATTGGGGTGAACAGAGAAGGGTTAGAGAAGATCCCAAGGATCATAAAGTTAAGTTTTTACCACGGGATAATTTAGGTTAATTTTCTCAGTGGGATTTCCATCTCAAATGACCATCCCAAGAAGATGAGACACATTTGTCAGGCTGAATTATCCTGCTGGTATAAAATCATACAAAATAAAAAGAAAATCCCCAAAGAACCTGAAAAAGGATTGTATATATCTTGATTTTTTTTCCAAAATGCTCTCCCGTGTTGAAAGAAGATTGGAAAAAAATATGTGTTTCTCAGCTAAACTTCATCTTTTGAAAGCTCAGTGTCCCAGAAGGTTGTTTATTGGTGGGCCAGCATTTTGAATTGGAGGGAAAAAATATTCTCAAAGTAACTTTTGTTAGAAGTCAAATGCAAGGTATTTTTAAGTTCAGAATTATGAAAAACTTTATTGATTGAACCAGTTACCTGATTCAGGAGGTTTATTATTTTCATTAGACCAAGTCCTTGGCTGTAATAAATTGATGTAGCTCTGCTTATTCTGACGGAGCTGGATGAACAGCTACCACTGGAAGTATTCACTGGATCACAGTATAAAGCTGAGGAATCTCTTGGCAAATAATCTGATCCAGAAGAGTATTCCTTAGAGTAAAACCAAAGAAAAAAGCACAAATTTTTCTTAGCAGTCTTTATACTTCTCCTACCTTACTGATTGACTGGAGAGAAATTCAAACCATTGATCAATCAAATGAGGCTGGACTAAATAATGTTCCTATGGTCATGAATCAGCAAAATTTAGCTTGTTTCAAAGACTGTGCCTTTACTCAAGCTATGCACTGCAGATTAAAGGCTGTGCAGGAATAATTTTTCCATACACTTTCAGTCAATGGATTCTTTTTCTGACTACAGTGTTATTCTGGATTATTCAGGGGAAAAAAAAAAATAAAAGGAGAAATAAAATCCATCAGAATATAGCATACTTTTAAAACTCTCATTCTAAAAATTAAGTGCTTCTGAAGTCTACAGCTACACTGGTGTTTCATGGGCTGGATGTTAACAGAGAAGCCCTTAATCACAGGTTTCAGTGCAGTTTCAGAAACCCTTTACAGGGACTGAATCATTTATACACCCATATGGGGATGGAGAGGAAAGGCTGGGTCCAGACCTGTCATATCAGAGAAAGCGCTCTGATTGCAGAAGTTAAAAGATCAGTTATCGAAACCAATATACTGAAAGCAACAGTCTCACTCGTCCTGCTCTTAAAGCCCAGTTGTGTGCAAAGTATTAAGAGGAAATATTTTTTGTTTTACATGCAACAGGTGGGCAGAAAAGGGATACTATGGAATTGGAAGGTGACTCGACATTGCTAGAAAATTGTCTTGGTGAGGGGTGAGTTTTCACTGTGGGTTTACATATACTTGTAACTTACTTCCCAAAAATATGAGTTTAATTTTCTTTCTCTCTTTGTTAATTTTTTATTCCCTTTTTCCTCCTCTCCTCAACTTTAATATGAAAATTTATCTCTAACAGATTTTTATTTTTTTAAAGATAAGTAAATGAAAGGTCATCACTTCCTTTCCACAAAAGCTTCCTTCTCACAGTGAAATGCTGTCACATCACATTTTAATAAGAATGATTGTGCAGCCCTTGTGAGGAGGGAGAAATGGGAAAGGGAAGAAAGCAAAAAACCCTCAGTGATCAGAATAAAATAAAATAAGGAAATATATTTTATTCAGAATCCTGCATCAGCTTTAGTGGAAGCCCTTCTTGTACATTCCCATCTTCCACGCAGCATTTAGGCTGGGCATAAACCATACAGAATTGCTACCTGATTAAAAAAGAAGTGTGATTTATTTGTACACTGAGGGTAAAGTAGTGGGGTACACATTTAGACTCATTTAGGCAGTGCCACTATCACTGTCATGAGATAGGTCAAGGTAGAGAAGAAAGATTAATGTGTGGGGTGAATCCATTGGAGAAAAACAACCAGGACTGATAATCTTTCACTCACTGTGAATCAGGAAGGGCATCATCCAGGAGCTGGGAACTATATGGGAATAGCTGGAATTCACTTGGGATCAGGAATCAGGGCTCCACTAATCTTATATCCACCAGGGAATATGTCATAATACTACTGCTAGAGGAAACCAAAAACTTTTACTGTGAAAAATAGCTACTAAATTGCAGGGATTTGAAAAGGACCTGTGGAAAGACCCAAGGTGGAGTACTAGGAGAAAATACAACTATTGTTGGATTTAAAGCTTGTTCTGAGGAGTTCATTCAATAAATACCTATGTTTCATAGAGACATAGGCAAAACCATCAAATTGATAGCTACTTTGTATGGCAAGGTAGGAATACCCAGTGGTTATGAATAAATCACTCCCTGAGACAAAGAAGTTCTGAGGACCCCTTGTTAAAATATAGGCTGTTCATCCCTCTGCAAAAGCATGCCTTTTATTAGAAAGAAGGATCAGTGCAACATAATGGAAGAAGCAGCTAATGTTTTTTCTAACCGGTCTGACCGTATACGTTTACCTATATTAAATCTGAGCTGCAGTGACAGCACCTGCTGCATCGCACAAATACACTGCTGTACTTTGTTTACTTGGACGAAGACAGTAGCACCATGAAGACCATTAGACTCCTGTGTGGGTTTATGTCTCTTCTTCTTTTTGTCTTTTTAATTAAACATGTAGTGAAGGAATTAATATATCAGAGCTAGGGGTTAAATTTGGGCACACATGTATGAAGCAAGTGACTGCAAACCTCCACACGCTGATCTGCCAGTGCACTTCAGGCTTTAGTGCCCACTCCCCTGCTGTTCTGCACATGCCCATCTCCCACTGCTCATCTCCACAGACATCTGACTACACACCATGTGCTGCTTCTTCACCTCCCTCCCAACTCTCCAGCTGCCATCTAAATCCTTTCTCCCTCCTCCCTTTACTTCTCATACAAATTATTCCTGGCCAGCACATCACCCTTCTTTGCACTGATTTCTCGTCCTTCGCCCTTGCCATCATGATAAAAACCATAGTTTAACAGAAGTCAGTGAAATCAGTAAAGTAGAACAAAGATTTGTTTCACAATATTCCATTATTAGATTAAATAGTGAAGATAAACATTTGGGAAATGCAGGCAACATTTTTATAAAGCATAATTTTGGGCTTAAAATACATGATACATAAAAAAAAAGGAATATGGCAATAATTAAAAGCAAAATGAGATA
The DNA here is from genome assembly GCF_965183815.1 of Platalea leucorodia. NCBI lineage: Eukaryota > Metazoa > Chordata > Aves > Pelecaniformes > Threskiornithidae > Platalea > Platalea leucorodia. The sequence goes on from NC_138829.1 coordinate 23,016,522, forward strand.
AGCACAGAATAACCTTAATTTCTAAAGAAAAGATGAAAGAATTAAAAAGATGAGGGCTTAGTATTAAAGTAAAAATCTCACAATTTAACTACTGGGATATTGGACCAGAATAAACAGTGAAGTAACAGAAAGGGTCACCAAGAGTTTAGAGACAAAAATCTGACCAGGGGCTTTTGTGAATTCTTTTTTTTTTTTATTACCAGGCCTACAAACCAGAAAACCTTTTAGATTTATTTCCCACTCAAAAAAAACCCTCTCCAGACACATTTTCTTATCTGTCTTTAGAAAATCTCCCAAATGAGAGTTTCAAAATTTACTAATACTTTGATTTCGAGATAAGCAACTGAGACATTTTAGCGGACAGAGGTAGGTTACAGAAGCTGATCATTTTACTGAATTCTAGATAATTTGAATGCCTCATAATATGCCAAAAGTGTAGTCTATTAACTTAAGGTTACTAGCTTACCTTTGGATTTTTGGAGATTCTTTCTAAGTTTATGAAAATGTCCTAAAGTCTTGGGACTGATCCCTTGGTTGTTTAGATTGACACCATCTCTATGGTACATTTTACAGCAAAGATTTGCTCCTTGAATATCAAACTCTTTGAAGCATGAATCTTTTTAAGAAAGGTGTCTCTATAAAGTACTTTGCACATTTACCGTACACTGTGAATGCTCATGTTATTGACAAAATGCAGTCTATGAAGTCCATGCAAAGTACTAGATAAAGATGATTTTACTACTTTTCCTTTCTTTAGCTCACTGATTTCAGCCATCTTATATCACTTGTTGCCTCTGCGTAAGCATCTCTAATGCTGACTCAGTACCTGACAACTAGTTTCAACTTCGGTTGCTGCCAGCTAAGCAAACCAGATTCACTAACAACTGTGAAATCAATTGCAGTTAAGGATACATCTTGCAAAGATGAACAAACTGAGGAGTTCAGCAGCATCAAGGGGTATGCAAACAGAAGTACATGCAGGAAGTATGAGCTGGGCTTTGCTCACTCCAATGTAAAGCAGGAGTAAGTCTCTGGATGAGTGGAGATTTTATAAAAGCAAGATCTGAATCAGCCCCTTTGTCTCAGGGACGCAGGCATTTAAGATGCTGGTGACTGATGGAATAGTTACCAAGGTTTCAGTTATGATAAAGGTGAGTAATGATTTTTATGTCATTCTTCACAAACTATCTTCATATCTTCCTCTGTCCTGTCAAAACAAGAGAACTGCTTTTGCACATAGCACCCAAATGCCTCAGTGCTTTAGTAATAAAGTAATATGAACCCATGCCACTCTTCTGTCAGCCCGTGAAAAGCTGGCTCTGGAGCATGTGTGGGTTTATGCGGTAGAGCTTTTGGCTGCTGTTAATAACAGCAGCAGGAAGCCCTGAATGGCATGTTCTGTCAACAGTGGGCCCCTTAATAACCGCCAAGGGTTTTTACCCCTCCCCTCCCTAGCTGTATTTTATGTGGACTGACAGGAAGAAATCACCTCTTTCACCTTCTCTCACAGCCTAAATAGAAATGTGTGATAAAATATTCACGAAGGGGGGGAGAGGGGAGAGAGAGAGAAAAAAAAATCTCAAGTTATAATAATGTTAATAAAACAGTCAAAAGAAGAGAATTCAGGGAAGGCAGAGATAACGGCATGTACCTTATCTCAGCTGCCTCCTGGTCTGGCTTGTCCACATGAATGTACAGAGAGATGGAGACTGAAAGAATAATGCTAAGTACAGTCAAGCTCTGTGCCACAGGGTATTAAACAGGACCAAAACACTGAGTCAGTGATACTGCCTCTGAAGGTGTCTCCAGCCCACACCCGCACCTGCTACAGAGGAGATGCCCTTTGATACCCTTTGCTAGACAACAAAATATTGCAGTTACATGTTTGAAAAAGTTCCAGCTGTTAAATCTGCTGTGTGGGAAATGATGCATAGAAATTTGTAGCACAGTGATAATGTGATGTAATCCTCCAGTTTATAGGAGGATCTCGGATGAAAAGTTGTTTCAAAATCCCAGGTGGAAGGTAAACATGTGATATATGTAGCATGGTAAATCTCTCCTTTCTCAGTCAATAAACTGGTGTTAACACCACTGTTATATTGAAGTTAATAAGTACATTGAAAGATTAGGTGTTCTGCATGTGTTATGTGAGTTGATTTAAACTCATTCATTCACGTAAAATTTACAGATTAATACATTAGTTTTTCATAAATCGACTGCATAACACTTCAGATCTTTGGGTTACACATAGTCTATCCACAAATAATTGTTCCTTAGAGTCTGACATAAAATTACAACAGGAACTCTCCCTTTTTGAAAAGGTCTGAAACCTGGCATTGAGATGTGGGCAGAGGTGCTGACACGACCGCAGTAGAGATTTTGCCAGGAAACCTACCATAACGAAACAACAGTGAAGTCCCTAGTTCAATATGTATTTGTTAAGAATTTGGTGGAAAAATCTCTCAAGTTTTCAGGCACAGCAAACATGGTCTGTCAGCTCACAAATCCCCCATATCATTGCAGACAGCAGGAAGAAGTGCACACCTTCAGAGAGCAGCTGAGCCTGTTTCAGGGGTGAGCAGCACCTCCCCTGGAATTGCGCTTCCATGTTGTTAGAATCTGTTACGATGTAAGGTGCTGGATTTGAAAGAGAGAACACTTTTTCTCCTTTTGTCCTTGTTATTTCTACCCCTGAAGCCCATGAGGAGAGGAGGAAAAAAGAAGTAATACAATTAGGCTGTGAGAGCTATGATACCTTACATGGACTGGAAGGTGGAGAAAAGGTAAAGAGAGGGAGGTTGCTGGAGGAATTGAGGATTGAAGAGTTCAGGCTTGGAAAGGGAAAAGCAGAGCCTTTGTAACTATTCAGCCCCTCAGCAGTGCTGTGCTGTCAGCAATAGCTTTGAAATGCACACTCAGAATGGGTCTCAGAGATGAGAAAACCACAAAGCAGACAATAGCGGATACCAGCAGATACAGAAGAGGTCCATGCCATGAATGTGAAGGATCTAGTTGGACATTACTGTTTTGTTTTCCTGACAAAGGCCAATTTGTGGAATTGAATATCTTTCACAGGAACAGGACCTGCTTTCAGAGGGTTCTCACAAAGCAACAAGTTTGGGTAAAAAAGCTTCAAAATGGTAGATGCCCATACTGACCTTTTCAAAATTGAAAATCTTGGGTTTACAGCATGTAACAAGCTTTCATTTGAAAATGCAAGCTAACTGTGATTAAGAGACCAAAATGATCAGAAATAAAATGAAACACTTCAAAATTACATAGAAGCCTGCTTCAATTGAATAGGAATCATGCATTTAACTTTCAGTCTATGAAAAATGTGACATTTCAACTTCTAAACCCTATTTGTGGTGAATATTTTCTTTTAATTGGGACAATTTTCCTAAGTGGGAAGAAAACCATCTGTTTCCCCCTCCTTCCAGCTGCAGCTTTGCTCTTTCGCATTTCTGTGCTTCAGAACTATATGCACTGGGTAGCATTTCAATGGGAAATAAGGGAAGATGGAATTCAAGGGCTCCATTTGCTTTTTTAGCAAGAAAATCCCTCTATTACATGTTATGGTCATAAAATCAGGTGTCCATAATACATGAAAGGCCAGAATTTGAATGTCTTTTCAGCCTTAACTCAGCCATCTTCTGCTTATACACTACAATGCAGTTTTTCTTTTTATGATCACCTGCTGCTTTCCCCAGAGCCTCATACCACATAAATAGGCATTTTCTGAGTGAGTAGTTTTTTCTTATTGTGCGTTATCACCATCGTTTAACATGTTTGCTTTGACACTTTGTGTGGACTGGTGCCCTAAGGTCCTATTTAAGTAGTCTTTCCTTTGAAAGATGGCTGTTCTCTATTTGCTATTTGTATCTTTTTTAGGATTCTAAAATCAAAAGCTATTCTGAAAGAATAACTTTTCCTTATATGTTTACAATCTACAGTCACCAAATTCACCTTTGAGCTCTGATATTTGAAATGCAGACATTAATCCAGCTGCTTATGTTTTCACCTCATGCAATTAAAGGTACAAGCCAACAAATTAAGTAACTGTAATAAAAGAGGCTTGATTTTGGCTGTAAAAGAAGGTGACCACAACATTTTGTTGTTGCTGTTCTGCAAACCTTCAGGTCAGTCATCTAAGCTGAGCCTTGGCTGTGGTAGTTGCAGTCAGCACCAGAATAGTTTTGCTTTGAACTTGTTTTTCCTTTGCTTGGCCAGTAGTGTCAGGAAACTTCACCTTCCTTTTATACTCCAAAGGGATGAAATATCCAAGAAGAAATCCATAAAATGCACATCCAAGAGAAGCAAACAGACTTTTCAAGTAAAAATAAACCAGAGTATTTCAAACAAAAGAATCAAAATACACAGAAATATGTGTCCTGATGGTGGGAAAGATTTTACATAGCATTCTCACAACAGTATATATATACACCCACCTCCTCCTTCACCAGTTCCTTTCTCCAAAACTAAGCTGTATTTCATTCAGGTTGTTTTGGAGGTTTCCAGATAATGTTGCCCACAAATCCATGTGCATTTGGAATGCAGTGGTTTGTGAATGACCTTTTCATTATATTCACTAAGCAGGATCTTGATCCAAGCAGATTCATTGGCTTGGGCTCACTCCACCCTCCCCTGTGCTTTGAACAAACCACTTCTCTAGGCTCAGAGGGCCATAACTTCGGTTGTTTGAAAAAATCATTTAACACAATTGATTATAACATTCTCTCTCTCTTTTTCCCCGGTCATAACTTCCTGATTGCTGTTTATCTGTACCAGATGTGCGCTTTACATTTCCAAACTACATAAACTTATTGCCCCGAATGGTTCTTTCTCTTTTCCCATCTGCTGTATATTTATATTTACAGTAGCAAGCTAACTTGTGTACTACAGCATACATTTAACTACAGGTCTGGAAAAGCAACAAGGAATTCCTCTCTTAGAGGTGCAGTTCTTGCCATCTGTAGCCATATCAGTCCTGTCTTCAAAAACATCTGACTATGTAAGCTACACAAGGCAGCCTCAGATAGAGCACCCTCCAAGGAAAATTTGAGGTACTGCAGAGACTAACAGCACTGACCAAGCAGATGACACCCTTTGCTCTGAATCAGTCCTAAAGCCATACACTACCATGGTGCAAGGGTGACCATGTCATCCTGGGTGACATTCTTCTAATGAAATGAACAGCAGTAACAGCTGAAAATTATCAGGGCAATCTGCCGCTCGGTACAAAACTAGGAGTTTAAGTGGCCTTGTGCACGTGCATGTCTACTTTCTATACCATTTCTCTCAAGAAATATTAACTGGGAGCCAAAAATATTCAGAGATTTAAAAAAAAAAAAAAAGTAAGAACAAATTCTGCAGAATCCACCTTCTTCAGCTTTTCCAATCTAGTGAAAAAGGGAATGGTGACTACTTTCCTCATCACGAGCAAGATTTTTATGCATTTGCATGTGCAGAAAAGAGATGTGTCTGTCAATAAAGACATTGCCTGTGCATGCACAAAGACCTCATATAAGGACATTTTTTCCATTATGTAGGCTTTAGAACTTATCCTTAAATTCATTCCAGCATTTTTTACAAGTGTGAGGGAACATTCCAGTTTGCATTCATACCTTTGATCCCTGCACATACACAGATGGAATTTCCATCGGGGTGGAAGTTATTTTAGATTAAAAAAAGATCAGATATTTCCCTTTGACGGAGGGTACGTTGGGTCTGCAATTGCCAGATCTCTTGGTTTTAATGCGCACCTAGTGTTCTCAAAATTCTAGCCCCTGGATTTATGGGATTATGCTAAATGCTAAACTAAAGCATAGCAACATGTATCTCATACAAAATTTCCCCGCTTTTGCATGATTCTGAGACCTAGTGTATCACCTGGCACCAACACAATAAAATGTGATGGTTCATCAGCTTGGGTTATTGCTGAGAAAGACCGGTAGCATTGCAGGGTCCTGACTAACCCAGCCACACTACTTTCAATCTGGAAGAAAGAGAAGGGTAGCAGCTGTTGAAGCATACATTTTTGACTGAGACAATTTTGTCCTGAGAGCACCTACTCTAAGATGAAGTTCCCCCACTATTGGTCTCTATTTTTTTTACTTTTGTGCCTTTTAATTTTTTCAAAGGTAGGAAAAATCATCACATTCCCAATTCAGAACTGAAAACAAAAATAACTTTTTACTGCTTAAAATTGCTTAACAAAATAAGAGGCTTTAACAGTTATCTTTCTCCAACAAAAAGGTCTCCAAAAGTATTTAATGTATTTGTTCTGCCAAAAAACCCCTGCATTTCAATTTCTAGTTAAATTACATCCTTGTTTTGGCTCTTTTTCTCTTGTGCAACTTAACATGTTTTCAGTCTTGGCACGAGTGCTGTTTTTGTTACAGGATTAAGCATAATGAAGCATCGTCTCAAAACCCAAGGCTTCAGCATAGTACAATAATAGGGCTATGATAACACTTTTCACTTTCTAGGTCCATTTATTCCATGAAAATTCACATAGCATTGTGTGTGCCTCCGTGTGTGTCTGTACTTCTGTGCCTTCATCTCTTGAATCCCTAAGTCGTTAGGGATCTGGAAGCAGAACACAGCAGCTGCAGGAAAAGACAGATTGTAGGGAAGAGAAAAAAACTTCTGTAAAAAATACATAACAAAAGACCAAATCTTAGGAAAGACATATTAACTCATGAGCATTCTGCACTTTTGACTGGATTCCTATCACCTCCTCTCCATGACTGCCATAGAGTTTTATGTGCTATTTTTAAGTAGGTGCCTTGTATCATTATGGATGATGCATTTTAGTAGTAGGTAAAGAGGCTGCCACAGAAATCAAATAATTAATTTGAAAATTTGCCACATTCCCTGCCTGTAAGTAAAGTGAGGGGTTTTTTATAGCTTCTTTATTTTGTAGAAATATTTGTAAGAAATACTAGAAAGTGAAAAATGAGGGGAGAAAAAACCTGCTTGGTTAGCTTAACGGAGATTTCTGTTGTCAAGGAATTTTATCATAAATCACAAACCAAGGATTATTTGCTGAAGCCATCTGAATGTGAGATAATTATAAACTTCTCACAAACAGTACCCAAATAGAAAAAGAGTGAAACTTGATGAGATCTAAACACAAACCGCGCTGAATTATAGCACAGTTTAGGAACGGATACGTCAGGAGAAATGCACCCAAAGATGCTCACAGAACAAACTGCAATCTATTGGGGTATTTTTTTAGGAACCTGAGCTAAAACAGGGAGAAACCAGCATACAGATATTTCCCAGAGACCTGTTCAGTTTTGTCTGCTTAGAATTACACCCTGTGAATATTCTGGCTGTCCCTATGGCTCAGCGATAGTTCCACCAGCTTCTACACACCCTCCTGCATGCTCTCAAGAAAAAGTTTTCAGCCAGTTGGGACACTTACTAAGAATTGGAGATGTTCAGCACTAATAAAGCCCTGCCTGTAACCTCTACAAATTTGCCTTTTATGCACATCTGCATTCTTCTTTGTCAGACATCAATCAGCATATTATCAGGAGGACTGAAGGAGAGCTCCAAGAGTGTGGCTTTTTATAGCTTGTGTATGTCACATTGCTGGACAGCTGAATTTGTTGGAGCTCCCTGTAGATAATGCAAAACCTTCATTTATGTATAGCAATATTCTATTTAGATTATGATACAGACTTTATCACCATAAGCCTAAGGACTTTAATGAACAAACTCACATTTTTCCCTTCCCTCAGAGGATTTATTCTTGTGTTATGTATTCAAGGGTGTCAATAGATAAACACACAAATCAAATCATCTTACATGGCTTAAAATTTAAATCAAATCAAAACAGAAATTTGCTGTTCTGAATTATGTCTATACTCTATACATTGTACTGCCTTAAGAAAGCAGCTCTCCCACCAGGTTCAGGAACTGAATGTTGTAGTTATTCTCATTTTGCATGTGGAAAAACTAGACACAAAGGGGTGACTCTCAGACCACATTAGCAACTACTTCTTTTTCAATAGGACAGTAAAGAATGTGCAAGCCTTCTATCCAGCTAAAAAAAAAGGATTTTCTTTCAAATGTCTTTTCTCCCCAAAGGTGAAGAATGATGTGCTTCCTTACAGGTAACTCTTGCACGTTCATTTCTGCTTACCATCACGTTTCTGTATCGGAATGTTCCCATAGTATTATACTGAAACACATTTGGAAATGTCAAACTTTTAGCGTTAAGACTAGTCTGAGAGACTTGCCTGCTCCTGCTGTCTGTGGAAAATGATAACCTCTGCTTCCCACCAGCTTGGCTTCTGTTCTGAATCACTCTCCGCTCAAGCTTTTTTCTCTCTCTCTCACCACCTATGACAGAAGGGTCCTGAAAAGACTTGGGATTTAGGTTTATGTCCAAGTTTATCCCCACAGTTTGGGGACTGTGTCTGACTGGGGTGGGGGGGGTCAAAGATGACTTAGCTGTTATTTTCCATGCCTCTTGATCCACTTTTGTGCCCCTCCAAGGGTCAGAAGACACAGTTCCAAAGGATAATGGGATTTTCTCAGCTTCTCGAGGAAAGTCTAGAGTTATTTTTAACTATTAGTGATTTTTATTTTAACTGTTAGTATTAAGTTTTTCTCATAGTTCAGGACTCTTCAATACTGATGAAAGACAGAAGCTAAATCCTGTTCTGTACCCTTCTTTTTATGCATTCACTCTTCAGCAGTATAAAACATCTGTATACTTTGTATGCAGAGCGGAGCAATAATTTATTCAAAGTATTTCACCTCCTCTTCTATTTCTAAACTAACTGTGAGCAACTTAGCATTCAAGTGTCTTTGGAAAATAAATCTAGCAGTCATTTCATGGAGAAACTGGTGGAAGTGTGGAATCTTTGAAAAGGGAAAGCGTTAATGCTGTGCCAGTGTCACTGAAGGGGCGCGTGATCTCGGTCACTTCATTTTAGCTATTCTAGTGCTGTTCACAAGCAAAAGTATGAAAAAAAATGAGACAGACCTTAATCAGCAAAGAATTAGAGAGTGGTAGAATATTTAATGTTTGTCAACAAGTTTTATTGAAAACTGGTGAAAAAGAAGGATTGGGGTGAGGGGACACTTCTTTGGCTAATAAATGTAAATGCAGAGAAAATGTATGTTATATAATTCTGTAAGGGGTTTAACTTAGTACAGTGTGGAATTCTGATTTAAAATCTTATGACATCCAGTATCAGCAGAACACACAGTCAGAGAATTAATAATTAGCTTAGTGACATACCTAAATATGACTGGTTAATAGAGAATTCTCATCAGACACCATATCAGTGTCCCCAGTGGGCTTCCTAGATATTGTTACCAAGCCAGATGTTATGCAACTTTTTATTGATTATCTAGAAGAAACATGAAGCTCTTGATGACTAAATTTTCAGATGACATAATAACAGACAAAGGAAGTAATAATGAGAAGCCATTTGTATCATACAGTAAGCTGGATACTGATAGAACGGAAGGTAGAAAGTCTGAAAGCTATATAGATCAACAGAATGTGCCTCAAAGGTGTTAGGAAATCAGCTGTAGTGTTTACTCTTTAAATATTCAATTTTGAAGAAGAGATCTAAATTAGCTATTTCTACTCAGGGAAGAATGAGTTCACATAATCTGCCTGTTTTTCAAGGAAAGCTCTAAAATATATGAGAACTGTTAAATTATTTAAAGCAGTCTGTTTCATTTCTGTTTATACTATACCATTGTTTTCTTCAGTTGCCTAATTACTCTTTCTAGTTGGCCTTGTTACTGCTGCTGAATGATTGCGGTTCTTAAAATTAAATTTGCTGTACAAATACCTGTCACTTCAAATTTAGTTTACCTTCCTTGAATAAAATAGAGTTTTAGAAGAGGCCATAACTGAAATTTTGCTGAAGGCCAAACAGCTATTTAAATGCTTAAATACTATGGTCCCTTAAAATTATTTAATTCCACAATTTTTTTTCCACAAAAATGTCACTTATTGAAAAAAATGGGTAAGTACTTTTTTTTTTTACTTTTTTTTTTTTTTTTTAATTTCCTGAAATGATTGTGACCTGAAAGGGATCAAAATTAAAAAGAATTTGTTAAAAAAAAAATTGCAGAAAATATTGCTACTTCATTAAAAAAATAAATTGATAATATATCTCTGTAACTATTGTTTTAAGCACTTTGGTACAATATTACATTGCTTTAATATGAGTGGGAAATGAAATGCTTCTGTGTCATTTCTTTCAATGCTCTCAAGTTGTCCTTTAGTATTTATTGCAATTTATTGGTCTTTCAAGGACTGTAATGGAATTCAAAGTTTATTGGCATGGTTCAGATAAGCTGCTTGCCCTTCTTCCGTAACCTGAAGACTTTCTGCTACTGGCTATATGTTGCAAAAATAAATGGTAATTTCACTTTACTATTATTCATAGGGTCGTAACACTCAAGGTTAATATGTGCTATGATGGCTTATTCATGAAAAATGTTCGCAAATCTTGAAAGTTTCATAATTTTTAACACATATAATTTGTCAAAAATTTCCTACCAGAAAGCATGGTTTTTCTTTATTCATTCTTCATCATTCATTTCTCTTTTAAAAACTTCCATTCTGCCAATGAGGAAGCATACATTACAGCATTTGCCAAAAGTGACAGATCACATGTTTATGACTAGATAAGAAGATAAATTGTTCTATAACCCTGTCAACTAATATTTTCCATGCCATAAAAATTGGATAAACATTTGAAAATTATTAGGTAGCAACTTCAGCTCACTTTGCAAATGATTTTACAAGGAAAAGAAAAGACTGAGTGTATCATACTATTTATTCCAAGTAAATAATTCAGGTGATTCTATTTAACATATCTCAAGAAGTAGATTGTGGGTAGGTGAAAATATGCATTAAATTTCATTATTACAGTCTTGGGAGCTGTAACTCTTAAAAGCACACCTACTTAGTTTTTGCAATATGAAGGACCTAACAAACCTGATAGTCATATGAATTTGCTCTATAAATCTATATACCCCAAATATGTTTTTCCCTCTTAATCAATGCAGTCAACGGTGATGTTGCCTTTTTAGTGGAGAAATTTTTTCTCAGTTGTGCTCACCATTCCTGAAAACGTTTGATTTCTAAGCTTTGTCATTGCTGTTTCCTGAAACAAAATGTTAATAAACAGATTTTGAAGGATTTCCCTTGCCTTAAGGTTTTGACTAGGATCTTAAAGTGGAAGCTAAGGTTTCTGAGGGCATTATTCAAAGTGAGATAATTTCAGATTCTCAGCTAGGTGCTTCTGTGACTCTCCTCTTTTTTCTTATATATCTACTGTTGTTTGAAAAATGCTATAAGGCAGAAAATTATTCTTCATTTGCCTATGCGAAAGCTGTGCCACCGGCATCTGATTCTTTTATTTTAGGAAGTTGGAGGCACGTTTATTTTGAGTAGTGTCAGCCACACTGATTTCAGTATGCCCAGACAGTGCAGAGCTTCTGTGTGAGCCAAACACTTAATGCATACCTGCTATTCATTCAGGTTCGTTTAAGGTATTACAGAGTTAATGTTTCTTCTTTTCATTTAGTTGGTGCCTGTCAAGGTAGACCCTTTTGCACACACAAACAGTGGTGCATATGTATAAGCATATCTGTAAAGACCTGTAGATCGCACACTTAAAATGGTTTAGCCTTTGTCTGCTTCTTCTCCCATTAAAGTCAAAGATGAATGCTTTTGAAAATTTCCACCCACCAGTTCAGTGTGTTTTTCATTCCTCTAATTGGCGAGTCAATAATCAAGAAAAACAACCTGCTGCTGTATCCACCTAATGCAGTCTACTACTCTTTTAAACCAAGTGGCAGAAGCTTCTGCTCTGTTGTTTAAGGTCCTAGGTTCAGTTGCCTGCAAATTACTTATTATGAGGCTCATTAGTTACACAATTATTTTTCTGAGGTGGAGGCAAAATAAAACATACCTGTTGAAACACACTATCATCTCAATTACGTTCTTAGAGAATTGTACTTTGGCAGATGAACTGTGAAAAAGTAAGGTTTGCAGAAGCTAGGCCCCTTGCTTTTAAATGAGGAAGACAGCTCTGAAATTGTCACATCAGAACTCTCCTGAGAGAAGTCACCTCAGCCAGTGAGGGGAATGATGGGCAGCTACATTATCTTTGAGAAACAAGAGACTAACCTAATGGCACCTTCCTTTCCAAAAGGCAATAAGGAAAATTTTGTATATTACTATCAACTCCCAGATTTCCCACTGTCACAGAAATCTGCCTAAATTGCTATATAATATATCACATTTGCTGTTTATGAGACTTTTTTTAATAATAATTTTATAGAAAAAATATTTGCACAAAACCAGAACAATCAGTTACTGGCAGAACTTTATCACGCACAAATGCTAATTATCCCCTCCCCACTACACTTTACTAGCTTTCAACTCTCACTGTTTGTTTCACTCTGTAATTGCACGCTTATGTGCAAAGTTTTGTTTAGCCTGGACACTGTCAGGCCAATGTGATTTTCCTGTGGGAGGTCATTGAGCTACGTTAGGTTGATACCTCTTGCATGGTGGCTGAGATTTTGAATTCTACCTCTGTTACTATAGACAGGGTACGGTATATAGTACTAGAATCCTTTATTCAGGAGAGGATTGCCACAACTGTAGCAATAATGACTTTAACAAGAGCTGTATCACTTAAGACCCCGAGGAACAGGTCCACAGGATTAAAAGCACTGTAGAAACATAAGTCATAAAACACTTAATTTCTTACATATCTGTAGAAATTCTTTCTGCTATGTCAATTTTTTATATAATAAATGCTTATCTTTATTGATGGCATCTCAAAGGATACTTTCATTAATGGACAGTAATAAATAATGTTCTGATTGTATTTAAAAAGGGTTTAAATTTAAAAACACCTGGATATTGTAGGTAATGATGTAATGTAATAATGTTCATTTTCCATCTTATTTGCAGGTGAAGAGTGTTCACCTTATAAATATATGAAATCAGAAGTTCCCATTTCCATCAGGAAACTTATGCTTAGAATTTATGCAAGTGGGCATATGAACATCACTTCAAGATACTAAAAAATATAAAAGCAGACACATTTTTAAGAACAGGTTCCCACAGAAGGGAAAATATTAACTGGTCATTTTTTCTGCAGTTTTTTGTTATTCTTGACATATGAGTTTGATAGTATGTTCTTCACTTCCTCTATAACTTTGTTGTGCAACATAAAGGTGCCAAGGTGTGAGCCCATGTGATTGTAATGTTTAACCTTTTCATTCTCACTCTTCCCATTCACCTTTCTCATAATAACATCAGTATACAAAGGAATGAAGCAGAAATTCATAGTCCAAAAATCCACGCAGTCACTTACAGCTTGGCACTTCAGCATCTGCCTTCTGTAGCACTAACTGATGGATTCATTTACCAAAATCATATTTGGTTTCAGTTCTCAGCCTGTCTGTCAAAACATATTCAGCTTTGCAGAAAGCAAAGCCTGCATAATATATTTTGTTCATGTAACCTGGAGGAAAGGGTGTTTACCTTTCTCTCACTAAAATCCAACTGTTTTTTCCCCACTAACAACCACAATGATGTGGGACATTATATAGCACCACCCCTTCTTGTCCAGTTTACTTGTCAAAGAGAAGTGGGTGCTACAGTTACTGGGAGATGTCCCCCATTTAAACCTCCCCCCACTTTTAACCTTACACACATTTGAGTCTGGGAGGGCGGCACAGAGACTTCACACAGTGAAGCAGGCTCTCTGGGAGGCAGCAAGATGGAACAAAAACAAGGTCATGATACCAGCAACCTTTATGGAGGCCCCTGTTTCAGAAACACGTGTCCCTCCACTATACCATCCTTTGTTATCCAATCTCTATACAATATAATGTATGAAGGATAAATTAGAAGACAGAAGCAAATTACTTGTGAGTAAGTGAGTGGTCTATCCTACCCAGTTTTACTGTAGCATTGAAAGAGAATGTCATTGAATATCTGCAAAAGAATAAAAGGCTTTTCTATAGTACTGCAAGATTTTTGTTGTTGTTTTTGTTTAACCTGCTTCAGGGGTGGAGGGAGATTAATCATCATTACTATCAAATCTTGGAAGTAAGAGCAAATAGACTGTATGTAATTACAGTTACTGATACAACTCTCACTTGCTGCCTATTATGGACATTCCATAAGATAACTCAATGGTTTTTTATCACTTCAAGTTTCTTTCTCATCTTCAGAATATTTCACCATGTCTCTGTACTCTAAATAGTTTGAGCCTGAGGTTTTGTCAGAAGTCCTATCAGATGGTATTTACTCCCTTACCGTTATTTACTATGATCAGATCAACAGGAGAAGAATATGCAGTTTATCCCAAAGAATATCTGTCAGGCAGAAAAAAAAAAAAAAAAAAAAGTGGTGTTCATAGTAGCATCAGAAGAGGAATAAGAAAGATGATAGCTGATACTAAGTCTCTAAAGTACGTGAATATTGAGCCAAGAAATGTGGAAAATAAGCATAAAGGGATAATATTCTCAATATATGGCAAATTTATGATCCAGTTGGTATAACAGAGACTTGATGGGATAATCCATATGACTGGAAAATTAATACAAAGTGAAAAAGCTTGTTCAAGAAATGTAGGCAGAGGAATAAAGGATGATAATCACTAATGCATACATTTGCTCTAGGTCAACACTTTAAATGAAGACATCTCTGCTGAAAAACTGAGCAATAATGAAAATATAAAAAGCTGTGTGCGGCTATCATTATATAGGTCTAACATAAACCAGCAAACCCAGATCATGTGGATAAAGGAAATAGTAGATTCATCCAGAGAACAAAAGCCCATGATAATGAGGAGTATTAGCTGTACAGACAATTCCAGGAACAGAGATGAATCCAGTCTGTCCAGCAAGCTCTTAGAATCCATTGACAGCAATTGATTTAGATGTAGAAAAGAAATATTTTGTACGTTTTACTTAAACTAGGAGGAAAGAACTGGCTGAAAATACCATTCTTAGAAGGTACCTCAGAGTAGCAATGAAATTACAACATTTGTGATTTTTAAAATGAGATAAATAACAACTAAAAATGTCATGGCCTTCAGGAAAATGGACTTTACTAAACTACATGACTAGTAGATAAGCTTTCACAAGGAGCTTGGTCTGAGAAAAAGGAGAGCTGGATATTCTGTGAAGAAAAAATACCGAAGCCACAGTTGGACAATAAGTTTCTCTCATTGCAAGTGAGACACTGAAATCATAACACAACCCCCTGAAAAAAATTACAAGTTCTTCATTGACTTGAGCACAAGAGACAAAAATGCACTAAAAATTAGGTGAGGTTACAAAGGAAGAGTACAAAATTGTAGCAGAAGTATGTAGTGGCATATTTGGAAAGGTCAAAATGGAGGATGAATGTTACTGCCAAGGAACACTAAAAGTAATGAGAAATCCTTCTATAAGTAAGTGCAGTATTAAGAGGAATACCAATGACTATTTTACTCCCAGGTATAGTTGTAACAAGGTATCTGTCACTATGTCCATGATAAAAGGGTAGTATCTCAAACTCAAATATGCAAAGGAACAGTTTAGACAGTAGTTAGATATGTTAGCAATTTTCATACCAATTGGGCTGAAAAAATGATGCAAAGATATATTAGTGAGATTTCTAAACCATTATGAATTATCTGTGGAAGATCTTGAAGGATGTGTGAGCTCTCAGAACCCTAGAAAATGGCAAATTCAGTTGGTTTGGGCTTTTTAAATGGCAAAAAGTAGAAGGCCAGAGATTTATAGATCAGTCAGTTCAATTCTGACTCCCAGGAAATTTTTCAGAACAAAGCTAAAAACTCCTGAGTACGTAGTTGATACTAAGTAAAGAGTTAAAGGACAATGTAGATTTGTCAATAGTAAATGATGTGGAAGGAATCTAATTTTCTTTCCAAAGCATAAAATTAAATTCCCACTACTTAAGAAACACTCCATAGGATGACCCCTTACAGTCTTATCTAGCCCTTTGATACTATGATTCAGAGCAGTATGTCTATTTTCTTCAAGAAAAGATTCAGTTTTCTGGCAAAGTGATGCAAAGAGGGTAAACAACAAGAAGGGAAATGCCCATCTAGCTGTATTGAAAGTCAGATTTTGGAAATTATTATTGCAGATTAAGAAAATGGCTTGTATGTCAGCATTTTTTAAAGTTGTCAGTGGTAATTCATTCAGTTATTCCTAATAGAGGGGGAGTTGTATACCTTTAATTCTCCCTTAATTCTCTCAATGCAACCTTTAATTCTCTGTACTTTTCCCAGTTGCACCCTTCTTTTCAATGTGGAGAAGGGAAGACCAGAAATGCATATAAGGTATTTAAGATTCAGTTGTACCACAGGGCTATTCAGCAGCATAATGATGTTCTTTGTTTTGTTTTGTTTTCCTCTATTTCTTTCCTAATAGGTTCTTAAACTCTGATTGCTTTTTTGAACACACTAAACTGATGTTTCTGGAGAACTATCTATTAAAATCCCAAGACCCCATTACTGAGTAATAGTGGTTAACTCAGAGACCAACACCTGAAATGTTAAATAGGGATTTTTTTCCCTTATTACATCACTTCATATACCTACATTGATTTTCATTTGATATTTATTGCCTTTTCTACTCAGTAGCTAAGATACATCTGCCTTTCTTCACAGCCCATATTTTTGCTATCCTGGATATTAATTCTTGAATAATTTATATTGTCAGCAGATACTGTCACCTCAGTAGCTATCAACTTCTTAATACCATTTATGTATGTGTTGAACAACACCTTTTCCAGAGACATCTCTTTTGGATTCCACTATTGAGCTCTCACCAATATGAAAGATAATCATCTATTCCTAATCTTTGGTGAGAAATCAGAATAAGTAGAAGTGATAAAATAAAGTCCTTTATTATTTATTTTTACCTGATTCAGAAACAAGCATGTACTTTGTTTCTTGCAAGGTAGGTTACCATACAACAAGTCTACCAAATGAAAATATTTCATGCTTTTGGGAAACAATGTCCCACTGTGTTTAACTAGCTTTTGAGGAAAACTATACCTTATTCTTCATGGCAGTTGAAATATATTCCTAGATGTAGTAGTGTCAGTGTGTTCCTTCTTATGGTAAGGTTACTCCTGCAAAAATTAAGTGACATCTTTAGCATGGACTGAGTTACTAAGCACACGCAAGCCAATGAGAGCTGCAGCAATTTTGAGATATCTGAATGCCTAATAGTGTATTTAACCAACTAGCAATTTTAGTTTCTGCTGCAACCTTAAGTATGGGTGAACAAGTGGAGAGAGTTTAAATACATCTCTCCCCAACAGGCAAACCTAACTAGCAAATCTGTCAGTGAAAACCAGGACATTTTCAAACTAAGAGCATGGTTTAATTCTATATGTAAAAGTAAAAGTTCTGAGCCATGGGAGCGGGGGGAAATATCACACATAACCAAACTCAGCAGAGGTATACTGGAATGAAATGAATGAATGTCAAAATAAAGTCACATCTAAACCAGGCTGTCGCCAAAACAGAGATATGTGACACCTATGAATTCAAAATGTATTCAACAGCATATAATTAACATCAACTTGCCTTGAACCCAAATATAAATGAACAAAATAGTGTGACTATCAATAGTGTGCATGTATTTAGTAACGTTGATGGCAATTTCAGACACAATGTATAAGCATTTTACTAAGTATGTGAGCAATGTGATCACCAAAGGGACAAGGATGGGTGTAGTTGCACTAGGAGCCATCCAAGTAACAAAAGTTGCCAGACAGGGGATAAGCTAAGTGACTGCAAACAGGCGGAACATCCTCCAAAATACACAAGGGTGTCTGACAGGACAAAAGAAAATGATACAAGCAGAGGCAAGAGCAGAGGAGAACCCCTTACTTCTGAGGAGGCAATAGCATTAAAATATCAGGAAAGGAAAAAGATGAAAGAAGGCAATTCCATTTCAGTTTTGACTAGTCTCATAGATGAGCTCTCACACTGAGCTAGTTATCTTCCTCTTCAAGCAGGAGCCACCAAGGGCCATCAATGCTAACTGTACAGCATGAGCCCCATGGCACTGGGTAATTTAGAAGATAAGAGTTAACAGTTTTGTATACATAGTGATGATCAATATTGTATGAGATTTAACTGTTAGCACAAAGTGTGTTGTTCATGAGCAAATTTAGTAAATTTTAGTCTTAAAGTTTAAAGTTGACCTGACTTGTCAGTCTTTAAACAACCACACCACAGTGATTTCTGATTCTCTGAATATTGATAGATATAGATATACGTATATATAATTTGCATTTTCAGTAAGATCCAGCTATTCCCTATTCAAACACATTACTAAGGAGAGAGTGTAGTACCTGTTAATGTCAATTACATCAGACTATGTTTCAATGTTGATTTCTCTCCATTTATATCTGTGGCATTTTTGCAGATGCCTCACCACTGTTTGCTGGCCCACAGTGTGGAACAAAGGTCTGTATTGCTTTGCAAATACACAGGAAAGCATCAAATTTGCCTGCATCTCCAGCTGAACCATCAGTTCCAGTCTGTGCTCATCATTACCCCTAGAAGCTGTGACTGACGGGCTGGGCTGATGTTTGGCAGAGAGGTTATAGTGAAACCAGGCAGCTTGATATACTGGGTGGAAATTCTCCACATAGCAATTTCTCAGATGGTCAGGTCTGCACATTGTCCCTGAAGATAGCTGGAGTTAAAAAGAAAAACAAAAAATAAGAAACAAACAAACAAAAAAAACAACAAACAAAATACCAAACCACAAAACACAAAACAAACCCTCAATGAATCCACTTTGTGCACAACTCCAGCCCCATCAAAGGTCAACACCTCCCATCAGACTATCACATTCTCTCTCATTAACTTGCCACTGACAGAGGAGCTCAGCAGCAATATACAATCTGTACCTGCTGTGTGTGCTTATTTTCCTTTTGTTTGAACAATGAGAGGATATACGTTACATCAAGTTTTGAGTTTGTAGTGCTGCTAAATCACACTTGAGGGAACAATGAAAACAGTGCCTATTTAATAAATATATGTTGATATTTCATATCTAATTGCTTCCAATGGGATCCTAAATGCATCCCATGAAGAGGAGGGAGTACATAAGTCACAAACGGTAGAAAACATCTGAGTGATGCATATATTTCTCATGAGTCATAGATAAAGGTCTAGAGCAACAGTTCCTTTTGTCACTTTGCTACCTACTGCTGCTGCCAGATGGATGAGGGAATGAGAGGAATGAGGGACAAGCCCAAGGAGCAAATGGCAAAAGAAGCACCGCTAGGAATTAACATAATACAAATTAAAGCATAAAGGAGATTTGCATTTCCAGCCACTTGATAAATGACTCTTAGCTGGGCATATATGGGCAGAAAGGGTAAGAAATCCCACAGTTCTTACAGGAACACATCTTACTCATGCTAGCTCCACTTACAGTTTATCTATTTATTTACATATCTACAAACACCTACTTATAAACTCTCAGGTTCTATGTCTACACACTAAAGACAACGTTATGTCACAGGCTTCTGTGAATGCACTGAGTCCCAGGAGTCTGGTCTTATTTCAAGGCTAATCCCTTCAGGTTTTTTGACTGTTTAATGTCATTCGTGTTTCTCACTGTCACAATTTGTGAAAACTCTGCTAGTTTCCCCATTTCTAAGATAACTGATATGAACTGAGTCTTACACAGTTCCTCACAAAAGTGGTAAATATGAGCCCCTCTCCACCCCTTGGTTCCTGTACAAAATAGGTTTGTATTGGAAGCTGAATATGGAAGTTAGGAGGACCTAGGTGAAGCCAAAAATTTCTGGAAAGCTTAAGTAACCACGAGTTCTCAGGTTCTGCAAAAAGACCCTGGTAGACAAAATAACTAGATAGGCAATATTTATCTCATTCTACAGCTCTCAATCACAAGACCTCAAACAAACCTCTCTCATTCACTTGCAAAATGATCACTAAGAAGAAAGCTGCTTTCTTTACCTCTGACTCACGGAGATAGGCTTAGTATTTTAAAGGGAAAGGAGTTCATGTTCATTTTGAATTCTTTCAGGAATAGCCCACTTTGGCCATATAAAGATAAGCCAGGCTTTAGTTTCCCATCTGTGGCAGAAGTCTCTTTTCTCCAAGGGAAATCAGCTGGTTACAGGTAATGAGGTTGACTGCCAGACAGCTTGGGCTACATAGGGTTGAGGTATTTACCATAATTGGGTTCACCTGCAAACTAAGGCCAGGAACAAAGGTGATGCACTCCTGGTATCCTGCGTGGTCCTGTATAAGCATGCTGGATTCTGGGAGAGTCATTTTAAAGCTTGGTTATTATATTTCTAGAGAGAAACCCTTGCCTCATTTAGAAATGCTCAGGTACCATGAGTGTGAGGCTTATTCTAGTTCTGCGATCCTCCATGAAAGAAACTAAATGCTAAAGACATGTAACTTTATCATACAAATTTGCTTCCTTTCTGAAGCAGAGGGAAGGTTAGAAAAGGAAGTCTCATCATACACAGAGAACTATAATGCCAATATTTCCAGTTTTGAGGATTCCTTTTTCCTTATCTTCTATCAAGGACTTAAGACTAACTTATGACTATAAAAGGTAGTCAGTCTTAAGTCATTACTTCTTTCTGTTATTGTTTTCATTTCCTTCCTCACTTAACATGGATCATTAGCCAGACTGAATTAATGAGCACAGGGCCAGCAACTAAACTTCTTCACCATGAGGTTTTGTTCTCAAGACCTTTCAAACCAAGTAACACAGATTTGCTTTTGTTGAGTAAATATATAGTCTGGTACCCCATTTATCTTCATTTGGTAACATTCAAATTCCAGCAAAGAAATACAGCATTACGCTTATCAGTAAGAATGATGCTATCATTATGTTGTTCCAGTGGCTACAAGATAATTAATGTTTAGTGGTAGACACATTCAAAATAACATTAATTATGTTATTAATGATTTTAATTAACTTCAAATGCTTCTGTGTTTTCCAATAAGTTCCATATATCCAAGAATAAAGCTGCACACATTTTCCAACTCTTAGTCTCTTCCTGCTGTTTGTTTACTACAAAGATTTAGCCTGAGCTCTGAAAAGGCACCTCTGGAAGTTAACTTGAGTTTCTTTCTATTAACTATTTGATTCTGGCTTTTTCTTTCTTTCTTTTTTATTATATAACAGTAAAATTTTAATAACAAAGTAATTAGATGCATTTATTTCAGTACATTTCACCATATGTCGTTTGCTGCATGAAGTCAGCTTTGAACAGAGTTCTTTCACCATAAGCAGAGAACGAAGCTAAATGCTGCCTTTCTAATCACTTTAAAAAGTCATTTAATGGTCTTGGGGATTTTTTTTTTTCCTAGTGTTACAAGAATCAGGCTGAAACTGCTGTAGTCTTACTGTATTATTTGTCTTTTGGGAAAGAAACTAGAGACAAATTTTCTTCTTGTCTTCCTACCACTTCTCATTTAAAAGTACTTTTCTTTCTAAGCAGAATTTTGTATTGATGAAAACAGCTCTCCTGACAGTACCATGGAGGTTCTTTACTGAAAAACAAAGAATAACTGAGCTCCTAGGTAGTCTAAGCTCCTTTAAAACATGTGCTTCAAACATGAGAGCCTTACAGACAGATAGAAAAGCCCTATTGCTGTGTCTTCTCATTATGGCTTCTCTTGTGGAAACTATCATCGCAAAACAAACATGACTTGGGAGCAATTAAGGAGACTTTTTAAGTCACTGTGGTAATGGTGATGGAGGAAGTGTTTTAGCAGCATTACAGTCAGACCTCTCAAAATATACAAACAGCTGAATTTAATATTCCTTAAGACCAGCTCTAGTAACCTGAATTATAAAGACTTTTTTTTTCTGCTGCTACTCATCCTCTCTTTTTTAGCTAATAAGCTAAAAAGAAGATTAGTTCTGATGTTTTATGTGACCTTGGGACTCATTGAAGATGGATATACCTTGTTTGAAATTGATATGGCATGGAGTTCAGTTGCAAGATGGTACTGGCTTTAATAAAGGTCCTATGCATTGCTATTTCAGTTCTACACAGTAAAAAGGAAGACCTAAATACCTGAGGTTAAAATTCAAAAGATCCAGCATCCTGACTAAAAAGTAATCTAAATTTAATATACCACAAAACACAGAGATAACATCATTTTGCCCTTCTCACCCTTACTCAAATTATTTTTCAGGACTTTAGAAAAGTGTCTGTCTCTGCACAGAATCCGAGATCTAGAACGTATCCCACCTAAAATGCTTAATTATTTATATGGATTAACATGATATCAGTAGCAAAGATGAAGTGTACTTGTATCCAACCTAGACTGAAGCTGATGGTGAGAGATGTCAGACCACATCCCACAGTTATTTTAATTGTGTGAGCTGTCACAAAGCTCAGCACAAAGAAAGAGCCAGCTGGAACCCTGAACTAAAAAAGTTCTCAAATCTAGATGAAGCCTAAAAGAGTGGCTGGTTTCTTGATCCCAGTTAGGCTCAGGTATGTAACTATATCACAAGCTGCTTTGTTTGTCAAACTGAAGAAGCAAGATTTTCAAGTGGAGTAGGAATTTTAAAATCACCATCTGCAGTATTCACAAGATATAAACACATCCTAGGGGAGACAGAGCTTTGTAAGCCCAAATTTGAGATAAGGTACCTAATTTGAGATAGGGTGCCTTTATAGGGTAAATGTAGTGCCCATGTCCTTTATCAAATTCGTTAAAAGGAGAAGAGTTAGATTCATTTAGGTATCAGGATAAAGCTCCCAAAAATAATTTCTGTTCCATTAGGGAACAACTTCCAAGAAAGTACTAATTTCAAACTAGACAAGAAAAAATAGTGGAAACTATTCTACAAGTGATAGAACTACACTGACAGGGACCTGAACTATTTTTCCTCTTTCTTTGAAATGTGTATGAAGTCACAGTGAATAGAGAAAAGTTCAGCATACAGGATGTCGCACAAGCCAAGTGAGGTTTCCTTCTTCAGCATTCTTGTTCTAGCAGACTATGAAGCCAGGTTTTACTCAGGTTCAGGGTCTATTCTCTCTTTTGGAAAATGGAAGTTCTTGAGATAAGGAGCTGCTTCTGTTTTTATGTGTGTGTAAGTGATCAGAGAACATGGCAGGAAGAACATAAATCGTGGCAGCCCTGCTTTAGAGTAGTCTGCCCCCTCACTGGCAGGACAGTATGCTTCTTCCTCCTGCACTCTGTTAGGAGAAGCTTCTTCATCCCTTACTAAATGAGCTGGTTTTTGCTTCCAAGATTTCTTCTTGTGTATGGGGGCAACTGATACCAACACGGGTTGGTTCTCCAGTTCAGCTGCAGTGCCTGTCACCAGGGTGTGAGTAGCCACAGTATTCTTAAATAGTTGTTTAACCCTAAACAAGACCTGACACACATTCAGGAGATATAGCAATAGGACCACTCTGGTTTGAACATCCCAAGGATATTCAAAATTCTCAAGAGCTATTGTAATTAGCCTGAAGAAGAAGGGGAAGATGGAGGAAGGTGTCTCCCCTATAGGCTGGCTCTCCAAGGCGAAAAAGTAAAAAGTGTAATTATTAATAATTTCCGATACATGGCTCTCGAAGTACAGCAGTGACAGCAGTGCTGAGTATAAACATGAGATTGATCTCATGACCGATAATTTTACCATGCCATAAGCCAGTGTTACACAGTACAGCAAAGAGATAACTTTAATCCACCTCCCAGAGGTGATAAACAGCACATAAATACTGATAAACAGTATACACGGCAAGTAAGGTGTTACATAACACAACTCTGAGAACAAATGCAACAACTCTGAGAGCAAGTAAATCAACATTGTGACCAGCAGTTACTAAACTAATATAATGAATGCTTATAACAAGTTTGGTTTAACGTGCTTTGGTCAGATCTGTCATTATCTCAACCCTTTGTGCCCATGTTGGGCGCCAAAAAGGACTGTTGTGGTTTAACCCCAGCCAGCAACTAACCACCACACATCCACTCGCTCACCCTCCCCCTGACAGTGGGATGGGGGAGAAAATCAGAACAAAAACTTAAAACCATGGGTTGAGATAAAGACAGTTTAATAGGACAGCCAAGGAAGAGAAAATAATAATAATAATAATAATAATAATAATAATAATAATAATAATAATAATAATAATAATAGAACATACAAAACAAATTATGCACAATTAAATTGCTCACCACCCACTGACCGATGCCCAACCCATACCTGAGCAGTGATCGCTGCCCCCCAGCTAACTGTCCTAAGCATGACATCATATGGTATGGCACAGCCCTTTGGTCAGTTTGGGTCAGCTGTCCTGGCTCTGCTCCCTCCCAGCTTCTTGTGCACCTGGCAGAGCATGGGAAGCTGAAAAGTTCTTGACTAGTATAAACACTACTTAACACACTGATGTTTTAGTTACTCCTATCAACATTATTCTCATCCTAAATCCAAAACACAGCACTCTACCAGCTACTAGGAAGAAAATTAACTCTATCCCAGCTGAAAACAGGACAGACAACTAAACTGTTGACACCCAAAAGTAGTTCAATGATCACAAGTACAGGGGCACTGGAAATACCACCACTTGCTTTTTATCCCCAAGTCCCAAAACTCAAGTAGGATACCGCTTTTCTCTTGTGTCTAACTAAATGTGAAAACCTTATAAGTATACCTGCCTCACATCACTTTGATCATTTTGGATGCAAGATACACATAAGTGCTCTTTCACACTCAGTCCAGGGACAAATCAGTGCTTTAGAGGTGCCTTTCTTTTCCCAGCAGAACAATTCAACAAGCCTTAGAAAGAAGTACTTGACTTCTTATTTTAGTGATCCTAGATATCTCTCCTAGTAGGAGAGAACTGCATGAGAAATCCCAAGAGGAAAATATAAGACGTGAAAGATATCATCTTTGAGTATTTTGTGGCGATAATCTTTTGTGCTCCAGCAGAACCTAAATTTTTCCACTGTGCACAGCTAACACAGGTGTGTTAGGGAACCTTAAAACTGTATTACTTTCATTAGTGGCTCTTTTCCCTCTCATTGGTTTTCATATCCACTCCTCATGTTTTCTCTTAAATGAGGTCCTGATTCTTCAGCTTGTCCCCTGCAAACAGAGCTCTGCATGGAATTCCACTGAAATTAATGAATTCACTTGTATAAAATGAAGAGGCAATGTCTGAGATCTTTATATGCTTGGAGGCAAGGTCCATGTTTTCAGATAGGTCTATACAAGGCCACCCAGTGGAACATGAGGACATGAATTTTACAGTAATGTAAATAATGAGTAATAATAAGAAAAGGAACATATGTTAAAATCCTCCTTTAACAATGTTGGCTGTGTATTTATATTTTGCAGCTTAGCCATGATAACTGATTGAATCAGTGCTTGCTTTTCTCTCCAATAGATTCATTCCGAGATATTTATGAGTTTAACATTGCATTTTGGCACACAGAACAGAAACAGAAGAGTTTGTAAATCCATCCTGACATGTGTTCAATATTATTTTAATGTGTCCATTTCAATGCTATCAGCCTCATTATGTCAGATTTTAGAAACTGCAGTTTTAATTCCATGTTACAAAAGCAACTTTGATGCTTTTGTCTGGAAGACTTTCTCTACTGTTGTAGTTCAACGGTGTATGTTAAAATGAGAGACTGAAATCAGTCATCATGAGTCAGTTCCTGGCTTCAGTGAACCTGGATTTTATTCTCATGTAAGCAGATGCTGTACATTTCCCATAGACCTGACAGTGCACTTCAGTGTTCTTCTACAGATCTGCTGTCTACACATCTCCCAGGACTCCTAAGAGCTCTATCAAATATTCTAACCTGCAGCCACAAATGCTGGGTTAGTGACCCAGCTACCTCTGTTTCCTCTTAAACCAGATTCCTCTGCTAAGTCCATACAACTTTACTTTGATGGCAGAATCCATTGGTGATCTAATCCTGGGGATCTGTAAAAGACTGTTTCCGAAATACGGCAAATAACATTTTTCACCTATTTTTTTTAGTAGCCCAAGCAAAAGCTAAACACTTATTGAGTTACTAGTCCAATTCCCTTGCCTCTGATTCCTGCAAAACTTTACCCTTCAGGTTCCAGGGCCTTTCTTTACCTGTCCCTGATTAAGGTCAACATTATTCTCCTTTGTTAAACTTAGTGCATGGGTTCATTTAAACTGGCCCATCTCATTACACTCAGCACTGTTTGAATAAAGATCTCCATATCACAAAGGAACCAACTTTCATTGCATCTTTCAAATCATCAGTATCAGTATCTCCACTGCTTGTCCATCACTAGGAAATTCATCACTCCCAATTAGAAGCCCTGCTGTTTCTTCATCACAATATATGTTTGAAAATGGCATTATTCACAACACGTCCCCCCACAGCTTTTGGCTAATAAACGACAGGCTCTCAGGGGAGACCAAATTGACAGGGTTGGAACCTAGATAATAAAAGTTTAATTATTATAAGCAATGATAGTATTTAATAATTGTGATCTCACTGGGAACAATTTCCAAGAATAATCATTTTTGCTTCATTACAATGTGTGAGTGATGATACTAATAAAGGCTCACATGGGGAACTCCACAATTCCCAGCCTGCTTCCCCCAACAAACATTAATTATGAAGAAAATCAGGTGCCACTACCTACAAGATGAGGGAGAGACATGGATGGTCCATACTTTCTCAGCTAGGAAAACAAAACCAATCGGAACAAACCTGTTTTATGGAGGTGAAGAAAGTAGCAAGCTTAGGAAATTAATTGCCTTTACAATGAATAACTTCAGACTTCCTTCTTCCCTTTTCTTTTTTTCCAGCTGAGCAGACATGTGACTAATGCTGCTTTCTCTCCCATCAAATGGGAGAATAAACATATGAGTCCACTCAGTGTGAGACGTAGTCTGGAAATTAAAGCCTGCTGTTGTGAGTCCTGAAGGCTGGGAAAGGAGCCAAATGGGAACAGATCAGACCTAAACTTACTTCAAAGACCAATTCAAATGTCCTGTTCTGTAAAGTGGAAGCTACCTGTTTTCTTGTCTTGATTCTAAGTAAATTTGGCTTTCTGGACAGGTAGCAGCACCGGGCTACCTAAAAAATTTTGCATATGGTGCCTTAAAAAAAATGTAGCAGGGAGACTTCTTAATGCAATATTGGTTTTGTTCTTTTTGAAACAATTGGCTGCTTCTCTGCATATTTTTGATCTCCTTTGTGGAAAAGGGCTGATGTGAAATCCTCTGCCAAAGCATTTAAAATGGGAATGAAATATGTTAAAAAACATCTAGCCTGAAGGATTTCAGCTCAAAGAGAAAAAGTGAAAGACTGCTGTTGACCTGACTGCATAAAGCTGTTCCGTGGCATTTAGGAACTGACCAGGCATACACAGAGCCAGAAACATGACAACAGGACTATCTGGAGACTATGTTTATGCCCATATCCTGCTTTCTAAAAAGAACAAAAAATAAAGCAAATCATACTGAGAAAAACTTATGGAGATGCTTATGGATTTTGCTGAGAAATGTGAAAGAAAGGGAAATAGTAAATGAAGGTGAACCCACAAGCTCACAGGGATTCTCAAAAAGAGCTTTGTTTTATTCCAGAGGATAAGGGTACAAGAATGATGATTTTCTGCATTGGTAAAAGTACATTACAGTGAGTACTAGATCTTGTTCTTTAAATCAAAACAAACCCTCAAAAAAGCCTTTTAGACAACGGATGGCTTTTCTTTTGCACTGGAGAAACACTGAAAAGAAAGGAGGAAGACCAATTGTCCCAGCATGAGTGAAAAATGTGTAATTTCACAGGTCATGGAGAAAGATGCCCAAAGAGGCAGCTGAAAAATTAAAAAACAAAAAAAGGAATCCAGTCAGCATGATGATGAGAAAAATCCATGTTCAGGGCTTAAATTTTGTGGACCACATGGGCTTGTGTGGAATACATGTGTCTTTCTGAGCAGAGTAAACCCTTTCTACTTCTCTTCTTACTACTGTTATAGAGCATTTGTTTTTTTCCAGGCTAGCATCTATCATGTGCTTCATAGGCACATTCAGGTAATTTTTCAGTTCGTGTTTTGTTCATCATATATATTAAGGGTGAACTAAATCTGCTAAATCCAGAAAAGAAAGTAATTCCAATTTCTGAATCCAAATCTTCCTTGACTGCTTTTAATTCAGGACTAGATCTTGGTTATTCTTTTTTTTAAGAGTTGTATTTTCACAGGTAAAATTGCATACAAGTTTATACATACAAAAAATTATTCTCAAGTAAATTTCTTTGTCTGAGTTATGCCACTGCAAAGATGTAATGGGTTTGACCCAATAAAACAGTACTCTGTGTAGATTTTTACACTTTTCAAATCACTATACAAGAAATAGACAATTACCCAAATTAACTGAAATTAGTAGATGAAGGGAATGTAATAGATGTATTGCAATATATTCTCAAGATCATAAAAGACCGGCATTTGTTACAGTGGATCATGAAATCTTGCAGGAGAGATTAATTTCAATTGCTTTGGATTAGAAGCACTTGCATATGAATTGGAAACTGGCAGAAGGGCCATAAACAAAGGGCAGTGAAAATGCAGATAAACGGCAGTTTGTCACAATGAACGGGATGGGTCTAGCAATTACTGTATCGATCACTACTAGCCTTGTTCTCATTTAGCAACTTCATCAGCACAGGGCAAGGCCAGGCATTTGCTGTATTTGTTTTCATTTTTAAGTTAACTTATTTGGACTCTTCTCATGACCCTGTTGCATTTGCCTCCTGCAAATATTCTAGGAAATTAGTTTACTGGAAGAAATCTTCATGCAAATACAGAATTTTAAATGAAGATAAATGCTTACGGAATACAAATCAGAATAAAAAATCCTGAGTATTTTCACCAAGAAACACTTTCTAAAATCACTGCTAATCCAGTCAAAATAAAAATAATCTGACCTCTGAAAAGAGCTTTTCAAATAATTTCCCAAATAGCTTAAAGGGAAGGAATTAAATCTTTGAGGAGTTTAGTTCTCCTTAAAGAACCTAGAACAATAATTACTGGAAAATTACATCTGAGAAAATATTGTTCTACTTGTTCCAAACAATGTATTTTGGAGTTCTGCTAGGTCATTCCTATTCACACGAAAAAAATAGAAAACAAGTCAAAGATATCATTTAGTACAGACCTGTTTCTTTACTACACTCCTATGCTTCCAAACTTAAAGAGGAAGAGCACACAATTTTGTTCTTCACAACTTCTAAGTCTTCTCTTTAATAAGTTGAGGCAGAAATTACTTCTATTCCTCCACAAGGACATACTTTTCTTTGCCTCTAATTTCTGGCACATTCATGAGTTACTAATATAGCCCTTTGCCATAGCACTTGTCAAACATTACATACCACCAAAGTTTGGACATTTACTTGTTACATTGGGTGGTGCCTTACAGAGTCTTCCTCTCTCTCCTTTCTTAAATAGCTTAATTGCTCCTCCAAAAATCCTGAAAGAAAGCTGCCTTGCACATCTGTCAGCTCTAACCAGGTCCAT
This sequence comes from Platalea leucorodia, assembly GCF_965183815.1. Taxonomy (NCBI): domain Eukaryota; kingdom Metazoa; phylum Chordata; class Aves; order Pelecaniformes; family Threskiornithidae; genus Platalea; species Platalea leucorodia. Next base: position 23,046,114 of record NC_138829.1, read on the forward strand.
AACTGTGAATAAATCAAAGACCCACCTTATGACAGTCATTAACAACTTCCAGAACAATGTTATGTTCATGGATAATTCAGAACAGAGAAAAAGACAAAAATCCTCCAATAAATTATTCACTTCAAATTATTCTCCCAGATCTCTTTTCCACCAGTGACTAAATAATCTGTCTACATAAGGCTTTTTTCTAAACCTATCACTGTACTATTTAAGAACTACAACAAACAATGATAATTAGCAAAATAATTTAAGAACAAATTGTGCCACATTGCATCCTACCTGGCTGAACGTAATGGCTTGGATTCCTCCCCTTTCACTTCCGTTTCCTAGCTGAAATATTCACATCAGGAGCCTAGGCGCAGTCTATAATCAATGGGGGATGGAATAGCAATTCCAAACTATTCAGCCTACATCTGAGTCTCACCAAAAATGCTCCATAAAGCTTGCTTATCAGCCTAAAATCTCCACATTGCCTTGTATTATGAGGGCTCTTCTTCCCTCAGTAACATCTTCAACTAGTCTTTCTGCTAGATTTGTGAAAGAAGATGTTATCTAGACAGTTTTCGCCATTTGCTCAGGGAGGCTGGATCCTGTGTGCCACTACACTTTTTCCTAAGTGAGATTAAACTGAGATCATTGTCTGTATCTAGTCCAGAGCATAAAAAATCTTAGATTTTCTTTCTTTCTCATGCATAGACTTTCACTGACTTGATCCTGTCCATTGACTGAGGTCAATGGTGATTTTTCATTGCAGGATTTAGATGCAGAATACTTCGCTAAAATGACCATGGACTCAGGTATCATGTGGTGTCATCTCTTCCTCTGAACGTCACAACTTGGCTCCATTCATAGCTGCCCGTAGGCCTTAGTTCTTATGATCTTTACTAAATGCAGTAGGAATTTAGTTTCAGCCATGTTTCAGAAACACCATGTTACTTGTGAATAACACAAAGTAAGGAACGATATGATTTTGGCTCATACAGCAGGAATTTTGAATGGACATTCAACAGGAGAGATTGGTACTGTGATATTCACTGACTATGTTAAGGCAGAAGCATCTGATTTTTGGTTTACCATTCATAGTTTAAGTATGTGAGAATTCCAATATAGCCTAGCCAGATATTTCCTTCTGGTAATTCAATATCAGCTTCCATTTGGAATCAAATGCATTTGCCAATAAAATTTTATTTTAAAATTTATCTGCTAATAAGACTGTTCTCAAGGCAAAATCTACACTGAATTCTTTTGCAGCTGTATTATTTCCCTTTTCCTTCCAATAATTTTATGTCTTTGTTTTTAAATAGAGCCAGGTTTTTCCATAGTTAAGGTTAGGTCTGCTTCAACAATTTATTCTCAGCCCTTTATCTACCATTTTAAGAATGGTTTTGTAAATTCTTTGCAAAAGAATCTATGAACAAAAGAAAGTTTTTAAGAAACTGTTGTTATTAAAAACTGTGCAACAAATAGTTTCTGTATTTACTGCTAAGCTAAAATATAACCCTACCAACTATTCCATGAGCTGCTTGAAAGCTGGAATTTATATTTTATCTTCACCATGGTAGGCACCATGTTTCTTCTCAGCTGTGTCCTGAATTGGGAAAACATAATCTTTCCTTAGGCCAGCTTTTACTATAGCCCCTCCACATAACATAGGCAGTACAAAAGTAATCTTCAAGTTTATGCACACAAATAATACATTGTTTTAACTACACTAGTGAGGTAAAAGGCAATATCCTTGCTCCCAGCATGGATACAGCTGTAATCATGCAAACATAGATAGTCCATCACAGCACTTTCCCCATGGTAAATAGAATATATTGCACCAGCGTAAGAAACCCCAGGTTGTTTAGCCTGGAGAGGATAAGGCTCCAGGGAGACCTTAAGAAAGATGGGGACAGACTTTTTAGCAGGGCCTGTAGCAATAGGACAAGGGGCAATGGTTTTAAATTAACAGAAGGCATATTCAGACTAGATATAAGGAAGAAATTTTTTTATGAAGAGGGTGGTGAAACACTGGAACAGGTTGCCCAGAGAGGTTGTAGATGCCCCATCCCTGGAAACATTCAAGGTCAGGTTGGACGGGGCTTTGAGCAACCTGACCTAGTTGAGGATATCCCTGCTCATTGCAGGAGAAGTTGGACTAGATGACCTTTAAAGGTCCCTTCCAACCCAAACTATTCTATGATTCTATGATTCTACTGTGGTGTGCCCACGGTAAGATTTGTAGTGATCTAATTATTTTAATAGTCAACAAACAAAATTGAAATATCTCACTTATCAACCAGTCATGTTTACAAGTATAGGTCATTCTTGTTTAAATCAGTCTGTCAAAGAAATTGGAAAATGATTCAAAATAGAACAGGGTGCATGGGGAGGGAGGGAAACTGGGAGGATATTTTGTCTCTTTGGCCTAAGAAAGGACCAACTATCCCAAAACCATTCTCAACACAAGTTTGTTTAACCTTTTCATAACAATATCCAACATTTGATTCCACAACCTCCTTAAGGAATCCATTCTGTTTCATAACTATCCCTGCAGTTAAAAAGGTTTTACCTAAACCAGTATTTAATCCTCACTTTCACAGTAGACATGATTGGCACTTCTTTGTAACATCTGGATAGATACTTGAACAACATGTATTCTCAAATATATGAAACTTGAAAGATATTTATCATATTTTCCCTTGGTCTTTTTTCCTCTAGTCTATGTAAACCCAGTTCTGTCTTGTCCCTAGACCTCTGTCCCACTGCTCTCTGGACTCTGTCAGTTGTTCCGTCATTTAGAGATTGAGACTGCTGAAAGCAGTCCTTTTCATGTATTATACAGTGTTATAAATTCAATCACAATTCTATTAGGTGATCTCTTTATGTAAATCCATACCATCCATATGTACAGTTTACTTGGGTATATGCCAACATACTACGTGCACTATACTTATATGCTAATATAAACATCTTTTATGGAGTAGTGAGAATGAATTTCTTTGCTGTAGTCAAGCTTTCAAGTATAGCAGTAGGACAGGTAAGAAAGAATCAACCAAACAACATGTGCCTATAAAAAGTAATTTATAGTCTGGAAAGTATCTTTTTGAAAATGCTGTTAAAGTCCTCATTCAGAATCAATTGAGAAAGTTGTGGTTTGAAGCTAACTAATTGGCTAGTGTAATCAGAATCCTACAAATTCAATTATATTTAAGGTATTATTTGTTTTTTCTGTCTTTACTATTGGCGGATAGACATATCTCATGACCTAAATGATTGTCTCTAACTCTTGGACATATGAGTAATCAGCATGATTAATAATTAATGGCTGAAAAATCTAATGCCAGCTAACACTTTTATTAAAGGGAGGCAGTGCAGTTTAGTTTGACAACTGTTTGGCTTTAAATAGCAGTTCCCTTGCTAGAAAAAGGCTTACCAATGTATTACCTACACATAAAGTTTTCTAATAGCTTGATGATTAAGGCTTTCAGGTCTAGAACCTGAAAGCAGTCTTTTGGGATCCAGATTGCTAGGCATTTGACAAAGGTCTGGAGCTATCACTTTGCTGAAGGCTAGCTGCAGAAGCTGCCAAGAAAGAGAGTCTAATTCTGAGCTGTCATCCTGCCTGAGTAAGATTGATAGTATCATCAATAAATCCGTAAGGTAAAAGCAGAAATATGCCAATCAGTAGTTCTTGTGACAAAAAGGCAGGAGTGAGAACTGCAGGCAAGAGCCACTAAGGCAACTTATTATGAATGAAATTGCTGATAAATGTTATCTCTGACACTAAAAAGAGAATAAGCTATGCACAAAGCAACAACTGCCTCCATAAGAAAAGCAGATATCAGTGACAGCTCTTCTTGAGAAGACTAAAAGGCTGTGCTGGGGCATGTGACTTTGCAAATAAATTGAAACTGTTAAAATAGGAACAAGAGGATCAGGTACAAATAAAATTAAGCAATGCAAGTCAGACATTTTGTAATGTTCTTTCTTTCCCTTTCATACATAATGCAACAGAATTCTCAGCAGCTGAGCAGGAAAATGGGATATGTCTGTATGTTTAAAGGACGTCACAAGAAAGCAATACTGAGTAACATCTGCACAAGTTCTGGACCTGAAAACAACTACATTAATGTGAAACTGTCTTTGAGTTAACTAGATTTGCTGGCAGCCTAGTCTTGCTAGTCCAGACATAAAGAGGCTCCACTAACATGGCTGTGTTTTGGCATAAGAAATATTTTGTTTGCAAAGGATGTAGATGTTCCAGCCTATTTAAAATGGATCGCTGCACATGTAGATATGCCCACAAATTACAGCAGCTTTAGTCCCATCCAGGGAGAGGATAGGGATCATAAGCTCTATCACATTTGCTAGAAATTCTGTTTAGAACCCCTCACGGTGGTAAATACTCCACCTGAATTTGATAAAGATTTCAACTTCACATCTATATTCATTTTTCAGTAATCAACACCTTCAGGGCACTGTCTCATTGGTAACAGAGAAGAAATAACAATAGCATCATGTTGTGTTTATAGATAAATACATACACCCACACACACACACATATCATGCCTGCCAAGTGATACGGTGTGCATCTTCCCTTCCTTAACATTTCTATTCCTTTTTTCTAATTCACTCATGATGTCCTACTCATGTTTTTATACCCTGCAGTTAAAAAGAATAGTCATGATGATTACTGAAACAATCACAAAATATACAAGAAACACTGAGACAATTCTTCATCACTTTCCTTTTCTTAACACTGTAGGAAATGTTCCAATGATTCAGACTGTAGTCGATCCATGGCAGGAATTCTTTATCTGTGACTACAAAACCCAAGAACAATAGGACCTACGATGACATGAGCCTCTAAAAGTTGGATAAGGTAGAGAGGAAAGTTATATAGAAAAATACATGTTACATGTTAAGCCTATCATTTAGAGAGCCAGTGTCGTATGTTGTATGTGATTTCCATGAAAGGCTTGCTGTTAGCAAGAGTCCAACAGTCCAAACTTCATAAGGTGTAGATAAGATAGTATTAGAAAAATCTCAGGAAATATGCTTTATAGACTGTTGAAACTTCTATGAAAATATTACAAACAGCAGAACAGCTGCTCTGTCTGGATGGAATTAAGGAATATAGTAGGAGTGTCAACTCTTGGAAACACCCAGGAAGAGAAAATCTTCACCATACTTCATATATCAGAGGCCAACCACAGAGAACTGTAACAGAGCACTGAACTATCATATCTATATTGTGTAATCACTGGCTGACTACACAATTATTATGTGACCAACTTTAGATGAAATGACTGGCACCCTAACAGTGCTTATTTCATTTCAGTGTCTGGAAAGAGAGCCTAAAGTGATTAGCTCATATAGAGAAGTTTGTTCATAAACACAAGGTGAGAGAAATATCACTCTTGTGGACTAGATAGCACAGAAAAATTTGCAAATTTAGTAGAAACTTTGTCCCTTTGTTATCCCGCTGAGGGATCCAACATCAATTCTAAAGAAAACACTTGTGTAGACAGTTCAAGAAATGTCTTACACAGAGGATTATTCTTCCTATTCATATAAGGGTACCTCAGAGAATAGTCAGTACTGTGTGTTGATGCCTCTGAAACTACTCTATGAAGTCACCAATACCTGCTTCTCCTGAATTCCTTCAAAAAGATTTTTCTTGGACCCATTTATAGCTAACAAATTTTCCATCTCCCCCCCTGTTAAATTTAAACTCAAAACTACATACAGCATGTCAACAAACTCCCTTCTCCTGCACAAAATAAGTCATTTGACATAGGTACTCTGAAAGTTTCAATATGGTACAGTGCTACAGGAAAACAATAAGGAGTCAAGTTGCGTATTCTCTTGGTTAGGCTGTCTGAGTTCCTAGTAATGTCAATACAATATCAACATAATTCCTATACATCACGTCAGCAAAGCTGTAGAAAGAAAAACCATCCCTGCAGTCTCAGGTCCATTATGTTCTTCTCATGAGGTCATTGGCTGATTACACAAGCAAGCAGCACACTATGTCTGAGACCCCTTCCACAGCCAGGTGGTCAAGACCTAACACTGCTTGCTCTCCACTGTTTAATCAGCATCCGTCTCTCCGTTCTCAGTATTGCCTCCAGAACAGACTGTCCAGAACAGCAATGCAGTGAGCTGGTTGTTTTAACCCTTCCACCTGAACTGTTGGATGATTTCAGACAGGCCAGAAGGCTCTGCCCAACATGCAGACATTCTCTCTGCCTATTTAACTCCTCATGGCCTCTCTCAGATAGTTGAGCTACACATAGATAAAATGAAAATATTAATCTCTTAATGGTCTAATTCACCTACAGCTGAAATAAAACACAGCAAAATAGTGGAATCATGCCAACATGCAACTGCTTTACTGTGTATTGTATGAGGCTACCATAGCCTACATCTTTGCTTTATCTCTTCTCTGCACTTGGCCACCTTCATTTGTCATGTTGCCAGAAGAGAAATGAAAGCACCACCATCCTGGCGACTTTCCAGGTTGGAAACCTATGGTCTGAATACCTATATTCCCCAGATGGCTTCAACTGGACAAGCTATTTTTTACCCCTTTTCTTACAAACATTACTTCCAGTGCTGGCACGGAAGTTTTGCTGCATTTCCTGCTGAGGAAGGACTTTCTGGAGGAGTGCATGAGGGGCACTTATAGATGAGAAGAGCTATAGCAGACCATTATGCTGAGGAAGGTGAAATGAGAAGGTGATTATTAATGGCAATTTATTTGACAAACGTGGATCTTTTTCTACCCCAGTTTTCCCAGGACCATTTGATGATTTTTTCATATGTATCTATTGTGTAGGATTATTCATCACAGGCTTCAGGACTAATTCTTGGCCTTCAGCTTATTTATAAGCACTCAAGTTTACAAAGCTCTAGGAATGTTGACTGGTTTTGACTGAGCCTACAGATTACTGTCTGTTTCTGTTCCCTCATTATAATGGCATAAGTTTTCAAATCAGGTTTCCAGGAATAATTTTCATGTTCACAAATTCATCATTCACTTTTCATGATTTACCTTCAGTTTTTCCACTAGGAAAAAGGACTATTTCCCATATATCCCTGCTTGCAAGGTCATTTGTCAGAATACCTAAAAGGAATATGCAAATGTTTTAAATTATGCCTTGGGATGTGTTTGTTCCTGTGGTCTGCACCTAGCTCTGAGAAAGCAAATAGAAAGAAAGGTTTTGTATGATGGAGAAAAAAGAGTAGGAGGGCAAGAATGGCAGACCGAGATGTTGGCTAAAGTGTTCAACATCAGTTGTTTCCTTCTTTGACTGTGTAGTTCAAGAGAGGACAGAGTGGGGAACTCAGTATCATAGGCTATGTAAATACTTAGCCTGATTCTGTGAAAGCCAGAGAACACCACATGGTTTTGTCTGTGTCTAGAAACAACAGCAAAGAAACCACTTTACTGTTCATTACAGATGTTTTCTGTCCCTCTGCTGCCATGTAGGGATGGACCACAGTCCTGCTCCAAAGGCTGCGATTGCATTTGTATAACCTAGAGATTTAAGAAATCAGAACTGTAGGAACTGGGGATCTACAGAAACCACTGGTTGACATTACATTGACCAGAGTCTCTGGAAAATATTGATCTATGGAAGAGAGCCACAAAGACAGAGGTCACAAGACTAAGTTCATTGCAACTGGTAAGTCCTTATAGTTGTGAAAGCAACCACTGTTCTGAAGGTACAGCTAATGCAAAAGGCAGCAGCCCAAGCTGTGCTACACATCAACGTGTCACGTGCTGCTCTGTGCCTCCACTTTCCTAGCAGACAACAGTGTGATCACCAAAGTCTTGGCCCCACTTTCCAACAAGCTCCATAATCTTGGCATAAGCTAAAGGACCAACATTACCAGGGCTCCTTGCACAAACTACATCTCCTCATAACATTGCTGAGCCAGCAATGTGCCCTTTCCACCAAGAAGGATAATGGTATCCTGGGCTGTATTAGGAGGAGTGTTGCCTGCAAGTCAAAGGAGCTGATCCTTCTCCCGCTCTGCTTAGGACTGGGGGCGTCATATACATACTGGAGACAGTCCAGCAAAGGGCCACAAAGATGATGAAGGGACTGGAGCATTTCTCCTTTGAGGAAAGTCTGAGATAGCTGGGATTGTTCAGCCAGGAGAAGAGAAGGCTCAGAGGAGGAAACTGACTTGCTCAATACTGCTCCATCAGCCAAATAAAGCCTAGCGTGACTAAGAGCATTTGGCAGCTTAAATGCAGGTGATGCCTTACCAGGGCAGATAGTAATTCCCAGAGAATACAGACAACTTCTATGAGCTGCTCATTCAATTTGTGGACACATTAAAAATATTTCAAAGTCTTTCTCCACAGCATCCAAGAGTTTCTATTCCGGCCACAAAGTTAGCTTTGTATTTATAGAACTGCTCAACACCGTGCTTTTAATCTACTTCAAATACATTTTGGAAAGGTGTGGGGAGAACTCTGCTTGCCATGGCAAGGGTCATCTGGAAGGAGAATACACTGTAGAAAGAGTCATATGGGCTAATCCACAGGAGGTTGAGAGTCCCTTGCCCCTTGTCACCTGAAGAAAAAGGTAGAGCTGTGAGATACCTCAGAGCCACTGTGTGAACTATTATCTGAGAACCTGCAAGACAGTAGGTGAAAGTGGGGTTTGTACAGTCCAGCCTACAGAGTATGAAAAAGTAACAGCAGGGTTATTTTAGGGCTTTTTTTTTTTTACTACTTCTGTGTTTTAACTGACTAATAAAAGGTTTCAAGATGAATGTGGAGAATGGCTTTTAAATAATGACCTGTAATGGCATGTTCTACAGAAGTATATTACAATAATCATATTTTAATACCTATATAAGGGTTCCATTCCTTTTAGATAACAAAATGAATCAAAAGAAAGGACTATGGGTAACTGATGGATAAGTTCGTGCAAATTGCTTCTCCCAAGCTTGGAATCCAGCCATTTTGACACAGAAACACAGCAGCTCTCTGTCAGCTCCCTGGAGCACCACACAAAAATTCAGGGAAAGGAAAAAAAAAAATTAAAAATAAAATGCCATAGCTCTCACCAGATGCACAGGGAATCTGAAAGACAGGCTTTTGGCAACCCTAGTAAGAATTTAGCCTGGCACACGAGGTCAAATGATCTTAGAAAATCAGAGCCAAAACTAGTTTTACATATCATCTGAAAGATAATGATCAGATTCATCGATTCCTGGAGACAAGCCTGGCATTGTGACTGAGGAATGACTGTTGTAGGCTTTCTGGATGGATAACACAGCCTCTAGCTTCTCTTATAGCTGCATGATTACATTTTTGATCTAACGGATACATTATTGTACATACGGCAGGAAGAGAGACCTTGTCTGGTCCATTATATTTCCTAAAATCCTTTCTGTCTCACAGACAGCTGCTTGTACTATACAGAAGATTTTGTGATCACGTTATATTGATTCTGCTGACTAACTGGCTGCATTGCACTTTGAATTCTTCTGAATATCCCCACAAATGAGTGATACATGCAGTCTGGAGGCTTATCATTCCTCTGTTTTCCTATGGCCACCAAATGGCCTTACATTTGGAGCATGCAAAATATTATCTGTGCGCTGCATGTCCCATGTGTCTGCAATGTCATGAAATGTATAAACTGTCTTTATTTCACCAAATGTTTTTATCATGGTGGCTTGGTGCTGACCATTATTCTGGATTACCATAAATCAGAGCAGAAAGATATGGTTACTACCAACCAGATCATACCGACTGCCCCATTTCAGCAAAGCACTGAAATACGGTATTACACAAGGTATAAGAGTAATGATTTACACTGAGAATGGAATTCAGCAAAAGGAATGTTTAAAAAGGGAAATGAAGCTGTCATAAAGAATACAAGCATTCAGTGAAAAATGAAATGGTAACATTATATCCTCATGACCTGTCTTTTGAGGGTAAAGGGAATGCTGTTGACATCAGCATGTCTTAACTGAGATCCTGAGTCAAGTGAAAAATATATGACAAATTCATTTGAAACTACAGCAGAAATAAAGTTAAATACTCTCTTGGCCTTGTGAAATCTGAACATTTCAGTTTGTAACCCATCTTGGGTTTCTGTCATTTAGGAAATAAGTTTTTGTACCAAGGATCCCTCTCTTGCTACCTGCATGCTTTTCCTATTAATCAAATCTTAAAAATCAAAATTTTCTTAGATTTAATTTCTACAGAAAGCTCCTCATAAACAGAGGCATGTGAAAAACACATATGGTGATAAAGAGACAGAGGTGCCTGAATTTGTTTTACTAGTCTAGATTGTCAATGAAAAATCAATGGAGCACCAGGAGAGAGGGAGTGGGTAGGATCATTTGAATTATCTGGAGTTCATATCACCTTTATTTTTTTTCTTTAAAGATCTGAAAAGCAAAATAATAAGATCACCCACTGCAGCAAAACCAAGATCACAGTTTCAGCCAGCACATACTGTCATCTGGTTTAACCCATGGTTAAATGTGAGATTGCTCCTATCTTTAGCAGTACAACATAAGAGCTCCTCATTATACCCTGAAAATATACAGCCACAGTCTGAGTCAAAGTAGGTCACAGTTCATAAGGGATTTTGACAGCCATGTCAGTCACTGAAACTGAAAGAATGGCCACCGCTAATTCCTGTTCCTAATAACTGATCTTCATCAGGAAAAAAAAATTTAAAAAAAGACAAAAAAATCTGAACCCCTTAAAGCTGTGACAGGGAGGAGAGTATGAGGAGGCATCCTCAAACTCAACTAACAGCATGCAATGGTGTTCTGAGCCTCTGAGAAACCACAGTCAGGTTGTGGTAGCCTTTGCTAGACTGCCCAGAGACAACTTTGAATCCCCAGCTGGATCAGGACTGTGCATGCACTAACCCATCGTACTCTCCCTTCTGCTCCTGGCAAGACTCCTGTGCAAAACTGGTGCTGAAATGATAACAGCTGGCAACTCTGTGAGTCCCTAGCCAGGGGAAGCATAGACAGTTATCCTTTGTCCTTCTCACACAAGGCAGATACAGCAGATACAGACACATTCAGTGAATAACACCATCATCTCCCTTGTTCTCTTTTCCCTGTTTTTCCAGGTCTGACCTTTCCATCATGACTCTATCAGCATGGAAGTTGTGTGAGTTTTGCACACACAGTAGTGGAGTTACCATGTTGTCCTGTATCAGTTTAGGACAGCTTACATCCCATGCAAACTTGCATCTAACAAAGGGAAAATGTGGGTGATGAAGAAAAGGTGCTTAATCAGGCCCTGCTAGAATGCATCTTTCCTGCTTTTCAAGATTTATTTATTTAGATAAATATATAAAGATATCAGATAAAAGAAGACATCTTAAAGCAAAGGGCAGCCTTTCCTTCTCATACTGATAAGACTACTTTCTAATCAAACAATTTCTCTCTCATTTGAAAATACCTGAAAACATCTACACCTGAAGCAAGATTTGGGATCTTGAAAGTCAAGTGAGGGCATGAATTGCAAAGACACATGGAAGGCCACCGTCTTCTGAAAGTGATCTACCTACAGTGCTGCTTCCTGCTGCAGTAGGCTAGGGACCCAGTGAGCTACATCATTCAGGGACATCAGTGGGAAAACAGCTTAATGCATGCTTAGTGCGCTCACATGTAGTTAAGTTATATGTGGCTCAATGATGCTTCAAAAAATTGGAAGACCCCATATCATTTGTGGTAGCTGATGTTGTTGCCTACTGGCACTCTCCAGCTCCACATTTAACCTATTAGAATATTTAACCACTTAAGGAAAGGATGCTCAGAAACCAGACTATTGCCTAGACAATGTAGAAAAAGAATTCAAAAGATAATATGGACACGGACATTCAACTGGTCAGAGGGAGGTTTCTTTCAGCATTTGGAATTTTTTTCTGGAGCTAGACAGACAAGATTAAATATGTGAATACCTAATATAAGCAATAGCCACAGGAAAACCAGAATAAGAGTCACCAAAATAGTGACTCCAAAAGTCAGTGCTTAAAGTGTTCCTCTTATGCATGGGATCAAATTCAAGCAAATCCAGAACCCTAAGACAGTACACTGAAAACCAAGATTTGGGGGCTTCAAGCTATTGGGCAAATCTGGGTTCCTACAGTGTTAGACATGCTGGCTACATGTAAAGCATCTGGGAACATTCCCAGGCACTGGAACTCGACCATCCATACTAAACTATTAAAACATTGCCTGCTACAATTTTGGCAGGTCATAACTAACTCTCTCCCAAGGACAGCTCATTCCAGGGACGTTTCCCAACAGGCAGTTTGCACGCAGCCAGCCTGCTTTGGAGTTTACGAGACTTTGTTAGCATGGTCAATGGGCCACTGTGTGCCAGTTGGCCTAATTGTCTGGGAATGTTCCTGGGAATGTTTAATATAATAGTTTATTTGTGCCCATTATTTTTGAGCCAATGTAGCAGCTCACCACTGTCAAAAGGGGAGGACATGTTCCTTCTCTTGACTACATGATCCTACCCCCTCCTTTATGCCAGTTCTGGTGCTTGTTAGGCCCTTCTCTGAGCCAATTCAACTCTGTAACCTGCAGAAATCCATTTACTTTCTCTTGCTAGTGCAGGTGACTGCTGTTTTAGGAATTTGAATCAGCTCACTGCTGAGTCTGGCAAGCACCAAAGCCAGCTCAAAAAAGGCATGGCTGTGCCTTGAAAGAGGAGAAGGGTGAAATAGCAGGGTGGAGTAGGATGTCTCCCCAGTAGTGCTAATGATGCATTAGGCTGTGCCTTATAACTACACCTCATGTGACTTACTGAAATGAATTTAGACTGTAGTTCCAAGAGCAGCTTGAGCTGATATAAGCCATCACTGCTGCTGCAAGCAGAGGGTCTTCTTGGCTGTCTTTTACAATTGCTCATTTCCCATATCTCCTCGCTCCCTTGTGCCAGCGCAGCAGTGTATATAGCAGTGAGTGAGCTGGACTGAGGAAATGATCCTTAGGAAAAAAAAAAAAGTTAATCATAACTTGCTCTAGTTCACTGCATGGCCACAAATGCTAATGCCAAAACAGGATCTCAAGTCGGGGGAATGGTGTGGAAGTAAGGCTGAGTATCAGATTCAAGTAAAATATGGGATAGCAATATCAGGGTTTATCAGCTTAACCTGCTTATGGAACTGCAGTATTGGACAGCTCAAGAGGCATGTGCATATCTAAAAACCTCAAGATGTTCAGACTAAACAATAGCAGAGAGGGATTTAGAGGGGAAAGGGCTTGTAGGTACCCTAAATATAGATAAGGGTTCAAATACCATTGTAAAACCAAAGATGGCTTGTACAGATTTCCTTTCTGGTTCTTTTTCTCTGTTATAAAAGTTGTGTTTTCCTAACAACGTTAGCTGTCAGCTCGTATTTAAAAAAAAATCTATAATTGAGTTAAATTCGACAGGATATGGGGCTCAAAAAAATATTGAAAGTTGTTTTGTTCATTATGACAATCCAGAAACACTGAATACAAACAGCTTTGTGGTGCAATAACTGAATTCATCCTAGTGTGTTGTTATAACCTTTTTATTGCAAGTATGTCTTCTTTCAAAGCCTATTCTGAAAACACAAGTGGAAAGAGGCATAGGAGGAGAAGCACTTTCTGTTGCTGTCAGACTGATCTAATTTGTAGTATCCTTTACCACTAATTGCTTAAATAAATTGCATTTTGCAACACAGACAGGAGCCATATTAGATTTTTGGAATTCTGATCCAACTCCAGAATGTCTCATGGAGCAGTTACATTCGTTACATTCTTGTGTAGGCTTTTTAATGGCTCTAAACAGTTAATTAAGTTATTCTAACAGGCATAAAATCTTCCACAGAAAAAGCTTTCTAGTGCTTTTGTTTCATCTTAAGTCCCCCGTATAGCTTTTCCAGTGGGAGTTTTAAGACTTGGGAAAATGATGATGCTACTATTTGATAACTTAAGTTTTTAAGTTTTTTCCCAATCCCTTTCCTCTCAAAGAACTTCACAGGCTATTTAAAATAGTAGCCAGTGCAAATCAATACAGTTCTGTTGAGCTAACTTACACTGTGCTGATTTACACCAGTTGGGAAACTATCAAGGACAATCTTCCAGTGCTTGCCACCCAGCAGTGTGCTATCAGTTGTGTCATTCATCACAACTGCAGCTGCAACTGTGATGCAACTGTTTTGGAAATGGAGCAGAGCTCAGGCCTTTCACAGCATTGATCAACATGCACATTAATTACCTTGACCAGTCATGAGTGATTTGAACAAGGCAAAATCTGTAGGCAGAGGCAATACCTCTTATTAATCTATCCAATAAAACTGGGGGGAAGGTGGGAAAAGGGAGGCAGGAAAATTTTCAGGCACAAAAGCCTTCTTCAAGCCTTCTTCAAGTGGATCATTTACATGGTTTAGGTACATGATTAGATTTGGATGAGATTCCTCCATACAAAGCCTTTTGTATCAGGGTATTAACTATTTGAGATATGGATTTCCCATGGCACACCTAGTAACATTCATGTGGTTTGAAACTGCATTCCTACATGGAGACTAGTCCTGCTGTAAACAACACGATTAAAAGCAACAGAATCAGTGCCTGCATTTATATTTTTGAGAACAGAAACCAACAAGATTCCTTTTCTATTTTTATTCTTCTCCTTTCTTTTCCTTTTCTCGTCCTGTTTCTGAAATTCCCTACTTCTAGCTTTCCCTCCATTTCTGAGATGATTTAGCAATATTCATCTTCCTCTTTGGACAGTTACATTCACTAGTCCATCTGAGTGTGCACCCAGAATTGAAAATAATTCAGTTTGTAGGATATGTTGTGAAAAGGAGTGGTCCTAGAAACAAACCTTAACATGGGCTCAGCAGCCATGCTCATTTTATTTGTCTTTGTGCATGCATTGCGTCCTGCTGAGATAATTTCTCTTCATTATTTATGCATATAAAAATAATCTCTAACAGTAACTCCAACAGAGCAAGTAACTGTAACAGTTCCACCAGAAAGCACCA
The DNA here is from genome assembly GCF_965183815.1 of Platalea leucorodia. Lineage (NCBI taxonomy): Eukaryota > Metazoa > Chordata > Aves > Pelecaniformes > Threskiornithidae > Platalea > Platalea leucorodia. Next base: position 23,061,128 of record NC_138829.1, read on the forward strand.
CTTGGAAGCCTGTCTCAACACAGCTCACCAGATGTTCTATAGCAGTACCTGCCGAGCCCTTCAATCGCTGTTTGTGCTCCTGCTGCCATGAAGGTTCAGACGAGGGTGAAGGATAACAGCACCTCATATTTATTTACTTGCAAGATAAGCACAATCAGATTTACAGACTTCAGCTAAGAATTGCTTTATCTGTTGCTGAAACAGTCATATCTGAGCTGGAGCAGAGGCAACTCTTCAACAACAGACAACGTAACTACGGATTAAGACAGGAAGATAAATAATATGGTCATCTTGAGTGAATGGGAGAATTTTACTGGGTACAGATCAGCTATCCAAGTTGAAACTGATCCAGGACATTAGATTTAACACTTCTGCTTTAAGAAAAAATTCAACAGATCCTCACTTGCAGTAACTATCCAGCACGTCATCTGATGTCAGAGCATACAAAGATATGCCAAGCATACATAGTTAGAGTGCATATGAAATTCAAATGTAATGATAATCATACAATCTCTAGATAATAAAAAATAAAAATAGAATGCAAAAGTATTCTACATTTCCCCATTATTAAGAACATTGCAGTAAAGAGAAACCTAATTAAAATATCTGATCAAACAAGCAAAACAGTTCCAAGTTGATACAGGTGATCCCAAGGTTGGGGCATGCATTCATCTATGCCTTGAAGCAAATTTTAATTCAGAGCCCTGCTGCTGTCCCTGAAAAGGAACAGGCTATACCTTTTTCTCTTCTGTGGCTGATACCTGCTGCCTTCTGAGTCTCAGCAGCAAAGCAAGATGCACAAAAAACACAAGAAAAAAAAAGGTCTTCCAAGTTCCACAGAACCCTGATTAAACTCAATTCAGCAGTTGAGAGTGGCAGAGAAAGTAAAGCTTGCATCTGTTACAGTTGCTGCAGTTGGAGGTGTGAGCTGCGAAGGAGATTTGCCAGAATCCTCAGCTTCTGAGGAAACCAGAAGGGAGCAAGATGAACTGATGCCAAAGCATGAGCTGTTTCCAAATGCAGCAACCTGTACAGAACCAGAAGGTCACAGACTACAGCTGGCCCAACTGCAAGTGAGACAGAGGGAATGGTCTTAACAAGCACCAAAGTGCCAGACAGGAAAAAGAGGCTTGGCTGCTAATCTGTTCAAAATGAGGAGCTAGCCTGGGATAAGCTGAGGGAGAGGGTGAGGAACATGTGGGAACTGTTTGTCCCTCTGCCTGACAGACAACCTTCTTCAGCATTCTGGTAGACTACTTAGTCTGCTCTATACATCTGGGATAGATTCACCCTACACTTCCTTTGAACAGGGGCAGGGTGTGAGATCATAGGCACTTCCATTGTTTTGTTTCCCAGAATCCTCTCTTCTGGTTTTCCAGCATGGCCCCCATCTGCTTCGTGTCTGAGCTTTTGGCCCCAGTTTAACTTTAGCATTGCATCAGCCGTCACTGACATCACTGGATAGCAAACTATGATCTCCATGTATTTCCCAAGGCACTACTTTTATTTGTCTCTATTTCTTGTAAAATGCTTTGTAATGAAACTAAAACTTTAGGAAACTAGAAGAGATCCTCCAATTTCAGAGGTCAGAATAGGAGTCTCTCAACTAAATATTTGCCAGAAGTAGAAGCTATTATTCCTAGTCAATTGGATATTTTACAAATTTCCCTCTACTCATTCACCTTTAGAATTAGACTGTGATTGTTTTTCAAAGATAGCTGAAGTTCAAGAAAATAGATTTTATTCTCTCAAAGCCCTTGCTGAAACTTTACTAAAGAATAATTTAACTCCCAGGAAAAAAGGATTTAAAAAAAGATAGAGAAAAATCTTTTAAAGAAAACTGTTTTCCTTCCTCTTTAGGGAAGTTCTATACTGAATCCCAAGCTGCCTTCACAAAAGACTAGTATCAATGTTAGGTTTTAAAAATCTATGTAGTATAGCCCACTCTTGGAGAAGCCTTAGTCCTGAGGCATAGTTATTTCATTGGCTTCTCTTTTCAAAGTAGTTCTATGCCACACTTTCAGATTGATCAGATCTAGATTGTTTAGGTTGATGATCTTTCTCTGTTGGTCTGAAAAGTTAAGCTATGTCTTCGGGATACTACACTACATCACTAAAGCTAATGAGAGCTTGGCTGATTACCTCAGTGGGAACAGAAACGTGTTCAAGGAACACCTTGGGTCCTTCCACCTAGCAGCTGGATAAGTAAATACTGTGCAATCCCTGTGGCCATGAAAACATGAGGAATGTAAATTAATGAAGGGGTCAACCGTTTTAAGGAATGAGCAGTTTGGTTTGAGAAAAGATAAGACTAAATTGCAGCAACAAGAAAGGATTAAAGAAGGCAGAGGCAGTGGATTTATGACTACGGGCATATTGACTAAATGAGCCATATAATAATGACTCAATATTCCTCCAAGTAACAATTAGACTTTGCACCTTAATAGGAAAATGCAATCAAAATTCACAGACACAGACAGCCTAGGCGAGGCAAAGCCTCGGTGAATGGAGTGCACAGGGTTCTCCGCTGAAGCTCTCCTGTGGGACCTTCACTGCAAGAGAAACCTCACATTGAGGAGGCCCTTGTTTTTCCATCTTATTTGGGAAGGTAGAAATCTAACATCCAACTCTTGCCGACATTGCCCTAGCAATGGAAACTATGGAATCAATGAAAGCTATAGGATCAAAGGACTAGGTTTCACCAGTGGAGCCTGGGTATCCAATTTCCCCCACTAAGTCTATCTACTATAAGCAATTATTTAGCTGAAGAAACAGTGTCCTCTTTCTGCACAAGACTTTCCACAAAGGCTGATAGAGAGACAGGTGGCAGAGAGCAATATCATTGTGAGCTTGGAGTGAGATGGAGCTCTTTTGTCTACTGCAGAAAGCTGATGACTGCAAATGGGCACCTTTCCCTGAGCAATATATTGATACTTGGTGAAAATATCCAGGGCATTTTAATTACGTGCAGGGGGTTTAGTTGGTTTCCCTGGCTCAACAGCCAGGCTTTTGGCTATTTCCTCATTTCGTCTTTTAATTCAGCCCCAGTTGCAACCAGTGGTTAGCACAAGGCTGCTCTAAAACATAGGCTCACCACTGCTGCATGTATACGTCAGTGCTCTTCCCTACAAGAGTGGTGAGGTTGCCCACAGATCCAGGGTAGATAATTAAGGACTTGTGAGAATTGCTAAGTTTCCAAATAAGTATTATTTTGCAGAAAATACATCACATCTATATGCCAAGCGAAGAAACCTCTTCAGCAATACCATGCAAACAGCTCATATAACAAGCTAGAGTGCATATAACCTTCATAGTTGCATAGTCAAGCTCAGTTCTCCTTTTGTTATACCAGATATGCCAGTGCACCTCTGTTAACATAGCAGAGTTATTTTTGTAATAAAGTGCAGAACTAAAGCCAAACCTCAAGTAAAATGCCTGAAGAATGTTTTGAATGACCAGGATAAAATCACCTCCATCTCTCCAAACTCTTCTAGAAGTTGAGGTATCATTTTAAAGTGTCTGAACTCAGCAGGATCAGAAGGAGGCTGTAGATCTCTTATCTAAAGACTTCTCACCCTCCTATACCTATCCCAGCAACAATATGCTTTCACCACAGTTCTTTACAAACACCTACGTGTGGGGTTTTTTATTTAAAAACTTAAACAATTTGTAGGTTCTCATTTCCTTACTGAGATCCAAGCTCTACATTTTAATATGTAAGCTGTGTCCCAAGTAATGTCCTTCACTTCATAGCTGCAGCTACCTATGAATATGAATCATGGTATGAGATTTACCAAGCCTTTTGTTAGGCTACCCTGCTGGAGCTTTGCTTTCTGAATCAATTCTGTGTCTTTTGTTATTGGCTTTTTTTCCCAGTCCTCTTTTTTATCCATTGGCCTGTTTGATACACCTACCACATTCTGCCTCACAGCCAGTTTTCTGGAATACAGAATTTGTTACTTAACAGTAAAATTCCTGACACGACAAAGTGCCAGTGCCTGACAGATTTCTGAAGTATTACCATAATGTCAATAATACAGCCTATAAATGAATGGCATCATCCGAAATATAAATAATAACCAGGTAGCATTTTGTTAATGGAATGCAGTGCTTTAAAAAACACAACATGAAAACATCTTAGATGGAGTCTGGTATTTTTTTTTGCCTTTCTGATTGAAAAGAAGTTAGATTGCTTAGTGTTGCTTCTGTTGCTAGCTGATTTGCAAGCATCACCACCTTCCCAAACACTCACAGCTTCTGAGGGTGATGGACCTCATCAGGAAAGCGCAAACTGATATTGAGCTGCATAAATTGCTTTTTGCTTCCCCTCCCCTGAATGTGTACAAGTTACAGAAGGAAAAACATGAGAGAATGCTGAAAAATGTGGCTTTTCCTGGGCACATTCCTTAGCACATTTCCGCTGAACACATTTCTTTCACTCAAAAAACCTCCTTTCATTTTCCCCGTTTCCTTGGTTTATTATTATTTTTCTCCCTACCCTTTTTAATTTCTTTTCTTCCTAAAGAGCTGTTTTTAACAACTGCATCTCCAGCTGTCAAGTGAATAATTCAGGGGAAATTTCTCACCATTGCAAGAATTGTTCTACAAAATACTTTAAACAGTCTTCCAGACTGTTAAAAAAAGCTTCACATGACAGCTGCATGCTTTATTAGTGGACAATACAGCTCTTTACGATGTATGCTTAATGTTCGCCTTACTTTGAGCGAGCAGTTTATTGTGGACACATTACCCCTGCTGACAAAGGTCCTGTCCTTGAAGACTTTGGTTTTCAAAGACTTCTTTCCAAAGGATCTTTTACACTTGTCTGACTCTGGGTAAAATTTTCACAAGCCAGCACTGCACACAGTGATACAATGTAAATAAATAAGAGAGGTGTCTCAATAAGGTATTACAGGGGACCATGGCTGTCTAATCACAGGGAATCAGCTGTCAGAGTTCAGTAGTCAGAAGGCTTCCAGTACCCTCTGAGCTTGTTTAGAGCTTGCATGGTTATGAGGCAGTACTGTGCACAGTAGACATGTATGATAAATGTCTCCCATACACATCATATGGTTTAGAAAAGAACTTCTTTTAACAATTGAAATATCTCCAAGATATTCAAACCCAAGGCACTCAGCTGGATAGGAACGTATCAAAAAAAGAAGCACTCATGTCTTAGCAGACAAGCATGGTGCACACGATGTAAACGGGCGTAGGTAACAGCTACCATGTAGCATGAACATGTTTGAATGCTTGGAATTTGGTGTGAGAGTTAAATGTGACATCTTTTCCCTTTCTTTTTACCAACTGGCCCTAAGACAATCCTCAGATCTTGGCACTCATCATATTGTAGAGGTTTTATTTTGTTTGAGAATTCTCTTGCAAAACCTTAGTGTCTCTTTTTTAATATAACATTTTTGTCTTCTACCTAGCCACATCAAATCCCAATTCTGTGTCAAATAGGCCAAAATTCAGGATCTGTAGTGACTGTTGCCTTTTCCCTCAAATCAAATGCAAATAAAACTTAGTAAAAACACAAATCAAACTGTGCTCAGGTCAACTCCATCAACCTTTACGCATAATAGGGTTCCCAAGACATGAAAGGATCGATTTAGTGATCCAGATGATCATTTCTAGTCTTCATTTCCTGAGATAGTCGGATCTCAGACATTGGCCTGAATTTTACATATATTAAGTTATTTTACTACATCTGTTTCTCCTGTCCCCAATGCTTAGCGTGATAATCCTGGGGTTTACATTTGAATATAACTTCCTTAAGCAATAACTTGCTCAGAAGCTCAGGGTAGATGTTCCAGATGGTCTATGATGGCATGGACAGTGTAGACTCCTATTTCCACAGTTATTTTAAAGTTATACTGCAAAGGCTCCTGAAGAAACAGAGCCATATAGTCCTTGTTTGTGCTTAAATACCTTCTGTGCATATAACAAAACTGACCCTGAAGGCTGATAGTGATACATCCTCTTACTGCAGATGATAAGGTATGCCTTGGAAGATGGACTTTCATCTACTTTTCAAAAATCAGTGAGTCATAGGTACTGTGAGTAAGACACTCTACAGCATCTAAGGACAACATTAACAATTCTCAGTTATCACATGGATGGCGACCAAAAGAAAAAGCTATAAATATGTTCTCCTCTGCCCCTCTTCTCCAACCCCACACTGAGGCAAAGGCTGATCATTATCTTATTGATTCTGGTCAGCAATGGTGTAAAGTAAATCACAAAATCAGATAACCTTGTTTCCCAGCCTTTGTAAACTAATTATGTCTATTAATCACAGAGACCTCAGAACCTGTCCCTCACGCTAAAAGGGATACATCATGTTTTTCTCAACTGTTGCCTAAGTTGATAAGCCTTGTTTCCTACATGACAAATTCTACTTCAGAAAAGATTTTGTTTCAAAGCAAGCTGAAGCACCTTTATTGTATATACAGAGTTTGCCTGAACTGCATAAGATGCTGACCTGGAAGATCAGACACTGGGTAAGACACTCATAGGTTCACTGAACTTCCTCAAGCAGATTAAACAGCCGACAGACAGATGGTAAAGACACAGTCTTCACCTGGCAAAGGCTGCCACATATGGACCAGATCTTGCAATAGAATGAGCACATGGAGCTCTTAATGGCTCTCCAAAACAATGCTCAGCGATGTCAGACACCAACTGGCTGTGAAAGGCACATAGCCATGACATGTGGACACAGCCATAGAACAGGGTTTATGAGGAGACAGAAGAATAAAGGGTACAGAACAAAGAGAAGAATGTGAGCAATGTGAAGTCATTTAAAAAGACAAAACGGTAGAATTAGTTGGGAATTTTCCATTCATTCAAATGATTTTTCCAATGAAAATGTTCTCTTTTCCTACACGTCAGTTTTTATTGGATAACAGGAGAGGAGAGGAGAGGAGAGGAGAGGAGAGGAGAGGAGAGGAGAGGAGAGGAGAGGAGAGGAGAGGAGAGGAGAGGAGAGGAGAGGAGAGGAGAGGAGAGGAGAGGAGAGGAGAGGAGAGGAGAGGAGAGGAGAGGAGAGGAGAGGAGAGAAGAGGCAGAGTGAGGCAGGGCGGCAAGGCAAGGCAAGGAAAGGGAAAGATGTTTAGAGAAGGATTTCTCTGTACATATCCCCCAAAGTTTACCTGAGATGTGGGAATCTGTACTCTTAGCTTTCTCAAGCTCCCTCCTTTCTCCTGTACCAAAGCGCTGCCCAAAACGCAAAAAGCCAGCCTGACCATCTGCTCCAATCAAACTGCTGAGGTACACATTGACCCTGCCAGGTACAAGGGGATGAAACAGGTGACTCTCTGGAAACTTTTCCAGCATTTCTTTCTATGGTTTCTAGATTTCAGGATTCTTAGTTTCATTTTAGAAGTCTCTTTATATAAGCTGAAATGGCAGGCATCTATTAATATAGCACAAACATTTCTGTCTTTCTCAGTTTGGCCCTAAATGTAGATAAGATTATAACACACTATCAGAAGTATCAGAGATTGCTTGTGTTTAGATCATGCTTGTATTTATCTTGTGCTTCATTCAGTCTGTAATATTTATCATCAATGTGTCTAAGAAGAACAAAGCAGCCTTATTACTTCCTTATACTAAAATTTTTTTCCCTTTTAAATATCAGTGAAGTATATCTCAGTTCTTGTGTTCTGCATCCAGAAATATTTCAATTCAAGTGAAACATGATAATATTTTTCCAGAAGTCATTGAAGCTATTACCAAAGTAAAACAGGGCATCCTGTGATATAAATCCAGTTATTTTACAACCATGAAGCCACTGAAGGTTACTGTGGTTTTTCTAATACACTCAGAAGAATAATTCAAAAAACCCAAGCCAGGGCTTTTAAAACAGCAATGCAAGTTTTTGCCTACCAGTATCATTTGCAGGAATATAAACATAAGTTTGGAAATAAGTTAGTAGACCATATGTCGTACAAAGGCTTACAATTAAAATTTGGGTTGTGTATATCACACACATTCTTATTTTAACAGAAATTGCAGTAGACTGATAATAGAGACTATAGTACCATCTTTCTATCTAGTGATTAATTGCAAGTTCAAATAAAGAAGAAAAGTTGATAATATTTAGAATTTGTTAGGCCATTCATGCTCTTTCATGTTAAAGAAAGATTTTCATTAACTATGAGCCTCATATTAAACTGTTACCATTTATTTAAATCAAGTTTATATTATATTTGTGCAAAACCAGTATTAGTGAACTCTAGTCTGTGCTTGCACTGTGCTTAGTACATTGAGGACTTAATCCACAAGGTTCCCAGCCCTCATAGAATCATAAAGAAATAATATTAATGCTTCACATCAGATCCTATACACACCACCTTTGAAAGACAATCACTCTTAGGCCATCTAGAGGTTTTTGTAGCTTTCTGTAAACAGAAACCTCAATTTAAAAAATAAAATAAAATAAAATAAAATAAAATAAAATAAAATAAAATAAAGGAACAATGATATGTATTTGTCTCCTGTTTTAGAACAAGAGTGTGATCTTTCAAATAATTTCATGACAAGGAAAAAGAACAAGGACAGAAAAAGAAAAGTAGCCACGTGAAAATTTGGAAAACATTGAATATAACCTGCTTTGCCTATCCTGGTGACAAAACTAAGGAGCAGGTGAATAAAAGATGCAAATATGTTAAAAAGAGTTGGTTGTCAGAGAAGGAATGAGAAGCTCCCTGTGGCAGCTTGCAGAGTCTGTGATCAACAGGTTGTAATTAACTCCCAAAAGAAGGGAGCTACCTTGGAGAAATCATATTAAACTAGAGCCTTGAGGTGAACACCAGGTGTACCTGTAGATCTCTTTGGTATTTCACTGCAGGGCTGTAGCATACCAATAACCATACTACCTTTAAAGTAGCTTTAAAATCTGTTTTTTCCAAAGGAGATGAACTCTTCAAGATAAATTATTTTTAAAATTATATGGTCCACAAAGCCTCTCCCAAGGCCATTGAAGGAAAACTGCAGAAAAGTACAAAGCTTACTGGGCTTGCCTGTTTGCTTGTATTAGCAGCCAGTAACATACTATACCATTAATGTCTTTACCCCAATCACAGGATTGCAAACTATCTACACGTCCACTCAGATCTAAGCACAAAGTTGTGCTTTTAAGGGAGATTATTGTAATAAGATAACACATTGAGCTGGAGCTTTCTTGCACCCAGGCATCTTGTACTGTGTGTACAAGCTTACCATGCTTCTGCATGAGACAAAATGTTCAGTGAAGAACTAGTCGTAGATGGAAGAGAAAAATCTATAGGAAAATACACTGCTTCTTATTCAAACAAATGCAGTTTTTCAAAAAGTCTGGAATCCTGAAATGAACTAATGCCTGTACTTGCTATTTTTGAACAGTTGGCTTATAGGGTTTGGGTTTGTTGAATGGTGGGGAAGTTGATTTACCATGGGGCAGCAGGAATCACATCCTTCAACAGTTTGTTTTCCTAGATACAAGAAAAAATCAGATTTACAAGTTTCAGCAGCAGGAAAAATATGGTTAGCCTTTCTAACCCTTTATTTCACAACATCATTAATACTGTGTCCTGGGTGCCATCTCACAAACATGTCTGATGTTCTTGCTGGTTGCTAAAATATTTTAAGTATGCTAAGGAAAGGAATTGAGGGACAGGTGGGCAGAGCAGAGCCATGTGTGCAAAGAACAATTTAGACATAATCTCTTCTGTAAATAGACAGTCCTCCCTCATTACACTGAAAATCTATGCCTTGGAAGAACTTGACTGCACTTGGAGCTACTGTGCAGACCAGGAATCTAGTTATTTTCCCTCCTGCACCCACACATAATGGGCAAGAAATCTGTATCATTCCCAGTTCACAGCGTGGTAAAAGGAAGAGTTTTGTGAGAGAGAAAGAGACCAATCTCAGGGGGAAAAAAAAAAAAAAAAAGAAAAAAAAAAAGAACACAAAGACAGATAAGAAACAGGAGCAACACTCTGGAAGCAAATGGCTGAGACCTGGCAGTAATGAAAAAGGCAAACCAGTGAACAGTCAAAAGGCATGGGATGCAAAATAAGGAGCTGGGCAGAACAGGACACACCAGCCAGAAGGCTAGAGTAAGGCAAGGAATAGTATCTGGAATTTACTAAAGATGCTCATTACCTAAACCTGTACTGGAAAATTTTCTTGCTGCACATTAAAAACCTAGTGCCAGTATAAAAAACGCCTGGCAATGAATTATCTACAAAAGTCTATAAAGAAGTGTTAGCAGGACGATTGTCATCTATCCTGGCTACAAAGCCTGTGGGACTTACATTTACCCATCTTCCTGAATGTGAAATCTCATAAATTCATAGAGTTAATATAGGAAAAGAAAGTATCAATTGTGTCTAAAAAAAAAAAAAAAAAAAAAAAACCTGATCATAGTGATGTTGGCTCTTTCAAAAGAGTGTTCTTCCCTCCAGCATAGTAGCATCTCCATATACTGTGCTCCTGGAAAATATTATTCAAATAGGTTTTAGTGGCTCAGATAACTTCTGATCAACTAAATGTCAATAGCACTTTTCAGAAGAACAAGGACATTAATTCAGCCTCTCAGTAAATGCCCAGCCAGGTTAGTTATAGTGTCCCCTTGTCCCACATTGCTCATACGGTTTAAATTGCTATTTTTCATTCTGTCATAAACTGTTGTGCACGGTTATGCTGTTGTAAATTGCTGTATAGGTAGCTAAGTTTCAGTAATGTAAAAGAAGCATGCAAACGTTGTACAGCTGTTACCAGAATGCACACGTGCCTTCAGTATGGCCGGTCTTTGTCATCCCGTCAGAACCAGCTACGGCATCCTAGGCACACACCTGTAATAACTGTACCAGCTCCCATCTCAGCTCCTACTGCAAGCAAGTTGTATTCATTTCTCTTTGAAACATGCAAAAATCCCAATTTTTGATCAAGAATCAAGATTACCAAATGTTAGATTAGACAAGTTTGGAAGATGTTATTTTTTTCAGCTGCTGATTTTTCCCATGTTATAAAACCACAGCACAAGGTGTACAAGGAAAGCTACCTGAAATTACCTTGCATTTGCTGTACACAGAAGCTTGTTATTCTTACTGCTGAAGTGCACCCTCTTATCTTGCTGTAATGCAAAGTGATTTATGGAGCCTTGCCCCTCAGTGAAAGGCCGTTCCCCTTCTGATGACAGCACGCTTCTGCCCTACAGTAATTCTGAGATAATTTCAAATTGTTTACTCCTGGGTGAGAACCTGAGATTTTAACTCTATTAAGGACTGGAAAGGGAGGGGAAATGATTATTTCAGATGATGGAAAATTTGGTGTAGGTCAGCTCACAGTCTTGCACTGAATTCTGTCACATAAAAAATAACAGAAGATGCAGGTTTGTTCATTTATAGCTGGCATAGCCTCCTAGAGAAAACACAGAGCCTTGTAGAGGGAGGGAACCTTAAAGACGAAGATAATATCTGATAATTTAATTTTAGCCTAGCATCATATCACTTTGGTTACAGGCTTAGACAGATTGGCATGTCAGCAGACTGAATCCCAGACAACCTAACCTCAGGGTAAACCTTTAGACTCATACCAGCTCTGGATACCCCGTACTCTCTACAGCGGATCCCAGAACTTCTAAAACATTCACAGCACCAGTGAAAAATGAGGCTATAGTGAACTACAGTGATGCAAGAACTCAAATTCAGTAATTCATTTGTTGAATTCAGCTTCTTTTTTATTGTGTAAATTCTCATATTTGTTCATTCTTTAGAAACCATGGTGAATAATTTCCCTTATAAGCTACTTTTCATGCATGTGAATATTAACAAAGTTCAGTGTCTGCATTCTGCTGCATTTCAGTAGTTTTTGCTTTCACTCCCAGAATATGAACAACATGCCTTCTTTCCTCTTGTACCAAAAGACAGGCCGGGGGACAGCTGATGCTAGCATTAGATACACAGCTCAACAGTGGTTTCACCAGAAGGATAACTCTTCTTCTAAAATACTCAGGTTTTTTCTTTTTATTTCACTTATTTATTTTGTTATTACTATCAGGTGAAACTGTTTATCAGAAACTCCTCAAAACCTTGTTTTTTTATTCTTTCCTGGAAAATGACAACTATCTTTTCGATTAAGTTATGCCTATTATATCAAAATAGAGTGGTTTTTTTTTGTTTGGCCCCTACTCCATGCCCAGCAATGGCTAGTGGTTCAGTATGTCCCAAAATGTCCACAGACAGACATGGACCTGGAGGTCAGGCGGGCTGACAGGCACACCAGGAGACAAGGTACATTTGAGACTGACCATCAGCTGCAGTTACACCACAGTCATTAGTGTTCAGATCAGACTCAGCTCCAGCACAGGAAAGTGAAACTGTATTGGCCCACATATGAGTAACGGCAGATGTTTCCACACCTTTCAGGTGATATCTCAAGGAGCTTCAGTATAATTCACACAGGCATGCATCTCCTTATGTTCTCACTTGTCAGGTTTCAGATGGTATTTTTGACAATGTGATGCCAGCAGTTTGACTACTGAGCACATGCTGAATTCTGCACACCATGTCTCCAGCTGGAATCAAGGGTCGTTGGCAGGTGATACCACAGATGAAATCTGGTTCTCTATACCTAGTCTTGCAGTTGATGAGAGATTTCATGTCAACACTAATCTCACTTCACTAAATGTGTTTATTTTGTAATGGAGTTTCTTTTTACATATTTCCTTAACTATTTATTGTGGCCCCTTTATGGCTGTGATGCACACTGTGATGAAGGATGGAAAGTCACTGCTGCATGGAAAAGGGATCATTACCTCTTTAATCTAAAATGAGCAGCCCAGGGTCATTTGGATATTTCAGATTTAGAGATTAAAACTGTCTCATGCTGTGAAATGTAATGTAAAAATAGCTGTCTCTGTCTTCCAGAGCTCATTTCCAGGGGATCTCATGACACTTGCCTAATACAGGCAAGGGCCATTTTTCCAACTTATAATCGTAGTGAGAAGATATTCATTCATGCTGTTTGCACAATGCCAGTTACTGAAAAATGAATATATAATATGCCTGTCAAATATATAATCATATATGTAAATAAATATAGATGTATTAAATATATAGTTGATATATAAAAATATCTATGAAAAGCAGCTGAGAATCTTTATTTGGCTTATAATACATGATCGCTGAGGAAGTAAGAAAGAGAGATGAGAAAATTGGGGTTAAAAAGAAGAGAGGAAACTGAGCTGTAAGAGAATGTTTATATGTTTTAGCACTTTGAGATCATCAGAATAGCTGCAAAGCAGGAGCATCTCAAATAACTTATCATCAGCACCACCAAAATTTAACTAAGTGCAGTCTGAGCCTGAAATCAGTTAATTCATTTCAACAGGCTTTTGATATTTCCAGCCTTCATCTACAAGGACTAGCTAGTGGCTGGTCCTAGTGGCCGTTTAAAAGGAGAGAGCATTCAGCAGATTTTTGTCCAGTTCTTCTCACCATCGTGTGTGAGGGACAATTACAGTCCCAGCCTTTAAACGCTCTGGGCTATGGGAAGATTTTCAGCTGAAATAATAACTTGGTATTATGCCAGTGACTTTAATGAAGCTATTCTGATTTCTACCAGATGACAATTTGGCTCAGAAAAGTCAAAGTCAGTGAAAGTCCCAGCACTTTCCTAAAGGAGGTGAGAAATCATGACTGGTAGGTTCAAGCTGGCATAGTGAGGACTGCATGCTGTACTCCTTCGATGGATGATTTCAGTATCACTCTGACTGATACATATCCAAATTATTTGGTGGGCAGAGGCAGTTCTGCCTAAATACTCAAATGATCACTCTAACTTACATCCAGTTGATTGGGGGCGGGGGCGGAGTGTCTGTCTAAATACCACCCAAACTGCTTTTCTTTCCATCCCCATGCTCCCTGAAAAGCCATCATTGAGCCCCAAAGGGTTCTTATCAGGCACTTAGACATGCTCATTGTAAGTACAAATTTCTCATACTATTATTTACTGAGGAGAAGAAAGGTCATTTCCTCTGTCCTTCGCAGTGAATTAGCTGTAGAAAGGCAGTCAAGAAAGCCATTTGCAAAAGACCCCTTTGCCTTTCTCCATGCTTGAAGGACTTGGCTTTTCTTTTTCTTTTCCTAAGTGGTGAAGCTCATTGCTACCTGTGGTGAGTATAGCAGGGGCTCTACTCATTCCAAGTGCATACTGCTTAAGCACATAATCTTCTTATGCACATTAGTTTCACATGTCTTGACTCTGTCCCATTAAATGCATGTGCTGTTACAAGAATAAGCTTTGTATCAATTGGTTTTATAATTCAGTGATTAGACCAAACTGAGGTTCAAAGGCAGTTTTATTGGATAATTAAGATCAGCAAATGAGGGAGTTTTGCCTATCCACAAATTCCTTTAAAAACAGTAATAAACTGCTAATAAATGCAGTAAAACATGAGAACAAAAATCTTGCCTGAGAAGGAGGTTGAGATTTGGAAACTGTTGTTGTTGGGTGCACTTTGAAAGCCTCCTGAGAAATACACAATTCATTGAAAAATCAAAGCACGTACACACTACAGGCTGGATCCTACAGCCACCATCAGACAGCCTAGCTCTGGTACTGAGTTACATCAGAAGAGCACAAAGGTGGCAGTGCTGTCCGACTCTGGCACAGTAAAGCAACTCTTCTGTTGACAAGACAGTCTCTCTCTGCAAACATGTACATCTGCCAGCTTACTCAGATCTGGCTCAGGTACTGCAAATAGGGAAGCGTGTTGGTCTATAGAGACTTAACAATGAGACTCACGTCTGTAGTCACTTAAGGTCAGGGTCTGATTTTTCATGTCCCTGAAGTGCGTAATACCAATTGAAATGAAAGTGAGTTATGTTTTGAATACTTTAAAATATATATGATTCTGCTATTGAAAAATCCTATTTGTATTTCAATGAATAATATTTCAAATATTGTGATAGTGCAGCCTAAGAGACAATATAAATACTAAGGAGACAGACTCAGAAAAGGACAGAGAATTACATTTATCAAGTCTTGAGGAAAGTGCTTACAAGTCTTAGAGTTTAAAATGGGGAAATTGAGCATTCCTGTTATATGAACAGGTCTCATACCATTTACTATTGAAGTCACCCACATATCAGACATGTCTAGGGAACACAGTGACCAACTGAAGATCAGCAACTCTTTGAAATTAACCCCTCCCAAAGCTTGATGACTGCCAGGCAGCTCTGCATTCACAGAAGAAATACAATCACTAGAGAATGTGATGAACAATAAGTATGTAAGGATGCCAGACAGGATGAACCTATTGAAGCAAGTACCATCTAAAAAGAAAGAAGTCCTGAGGGGTCCACTAGTATCTGCTGTCCATAACCCCAGAAATACACTTCCACCCTTCCTGTAACAAAATGTAGAATTATGGTAAAAGTTTAAAAGCTACAACCATGCCATGAGGAGAAAATACAAACATTGCCTGTATTCCTACATAACAACAGTCTTGAGTCAAATTCCCAGATGGCTTTAGGAAACCAACACCACTATAGAGAAATGCAAAAAAAAAAACAAAAAAAATTACCTGAATAATGCCAACCAGCCTGACCTTGGAGAAAGTAGTGTGCTAACCCTGACCATGCGAATGAAACATGCCAGCCAGGCAATCAGCAGATAATAGTACTGCAAAGAGTATCAGTGTTTCTCATTTTAGCTTATCACTGTGTTCAGTTTCTAGTGCCTTAAAACAAATCCAGGGCTGAGCTACATATCCTGGAGTTCCTTCCTTGCCTCTGGCAAGCAATATAAGCCCACATTACCATTTCAGTCTTTTTTGCATTCCTTATTTATTCACACCAAAGCCATCACCAGCTGTGGTTCATTTTCCTACTGTAAAGTGGACTTCAGCTGTAATAACTTCAACTGCACACTGCAGAAAAAGTAATTGAAGACTGCACTTTATGCTCTTTCCTTCAATATTTTTAACTGTAGTGATTTGTCCCAATTTAATTTGTGTTTACTGCAAATTGAACTCCACTCAGGTTAATTTTGATTGTCTGTGGTTTTTTATTACTATGTGTGGTCTAGACGCAATATGGATCTTTGGCAACAAACCTTCTAAGCTCTACTTCTTTATGTGGTTGGGAAGTTTACGTCATTTACAAAGTCTTAATAACACATCCATCATAATAAATTCTAAGAAAATGTACGACCTTCATGGCACTCCAGCATCAACATCATGAAAAGATTAACATTAAAGATCATATAAAGAAAGTAATTTTTCCTGACCAAAAAATTATCATTTGTTACTGAGTTTTGCTATATATCAATGCTAAATATCCATATCAAGATGAAAGCATACCTGTTGTCAAAAAGAGTTAATTTTGGAACTTGACCTGAAAAGAAATTACTAGAAATTGCAGGGTATTATCTGTCTTGCTCTTTTGTTCCCAGCCTACTGTGTGGTCGCAACAAGGTTTTTTTGTGAGGTTGCAGAGAAGTGTTTCTCCTGTCTTGGGATGCTGTACATTGCATAAGGACTCCTCTGGGATTGCTCCTCCCTTGAGGCCAAGTGACCAGGTGGGGGTGATGGGTAGAATGGAAAGAGAAGACATACCCAGCAGGTTCAGTGGGACTAGGAGCCTCCTAAAACCGGGAGGCACATAAAGCAACCTGGAGAAGAGAGTCTCCCTCAGGACCCAGCAGTTATCACAACTGGGAAGTTACTGAAAGTACATGAAGTAAGGTCAAGACCAAAAAAAAAAAGGGTCCAAATGCCAATGACACAGACAGGAGGGGAATGATTGATTCTCAGATCCTGTATTTATGTCTGTCTCAACCCCCAGACCTGAGATTTTTTTTTTCTTCTTCTTCCAAGAATCACTGTGCTCTACTTCATTGGTTTGTGTTCTATCAAAATGCAGGTTTAGAGATTGAAACTCTGTCTGTTGTTTCTGGTGTTCTCATATTAAGGAAAACATTCACTTCAGAGCTCTTGCTGACTTGAGGTCCTGTCACAAAACTCAAAATTTATTTTGACAAGGAGGCTGGATGAAATGAAGTAAAATTTTCAAACAAGTGACCTCATTAAAGCACTGATCAGTGTGCAGACTACAAAATAAACTGTTTTATATGTCTAAGGTGTTCTTGCTCTAAAAAGATCCCAAAGTACTTTGCAAATTTTACCTGTGATAGTTATTTCACCCACTAAATAAAAATGCTAGGTGCTTGATGCTCAGAGGAGGAACACAGAGCTTAATAACATTGAATATAGACACAGTCAGCCGAACATGGGTGTTACTTACCTTCATCAGTCCAAAAAGCAGTAGATGGAAATAAATGGAACATCTTTGCCGCTTTCCTGCTCCCATCACTGTTTCTCCATGCAAGCCTGGCTTATATCAACAACAGGTTCCTACAGAGAGAGATTCCAAAGTTGTGAATTGCAGTTTTCTTTCAGGCTTCACGTTTCTCTTGCACAAAAGACTCTATTATTTTAAATATAAATATTTGCATTTTAAAGGGCTTGTTTATTTGCCTGACTGAGAAAGTGGAGAAGAAAGAAGACCGGGAGAAATGAGATGTAAACATGGGGACTATAGTGTGCTGGGAAAGCTCAAGTAATAATCCATTTTCACATGTATCTGGTTAAAAGCCCTGGAAGGATGACATAAGGGAAATATTGATTCTAATATGAATATATACTTACAAAAAATTGAAGTACACCATATACAAATAAGCTTCCAGGAAATGCTAAGAAACAATCTTTGAGCTGCTTTTCTCTAATAAACTTGATGAATGTCATACTTGCTGTCATGATCATCCCAGTCAGGTTTAACAAATTGATGCTCAGAAAGAATCGGTCATGAAAGTGAAGGTAAAAGAAGCAGGGAAACGTTACCATATTAATGCCAAGAAAGCTGAAGTGCTGTAGGAGAGAGATTCTAACAGCAGGCTTTTCTCTGAGCAGAAAAGTAAAAATAATAAACCATTTGGAATGTCAAAATAAATATTTGCATATATGCAACTAATTAGCCTCTGAAAGGTGGTCTAACCAACTAACCATGAAAAACCCCAAACTCATCAAACAGATTATAGTTCTAATGAATACTGTATCAAAATCAAAACTGGAACATAAGCTGTATATAGACTGAAACTGAACTAAATAAATCACCAGTGAGGTAGGAGCCATTGGTGATATATTTGGGGACATGAGCACAAAATCTTGCAAAAATCATACAATTATATCTTGCTTCTAAGATCATTGTTTAGATACAGCTAGGTCTTGCAAAGGACAGATGAGTTCGCATTATTATTGGTATTACATTCAGATTCTTGGCTACTAATTATTTCTGCAGAAATGAAGAACAGTGACTTGTTTTGTTTACGTAATGGCTATTCCTCAGTCAGTCACAAAGTTGCTTTAATAAGAAAGGAAACTGAAACATTTTGCCTTTTAGGAGGGACAACTGAACTTTTTTGAATAGCAGTAATCCATAAATTATGAATGGCTTCCTTCTTCACATATTTTTGCTCAGTTAATTCAGTACTATAACTACTAAATCACAAAAACTAGCCTTCTGAAATGTCCAGGATAGAGATCATCAATGAATTAGAATATATGGAGTTCATGAAAAATAAAATAGATATTATGTTTTAGATGGAAAGTGGCTCATATAGACACTGTACTGCCAGTATTCCTGGATTCTATTCCCAGCCTTGTTAAAGACTAACAGTGTATATCACATCACCTCATTTTTGCTATCCAAAAGCACACCTCTCCTCTAAGCTAGCAGCTGAACCTCTCAGTACTCAATAGAAAGAAGAAGGTGCCTGTAGTGGCTGATTCATCCCTTCCTAAAATAGAATGAACTGCCCTCTGAAGATGACTATTGAATATAGAGGACATTTAGGTGATTGTTAAGAGGTGTGAAGCTTCACAGCATAAGTTATTCAGCTCTTCTGTTCTTTAATTTTCTGTCATTGGAAGGGATTAATAACATTCCTTGCTTTATAATAATCTCTTGTCCAGGCAAAAGACAAAATGAACAAGAACAAAAAAACAAGCAAAAAGAACTGAAAACTTGCAAGGAGATTAGAATTACTTTTTTTTAGCATTTTGACACTGATCATGTCTTCAACTTAATTTACAGGTGAATTCTTGTGTATAAAATACTATACATATAATAAAATACATTTTTCCAGAACTTGTAGTACCCACTTGGAGGTTGGGAGGGGAAAGACTGCTATTGCTCTTCCTCTTTTGTTGTCTAAAGGAGGAGCTACTGTCACTTCCTTTGACTATAATCAAATGGCAGGTAAGCAGTACTGGGCCATCTGTCAGGAATTAATTACTAGTTTTGGCACTTGAACTAAACTCATCTAAAGTGCTAAAATAGACATCAAGCTAAAAGTGTATAAAAGTCAAAGCAGAGCCAGAGAAAAATTTGTATGTATTTTTAGGATTAGAAGATATTTCCACAGATTTTTTAGAAAGAAAGTATAAAAATTTTTTTTATTGTCTTCACAGAATTATTTTGCCTATGGATCAGGTCAGTAAAAGGACCCCCTTCTCTTGGTCCTGAAGTCAGCAGAGACTTTAATAAGATGATATTCAGACCTGTAGTCTCACGTTCATCCTAAGTAAAAAAAATTCTTCTCCTGATTTATCAATAGTAATAGAAACATATCCAGGCTCTGTTTTGGTCCAGACTGATTTGGTAATTTAGCTTGGAAAGCAGATAACTCAGAAGAGAATAATTTAAAATTGGTCTATGTCTCCAAAGGTGAATAAGATGATGATGCCATCCTCGTAAGTGTTTTCTAATCTACTAATAGCCTGTGGTCCACCTGTGCCTGTATTCCATCAGCTTTAGAGGGTGTCTGGTATGATACTGAGTTCCCAGTTACCTCAGCAGTAGAGCAAGGTTTCACAACAAAAACAAAACAGAAATATTCAGAGATGGAGCTTACTGGTGTGGTGGCCACATATGATCTGATTTTGTGCCCTTTGATGCACAAAGTGTATTATTTCTCATACATACATTCCCATCATTTCCTATTGCTAAGGTCTAAGGATTTGTATCATCCTCAGCTAACATGATTATACAGCTTTTTCTTTGTACATACTACACACTGATGTTGTTCATGCTTCATACTGATTTAATACTCCATCTCAAGCATAAGCTGTTTTTTTTAAAAAAAGGAAGAAATGAAATCAAAGTAATTTTTATCCCTATGTTGTACCAAAAAAAGAAAAAAAATCATCTTAATCTGCAGCAGGTAGCTGGTCTCATCTTTGGAGCATCATAGAAACAAATAAATGCACTTCTTGCTCTTGAGATTCTTACAAATGGGGTTTGTGGTTGCAGGTTGAAAGTATGTATGAAGATCCAATTGTATAAAAGTGCTGAAAGAAAGTAGTACATTGATGCTGGTCAGACATGAGACATAACATATGAATGGTTCCTTATTGCACACAAGTCCAACCTGACAATGCAAAAGAAAACTAGTAAAACTACTGTATGCCAAATAATTACATTTCAGCAAATTTTTTTTACTTAAAGTGTAAGGGCATAAATGCACAGCCAAGTGTATGGGTGTTTATTTGCAGCCTTGCATGCTTAGATCCCTTTGCAATACACAAACAGTATCAGAGATGACAATAGTAAGCTGAAGTGATTTGACAAAAACAAAAAGGGGGAAAGGCGAGAATGTGAGACACCTGGGTAAAATAAAGGAGATCTGGGCTTATATCACTGAATTGCAATGCTTCTTGTGCTATTCAACTTTTTTCTGTGCTAAAAGGCCACCCTAGATGTATAGCACATGAGGGTGTTTATAGCACAGACTATAAACTGCTCTCTGAAACACTTGGCACAAATGTATTTCCAAAGATGAAAAATGGCTTACAACCAAAAAGAAATTTAGGGATTTGAGGTCATTGTTTTTACATACCTCAGAGTATCCTTGGCTTTATCTAAGCCTTGTGCCTCATAGGCTTGTGAGTAACATCTGAGAAAAAGCATATCAAATTTTAACTCTAAAAATTTATTTCTGCTAGGTTATTGTTCTCTCTTCTTCATTTCTGTTTCTGTTTTTTGGAAAGAAAAATATAAACTTCATACTACTATGTCTTCCATTTTTAGTTCCTGTAAATCAGATTCTATAGAGGCTCAAAGAATGAACAGAGGAATTTTGCACACTAGTTCTGGGAACAATTAAGAATTAAACATTGGAATAACACTGTCTAATTTAAGCGTAGAACTGTTCAACTGAAGAGTTTTGCAAAGACTGTTAAATGATGGCTCTGTCAGGGCCATCATTTGGCAAACCTAGAGTGAGATGTATTCTGGCAGAGCTGTGCAACCTGAAATGAATATGTGAGTATATTTGTGCTCGTGTTACATTTGTGAAGAACTGTGCTTTTAGCACCAACTTGTTTTCATGCAGGTTCTGCACTTGGGAGGATTTTTGTAATCATGTAAATGCAAATAATATGTACCAAAATTGGAATAGTAATGCAAACCTTCTTAGAACTTTTCATCCCAGGTTTCCTTAAAGTACTCAGTGAGTTTGAAGGCTGATCGAGATTATCAGATTGCTCTCCACAGACAGTAGCCTCAGGGATAAAATGAAGCAAATACTTAACAGGCCCAGGAGCATACTGGAGTCCGGAGCAGAAGATAAAACACACAAGCTAGAGGGCCAGGCTAGGTAGCTGCTGCTCTGGGACTTTATTCAGAGCATAGGATTTAACCTCCGGCTGCTGCAGAAATCCCATGGGCTGCCATCATAGGTCCTCAGTGCCTTTCTTGCTGTTAAAAACAACTCAGGATCAGCCCACTAAGAAGAGCAGATTCTTTCCTGTCTACACATCAGCCATGTGTTTTATATTTCACTTTGCAGTACTGTGGCTAGGCTGTTTTACCCATTAATGTATTCATTAAAAAAAAAAAAAAAAAGATAGATAAAATAAGAGAGCAAAGGCTTTGTGAGTTCTTTGTATGAAGTTTCAACAACTGCCAATTTTGTCAAATTCTAGTGGATGCCAGATTACCCCACAGTACCAATCTGGTGACTCCCTTCACCATTGTAGCACATCAAAGCACACCCTTGTTAATCAGGCTAACCAAATTAATGCAGCTGTGTTATGACTTGCCATGTCTGGAATTTTTTTTCATGTACTATTGTGTTTACTGTGATTGAATCTGCAGAATGCTTTTATTGTCCAAATACACAGTGTATTCATGAAATATGAAGAAAGAGCCTACATGAATATTAAAGTTTATGACATTAAGGAGGAGAGGAGAATTAACATAGCAAAATCACTGTAGTAAAAATTTTTATAGACCATTTTAAAATTGCATGTTCTTTCATATTTAAAGTTGTCCAGAAATGTACATGAAATACCAAGTTCATAGATATTAATATTGTTTATAACACTCGTTAAGTAGATTATCATTTCTCAAGACTGCTGTGTTGGTGTAAAGAAATCCTTCAGCTCTGTTGACATAGTTTGTAGGTAAAGCTGTGCCTAAAGATTTTAAAACATCAGAAGGCTGATCTTGGGACAGACAGGTATTGATCCTGTAAGGAGCTTGACCAGTTTCTCTTCCCTTATATATGATTATCAAAAGGATTTTCTCTGCAAATTTACCCTCTGAACATATTTATTGATTGATCTTGGGGGCTGTGGATCTGATAGAAGGCCAGATTTGATAACCTGTACACCAGAGATGATCCAATTAATGCTGCCCCTAATGGTGCCTGACTGTTTACCACTATTTACATAATGTGATAAGTCTGTGAATGTACTGTAGCTAACCCTAAATACAGAAGCCAATGTTAGCTGGTGCAGGCCAGAGCTCACTGCATATTAATGTGACCATGTTACGTTTCATAAAGAACTACAAGCCAATTTGGAATGATAAGATAATGCATCCCTGATTTCTCCAAAAACTTATCTTTTTTCTCTATCAGCACGATGGCTTTCAGCTTCAGGACCAGAGGTACATTGAAGAAGCTGGATTATACTTCTTGATAAACGTATGTTGCTGTCACTGAGTTCTGAATACAGAAGATATTAAATGAAAATGCTATCAAGGAATTTAAGCTCCCAAGCATAAGTAGAAAGATGTACAAAACTCATTCACATGAACATCAGATGAATCAAAAGATTTTCCAGTGCACTGTCTGTTTCAACCTGCATTCACTCTCTCTAGGCTTTCTCTTGACCAATGTTTGTCCAAGCTACACATGGTGATACTTTCTCGGTAACCCTGTTTTATCCTGTTTCATGCTTACAGGCACACAAAACTTTTCTAAGCAGTAACTGGTGGAAGGTTGTCTGTCCGTATCCAGGCACCACGTTTTATTTTCAGCAGGGAGTGCTTTAGCTGAGAAAGGAGGTTACATGTTTCTTAAGAAGCTCCTAAGAGGAGTAGGTTTACACTACCCAGTTTACTGGCCACTTGGTTTTATAAAGTGCGATCCATGCCAATAACAAAATAGTAATTTTTCCAAACAGTGATGTAATATCTCTTTAGCTGCCTGTCAACATCAATAAGAATGCCAAGGCAGTAGAACCTTTCACCTTGAAAAACCTTATAGAAGAGGTATTAACCTCTTGGAAATGCAAATCTGATTTCCAGAATACATTATACAATAGTGCAGAGGGAAAGTATAGTGTCTAATCCCTGGTAAAATGAAAATCCCATATGAGAAAAGATCTACAGGAAAAATCCTTTTGTTTTCTAAATGTAATATGAAATTCTCAATTCATTAATATTTGACTAGGCATATTTTGTCTCCTTGACTATAGTCTATATGATTTCACAATAACTCCATCACAATTTCTCTGCTATGGATTAATATTTTATTCAATTCATTAAATACAGTACACATTTCTGCTCATGTGAAATCTTATGCATAGTTTCTGCTTTTGTCTGTCTGCTAGCACAGGAACACTGATGCAAACTGATGGCGTTGTATTCAACCTTTTGCTTTCCGTATGTCTTTAAAAGTTGAGACTTTAGCTTAAACCAAAATGTTAGATGACTGGAATCAGAGGAAGGGAGGATAAAGGAGGATTTCAAAATCTGAATTTAGACCTATATGAAATCCAAAAATGGCACTTTCATTTCTTTATCACATACTATTAATAGGCTTGATACTGATCATGCCTGAACTCTGCAGTATGCAAAAAAAACAGCCAGACCAGAATTTGACCTGGCACTAGTACAGCACTTAGAAGTAATTGAATAATCAGTGTCAAGTAATACACCATATTATTACTGTTAGTTAAAGGTGGATTCCCATTTAAGTTTTTAATGTTGTTAATTCTAATAGTAGAAAGCATTGCTGCATTTTAAAAGCATTTCAGGCGTAGTGATTTATGTACTATTTTTTGTTTCCTTTGGCCTAATTGTATACCCCAAATATATACTATCCATTTTGACAGACTGAAATGTGCAATTCCCTACAAAGTTTTATTCTGACATAACTAGTCAAAATGCATTTCAGTTTGTAGAAACAATCTACCAGAGCCTAATTGTGGAAGTAAATTGCTCAAGTTATGGAAACCAGGAAAAGCCAATACATGGCTTAATGCATTCACACAGGACACTTTAGAGACTTGGTGTTTGGAAGATTAGCAGAGCAGATGTCAAATGAATATTTTTAAATTATGCTGCCTAATTTGTAAATATAATTTTTCCCTTGGTCTTCAGTATAATAAACAAAACATTCATGAGGCTGGAATCAGAAAATTTTCCGTGCTGCATACTTTCTGCTTTGCTGTTATTCAATTACCTGGCCTCACCAAGCTTAAAATTGTATGGTTGTTGGATTTTAACCAAGATTATATAAAGATTTTAGGTAGCTACATTTCAAGCTTTCAGATAACTAAGAAACGTACTAAAATACACAGTTAAAACATTATCTTCCAAAACCCTAAACTGAACATGATGATGATGATGATGATGATCATTGGGAAATAAGAAACAGGTACCTGATCTAAATCTACCCCCTACTGCTGCCATCCCAAGAGAGTCAGCTCCAGGCTCAGGGCTGCCAGCATACACCCCTGCTTTTTCCAAAATGAAAAATTTATTTTGTAATCAGGCAACGAGCATTTTCAGACAAGAGGGGAGACGGAGTTGCACAAGGCAGTCAATGGGGCCATAATTTCAGTCAGTTGTTGAAAAGCATTTATTCAGACAAAGAGGCCTCATCATACAACCTATCCTCCTTCTTGTGCAATGTAAGTCAGCTCCTCGTGTGAGTGAAAGGAGACACCAGATACAAGTCCTCCTGGCAGAGGTTAAATCTTTCTATGTAACTGTATCACTAGTAGACTAAAATGGAAAAAGGAAAGCTATATGAAATGTTGTGACAGCCACAGAGATTTCCCAGGTCACTTACTGTTCCTGAGTAATAGCAACAGTTTATGTTTTTAATCGGAGCTGCTCTAGTCAGATGTGGAAACACATTTTTCTCTTTTCAATCACAAGGCGATTTTTTTAAAGTAATTGAATATATAAAAGCAAAAGCTAAGAAGTTCAGATTTATTGTCTTCCAATTTGTTCTCCTCGTGAACTAATAACCCACATAATAAAATATCCTAACTTTGCACAAAAGCAAGAACTTTGAGTAAAAGTCAAAATATTACCCAGTTATAAGAAAGAGAAATGGTTAAGCAGCATTCAGAAAGGTATAATAGGCTATTGGCTTACGTTTTTCCTGAGTATTCTCAGGAATAATGAAGCACATTTACACCAATGCACACAGCATGGGCAATAAACAGGAGGAGCTGGAAGCCATTGCACAGCAGGAAAACTATGATGTGGTCGCCATCATGGAAACATGGTGAGATAACTCACAAAACTGGAGTGCTGCAACGGATGGCTACAAGATCTTTAAAAGGGATAGCCAAGGAAGGAGAGATGGTGGGGTAGCCTTGTACGTTAGAGAGTGTTTTGATTGTCTAGAGCTCAACGAAGGTATTGATGAGGTTGAGTGCTTATGGGTAAAGATCAGAGGTAAGGCTAATAAGGCAGATATCCTGGTGGGAGTCTGTTACAGACCACCCAAGCAGGACGAGGAAGCAGATGAAGTATTCTACAAGCGGTTGGCTGAAGTCTCACAATCCCTAGCCCTTGTTCTCGTGGGAGACACCAATTTACCAGATATCTGCTGGAAATACAACACAGCAGAAAGAAAGCAGTCTTGGAGGTTCCTGGAGTGTGTGGGAGATAACTTCCTGACACAGCTGGTAAGTGAGCCAACCAGGGGAGGTGCCCTGCTGGACCTGCTGTTTACGAACAGAGAGGGCCTGGTGGGTGATCTGGTGGTCAGAGGCTGTCTTGGGCTCCGCAACGATGAAATGATAGAGTTTTCAATTCTAGGAGAGGTAAGGAAGGGGGTCGGCAAGACCGCTACCCTGAACTTTAGAAGGGCGGACTTTGGATTGTTTAGGAATCTGGTTAACAGAGTCCCTTGGGAGGCAGTCCTGAAGGGCAAAGGAGTCCAGGAAGGCTGGATGTTATTCAAGAAGGAAGTCTTAAAGGCACAGGAGCAGGCTGTCCCCATGTGCCGTAAGACGAGCAGGCAGGGGAGAAGACCGGCCTGGCTGAACAGAGAGCTTTGGCTGG
Organism: Platalea leucorodia; assembly: GCF_965183815.1. Lineage (NCBI taxonomy): Eukaryota > Metazoa > Chordata > Aves > Pelecaniformes > Threskiornithidae > Platalea > Platalea leucorodia. Next base: position 23,087,773 of record NC_138829.1, read on the forward strand.
AACTCAGGAAAAAAAGGAGAGCTTACCACCTTTGGAAGAAGGGGCAGGTGACTCGGGAGGACTACAGGGATGTTGTGAGGTTATGCAGGGAGAAGATTAGAAAGGCGAAGGCCCAGATAGAATTTAAACTGGCCACCGCTGTTAAAGATAACAAGAAATGTTTTTACAAATATATCAGTGACAAAAGGAGGGCCAAGGAGAATCTCTATCCTTTGTTGGATGTGGAGGGAAACATTGCCACAAAGGATGAGGAGAAGGCTGAGGTACTTAATGCCTTCTTTGCCTCAGTCTTTAATAGTCAGACTGGTCATCCTCGGGGTTTTCAGGCCCCTGAGCTGGGAGATGGACATAGGATGCAGAGTGAAGCCTCAGTTGTCAAAGAGGTAACAGTCACCGACGTACTCCTCCACCTGAATGCTCACAAGTCTATGGGGCCAGATGGGATCCACCCGAGGATGCTGAGGGAGCTGGCAGAAGAGCTTGCCAAGACACTCTCCATCACTTATCAGCAGTCCTGGTCAACCAGGGAGGTCCCAGATGACTGGAAGCTAGCAAACGTGACGCCCCTCTACAAGAAGGGTCAGAAGGAGGATCTGGGGAATTAGAGGCCTGTCAGCCTGACCTCAGTGCCGGGAAAGGTCATGGAGCAGATCATCTTGAGTGCCATTATGCGGCACATGCAGAACAACCGGGGGATCAGGCTCAGCCAGCATGGGTTTATGAAAGGGAGGTCCTGCTTCACTAACCTGCTCTCCTTCTATGACAAGATGACCTGCTTAGTGCATGAGAGGAAGGCTGTGGATGTTGTCTACTTGGACTTTAGTAAGGCCTTTGACACTGTCTCCCACAGCATTCTCCTGGAGAAGCTGGCTGCACACGGCTTGGATAAGTGCACTCTGCGCTGGCTTAAAAACTGGCTGGACAGCCGAGCCCAGAGAGTGGTGGTGAATGGAGTCAAATCCAGTTGGCGGCCAGTCACGAGTGGTGTTCCCCAGGGCTCAGTACTGGCGCCGGTCCTGTTCAACATCTTCATTGATGATCTGGATGAGGGGATTGAGTGCACCCTCAGTAAGTTTGCAGATGACACCAAGTTGGGTGGAAGTGTCGATCTGCTGGAGGATAGGAAGGCCCTACAGAGGGACCTGGACAGCCTGGATCGTTGGGCCAGGGCCAACTGTATAAGATTCAACAAGGCCAAGTGCCAGGTCCTGCACTTGGGTCACAACAACCCCATGCAACACTACAGGCTTGGGGAGGAGTGGCTGGAGAGCTGCCTGGCAGAAAAGGACCTGGGGGTGTTGGACAACAGCCGCCTGAACATGAGCCAGCAGTGTGCTCAGGTGGCCAAGAAGGCCAATAGCATCCTGGCCTGTATCAGGAATAATGTGGCCAGCAGGACCAGGGAGGTGATAGTGCCCCTGTACTCAGCACTGGTGAGGCCACACCTCGAGTACTGTGTTCAGTTTTGAGTCCCTCACTACAAGAAGGACATCGAGGTACTAGAGTGTGTCCAAAGAAGGGCAACGAAGCTAGTGAAGGGTCTAGAGCACAAGTCTTGTGAGGAGCAGCTGAGGGAGCTGGGGTTGTTTAGCCTGGAGAAAAGGAGGCTGAGGGGAGACCTTATCGCTCTGTACAACTACCTGAAAGGAGGTTGTAGCGAGGTGGGGGTCACTCTCTTCTCCCTAGTAACAAGGGATAGGATGAGAGGAAATGGCCTCAAGCTGTGCCAGGGAAAGTTTAGGTTGGATATTAGGAAAAACTTCTTCACCGAAAGGGTAGTCAGGCATTGGAACAGGTTGCCCAGGGAAGTGGTTGCGTCTCCATCCCTGGAGGTATTGAAAAGATGGGTAGTCGTGGTGCTCGAGGACATGGTTTAGTGGTGGACTTGGCAGTGATAGGTTAACAGTTGAACTCGATGATCTTAAGGGTCTTTTCCAACCTTAATAATTCTATGATTCTGTGATTCTGTTTTGTTCCTAATGCTTGATGCATACCGAATGGAAACGGGAGGGCTGGTTCAGACCAGATAAGAACAAGTCTCAGTCTCTCCTTGAGATTGAAGATGAATTAACCAAAGCTTTTTTAAGGTTTATAAAATGTTGGCATAGTGCTGCAAAATTGGGGACTAAAACTCTACTTGTAATGTACTCCATTTTGGAAAATAAGACAAAGTTTTTTCATTACTACAGCACATTCTATTATTTTATATGGATGAGAAGGGTTCAAAAAGACTGGAATGTGCTCGGCAATATTTTTAAAACAAACCAAAGATGATGTTTAAAGAGTGGGGTGGAACTGCAAATCAAGGGAATAAAATTAGCAGAAATTAGGCTACAATGGGGAATGAAAGGATGAAAGGATTGGCCATTCCAGCCATCTTTTTTGGGGGGGGAAATTAGAAGAGAGCAGAATTGGAAGACCCTGATGGTTTCTTGCTTCTCTGCATAGTCTTTGGACTCACAAGCCTTAAGAAATGTAATCCAATCCAGTAAGTTTGAAGACTGAAGACCCCTGACAAAACTCATCAGATAATAAGGCTGAAATACATTCTGATTTGTTTTCCTTTCTGTATCTTTCTTTGTTCCTCCCAATGTCTCTTTTCCATGTCCTCTTTCTTTTACCAACTAAAATTTTTCCTTTTCTTTTCTTTTTTTTAACACAATCTTGAGAACTACATGGAATAAGACAAGCCCACAAGAATGAGAAAGCCCACTTCAGCCTAAAAATGCTCACTGAAGGACAAGCATCCCAGTTAAGTGGGAAGTCCTACACTCGGGAAGTGTTGGACCTACTGTGCTTACACTACTTTGATGATCTCTGCTTGTCCAGTAAATTCAATGTTTTTGGGACATACCACAGTTGTTTTCCATCTGTGCAGACATCTGAGGTCTTCAGGTGTGGCATCTTGGCTAGAAATACTGTGCAGTAATTACACATCTAGAAATATTGGATAAATATGAAAAAAAAAACCAAAACCAAAAACAAAACCCAAATTTGTTTAGACAGCATTTCATTTCAGGGAAAGAGAATATACCCAGAGCTATTGTGCTTGTTTCTCTCCCTGGTTTGTCAGAAGCTGAAAATCATTCTTACATTCAGACATCTGCAAAAGAAATAATCCTCTGGTTTCTACATAGGAGGATTCCTAGTCAAAAAAAGGGACTACATTTGAACACCTCTGTCTAGGAAAAAGTCTCTAAGATGTTTTGATCAAATTTCTCTTACAGAAAGGGTATATGTTTGTGTTAGATGCTTAAGGCAGAGAATTTATGTCATTACAGCAATTCCAGGGATAATTGCTTTTCTGTGATACAGATCCACCAATTACTACATAAAAATTGAATCTGCTCTAGCATTTTCCCAATTAATTTTTCTTTTCCTAAGACTCAGAATTAGCTTTGGTTTTTTGACTACAAAAAACAAACATCAACATCATTTCAGACAGCTCAACAGAACTTTTCCTTTATTTTTCTTATCTTTCCTCGAAGTTGGTTTTTTTAATGCTAAAATACATATCAGCCAGTGTTTTAAAAACATTATGGTTTCTCCTGCTCTTTATATTATTTTTACTCTGTTCAGACAAGCATATGAGAAATTTCCTAACAAAGTTTGCAAATACACTGGTGAGCTTTAAGTAACTGTAAATGTGGCTCTCTACATTTACAAAATTCTCTGCATAAAGCATACAAGTCTGTGCTGTGATGTGGTTTTACACTCAGTGGTCCCACAGACTGAAGAAAGCAAGGGCTGGAGCCCTGGTTTGGATCTTTCTCCAGTGAGGAAAACTATACTACAGACAATCAAAAGGACAGTACCAGTTTCCTACTTGACTTGAGTGAGTTCAGCTTCTTATAAACTTTTGTTTCCTATAAAGGGATTTTATTAATGATCTCACTTACTAAAACCTGACCAATCCTGTTCTTTTTCAGTGTACTGTATCATTAAGAAACCATAAAAACAAACAAACTGACAGACACATGAGAAAAAGCACTTTAAAAGAACAGATTCATAATGTTTGAGGTTTGGGGAGTTGTTCTGTTCTCCTTCCAAGACTTTTAATGACATTTTCAGGCCAGAAGAGTTATTAACAACTTAGTTTTAAAGCTCTTAAAAATCCAAATACTGACTGGATTGACTACAAGGGTGCAGAGGACACGTTTCTGTTTCTGATTCCAGCCACTCCCATGTCTGTCAGCATGTCTGAATTAGAGCTGAATCTGATTATTGTGTTAAAATGTAGAGTACCAGTAGAAGCAAATGAACTGCTGGCTCCAGGTAGTCTCTGGGGTTACATATACGTCTGCAGTCCTGCCATTGCTTCTCTATTGTTGCAAAGCTCTGCCAATGTGAAAGAATCAGAAGTTCTGGACATACAACAATAACTGTATCAATATCTTGTTTGTGTTGATGCTCTGCTCTAAGAGGTGGGAAAATCATAAACATGACCAGCATTACCATTTGTTCAGTGTTGAGATCAGATAGAGAAAAGGGACCCTTTCTACCACCAACTTCTGATATATCATGTGCAACATGCCAGAGTTATTAAATCGTTAGCTAATATTGTAAGCATATATTTTTTTCCTCAGGATGTTTTGTCACTTTGTAAACTAGTCTTCTAAGTATATCATAAGAAGTTTGGGGTTTCTTTTTTTTTTTTTTTTTTTTTTTTTTTTTTTTTTTCCAGAATCCCACTGAAAAGAAAAAGCTAACAGGATTTTGACATTTTAGTGCATGTTAGAATCAGGACAGACTGGAATGTGGTAAGTAACCCTGTACTTCATTCCTGCGGTGGAGAAGTATATTGGGATGCGAAATTAGCAAGGCAGGACAGCTGAGGAAAAAACCCCAAAGCTTTCTGACAAATGTGATAAGGCATATCCTAAACTGGTTTTTCCTTTTAAGTATTGGTCTGTGCCTATATACATGAAAGCAAGATGTGATTTTTGTTTAAGGAGGGGTGCTATTAGATCAGCACAATGAAGGACAGATGTTTTCTGGTACACAGAACTCCTTTTCAGGTCTGAAAGAGTGAAGAGATAAGTATAGTGAAGCAAAGTACAGTTGGGAATAACTCCTAATGTGTTTATATTACTTAATGAGAAAGGCTGACACAAAAAGTTGTCTGGTACCTAGTGATAAGAGGGGGATGTTGTTTAAGGAAGAGCTGATAGGGTAGGAAGCTACTATGTGCCTCAGAGAATTAGGCAATATACAAATATTAAAAACAAAACCTTGAATATGGAAAACTTCATCGAAATTCAGAATTTGGCTCAGTAACTTGCCTGGACCTAGTAATCTAAAATGGACCATAATCAAAATCCAAATCCATATACCCTTTTGCATCATTCCAGGTCCTGGACATATATCTGTATTTTGTGATTTACAACTTCTGTATTGAATATGAAAGAAGGAAGGTAAGTATCTAAATGACCATTAAAATTCATACTGGTATCTAAATGTCAAGCATGGGATTAAGTGGAAAATTTGTAGGTTAGATTTATTTAGACAGGATTAAATCTCTGGATTTGAAACATCGGTGAGTTCTGCCCATTGCTGGTTGTTTTGTGATCTGAGAGGAGCAAATCTGCATAGGAGACTTTGGGGATAAATCGTACCTGAACTAGACTTTGAAAAACATGCTTGTTTTCCCCCCCGACAATCTGTGACAAGATGATATAAAGCAGCATTTACCAACAACTTGTAAGAGATTAGGCAGTTGTCAAAAGAGATGTCAATACAGGTTTTAGCAATTGCTTCCTGAAAGATTTTGGAGAGAACCACTAAGCTGCAGCTGGGTTTTCATAGCTCTCTACAGCTGTGCACAGCTGGGCAAATGCTATGTTTACCTGTATCTTTAGTTCTGGCTTGGTACATGATGGCTGGGGTGACAGTGAAGTATAGTAACCATTTTTTACACACATCTATTATGAATGAGGTGTCATCCATTATGAACCACCCAATTCTTCTCTCTCATTTTTCTTCATAACTGTATGTCTTGATTCCCACAAATAAAACCATAATTACTGCTGCTTTTGTTTAACATGATTTATAATTGCTATAATGATAAGGTCTCCCTTGGTAACAGTAAGTGCTTAGCAGTGACTTGCAGTACAGTTCTGCAGCAAGCTTTCCCTGCTTGAGACATACTGTCTCTAAAATAAACCTTTTTCTACTCTATAGCACCACCAAGAAAGTAGATGACCAATGCCATCTAATTTTTCCAGATGATGACAGTAGTCATATAAACACTTCAGTTTAAGCAGTTAGCCAGAACTTGGGATTGTTTACATTAGAGGAAATGAATGATACAAGATATTCTTTGAGAGAAGGACGTTTATTGCTGAAGGAAGCACACCAGCTTTCTTTTCTCCAAACACAGTAAAAAGAAAGGCCAGTTTGGGCCTTATTTTCTTTGTCTTGCTCATGATTTCCAACTCTGCCTCTCCTGTCATACCTGTGCCTAAGGAGGATACCTGTCCTCCCATAGGATTATATTTACAACTGCATCTTAAACTTCTCTGCTGCCTTTCCTTTCAGTTTCCTAGTTCAGTTCATGCACAGCCAAGCAGTCTCCTAGTTCTACTCTTCTCAGACAGTTCCAGGAAAAAACAGATAAAGCTGCAGCTGGACAATACAGCTAAGCCAATGTAACAATTAGCCACCATGAAAAGGACATCCTATTCACCTCACTCCCAGCTCCCAGCTACCTGTCCTTACCCCTCCTTTAGACCAACACCATCACTCATATAACTCCACAGTGAGGTTGCTCATGGAGTCGAACCAGAAGAAAACTCTTTTTATTTTTCTGCTTTAATTTTCTGTCATTTTAGGCCTCTGAATCTGTTCAGAACATGGCTAGAGAAATGTCAGATATAGCAAAAGGGGATCCATGAGAACACATAGTCAGTTTAAGGGTAGAGAGGCTCAACCATAACGTATCAGCAGAATGAGTTATCGGTCAATCATTTCCCCCTGAGCAATAGCCATTTTGCAGCTTTCTCACTCCACAACACCCATTTCATTTAACAGAAAGAAAATTTAGCACTCATCTCTGCTTCAGCAACAGCACAGAGTATTGGGGGTTGGTTGGTTCTCAGCCTGGTTCAGCTCTATACTGCACCGACGCGTGGGTCCTGGGACCACAGAGAAGATGAAGCAACAGAGGTAATTGGTGGGCAGTGACTCATCTTTTCAGCAGCACTGCCCAGGAGAATTGAAGCCTAAGTGTTATATCTGACCAGGCAAGTGATTAGATCAAAAGAAGATGTAAGAAATAGAGTTTGGAAACCTTATTGTAATCCAAAACTTTCAACATTGAGTATAGGTAGGCCCAGGCCAAAATCACTATATTGTCAGGAAGAAAAGTAAATTTTATGATTCAAGCATGGATGCAATGCCAAAATTTTGTCCCTGTTTTTATTATGTGCCCGACTAATATCCTCAAATATCACATTCTCTATGTAGCGAGGATTGAAAACATCCCAGTGAGAACAGAGCCAGAGACTGTGTTCCAAGGCTTGTTCTTACCCTAAGGGCCATATTCACTAACTTTGTAATTAAAGCACTTATTTGGTTGTCCTATAATACAATATAGCAGAAGGTCCTGTAAGTTTCTTTAGCAGACTGGATACTCAAATAATCCAACATTAGATAACAAGAAGTTAAATGTAATTAATTACAGTTTTTTTGTTAACTTTGTCCCTTTTTTAAGGAAAAGTATTTGATGCAGTATGTGATATTTTTATATTAAAAAGTGGACAGCAAAAAGTAACCAATTTGTAAGTTAAGATTTTTTTTTTTTACATGTAGAGCTAGATTATTACTTAAGGATCAAATATGGTACGTGCATGTCAGAAAGAACCCTGCAAAGGACACTGGGCAGCTTCCCAATTTCCAGTTCAGTCTATTTTTCCTTCCCTTCTCTTTTCATTTTCCTATTCCTTGTCTAGTAGGTGAGAAACAAAGCATCAATTTCTATGAATTTTTGCTGGTTAGCCTGTCCCATCCATGTGTAACTGAACATCCTGTGAGAGGGAAGAGATCCACCTCCCTCTCTCCTCTGCAGACACAGACAGCGAAGTGACTTCACAAAGCCATTCCACTTTGATCCACGATCAGAGAAGTTTTTAAAAGGCAGGGTGGTTTTGTGCATGGGAACAGCAGGAAGGGAGCTTCTGTGTATGGCTCTGTGTAATGCAAGCCAGCACACGCATTTCTTGCACGAGCAACAAGACTCTTCCCAGGGGAATAACAATTTGGAAGTTCAAAATAACACAGAAAGGAAGCATTAAAGATGTTTTCAAATTAAAAAAAAAGGCAGGGGAGATGTTAAGATTCTTTGTCACAGCATCATCATACAGTGCAATTCCATACATTTCTTTGGAGGTATGACTATGGATAAGCTAAGTGGGAAAATGGGACACGATAAGGCCTTTTCATTGCTGCATACCTCAGGCATTTATTTTGAGTGACTATTGACTTAGGCAAGATTTCAAAGAATGAATTAGACCCCAGCTTTGCAAAGGATGCACTGGCACTGCTGAAATTGTTGGTCATTAGTACTTTTTACTACACAGTCTTAGTTTTATTTCTTCACATTTTTGGTTTCCCCCTTAAAGCAGTGGTATTTTACCACCCTTCTTGGAGGAGATAATGATGAAATTAATCCAGTTATTGAATTGCCACTCTCTGGAAAGATCATTTCACATATAGGGAGGAGCGGGAACAAATCAATCTGCTCATCGATTGATTGAAGGTGGGTTTACATATGCAGCATTTTTAGAGGGCAGAGAAGATCAGAAGGACCTTAGGGAAGTCAGCATCTTCATCACTGTTGAAGTGTCTACTCTTGTACCCTGACAGAACTGAATTGTCAAGGAGCCAGCATTCTTGTCCATTTATACATTTTTTTTTTAACAAAGTGTCAGTACTTCCTATCCTTTTATCAAAATTGTGGGTTAAGACATTGAAATGAAATGTATCTGATTTTTTTTTTCCCGAAAAGACAAATATTTGACTGAACAGACTTACAAAGTGTTGCTGTTCTTAATTTCAGATGAAATTCATCATTTGAAGAGAAACTGAATTTAGGCACCTAGGCTCTGTCTATACTCATAAAGCGAGATAAGCAGTCCAGAAGTCAACTGAGAACTTCAGTAGGATTTATTAATCTTTGAAAGAGCAATATGAATTTCTTCTGTCAGAATGTGAAAGAAAGCTAACTCAGATTAGCCTGGATCTCATAAATGCTCCAGTAAAAATATTATTTCTGATCAAATGGCACTTTGTTATTTGGGCTCACCTCTTCCCTTCCGCCTCATCAATAAATCCCTATCTATTTCTAAAAAATGAATGCTACAACATGTCTGAGAATGTATTTCATTTCAAAGGATTCCATAACAGTCATTTTGATGCAATACTGTATCTGTTAGCGAACACAGTGGTTTGTCTTGTAGTTTTAATTAACTTCTTGGGAAACTGACTTGTATTTTCATTCTCAAAAAGAACCACATTTACAACATATAAAAAAACTAAGCTTTATAATTAAGTTTAACAAATGAGAAAACTTCATTTTTTGGACTGTTCTGTAAGTATCCTTGACTGGTACCACGATGACACTGGCATTTTTGTGTTAGCCTTTTACAAATTGTTAATGTGCCTTGAGAAAAAATTATTTGGTGACTAACCAAGATGAAGAACTGCAGGCAGAGTAGCGCATGGAGTAGGATTGTTTGGGACTGTGAAACCAAGATACAGTTCAAGGATATTATTTTCAACAGTGGCCAGACTATATTACACATTATCAACACTCACAGGAAAACATGGATAAAATCCTTACCTTGTTGCAGCCAGTGAGAGTTTTGCTAAGAAATACAATGACAAAAAAAAAATTACCTATCATTTTTGCTCCCTGTTTTCTTTTCTCATGGATGGGCCTTTGTCACCTGGACCCAAAACCAAAATATTCACAGGATTTTTTTTATATGGAGCATATTGTGCATGATTGTCAGAAGAGTTACTCTGCATTACATCAATGCAACTGAACTGAAGAGAACTGGAATCTAAAGGTGTAAAGGTCTGGTACGTAAGGCTCATTATACATAAAAGTAACATAATCATGGCTGGACAGCTACATTATGTGTACTGAATCTGACAGGCAACCCTACCAATTAGACAAAAAGCAGATCACAGGGCTGATGCTGCCTCTGCATATATTACAAAAGGACAGGTTTTGATAGTACAGTTTTTTCTCATTTTCTTATTAACATAGGCCAGAACTCTGTCAGTTAATGAAAATACTATTCTTAATATACTGTAAGGTAGTTCATGTTTAAAAACAAGATCCTTCTACTCACTGTACATGAAAGTGAGAAATGAACACAAAAAATTAAAATTCAGGTGTTCAGGTACCCAAGAATATATGTTAATGTAAAAAGATATTATTAAGTAGCCATTTAGTTAATACATTATCTTAGGTTTTGTTTGCTTTTTTTTAATTTTGCTTTGGAAAACTTCTGCTTGCAAGAACTTTGTAAAAATTGAAAATATATTCAATGACTTTTAGAAAAAGAATATGTAGTGAAATTGAAAATGGAGGCACCAACCAACACTCAAAAAGCCTTTAAATTCATCATTTCCCAGTGAAGTGGCTTTCAATAATATTCCACAGATAACTGACATTTATTTAACCATCTAAGGACAAACTTCTGAAGAGGAAATTGTCTTTAGTAGATAGCCTATCCATGTTCTCAGCAGTCCTTAAGCATGTACTTTAAGTTTAGTCATATTTACAAGTAAGTACTGTCTTGACGGTGAATGTTTTCCTTAACTTTCAGCTGTAAGAAGAGAAGAGACTGTGGGTTTTTCCTGTCATCTTTGTAGAATGCCTAGCAAAAGGCAACTAATAGTTCAATTCAGACTTTGGACATTAATGCAATGCAGATTAATATATGAGTAACACCACCACTTAGGACAAGCAATAACAATAAACTTAAAAATCCATGTAATTAATAGTACAGCTTAAGATAAAGTATCATAATCCTCAGAACTGTGTCTTTCCTCCCAATTGATAGCTACAATGCACAGCAAATACCCTCCGTCAAGAAAAAAAATACACTGAAGACATAAAGGGAATATGCAGAGTAAGAATTGACAAATACTGATCAAAGCAAAAGGCTTTACCTGGAAGCCAACAACTGGTTGGGAAATCTGAATGCTGGAAGCTTTGCCCCAGGCCAGTAACCTCTTCCAATCATTATTTCCCTCAGGAAATGTCTTGTTCCAGAGGACGTCAATCCTGGAGCCCGTTAGGGTTTGCTTTTTTGATCTAAGATAAAAATTTTATATGAATGTCTTCGCATTGGTAATGGCAGTGACACAAGGTCACCTACTCAAGACATGAAGTTTCTGGGGAAAAGTATTATCTGAGAACATGTCATTTTTCCTTATTTATCAAAAAATTAGCAAAATCACTTGTTTCAAATAGAATAAAGGAAAACTTGGCATTTATCAATGTTTAAACATTTCCAGAATCATTCTGGTGAGATAAGGGGATGTGTTGTTGATTTTAGTTTGAAGTAAATGCGATCAGAATTTGGACCACCTACTCAAAAAGTATGGAATTCTGCTTCCACAAACTGAGCCTCCGAAAGTGAATATATTATATATATATATAGATATAGATATAGATATAGATATATAGATATATATATGAAAGGCTCCATTTTATAGAATAAAGGGCACAGTTCTGAACTAATTCCACTATGCAACTTGAGGTCAAACATTCCTTCATAATTTCAATAAATGATCAGTTGGCTACATGAGCTTACTCTCTTTTATCTTTCACAGTTTCCCCACAAATCGCTCTGAACGTGCCAGTTCTTGGAACCATGCTGAAATATGGCTGGTGACAGTAAACTTAGATTACTCCTGACAGAAATATTCTGCTTGGGAACAGAATTGAATTATGAATTTTGATTGTGATCCAAATTTGCCAGTGGAAATATTTTTTATATAAACCCACCACTTTTTGACACACTGTTTTCATATGTCTTTATTTAAAAATAAAACAAAACTGCATTTACTCTCAAGACATTACTTTGAAATGAATGGCCAAAAGTTTTCATTTTGAAAATGCAAATACATTATGCAGCCTTTTTTGCAGCCAAGTTTTAGTAACTGGTTCAATGATCTGTAAGTCTGTAAGTTCCACACATTAACTAAAAATCACAAAACAAACAGTCAAACAATATTTTGAACCTGAATTTCAAACATGTTTATGGCATTTAAACAACTAAAACCTTTAGATGCTATTAAGAAGGGCAAAAGGGCGGGGAGGGAGGGAAGATCAACAAAGATCTTTTCATCTTCTTTTCAGATTTCTCTCATATTTTTAGTTATTTAGAATATGCTGGGGGTTTTTAATAAGAAAAAAATTAAAGTGGAATTCACCACCTAACAAAAGTGAACTGACAAGCTCAAAATTTTTTGAAAACACTGAAAAAGTTGCGGAGAAAAAATAAAAATAAAAAAGGATATAAAAGCTGTTAGTACCTCATTTAAGTACTGTTAGCAAGTACAGCTAACAAGTATTATTAGCAAAGGTAATGTTAGCAAAAAAAAGTAATATGTGCTTAAACTTTTTAATAAAGATATATAATACATATTAAAATGACTGTATAAATTTGTAATGCATTATGAAGCATTATATAAATGCTAATTATTATGCCTGCTGTAGCAACATAGTCTTTTCTAAAGCTCACTCTCTCAAATATTTTCCACTTTAAATAGAAAAATCATGCCAGAAGGTATTTATTGGTTAATATTAAGAAATGGAAATTCATCCTCCCTCACTGGCTATTATGTATAATTAACTTTGGAGATTATTCTGTTCAAATAGCTTTGTCCTAGGATTTTATGTTTCTTTTGCCCTACTAAACCTGGATCATACGCTGAATGTAATTAAAATATAATATACTTCAAACTGAGACCTAACAACGGGAATTTAGTCACTGACAATGTGGTATGGTGTTATTTCTAACTGATGAGGCATTTTGTTTTAATTCCAAGCCACCAGTATACAGGTGAAGCATGCTTTATGGGCAGTCCTGGAGAGGGAAAGCTTCTCTCTTTTCCCAGAACAGACATAACAGCCATAAATGCCATATAAACATTTTCCACATCATCATGTTTCCCAATAGGACCACTTTTGAGCTGAGAAGCTTTGTCTTTTAGTCCTGTTCAATTTTTATGCTAAAATTTCCTGTAGAAAAAGGTTGTCTTCTGTGTGCTGTGTACAGGTGGGGTCTCTTCTTTCCAGTTCAGATCAAGTGCACCAGTTCCTAGGCCTTTTCACATTATCATGCCTCAGGCTCCCTCTTCTTCCAAATCCTTCCTGAAGAGAGCACTGTAAAGAAAAAGAATTCCTCTCTTTCTAGGATATTGAGCCTGTTTTGGTCCTGCTTAATTTTTAAATTTTAATTTAAGTAAATTAATTTTGTTTAAGTACATTATTTTAGATGGGACTATCTTGTCTAAGACTAAACAAGACTCTGTGTCTTGTTTACTATTTAACATGTTAGCAGAGATTAACACCAGGTATTTATCTCATCGTGGTTACCTATGAGGTGATCATGAATGTGGAAGATTGGACTTCGTTACCTGTCTAGTGGACAAGATACCGAGCTTTAATGACACTGTGTTAGGACTCTGCTGTCTTCCTCTTCTGGAGGCTACTGACACATGTTCTGACATGTATGAGAAGATTTCAACAGCTCTCAGACAGACTACATGTATTCTTCTTCCTGCTTAAGTCATGAAAATCACCAGCTGCATATGGCAAAAAGATCCTTTACCGCATTAGGCACCAACGGTGAGATACCATTCTGAATTTTCTTCTGTCAGAGACTGATGATCTAGAAGCCACACAAAGCATGTTGCCCAGCATCTAAATGAAGATATCCCTCCACAAAGATACCAGAACTACCTGGAGATAGAAAATATTTTGAAAGGGAAATATATCTTTCCTGATTAGAATACCTAGGCAACTATCTAGGGATGGATCTCTGGACTGGTGAAAATATCTATGCAGTAATTCTGTAAGGAGAAGTGCTGACATAGAAGAAATGCTTCAAGTACAACATTTGGATAAACTTTATTAGGGATGAGTTCTCAGCTGCTGCTCCTCTTGGCCGCCGTTTGTGTGTGGGTTTTTTTTTTTTTATGTTCCTAAACATGTTTGTAAATTGAACAGTTCCCAATTTATATTCATGTGAGATTATATCTGAGTCTCCTACAACAGTTTCCTACTGCCAGCATACAAAAAAAAAAAAAAATTGTATCTGGCAAATCTAAAAACTACATTATTTTGTCCCCAGGTGAAAGCTGAGGTTAGGAAATAGAAACTTTCATGTAGAAACAAGGTGGAAACACTCATCCTACACAACAGGTAATAAGCTGGCTCATGCATGAGACTTATGTTCCACAGCCAGTACTGCTGTGAGTAGTTTGCAAATCTCTTTATCTGAAAGTGTAGGAAAGTTTTCCTCGGGAGTACATTGGAGATGGAATCCTTCACACAAATATTGCTGTTACATGTAGTCCATTCATATATTTATCATCACTTACAAATGTCAAATTATTTTTAAGTATTCTTACAACAATGATTATTTCAGCATCTTCTTACACTTGATATATGAAATAGCTGTATACTCTTTCATAGCAATAATTGACTTTTTAATAATTTATAATCATTTTAATAATTTAATAATCATTTTTCATATTACTTTCTTTTCACTTCCTATTTTTTATTTTCCTGGAATGGTGAATTTTTACATCCTCCAAATTAACAGGAAAATACAAGAAATAAATCTGTAAAATTATAAATAATGAAAACTTTATAAAAATAAACCATATTCTGGAAGGACACAATTTGAAAAATACAAATATTACTGAAGAGTCTGAATGACATGGAACACTAAGGATTTTAGCCACTGCCTGGTAAGTTCAGTGAATGTTTTCCAGTAGTCTCATGGGACCTAAATTAAGCCCAAAGAGAACAAATTATTAAGTTTTTTCTGTCATTCAGGGTGATTAGTCAGATTTCTGAATTCTGTGCCTTTCCTACTGCACAAAACTAAAGGAACGTGCACTGTTAGGGACATGGTGAAAGCTTTCCATATTTTATGGGCAGGGCAGAGAGTAGAGTGTCATTCTTTACCTTTCCGCACTGAAAAGGACTTCTTTTTCTCCTGTAGGTGGAATACAATATCCACTGCCAAAAAGCCCAGACTAATCTGATTTGGTGGTCCTTCCATCAGCATAAATGGTGAGCCAGTCTTGATCTTCAAAGGCCCCACACAGTCAAGAGAGTAGAAGACTGGTGAACCACTGGTGAACTATGGATGCCTACATTTCTCAGTAATCCAGCTTTCTTTACAACCCAGTCAGCTGCCCATTGTTACTGCAGTACAATTTTGTGCACTCGGTAGTCAGGACCACAGTTCAAGGGACACCTAGCAGAGGGAGTCCTTGCTCCAAGGACTATTCATGCACTACTGCATAGTACACAATTACTTTTGGAGTGGGGGAGAAGATGCAAAACTCCTCTACCATTAGTCTGCACAGTAATTTTCCTCTTGTCTCTTGCTGGTCATTGAACCTCAAGTCCCTCACAAAGAGCTTCCCCTGGTGCCCTGAAGAGTAGTCTCCTGTCAGAATATAGCCTGGAAATTAAGGCACTGCTATGGAGATGGAAGCTTAATGTGGATTGGAGTCCTCTAAGAGAAACAACTGAGCCTCACATCCTTAGCAAAAAAACCCTGAGCACGAGTCATGCATGACAGCCTGAAAAGGATTAGATTTGCAAACTCAAAGCATGTCGCTTCGTATCTGCTGAATGGGGACAATCTGTTGATATAATCAAGGACTTCATTTTTTTCCTTCTTTGTGCCACTATAATCAATCACACAAGAAGAACTGTCCATGAAATCTTCCTGTGAACACAAACCTCCTCTGAGCTACATTTCTCTGGATGGAGAACAGAGATGCACCCCATTGACCCTCTGTTCCTCAGGACCCCAAATGCCCACACTGCAGTGGAAAGGGAAGCAACCTCCCACAGGAAAACTTCATCTGTGTTTTCAAGGAAAACAGGAGCTGCACTGCATTTTGCCTGGAGCACCATCAGTAAATGTGCTTCGAGAATGCTTTCCAGAGCAAACCCAACAGGTTAGAGAGCTGTGAGACAGTCCCAAGGCAACTCTACATTAAGAGAGAAGACAGACTTTTAGCCTAATCAATAGTACAGCACTTCTGTTCATCTACAAAAGCAGAATTTAAGCACCTAGGAAAACACCATTTAGAAACCAAGGCCCTCTTGGACTTTCAGCATCTCTAGAGTTAGATACAGCTCATCAGATTTTAAACTTTGTTGCCTAAATCTGATATAAGTTTCTTGTGAATCCTCTTGCAAATCTAGGTCCAAGTCCACAAGGTTATCCAGGAATTCTGTGGCAGAGCCAGAAACTAAATCCCAAACTCCTAAAAAACAGCTATGCAAACACTGGATATTTTAGTTGGAAAACTGAACACATTTTTCAGTTTATCCTGATAGTAAAAATAGTTGTTAAAGGCTTTCAGGGATGCAGAGGGGTGTGCAGCATGTGTGTTGAGAGAGAGCACGTCTTATGCTGACCCAAACTTTTCTTTCAACTGAAAACCAACTTTTCAGCCAAAGAAAAGGTTATTTACCATGTTTTATGACTTTAGCTAATTTTAAAATTCAAACCAAAAATATAATTTTAAAATGGCAAAACATTTTGTTTGAAAATTGTCAGAATTAACTATTTTGGCCTCGCCTTTTTTTTTTATTATTTTGTGAAACCATTTTAGAGCAGGAAGCTGTACCTACAAACACACTCATTTCCTGAAAATTGCTTCTCATTAATTTTGTGTTCTCTAAAGAAACTTCACTGTTCTGTGAGTCCAAAGATAGCTTTTTACCCATTGAACTATTCTTCCTCTCTAACAAGTTGCTGATATTATTCTCCCCCAAAAAAGTTCAGCTGTGCTCCCATTGCTAATATTGGCCTTAAAGGCCTTTTAACTTTTAAATTAAAGAGAGGCTTTTTAAAATGAAAAGAAAATCATTCTTTAATGCATTTGAAATTTTCTCAAGGAAGTTTTATATAAATTAAGACGAAAGATTTCTATTTTTTTTAAATCAAACCTAATTATATTATCTGAAAGTACAGCTTCTTTGAACTCTTATTTCATAGAGGAAGGGAGGAGGCGATCCTCATTATTTTTTTCATGTGAAAACAAGTTTTGATCTAATCATGTTTGGTCAACCAATTTTAATGGAGTTTGTGCTTCTTATATGTTCCTAAGAGATATAGGAGAAAAATATTTGGGTAGCAGGGAACTGGGGAAAAAAAAATCCATAAAGAAATGCCATCCTTACTGTGTAATATCCTAAGGTAAATTATGGGGGGGAATTATAGTAGTATTTATGAACCTTAAAAGCATAAAATACTGCATTCAAATGAGGACTCTAAAGTTCTTGTTTTTCTAGGAAACCTCCTTGATCTGGATATCAAGGGGATAAGCTCAAAGGAAAAGGGTTTAGTCTTACCTGAAACTTCTGGACCTAGTCAGAATTCAAAGGTGGTTAGAGGTTTCTTGTGTTGATACTTCACTGTATTTATAATTGACACTGTGTTATCATGGCTCGCAGCTCTCCACATAAAGTGATTTTTCATTGTTGTTCCAATGAAAAAGAGAATTCAAAGGGCAATATCTATCAGGTTGGGGATAGCCTGCACTGGTGAAAACTGGTGGAATCTTTTAGCTCCTATATATGACTTGTTAAAATGTCACCTCAGCCAAAGGTAGCAGTCTGTGGTCCCAGGGTGACAACAGTTCCAGCCCAGACAAGAAGGAAAAGAGGTCTGCAGAGGTCTTCAGAGGATCTGCACCTGCCAACAGCAAGGCTCCTTCTCTGAGCTGCAGGTAGGAGTTCAACGGGAACCAGAGAGAGACCATCCACTCATGTCACATTGGCAACTGAATAGCCTTCAAATTATAGACTTGAGTTACTAATGAACTTGAAAGTTAATTAACCTATTCCAAGCCTGGAAGAAAATGTTACATTTTGAGTTGTGAAGTCCCCAGATGAATTCTTTCAGTGACTTTTTCTGCTGTAAGGGAAAAGCTACCTCACCTTTGGCTGAGTTTACTCAGCTGTGTAATGAGGTTGATGATACTGAGAAGTATATCACCCAGCAGCTTGGCAATGGGCTTTTAAAATATCACAATGCTGAAAAATGCTAATTATAATCATCCCCATCACGGTGCCCACCCCAAGTAATTACCACATTGCAGAAAAAAGTACTTGTATTGGAATAACAGCACAATTTATTTATGAAGGGATTGTTTTCTAAATATGTCTGTCTTCTCCAAATATAAAAATACAGTGAGCTGAAGTTATTCCATATTTATCCAGTTTTGAATTTTAATGAACAAGAATGCCATAAGTTCATGAAATTTTTAAACCAAAAGATGAATTAGATTAATCCAGTGCACAGCCCTTCATGTTCTGGCAAAAGGTATTGTGCAAACTTTTAGGTAAATAATGTTTAATTTCATTTAATTATTTAGCTGTATAGTGCATCCATTTCAGCTCAAGAGAGATAGTGATTAAAATGCAGAGGCTGGGAATCCTAATATCACTATGCAAATTTTCAACATATTCTTAAGCAATCACGTTAAAAACCATATAAACTAACATAAATTTGCTGAAGACCCTGAATTTATTCCAATTTACAGGTGCCAAAGATGGTCTTACAACGCCATTCTTTCTTCTTTCATGCTGTCATATTCCTGTCCTAGAGAGGCATGAAACTAAACTAATATTGCACCTTTTGTAAGTTCAGAGGAATTGTTTGCAGATCCAGTTGCTGATGAGAAGAATAAAGCTGCAGATAAGGGGAGAATTGCACTGCCTGGGCTGTGGGCAGACCCTATGGCTGGAATAGCAGAGAATACAGAAGGTGAGGAGTACTTAAGTCCATTAAACACATCAGGAGCATGAAGGTTAAAACAACCCGATCTGCTTAAGCTAGTAGCAAGTATCGTTTCAGCGGGGGAAGCGTGACAGGGGCTGGAAGGCTGCTGGCACTGCCCAGTGCAGTAAAGATGCCGTACCGCACCCGAGGGCTGAGCATGGACCTACTCGCACCATGGGCACGGAGCAGCAGTGCAGGCTGCCACCCTCATTGCCTCGTACACTGACAGGAAAAGCAAATGGGGACATTTAGCGTGAAGCTGCTCTAGAAAAGCTGTTTCAGTAAATGGGGCTGTAAAAGGCCTGGGGTCTAGCACAGGCAGTCCAGACTGCTGAGGAAGATGGAAAAACAAGGCTTCCACTGTGCCTTTTGTCTTCTGCCTCAGTCCAGCCCTTTGCTTTCATAAACATAATACCCACTCATTAAATCCTAATTAAAGTTAAACTCTTTAACTCCTTCCTCACCATCCTGACTCTCCAGCTGCCCAGGTTCTCAGCTTTCAGCCCTTCCTGATTCTTCCCTGCATCCTCATCTTCTCCCCAACAAGGTGAGAGACCCTGAAGGCTTTACTGTCGAAAGGCCTTTCTCTTAGAACACTTTTAATAATTTTCTCATGTTCTGCTATTTTTAGATGCCAAGCCAGAAGTTTCACTGCACAAGAAAAGAAAGCCATTTACAGCCTTGTGTAAAAAGATAGCCACTTCCAGTTCATTTGTTTTTCATCTTGATTATCAACAGGTTTGTCATCTCTCTGTAATTTATTCATTATCTTTAGTCAAGGAATGTGAAACAGAGGGGTAGGAGCAGAGAAGGAGATAAGTGCACTTGTCAAAATGTGAAACAGATGCTCTAACAATGATTGGAAACAATTAATGTTCTCAGTAAGTATCAACAGGCAAGGTCCGTGGATTGCTTCAAATTTTTGCAGCAAACAGGCTTCTGGAAAATGCAAATAGAGAGGTTTTATTTTCCAGGCACGTGAGAGCATGTCTTGTTTGTAATGAGCTGTCCTAAGGAACTTCACATTGCTGCTTGAAAGTGCGGCTGTTCTGATCATAGCTGGCCTAAATAATAACATAGCGACGAAGGGGGAACCGTACGGCTGGTAACAGAACTAACGAACCTGTCACGGCTCCCTCCTTCTGGTTCAGACTCAGCATGCAAAGCAAAGCATTTAGCAAGTGTTTAACCTTGAGTTACTCAAAGTCAATAGCATGTAAGTACGCACTTAAAGCCGAGCACATACTTTGTGATTGTCAGGGTAGGCATGCAACTAACAAAGATCTTTGCTGTACTGGGGCCTTTCGTTTCTTGCTGAGGAATGACCCTTGTGAGACCTCAAGGAAAGGCCACTCATCTGGTCTCCCATCCAGCACCAAAAAAAATCAGTACAGCCAAGGAGTTAGCATCAGGCTTCAGTCTGTATCACTTAGGGGAATGCTGCTGCAAAAGCCAATAACAATAAATAAATATAATAAGACAGAAAAAAAAATCAATAACAAATAGATGTGATCTAATTACTAACATTTGTAATAATAGTTTATTGTTCTATGCCACATGTAGCTTTCATCTTCTCTCTCTGCACTCTGTCAATTTAATTTTCCCTTCTGCTGTTCAGTTATCTAAAATGATCAAACACCTACCATGCCCTGGAAAATACACCAATTAAGAGCTGCATTTAAATCTGCTTGAATGTGCCTGTCACAAAGTTAATTGGAATAAACACATATTTGATATGATATTGTTTGAATTCTGCTCCAAGCCAGACTATCGCCCATCACAAACTTTCTTTTTACTCGTTTATATTCTTCTTCCTCTCATTTTTCCTCCTTTTATTTCACTATTGATTGAGTAATGATAGCAGACACCAACCTGAGAGGTTCTTCCTCTTTTTCCACCCCTTTCTCCCCAGCAGCCCGTCTCCACCAGCTGGGCAGGAAGGGCTGGGGTGCGCACAGGGCAGGTGCTGAATCTTGTTGTCCTCTCGAGCACCCACACAGCTTGGAGAAAGGGATTTCTTCACCAGGGAGCCACGCTCAGGCCCTCGGATTTAAAACCCACCAGTGAGCCTATCCAAAGGCCTGTTATACACAATATATGGCAATGAGCTCTATGTCAAACATAAAATATCCCATTTTTACATGCTATGAAAAAAGAACACTTTTTTGGTTTGCCTTAATCCTCTTACTATGTCTATTCTAAACAAAAGAAAATACACATCAGCCAGATCAGACCATAACCAGCTTTTATTTAATGGCAGTCAGCAAATGCTCTAATTTTCTTTTCAGTGCAATGACTTCAGCCCGGCTACGCATCAGCACTACAGGAATTTAAGACAATGTGTACATTAGCCTATGGCCACTATTTCATAAACTCTGGAGAGTTTCACAGCCAATTAGTATGAAAAACTGATGTCTGCAGCAACAGGAGCACTAAAGTTTGATCAGCATGTAAATCGATCGTTGTTTGAGGAAAGCATGGCAAAACAGAAATCCTTGTCATTCTACTGTTACTGGGTTTTGGGTCTTGGGGGTTTTCTAAGGTGACAAGATTCAACTAATCTAAAAGGAGCCAGCATGCTAATTTTCCTCTGTAGCGCCTTATCTTCCGGAATGAATCAGCTATCCAAATGCATGGTTGATTAAACTGCATTGCTATCACTGAACCTATATCAGGAACAAATTTGATTCAGGGGACGTATTATTCGTTTAAATGCTAGGGTATGACATTTTTAACCATGCAGATGTGACTTAAAAATATTTACAGGGAAGCCATCTGGGAAAGGAAAGAGTACAGTTTTTCCCAGTCATCATGACTATGTGGCATCCATGCATAGCATGCAATATGAAATTGGTGTGAAAAAATCCACCTCATCGTTCATAAGAGACATGGCAGGTCCTCTGCATGCACGGAATGTGTATTTCTTCTCTAACGGTAATTCAAGTATTGAGGTAATCTATTTTTCATTTTCAGCACAGACACATTTATTAGCAAAGTTAATAAGACAGTCTTTGTCAGAACATATTGTCTGTTGTCAAAATCTAAGGATTAACATCGTATTGCATGTCTGAATAGAATTACTTTCCCATAAGATTTGCTATACCAAGTTAGTTACATGGTCCAGTAGGTCTGGTACCCTGCCAGATGGCGATAAATAAATGGCAAATAAATAAAATTTCAGAGAAAAGTTTCATTCTAGGACACCATCTCACTCCAACATGCATTATGTACCTTGATAATTGTTGCAGTACAGCACATGGAAGGAAACAGTTCCTTCCAACCTCTGCAGACAATTAGTTTATGCCCTGAAACCTGGCATTTGATTACCCTTATCTGCCAGGCATAGCTGCAAGCACCATTATTGGAGATTCTTTCAGGATTACAACAGCCTTATCACATCTCCGATTATGATAAGGAACAGTAAAGCATTCAGAAACCTCCGTAGTAATCCAGATGTATTAGATTTCAGTAATGAGAGCTCAGTAAAGGAGCATGTTCTCATACCCCCAATCACTCATAAATATGTAGACTCTAATAACTAATTATCTTAGGTTTTCAGGAGATTATTTTTCTGGGAATCTGTCAACGGCAATTTTCTTTTAGATGTGGTCCTAGCTTCTCAGATACAGTCAGTCCACACTGTCCAGACATTTGGTAAAAGCCCGGAGGAAGGCCTCTTTTTATGTGATGTGTCTCCCTCAGTCTGAACTAATCAATCAACTACTACAAACGTGAAAAATATCCATTTTGCCATGGTGTTGAACTTTTCAAATCTTTCCATTTGGAAGATCAGAAACAATGCAACCAAACTGCTTTCCACCTGGCTCCTCCACATGACATTTTGCAGTGGAATTAAATAAAATTATCATTTCCAATTTGAAAATAAAAGTGGAAAATAATTATTCAACAGTGACCTGGATGGCCCTTTAATTAGTGCTCTGTGTTCGCACAAAACACAACTGGCTTGATTTTTGTGCTGGGTTTGTGCTCCTAAAAGTGGCAAGTGCTGTGGGTTCTCCTGGAGAGGCCTTGGAGGAGGGGTGAAGCAAGGAGGATTGGGTTTTTTTACCCCACAGCATCCCCTACTGTTGCTTTTAGGAATGGTACTGATTCGCTTAAAAGGCACTTTCCCGCGGTCCCCACCGAGGAGGAGGGCAGGGCGGTTGCCAGGGCTTTTCAGCAGACCTGGAGGGGCAGGAGTGGGAAAATGGAAAGACTTAGTGTCCCCAGGAGACTCACAGGTGACTCTTTAAGGGAAAACTATTGCCCCAACAATTCAAAATAGAGTATGTTTCAGTACCATAAAAATCTCAATGACTAACTGGAGTAGCAACTTTCTAAGGAGCCTTGACCACCACAAGAAGACACTTGCTAATTTAAAACAGACCATCTCAAGCCATTGTAGTTTCTCCCAGCAAGCCCTATTCCCTTGCAGAACATATGGCCATGTTTCTCTCAGTTATGTGACAGCTGTCAGCCCCAAATCAGTTTCCAGGTGTGCATAGAAAAAATTAGTCTTTGAGTGCACTCAGGATTTTTTGTTTTGTTTTGTTTTGTTTTGTTTTGCAAATATCTGTATGCCTACTCCAAAATTTGGAACATTTCTGAATGCTTTAATACTGAAATGTACAATCACGAATACCTTTTCTCTCAAAGGAACCTGTAAACACAATCTTCAATTTTCGTTTCTAGGGATATTGAATTTTGTCTTTAATGTATGAACAAAAGTTTGCAAAATATACATGCAGGTGCAGGCGGGGGTCTGAATATGCATTTACTTATTTCTCTGCATCTTGCTTTCCTTATCTATTAAATTGGGTTAACAGTACTTCTGCAACCCCCAGGAGTGTTGTGAAACCTTACTCATTAAAGTTTGTATAGTATTTTGAGATCCTTGGTGGTGGATGCTACACAAGTGCAGAAACACATTGCTTGATATATATGAATGGCAATTCACTCACAGCCTCAATGGTGTTTAGTAAGGGAGTAACTGAAGAATATCAAATGCTGCAGGCTCAAATGAAAGCGAGCTCATCAAAATAAATGATTTACCAGAGCTTCCAAGCACCCTGCTTCCTACAGATGAGATGAAGAGTTCATCCCCTTCTCTGCTTGACAACAGAGAATAAGCCATAGCATTGCACATCACAAACAGTGGTTGTAGCATTCTTCTCTGTTGGAGAGTTTCACTTTATTGTACAGCCCCATTAACTGATGAATTGAGGTCAGAATGGTTCATGTTATCACTGTGAGTATAGAAAAGAACTTGGCCCAAACATGGATACCAAACAGACTTTCATCATGAAAAAGGGCTCAGGGATAGTGATACCTGTGAGTATTGCTTTATTAGAGTGTCTTTTCCCCCCATTTGCTATTCTAATCCAAGGAAAAAGCTTGTGGAGAAAAAAAAAAAAAAACAAAAACAAAACAAAAAAAAACCCACCTCCTGAATTTGGTGGAATTGATTCCTGATCTACAAAAGGACAGATTTCTGCATTTTCAGTTCTGGGAAAAGCAACCAATCTGAACTCTTCTCTAATTTTAAGGGTTTATTCTGACACAGTTACATGAGCCCCTTCTGCAGAGAATCTAGCTCCTCAGAGCACAAAGTCTCTAGCTCATTCATGAGTCCCCCGTACTCCTCAATTTCCGGAATAAAAAGTATTCATGAGATAGGACTTTTTGGTTTTGCCGAATCTATCAGATTTTCTGTACCTACAAACCTGAAACCTAGACTGCACAAATTGACCCAATCTGCCTTTTGAACAAAAGAAGTCTGATAATGGAATTTCTAACACTCACTTCAGCTGGACTAGAATTAGTTCAATCACATCCTACCTTGTGACAGACTAGCTATCTTACATCTCAGCCCAAGGAAGCCTAAAAAAACAGCTGCAGCTGCATAATTACAACGGAAAGGGGAAAAGAATTTTAAACCAGACCAGGACATAGAAATTTTGGAGTTAATTTTTCTTTTATCCAAAATCAGTTAGTCCAGCTCCAGGACAGCCCTGTACCCCCAGCCAGGTTCTGCTTGCTCTTCATCCTGAGCACCACTGTAGCTACCCAAGAAGGAAAATACCACTATATGGCTTAAATAAAGGTGCTGGTCTTAAAGCCCGATCCAAACTTCTTTTGAAGGTATGGCAACCTTTTAAATAGCTTTGAATCAGGAGTCTAGCTTTTAACTAATTTGCTAAGCATGTGGAGCTTCAGAAGCCAAACTGACAGATGAGAGGTGCAATTATTTCCTAAGTATCTTCTACTCCCATTGATTTACCAGATCAGGTTGAATGAATGATTTTAGCTTGATTCTTACCCAAAATGCAAGTTGTCTGAATGATGTTTTTACCAGAAAGTTGGCATAAATGATTTGTAAACAAAAGAAAGTAATCTTGAAAACCGAGGCGGAAGATAGCATTCCACTTCCCTTCTAGCTTTACTTTAGAGCCTGTTATTTATTTTTTACCTTTTTACAATTCACGAGCAAACAACTTATTCCTTTCTAGTCCTTTCCTTAAAGAAGATTAATTATTCCCATTGTTAAGGAAAAGGTTTTCTTCCAATTAAAAGAAATTATAAGGCAATCGCCAGTGGCATTATTCTAGTCAATAAACTAATTATGGTTGTGGCAAATGAAGGAAAAGCCATCAACTGATCTTAGGACCATGATTTAGAAAACTTTAAGGATGTCATTTTCACATTCCTTGAAAAAGCAAAGGAGATCTTACATACACTTTTAGTCACTGTTTAGAATGCACAGAAAAAATATTAGTCTTTTGAAATGAGCATAGTGCCTCTGGAAATTTCTAGCTGCACTACTTACATTCACTTGGTGTATCCTTGTAATGTCATTTGGGCTAGAGCAGGAAGAGAGGTGTGTTGAATCTCCCTTTTTTATTGCACTGTTGCCTTCTAAGATTCCATTGCAGTTGAATCAAAATAATTCCAAATAGTGAAAGTCATATTTTTTTGCTTTCATAATAATAACAAAAAGTAAATTTCAAGTGCTATGAAGACTTCCATGATTTCTCCCTTAAAAATTCTATCATCATTGTCATTATGGCAACAAAACAGGTTTTTCACAACTTGGCAATGGGCTAAGAAAGTTGCATTAACTCTACTTTGCAAATAAAAATTTTGAGAACTTAGCATAGTGTGGTGTTTTGCTGGAAACCAAATATAAAGACACTAGCCAAGTCAGGCTTGAATTCAAATGCAGGGACTTTACCTGCTACTTATTTTTTTTCTTGCTTTTGTCCATCTTCAAGCCATTTTTTTTTTTTTTTGACACAAGCTGAATGCATGAGAACAGGTAGACTTTATATAAAAACTTGTGATTCCCCTCAGCAGAGATGCATTGGATGCCCAGGCGTAGACTTACAGTCTACTGCAATGTACAGCAGAAGTGGCTAATTGATGGGTTGTGCATATGGGGTTTTTTTGTTCGTTTGTTTGGTATTGTAGTGCAAATGCTGGCATAGTCCATAACTGCTTCTCATTTGTGGTGCTACTTCCTGTTTGAAGTCATTGTGGTAGGGTTACGAGTGCTAACGTGATCATATCAACCTTAGGGACTTCAGAAATGTTTTAAAACAGGATGCAATGAAATAAGAAAGGGAAAAATACTTAGTCTGGATTTTGAAGACCAGTAACACAAAATTATTCCTTATAATACGAAGTATTCTAGCCATCCCGCTAATACTTGTGCCTCCTTTTTTGATAGCTTGTCTCCCTCGTGTCCTCAGTAAAATCTTCCAAAAGCAAGCTGCATTGGAATGTATTTTAAGGTCATTTATACAATCAAACTGTGTCAGATAACAGGAATAATACCTGAAATCATCATTAACACTCAATATCTATTTGGTAATTTATGCATCAAAGCATAAATTTTGCATTTACTGTTGGGATTTTCTGCTAAAGTTTTAGCACTCCATTTTGAATCAACCAGATAGTAAAGAGAATGAGGTGCTAAGGTTGCTAAAAGATCAGGAAATTTGCTAGGTAACAAGCATTTCTGAAAATGTTTTGGGGTTTGTAGCACACTCTTTGACCCACTAATTGACTCTTTGTACCTACACGAAGTTTTGGATTGGAGAGGAAACTAGAACTGTTGCTAGCTGAAGAGGAAGGTGCTGCTATTACTCTATCAAAAATGCAAAACGGAAGCCAATTTTTTACTGTACCAGGCATCCCTTCCACTTTTTGGTTTGCATGTGGGACTAGTTTGGATGACAGGCTGGAGAAAAACAAATTGAGATCTAATTTTCTTTCACCATTATGAAGTAAAATTGCAGTAAGAATCAGACTCCACAGTATTCACACGAGAAAAGAATAAATAAAAGACAAGCTGAAGTTTGTGGCTTCACTGGACCTTCTTCACAGCCGTAGTGGCATGCCATCAGCAGATCCAACAAAGACCAGAGCCGTGTGCTTACAGCATGTCCTGTGGCTACTCCTCAGCTCTGAGGGCAGACATCACACAGCAACATTCACATTTTCCTAGATGCTCCAGAAAATGGGGAGGAATGGAATTTGTCTCTTTTCCTCAGCCCATTTTCCTCCATCCTCCTCAGTTTCCCATTGAATGTCTTTCATGCTCTGCAGATTAATCTTCTCCAACATTTCTCCTATGGCCTTTGAACTTGCAGCAGTGTCCACGGTGACTTTTCTGAAGCTGCTCACTGTTGCTCACAAGGTTATTTTCCCTTACGTGGACTAGAGTCTGCAATCTGAGCCTGGATTACTGGCCTTATTTACGAGGCTATGGCAGACAACATGGCCTTTGATATTAAGCAATCCCCTTGGAACGTTGTCAGTGAATGTCTTTCTCCATATTTATTGGTTTTCCTCTTTTCCTCCTACCTTCAAGTCACAGCTCAATTCTGACCCTTTCTGTACCTCATCTCTCATCTGACGGTGTTTTTCTATTCCTTCCTACTGTTTACTCACTTATTGTTAATCCTTAGTCTCTTCTTACTCACGCTCTCTCATGTCTCGCTTTTTATACAGTCTCCCTGACCCTTTGACAAAAACCCATCATTTCTGTCCTCAGGAGTTACAACCTTAAATCCTGTCTAATCTAGTTCCCACTGAAACGGCAGATCTCCTCTCTGTCCTGACACAGTCGCCAGTTCTCTCCCTGTTGTGTCTCAATTTTCTCTCTCTTGACTTTGGGTGGGAAGTGCAGGGACCTCACATGCAGAGAGAGAAGATTAGCTGGGATTTACATGTCTAAGTTCAGACATGCTTCTCAAAATACCCAGCCAGTTGGGACTTAACTTTGGAAGAACATGAATTCCTTGAGTGCCTCTGAATTAAACTGCGGGGCTTCCCAAGAATTGCAAGCTTTATGCCACTCAGCTGAGTGGATTTGTCAGTAACTCCCAGGTACACTTTGGGAAGATTCACATATGGGATATTTCTTTTGCCTTTCCTGCTCAAGCAACCTTGATCTACTTGACTTTCCAAGGGGCAGCTGACCAGATCACAAATTCCAGGTTGTAATGCTTTATTTTAAATAAAGAAATCCTGTTCTGTCCTTTTTTTTTTAATAATACCAGCAGGTGGAAGAAATAGATTTAATTGTGTCCTCCACCTCAAAGAATACAAAGCTACATCTCCCAACCCTCAGAGACTGCCCTAACAGTTTATTGTGTAATCTGTGATGAAGAGACATGAACTCTTGCCATCAGCAGCTAATCAGCTACATAATAAAACCTACTCCAAACAAAGACTGAAAAACCAAAGAGGGAGGTTATTTTGAAGACTGGTCCTTTTTGCAGTGCAGCCCAACACATACTTGGAGCATCCAGCAGAACAAGGTAGCCCCTTGTTCTTCAGAGATGAAAAGGTGGTAGAGAAGTGAGAAATACCCCAGAGCTATGGCTCGAGTTCCACTTGTACAATGCCAGACTGCCTTTAAGATCTTCTATTTATACATTGACTAGTTCTCTGCTCATCTTTGTATATGAGATTTCCTTTAAGCATCAGAGTGAACATGCAACTGAAAGAAAGCTGCAACAGCAAAGTCTTCGCTGGCTGCTTGAGTTGCTCTGTGAAAGTGTAGGTGGGCAAATGAACGCACAGAGAGATTTTTGTGATTGAAAAAAGAGAAAATTAAGCCAGCCTTATGGAGCAATGCAAACTAGTAAGAACTAAGCCTGGAATGAAAGGGCAAAAGCAAGATAGGGTTCAAAGGTTAGAACAAGAAGCTTAAAATTACACTGAAGTATGGCCAGTCAGTGAAGGGTGTAAAGAAATGACACAATCTGAAAGACAGCACAGCCAAAATGTCCTGGCTGCTCTGGAGCATTATTATTTGTATCACACTCCCACCCAGAGGCTCCATGTAAGTATCAGCGCCCCATTGTGCTACATATTGCACAAACACAGCAAACGACAGTCCAAGCCAAAATCACAGGAATATGCAGAGAAAAAGCATCAGCAGTGCAGCATGTAGGAGGCAGAGCTCTGGATGAGCAGGGAGCAAAGTGAAAAGGTTTCATGCCAGAATGACTCTGGGTTTGCTCCAAAGGATCATGAACCTCTCAACAAACTTGCAGCCCAGTGAGTTCCATGTAGTTCCAGGTGCTGTAATGAATGTTTCACAGAGAGATCATTAACCCCCCTCACCCCAAAGCTCTGCAGTGCTGATGCTTTCCAGCACAATCTGTCCATGACACCATGGTAGAGTGCAGAGCCAGCTTTATTATTTCAGTTTGTTCTGTTCCTTTTTACTGCTACTGCTCTCTAAGGTTAATTGTATTCCCTGTGCTGATGCACAGTAGTATCTATACATAGACCTCACTGTATGGAATCTTTCTTTTCTTTTTCTTTTTTTCCCCTTTTTAATCAATAAGGAGTTCAAACACTATGCAGCTTTCTCAATAAAATGTCAGGAGTCACCCAGTGAATTGGGGAAGGGCAAGAGTAAAGGAGTAAACCCTTGACCCTCTCTGACTCAGCCCACTCTTCTCTTGGTTTAGGAGAAGATTCAAAGCAGATGAAAGAAAAGAAACAGAATCACCCAAATGCAAACCTTTTCCTCATGAAAGATGGGAAGTAGTATATGGTAGCATGTACTATTGCCCTCGTTCCTATATCTCAGTCTGCTTCCAGACTGAAGTCCAAGATCCACCTAAGTAGTTAGGCCATTCCTTCTTTCTTCAGACTCCTAAGTTCATGTTCACTTCAGAGCTATTTCGGAGACCAGATCAGTGGGAGCCTCATCAGAGATTTGGAGATACATCCTTTTTGGAATGGGTTTCAGCCACTGCAACTACATCCATACCAGCAGTAGCACACAGACCTGATCTTTCTCTGTCCCAACTAATCCTGCAACCAGAAATATATGGAGAAACAGAAAGGACAAGATGGGCCCCTTATAAATGTGATCCTGTTACACTAGCTAAGTGAAATCCCAGCTCTGGGTCTAAGGTGGAGGCTCAGATTCATCAAATGCTAACATAACTCTTCTGCTGGTTCACCAACATTTTTGCATTGGTCTCATGAATGTATACGTGACCACAGTATACAAGATGAAAGAGAACCAATGGTGCCTCTCAAGATTAAGAGCCATGAGAGGGACTGAGTCACAAAGTCACCTTGTCCACAGCAGCCCACAACCAGCTGAGGGGAGAAGTATGCCTTTTACCATCTCAAAGAATGAGACAAAAGCTCTGTCTTGAATGGCAGCCTGTCCACGTGGCTGCTCACGGCACTTGTGCCGCACAGTGCCACTGTACCTCAGACATGACATCCTGCAAATCTGTGGCTCTGGCACGTGGTTTGTAGACAGTCTCTTACTTTCTGTGGATCACTTTCTAAGGGGTTCACAAACAGGCACAAAGACTACCAAGTTCAGATGCCAGCATGCAATGATATTAGAGAGTCCAAAAATGTACAGATTATGGCAGATCCACTTCAGCACAGTGACTAATGCAGTACTTGTACTTGGCCAGTTAGGTCAGAAAAAACTATCTTTCTCCTATTTTCATAGCACACCAAGGTGCATTTTGAGAAATTTATCCCAGTCTCTAATAAAACTATCATTAGGGTCTGATGGAGGCTAAATGGACCGTCAGACCATTCTACCCCGATGACTGTTACAGTATGTTTCCAAGATAACAAATTAACACTGCTCACCATTAGCAAGTACCTTTGATTTATATTTTAATTTCTTTTTGCAGGGGAAAGGATTATTGTAATTTAACAGAGATCCATAACATATTCATGGATGTAAGCGGGGAAGAAGTAAATCAGACGATTCATTTCATACTGAAATCAACCCATGCTGAAAGTAAACAACCACCTTTGCTCCCTTTCGGATGATTGAGCTCCCTTGTTTTGGAACAGTTAATAGTGAATTTGAACAAATCTCTCCTTGTTTAAAAGTTTAGATTTGAAGAACAGACCAAGATAGATGGTTTCTTTCTCTGTAAGCTATTGATTAATGGATTGTACTAAATGGTGTGACATGCCCTTTAAATGGAATTTACAAGTAATATATCGTATGGCAACTGCATTATTAATGATTTTGATACCTGGTATTTGTGTCTTCCTACTCTGAGCTCTTCTTATTTATCCTGTGAAGGTAGAGGGCAAAAGCTGGCTCCCCCCAGGTTGCTGCGCTTTGTTCTCACAATCATATATTTTCCTAGGCTTATTCTCATTATTCACATTACATTTAGCCTGACACTTTTCCTGGCTATATGCCAGCACAAGGAGGCCAAAAAGAAAAAATCTTCCTTTGCAAGAGAATCACCAAAGCCCTTAGATAAATATATCTATGTAAGGATTGAAGATGGCTGGAGAGCTCATTCTCCTCATTACTAAAAGATGCTTACAGTCCCAAATAAAAGCAAGCAGAGAGAATCAATTCTTTTTATTTATTTTTTTCCATTTAAAACTTTCTCTGCTTATTTTTCCTGCACTTTGAGAGGCAGCCTGCACTGCAAATGTACTGGTGTGTTTACCAAGAGGTAGACTTATGCATGGAAGACTGAAATGAAGGGCAAAGGGAAATTAAAAAGCAATTAAACAAGAATGCAAACTCAAACCGTATTGTTCTGTTCATATTATTCAGTCTTTCAAAAAGCAGAGAATCATGAACTCCCAGAAACAGAGGGATAATACATGGAAATAAAGACATTGCAGAAAAAATGTGTTTAGTCTTCACCAGCAAAGGCATCAGGGAGATGTTTATTTCAGACCGTTTCCTTTCATTACAGTTAAAGAAAGATTCTGTTAGCTGAGATGTTAGAAGAGAAAATATACTATCAAACTGATAAATTAAACAACAATGAATCAGCAGAATCTGGTAGAATTGCTAAGGAAACTTCCACCTGAAGTAACTGGCAAAAACCTGAGGGGGCACAACCTACTCATTAAGGTATTTTATTGTCACTCCATCAAAACCAAGGACCTGGCTTGCAATATATAATAACATTTAGCAGTTTTACTGAATACTGACTGATACCAGATATCGAAATCTGTCTTTGCTTAAAGAGCTCGGAATGATCCCAAAAACAACAGATTAGAGCTGCCACCTGTTCAAAGCATCCTAACGTCAGCATATGTATCGAGATGAACAGGATATAAGGACTGCAGGTAACTGAAAGTCAGAAGTCCCATTCTTTGGGAAGCTGTGAACTTGTAAAAATACTGTATCCAATTTCAGAATTAATGTGGTAGCTTCCAGAATGAGAGAATGAGAAGTACAGTCCATAAGTAATGATCTGAAATAATCAAAACATTCAGTGTTGCAATTTTCAGGTGCTCCCAGAGTCTCACTGGGGCACAGTCTCAGTTCACCTCTGTTTCCAGGTTCCAACCCTGCTGGACCTAGGGAACAGACTGGGAACCACGTGGGCCCAAACTCTGGGAGCTGCATCCAGAGATGGACACCAGAGTCAGGAAGTCAGAAATCTTCCGTGTTCTGCTCTGCAGTGGGGAGCCAGGAAGCCCAGTCCCTCCAGCCAGTCTGGGTGGTGATTTTGCCTCGGAATGCTTGAAGCACAGGCTTCAGATGAGGAAGCCAGACAAGCTAGAGATTTTTTATTGAAAACAAATTTCCCCTTCCACTCCCCCCAAAAAAATTCAGCTAATTTTTTTTTAGATGGAAATAGCAAGTGTTATTGAACAACTTTTTTCACCCTTGCCAAACACCCTGTAATGTTTCTTTTGTTTTTCCAATAGAGAAAGGGATAATGAGGAGAGAAATCATTACCATTCGTGACCAGCTAGTGTGAATGTGTGGGTGTGCTGCCTGCTGAGCATGTCAGTACACAAACTTACATCCTATGTAATAATTATATTGTTCTACCTTTTGCCATGGTGTGACATACAAAATCTCAGTATGTCATAAGACCACTAGAAGAAGAATAAATATTGAACAGGTCTGTAAAAGCTTTGAACAATGCAGTAAAAATAGATACAATTCAATATTCATCAAAGTAATTTCAGGAACAATTGCTGCATTCCAATAATAAATGTTACCTACAAGCATTTAATTTGTCTAAGGAGAATTTTTTAAACCTTTACTCTCTTAGCAAAATTCACGAGAACTGCACATTTTAAAAATTAAACCAGAGAAGCTAGATTTTTCTCAACCGGTTCTTTAGTATCCAAGTAGTGCTTGAACAACAGTCCACTGAAGACACTGGAAACCATTCCATGAACTTCAGTGGGACTCTTCACATATCGTGTAGCACTGCAAGCAAAGACGGTTTGATAGCTAAGAAGACGGGCTTTTAAGCCTAATTGGCTTCTCAGGTGCTTTTATGCAAAAGTTGAATTTTCTTGAATCCATTTATTGAGTGGAACATATTGAATTTTCTTAAAGTAGAGATTATTTTGACCTTTGTTTTTGCATCATTAAGCAGGTTTGGTTTTCTTTTTAACATGGGTTTTATACCACTTTCAACAGCATTGTAAGAGTCCTCCATGTTCTAGTTGAATGTCAAACTACCTGAGACACCAGCTGTGTTTAGGTGTGCAAAATTTCATCTGTTAGAGATATATACAACAACATCACAGTCAAAATGAAGTGTTACTCCCAAAGTGACAGTGTACATGGGGGTTTAGATAAAAGATTCCCATTATGAAAGAAAGTTACTGTTCTTGTAGTCTCCATAAGCAGAACTGGATAAAATAAGAAGTCATCTGATATGTAAGCCCAGACTACAGAGAAACTGACCCAAACTCTTCTTCAGGTTTTGAAAAATTGGTTAAAATCTGTCTGCAAGTTATTTTAATTGATCATTTTTTACAATCTGTTTATTTATCCCTGAACAAAAAAAAATCTTAGGAGTCTTTCAGTGTGTTTGGAGACAGTATCAGAAGTTTTTTTTAAAAAAATAAACATGGTATCATGGAATTTTCACATCACTAATGAAAATACAACACAAATCATGGTTTCTGATCTACCAATGAAAAGAAATGGGGAAAAAAAAAAAAAGCCTTGTAAAAATATTATGAATGTAAGAGTATCTAAACATGTGAACATCTTGCTAAGCATGGGAGTTTTTGTAATGTTTTATCTACTTATCTGCAGTTTTTTACAGTAACTCATTACTTTGAATGGATTTCATCGATTTTTGAATTAAAGATAAATGGTGAAGTTGGAAACCCTCTTCCCCCTCTTTAAACTGAAGTAATAATACTAATTGAGGAACATGATCATTTTTCCAAAAGTGTGCTGTTTTCTTATTATTCACAAGACTGGTATAATAGAAATTAAACTGACAAAGAAAAACATTGCAAAGAAATAAAGTAAATTTACCGATTGAATCACTTTCAGAAAGAAATACAAACAATCAGGTATATTTAATTACTTTTTCAAAGACCAGATAACAAAGTGAAGAAATGTATTTCTTTCATTAACCTACCCAGTCCTATGCTCCAGATAATCACTAAACAGAGGCTAATATATTTGTGTGTTGAGTCCAGAGCTTGCAAATGCCCACAAATAGAAATAAGAAATAGTCTCCTCTACCCAAAGTTTTCTGATTTGCTTATTAAAACCCTGTGAAAAGTCAAATGATTGTCTTCAAGAAGTTACCTGTTTAAAATTATTTTTAATTCTCCTGATTTAGCAGCATTGCAGATGAACACACATGTAAATAAAAAAAAGTTTACTATAGATCTCCCTATAATAACTTGCTTCCATTCACCTATAATCCACTCCTTTGACCCAGATGATCTCTTTCTAAACGGATTTTGTACACACTCTAAAAATTTCTTTTTCAAGGAGCAATGCTTGTAAAGGAGTGAAGATTTTCTCAGGCTCAGCTTACATAGAAGACAATAATATAAATTCTACACAAATATATACAAAAACCCACACATATATACAGTCAATATACAATAAGCAGAAGTTTGTGGATGTTTTGCTGAAGAACTAATGGTGTCTAAAATTAAAATTCCTGGCTTTGGACCAAACATAGCCTTCTGTGGGCAAACTCAATGTCCATGAAAGCAGAAACCCCACCATCACCACATCAGCGATGAATGTGGCACATGGTAACCACAGGTCTCATCATTGTCACATAATTTGGCAGGCAAACGCATGCAGTGTGTCACACATTCCCAGTACTATTCCCACTAAACAGGTAACTATATATCATAGTAAGGCATGGCCATAGTCAGCACCTCAGTGACAAGGTCTCTACTCTGTGAAGTGCCCATGGCAACTGGACTACCTTTCCAATTCTTCCTTTTACCTTGTCATAAAACATTAGCAGAAAATGCTTTTCTGTGATACTTTTTCTTTGATAAAAATGTTGATTTCAAAAGGATTTCATTTTTGAAGAGAAAGGAGCTAGCACATTTTGATATCATGAGAATGCCCCGTTTCTTTCAGCATCTCCAGAGGGAAAGGTTTCCTTTTTGGAATTAATATATTTTTGTGTAAGAAAGAAAGAAAAAAACAAAATCAAAACAAAACACTCAACCTGAGACACTCACTTTTTCTTTCATGGGACATATAAAAACAAATGTATATATATATGTCAAAATAATAAAAACAGTATACATTTTATCCCCTTTGGGAATGGGAGAAACTATGAGCTATGATCAATGCATAGCTAGCCAGAATAATGTAGGAATGAGATAACTCTTACAAACCAATGAGAATTCAGAAAGATGCAAACCCGATAATCCCAAACATGCTGTCTGTGGTTTGCAGAGGGGCAACTCTGACCAGGACAGGCAATATCTCCCACCGCAGGGCTGTACAAGGGCAATGTTGCTGCTTACTGGCCTCCACTGGCTCCTGCAGAGCTGGCACAATCAATTGACCCACCAAAGCACTCAACACCCACCAACACCCACCCTTCACACACAGGCTGGACTGTGAGCCCAGCTATAGGGAGCAGAGGATGCTGTACAGCACCGTCTCTGAGAACGGAGAAAATCTGCTGCTCCTCTAACTTGTCTCTTGCAAGTGATTAGCTCCCACATCGGGTTTGAGAAAAGCTGTGGGTGGAGATGGATCAAACCCTGTATGTTAGCAAGCCGTGCTGTACCAAGATCTGTATGTAAGAAATACTCGATTACATTTACAACACAAGCTCAGTCCCAGCTACTTCAAGACCTCAGGGAGAAGATGTTTGGCCTTTCCTTCACTCCACCGCAATGAACCACTGCATGCTGACCGCTCAGCCACTGGCTTGCACTGAAAGATAACCAGCAAGTGACTGCAATATCATCACAATTTACATTGCACTAACAGTGATGTGTCTGCAATACTAATTAACTCTAGGAACGGTGCTCTGCCCAACTTTCCCAGAGCATTGTCCAGCCTTGTCGAAATACCTGCTCTTCCTAGGGGAACCTCACACACCTCGGAGGGGTGAAAATGGTCCCATGGTGCTCTGCCCACAAGGACAGGCTGTCCCCTTCCTTTGACTTTGAGAAGAAGGAGTTATCTCCCTCGGGAAGCAGAAGGTCAGGGAACATCTGCATTTAAATGGAAAACAGTTAGTAGTGCTAACACCAGGAGCAGCTCATAATTAGGGATTATTAGCCCAGCAATATGGAATGATTGATACAGTGTTAAAGCTAATGACTTTGAAGATGATTAGGCCATTTTGTCACCAGTTGTTTACTCTGTCTATAGACACAAAAATCCATTCACTTTAACCACTGCAGAGCTTGGTATGGTGCCTTATGGGGTAGGAAGCTGTGATGCTGTGATACACTCTATGATATAAGGTGAGGACATAGGAGATATATGTTGAAACCGAAGAGAAAGCCTGGCATTTATTTAAGCAAGCAAGTTGCAGCACAACTGAGGATTATTTTGACTGTCTATTTAAGGAATTTCTGCAGCAGACTCAAGTGCCACATCTGAAACCTGTGAGGTTTGAGCTGAATTTACTGTTTTCAACGGTTAAAAGAACTCTTTTTTCCATTCCATTTTTCTATTTGAAGTGAGGTTCAGAAAATGTTTGGGGACAAAAATGTGCAAGCAAAAAGACAAAAAAACCTTTCTAGGTGAAAATATCTGAATGTACATAAATGAGGTGGTACATGGCTATCACTTCTGAAGGAAATCCGGTCTTGTGACCTGATTCAATACAGAATAAGAGCACCCACTTGTACTTTCAAAGACAACAAGCCTTAATCACCTACTTAAGATAGGCGTGTTCTCACATGCTTCCCTGAATGGTGGGGGGAAAAAAACTTACTTCTCTAAGTGCCTTGCTGAAACAAATCTTCAGTAATGACCTTTGAGCAATTGCAAATGGATCCTGAGTGAATGTTGAGTCAGCAGAAGTCCTGGGAATCCTGGGCCTGTTTCTAGAAATCAGTCAGAAAACAGCAAAACCCAGCTCTTCTATATATGTCCCAAGGGGGGGGAGATATTCTGCCAGTCTCACCTGTGGACTCTTAATTGCTTAAGATGTGCCACACACCCCAATTTCTTTATACCTTGAGCTCAGGAAGATATGTGAGCTGGATATCGGCATTGCACATGAAGGGTTCTCCACTCCAGCAACAGGGAAATAATCAGGAGAGATGGTGCACCGGAGGGCAGCCCCCAAAGGGAGAAGGGAAGAGGCAGGGAGGGAGCACGGCGCCATGCCGTATGCCATCCGTCATCTCTGCAGCCGCCTCACAGGAGACAATCCTGTAATAGAAGCTGCCTAATTTCTTTAGAAGTATCTCATTAGTCCCTCCCTTCCTGAGCTGCCTCTCTATTAAAATGTGATAAATGAATTCTGCCATTCCCAGTTCCAGCCTGTCCCCTTAGTGAAATGAAGATGAGTCATGCTGGCCAAGGCTCAAGATAGAGATAATTATACAGGGGCCAGGGGAAGTACTTCATTTGCCAACTGCAGACCTGCCGTATCAGTAGTAGAGATGGGATCTCCCGTCCCTCCCATTGCTCTAGGAAACTCTGGACAGAGAATAAGAGGATACGGAAAATGCATGTTCCCTATTAAAAATATTCTATACACATTCTCTGTGTAACACTTCATTGTAACCTATATATGACTGACCTGGAACCATAAACATGAGGGGTCTGATACTGGTACCAGATTTCAGTGCTGTGCAGGTCTTCCCTTTTCGGTTCCCAGCTGTGGTCATGCAATAACCACTGTATGCACGACAGTGTCTACTAGTGCTACCCAAAGACACATGCACCGACATGAGCATCATCTTTGCCTGTTCACAAGGGTGCCTGGCTGCTCCGGCTGTGCAGAAAGGACATGCTGGGGGACTGCAGCCAAGGCTCTGACCTCCCTCTCTGCAGTGAGTAGCTGCTTCTGAGAGGACAACTTACTCCCTCTCTGTGCAGTGTGTGGATAGTTTTGATGAGGGAGTCAGCATATAAAGGGATGACCTTTGCATCTCTGAAGGAATAAAGGAGGATCAATATTAAAACCTACAGATCAAGTTGTGATGTTTTACTATAACTCACCCTGAAACACTGAAATATACTAAGAAAAACTCTGCTCAAAATTAAAGAAGAAAGCAGATCCTACACTGCATATAGGATTGTCCTTTCTACCTCTCACCCTGCACCTAGCAATAGAGGCAAATTTATGACTGAAATTTCAATTTCTACTTTCCTTCCTCCACTTGTACGCACAGAAAAGCATTTCCGACTTCCATCATGCACACACACACACACACACACACACTCTGCTGACTTCCACTGGGCATTTGATTACTGGCAGGCAGCTTATGGGTCATAACGAATCTGAGAATTTGACTGATTTTTCTTTTAGCACTTTGCCCTCTTAAACACTGACAGCATCTCAGACCCTCTGCTACTTTTCACAGCCAGCTAAGCGATGCATTGATGTCTCAGCAGCTACATTTGAATTCAGTTTTGTGCAAGAGAGAAGCATCTTCTAGATGTGCTGGATTTTAATTGAGTAAGGAAAGAAACACAAAAAGTTATAAAATGAGTAATCTGAGAAACAAATTGCCATATTTTATCCACCCTAATTTAAGTTAGTGTCAGCATAAATAAAAGAACTCTTTTCCCTCCCATAATCACTATCCTCCCTTTTTCTCAGAAATAGCACTAGCTGAGATTAGAGTTAAAACATACATACATTTATTTTTATTGCTTAAATTTATATGTTATGTTTCATCTATATCAGAAAGACAGCCACCTCAGGGAAAGTCTTGGTATTTTCCACTGTTCTGTTGTGCAATAGGTGAGAGCAAAATAACCTAACACTAAATGTCATATATGCTTGAATAATGGTCATTCCCCATACTTCCCACTCCCCAAACTTTGCCCTTAAACAGAAGTAGAATCATTCTGTGCATGTATGCTGCCCGTAGCAGGCAAGGCCACTAGCGTGTGTCACACAGCATACCTGGACAGAATCTCCCAGAGTGGAGTCTGCCCAGGAAACCTGGGCTTGTAGCAAATATCTGGTAGAATTAACATTGAAATCTGCAATCAAGAGATCAAGTAGCTTTGAAAAATTTGTCTAAGAGATAAAAAAACCCAAACCAACAATAGTACTGGTACTCCCTCCTTTCTGATCTGCCCTATTTTTTTTTATATTCTTCCATACAGAAAGAGTATTTTCAGGCTAACACAGTCATTGCATTAAACAGAGGATCAGCACATGTGAAGAGCAGATGCGAGGTCTCTGTGAGAGAGCATGATTCAGGTGAGTGATTCACCACATAACAGAAAGAAAAAGGAAGAAGAAATTGTGAAGTCAAATATCTCTGTTCCATTCAGACGTCTCTCCATCTGTCTGTCCATCCTAATCATTGCATTTACCATCCAGACAGCTGCTTCAGCAAGCAAAGAGTAATTGCGCAGCCTGCAAAGAGTAATTGTACAGCTTGTACAAGAATGTGTGGAGATCAAACTCTCCCAAACCTCCACAAGAGCTTTCTCACACCACAACCAAACTGGCTGGTTGCTGGCTGGCTGAACCAGGGTCACAGCACAATGATCTCATTGCTGCCACCTGTAGAAGTGAAAAGCTGACTAGTGAGTCCTAGGGAATGCAAGGCATAGGAACCAATGTCATCATATCTGAGCAAATATAAAATTTGCTGTGTAGCTGTGTAAATTATATGCAAAACTGAGAACAGAAAGGACGTAATCCGTTTAAAGAAAGAGGGGGAAAGAGATATCAGATAGGAGGAGGTTGCTACCACTAAGACAATTCATCTGTTTTAGTACCTGCTCTCAAGTTTGCCCTTGAAATGAACACAGCCCAGATAAATTGTTCCAATGGCTTACAAATTATAGACCTCTGGTACTGAGATGCAAAGTTAAAGCCATGGGTGGCAGTGCTTTGCTGGTTTCAGTTAAAGGTTTGAACACAGTTCCCATGCCCTTCCAAGATAATATCCTAATCACTGGCCTCTAGGAGAGCTCTACCTCCATCTCCAAATCTGTTCTAGGTGGTGTGAAATAGCCATTGGGGATTGGAAATGAAATTTCCTTGTTTCAGTTTGCTAATTCCTCAGCTGCTGAGCTATCCATATTTTCTTTCTGGGTTTTCTTCCATATTCACTTTATACAATGTTATACAATATGGCTTCTCTACGGATACTTGAAGAACTCATTATCTTATTGTGTATTTGCATGCTCCAAATCAAGCATGTACTCACATTTACCAGAAGAGAATGAAGAAAGTGGAAGGTGATACGTTATTGCAAGGTATTCTATAACTTGCACATATGTTCAATTCAGAAAGGAGCTGCACTCAGAGATGTTAAAAGGTTGCTGGCTTCTGAGTGCATTTGGGAAGTTTGCAACAGAGAGTTGTTGTTTGATCTCTTTTTGAAATATCTTTTCTGTCTTTAATAAAAGCAAAACTATGCTAAGAATCCAGGTAGGTGATTTGTGAATTTTCAGTACACTGCTGCCTCTGTTAAACCTCCACAGGTTAAACCTCCAGATCT
This sequence comes from Platalea leucorodia, assembly GCF_965183815.1. Taxonomy (NCBI): domain Eukaryota; kingdom Metazoa; phylum Chordata; class Aves; order Pelecaniformes; family Threskiornithidae; genus Platalea; species Platalea leucorodia. The sequence continues at coordinate 23,129,238 of NC_138829.1, forward strand.
GTAATTTTAGATTCTCTCCTCATATTAACATTCCTAGGTATATAGCATAACCCACTACTCATGTTTTCATTTAATAGTTTAACTCTATATCCCCTTTAAAAAAGTTTCACCTAAAAGACATGTATACACAGAAAACTACATCCACATCCATTTATCTATCTCAGGAGGATGAAGAGCCAAGAAAATGATGACAGAATATGAGTCATTACCTCCCGAGTGGCTGAATATTTTGAATCTGATTGCTGAAAGCCAGGTGTCAATCCCTTTGTTCAGAAGAGAACCTGTGCGTTGCATTTGGGTTGTACATTTTGGTTTTATCATCAGCTGCACAGAAAATATAATTGAAGAGATGCGGAACTGAATATTTTTGAACCAAGCTTTTATAAGAAATTTCATATAAGAATTTTAGAATTGTTCTTCCCACATAACGTGGTGGTCAAGAATGCGCGTGCCTTCATCTCTCCTTCCAATTCTCCCATCCTGTGCAAAAGACCGTGATACTGAGGCAGCATAAAGGGGTTATATGAAATGTCCATGAGCAGAAAACTCTGCAATTGGTAGGAAACTCCCTTTCAGTCCCAGCAACTACAAGCTGACTCTTTCCCTGTGCCTGGGAAGAGGTGGTATCTCAGGGCCAGAGGTTGTGACAGGGAGGAGTTATGCTAAGCATTTTTGTTGGCACAGAGTCCATGAAAGGATTTTAGCTAAGCAATGGAATTAGAGCAGCCCAGGTGAGCGACATCTGAATTTGGGCTGGCTGTGTTCATAAAGGAAATGTAAATGGGCTTATCAACATTGCAGTAAGATTATAGAGCTTGATTGATGTGAGCATGCCTTGATGTGTCGAAGGAAATCCCTCGATTTCCATTTTTTGCCCAGAACTTGCATCAGTATTTATAAGCAATTCTATTTTTATTCTAAAATATTGTGACCAATATGGTCACACTGCTTCTGTTCTCCCTCCATGTCTCCCTACATTTTCATGGAGCAAGACACCCTCAAGTGGGTATGAAAACAGAGAACAGGCAGTGAATTAAAGCACAGTTTCAAACAAAAAAAAAAAAAAAGAAAAAGAAACAAAAAATGTTTTCTGCTACATTTTATCATTCTTATTCTGCAAATGTGTGCATAGTCAAGAATTACTAGAAATGAAGTGTAGATCCTTAGTGGAAAAAAAAGGCTTACATGTGTATATGTACATGTGTTGTTTATATATATTTGCATGTGTGTACATTTATATTGTAAGCAAAGCTGCCATCGTTTACACTAATCACAGCCATTCTGGGTAGAGGTCCAACCTGTGGCCAGTCCAACTCCAGGACAGGCTGCAGCTATTACCACCTTGAGAAATTACCATTGCCACACCAACTAACATGTTTTTCCAATTAGTTTGAGGGAGGAAATGAGACATTTTTCTTCGTTAATGCCTCTCACTCTTTCTCTCCTTGCCCATCCATTTTATGCTTCCTGATGGTGCTCAGGAGGCTGTCAGGTTCCCTCCAGCACACTTCCTGCTTCCACCCAGCAGGAATAAACTGTTACCGCTTTGTTTGAAATGATTCCTGAGAAGTCTGATTCCTCTCACCAAAATATGAATAATTGTAGCATTTGACTCTTAGCTTCCTCCTCAGGGATCCTTCTGAGTTAAACAGTTATTGAATTTATCCTGACAGGGATTGCCAAAGAAAACTTTATTTGAAGGACAGAGGGGGGAACAAACTGTTTGCTGAACTGAAAAAAGTTTGAAATACTATAAAGGGAGAGTGAAAGTCCCATAATGGAAGCTGGAAATCTGGGACAGACAAATCAGGCCATAAAATGTAAGATCAACACGGCAGTGGGAAGCAGGAAAGCATGTCCTGGGCCAAACATACCAGGGGAGACTATTACACACACTGACCTCAGATGTCATATACAACATGCATCTGCAAACCACCTCATACTTCAAAGTCCCACATTACACTAAGCTCAACAAGTCCATGCTGGAAAGGAAGAGGGCCTGAGTCAACACTGTTAAGTGTTCAGTGTATGAATCTAACATACAGACATCTTCAACCCCAAGTATCCAATCTTTCATTTCTAAACTAAGGCCACTGCCTTTCCCATTTTAAACAGCAAGAACATGGTTTTAAGTCAGGAAAATAGGGTTATCTTATTCAACACATCTGCTTGATGTATACCTGTTAATCACACAACATCCTGTCCAGTGAAGAGGCAGAAAAGCATGGCAGAAGCATGCCAGAAACTCTAAGAACAGCAGCTTAACTCTCTTTTGGCCCATGCACCATCAAATACTAACAAGGCTCCTTGAATAACAGCAAAGTGCTACTGAGTTCCATCAAGACAGGTGACTTTAAATTTCACCCTCACTTACAAGTGCAAAGCTCAGATGTGATTTTCATCCCTTCTGGTTTCCATCTGAACAAAATGAGCATAACTACTTGAGAGAAAGTTGCTCTCCAGGTGTTCTAGCAACAGTTGTCTGTAAAAAGTGTCAGACATTTTACAACAAAGCCTGCTTTCTGTTAGATTTTTGGCTTAGCTGTGAAATTGGTAGGTGGTCCCTTACACTGAGTAGTAACGTCACACTTTGGCTTGCACATAAACCAAGCGTCACCTGCCAAAAGTAATGACGCAGTAGCAAAGGCCTAGTAGACGATCCCTTTTTTCAAGCAAACTGGTCAAACGATAGCCAGTAACATAGAGTTCCTCTTGCTACAAGTGACTGGGAAGCATAAGACTCAGCTTTATCTCAGCAGCCCATCTTTCCAGGTGTTTCCCCACAGTTACAAGATGTACATATATGCCACAGTGGGCTGTAAGACTTTTCTCTGCTTTTGCAGGAATACCATGATCCTTATACACATCACCATGGTAGCCGTGAATGGCAGGTACCTTATTGACTGACTTACTTCAGACCTGCATCACCACAGAATCCGAATGGCTCACAAACTGGTTGAAGTATGTATCCTCACATTGCTCTAGTGATGTAAAGAAACACTACTGTCACCCTGGAACTCAGTCTAATGAGAGGGAAACAATGCACCATCAAACATGGGTCCAATCACCAGCCCCATTCTATGTACTAGAACATCAGAGGTCTCCCTCACACCCCATCTGCAAGCACTCACAAGAACCCTGACCAACAACGGCTGGGTCTCTGTTGGCAGTCGGGTGTTTTGTGTGGTAAGAACAAAGGCTGTATTCTGGTCACCAGAGTAGCAGTCTACATCACCACTGCCCTGCTCCACTTTCATGGCTTTTCAGAGCTCCTGACCTGGGCCAGTAGCTTCAAGCCAATGTCCTTGCCCCTTATCTCAAAAGTCAGTCATTTTCCTCTGTCACGAGGAACTGGTAATGCCAGCCCAAAACACCTTGCAGACAAAGGTTTCCATTTTTCACTTGAATTTTCTGCACCAGCTGATGCAGCTCATGGAAATTCACAGATTCCCTCCGAGGCAACAGTGGAAAGCATGGTGCTGGGGAGACTCACACCTGCTGACAGATTTGCTATGTTGTCTAAACCCACCATAAGGTACATGGAGGGCAATGTACGACCAAGAGATGTGTGACAGAGCTACTAGCCTGGAAGTACCTTGTGTCTTCACTGAAGTTTAGCTAAAGAGTAGGAAGGACAAACCATCATCAGAGTGAAAACAGTGGCAAACATTGTTGACTCTACTGACCTTTGTTTTCATACCTACTTGTAGTGTCCTGGTATTTTACTTACAGAGTCACACCCTTCCTCATCTTTCATGCATTTGCTTCTCCTGTTAAGGAATGCTCAGCACATTGTGTAGACCCTGAAAAACCTCCTCCATTGGGAATAATTAGATATGTCAGCAGTGCTGTCTGATCTGAGAGAAGCATAGACCTCTGGGGAAAGAAAAAGTGTAGGAGTACTGCTTTTACTGAGACTGGAGATATGAAGATTTGACAGTCAAGCCCACAGAACCCCTGAAGTTTCTTCCTACTTCTTGGAGTTATTTCTTATCCTTCTACTGAGATGTAACCAGGCTGCAGATAACCTGGACATTATAAGCAATAGAGTTCAAAGTTCTGTTCTGTGGCACATTTTGTCATTTTTTCAAAGGTTTTCATTAGGATTTCAAGGGATCTCTACAAAGAGTTATATTTGTGCATGAGGGACACTAGTGACAGTAGTCAGAAAATGGAGGTCTTTAGGCTACTAAGGGAAGGAAGGGAGGTAGGGAGATGCTAGACCAGATTTTGGCAGTCTGGTGGTAGAGGTCACATATGAAATACAAAACCAAGATCAGGATCAGACATGCTTTCAAAAGAATCATTTCACTATGTACAAAGGTTATACTCCCCTGATAATCAGCTGCTTTCCACAGAATAGTCTCCCATATTATCCCTTATAATTTGGAGTTTCCCTTCCATGTTCACCTGAGAGAATAAATGAGACTGCCAGGGTGGGCAGAGGCAAGGGGAGGGTCCAATCTGTGTCCCTGGTGAGTTTAGAGAATTCACATGTTAGGGATCACCCTCTCACCTCCCAAATATCCATGAACTAGAAGTAGAAATATGAAGCAATATCTCCTGAACTGGTGACCTGCTGAGCAATAGACTGACAACAGAAGAGTGGCCATAGCTGCTGTCCCCTTACACCACAGCACCCTCATGTTGATCATTACCTTGCCAAAAAAGAAGTGTTTTTTTCAGCAAAAGACATTCAAAAACAGTCCCTTTTATATCACAGAGCAATCATAACAGTACACAAAAGTATAAGAGTGGTCATGCTGGATCAGATGAAAGGTCCCTCTCTACCAATACCTAGGCAGGAGCGTAAGAATGAAGCAAATGTAAGCTATTTCCTCAGTGCTTCTTGCAAGCTTTAGTAATGTGAGACTCAGAGACTTCTGAAGCCAAGAATGTTTCTATGAATACAGTAACTCATAATGGACTTATCTTCCAAGAACTTATCCCATCTTATCTTGAACCTATGCAAGCTTTCAGCATTCATATCAACTTGTGGCAAGGAGCTTTGCAGCTTACCCAGCCCTTAATGAGAGAAGAAATATTTTTCTATTACTGGTCTTCCCATATTTCCAGCATAAACCTTTCCTTAGTTAGTCTTCTCTGCTTTCACAGACCCTGGCGTGGTTTGGGAGATACAAACGTATCTTATCTTAGCTTTCCCCCCTTTCTTCCTCATTCATATGAGACAGATAAATGCCATGCCATGGCACACCATCCAATATGTCATCAAGGACATCAATCACACAGAAAAGCTTCACACAGCTCTTTTACCAACTACTTCTGTTAAATGTTGCTGTAGACATTACTAACAAGGGCTATCAAAGGGCACCCTGGCAGCTGCAGGTGAAATTTCTGTGGCTTTTTCCATGCTAGAGGTTGCCTTTGGAAGAATAAGTTTGGCCCCTTAAGGAACTGTCAAAAACCATCTACATGGCAAGAGAGGTGACATTTCCCAATGCACCAGAGAAGACCAACTGATCATGGTCTGCAGCTTAATCCAATACACAGAATTCTTACGCACAGCATCAGCTCATGTAAGCAGTATCTCATGAAACCTCCCAGCTGCCCATTTCTGTCAGGTTTGGTAGATTGTGTACACGGAGCGATTTGATAAAATACAGAGTTGCCACTACCTATGGATCCTGGTCTTTGTAATCCAGCCCTGCTCTAACCCACTCCCCCTGTAGCCTTCCCTGCTCTGGGGCTCAGCTCTGTGCTCCAAGGATTCAGGGCCCAACTCTGATCTGACACGGCTGTGCCACCTCGGCTTGGACTTCTCATGAAATTACTTACTTCTGAAAAACAGCCGTGAGAAAGTCTGTAGAACAGAGTTGTGCAAAATAAGAAAGGTAAAATTATAGACAGAGGTAGGATTGTTGGGCCAGGGACTGCAGGTAGCTCGGAGACTCAAGAAGAAAAATACTGAAATGGAAAGGTATAAAATCCTAAGGGAAAAAACAGGGAAATAGCATCTCATCAACAGAGGACTGGCTCAAGGGAGCAGCAGGGATCAACCCTTCCCCTCCCAACTGATGCCTGTTTAGCTAGGAAAGACTTTTTGAGTGCTTTACCAGGGTGGTGAGCCTGCCAACACTTAGCCTGGTGGCTCTGTAAATCCCCTCTCTTTCATGCATGTTATCCAATGAATATTTGCTTTATCCTTTTAAGTTCTGCTTGCAGAGTCTTTTTGCTGACAACTAAGGTGCTCCAAAATAAAGGGTCTCAAAGAGGGCGGGCTGAACTGTACAGGGTAGAAGGAAGGTGCTCAGAGATATATGCAGCACATTAGCAGACATATGGGAGTAAGCGAGGCTTTAGCACTTGGGAGTTTTTAAGTGCATGAGGCTGGTAACATCTTCCTAATCCAGGATTTTTACACAGTATTTCTTTGCTATTTGTTTCTACAGTCACTGTGCACAAATAACAGCCATATTCTTGGGCTACTATCAAGACTTACAAGCGAGATGCACAATACATGCAGACTTTAGGGTCAAAATCTGTTTGCAGGGAACCAATACTGTTACAGAAGTAAATACTGTATTTTTGAGAATGAGCACTACTTTCATAAGGAAGAAAAAAAAGAGGTAAGACACAGGGCAACAGTCACTCTAATGTACCCACATTCATCAGATGGAATTATCTCAGTCATTTGGGATAACATCATAACATAGCACTGTCAGAGGATCAGTGTCTCCTGCTCTGACAATAAATGCTTTGGCTGTTATGTAGCAGCAGGGGATGATCATCTGCTCTGATACATTAATGCCTTAGTCCATTCTCATTATCCCTCAACTCATGAAAACATTAGAGCTCTCCTCATGGTGAAACTCCTAGCGAAGTGTCTGTGGGAGACAGAGATGCATGTGGGGCATGGCAGCAGAGAAAGGGGAAGGCACTGTTTCATACGCCAGTAGAGAAATTATTTAGTCACGTATGCCTCACGCATGTGGTAAATGTTACTATAAAAGTCACTTCCAGTTAATAATTAATTTTCTAAATACAAACATTTTCTTTTCTCACAAGAGAAAAGACACTGTGCTCACTGGAAAGCTCGTGCCTACTCAAAGCTTCCCCTTCACCCCGCTTGTACATCACGTCCACTGCAATTCTTCTGTAGCAGCAGCCTTCAAACAAATATCCCTGTGCTGCCATTGCCTCCATGTACGGGGAGGATTGCAACCAGCTGTTAGCCATGGAGGGCATGCGTTATGTAGGGTAGGCATATAAACACTTGCCAATTCATTATGGTATCTGCCAGCTTGCTTTCATGTAATTCTCCAAAAACGATTCTTCAAGATGCCCCTGGATAATCACTGTGTATAGTCGAGAGAAAACCCACAGAAACATTAAATGTTAGCCTCAGTACAGGCTTGAAAATGTTGTTGCTGTCAGTAAATGTTGTTAGTAATTCCAGCAATAAAATAAAGAAAATCAACATGGTATTTAATGAGCTTCTGCCTTGTACAAAAGTATAGGAATGCAGATACTGGGCATGGAGATGTATGTGAGACAAGGCACCAGCCTGCAAGTCCATGGCATCCCACCTGGGGTTTCTAACTTTGATGGAAAGTAATGAGAGTTTGGCAGCTTTGGCCAAGTATCCAAGTGTTCTTGTAATTGCTTCACAATCCCCCAGTCAATCTGCCACGAATGTGTGTCTGGAATAGCAGAGTCCCAGAGCTAAAGCAGCAGGGTTGATGTTAAGTCAAAATTGACTTTCACAGCTTCTGGCTACAGTGACCCTCATTCTTGCAGCCAAGACTCAACACCCTACCAATAAAAAGTACTAAAATTCATCTTCAAAGTGCTAATACAAACTGAGGGAGAAATGCCAGCACAGTAGACTGTCAGCACCTTTAAAGTGCACAAGAACTTCCTTGACAGACTCCATGTACTTCAGCTAGTGATCTTTTAATAGTCATTCTCCTGTCTTTGTGTTATGGAAACCATAGTCTGATTATAAGGGGTCAGACTTCATCATAGTTGTCTTGAGTTCAATAGTTTAATTTACAGATTTGAGTTACTTTATGCAAAGCATCTAGGTGTCCTCTGGGTCGCTCAGGCTGAAGCAATGCAGGGTCAAGGCTTCTCAGTAGTGGTCAATGCCTCCTCCCAGAATGATGAACTAGAGCTTGGTCAAGTCACTTCCTTTACAAAGAGAGATGGAGATGAGGTGAGGTGAGGTGAGGTGAGGTGAGGTGAGGTGAGGTGAGGTGAGGTGAGGTGAGATGAGATGAGATGAGATGAGATGAGATGAGATGAGATGAGATGAGATGAGATGAGATGAGATGAGGGAAAACCGAGATGGAAAGTGGGGGTTAGGAGACCAAGGCTTGCTGTTCCTCTGGGGCCATGGCTATTGTTGCTGGGAAAGGCCACCATCCTACTGGTGGCTGTCCTGTCTCCCTCAGCAATGATTTTTTCAGGCATCAAGCAGAGGCAACACAAGCAGCTAGGTTGTGCTTCTGTCAACAAGTGCAATTGTCTGCTTTGTTCCTCCTTTTGGTCCTGTCTGAGTGTTTCTGACACCTCTGAAAGGACTGTTGAGAAGTTACTGAGTATTATTTCAGGCCCATGTAATATCATTGAGCTATGAGTTTTTGTTGCTATATGAGGATGCTTAAGTTAATGACAGGAACAGAGGCTACCTTAAGTGCAGATGTAAGCAGAAGTCCTAGCAGACAGCTATGCTTGCTCATTTGGAGTCCCTATAGTTCACAGTTTGCAACTTATCCTGGTTTGAAAATTAATTTCTATTTTGTAAGGTTAATTTTCAGTCAGATCAGTTTCTTGAACTGGTTCCCTGTGTGGCCACAAGAAAACTAAATCCCAGCAGAAGGGAAAGGCAGGAACATGTGGAGCAGCCCAGGCTTGTATCAGCTTAAGCTGCCATAGAGACACACATTATATAAGCAGCTTCACCTAATTACTGTGTTACAGTCTTAGACCAAATTCAAAAACGTGCCCCACTAATGTGGAAATCACCCTACTGCTCATCAGCACCTTCAAGCCTCAGACTGCCCAACAGAGTACATATCCTTTAGAGAAATGAAAACATTTATACACTCTTGATCAACACTTGATGAAACTGCAAACATAGCCCTTTCAACTCTTGCAGTCATTTCCATTTCAGGGTTTTATTAAGAGAGAATTTTTTTTAAATGGACACAGAAAGTAATGTTACACATTTGGTTGATAGATGAAGGTATCTGAGCCTGTCATAGGTGTTCAGTCCGTGTGCTCTGCTCTTGGTGCATTTTGTGCCCAAATAATTGGAAAAAAACAATTTCATAGATTTTTTTTCATGGCAGGAGAATGTGAGACAACTTAACTCTAGACTTTCTAATAGGAACAAATATTGGGAAAAAGAAAGACTACTGAAGCATAAGGACATTCTTCACCAGAGGAAGATGCTTTTCATAAATAGGAAAACAATATATATGGTTTGTAAAACCTTTGAATACTTTGCAATTAAAGATGCCATTCTCTGTAGGGATCATCATGCTCTTTTTTTTTCTGCTTACAGGTTTTATGACCTTTTGCCATTTCCAATGATTATTAAAAGAAACGTGAGAGCAAAAGGTTCATCAGCTTTTTATTCATCCAACCCAAGTAATCACCTGAATACATTAACTGGCCAAGGTAGGAACTTCTTTTTAATCTGATCTTGATTTCCACAGGTAAATCTGCGCCTACGAGTTGTACACAGGTTTTCCCTGATGTTTGTCATTCACAGGATGTGGTGGATAACTTGAATCTCACGGCGTCCTTTCTGATCCCTGGCTGAGTGAAACTGTTTAAATATGTGAATAAGGAATACAGAAACATTTCTATGCACATACATGCTCTTGTTCACAACACAATACCAATGATCATCTTAGAAGCAGCCTTTCTTCAGATATCCAGTTGCCTGAATATTCATGAATAGCAAGAAGTGGTGTGAGTGAGCTAACCCACAACCATGAATTTGTGATGCAGCTGCCTTGACTGGGGCTGCATTTAACAGCCTCTCCATCTCTGCATTTTCTAATACGCTCATCACTGTGACACAGAGGGCATTTTTGGCTTGCTGCATTGCTGTGGAGGGGGTACATTCCTTGTTATGAAAGCCTTGCTGACATTTATGTTTTTGCACTGAGTGGAATAAGCAGGCACATTATTAGCCAGATCCCAGTCAGGACATAACAAGAGAGGAAATCTAACTCTCTCCGCTCACAGCATTCAGCTCTCTGGGGATTCATCTATTTCCTCCAAACCTCAGCTGAAGCACAAGCAGCTACTTGAGGCTTGTAACACAAATGGTTTGCAAGTAATGACCCAGTCTCTCCCCTTTCAACTTTTGGACCAAGTATAAGTGCGAGTGAATGTTGTTTCCCACCTCTTTTGGCGTAGCATGGCACCACAAATCATAACTTTCCCACTCCCTGTCTAAGCTCTCTTGTAGGCGGCTGGCAACAGAAATAAGAATCCTATGGCTCTTTACATAATTTCTCACAATGTCAAAGGAGCATTAACAGAGACAGAAATCGTAATGGACTATTCTTTTCCAGCTGTGCTGAAAGCCTGTATATTCTCTTGATGCATTAACAGTGGAGCACAAGGATACTAAAGAAAGCCATGGATTACAACTGTCAAAATGAAGCTGCTTTTAGGAAATGACATGGAAGATCACTAAAAAGTGGACAGACTAGTTAGGCCAAAAGAAGAAATTACTCAAACCTTTTTCCCAAACCAACTGGGCTACACAAAGGGCTCTAACAGTTTGGCAGACGTTAGAAATAGGGAAGGTGTATTAGGGCTGCCAGTGCATCGCGGCTTCCTTGGCTTCAGCAGGATTGCTCCTTACATGAGACTCCCTAGTACATCTGGCAGCCCGGTTTTAAATGGGCCAAGTGATGGGTCTGCTGCAGCAGCTTCCTTTGGGAAAATGATTTCACAATCCCAGTAAATCTTACCCTTAAGAATGCTTCCTGACCTTCACAGTGAATTTTCACAGGCCTTGATCTTCATACACACAAGCAAGTTCACTTATCCTTTTTTCTTTTCTTTCTTCTGCAAATCACAGTCAAAACAAGAAGCAGAGGTTGTAAAATTCTTATAGGAAGGGTTTCAGAGTTGGGGTTTTCAGTATCTCTAATCCCATAAAAATGGAGGAATTGTGTCTCTCTGACCACCTCCACTCCATCGTCTCTGCCTTGAAAGTTCAGCAAAGCTGTCACACACTTTTATCCTCATTTTCTGAGTGACGCTGCTGTCATCAGCCTTTTACTTCTTTAGCCCACTATTACTTACACAGTGTGGCTTTAATACCTAAGTAATTTTTCATTCCCAATACTCTGGGCCTTCATCAAATAACATTCAAATCTTTCTTAAAGGTTTATTTCCTTGTAAGATCATAAACCTTAATCTTCATCAGTGTATGGCATAATTCAATGTGACACACAGATAGAGAGACAGCATCCCAAGATAACACCTCCCCAGAGACCTCCTCATGTAGTTTTCCTCTTTGGATGTATTGATTTTAAATTCCCCCCCCCCCGGGCACAGCCTCTCATTATCTGCTCCTTTCAGGATGGCAACCCTTTGTTTACTAGACAATAAATAACATCATTAATGCAGACAATAAAACCAGACTTTTAAAGAAAATGTAGGCAACCAAACTGCTGTGGCTGCGACCTGTATTTGTCATGGGTGTCACATGTCTGCCTCATTCCTTCTTTGTTCCGGGAGGGCAAAAGTCAACAGCAACAACAAAACCAGACATTTTAGTTGTGTCTGGTACTAAAGTCTTTGCATTTCATGATCTGTGTCTCTCTTCCCTTGGGTTATTAAAAATATAAAAGGCAATATCATTTTGTTGGGGAATATTGAACTGATGTCACCCAAAAGAATCTGGTCTCATCTGTGTGCAATTACTTTCCATCTTTCTGTCTTCTCTCTCTGCACCCAAGGAATGTGCTTTGTGACTCTAGTCAAGTGAAACCCAGAGTGTCAGCTGGAGGGGGGATAGGAGTGACACCACCACCTACTCAGAAAGGCGTATCTGAGCTCTCATTTAAACTTGTCAACAAACATAAAGCCTTCTCCATCATTTTGCAACTTTTCTTCCCATAAATTTCTCGATTCTTCTGTTCTGCTCTTTTTTATGCACTCCTTTCAGTGAAATTGGCAATGGATTAAAAAAAAGCCTATTTGATGTTTTGGGCTGCTGAAACAGAAGAACAGATGGCAGCAGAGACTAACAGGAGACCTCTGCAGATAGTCCTGAAAAAAAAAAGGGCGAAAAATGTTGTTTAAACCACCAGTATTAACAGAAAAAAGAAAGAAAAAAGTTCCTATAACATGCCTTTAAAATAAGCTGTTCACTGTAGAAGCGTATGTTTGTATTGTATTACCAGTAATTTCATGGTGGGCAGAGCTAAATGATTTCAGATTTGACATAGCCTAAAAGCAAGAGTTACTATGGCTCAGCTGACTTTTAGGAGCTTGTTCAGCTGCACTAAATCAACAACAACCTCCAGCACAGATTAGTTAATCTAATGCAATGTTTCAATTCACTAAACTGTGCTGGGCTAGAACAGAACAGAAGGAAAGGAGCCCTGTTGACCTCCATGACGGATTATTCACTAACATCTTTAAAATTGTCTGCCTAATTTCTTACACTGTGCAATGCAGCTCAGAAATCTTTGGCTCCAAGACAGATTCCCATTACTGAGTCCAGCAAGAAAACATTATTAATAGAGGAAAAAAATGCATACTCTCTAAAAAAAG